>NC_072419.2:48185000-49435000 GCF_028858775.2 Pan troglodytes
CATGGGTTGAAGTTGAGTGTCTGTAGCTTTTCCAGGCTGAAGTTGCAAGCTGCTGGCGGCTCTATTGTTGTTGGGTCTGGAGGATGGCAGCTCCTTCTCCACAGCTCCACTAGGCAGTTCCCTGGTGAGGACTCTGTGTGGGGGCTTCAACCCCACATTTTCCCTCCACACTGCCCTAGTAGAGGCTCTCTGTGAGGACTTCACCCTTGTGGCAGGCTTCTGCCTGGGCACCCAGGCTTTCTGTTCCATCTGCTGAAATCTAGGTGAAAGGAACCAAGCCTCCTTCACTCTTGCATTGTGCCAGCCTATAGACTTAACACCACACAGAAGCTGCCAAGGCTTATGGTGGCTTGTGCTCTTCAAAGTGGCAGCCCAAGCTGTACCAGGTACCCTTTGAGCCACAGCTGGAGCTGGGGCAGCTGTGATGGGAGTAGCAGTCTCCCAATGTGACACAGGGCAGTAGTGTCCCAGGCCTGGGCCCTGAAATCATTCTTTCTCTGGACTCGTGATGGGAGGGGCTGTTTCCAAGATTTCTGAAATGCCTTCAAGGCTTTTTTCCTATTGTCTTGGATATTAGTACCTGGATCCCTTTTAGTCATGGCAATCTCTCTAGCAAGTGGTTGCACCACAGCCTACTTGTATTCCTCTCCTGAAAATGCTGTTTCTCTATGACATGGCCAGGCTGAAGACTTTCCAAATGTTTGTGCCATGCTTCCCCTTTAATTAGAGAGAAAAAATTGGTACCAGGAGTGAGGCATTTATATAAAGATACCTGAAAATATGAAAGCAGCTTTAGAACTGGGAAATGGCAAAGGTTGGAAGATTTTGGAGAGCTCATAAGAAGACAATAAAATGAGGGAAACTTTGGAACTTCTTAGAGACCGGTTAAGTAGTTGTGACCAACATGCTGATAGAAATATGGATGGTGAAGGCTAAGCTGAGGCAGTCTCAGATGGAAATGAAGAATTATTGGAAACTGGAGCAAAGTTTGCCCTTGTTATGCCCTAGCGAAGAACTTGGCTGCATTGTGCCCAGGTCCAAGCAATCTGTGGAAGGGTGAACTTAAGACTGATGATGGAAGACTAACGGAAGAAATTTCTAAGCAGCAAAGCCTTCAAAATGTAGCATGGCTGCTTCTGACAACCTGTGATTAGATGTGGAAACAAAGAAATGACTTAAAATTGGAACTTATATTTAAAAGGGAAGAAGAGCATAAAATTTGGAAAATTTGCAAGCTGGCCACGAGGTAGAGTAGGAAAGAGTATTTTCAGAAGAGAAATACAAGTTGGCTGTGCAGCAACCACTTGCTAGAGATATTTGCAAGAGTAAAAGGGAGCCAAGTGCTGAAAATGAAGACAATGGAGAAAAGGCCTCAAACTCATTTCGGAAATCTTCGAGGCAGCCCCTCCAATCACAGGTCCAAAGGAAAGAATGGTTTTGGGAGTCAGACCCAGAGTGCCACTGCCCTGTGCTTCCTCATGACACTGCTCTTCACATCTTGGCAGCTGTGGCTCCAATCTCAGCTCAAAGGGTCCCACATATAGCTCGGGCTGCTGCTCTGAAAGGTGCAAGCCGAAAGCTTTGGTGGTTTCCATGTGGTGTTAAGTCTTCAGTCTGGCAGAATGCAAAAGCGAAAAAAGCTTGGAAGCTTCCACCTAGATTGCAGAGGATGTGTCAGAAAGACTGAGTGCCTGGGCAGAAGCCTGCCACATGGGTGGAACCCCCACAGAGAGCCTCTACTAGGGCAGTGTGGAGGGGAAATGTGGGATTGGTCCCCCCACACAGAATCTCCACCAGGGAACCGCCTAGTGGAACTGTGGGAAGGAGGCTGCCATCCTCCAGACCTGAGAAAGCTACAGCCACCAGCAGCTTGCAACCTCAGTCTGGAAAAGCCACAGGTACTCAACTCCGACCCATGAGAGCAGCCTTGGGGGCTGCACCCTGCAAAGCCACAGAGGCAGAGCTGCCAAGGCCCTGGGATCCCACCCCTTGAACCATTATGCTCTGGATGTGGGACATGGAGTCACAGATAATTTTGGAGCTTTAAGGTTCAATGTCTGCCTTGCTGGGTTTTGGACTTGTGTGGGGCCTGTTTTCCCTTTCTTTCAGCTGATTTCTCCCTTTTAGAATAGGAATGTTTACCCAATGCCTGTATCACCACTGTATCTTGGAAGTAAATAACTTGTTTTTCATTTTACAGGCTCACAGCTATATCTTGAGTTTCAGAAGAGATTTGGACTTTGGATTTTTCAGTTGGGGCTGGAAGGAGTTAATACTTTAGGGAACTAAAGGATGATTGTATTTTACAATAAGAGAAGGATATGAGATTTGGGGCGGGGGTGGGGTCAAAGACAAAACAATATAGTTTGGATGTTTGTCCCCTCCAAATCTTATGTCAAAATGTGATCCCCAATGTTGGAGGTGGGCCTATGGGAGGTATTTGAGTCATGCAGGTGGATCCCTTATATCAAATACATTTACACAGCTCATTAAGAATAAAGGATGAAATGGATTGTAAAACCTTGTGGACTGTGTGTCTCTGCTCAGATGTCAGTTTTGTGCTACCCTCATGGTAAGTTCTTGCTATATTAGTTCTTAGAGTAAGTTCTGGCTGTATTAGTTCACACAAGATCTGATTATTTAAAAGAGTGTGGCACTTCCTCCCTCTGTCTGTCTTTCTCCTTCTCTTTCCATGTGACATGCCTGCTACCCCTTAGCCTTCCACCATGATTGTAAGCTTCCTGAGGCTTCACAGAAGCTGAGCAGGTGCTGGTACCATGCTTGTACAGCCTGTAGAACCACAAGCCAAATCAATCTCTTTATAAACTATGCAGCTTCAGGCATTCCTTTATAGTAATGCAAAATGGACTAACACGATAGGACAGTGGGAGGAAGGTACAGATATGTGTGGTCAGGCACCTGTAGATTCAGTCATCCCTGCATGCAGGACTGGTGACACAATTTGTGGGGCCCAGTGAAAAGTGAAAATGCAGGGACCTGATTGAAAAATAATTGGGAATTTCAATATGGTGATAGCAGAGCATTGAACCAAGTGTGGGTCCCTCTGTGCGTGGGCCATGTGAGACTGCACAGGGCCCATGCCCATGGAGTTGGTCCTACCTAAATGTCTGAATCTCCCTCAGACCCACATTTATGCCCCCGATGTTTGCTTTAGAAACATCCTTGCAATCCTTGCTCTGCCAGGCTGGACCCTCCTTACTGGTCCCTCTGCCCCCAGGCATTCTGCCTTCCAATGCACCCTTCATACTGCGCATAGAATGATTGTTGTAAAACACAGCTGTGATCACTTTACCTCTGTCCTCAGAAGTCTTTAATAGCACCCCACTGACTGTGGCTGTGGTTTGAAAATCGTGATGGGCAGGCCCCCTCGGGTGCTCTGAGCCTGCTGCTGAGGGTGAGAGAGGTTGTGCTCGCTGCTTCTCTCATTCCCATTTCAAACACAGCAGAACCATTTTTTATCTGTTTTGCATATATATTGGGCTTCCACATAAGATTTCATTTGAGAACAAGTTTCTACTCCTAAAATAAAAATCATTCTGGAAGCTACTGGCCGCAGAATTAAATCCAAGCTTCTGAGCTTAGCATTTAATGTCCTCGATGCTCTATGTTAGAGGTTGGCCATTTTAGGCCCATGGGCCAAATCCAACCCATGGCTAAGGAGGATTTTTGCATTTTTAAATAGTTACATTTTAAATGATTTTGTAAATACTTACATGATACATTATCCCCCATTTGGCCTCTTGGCCTGCAAAGCTTCATATTTACTATCTGGCCCTTTAAGAGAAAGTGTACTGATTCCTGATCTAGCTCCATCATTTCCTTCCACATTTAACTTTTAGGATTCCAGCACATTTACCCTACAGAGCCTGGCTTAGTACCCTACAAAGCTAGGACAATTATATGCCTGGTTTGTTGTCCTGGCATCATTATTCATATTAATAGAGCCCTTTCCACTCTCCTAAGTGTCTTTGGGAAGTAAATTATATTGTCATCCTACATATAACTGACAAATGAATTGAATTGAAAGGAAGATCAAAAACCACCAGCACATTTTGTGACAAAGTATATTATGTTTGATACTTAGGGCATCTCCTGAAGAGGTTCCAAGTTTTGTCTGTTTGAGCTAATACCCAGAAATGACAAGCATTATAAAAAAGAATGGCCTTAAAAATAATTACTATGCTTCTGTTATGTATGTGATGGATTTCTAGCACTAACGACATCTTCGCTTGACTAATTTTCTTAAAAGGATTTAAGCAATCTATCTGATTTTTAAAAGCAGCATGAGGTATGTTAACAGAAACCCATGTTGGGACACAAATGCAGTCTCATGCTAGGTACTGAATATTTTGTTTAGAGAAAGGCTATATTTAGGGAGTGGGGGAGAAGTTGTCCTTTCATCTGATATTCTAGGAAATGAACTATTTTTGCTACTTTCTGTGCCTGGAGCACAGCATGGATGTTTATCTGTAACAGGCCCAACTTTTAGAAGATGGTGACTCCAAATGACCTGGATATTATCCAACTAAGTGCTTTTAAATTCCCAGTAATAACTAACCAAGCATGAAGAATAACTCAATTTTGGATGAATCTAATCTTATTTATAAACAGGCGCCTACAGAAATTCTGAAGTTTAACATAATTTAGAAAGTTGAGATGCAAAAGCATGCTTCTTAATGATCTTCCTGCCATCCTGTTTTTAAAAATTTATTCAGTCAAGGAGCATGTTCAGGGAGCATGTATGCTTCCAGATTTCAGCACCAGAGAAAGTGCAAGGAATAACTTCACCCATTCTCTGTCCTCCAGGAACCTAGTTCTGGTATTTAGGGCCAGTCAGTGCCCTTGGTGATATGGCAATGTGCTGCTCACCAGGCTGAGGGGTTCTGAAATCTTGGAAGAGGTGTATTGTTTGTTGTTGCAACAAATAGCTTGAAGAAAACTAAAAATGGCTAAAAGAGTACAGAATGATGTGGATGATGTTTTTATTCAGGGTGGTCTGGGAAGGCCTCTCTGGGGAGATGACATCTGAGCAGAGTGAGTCCATAGGGTCTTACAATCCATTTCATTCTTCATTCTTGATTAGTTGTGTAAATATATCGGGTATAAGGTCCCTGAACTCCTTCAAGGAGGCTCAGACCTCCTCCCTACCCCCAAATACTAAAAGAGACCAGTTTTTTCTCAAAGCCCAAAAGAAATAAATTTCAAATACTGCTCAAAAGAAACTTTAGCCCCTGTTAAGTCTGTCAGTTGCCTTATGCTAAGTTTATAGTCAGGGTCCTCTCCTACGAGTAGGTGATGAAGAGGGGTTAGAAATTCAGCCAAGGGAATAAGTACAGAGGAATGGTAAGAATTGACTCTGGAATGAGAGAGCAACCTCCTAGTGTTCTCACTGAAATAAGGTGGCTACTACTACTAACAACTCACACTTGTTGAGTATTTACGTGTCGCTGAGTATTTGCCTGTGCCTGGTACTGGGCTTGACCTTTCCATTCTTTAACCCGGCAAATCCCTCCCCAACAATTTTAGAGAAGTAGAGAGGTAGGCTATCAGCTGAGCAGAGCCCAGTGGGGTTTAGAAGGCAGAGAGGGTGAAAATGGGCCGCTGGACTGTAAGCTTCATGAGGATAGAGACTGTATTTTTTTCCTCAGGATTTAGCACAGTGCAAGGCTATTATCAATGTGCAATAAATATTTGTTGAATGAATGAATGGATGAATGAATGAATAGGACTAGCGAAAGCACAGAGGCAGGAGACTAGGCATGTGTAGAATTCCATGTGTCTGGAGTCTGGAGTCTGATCTCTCTTCCCTGCTGGGGATATCAGAGTAGATGAAGCTTGGAGTCTGAGGTGAGTGAGAAAGTGTGTGGGGTAAAGTTGGAAAGGTAGATTGGGACCTGGAGTGGAGACAGTGTTATGAGGACACAGTTTCTCTTTCCTGGAGACATAAGAACACTGTATTTCCCAGCTTCCCTTGGGGTTAGACTGGTGCCATGTGACAATTCTGACCAATGGACTGAGTGGAGGTGACTTCTGGGCTGAGGCAGTTAAGAGCACACAGGCCACCTCCACTTCTCTGTTCTCCTGTTGTGGTGACCATGAAGGTCACCTACCATGATGGCAGAGCCACAGGGGTAGCAGCCTGGATCTCTGAGTCACTGCTTGGAAGATGGCTACTTAACTAGCACTAGACTTTTAGTGAGGGACAAATATATCTTTGTTATGTTAAGCCACTGAGATTTTGGGGTTTATATGTTACTGTAGTATATCTTATTCTATCTTGACTAATGCATGACCAGATTTCTGGGGGCCTTAAATGCCAGGCTAAGGGCTTTCTGCTCTTAGAGAGCAAAAAGTGCAATTTCTGTTGCCAGCAGTCCTCCTACATACTCATCTGGAGTAGGTCCACATGAGTGGGGGAGCCTGAGGGCTTATCCCTGCTGTTGGGGCAAGTGATTCAATGCCAAGAGAGCATGACTCTCTACGTGCACTCAAAAGATGAGTACCAGGTAAGTTCTTGTTGAGAAAGGCCTTCTCTTCTTTTCCTCTGACCTGATGGTCTTTGTGGCAGTCCAAGTATGTTAGGTGGGCATCAGAAGTGGTCCTGGCAAGAAGGCCTGATCAGAAAGACTAAAAACAAGGTCAGGCTGGTTGTGAAATTTATTTTGGGATGTTCAAAGTGGCTCAGACTGCAGAGTCTGCGTGGTTGCTGATAGAGAGGCATCTCTTTTGTGTTAAGACACTGAGGATGGAGAAAAGCAGTGGTTTCAATTTAATCTCCAAATAGTGTTTTTTTTTTTTTGAAAAATAAAAGCATGTCACATGAAACTACTCTGCACCTTGATGTTTTTCACTCAGTGCCTATCGCAGACCACCCTTCCCCTCATTCTCTTCAACGGGTGCTTATTCTCTCAGAATAGGCATACCATCCTTTCTGAAGACATTCCCCTATTGAGGGACCTTTTTATTTTTGTCTCTGATTCCTCAATATTATAAATGAGGCTACAGTAAACACTCTTGTACACATCCCCTGGACACATGTCCAGTGTTTCTGTAGTGAGACATCTGGGTTGGAAGGTATGAGCCCTTTTTGTCTTGATAGGTACTGCCAAGTTGCTACCTTAAAGGGCTGTGATCATTTATGCTCCAGAGATTGGTGATTTTGAACAGAATAATTCTCCTGAGGAACTCAGCCCCTGCTTCTTGGTCAAGGATGAGGGAGGCACAGACCCCATGGAACACGTGTTTGCCTCCACTCCTCTCATTTAATCTGCAGCACAGATTCTTCACGGGAGTCCCATCCCATGGGTGCTCCCCCTCCACAAAGCTCACATTTAAGTCCTGAAAAATGAGAGGACTTAATCCAGTCTCTATTAGATCTAAATCAGAACATTTTTCCCCTTTTGCCATTTTAAATTACCTCTTAGCTCAGCCCCAGACTGAGTAATTCAGAGTTAATGGGATATGAAAGTCATGGTCCATGGCATGATTGCGGGTACCTAGCCAGAGGGAAGCAAGATTTATTTTCTTGGAACCCAACTGGGTTGAAAAGGGTGATAAATCAGCAGGGCTATTGCTAGCTCCCCTTCTGCTGCAAGTTTCATTCCAGCTTATCAGAATAATCATCTTAGTTCTGAGACAGGAGATAAACAGCCAAATCCAGAGTCCCACTATGTGGTAACAGGGAGAGATGTCTTTCTGAAATCTCTTTTCCTAGATATCTTTGGATGGGGGTAGAGAACATGTTATCATCAAACTGCAGTCCAGTGAAAAGCATCAGTCTGTATTTGCCCAAGGCAAAGGCTTGGATTTTGTGTCCATGAACACAGCTGGTTTGAGGTTTCTGGTCTACTTGGGGATGCTGTGTAAAAGGTCCTTGGAATCACATGCTGATTCACTGTGTCCTGTGAACTGATTGCAGGGACACACTTCACCATGACTTGGCCATTTCTCTCTCCATTATTCTGGCTCTTGGTTCCTCTTTGGTTGTTCTGCAGGGGTCTGGCAAATCATTCCCACAGAGAACACTATACTGGTTTTGTGGTCATTCTCTAGATGTTCCCTTGACTTTGTGACCAATCCCACTGGTGACAGTATGATAATGTGGGGCTCATGGAGCAAAAGTCACAGATATATATGCCTGTGGAATCCTAAGGGGCCACAGCTTACAAAAGGACACACAGAATCACCTTAAATAGTAACCTGAGGCTGGGAGTGGTGGCTTGTGCCTGTAATCCCAGCACTTTGGGAGGCAGAGGTGCATGGATTGCTTGAGGTCAGGAGTTCGAGACCAGCCTGGCCAACATGGTGAAACCCTGTCTACTCAAAAAAATACAAAAATTAGCTGGGTGTGGTGGTGGATGACTGTAATCCCAGCTACTCAGGAGGCTGAAGCATGAGAATCTCTTCAACCTGGGGGGCAGATGTTGCAGCTAGCCAAGATAGCACTACTGCACTCCAGCCTGGGCTACAAAGTGAAACTGTCTTACCAAAAAAAAAAAAAAAAAAAGTAACCTGAAATGTCAAATGCTAGCAGTGGCTGAATTCCCACTTTGGCTTATGCTAAGCTGGTTTATAAGTATTATCTCATTTTATCCCCCAAACTGTTCTGTGAAGTTGACGCTACTATTGCACTCATTTTACAAGTGAGGGAAGTGATGCCTGGAGAGGTTATTAATGGCTTGCTCGAGATCACAGAACTAGCAAGGGACCACAGAGCTTATGTTTGCTGCTTCCAGGTACATATTTACACAAACATCCATTTACACAAATACATATGCATGCAGAGATGCACATGCATAAACATTCAGATTAAAACATGTGTGCACACACACAGACACTCACTCAAGGAGAATGTTCAGCAAAGAACTAGTGATTGAGTCTTGTGATTGTTAATTAGAACAAAAGCCTGGATTCCTAGCTTTCTTCTCCTTGAAGCTTCCTCACGTTGTTTACTGTAGAAACGTAAATAGAAAAAAAGACATTGGCAGGGCTTTTAAATTTGGGGTGTTGCCTAGGAAAGGCTGGAGGGCTATGTTCTGTGAGCCCAGTCAAAATAAAGTTTAGTTTGGGCCCTGGACTTTGGACTGCAGAGTTGGATGCTTATTTGTTTCTGCATCAGGAGCAGGCCCATCCCTTGGGCAGATTCATATTAACTGAGGTTAAGATACTGAGCTATGATCCTGCTGTACAAACTCATCCTCCTAGGAGTTTTTTCTGGAAGTAGATTCACATGGGAATGTACTGGAAATGTCTAGCCTCAAACCAGGGTAGATGGTGCTATGATGTTTAAGGGCACAGGCTGAGATATGTCCATCTTATAGTGGGGCTTGTCTAGCCAGTGGGACTGGACATCCTCACAACCCACTGACCACTGGGTCTTCTGTGGACAGGCCTGAAACAGGCCCAGCCAACCCCTGCTTCTGGGAAAACTTGGTCAGTGCTTCTGCAGTTGACCAACCCTCTTCCACTCCATACCTGCTTCTTTAGAGATCTTAATAATACATCTGATCAGATTATAGCCTTGGCCCTCAGATCTAGGATGCATATCCTTCTATTCACCTGCCTCTGCTCAGTTTTTTTGATTCAGTTCTTGCTAATCTTAAAAATTTCTTTCATACATGGAGATCTTATTCTCCTACTTTCCAAGTCCTGAGGGATGCTATGCTTTGTTCTAGTCCTCAAGTACTGAACACATTCATTGCAGAAGATGCTGTTGACGCCCTACACATATCCTATCAGCCAGTCCTGGAGGTCACCTGCAGACAGTCCCCATGTACACCAAAGGCTTCCAGCTATTTCTCGGCCTTAAGGTGTTCTTTGGTCCAGGGAATATGTTCAGCACTCAAACAGGGCAGCATGGAAGTGCTGGGAAGTTTGTTCTCCGGGAATAGCCATCAAACAATAAAGGCATGAAGATCTCAGCCTCCTTGTTCTTCAGTGGGGCAGCGGCAAGCTGTGCTCCATAATCTCTCAGAGGCCCCCATTGGGAATGAGCCCCAGTTGACCACAGTGGCAACCTGCCTCCTTCATTGGCTGCCTTCCCCTCCCTGTCTCACTTCCCTACTCCCTCCTAGTACTTCCTAAAATCACCTCTCAAATAAACTACTTGCATCCTTGTCTCAGGCTCTGCTTTTAAGGAAACCCAGACAAAACAGCTACCTTCAGTCTTTACCCAAGAACAGTTTCCATCGATTCCTTGTTCACCACATGGCCCAGCCTCACCTTCCTCTTATCTGAGCCCCTTTTGATAACTTCGGGAAGCACTCAATCCCAGAGGGAAGAGCACAAGCATTGAAGCCAGACAGATGTGGGGCTGAATCTTGGATAGGTCACTTATTGACTATGTGACCTTAAGCAAATTACTCAATCTCATTAATCTTTTAAACAATGCAGCTAGTGATACATAACTTTCGAAGTTGTTTGGAAGAATCAATATGATAATGTATGCAAAGGGCTCAAATGCAGTGCTTGGCAATTAGTAGGTGTTCAATAATGTCAGGCCTTCATCTCTCTCTGAACAGAGGCTGGTTTCTTTCAACCGTGGTGCAAGCAGATCATACTCCTCACTGAAGGCAGCTTGGACACAGTATAGGGCATGGCTGAGCTCTGAGTATGGGTTTGAACAGTCCAGGAATGGGACTGGTGATATGGTAGCCACCTTCTTCTCCCCATATTGGCAGACCCTACCTCTCTCTTCTTTTGACTCCTATGCTTAAGGCCACTCAGCATTTCCCAAAGAAGCTCTACCCTTTCCCAGCTCTGCTCTTTTGCTTACCTAGTTCCGTCTACCTGGAAGTCTTTTATCTTTCCCAACCTCATCCTCTGAAATTCCACTCAAGCTTTCATAGTGTGGTATAAATCAAGATGCATACCAGATTCACCAGGAGAGCTTTTTCAAAACATACACCTTAAACTTACCCTCAAAACTTCCGATTCAGTAGATCTGTGTTGAGGTATAGGCATGTATGTTTTGAAAAACCTTATTTACGCTGATTCATGCCCTTGGGGAAGAAATACTCGTATCATTCAGGGAGCTCAAGTGATGTAGTCAAACTTGACTACCTGTGTGCCATCTACTTAGCTATTCTGGAGCCCCAGTTTTCTCATCTGTAAAATGGGGATAATAATAATATCTATCCCATATGGTTGTTATAAAGATTAAATGAGATAATAGAAGTGGTGCTCAGGAAAAATTAGATCTATATTAAACCATTTTTGATCCCCCAGCCAGAAGCAGTCACACACTCCCACTTTCCTATCTTGCTATGTCTCTCTTGTAGCACTGAGTGCAGTGGTCCTTCCATTGGGATCATCAGTGTGAGTTGCTCCTCACCCCCTGCCCCTAACTTGAACATGCCTGCTGAGGGCTGGGGACAAACAGGGACAGTGTGTTATCTGTCATGTGCTCCCACAGCATCTGGCATAGTGTCTCGCATGGAATCTGTGCTCAATAAATTTTTGCTGAATTGAATATAAAACCATAAGAAACTAATGTAAGTGGTTATGTTAGGTACCTGCATAATGTGTTTTGAACAGGCTTTTGATTAGTCTTAGTGTCCGGGAAACAGTTTCCTACTGACAGTGCATTGGAAATTGCCAGGAGGGCAATAAATGTGTGCATAAAACTCTGCTTTTCTCAGACCTGGACAGAACCTTTGTTTCCTGGGGCTTCTGGTTGCCAGGCACTCACAGGGGCCGAGGTGAGCAAATCATAGGGCTACCCCTGGCCTGCATCCTCGCTCTGGACCTGTTGAGGACCCTCCTGGCTCCATTCATAACCCCAAGACCTGGACCTTGGCTCTTTAGAGAGCACGAGGGTTGAGAGTCCTGTTTTCTCCTCTGGATTTGAAGCCCACGAGTCCCCTGTTTGTGTCTCATGACCTGGCTTCAGTCTCCATGGAGAGCCCTTCCCCTGGCTCAGAGTCACAGCTGTTGCTGCAGGCTGAGGCTCCTGTGGTGCTTTAATTAACTCCTGAGACTCTCTGGGCTGCTGTTTCCCAGGGGAGCCAGGCTGCTAGTAGAGCTGGAGGCTGGGCTGCAAGGGCACCTTCCCTCTAAGAACACAGGTGTATCACTAAACGGTCCTTTAGGGGAGGGGTCTGGGGCCACATGGCAGCCCACCCAGGGATCTTTCTAGTAGATGAGTATAGTTGCAGAGCTGAGGATGTGTTCTGGCCAAGGGGGAAATGAACTGTATGGGTACACTTCCAACCTCCAACTGTCTTTTATTTCTCCTCTCTTCTTTTTGATAAACATACAATATCTATTAACTGACAAGGGTAGGAGGGAAGGCAGAAACCTAATGTAGATGATGGGTTGATGGGTGCAGCAAACCCCCATGGCACGTGTATAGCTATGTAACAAACCTATACGTTCTGCACATGTATCCCAGAACTTAAAGTATAATAATTAAAAAAAATAGAAAAAACAAGAAAGAAAAGTAATTTTCTATAGTTTCACAACCCAAAGTTAACCACTATTGACATTTTGATGTAGGTATCCATGCATGTAGGTATTCACACATGCACACATATGTACTATACAAGAGCATATACATATGCATATATACACATAGGTACATATGCATGATATATGTATAATATATAGGTGTATATATATTACACATACAATATACATTGGTATATAAAATATACATAGATTATAAATAATATACACTATAAATAGTATATTTGTAATGTAAAAAGGCAATATTACACATGAGTATCTATAACACATATATAATTTACAGATATCTGTGTATACTATTCATAAGTATATAAATATACACTTAAGTATATATGTATAATATACAATATATAGATATGTATCATACACATCTAAGTATGTAAGTATAATAAGCATTAAGTAGATTATATATCTATGTATTACATAGGCATATATAATATATAGACATATTTATAACATAGGTATAAACACCAATAGTCTACATAATACAGGTAGACATATAAATCTAATGTATAGATATATATGTGTAAAATATTATATATGGATATATACATAGCCATATGTATATATAATATAGTTAAGTATATATGTGCATAATATATAAATGTTTATATAATATACATAAGTATGCATGTATAATACATGCAGATGTATTTATATGCATAAGTATATATGCTATACATATATATAGTATACATATTTTATATGGAATCATATTGATTTCTGAGCAGCCATTCTTTTCTCTCCAGCAAAGCCAGAGAGGTGTTATGAAAATTCCAGACTGATCACATCCTTTCTTAAATTTCTACATCACCTTTCCCTATTGTATTTTCGATAAAGACCAAAATCCTTAACTTCTTCTGTGAAGGTCTGTTTTTCTGACCTTCCTGTACATACTTACTTCTTCTGCCGCCTCAGAGAACACTGTCCAACCATTTCATCACTCTGTTTGCACCCCTCATTCTCCCCCACTGTGCCTGGACAACCCTTATTCATCTTTACTCAGGAATTCTTCATCTGATATTGAGTCCTCTGTCAGGCATCCCTCAGCAGCCTGCATTTTTTTCTATCAGAATATTCAGGCCTTTTAAAAAATATCTCTCCCCTGCTGGACAGTAAGCCTCAAGGGACTCTGGGGGACCCTGACCAGTTTCCAACTCCCATCAGTGTCAGGCTGTCAGAGAGCCCTTTATAAATACTTGCTAAATAGCAGATGACAATTCTGTTCTTTTAAAAATTCACTTTCGAGCATATTGTGAGCATTTTCCATGTCAAGAAATGTTTTAGCTAGCTACATTATCATTTTTAGTGACATCACATATTCCATGGTATGGATGTACCATAATTAAATTAACTGATTTCCTATTGCTAGACTAAGGTTGCTTCTAAATGTATTGTTGAAAACAGTGTTGTCATTGACATTCGTGTGAAACATGTAACTAATTTGCCTGACCAAAAAGGTTGCACCAACTTATATGTATTTTCATCAACGAAGCTGTCTTTTTTTTTTAACACACCCATCTCTACACTATTATTTTATTGTCAATTTAACAGTCATAGTTCAAAGTTGCCTTTCTCTGATAACTAGGAATATTTGTTCATTCATTCTACACTACAGATACTTATTGAGAGCTCACTCCATATTACTAGCAAAATGAACATATTCTATGGCCAGTAGCACATTGTTGCAGAACAATAATTTAAAATACAGTAGGGAAAACCTCCTCTCTCTTTTTTTTTTCTGTAAAACACCTTCTTGATTACTATTATGTGTTTATTCTTCTCGATAAGCATTAGAGTTATTTTATAAAATACCTTTTTAAAAAGCTCTTTAGTGACTCTGATTTGAAGTGCATGAAATTTATAGATTTAAAAAGAAATAAATCTTCACCATATTGAGTCCTCCCACCCAAAAGCACAACATGACTTTCCTTTAATGTTTCTAAAGTATTTCTTAAAACAATCTCTCAAATCTGACTACTCAAAATAAACAATATTAACATTTGGCTAAAACATCTTATTAGATTTTTGAAGGCATATGTATTGACATAAATATATAATTTTGCCTCAATGAGATGCCCATGCTGTTTTTATCAACTTACATAGAAATTGTGTATATTTAAGGCGTGCCACATGATGATTTGATACATGTATACATTGCAAAATGATTACCACAATCAATCAGTTACCATCACCTCACATAGTTACCATTTTTTTGTGTGTGTGTGGTAAGAATACTTCAGATCCACTCTATTATTTTTTGCTTTTATTTTTATTTTTTGAGACTGGGTCTTGCTCTGTCACCCAGTCTGGAATGCAGTGGCAAGATCTTGGCTCACTGCAACCTCCACCTCCCAAATTAAAGAGATTCTCCTGCCTCAGCCTCTCATGTAGCTGGGATTACAGGCATGTGCCACCACACCCAGCTAATTTTTATATTTTTAGTAGAGACGGGGTTTCACCATGTTGGTCAGACTGGTCCCAAACTCCTGACCTCAAATGATCCACCTGCCTCGGCCTCCCAAAGTGCTGGGATTACAGGCGTGAGCCACTGTGCCCAGCCTAGTGTAGCATTATTAAGTATAGTCACCATGCTGTACATTTCATTCCCTAGGACTTATCTTTTTTTTTTTTTTTTTTTTTCCACACAGGGTCTTGCTCTCTCACCCACCCAGGCTGGAGTGTAGTGGCGGGATCATAGCTCACTGCAGCCTCGACCTCCTGGGCTCAAGTGATCTTCCCACCTCAGCCTCCTGAGTAGCTGGGACTATAGGTGTGCCACTGTCCCTGGCTAATTTACTTTTTGTGGAGATGGGGTCTTGCTATGCTGCTCAGGCTGGCCTTGAACTTCTGACTTCAAGTGATTCTCCCACCTTAGCATCTCAAAGTGCTGGGATTACAGGTATGAGCCATCACACCTGGTCCTTATTCACCTTGTAACTGACAGTTTGTACCCTTTGGCCAATATCTCCCTATTTTCCCCACACCCTAGCCCCTGGCAAACATTATTCTACTCTCTGCTTCTATGCGTTCGACTTTTTCAGATTCCATATATACATAAGATCACATAGTATTTGTCTTTCTCTGTCTGGCTTATTTTACTTAGCATAATGTCCTCTGTGTTCATTCAAGAATGCTTTAAAAAAATTTTAAGGTTAAACATTATGATCTGTAATATATATTTTTATTGCTACATAATAATTGTACATATATATGGGGTGCATGTGATATTTTGATACATACATATAATGTGTAATTATCAAATTGGGGTTTTTAGGATACCATCTCAAACACTTATTTCTTCATATTGGAAACATTTCAAATCTAGCTATTTTGAAATATATAATAAATTGGGTAAAAAATACATAAATAAATAAAAAAATAAAAAAATAAATTAGGTGACTATAGTTAAGAATAATTTATTCTGACTGTCCTATCAAACACTAGAATGTGTTCCTTCTATCTAACTGTATGTTTATACCCATTAACCAACCTCTCCTCATCCCCCCAGTTTCTTCCCAGCCTCTTGTAACCATCACTCTACTCTCTTCCTCCGTAAGATCAACTTTTTTAGTTCCCAGATAGGAGTGAGAACATGTAGTATTTATCTTTCTGTGCCTAGATTGTTTCACTTTGTCTGGTTATCTTTTTAGAATAAATTCCTTGATTTGGAAAGTTTAGGTCATGCATGTATTTTTAGAGATATTACAAAGCTAGACTTCAGAAAGGTTGTATCAAATTGTCTTCCACCTGCAGCGTTTAAAAATATTCATATAAATCTGTAAAAGAAATTAGGAAAACAATTACACTTACAATAGCATCTAGAATTATAATGAGGTAACACTTTACACCCACTGGGATGGCTATAATTTTAAAACAAAAGATGGAAAATAATAAATGTTGTTGAGGATGTGGACAAATTAGAACCTTTGTACTTTGATAGTGGGAATATAAAATGACTCAGTCACTGTAGAAAACAGTTTGGTGGCTCCTTGAAAAGTTAAACATAGGTTTATTATATGACCCCACAATTTCAGTCCCAGATGTGTACTCAAAAGAATTGAAAACAGGTATCATACAAGTACTTGTACACAAATGTTAATAGCAGGACTATTTGCAATACCAAGAGGTGGAAAGAGCCTTAATGTCCATCAACAGATGAACAAATAAACAAATTATAGCATATCCATACAATGGAATATTACTCAGCCATAATACGAATAAAAAAAGATACATATTACAGTGTGGATGAACCTCCAAAACATTACTCTAAGGTCAAAGAAACCAGACACAAAGATCATGTATTGTATGATTCCATTTTTATGAAATACCCAGAATAGACAAGTCCATAGAGACACAAAGCAATTGGTGATTTCTAGGGACAGAAGGGGAATGTGGAAATGGAGAGTGACTGCTCAGTGGGTATGGGATTTGATTTTGGAGTGACAGAAATGTTTTGGAACTAGATAGAGGTGGTGATTGCACAACATTGTAAATGTACTAAATGCCACTAAATTGTTCACTTTAAAATGGCTAGTTTTATGTTATGTGAATTTTACCTCAATAAATTATTAAAACCAACCAACAAACCAACCAACAAACAAACAGAAAATGCAGTCTGTTAGATGCCATCAGTCATAAAAGGGAACCTCATTGACTGGGAATGTCTTACCCCTGTGCTCTCCACTGGAAGAGGAGTAGCAATATGACGCAACAAAGAACCAGAAAAATCGGCAGCCCAGCAGGGGTAACTTTGCACCAGAAGACTAGTGCCCACATGCCATACCTTTAGCTTGCTGTTTTCTGCTATAAAGTTATTATGCGTTTACCTTTGGGAAAAAGTAATGCTCATGTGTCCTGTGTCTTTGCTCATGGTAAATGTCTCAAATCTTTATCAGTCTGAGAAGTGAATAAAGGCCATTTTTATTTGCATTTCTTTCATTACTATGGAGCGTGAAGATCTTTTCATGAAGGGTGAAGATCAAACACACAATGCCATGTGCATTGTGTGTTTGAATTGCCTGTTGATTTTATTCTTATAGATTTAATTTTAGATACAGAGTTTACCTCCAGGAATCCCCTCTCTCTTCCCACTCCCACAGAGTGCCACGTGCCTGGGTTGTGGAAGCTTCTTTCAAAAAAGTTCTTGTGTTTACTGGGGCCCTCGGGACTTCACCAACCTGGGATGACCTCCTATAATAATTTATTAGTGTTGAAATCTCTCATCACACAAATATATAAGCCTCGACTCTACACTACATGGTATAGGCTTTGGGCTTCGACTTCTTAGGGAAACTTTCCACTTTCAGCCACGTCCCTGTGCAGGTGCAAGCTTCTTTGCAGTTTCCAGAACAGTGGGCAGAGTTGTTCTAGCCCTTTCCATGGAGGGGAATTTTTAGGGTCCTGATTTTACAGAGGTCTCAGTTCCATGACTTTGCTAACTGGGACCTAAGGCCACATGTCCTATCCCAAAGTTGGCATTAAAATCCCGGTCCCTAACCATTGGGGGCATGCACCCACCTCCTGGCGGGGAGATGTCATGGTTCAAACACTTTCCATTCTGGCTTTGAGTTTTCTTTTCATCCATTTTCACTCTAGATATTTTCCTGTCTTTAGAGTGAACCTATATATTTTAAATATTAATTATTTTAATTCCCACACTCTTGTGGGTTTTCAATGGTAGACAGGGGCCTCTGTCACAGATCAGTCTACCAATGTTGCTAAAAGTCTAATTTACAAAAATTGTTTTTGTAGTGAGACTATTAACCCTTTATAATATATATTACCAATACTTTTTGCCAGGTTTTAATTTTTTTTTGTCTTTATACATGGTGTTCATTGTCATGAAGAGGTTTTAAATTTTTATGTAGCTATGTTTCTCTACTTTTCCATGCATTGTCTCTGGTATTATGTTTAGAAGACATCTTCTTTCCTAAGAGTTAAAAAATAAAAGCATTTAGTCTTATTTTCTTCTAGTGCTTTTATTTATTTATTTATTTATTTTTAACATTAAACTTTCTGATCTATTTGGAGTTGGTTTTGCTGTGCTGTGGAGGCAGGGACTCAGCATTAATCTCCCTCACTTTTTGGCTAGTTGTCATGACACTATTTATTGAGAAGCCCATTGTTTTCCTATTTTCATGTGTACTTAGGTTTGTTTCTGAACTCTAATCTTTCACTACATCAGCAATGGACTGTTTTAATTACAACACGTTGACATTCTAGTATATCCAATTTCTCCTCTTCCCTGCCTCTTTGTCTTGCCCCCACCCCCATTTATTTTTTTAAAAGAAAAATTTTGGTCTATTCTTATGTATCTCCCCTCAATCAAATCCAAAATCATTTAAATCAAAATCCATGTCAATATCATTGAGGTTTCTTACTTTAACAAATGTATAGATTGATAGAGACAATCCCTCTTGTTTTCTGATAATTTATTGTTTGCTCATAGGAAATCTGTTGGGTTTGGCAAAAATGGGGGTATGGACCCTAGTGAGGAGGCACAGGCATTCTGAGCATGGCATTACTTTAAGACAAGCTTCAGTTGCAAAGAGTGACGTTGGATCCCTGCTTTCAAGCATCCTTCAAACCCATCCTTTTACCCAGGCCTAGCCCCTGACTGGTCTCTTCCTGTGACTGAACCAATAATTTTACCACCGTCTACCAAATCAGCCAAACCAGGCATCTGGGTGGTGGGGGACAGCATTCATGCCTCTCTTTCCTGATTGTTCATGGATCCCTGTGGATTCAACCTCCTGAGCAGCTCTCCAGTTGTCCTTTCCTCTCCATGCCCACTACCTCTGCTGTGATTCGGTCTCAGCCTTCATTGTATGGGATTTACCACAGCCTCCTCACTGGACTTCCTGCCTGCAGCCCACCTTCCAGGAGGACACAGAATTATGCATGTTCTGAAGCATAAATATATGTTCTTTCCCAGCTTAAATCCTTTCCATGGCCCCTTCATGAAGCTGACAGTGTAGTAGGTGGAGACATTTATTTATCCATTCAATGAATATTTATTAAGCAGTTACTTACGATAGGACCTAATCTAGGCCCTGGGGATATTGCTGTGAATAAAGATACAGGAATCTCTGCCCAAGGCCGGATGTTGGGTGGGAGAAGACAGAAAATAAACAAGAGAAATAATACTTAAAGTAGGTTGGTTGGGAATAGATACCAAGAAGAAAATATGGCAGGGAAAGGGGCTAAGGAATTCCAGAGGTAGAGAGGGTAGGGGCTTTTTAAATGGGGTAGCCAGAGAAGGTCTACCTCAGAGGTAATGTTGGAATATAACTGAAAGGTAAGGGGAAAGTCACAGATAGCGATGTTCTTGTTCAGGGCCTTGTGGACCACTGTGAAGGCCAGCTTTACTGGAGTGACCGGGGAAGCCAGCAGAAAGTCTGAGCCAAAGGAGGACCTAATTCGACTTCATGATCTCGCTTAGGTTTTAACAGGAACACTATGATGGAGCATAGAATATAGATGAGTATACAAGTGACCGAATACTTGCAAATGTGACAAGAGTTAGGAAGGAGAGTTCACGGTGCTTTGGGAGTGCAGAACAGGAGACCTTGATTCAGTCTGGAATGGGTAGGTGGGAGCTCAAGTACAGCTCAGGCAGCATGTGGGGTTTAGGGCAAAGGGGAGTCATTAAAGGGATTTGAGTAAGGGCAGGAGATCAGCCATGCCTGTAAGTAGACAGGATGCTTATCACACCCCCTGACAGGTTATGCTTTGGGAGGTTTCCTTGGGTGAGGGAGCCTGATGCACTCATCTGGTTGTGGGCTGGAGGACTGCAGGGGCCTGGAGAGGGCTCACTGTGCTTGTCCAGGCTCATGGGAGGCAGGCTGGCAAGCCAGTCAATGCAATCAAGAGTGAAACTGTGGTTGGTTTGGGCCTCTAAGTTTTGGGGTAAAATTTCACACATTGATAATAACTGGAACCCCTCCCCACTCTTTTCATGGCTTCTGTGTGGTGGAATATACTTCCTCACCCCTTTGACTTTGAATTTGGCCATGCGATCGATTTCAGCTGTTGGGATGTGATTGGATGCCATGTGCCCTAGGTCCAACCCAAAGCTGGAAATGTGCTCAGGTGATTTGGCCAGCCCTCTTGCTCTTCTGGGACTAGCCATGGAACTGGCTGTCCCAATAACTGCTTTCCTTATTCCTAAAATGAGGGACACATGGAAATGACATGAATTTAACCTGCAGCCTGAAGCAGAGCTGCCTCAGCACATACAGGCCTGTGAGTGAGAGGTAAATGCCTGTCGTGGTAAACCACTGAGGTTTTGGAGTTGTTTGTTATCTGGCATCATCACAGCAATAGCTCACTAAGATAAAGTAGTTGGGTAACACTATTATTTTCATTTTCCAGATGGTGAAAATGAAGCATAGAAAAGTTAAATTAACTGTTCAGATCATAGTTAGTAAGGGACAGTCTGCTTGGAACTCAGGAAATCACTTATAACCATTATCTCCAGAAAAGCACATGCACAAATACATCTCTCACGGGCCCAAGTGTGTTTCCAGCAATGCTGCTCAGTCCCTGGCCTATAAATCTGGAGTAACTTTAGTTCCTGGAAGAGCCAAGAACACTACAAGAAATAAATAACCAATGAAAACCTGTCTCCTAGTGTCTAAAGCATCAATCTTGAAACCTCAGCTGATTTTAGATATTATCCTCCAAGGTGCGCAGAAGAGACAGGTGTTGGCAGTGTAGAAAAACCATGTTGCGGCTCAAATACACAAGGAAACCAGGCAGTGCCCTGCTTCACTCTCTCTGTCTTGGCCTCAGAGGTGGGGCATCTTTGAAGCGTAATGAATTTATGCACATTTTTGTGCATTTAGTTGGGGGAAAATATTTTTAAATGTCTATCACTGTGTTGACATTGTGTGTCTGTGTATGCGTGTGGGTGTGTGTTGAAACAACATCATTGGAAGATAGTGTGGGCTAAAGAGGCTGGGCTTTGGAGCTAGACATCCTGGATTTAAATGAAAACCCCCTTGTGTGACCCTGAATAAGTCTGACAATTCCTCTGAGTCTTGGATCCTTTATCCTATAAATGGGAGGCAGTAATACTTGAGTAAGGAATGGGATTGGCCGCCACAAAGTCAAGTATATAAAGCACCTACCACCTTGTAGGGCTCCAAGAACATTTGCAGCCTTTCCCTGTCTTGTCATCTCTTATAAACAGTGACTACCAATTGAAGATCGTCCAACTTGAGGACTTCTGTGAATTCTGCTGGCATCTGGAAGCTGCTTCCACCCAGCGGACGAAGCAGGAGAGAGAGCTCATTTGTCAGTCAGGACATGGATCCTGCAGTTCTGCATCTTCAAGTCTACAACCCTCTGTCTCAGCACTAAAAAGCATTTAAGCACAATAGAGCTTAAACTAGGAGATATTTGAAGCTGGGTTGAACTCCTATCTTTATTATTTATTAGCTTTGTGACTTGGGTAATTAAACTTTCTATGCCTTATTTATTTTCCTTTCTATAAAATAGACATAATATTTGTATCCTGTTTACCAACATATTATCAGCACTTAGCATGGTGCCTGCCACCCAGTGTCATGAGAATCAAGTGAAATGATGCATAAATAATTATCTAGCATATAGTAGGCACTCAGTTAACACTGGTTTCTGTAGTGATACTGTTGGCATAAAGGCAAAGCTTTTTAAGACAGGGAGCTCAAGAAATGTTAACTGAATCTGAGTGGTCACTGCATTAGTACACTGTTAAATCCTTTTTAGAGTTCCCTGATTACATTTTGAGAAAGCTCAGGGTCTAGACTCTATAAATTGGAATTTGCAGAGCTTGGCTCTGTTTGCCTTAAGAGGCATGACTAGCTTCTCTTCCTGGCACTTCTTATTCTGCATACCTGCCATGCTTCCTTCAACCCAATGGCATTTGCATATGCTGTGAGTGCAAAAGTCCATCATTATTATCATCATCATCATTGCAATCATTATCAATATCATTACAATTAACACTATAGTTCTCATAATGACCACCATCAATATCATGATCATCACCATAATCACCACTACTTCTATCATCATCACCAGTAGCATTGTTGTAATCATCATCACTACTACCACAGTAACTATTGCTGGCACTCCCACCACTTACTGAGCCCTTACATTGTACCATACTAGCTGATGAAATACTTTGTCTTATGAAATCTTTATAACAAATCTCTTAAGGTAAGTACAGTTAGTGTCTCCATTTTGCAGACAATGCAACCAAGGCACGTGAGTGTGAAATAATTAGCCCAAAATTAACCATTGGTGGAGACATAATTCAAACCCAGGTCATATCACTCCTAGGCTAGCTCTCTTAACTAATAAATGAAATGGCTTCTCCTCACTCCTTATGTAGTTAACTCACCCGTCAAATCTCAGCTTAAATGTCCCATCCTTGGAAGTCTTCCATAACTGCCTTCATCACCGTTGTAAGCACACAGAATTCCCTTTAAATTTTCTTCATAGTGCTTATCACAATGTGTAATTTTAGATTTATTTTCACAATTATTTGATTGATAGCTTTCTCCTCAAGTTGCATGTGGGTAGGAATGACAGAAACTGGGTTTCTGTTGTGTGCCTTCTTGTGCCCTGCCCACAGCAAGGAGACTGGCTCAGAGTCAGTAGTCTAAATATTGTTGAATGAATGCATGAGCCCTGCCTTTATCACTAGTCTAGCTATGTCCTGCTCTGCAGTTCTCTGGTCTTTGCAAGTCAACTTTATTTCTAACTTCTGTTTTGGTATGCCCTCTGGGTTCTTACTAGAGCAAGTGTCATTCTCCTTGGGTCACTATTAGCTAGATAGACTCTGAAAATGGCTTAGAAACAGGGGGTCATTGAGAATGAATAGGTTGGAGTGAGGAGAACCAGGAGGCAGGGAGACTAGGCTGTTGTAATAATAAAGGCTTGGCAAAGAGGCCATGGATGGATGACCCTCAGTGACAGTGGTGGTAGTAGGGATCAGAGTTATAGACAAAGCTAAAAAATGGTATAGGGCAGAAATGGTGGGACCTGGTATCTGGATGAGGGGAGCAGATGGATGTGGGCTGCCATCAGTAGTGTTAAGATTTCAACTTTAGAGGAAGAATAAAGCATGGTGCCATTGAAATCTGTAGCCTTGATGGCCATCCCAGCCTTATCTCCCTGCATGTGATGGGCCCTTCTACATGTCTGTGGATTTGCCTATGTTGTTTTCTTTGTGTTGTTCTGTCCTTTCTCTCCTTTCTCTCTCTGGAAAACTCTTACTGGCCCTTCATGACCCAGCTCAACGGACTTCTCTGTCCTTTCCAGTGGAGGTTATTGCTGGCTCTGGGCTGCCACCAAATTTTGGTCAGATCTTTTCTATACCATGTGCCATGTTGGGATGCCATCACCCCAACATGTCTGTGTGCCCATTTGCCCCATCAGCTATGAGATTTTTGGGAGCAGGCTTTGCAATGTCTTTCTTTCTCCCTTCTTACTCCCCTTCAGCCTGGACCTCTCTGTTCCTCTCTTCTCTGCTTACCTTCCTTTCCCTCCAGTATGTATTTAACTCCTGTAATGCCATAAGGTGGCAAGTGCTCTATTAATGACCAGAACCACAATGAGGAGAGACTAAAGGATCGGGGAGCAGGGGTGGTGGGCTCTGGCTTGGCTGATGGTATCCTTAGCTGAGATCAGGAAGAGGAATGTGTAGTCTTTAAGACAGCAAACAACCCTTTTTGTTTGTGGTTAGGTGAGACCTTCAGCCTGGATCTGTTGACATGAACCATTTGATTTCCTGACACACGGTGTTTCACAATGTCTGAGTTTGGGTTCAGACCATTGCATCCCTCTTATGGGGTGAGCAGACAAGAAAGCGAGTTTAGCAATAAAGCCCCTCTGCCATGTGTTTTTTTTCACCTTAACTATGTTATTTATAGCCAAGGTGAGACCAGTAGCGAGTGGTGTGGCACTGGCCTCACACTCTCCCCTCTGCTGGTTCCTGAGTGGGAAATCTCTGAAGAGCTGGGTGCTAAACCCTCTTATTCAGTGACATCATCATTCTTTTGCTACAGCCCATTTAGATTCCTGGCATTGAGTCTAGGATGGAAGTTAAGGTCCTGCACAGAGTCTGGAAAATGCTGCCAGTTACCCCCAGTTTCAGCCGTTCGCTCTTTGGCCTTGTTGCCTCTTGGGAGCTAGTGTTGGGACCCTGGGACCTAATCGCTGACTACCCAGCAATTTTCTTTCCTTCTGGTTCTTATCTGTTCTCAGACAAATCTCTTAATCTCTGTTCCTCAGTTCCTTCATCTGTAAAATGGGGATTGTGATAATATAATACCTACCTCACAGGATTGTAGTGAAAATAAAATGATAAGCTATATGTAAATTACTTAGAATCCTACCATCACATAAATAGGAGCTATATAAGTGTTAGTAATTTCTGCTATTACTCTACTGTCATTATTGCTGTTGCCATTATAATTTTTTACGTTGAGTGTTGACATTGTTCTTCCAATCAACTAGATATGGACAAGCTTAACACCTTTTTATTCAAGTCTCACACCAATGGCATGTTGTTAGGAGGTCCCAAACCTGTAACCCCACCCTGTAACTCTCAAAACTCTCTATCATATTATGACGTGTCATTGTCTTTATAGCATCTATCACTGTGTCACATTCTTATTTGAGTACTTATTTATTACCTCTCTCTTTATCCTAGAAGGTGAGCTTCATTGCCTTCTCCTAGGTTCTCAGCACAACACCCTGCACCTGGACAGGTCTCAATAATTAATATTACTTGTTAAATGTCTTCATCCTACACCTTTTTCCTTGTCCTGGACCTCTGTGAGTTTTGTTCCAACAACTGAGTCCCAAAGGAGGGAGAAATTGAGACTGGGTGGAATTGCGGAGTTTTGATGTTCACTGCATTGCTTCCCTTCCACCCCTTGGTGGAGCCGTTGTTGCACCTTTCTACTGCATCCAGGCATTCTACTCTAGACTGGACTGGAAATACATCATACTAAAGTGTGAATGATTGATACAGACTTAAACTACTACCTTCTCTTAAGAGACCAAAGCCTGATTAATTCTGCTTTCCTTCCTTATAAGGAAAGATGTGGGGATGGTGCAGAAGTAAGAAGATGAAGAAGCTGATTCTAATTCTAATTAATTGCATAGTCCTAGACAAACCATTTAACCTCTCTGAGCCCCAGTAACACACTTGAAATGAGTTGCTTTCCATGTGAGTTGTCATGTGTGTCAAATGCAATCCCTGTGTCTGAAAATGGCTTGTCTCACAAAATGCTCACTGAGTAAGCTGTTATCACTGTTTATCATAACAGAAAATGAGAGTAACTGAAGTGAGTGACAAGTTGAATATGAGTCAGCAATGTGCCTCACGGGACTCCCTGTCTCTCTCTCTTTAAATTTACCACTCAAATCCTTGGGCTGCCTGAGATGAGGCCTCAGGGCACCTACTCTCCCCCATGTCTTCTTCTGCCCCCGTGCCCTCACTCTTAGTATGGCTTGGACAAAGAACTCCAGGTCCTGCCCATTTGGAGAGACAAACGATGCTAAGATGAGCTGTGTAAAGTCTAAAAATCAAGTCGTCTTTTAGTTCCAAGGCCTCTTTCTAGCTACTGGAGTCCATCCAGCCTTTCTCTTAGCAGCATCATTTCCTTCCAGAGTCTCTGATAAGGCTTTTTCTATGTCTTCCCCCTGCTTCCCTGGCCCTAGCTTAGCTACCCTAGTCTGAGCTCCTGCCCCTATTAACCAGCATCTTCCGTATGTCAAGCTGGGTGCCATCCCTAGGCCTACCCCTTTCCCTCCCAATGTCTAAAGCTTCTTCCATTCATGAGCATCCACTGGGCTTGTGGAAGGGGCACAGAACAGACTAGGAACATGTGTGATCAGGCCACATCCTCTATGGCAAAGGCCTTATTTTGTGTAGTTAGGGGAGTATGTGCTGGAGCCTGATTGCCTGGGTTCCCATCCTGGCCCCAGTGCCTACTAGCTTTGTGAATTTAAGCAATTTATTTCATCTTCTTGTGCCTCAGTTTATTCATCTCCAAAATAAAGACAGTCATTGAACCCATATCAAATGGCTTATATGAGGATTAAGATGGATTTATTCATGTAAAACATCTAGAATGAGGTCTAGCAGACAGTAAGTACACAGCGAATGTTGGCTTTTAAAAATTATTAATAAAGAGTCACTGCTTCCTTATTGGCAAACCTTAGTCAAAGGTGACCTCAAATCTGAGGTGGGTGCCCAGGGAAAGGTTTCTTTATCCCTGGACCATGCCTCTACTCCTTAGGATGTTTCCAAGAGAGGTGTCTGCATGAGGAATGGCTGTTCTTATTTCTTCACCCCTTCATGTTTCCATTTATTTTGCCAGGCACCTTTGCAATTGTTCCATTAAAGGTAGATGCAGGTCCCTGCTCTTTGAGTTGGAACTTAGCTGTGTGAATTGTTTTTGCACAAAGGAGTGTG
Source organism: Pan troglodytes (assembly GCF_028858775.2). Taxonomy (NCBI): domain Eukaryota; kingdom Metazoa; phylum Chordata; class Mammalia; order Primates; family Hominidae; genus Pan; species Pan troglodytes. The sequence continues at coordinate 48,211,966 of NC_072419.2, forward strand.
GGCAGAAGCAACCGTGTGCCAGTTCGAGCCTAAGGCTGTAAGGTGTCTTCGGTGTTTTTGCTTGCCCTCTAGTCCTTCTGCCTTCATCATGAAAAGGACATGCCTTGGCTAGGCAGCTGGTCTGAGGAAGATGACAGACCTTGAAGACAATGGAGCAGACTGCTCCAGACCTTCAGCCTAGAGCTGCTCATTCATGCCCATCTAGGCCCAGCCAAGATCAGCGGAATCCCCAGCCCACAGGAACATGAGCAGAATAAATGCTTATTCTTATACTCTACTGAGATTTTTGGTTGTTTGTTAGGCAACAGTAGCTGACAGATGTACATGGTGAGTGGCACAGAATTGCCATTGCTACAGTTTGGATGTTTGTTCCTCCAAATCTCATGTTGAAGTTCTATCCCCAGTGTTGGAGGTAGGGCCTAGTTGGAGGTGTTTGAGCCATGGGGGCACACCCCTCATGAATAGATTAATTTCCTCTTTGGGTGGTGGGTGGTAGTGAGTGAGTTCTTGCTCTATTAGTTCCTGTGAGAGCTGGCTGTTTGAAAGAGCCTGACACTTCCTCTTTCTCTCTCTTGCTTCCTCTCTTGTCATGTGATCTCTGCACATACCTGCTCCTCTTCACCTTCCATCATGAGTAGAAGCAGCCTGAGGCTTTCACAAGATGCCCAGTCTTTCAGCCAGCAGAATCATGAACCGAATAAACCTTTTTTCTTAACAAATTAACCAGTCTCAGATATTCCTTTGTAGCAATGCAAAATGGACTAAGATAGCCATGTTATTATTGACTAGGCTTGGGTCCCCAAACCTAAAGCAAGGAACGGTTGGTGAACTGGGTTGAACCGTGTAGAATATCCCTTTCCCTAAACTAGTTAAATTACATTGAAGTAGGTCATCACTGCTGTCCTTATTGGCAATCGTTTTTTAGTCTCCACCCATCTTGTTTTATGCCCAAAACTAAGCCTTACATCTCTTTGCATGAGGGTTGCATGCAGGAAAGAGGCAGAAGAGACCAGTAGACTGGCAGACATGACACGTTCTGACCAATTAAGCCCTGCCTAGCAGAGCACCTTGTTGCCCAAGGCACACAAATGGAAGAGAGAGGAGGCAAGGCTAGTTGAGTGTTGCTCTGGGAGACTGTGCCTTGAGTCACTTGCTATTCCTGCTGCTTGGATAGAAGAGAGAAAAGAGAGGAAAAAATACCCATTTTAAAGTAAGGTAACTCCTCCATTAGAGGGTTAGACCCAATCAGTGTCTTGGTGTGCAGCTTATATATTGCAATATTATGGTCCCCTTCCCTGGAGGAGAAGCTAAGTCAGGGAGGAGAAAGAGGAAGGCTGGAGTCTTCTACCTTTACTCTCCCTCCTCATCAATCTCTTTCCTCATAACCTACTTTATTTATTTGTATAGTACTTGTCTTTACCTGGAGTCATACACTTACTAGTTGATTTGATTATATGCATCTCCCATTGCTAGAATATAAGTTCCATGAGGGCGGGAATCCAGTTGGTTTTGTTCATGGCTATATACCAGTTGCCTAAAATAGCTGGTACAGTGTAGGGGATTGATACATATTTGCTGAATGAATGCATGAACTCCTGGAATGGTCCATGCTGGAACATATCAGGTTGGTCACTGTTTGCTCATTGCATTCACGGTCTCCTAGCATTTCCATGCCCATGGTTGCAGGAACTAGGAGGCCCTTTCTTTGGCCTCCTGTACCTTGGGTGTTTGCTCCAATCCTTGACACACATGCCTGTGGTCTGGAACCTGCTCTGCCTCTGTACCCCTACGCTCCACATTGTTAGGTGTCATCCCTGGACCACTCATATAGGTGTTGTGGTTTGGACCCAGCTCCCTCCTGGCCCCACTCCACTTTTGGTTCTGCTGACTAGAAGGCTGATTCAGAGTGCAGCAACTCTGTTTCCAGTGAAGCTCCAGGACACGGTCCTCCAGAGAAGTGTCCCCCACCTACCTTGCTTGCCTGGTGGGGATATTGACAACCTATTACCTTATAGCAGGACCACGGATAAACCAATTGCAGAGACACCTTAGTCTTTGTGACATTTTTTCTTTCAGTTTGGCTTCCTGAAAGTCTTACCAACTTATTTTTATTGTTTTAGCTGATTCTGTTCCTCTTTGCTCCTGCAGTGATTCACCCAAATGCGGCAACTTTTATGCCAATGGACTCTACTAATACCGTTTGCAAAGATGCCTCCGTGAAATGCTCAGGAACACTTTCTCTCACTGCTCTGGGAAGGGTTTCTTGGCTCCAGGGTGCAAAACAGAACCCAGAAATTTTCAGGTGAAGTGTTGGCTGAATTCTATGGCTGCTGCTTGTGATCGATCAACATTCCTCACTCACAGCTGTTGAGCGAGGCTGGGGATGCATCCTTTGCTGTTTGGCTGCTCCAAGTTCACATACATTTTTGACATAAACCTAGTAATTGCTGACTTTAACTTACTATTCTCAGCCTCTGGCTTCCTTCTGATTTATGGCTGGAGCCTTGGGGTCCTTTGTCAGAGGCTCCTTATACTTGCCCATTAGCACTTCTCTTTATATTTGGCAAGGGTCACTGGTACATTCCTTTACAGGCATTTATCAGAAGCTCATGAACATTACAGACAACTCTCTTTCTAGCTCATAGTCTGAAGCTCAACAGATATTTGTGGGGAGAATCACAATAATTATAATTGCTACTAATTTTTGAGCTTTTGGTGTGTGGCAGGTACCATGTTATTCATTCTTTATAGCACTCTATTAAAAGAGGCACTGTCCTTATACCCATTTTACTGATGAGGAAACTGAGGAAGGGAGAGGTTCAATAACTTGTTCCCATATCAGACAACTGGTGAGAGGTGGAGCCAGGATTTGAATCTAGATCAAAACCACTGCTTATAGCCAATATGATTTTGGAAGGTAGGAAGGCAGCAAGGATGGTTGGAGGAGCAGGGAGCAGCTATCGTGTGCCTGGTCTGTGAACTGAGTCTTTAAGACAGTTGAAGTCATAACCACAGAGTGTGAGCCTTGAGCCCTTGAAAGGAGAATCTTGACATGAAGATCTGATCCCAGGAGGCTCTCCGCAACAGACTGGGATCTGAAATCCACCTCCCATTACTGCTCGCATTGGTCCGACTCTGGATCTCTACAGCTTTTTGCCTCTCCATGAAGGTGGGAGGGTGAATTTCTTCTGTTTGTTCCTCTGGATCCACTCTCTACACTTTTGCACCCAGCTCTGTGCCAGGGAGGCTGACTGTATGGAGCACTCATGGGCTCCCTTCCTTCTGGTTTCCAGATGGGTTCAGCTGGTTGGCACCAGAAGCAGATCCAAGAGAAGGGGAGGAGTGATGTAGGGATCCTTACTCCCCTGCCTGCCTCCCTGTGTCTCCACAGGATCTAGGCTCCAGGTAGCTGGCCCTCTCTGCGTGGCTGTCCCTCTCCAGTTTCCAGTAACTTCCTCCCCTTGCTCCTTATAGGCTAGAGATATGGTTTGGCTGTGTTCCCACCCAAATCTCATCTTGGGTTGTAACAATCCCCATGTGTCAAGGGTGGGTCTGGGTGGAGATAATTGAATCATGGGGGCAGATTCCCCCATGCTGTTCTCATGGTAGTGAATAAGTCTCATAAGATCTGATGGTTTTATAAATGGGAGTTCCCCTACATAAGCTCTGTTGCCTGTCGCCATGTAAGGTGTGTGTTTGCTTCTCCTTTGCCTTCTGCCATGATTGTGAGGCCTCCCCAACCATGTGGAATTGTGAGTCAATTAAAGCTCTTTTCTTTATAAATTACCCAGTCTCAGGTATGTCTTTATTAGCAGTGTGAGAACAGACTAATACAGCTAGGGTGGGTAAGAGCATTCCCTGTTACTGTTCCTGAAGTTCTGCATTATTCTTTGTGGTTTTCCTACATTCTGCCTATACCTTGGTAAATGGTTTTTTTAGTAAAGTTCCCTTAAATTATCCAATCTGAAGGTAACACCTTGTTATTATCAGCACCCTTACTGATATCCCTGAACTTTAGTTTGAGCCATTTCCAACCTTCAGATGACCAACCTTTACCTGCACCCTTGACTACTCCCACCCCAACTATTCCGTATTGGTGCTCTTTCCTAGCTCTCGCAGAACCATTGTACTGTGGAAATAACACAGGTTTCTGGATTAGTGCTGGGTTCAAAGCCTGCTTCTGACACGTACTCTATGAGTTTGGGCAAGTTACTTGATTTTCCCATGCCTCAGATTTCTCATCTGTGAAATGGAGGATAGTATCACTTCACAAGTTTATCATGAAAATCAAATGGCATAATGGATATAAACTTTTATTAGTTTGGTGCAAAAGTTACTGCAGTTTTTGCCATTAAAAGTAATGCCATTAAAAGCAATTACTTTTGTACCAACATAATAGCTTAGTGTCTGGTAGATAAACATTGGTTTAAACATCCCTCATTTTGCCCGTGCTCTCTTGATCTGTAATTCTCCAGACCCCTTATCCATTTTGCTGAGCAGTTCCCCTGGGTCCTGCCCCAAGATACGGCCAAGGGAACATGGCAGAGAGGAAGGAAGCAACTCTTGGCTCCCCATGAAAGGAGGAATGGGAGGAACTTGGAGGACAGCAAAAATGACAGTCCAAGGGTTTGAAATAATGACACAGGAGAAGGGTAAATAATTGCAAAATGGAAGTGTAAAAGGGGTGATTTAATACTCCTCTTCACATACAGCTCCAGTGTGCCAGTTGGAAATGCTAAAAAGGAATGTTTCTGATATCCTAGCTAGAGCAAGTTCCAATATACTAGTAATATACAAGTCCAATGGCCAGATGTCCATGGCTCCTACAGAAATGGATAAAGAAAGCCCTCCTTACCTTAATCTTGTGTTTCTTTTTTTTTGAGATGGAGTTTCGCTCTTGTTGCCCAGTCTGGAGTGCAGTGACGTGACCTTGGCTCGTTGTAACCTATGCCTCCCGGGTTCAAGCAATTCTTCTGCCTCAGCCTCCAGAGTAGCTGGGATTACAGGTGTGTGCCACTGCGCCTGGCTAATTTTGTATATTTTCAGTAGGGATAGGGTTTCACCATGTTGGCCAGGCTGGTCTTGAACTGACCTCAGCTGATCCACCCACTTTGGCCTCCCAAAATGCTGAGATTACAGGCATGAGCCACCACACCAGGACCCTCTTGCTTTTCATTGTATCCTAACAAAGCTCTGTCTCCCCAGTGGAAAGATATCTCTTCTCCACTTGGAGTTAAAAGGGCCTGGGTTGAAATTTAGCTGCATATTCTCCTTGCTTGTTGGATCTTGGGAGGGTCTTGACCACTTCAGACATCATTTCCGCCAGATGTGGTGGCACGTGCCTGTAGTCCCAGCTACTTAGGAGGCTGAGGTGGGAGGATTGTCTGAGCCCAGGAGTTGCAGGCTGCAGTGAACTATGCCCATGCCACTGTACTCTAGCTGGGCAACAGAGCAAGACCCTATCTCTAAAAAAATAACAAAACAAACAGAAAAACACATCATTTCCCTCATCCTCAAAATGGGGATCCTTGTAACTACTCATGAGCGTAGCTGGAATGATGGTTGAATCAGGAGCAGAGGATGAATATAAAAGATACGAATATAATACAGAGCCAGAAAAGCATTCAAGCCTCAACCAGTGCTGATTTCCACCTTTATTTTCCTCTCACTGTAGCAGAACAGGTGCCCTTTTTCATTTCAGGGGAAATCTGAACAGTTACTGTCTTGTATTTCTTAAAACAGCTGAAAAAATTCCTTGATTTTTTTTTTACCCTTCTTCAGCTTTAGGACTAAATGCCTCTACCCCTCCTTCTCTCTCATCAGGTAGTACATTTTGTTTGTTTATTTTCTGAGACGGAGTCTCACTCTGTCACCCAGGCTGGAGTGCAGTGGCGTGATCTTGGCTCACTGCAATCTCCACCTCTCAGGTTCAAGCGATTCTCCTGCCTCAGCCAGCCAAGTAGCTGGGATTACAGGCCTGCGCTACCACACCCGGCTAATTTTTGTATATTTAGTAGAGATGGGGTTTTGCCATTCTGGCCAGGCTGGTCTCGAATTCCTGACCTCAGGTGATCCGCCTGCCTTGGCTTCCCAAAGTGCCGGAATTCCAAGCATGAGACACTATGCCCGGCCCATTTTTTGTTATTGAATTGTCACTTTTGAGGATGCTCTTGTACCCTTGCCACCTTGTCCCTATTCAGCTGTGCACTAAGCGTGAATGTCTGGGTAGGGGTGGGGATGGAGTCCAGAGTACAGTTATCCTGAGTCACAGGAACTCCTATTTTATTTTATGCCTTTCCTTTTGCCCTTCTAGCTTCCATATGAACCTATTGTCCTTCAAAAGAGCTTTGATTTTGAGACTTAGACTTTCTGCTTGATCTGAGGACAGATTGGATTTTGGGAGTTAGTAGTAGAGATAATGAAGACAAAGACCACCTGGGAAGACTAAGATAAATTTTGATCAGTAATTGTATTATTCATCACCTATGTTCTTAATTTGCAAATAAAAAATGGTCCTATTCATACCTGAGCATTCATAGTTTTCATGAGTGAGGCATATTATGACTTCAAGGGTCTGATGTGTTCTTTTTGCAAGCAGGGGTGAATGGAGACATTTCAAGCTTGCCTGCTGCATATTAGGTGTGCCTCAGAAAGAGTTCCTCTGGTCAGAAACCTTTCACAGTCTCTCAGCTTCATGTTCTAATTGTTTTAGAATTAAGCTTTTAAAGCTCAAACATATAATTATTACATTCCATTTCAATCATAATGACTAAACCTGCTGATGTGATTCTTGGCCATCAGGTCTACCTGTTGATGGCCTGTTAGAATCACCTGTGCAGCTTTGAAGAAATACAGATGCCAGGGCCTCACTTCCTGGGGGCTTTGATCCATTCAATCTATGGCAGGGCCTGGGAATCAGAATATTTATAAAGTACCACAGGGGATTCTGATACATAGCCAGGATTGAGAATCATGGAGCTGGACCACGCAGGGGTGAGGTGGGTGAGTTGCTATTGTCCTACACTTTTATTGCTATTCCCAGTGAGATCATTTTAAAATTATTATTATTATACTTAAAGTTCTGGGGTACATGTGCAGAATGTACAGGTTTGTTACATAGGTATACACGTGCCATGGTGGTTTGCTGCACCCATCAACCCGTCATCTACATTAGGTATTTCTCCTAATGCTATCCCTCCCGTAGCCCCCCACCCCCTGACAGGTCCTGGTGTGAGATGTTCCCCTCCCTGTGTCCATGTGTTCTCATTGTTCAACTCCCACTTATAAGTGAGAACATGCGGTGTTTGGTTTTCTGTTCTTGTGTTAGTTTGCTGAGAATGATGGTTTCCAGCTTCATCCATGTCCCTGCAAAGGACATGAACTCATCCTTTTTATGGCTGCATAATATTCCATGGTGTGTATGTGCCACATTTTCTTTATCCAATCTATCATTGATGGGCATTTGGGTTGGTTCCAAGTCTTTGCTATTGTGAACAGTCCTGCAATAAACATATGTGTGCATATGTCTCTATAATAGAATGGTTTATAATCTTTGGGTATATACCCAGTAATGGGATTGCTGGGTCAAATGGTATTTGTAGTTCTAGATCCTTGAGGAATTGCCACACTGTCTTCCACAATGGCTGAATTAATTTACACTCCCACCAACAGTGTAAAAGTGTTCCTATTTCTCCACATCCTCTCCAGCATCTGTTTCTTGACTTTTTAATGACTGCCATTCTAACTGGCATAAGATGGTATCTCATTGTGGTTTTGATTTGCATTTCTCTAATGACCAGTGATGATGAGCTTTTTTTCACGTTTGTTGGGTGCATAAATATCTTCTTTTGAGAAATGTCTGTTTATATCCTTCACCCACTTTTTGATGGGGTTGTCTTTATCTTGTAAATTTGTCTAAGTTCTTTGCAGATTCTGGATATTAGCCCTTTGTCAGATGGATAGATTGCAAAATTTTCTCTCATTCAGTAGGTTGCCTGTTCACTCTGATGATAGTTTCTTTTGCTGTGCCGAAGCTCTTTAGTTTAATTAGATCCCATTTGTCAATTTTGGCTTTTGTTGCCATTGCTTTCAGTGTTTTAGTCATGAAGTCTTTGCCCATGCCTGTGTCCTGAATGGTATTGCCTAGGTTTTCTTCTAGGGTTTTTATGGTTTTAGGTCTTACATTTAAGTATTTAATCCATCTTGAGTTAATTTTTGTATAAGGTGTAAGGAAGGGGTCCAGTTTCAGTTTTATGCATATGGCTAGCCAGTTTTCCCATCACCATTTATTAAATAGGGAATAATTTCCCCATTTCTTGTTTTTGTCACGTTTGTCCAAGATCAGATGATTGTAGATGGGTGGTATTATTTCTGAGGCCTCTATTCTGTTCCATTGGTCTATATATCTGTTTTGATACCAGTACCATGCTGTTTTGGTTACTGTAGCCTTGTAGTATAGTTTGAAGTCAGGTAGCATGATGCCTCCAGCTTTGTTCTTTTTGCTTAGGATTGTCTTGGCTATGCGGGCTCTTTTTGGTTCCGTATGAATTTTAAAGTAGTGTTTTCCAATTCTGTGGAGAAAGTCATTGGTAGCTTGATGGGGATAGCATTGAATCTATAAATTACTTTGGGCAGTATGGCCATTTTCATGATATTGATTCTTCCTATCCATGAGCATGGAATGTTTTTCCATGTGTTTGTGCCCTCTCTTATTTCCTTGAGCAGTGGTTTGTAGCTGTCCCTGAAGAGGTCCTTCACATCACTTATAAGTTGTATTCCTAGGAATTTAATTCTCTTTGCAGCAATTGTGAATGGGAGTTCACTCATGATTTGGCTCTCTGTCTGTTATTGGTGTATAGGAATGCTTGTGACTTTTGCACATTGATTTTGTATCCTGAGACTTTGCTGAAGTTGCTTATCAGCTTAAGGAGATTTTGGGCTGAGACGACAGGGTTTTCTAAATATACAATCATGTCATCTGCAAACAGAGACAATTTAACTTGCTCTTCTTGCTATTTGAATAACCTTTATTTCTTTCTTTTGTCTGACTGACCTGGCCAGAATTTCCAATACTATGTTGAATAGGAGTGGTGAGAGGAGGCATCCTTGTCTTGTGCTGGTTTTCAAAGGGAATGCTTCCAGTTTTTGCCCATTCAGTATGATATTGGCTGTGGGCTTGTCATAAATAACTCTTATTATTTTGAAATACATTCTATTGATACCTAGTTTATTGAGAGTTTTTAGCACGAAGTGGTGTTGAATTTTGTCAAAGGTCTTTTCTGCATCTATTGAGATAATCATGTGGTTTTTGTCATTGGTTCTATTTATGTGATGGATTACGTTTATTGATTTGCGTAAGTTGAACCTGCCTTACATCCCAGGGATGAAGCCAACTAGATCATGGTGGATAAGCTTTCTAATGGACTGCCAGATTCGGTTTGCCAGTATTTTATTGAGGATTTTCACATCAATGTTCCTCAGGGATATTTGCCTGAAATTTTCTTTTTTTGTTGTGTCTCTGCCAGGTTTTGGTATCATGATGATGCTGGCCTGATAAAATGAGTTAGGGAGGATTCCCTCTTTTTCTATTGTTTGGAATAGTTTCAGAAAGAATTGTACCAGCCCCTGTTTGTACCTCTGGTAGAATCGACTGTGAATCCATCTGGTCCTGGGCTTTGTTTTTGGTTGGTAGGCTCTTAATTACTAGCTCAATTTCAGAACTTGTTACTGGTCTATTCAGGGATTCAACTTCTTCCTGGTTTAGACTTGGGAGGGTGTATGTGTCCAGGAATTTATCCATTTCTTGTAGATTTTCTAATTGATTTGTGTAAAGTTGTTTATAGTATTCTCTGATGGTAGTTTGTATTTCTGTGGGATCAGTGGTGATATCCCCTTTATCATTTTTTATTGCGTCTATTTGATTCTTCTCTCTTTTTACACTGTGAGAGTAAAACCGCCTACTCAAGCCTCAGCAATGGTGGATGCCCCTCCCCCCACCAAGCTCCAGTGTTCCAGATCAGCCTCAGACTGTTGTGCTGGCAGCGAGAATTTCAAGCCAGTGGATCTTAGCTCACAGGGCTCTGTGGTGATGGGACCCCCTGAGCCAGACCACTTTGCTCCCTGGCTTCAACCCCCTTTCCAGGGGAGTGAATGGTTCCGTCTTGCTGTCTCGCTGGCATTCCAGGTGCCACTGGTGTATGAAAAAAACCTCCTGCAGCTAGCTCTGTGTCTGCCCAAATGGCCGCCCAGTTTTGTGCTTGAAACCCAGGGCCCTGGTGGCATAGGCACCACAGGGAATCTCCTGGTCTGCGGATTGCGAAGACCGTGGGGAAAGCACAGTATCTGAGCCAGAGTGCATGCTTCCTCATGGGACAGTCCCTCACGGCTTCCCTTGGGTAGGGCAGGGAATTCCCCGACCTCTTGCCCTTCTCAGGTGAGGCAACGCCCCACCCTGCTTTGGCTCATCCTCTGTGGGCTGTACCTACTGTCCAACCAGTCCCAATGAGATGAACTGGGTACCTCAGTTGGAGATGGAGAAATCACCCACCTTCTGCGTCGATCTCGCTGAGAGCTGCAGACCAGAGCTGTTCGTATTCGACCATCTTACCAGCAAATTCAGGATCATTTTTATTTAACAAGACAATAAAGAAACCATGCTCAAGCTAGCATTTAGCCAGAGGCAGAGAGTACCCAGCACATTTAGTGCTGGCTATTTAGAATACAGAGGACAATAGACAACTGATTGAGGTAGTTTCTCGTGTCAAATCAGTGTAATCTTGAGCAAGTTCCTTCCCTTCCCTGGGCCTCTGCTTCCTGATCTTCAAAGCAGGAGAGTTGAATGAACACTTTCTGTGCGTCTTGCAGTGTTGACACTTGTCACTGCTGAGACTTTACTGGGAAGACATCTCATTGTTTAGTGGAGGAGCCAAGTGCCCTCCTGCCACCCCATGGGGAAACACAGCCACCAGAAAGAGGAGGGAGAGGTGGTGTCTGGGGAGATGGAGGAGTCTGACTGCAGAGTTAGCCCTGGGGTGACTACAGGATTAACATGAGGCTCTCCAGTAAGGGCTCATTACCCCTTGATGAAACTCAAATGTCATCATGGGCACTCTGTTCTTACAGGATGGTAGTGCTTGGAATCCCAGAAGTTGGTAGAGTGGATATCTGGCTTTGGAAGAACAAGGTCCTTTCTCCTTAGGGGAGACAGCCATGCACATGATCCATAGAAAACAGAGGGTCCAGAGATCTGAGAACTAAAGTTTATGCTTTGCAAACTGTAACAGTGTGATAAATATGAATTATTATCAACACGATTCTTGCTATTATTAAATCCTCACACTGCAATGTTAACTGGTTCATCTTTCAGCCCCAGCTCAGCCACTAGTTGGCTGTGTGATCTCAGACAAGCCAAGCTCCACCTCTGAGATATAGCTGCTTCATTTGCAAAGTAAGAAGGTAGACGTGCATGATCAGCTGAAGATGCTTCCTGCCTCAATCCGGTAAGTGTGATCAAGATGTTGAAATTAGTGGTTGAACAATCAGTAATCAGAAGCTCACCTTTCAAAAAGAAAAAGGCCAGCTGGAAAATGACATAATTAAAAGAGGAAAAGAAAACTCTTTCTCAAGAGGCTGCTCTTTCACAAACAGTCAGCATGTCTGTGATATTCCGTGTAGCATATTCCGATGACAGGGAAACATGGTGGATGTGCTGAAAGATGAGCAGCAAGTGGTAAGTGGAGGTGTTTGAAATAGAAAAGTCTATTTTAAGAGACGACTAATAAAGCTGGAGGAGGCGGCCCACACTGAAGCAGTCTGAGCCAACATCCTGTTGCCAAGACTCCAGTCCCCGCTGCTGTGCCCGGGGCCCTGGGACTGTCCTTGGCACAGCATGTGAGCCAGTAGGAAGGAGCAGAGGCTAGAAGCAGGGGCTGGGTTTCTGTCTGAGGAAAGGGGCCCATGGAGAGGGGCCCCAGGGAAGGGGCTGCCTGTGGCTTTGGCAGAGGAGACCCCTGCCCTTCCTGTGAGCCCAGCCAGCTCCAGGCATGGTAGGGGGATGGGTACATTTCTCTAGGCCCGTGCAGGAGCTGCACCAGTGCTGGGAAGAAGCAACAACACAACAGTTAAGAGCGGAGACCTAGAGCCAGACCGAATTTGAATGCTGGCTTGTATCACTTAATAGCTGTGAGACTGTAAACAAGTTACTTAACCTCTCTGTCTGTCATCTTTTCTTGTCTATAAAACTTCATAATATTTGCTAATCACAGGGTTGCAGCAAGGATGTAAGTTAATTTTGTAAAGGATTTGGGACAGGGCAAACAGTACACTAGAGATTGTGTGTATTTTATATACATATAAAATATCTTATGTTTGTTATATATAATATAGCTATTATATATTACATATGTAATACATATATAATATAGACATAATGTATATGTATTATATATATAGTAGAGGGATATATATGTATACATAGATACATAAAATGTGGCCTATGAGTTGGGCCCACCCGTTTCTTGGGCAGAGGTCCAAGGCTAATCAGTGCCCTTGGTCTTCAAGTAAATAATGACACTCTGAAAGCTAATCTATGCTAACACCCTCAAGGTCCCGGTAACCCCTCTCTGGTCTCCTCTGAGCATTAGGCCAGATCTGTGGGAGGAGATGTTCAGGCAGCCCCAAGCCACAGCTTAGGACTGACCAGACTTCTCCCTGAGCTCCAGGCCCATATACCCAACTGCCCAGTGAATGTTTCTACTGGGATATCCACAGACATCTCTACTCATCATGCTCCCAAACCTACTCATGACCCAATTCCTTCCAGGGCAGACCTTTCCTTGTTTCCATTCTCAGTGAATGACAATACCATCCTTGTAAGAGAGTATTGTAAAACTTTATTTACAAGATGGTGTTGCAATCCTTTAGCCCTCCCTCTCCCTGACCCAATATCTCATTTCTGGACAAGTTGTATCCATCCTTACTGTGTTCATCTCTGTATCTCCAGTAGTCTGGGATGTCATTGATTCTCGCCAATGTTTGCTAGAAAGTTGAATGTATGAATGAATGAATAAATGAAGGTGGTGCCTAGATATCATCATAATAACAATCAAGGATTTATCGAGTACATACTGTCTTCCAGGCACCATTCTAAATGCTTGGTATATGTGCATTCCACACATATAAGAACTTGACATATCCAAGCCTCATTGTGACGATCCCTGCACATGTGTTGAAAGAACACAAAGCATGCATGAGGAAATCAGGTCTTGGGGGGTCCTGGGTAGAGCTTCTGGGTAGAACTTCCATAATCCCTCAAAGCCAATGGTGTTTCCTTACTTTACAAAGCCTTCTCAGAGCCAGGTCCTACTGAGCTGTGTCTGGCCCAGTACAGTGCAGTTTCTGGACCGTTTCTCTCCCCTGCCGGGAAGATGCAGAAGCTGCCGCTTCACTGAGTCCTCTAATAGCAAGGCCTTATTTTCTCTGCCACCCTGGGGCTCTTGCTCACCATGAGCTTACTTCTGTGCAGCTCCACACAACACACCGTAAAAGGAAAATGGTAATTAGAAGTAACGCTTGAGCAGGGGAACTTGCGTGGAAAAATGCTTTAGTTAAAAGAAGCAGTAAAGATTCCTTTAAAGTGTTAGACACACACACACACCCATCTAGCTGTTCTCCTTTTGAAAGGAGGAGATGAGAGGACACACAAGGTGTATTGTGCATCTGTAGGCACCGCCTCCTTAGGGCTTGAGGTCAGGCCAGTCCTCTAGGGATCCTGCTGAAGTGGCCAATGGGATTGAGTTTACATCTCAGTAGCCCAGGACCAAAAGTCTAGCCCAACCAGATGGAATGTAGCAGGACTACATCCATAGCAGGGTCTCTGTGTGTATCCAAAACAGCTACACAGGGACAGGATTGTGGAGACAGAGGATGGCGGCCCCTACAAGGACATCCCAGCTCCTGCTTCCTTTTTTCATAGCATTTATTATCACCCAAAGCTATGTTTTTGCATGTTTGTTTATTACCTTATCCTCAACCAGATTGGGAAGCCCATGGAGGTAAGGATTTTATCAGTCAAGTTCACCTCTGTATGCATGCCATGCACAGAGCAGGGCACATACATAATTGGCGTTTTAGAATATTTCATGAGGGAAGATTCTTTGATTGCAAACTGCAGAATCCCGATGTCCCAAATGTTGCCTGGTGCATCATAAGCTTCTAGAACACAAGCTTTAAGAGAGCAGGGTCTTTGCATGTAGCATTCCAGTAGCTGTTCTGGAGTGAGGGTTAGCACGCTTTTCCTATAAAGGGATAGAGAGAAAAGATTTTCAGCTTTGTGGGCCAGGTGGTCTCAGCCACAACTACTCAATTCTGCTGCCGTAGTGTGAAAACTGACAGACAATATAGAAACCAACAAGTGGGCATGGTAATGCCTCAATAAAACTTTATTTACAAAAACAGGCAGCAGGCCAGATTTGAAGTAGTCTTCCGACTTCTGCTCTAGAATATAAACTCCATAAAATGAGGGATTTTAAAAAAATGTAGATCCATAACCAGCACTTGCAACAGTGCCTAGCACACAATAAGTATGCAATAAAACATATGTTGAATGAATGAGTGAGGGGCTAAAAGTGGTTTTAGTCAACAGCTTACTGTGGGTCAGGGTCATTATGTGTGTTGTTATATTGGCCTCCTGAGCTAAAGACACTCTGGAAGCAGATACTGGAAGCCTCCTGTGTTCTGGGCTAGTTGGATGACACCTGGAATATCATTCCCAAAGCTAAGGGTCTAGAGTGCATGTAGAGGACAGGGCCTGAGATGGGGCGGAGACAAGTGACCTTGTGACATGGAGAATGGTGGAAGGAAATGGACAGACTGAGCCTGGAGAAGAGAAGAGTCAGGGAAGAGACAGTTTATATATTTCAGGACTTTCATGTGGTAGAACAATGAGATCTTTCTAAGAAATAAGAGGGCTATTTTTAGAACTTTCTGTAAGTTAGGTAGACCTTGGTGAGAGTGAGCTCTCACTCTACTGGGAGCGTTCAAACAGCCATGGGGATGCTGTGGAAGGGATTCACATATTGGAAGGGGGCAGGATTAGATACTATTGGGTCCCTTTTGACCCCAAGAGCCATTCTCACATGCAGCACTGCAGCACAACAGTCTGCAGCACTGTTTCCCAAGCAACAGATGGTGACTGCCCTCCAGACAAAACCAGAATCCCCTGCCTTGTATAGGAGGCCCCTTAGGGTTGTCCCTAGCCTTCTGCTTCAAGTGCCCTGTTCCCATCTCCTGTTATCTGTACCACCTTCAATGAACACATTTTGGCATTTCTCAATTCCCCTCTTGTTTCTCCTCTCCTGGCCTTTACACATACAATGTTGTATTAGTTTAGGTTTCTCCAAAAGGAGAGCTGAGGCAAAGATCCAAGTGGGTGTAGTTTAAGAGTTGATCCTAGGAAGCATGGAGAGGGAGCAGGAAACTGGGAAGGAAAGGCAGCTAGTAAAAGTTACATTAGCAAACCCACCTTTGCTAATGCTGTGCTGACTGGAGCTTAACCCACTGGGGAGTGCCTGGGAGCCAGTGTATATCACATCACAGAGTCATCCTCCCCTGAAGAGTGAGAGAACTGGGGTATTTATACATCAACTCCCATCAGTCGTTAGTTAAGGAGGTGTGGGGAGGAGGGTTGAATGTTAATTTTCTAGCACCTCCAGGTCTGCCACTTACATGGGCAAAAGTGAGCTTTGGAAACAGGAGAAAGCCCTGAGGCAAAGAACTGCAGGTGTGGCAGTTGGAGGTACAGCACTGATGTGATTGAGGGTGAGGGGCCAAGGGTAGGGCACCGAGCCATGTGTGCTGAAAGCTGCCTTCTGCTTGGAACTCCCACCCCACTCTTCTGTTTTGATTTTGATGCCACTTCGTGGTCACATTGGCTGCTATGTAGGAATAAACAGCTCCTGGTTCAAGAGTTGTGATGAGTAAAGCATTGATTCACTCCTGCTCAAGGTCAAATGTGAGTTTGGTTAGGCAGTTCTCATCGCTGGTCCTGGGAAACAGATCAGGTTCACTTATTTGTGCAAAGGCAGGTTGTGTGTGCTGTGATGGACATATGTCTTGATAATACAAGACAGCATCGACACAGGTCTCATTGACCATTTCACCACCTGGTCCCATCCAGTGCCATTGTAAAACATACCTTCTACCTACTCAGGAACCATTCATTTGGGCCCTTAGTGGGAGATGGTTCATAACCTCCTTCAGACGTAATTCCAGTGCCAGTCCTCATAGGGTCCAGATCACTGCGGCTGGTTTAGCTCCCAAGCCTTTGTATTCCTCCCTTCCTCCCCACTGGCTCCCAGCATGCCTTGTGGCTGACTGGCAGAATATAGAGACAAGGAAGAGAGACGTTCCACCCTTTCCATGTGGATCCTTTATTCATTCACTCATGCTGTAAATATTGAGTGCCTACTATGAACAAACCAGACCCTGGCCCTGTCCTCATGGAGTTCACGGTCTAGAGGAGAAGATAAACATTTAATCAAATAACCAAACATATATGTAATTACAAACTATTATGAAGTTGGTTTGGAGATTTGCAGACTGCTGGCTTCTTGACATCTGGGGAAGAATTCCTAGGCTTTTGCAAATTCTTCTGTGTGGGTTCAGGGTGGAAAGCAGTGTATGGTAGAGACCAAAGCAGATGGGTGAGTGTGCTGATCTTGTGGAGGCTTGGTAATTATAGCTGGTGCATTATTAATAAACAAACATTCTGTCTCTGCTTCCTAGTTATGTACAGTTGCTTGGGCCGAATGCTGTTAAGTTTGAACCACGAGCTCTGAATTGTTCACTTTGTCTTCCTGTTTAACGAAAGGTTTTAGGAAGTACAGATCTGTTAGCAGGGGCGCACAATTGTTTTTGAAATCAAGAGAGCCCAACAAATCTTAGGGAAATGCTGGCTGATGATGATAATACTGGAGTGTCTGATGGGCAGGTGGGGGTCCCACTCAGCTTCGTAATAGGTGAAGACAGCCAGAGGGGTGAGGAAGAAAGAAGGGTCTGCTGCTTGCCCTTTCCCAGGAAGCCCAGTTGAAAACCTGAGGGATGGAGCTGCTACACTTGTTTCCTAACATCATCTGTTTTTTTTTTTCTTGCTGCTGTGAATTGCTTTCTAGTTCTCAAGAGCATAATGCAATATCAACCATTTTGACTAGAGCTTTGTCCTTGGGACATAGTTTTCACATGAACAGGAGGCAGCAGAAAGCCAGGAAAAACAGCATTGACACTTTAGGTCCATTACACCCCAGGGAAAACTTTCCCACAGCAAGGTCACTAGAGGCAGCCTCTACACACAATGACTCCTGGGCAGAATTCTGCCCTTGGATAGATAGGGAATGACCTTGGCAAATGCAGAAGCCATTTGGATCCATTTTCAGACCATCAAATTTGGCTTGAGAGAAGTAGAATTAAAAATCAATTAACACTCTTAGTGTCATTTGAAAAGTGAAAATTTCATGGGTTTGACATTCAGCTGTGTGACCCTGGATTTAAGGCAGCAGTGACCTGGGGTAAGTTTCTTGACATCTCTGAGCCTGGGATTTCTCATAGGTAAATGGTATTCATTCAACAAACTTTTACTGTGGGGTATAATGTCTGGGGATGTGGGAAGCTGTAGTTTTAAGGCCAGGTACAGGCCTAGGGATGGGACAAAAGAGAGGTGCATGGGGCTGAATTCCTTGGTGAAACACAGAAAGATGGTGAAAGAAGTCTCTGTTTTGGGTAGGTCAGACATCCTGCACCGCATGAAGCGCATGCTTGAAAACGGCCACTACCTAAGAGTGTCACCAAGAACCATTTAATTACTCACCTTCAGGCAGCAATGGGGAGGGAAGGGAGAAGACCACTGACATTTCCTGAGTGCCTCCTGGGTGTCAGGAAGCACCCTATAAACATGCATGTATCACATTGAGTCTCCATCTACTCAGCTGGGAAGGTGTTACAGTTCTCCTTTTACAGATAAGAAAATGGAAGCTCTGAGAAGTGAGTCAACATCCTTGAGGTCAACACAGCTAGGAGACAGCAGAGCTGAGGTTCAAATCCAGATTTAACTGCTTCCAAAATTCTCACATTTTTTTCCATCAAGGAGATATCTAAGGTCCTATCTAGATCTCCATCCCCACAGACACCCTGGGTTGGGTCGGTTTTGGGGGGTGAGATAGGACAGGCATAGAAGAGTGCATGTGTGCACCCCGCACCCAAATAGGTAGTTCTGGTACCTTCTCTATCCCCTTCTGGACAATCTCAGCCAAATTTATGACAACTTCTGCATGCAGGTGACCTCCAAATTTCAGCCTTTAGCACCGAGCTCTCTGTTGAGTGCCACACCCAAATATCCAAATGGCTATTTGACGTCTGCGGTTGGATGACCTATGGGTACTCCAAACCCAGAGTGTTCATGAGTATCCATGCATGCCCAGATTGATTACAGGCTTCCTCTCCTACTCACTGGCTCCTCCTCCATTATTCTCTGACTTAATGGATAAATCTGCTGAAGGTGGTGCTCTTTACAGCTCTGTGGTCAGTCAGCCCAAGATCTTTGCTCTAATTTCTCAGTCATGTCCTTCCTCAAATGATTCTTCCTGCCATCTTCCCTAGTTGGAGCACAGACCATCTCATGGAGGGACTGTTGAAGTATTCTCTCCCCTAGGGACTCTCTGTGTTCTCCAACTCATACTTTAACCTATTGTCAGTGTCTTGGTGGAAGGTGCAGGACCTTATTAGGTGGACATTGGGAGATGGTCATGTGGGCTAGATCTTTATTACTCAAAGTGTGGTCTACAAACTGGTAGCATCAGCAACGCTTGGGAACTTGTTAGAAATGCGGAATCTCAGACTCCACCCCAGACCTGAGGAATCAGAATCTGCATTTTAATGGGCTATCCAAGTACTTCATGTGCCATATTAACATTTAAGGAGCACCAAGATAAAGTGAACAGCAGGAGCAAACTGCAAAGGTCAAAAAGAATTGAGCATTTTCAGTGAAATATGAAGAAAATTGTTTGACCAGAGGGGAGGGGAGAGTAAACAAAAATCTGACAGCTGGAACTCTATGCAAGGCCCAGACATTACTCTGTGCATGTTAATTCCACAAAGCCACTCTAGGAGGTAATGTAATCCCTGAGAAACTAGAAGGACTTGGAAGGATGGTCATTATATTCATTCAAAGATCAGGGAACTGAGGCTAACAGGTGGTAAATTATTTGTTCAACTGTCCATAGATAGTAAGTAGTACGGTCAGGATCTGACACAGACTTCTGATCTCCAGTGCTCCAGTTGCCTCAGTTTAACAGATATAGCCCATTTCCCCATCACTGACCTTTACAGAGCTGTGGTTTTCCAACTTAAGTGTGCATTAGGATTACCTGGAGGGCTGGTTAAAACAGATGGCGGGCCCCACCCTCAGGGTTTCTGATTCAGTAGCTCTCAAGTAGGGCTGGAGCATTTCCATTTATAACAAGTTCTCAGGTGATGGTGATGCTGCTGGTCTGGAGGCCACATCTTGAGAACCTAACCTGTGAGACTGACGTCATCTACAGGTAAGCTTGTTGGAAGAATAGCTACTTATCACCATGTGTTTCCAAAGACTGAGATGGTTATTGGCTCTCATAGCTCACTTCATTTAGTCCTTACAACTATTCAATGCAGACAATATCACTTCCCATTTACACAGGCTGCAACTGGTGCTCAGAAAGATTCAGTGTATTTTTTTGTGTTAACACACTTACTAGAAGGCAGGCCCATACAAGCCCATTAACAACTCTAGCCTTGTAGTGTACAGTCTCAAGTTGGGAGGTCATTAAGGAGCCTCCTACTCTACTTTCAGTTAAAAGATGGGGAAATGTAGGCCTGGAGAGCAAGTGAGCTGCCTGGAGTTCCACAGCAACATAAGGGGAGAGCCAGCTGGAGAACCCTCTCTCCTGACCCCAGGGCTAGTCACTGGCTCTTCCATCAGCTACTATGGAACTCTATGGACTTTGGCTACCCAAATATTCACCAAGGAGCATTGCTCAGGACTTTAGACACTTTTCAAGGCCACGCATATTGGCTTGACAGACCATAGCAACAAGAGCCGACAATTATCACGTACTTACTCGGTGCTGGTCACTGTTCAGTTAAGTGCCTTGGATTGACCCACCTGATCCTTGCTGCAATGCTATGGGTTGTCCTTTGCTGTGCTATGAGATGGATGCAGAGGTCAGCTGTGATCTCTGCCCTAGGGGAATCTCAAAGTCTAGAGGGGGAGACAGGCAAGCTCACAGAAATCTCAGTGTATTTAAATAACAATAGGCTGTGCACAGTGGCTCATGCCTGTAATCCTAGCACTTTGAGAGGCTGAGGTAGGAGGATTGCTTGAGGTCAGGAGTTTAAGACCAGCCTGGGCAACATAGTGACATCCTGTCTCTATAAAATAATAATATCAAAACAATAGTAACACTTTGGTGAAGATTTGCTACTTGTCAAGTCTTCATTTGGATTAATTGATTTGATTTTTTTATAGCCAACTATGAAGTAAGGAAGTATTATTACCATTTTTACAGCTGAGGTAACTCAAGTTTACAGAGTGGGTGTGACTTGGAAATGCCAGAGGTTTCAAAGGAGCTGAGTGCAGGTCTTTCTGATGCCAGAACCAGCACTTTTAACCCTCTTATTACACCACATGTATGTGAATGTGTGTGTCCACACTGCACAAGGGGGGAGCATCACCCTTGGCTTATGAAAAAAATGAAGGCAAAGGGCAGGAAAGATATTTATCCAGGTAGAGATTGTGGTTTTTCAAGCACAGTGCTGCAAAAGAAGCCAAGGCCAGTCTTCAGTGGGCCACACTCTGATGTGCTAATTATAAGTGAACTCTTAGCTGTTCATTAAAGATAGATCTTTTTCTATTCCTTTATTTCCTTGCAAGCAGCCTTGACAGCATTGCTTTTAAAAATATTCTGTAATTCAGAGCGTTATACTTCACTAATTTACCCCCTGCATCTCTTCATTACATCACAGGCACCCCTTGTCTTCTCATCTTCCCCTATGATCCCTGAGTGGGGTTATCCCTATCCTCAGTCAGTGAACATATTTAGCTGAACCCTAAATCCCAAGGATTAAAGGCAATTAAATGAGATAATGCATATGGCATCGCTTTAAAACCATAAAGGGCCGCACAGATGCGAAGGGTTATTATTATGAGCCTTCCCTGTTAATGAGTATTAATGAGCTAAGGCTGCAGATTCCTAATGTTACAGAGCCCTAATATTAACCATATGGAAGCCTAATTTTCAAAGAGAATTAGAATTAACTGGAAGAAGAGGCTGCAAAAAATTTTGAATTCAATTCCCTCTCCTAATTCTTGGTATCTTGACCGCAATCTGCATGAAGCTAAATGGTTATGTGATGACATACTGGTTTGTCTTTATTCTTAGCTAATTGCTTTAGGATACCTGCCCCCACATTATTCTGCATTTTCATGGTTCTCTTGATAGGGACCTAGATTTTTTTTTCTGTGAATGATGTAACATGTCTAATTTGAGCTTTAGGGTATATGGATACTGGAATTGAGAGGGCACATCAGAATCCAAAATATTTCAAGTTCCTTAAAGTCAAGGAGTGATTGGAAACACCTGCAGCCAGGATGACTTCACTGAGTTGTGACTTGAGATATTCCATGTAAAGTTCTTGCACAGAGCTTGGCACAAAAAAATGTAACATTATTGTCCTTATCATTTTTGAGTCTCTGACAGATACATAGACAGGGTTTTAGATCACAAAGCCTGGAAGGGCAGGGTACACATTTAGGTATTATTTTCTAGACTGTGGGGAGCCACTGAAGCTTCTTAGGGTGGGGATGTTGAGCATAGTTTTGTGTTTTGGGGGCTTTTAACTCTAGCAGCTGGTATAGGAGGGAATATAACCACTAGTGTCAGGAAATCAGGTAGGAAACTGTTTCAAAAATCTGTGAGAGTTGATAGGGGCCTGAACTGGGCAAGGCCAATGGGCTGGAGAAGAAAGTTTACACACAAGAGATTTTTAAAAATTAGCATAGATAGAACTTGGTGATTGATCAGCTATGGGCTATGACAAAGAGTGAGACTCAAAAAGTCTAGGTGATTTTTTAGGTTTAAGTTACTGGGTGAAGGAAGCCAACCAGGATGAATACAGGAGGAAGAGCTGCTTTGGGGGTGAAAGGCTGAGTTATATAAATAGAGCCAAAGCCTTCATTCTAGTGGTTGGCATGGCTGTTGAGTTCCAGGACTATTTGGGAACAGAACATGCCAAGTAAAATGAAATTATAAAATCAGAAGGATCTTGAGTGATCTCTTAATCCAGTCCCATTATTTTATAATTGAGGAAACTGAGGCTCAGAGAGGGGAAGTGACTTTTTGAAAACCACACATCCTTTATTAAGGAACCAGGTCTGGTTTCTGAGTCCCTCACCACCTCAGATCAGAGCTTCTTCCTATCCCACCCAAAATGTAAAGACAGAATCTGCTTCAGACTACATTGTTTTCCAGAAAGAAATGAGACTTTGCCAAACTCTGGGGGAATTTTTCAAGCTTTGAATATATCTTGTTTCCTTTTAAATGAGTCCTAGTTTGTAGACATATCAGTGCCTGAACATAGACACCCACAGAAGCACCCACGCCAATGATTGAGGGGAGTGGGTGTCGAGCAGAGAGCATGGGTGCCTTGGGAGAGGGAAAGGGAGGTGGGAATGTGGGAAAGTTGTGCTCTGGACTCCCTGAGAGGTGGTGTGAAGAGGGCAGCACTAACAGGGAATAAGGCAGGTTAGAGGCACTGGTGCTGGGGGCGCTGAGGGAAGGGGACCAGGGTTGCCATGAAGGCCAAGACCTAGGGGTTAGACCCAGCCAGGAGAAAAGAAAGGCTTTTTCTTGAAGAGCTCAAAATATCTGCCTTGGGCAAACAAGATGGAAACTCACAACCTCACAAGCTCTTCAATCACCCATCTCTGGGGCAGTCCATGCCATGATGCACCCATGCCAACCTCTGTGCTTGAACATCTCCAGTCACAAGGGAACGTGCTTTTAAGTTCTATTCCCTTAGACCTCTAGTAGGTAAAATCCATTCTCCCACTGATGAGTGGAGAGATATTCCTGAGAATGAGCAGAAATCTCTCCTTACAATGTTTCTCTGTGGCTCTTAGTTTTTGTTCTTTTTCCCCTGACATTTACATCTGTATCACTAGGCAGATTACATCTTTCTACAAGTCACCAACAATAGTTTGGGACAGAATAAATCCAAGAACAAAGCTCAAGCCCCATGGCACACTATCAGGGTACAGAATTTGCCAAGCACATTCTGCAAAGTTTGCAAAATGAAGATGGGGCCTGATTGGAGAAGCTGGGGAATGAATCCATGTGCCCCTTGCATGGCCTGCTGTTCCAACCTATGATGGACAGGCAACCCTCCTCAGGAACTGCAATGTTCTTGCCCAGGGTATTAGAATAGGGGGCAAGAGAGAGATTCACCCCACCAAGTTACTTGCTCAATGTGCCAAGGAGCTGTCAGCCTAGGGAGGGAACAGCCACTGCCTTGTTCTGCCCTAAGATGCCACAGGGTGTGTGCCTAACTTTGACACACACACGGGTTGCCTGCCCCTACTGTGTACCATTGGGGATCTCTCTACCAGATGGACCCTAATCCTTTGGGAATAGCTATGTAGCCAATTGATACTTTGCTAATTGCTCTTTTATTAAAACCATATTTCTGCATATTATCCATCTAACATATATATCTCTCCATATAGATTTATATTGATTACCTATTTTCTCCAAAAGCCAGGAGTGGTGGTCCCTTTTGTGCAGCATGGAGACACACATTCACATGCAGGTGGCATGATGTAATGAGAGGGTTAAAAGTACCAGCTCTAGAGTCAGAAAGACCTGCATTCAGCTTCTTTGAAACCCCTTGCATTTGTAAATCACCAGCTCTCTAAGCCTGAGTTTTCTCATTGTAAAAATGGTAATAACACTCCTTTACTTCATAGTGCGGCTGTGAAAAATCAAATGATCCAAATGAAGGCCTGACAAGTAGCAAACGCTCATCAAAGCTTTACTGTTGTTTTTATTATATATAAATACACTGAGATTTCTGTGAGCTTGCCTGTCTCCCCCTTTAGACTTTGAGTTTCCTGAAGGGAAGGGACCATAGCTGACCTCTGCATCCATCTCCTAGCACAGCAAAGGACAACCCTGTAGCATTGTAGCAAGGATTAGATGGGTCAGTACAAGGCACATGATTGAGCAGCGACCTGCATGGAGTACGTATGTGACAATTGTTGGCTCTTGTTGCTATGGTCTGCTAAGCCAATATGCATGGCCTTGAAAAGTGGTGTCTAAAGTCCTGAGGATTGCTCCTTGGTGAATATCGGGGGGGCCCAGGGTCCAGGGAGGTCCACAGTAGCTGATAGAAGAGCCAAGGACTGGCTCTGGGGTCAGGAGAAAAGGTTTTCCAGCTGGCTCCTTCCCCACCCTGCTGAGTAGCATTAGCAGAACCCAAAAGAGACCTAAAATTTTAAAAGAGGGCCAAGTGATAGGAGCTGTGGCCTTGGGTAGGGGAATGCAGCCATGGCTTACTCTGGTTTAGCAGGACTTAAGAAAATAAATGTCTTGGCTTTCCTCTACTTCCACTCTTCTATCTCCTCCTTGTGTTTTTTCTTGGCTAAGCCTAACTGAAACCAGAGAGCAAGAGAGGTTGGTGATAGAGCCATAGAAGTCATTCTCCTGGGATTCATAGGAGAGTAGGGATGGGCAGGGTGGGGCAAGGGTGGGTGAATGAGAATGTCCAGCCAAGACCCAGGCACTGGCCTCCTCCCATGCAAGCAGATCTCCTTGATCTTCTAAACCAAGCCACAGAAGCCTGTCATATTTTGAACAATTTTTTAGTCCCAGTTCCTTGGGGCTTTAGCTTCCCTATCCATTTTACCCATCAGTGTCACACTCATACCAGCCAGCCCTTGGTGATGTGTCAATTTTCCATCTTCCCCTGACTTTTCAAAACTCAAGTCCCTGGGGAGATCTCTATGTATAGGCTCCACCTCTCTTCCTGGAGCCACAAATGGTCAGAACTGGGGCTTTGAGAGCTGCCCTGAGTCGTCATCTCTGTCACATCTGATGACAGTTTTTATTAGGACTTTCTGAAAGCTGTTTTCAGTTTCAGGATGTGTGTCCAACCTTTTCTCAGCCATTAGGAACCCTGAGATGATACGGTCACTTTCCCTCAAGGCATCTGTCACTTACAGTTTGCCAACCAGTTCCTCCTTGCTGGTCATCATTAGGGCCAGAGAAGCAGGTACCACTGGGAGTTGAGGTAGTGAGGGAGAGAAGCCAAGAACTTTTTAGATTCATGTCTTCAGTCAAATGAGACTTGGAATAGCCATGTGGCAGGTTAAGCCTTCCATCACTTCTAGAGTTGGTCAGTCCCAGGCCCCTAACTATGCCCCCTTGCAGTCCCTAAAGACCTGTCTTAATTTCATCCCAGGGCCCAGTACCTACTCTCAGACTCTCTGGTAGCTATTGTGGCCTGCTCCCTCATCTGCCCAAATGCTAGGAACTAGAAATAGTGCCTCATTGCAGCCCCTCGTCATTGTATGATCCCAACCTACTCCAAATACCCACCATTTATCTACCCAATTACCACTGTGCCCTTCTCAATCTTCTTCAGATGAACTGATCCCTTGGGTGGTAGACAGAATGGTAATCACCTTTCCCCTCAAAATGTTCATGACTGAATCCCCAGAATCTCTGAACATATCATCTTATATGGCAAAAAAGACTTTGCGGATGTGATTAAATTAAGGTTCCTGAGATGCGAAGATTATCCTGGATTATCCATGTGGGAGTCAATGTAATGACAAGGGTCTTCATAAGAGGGAGGCAGGGGTCAGATTTAAAGAAGGTGATGTGATAGAAGCAGAGGATGGAGTGCTGTCATTTCTGAAAGGGGCCATGAGCCAAGGAATGTGGGCATCCCTAGAAACTGGAAAAGGCAAGGAAAGGATTCTCCCTGGAGCCTCCAGAAGGAGCAGAGCCCAGCTGACCCCTTTATTTTAGCCCAGTAAGACCCGTTTTCAGCTTTCTGATTTATGCAACTGTAGGAGAATAAATTTATGTTGTTTTAAGCCATTAAGCTTGTGGTAATTTGTTACAGCAGCAATAGGAAATGAATACAACCTGCTACTCAAGAAGTGTGGTCTACAGCAGGGGTCCCCAACCCCTGGGCCATGGACCAGTACCAGTCTGTGGCCTGTTAGGAAGTAGGCCACACCAGCAGGAGGTGAGTGGCAGGCCAGCGAGCATTACTGCCTGAGCTCTGCCTCCTGTCAGATCAGCAGCGGCATTAGATTCTCATAGAAGTGAGAACCCTATTGTGAACTGCTAAAGCGAGAGATCTAGGTTGTGCACTCCTTACAAGAATCTAATGCCTGACCGGGTGCAGTGGCTCGTGCCTGTAATCTTAGCACTTTGGGAGGCCGAGGCGGGTGGATCATGAGGTCAGGAGTTCAAGACCAGCCTGGCCAACACAGTGAAATCCTGTCTCTACTAAAAATACAAAAATTAGCCGGGCATGGTGGCGCACGCCTATAGTCCCAGCTACATGGGAGGCTGAGGCAGGAGAATCACTTGAACCCAGGAGGAGAGGTTGTGGTGAGCCGAGATCATGCCACTGTACTCCAGCCTGGGCAAGAGAGCGAGACTCAGTCTCAAAACAAAACAACACCAAAACCAAAAAAAAAGGATTTAATGCCTGATGATGTCACTGTTTCCCATCACTTCCAGATGGGACCAGCTAGTTTTAGGAAAACAAGCTCAGGGCTCCAACTGATTCTACTTTATGGTGAGTTGTATGATTATTTCATTATATATTACAGTGTAATAAAAATAAAGTGCACACTAAATGTAGTGCACTTGAATCATCCTGAAACCATCCCCCTGACTGTGGAAAAATTTTCACAAAACTGGTCCTTGGTGCTAAAAAGGTTGGGGACGGCTGGTCTGTGGCATCACCATTACCTAGTAGCTTCTTAGAAATGAAGAACTTCATCCTCACCCTGGACCTGCTTACCCAGGATCTGTAGTTTAATACCATATCCAGGTGATTCCAATGCATATTAATTGGTGTGCTTTTATCCTCCTCAGGACCCCTACCTGCAGATATTTAGCTCCAATTTGAACCAATTCAAATTAGAAAGGATCCAGTCCAATGAAAGAAATAGATTTGCTATGAGAAGAAAAAATGACCACCCCCTCTACCTTTTTTTTCCTCACCTCACTTTTATCTAAGTATAGCTAATAAAGGACCAGATTTTTAAGAATTATTTTTAAAAATTTACTTATGTCTTTAATGCCTTATTATTTTTCCCTGGTGCTGAGGTTAGGGTAGAAGTAAATTTTAGATTCTGAAGCTGTTACCATAAGCCAATCGTTGTCCTATCCCCATCACATTTGTTGGGGACTCCCTGCATTACTGGCCCTGAATAACCACTGAGTGAGAGGTAGCGGTATTTCACAGGGGTGATAAAGTAGGATGTGTCTCAATGGTGGAAATTCGATTTGCATGCTGCTCAACCAGAATCAGCATAAACTCTGAGCCTTGCTCTGGCCATGACCTGGGTAGGTAGATGGATCCAGATTTATCAATGGCTCTGAAACAAAGGGAAAACCCCACACACTATGGGAGGCCAGCACTGACCACCAGATGAACAGGAACCCTTGATGCATATGCTCTCATAATATATCCTTCTGTGTGAAATACTACAAATTTCTCCCAAGACAAGAAGTTGTTACATTCATTTTTTGGCAAGTACAAGAAGCAGTCATCCCACAAAGTCTAGGAAAGGGGATATGTCTTTTGGATTGCAACCCCTCAAATGGACTCCTTAAGTGATTTGGGGTACTCTTCCTGCTGCCCCATTAATGGGGACATCTGGTTCTAGACCCAGCCCCTCCTAATTTGATTTCCATTTGCTGTTGAGCTTGAAACTCCTATTCTGGAATTGCCAGAATATCCTGAATTCTTCACAAAAGTCTTCTTGAGGGGGAAGCATTAATAGAGCTCCTTAGAGAGCCATGAGTCCTTCTCTCCCTAAGGTCTTGATACAAGAGAGTCTTGTTAACTGTCAGCCAGTATCACACTGGTTACCTCCTGGAGCCTGTGTGGGAAAGAGCATCTCAATGCTTTGAGGGAGACTTTGGGTTGAAACAGGCTTCCAGGATAATTAACACCAATTGAGAACACAGGCAAAACTTCTTGTCTTCCAAATTTGAAGGCCACATTAGCTAATTAGTTCTAATTAGAGGCTGACAGTTCCATGTGGCACAGTGAGCATGTAATAGGCAGATGTTTTTGTATGTGTCTTGACAAATTAATGAAGATGGGTTGGGGGATTTCTTTACAGGCCCATGGGCCAGCTAGGTGCTAGAACATGCCTTTTCTTGGGAAAGGGTTTTGGTTTTGGGGAAGCTTATATGGTGCCCCCAGAGGAAGCCCATCTATTGATGATAATGCCTTTATGTATTCCAGAAACACATAGTGAGCACCTACATTGGCTAAGAATTGGTCAAAGTAGTGAAGGAGACACTACTTTCACTATGTGGAATCCCAAAGTCTAGTTGGGAGGCAAAAATAAACCGAAAGGATCCAGTGGCATCCTAGCCAAAGCAGTAAGATAAGAAAAATACAAAAGGAGATATATAAATATTAGGAAGATCCAAAATGCCACAGTTTGTATGATTCCATTTATATGACATCTTGGAAAAGGCAAAATTATAGTAATGGAGGACAGATCAGGGCTTGCCAGGGTTTGGGGATGGGAAGAGGTATTGACTAAAAAAGGGCAGCACAAAGGAATTGTTTGGAATTGTTCTGCATCCTTATTGTGGTGGTGGTTATACAAATCTGTGTATGTGTTGAAACTTGTAGAACCGTATGCCAGTTTTCCTGCATGTTATTTTAAAAAATGAAAGAAGAAAAAATGGATTACAGCTTATGTATGGACCAACATCTATGCATCTCAGTGTTGAATAAAACCCACAAATTTATTTTACATTGTTTGAATTTTCAGACAATTTTGAAAAGCATGTCTTTAAAAAGTAATCCTTAGCTCAGTTTGTACACATACGTATTTTTATAACATGAAGATCTTTTGCATTAATGCATAAACTAGTTGAAATAAGGAAAGAATTGTAAACTTTAACTCATATAAAAATAAATTAACATAAAAGTGTTAAATTTGGGTTTATAGGAGATATGGAGAGAATCCTCATGGCATTTGAGACTCTAATTCTACTTTTTCCTGAGCCTTTGGGTTTAGTGAGATGCCTCAATATCCTCATGATAAATTTACCATACTTGTTTAGCCTAAAAAAATACCATGATTTATAAGTGACATGTCTGTCTATATCAAAAATTCAAGAGACTCAGCTAAAAGTAGTTGATGCTAATAAGAGTGTTCAGTAAGGTAGTGGGATGTAAGATGAACATGAAGAAAAATAGCATTTCCATTGATTAGAAATATGTAATTAGAAAATATATATAAAAGCATCCCATTTATAATAGCAGCAATAAAAACAATATAAAACTCTGGGTAATTAACTAAAAATAGTCCAGATTTATATGAAAGCAAATACAATACTTTACTGAAAGCCATGAAGAATGGCTGGAATCAATGAAGAGACATATCATGGTCCTGGATTGGAAGAGTCAATCAAAAGTGTAAAGATGTCAGTCCTTCCCAAACTTATGAGTAAGCTCAAAGCAATCTCAGTGAAAATTTGCGTGAGCAAAAGCATAGGGGACATGAAAGCTGATTCCTCAGAACGTAAGCAATCTAGGCAGACTGACTGAAGCATTGGTGGTGAGAGTATGAGGTGTTCTCCTGGGACCAGACTATGAAGAGCCTAGGCTGCTAGACTGAGGACCATGCCCTTCATCTGACAGCCCGTAAGAAACTCTCGAAGATTTCAGTTCAGGATCTAATAAGATCAGAACTGTGTGTGAGAAATAGATCTTGGCTGATGTGTAGGATTGAAGGAAAGGGTGAGACCCAAGGCAGGGACCCTGACCAGGAGGCTGCTAACTGGAATGGTCTGAAATGACTGCCATGCTGCCTGATCCAAAGGAGTTTCCCAGTGAATGTTAGCACTCTCCCCTCCCCTACACCCCACTCCCCTGCTCTTCCTTTCTCTCCCCTTCCCTCCTCCTCTGAAGCAAAAACCCAGTGGAGAAATGAACTAGCAGAGTTGCCCTGAGAGGGGGTGAGATATTTTCTGCCAATCTGGGGTCACTGGGGAGGGTTATCTTAAGGAAGATGCCAAGGTTTGGAATCTGGAAGCCCGGGTGGACAATGATGATGATAAATGCTACTTCAAATATTTATTTATGTATTTATTTATTTATTTATGACAGAGAGTCTCTCACTCTGTTACCCAGGCTGGAGTGCAATGGCACAATCTCGGCTCACTGCAACCTCTGCCTTCTGAGTTCAAGTGATCCTCCTGCCTCAGCCTCCCCAGTAGCTGGGATTACAGGCACACGCCACCACGCCAGGCTAGTTTTTTTTTTAATTTTTAGTAGAGATGGGGTTTTACCATGTTGGTCAGGCTGGTTTTGAACTTCTAATCTCAAGTGATCCACTTGCCTCAGTCTCCCAAAGTGCTGGGATTACAGGCGTGAGCCACCGCGCCCAGCCTAAATGCTACTTTTTATTGAGCATCCACTATCTGTAAGACAGGAACTAGCACTATTCCATTTTTTAATTTTTTAAAACATTTTTAAAATATATTTTTTATTTTTATTTATTTATTTTTTAAAGAGGAAACAAAGAGGTTAACTGTTCAGAAAGCTGAGGCAGGACCTAACCTGGTCACTGGTCATATCACCGACATCCCAGCACCTGGTACAAAGAGTTCAGCAAATGTTTGCTGTTCACCAGATGTTGCTTCTCTAGAAATGTTCTTGCTGTGGGTTTGGCTGATGCCTTATCTTTATGAGTAAATCCCTTTTCCTTTCATAAGTAAGTCACCATTTTGCAAGGAGGGGAAGAGAAGCGTTGAACAGGAAGGGTGGGGAGGTAGGAGCAGAAAAGAAGGGGCTGAGTAATGGAACTCGAGGTGTTTTTATAAATTAGGAACCACCCAGCTTGCCACTGACCCAGGCATCTTTATCAATTTGCTCCTCCAGGCCATGCCAGCCTAGCACATTAAAGCTTCCTGTCCATTTCAGGCTTAATCACACAGAACGTAAATCCCTCAGCAGAGAGGCAGCTGCGAGGGATGGGGCACAATCCGCAGGGCTGTTCATTTTCATCTTCTGGCACGTAATGAAATCAGGAATGCATGTCTGCTCACCAGGGCTGCTTTGCTCCAAATTGTTAAGTAAGCATCCCTGCTTTAGCCTCATTAGACTCCCAAGGCCGCTGATGAAGGGGGATGGAAACCAGCATTTATTGAATGATTCTGGTGTGCTAGATACTTTCTACGTGATTCACTCCTCTAAAAAGCCCCGTGACATGGGCACTATTATCCTCATTTTACAGCTAAGGAAACTGAGCTCAGAAAGGTCAGCTCAAGATCATGGACTGACAAAACGAGTAGGGAATCATGAAGTGACATATCTGTGCAATTTCAAATCCTATACCCCAAGCCTTTTTTTTTTTTTTTTTGCAGTTATTAGATATAAAATAACTTTTATATAATTTTGGGGGGATTTCTGGGAGAAGTTTGAGGGAACTGAAGGTTATTACTTTTCATAATTCATTTTGGTTGTGCCAATTTAATTAACATTCACTGAGAGTCTGATCCACTGTGGCTCTGATTTTTAGGCATAACTTGTGTGTCCATCATTCATGCTAAATAGAGATAGTAGTCCTGTCCTCTGCTTCTGCTCCTTTTTCTTCTTAGTTTTTAGACATCCTGGTTTGTGTTCTAGTTCATAATATCTGCCCTAAGATCTTCATTCTTATTTTGAAAACTACATTTAGTTCCTCTTCTAATACCCCTTGTCCTGCCTCATCCGATTCTTATTTTGCCCCTTGTACTATTCAGGGACACCTGCGGCTCCAGGTCAGAGATGCACCTGCTAGTCCTGCCTCTACAGGACCCAACCCATCAGTTCCTAGCTTGTCCTTCTGGTGAGAATTGAGCACACTATACTGTGGACATAAAGACAAGTAAGTTGTCATTCATGCCCTGGATGAACATGGAACCTAACTGGGAGGTAAATACACACCTGAATAATTAAAAAATAAGCTATAATTAAACAAATGCTAGAGTAAAGTGCATACAGAAATTTTAGGAAGTTGGTGGGTAGGGGAGTAAATAATAATGTGTTGTTCCTTAAGTCATAATAAATTTCAAAATATCTGTTAACATCTATTTCCTCTATTCCCATTACTATGTGAATTCTTAGTTCCTGACAAATGAATTAGTTGAAACAGTAACATTATTTTGGTATTTTTATTTATTGTTTATTCACTCTGGGTCAACATCATGGAATGCTGAATCAGCAGGCAATTCCACAATAATCTGCTTGAGTACAAGAATTTGAGCACAAGAATCTGCTTGAGTACAAGAATTTGAATATGATATAGGGATAGCAGGATACCAATATGGGGAGTGGGTTGGGGTAGCCCCCCATACACTTAAGTGAATAAAGGGCTAGGCTGGAAAGTTATGAATGTGGAATGGATGGTTTGAGAACTCCAGACCTGGGGCAGGTCAACACTGACCTCTTAGGAGGAAGGAGATTAGATGGGATAACATTTTGACATTGCTTTTGGACAGGGACCCTATGGATTAAGTGGGAAAGCTAGAGAGGGAGAAGGAAGTGGTTGTTCAGATAACATAGGTGGGACTTCCAGATTCAGCTGGCATCTGGCTGTGGCACTTGGGTTCCCTTTTCTCCTCGCCCGTGGCACTTCTCATGAAGACACAGAAACCACTGCTACTTTTCGGTAACGTGGATTCTGGGCCTTGGGTGGAGTTTTTACTTAGTAAAGCAAGGATGATACTCTTGGGCAAAAGAACAGAAAATACATGATAGGAGATTTTCAGTTATTACTCCTATCTACTTCCTGCCTTAAAGGCAGTGTCTCCACTGAACAAAATGAGAGAAACCCGCACTTACTACACAGAAGCTGTTTCTGAGGCCATTTAACCTCCAGCACTCCCTATTATCACTTCTATTGATTTACCATTTGTGGGACTAATTTAAACTTTCTAGAAATTAAAAAAGCAGGAAGGGATCGTGGCAGATGAAAACAGGATATGGCTCTTTGCATATGTGTCTTAGTCTGTTTGTGCTGCTAAAACAAAATGCCATAGACTAGGTAATTTATAAGGAAGATAAATGGATTTTTTTCATGGTTCTGAGGATCTGGAAGTCTAATATCAAGGCACTAACATCTGGTGTCTGGTGACGGCTGCTCTCTGCTTCCAGGATGGCTCCTTCTTGCTGCATCTTCCAGATGGGATGGACACTGTGTCCTCACATGGCAGAAGAGTGGAAGAGAAAACACCCACTCCCTCAAGCCCTTTTAAAATGCTGTAATCCCATGCATGAAGGTTTTGCTTTCATGACTTAATCGCCTTTTAAAGGCCCCACCTGTTAACACTATCATTTGGGTGATTAAGTTTCAACATATGAATTTTGGGGTGCACATTCAGGCCATACCAATACCATACTGTGAAATCAATGAAATTGACTGTGAAATCTATGAAAGAGTAGAGCTAGAGAGACCTGTGAGACAGTTATATGCTGG
The DNA here is from genome assembly GCF_028858775.2 of Pan troglodytes. Lineage (NCBI taxonomy): Eukaryota > Metazoa > Chordata > Mammalia > Primates > Hominidae > Pan > Pan troglodytes. The sequence continues at coordinate 48,245,783 of NC_072419.2, forward strand.
TGAATGTAAATGTCCATGCATCGCTTTTCCTAAAGCAGAGACGGCTGCATACAATTATCCCAGAATATTCCCTCCACATGTTCCGAAGTCAGCCCATTCTGGTCTAGAATACACATGAGAATAAGGACTGTACCACTAGGAATTTGGAATCTGTGCATATTAATCAGCCCTCAGCTTAAGGTCTAGATGTGGATTCTAATTATAGTCATGTAGTTAATAACAAGGACGAAAGAAGATCCATCCAAACTATGTACTGGCAACATGCCTGACCAGCTTTCTCCTTTATCAAGCATGAATAATAGGAAAAACAAAACAAGAGACCTTGAAGATTTTTCTGAGACATAAAAAGGAGAATACTAGATTCAGAGGAAAAATGTCTTGAAAAAATATAAAATAGTTAATAAAGGCATTTACTAGGATGCGTCTTTTTGTGTTCTCAGTAAATTTGAACGCTGAGATACAAGAAATGACAGATGACATAGTAAGATTAAAAGAGTAGCTAAGATGCAAGCAGAAATTGAGATAAAGATTGTAAATACCTGTAAAATCCAATAGCTTAATAAAACTTGTATTGGGATTAGAAGCAGTAAAGAAAATAAATAATATTGCAGAAAATGGAGTTGGTGTTAAGGAAGATGCAGTTAAGAAGATCTCCTGGAATGGAGAGAAAAAGCCCAGGGAAAGAAGGTAGTTATCAATGGGGAGGATATATGGAGGACAGAGAATGGAAATTCTGGGCTGTAGGGACAAAAGATGGAAGCAGTGTCACTGCCCCCAGGGGCAGGGATCACCAAGTAGAAACTGGAAAAAGAGGGAGCCTTGTCCAGCCCAAGTTGGAGTCACAGAAGGGATGCAGTCAAGGCAAGGAAGAGGGGGAAATACCCTTCTTCTTGCTTTCTACACTGCAATCTTCTGCCAGTCTGTATCGCTGGCCAAACCTATCCTGAAGGGAGCGGATGAGGGAACCTGGAAAATGCAGCCTGTATGGGTCAGCCCTACTGTGATACCAAATAAGCAACGGAAAGGGCAGGGATGGGCATGAGGGCAAAAACAGGTGAAGGACTGGTCTATACAACTTAGAAGACACTTTTTACAACAAAAAGCTGCCTGAGTCAAAAGTTGATTTGACTGACACAAATTAAATATATCAGTTAAATACGTGAAGGCCAAACATGACAGTAAATGGATTAAATTCCTCTGTTAAAAGATCTGTCTTAGATTTGGTTTAGAATCCACCAAAGCCAATTATAGCTATTTATCAAAGCTTCACCTAAAAGAGGCAAAAAAAATGCTAAAAATAAAAACTGAGACTAGGAGTGACAATATTAACATCAGTAAAAAAGTATAGTACAAGGTAAATATAATTATTAGAAGTCATTTTATGCCAATGAAAGATAAAATTCACATGAATGCCATGATGCTAATTTCCATTTATCTCAGTGATTCTCAACTAAGTTGGTAAAAGATGCCCCAAAGATCATATCAGAGTCTGAGAAGTCATTTTATAAAAACTTACATACACACATATTCTGATATTCAGCGGGAGGGGGCGAGTAATCCCATCTCCACTGACCCAGAATTACTACTGATGGGCATACATTGCAGCCTTCAGATGTTGAGGCAACAAACCAACCAACCAACCAACCAACCAACCAACCAATAAAACCCTAAACAAACCCAAAACAAAACAAAACAAAAAACCAAAAAACCATCATGTAGCCTTTGGTTTAAAAAAAATGTACGATTAGTAATATTGACTTTGATTTAATAGATTTGGATTAAATTTTGTGTTCTGAAAATGGCAAGAAAATTTTCATTGTTTTTGTGCAATAAAACATGGAACATTTATCACAACCTATACTAGTTTATAAAGAAAATTGATGATCAAGATATTGGAAATGATTCTGGATAAATTCTCTGATAAGAATGAAATAAAATTAAAATTAGTTTAATTTTATAAAGTGTCAATGAAAAATTCCAAACATCAGTTGGCTGTTAACATGTGGCTTTATTTCTGGATTTTCTATGCTGTCCCATTGGTTTATGTGTCCAGCTTTATACCAATACCATGCTGTTTTGGTTATTATAATTATGTTTTTGAATGCTGTTGGATTTGATTGGCTAATGTTTTGTTGAGGATTTTTGCATCTCTGTGCATTAGGGATACTGGCCTGTAGTTTTTCTCTTTTACATGTGTGTCCTTATCTGGTTTTACTATGAGGGTAATGCTGGCCTTGTAGATTGAATTAGGGAGAATTCCCTTCTCTTAGATTTTTGGGAGTAATTTCAGAAGGGTTGGTATTAGCTTATCTTTGTAAGTTTTGTAGAATTCAGCTGTGAATGCATCTGGTCCTGGGCTTTTCTCTGTTGGGAGAGTTTTTATTACTGATTCAAACTCACTACTCATTTTTGGCCAATTTAAGTTTTCTATTTCTTCCTGATTCAATCTTGGTTGGTTGTGTGTTTCCAGGAATTTGTCTATTTCCTCTAGGTTTTTCAGTTTGTTAGCATATAGTTGTTCATAATCATCTTTTGTTTTTCTGTAGCATCAGTTGTAATGTCTCCTTTTTCATTTCTGATTTTGTTGATTTAAGTCTTCCCTTTTCTTGTTTAGTCTAGCTAGTGGTTTATTGACTTTATCTTTTCAAAGAATTTACTTTTTTCTTTTATTGACTTTTGTATTTTTTTAGTCTCTATTTCATTTAGTTCATTCTAATCTTTACTATTTTTCTGCTAATTTGGGGTTTTGTGGTTTTTTTCCTTTTTTAGTTTCTTTAGGTACATTGTTAGACTGTTAATTTATAATAATTCCACAATTTGATGTAGGCATTTATTGATATAAACTTCCCTCTTAGCACTGCTTTTGCTATATCCCACAGGTTTTGGTTGTTGTATTCCCATTTTAATTTGTTTCAATAAATTTTTTTATTTTCATCTTAATTTCTTTGTTGATGTAATAGTCATTCAGGAGCATTTTTTAAATGAATTTGTATAGTTTCCAGAATTGCTCCTGGTATTGATTTATTTGTTTTATTCTATTGTGGTCTAAGAAGATACTTAATATAATTTTGATTTTTAAAATTTGTTGAGACTTGCTTTGTAGCTTAACATATGGTCTATCCGGGAGAATATTCTATGTGCTGGTGAAAAAATGCATATTCTGTGGTTGTATAGAACGATCTGTAAATGTTAGGCCCATTTGGTCTAAAGTCCAGTTTAAATCCAATGTTCTTTCTTGATTTTATGTCTAGATGACCTGCTCAATGCTGACAGTGGAATGTTGAAGTTCCCCACCACTACTGCATTGCATCTGTCTCTCTCTTTGGACCTAGTAATATTTGCTTTATGAATCTGGATGCTCTAGTATTGAGTGCATATATATTTAGAATTGTTATATCCTCTTGCTGGGTTGATCTTTTTATCTTTATGTAATAATGTTCTTTGTGTGTGTGTGTGTGTGTGTGTGTTTTTTTTTTTTTTTTTTTTTTTTTTACTGTTTTTGAGTTGAAGTCTGTTTTATGTGATAGAAGTACAACTATTCCTGCTCATTTTTGGTTTCCATCTGCATGGAATATATTTTTCCATCTTTTTACTTCCAGTCTATGTGTCTTTACTAATAATTTGAGTTTCTTGTAAGAAGCAAATAGTTCGATCACGTTTTTAAAAGACTCTATTCAGCTATTCTCTCTTTTTTTTCATTTTATAAACACTTGGTTTTATTGCACAGAAGAAGTTGAAAGTGGACTCCAGTGGAAAGTGTGCACTGGCATAATTCAGTGGCCAGTGCCCAGCCCCACCTGGACAGCTCTTCTAGAATAGAGAGCTCTGGGCAAGGGCTTGACCAGTCCTTTGGAAAACAGAAGGCATGTAGAACTAGTTTAAGACATGTCAAGCATAAAGTGTTTGTAACTGCTCATTCATTATTGTGGTCATCTGTCAGTTGCACATGGAGGAAATAAATGCACTTATTTGGAAAGGAGGGGGGCAGTTTTTTATAGTCAAGAGTTTACGTGTGGCATTCAGCATGTACCACATTCAGCTACATAAGCTTTCATAACAATTGTCCATCGCTTGGGGAGGGTGTGGGGGCAGGGGGCTGGGAGTGCCCTCTCTTGCTAACATATTGCTAACAGAAATTCCTGTTTGAAGAAGAAGGCCCCATCATCTAAGCAGTTTCTTCTTACATTAAGAGAGAAAAAGTGAAAATTGCATTACTCCGATCCTTGAGCTCTGGGCCCCTTCTGAGTTTCTTTGGCTGCTCCAGACATTCCTTTCTCCGTGCCTTACTTCCCCTTGGCAGCCTTGTCTTCTGTGGCTTTCTCTGGAGGCCTGCTGTCTTTTTGGTCTGTGCTGGAGGATTTTTCAGCCTTTTCCGCTTTATGTTTGCTTGGGTCCCTTGAGAGGGTCTTGTCATCCTCCTTGGTTTTGGCCTCTGTCTTGGGTTTCTCCTCAGGCTTCTTGGCCTCGGTGGCCTTCTCCTCCTTGGTGTCTTTTTTCTCTGGTGCTGCCGCTGCCTCCTCCTTCTCTGCTGGTTTGGTGGGTCCCTTGGCTTTGGCATCATCTGGTTCCTTCTTGGCCACCTGTCATCTCTTTGGGTTTAGCGTCTTCCTTCACCTCCACATTGGCAGGAGCCTCCTTCTCTGGGGTGGCTGCTTTTTTCTTATCTTTAGTCTCTTCCTTCTTGGCTTCAACTTTGGATTCTTTGGGCTTTTCGAGCCCAAACTTGACTTCAGCTGAAGATTTTGCCTCTTCCTTCTCAGAGGACTTCGCTTCCTCCTTTGTTGGGGACTTGGCCTTTTCAGGCCTTTTCAGGGGACTTGACCTCAGCTGGAGACTTTGCTTCTTCCTTCACTGAGGACTTGGCCTTCTCTGGAGACTTGGCCTCAGCTGGTGATTTTGCCTTTTCCTTTGCTAGGGACTTGGCCTTCTCGGGGAACTTGACCTCGGCTGGGGATTTTGCTTCCTCTTTCTCTGGGGACTTGGCCTCAGCTGGTGACTTTGCCTCTTCATTCACTGGGGACTTGGCTTCCTTTTCTGGGGATGTGGCCTCTTCTGTTGGGGGAGACTTTGCTTCTTCTCCCCCTTCTGCCCCCTCCTCTTCACCCTCTTCTTCCTCCTTGCCCTCCTCCTCTCTGGCCTCTTTCTCCTCTTCTTCAGTCACTTCTTCAGTCACTTGGGTCTCCTCCATCTGTTCCCCCACAATCACAGTTTCTCTGACTTCTCTACCACTTTGATCTTCTCTTCACTTTTGACCTTTATGTGAGTGGACACGGAGGGAATTTTGGGGAGTCCTTCTGGAAGTGAGAAAGGAATTGGGCCGAAGCTAGTCCGACACTCTTCGCCTTCCAGGAGTTTTCTGTAAGCGGCTATCTCTATATCCAAAGCCATCTCGACATTAAGCAGGTCCCAGTATTCTCACAGCTGGGCTATCATCTCCCACTTGGTGGTCCTCAGCTCGGCGTCCAGTTGCTGAATGACTTCCTCGTAGGAGGCAATGTTGGCCTGATGACGGTCCTCCAGCTCAGAGCGCTGCCTCTCCAGTGAGTCCTTGGTGCTTTTCAGTGCCTCCAGCTCTGTGGTCCTGGCCTGCAGCTGACGCCAGTACTCAGTTATCTCCTCCGACGCTGAGCACATGGCATCTATGTTCACCTTCGCTGCCTCTAACGTCAGTCCAGCCTCACTCAGAACCACTCCTCGGACTGCAGCGTGCTCTGCACCGCATGGCCTTCAAGCTGCACGCCGAGCCGATCTCGCTCAGCGCCGATGTCACGTCGCACTTGAGGGCGTTGCGCAACTCAGCCTGCACCTGCCGAGCAGCTCGACCACCTGCTCCTCCTGGTAGTGGCGCGACAGGTAGCCGCACTCCTCCTGCAGCGCTTGCACCTTCTGCAGTTCCACGCGCGCCGCCTCGGCCTCCTCGCGCTGCCAGACCTCGTTGTCGAGGCGCTGGCACACGTGCGTGATGTCCTCGAGCAGGTGCTCCTGTTCCAGGCGCAGCTGCCCAGGCGCAGCATCGCACCGCGCGTCTCATGGACCTCGCGGCCCACCTGCTGCTGCTGCAGGGCCGCCGCCTCGCCCTCCAGGCTGCGGTTGTGCGCCTCCAGCTGCCGCTCCTTGTCGATGTAGCCCACGAAGCGGTCCGTCGGCGCCTGCAGCTGCTCCTCCTCACTGCTCGTTGTAGCCGCCGCCACCACGCATCCCTCTGGCTGGTTGCTCAGCGTGTCCAGCGAGTCGGTGCTCGAGGTGGCGCCTGCGCCGCAGAAGCGGCTGGGCGAGGCGGACACGGAGCTCACGGACGTCCACGTCCACGAGTGGAAGCCGCTGGAGGAGCCGGCGGCCGAGCGCGTCCCCCCCGTGCCGCTCTTTGGGGCCAGCGCGTAGTGGAGGCTGCCACCGCCGTGCAACGGCAGGAACAGGGCCCCCAGCAACGCGTCCGCGCTTCGGAAGTTCATCATGGCTGGAGCAGGTGCGCGGGGCCGGGCCGGGACGGGGCGGGACACACTGCCTCTCTGTCTTTTAAGTGGAGAATTTAATCCCTTTACATCCAAAGTTATTGATATGTCAGGCTTTGTTCCTGTCATATTGTTAATTGCTTTTTGGTTCTTTTATATATTGTTTGTTCTTTTCTTTCTCTTTTATTGTTTGATGGGTTTCTGTAGTGGTACCACTTGAGTTTTTTCTTTCTCCATTTTGTAATAGCTTTTCCAGTGAATTTTATACTTTCATGTATTTTCATGATGGTAAATGTTGTTTTTTCATTTCCATTTTTAGGACTCTCTTGAGCATTTCTTGTAGGACCAGTCTAGTGCTAATGAATTCCTTCAGCATTTGGTTGTCTGAGAAAAACTTTATTTCTCCTTCATTTACGGAGGATAATTTTGCCGAATGTAGTATTCTTGTTTGACATTTTTTTTTTCTTTTAGCAGTTTGCATATATCATCTTATTATCTTCTGGTCTATATGATTTCTGCTGAGAAATCTGTTAGTGTGTTGAAGTTTCCTTTATAGGTAATGAAATGCTTTTCTCTTGTTTTTAGGATTCATTCTTTTTCTTTGACTTAAGACGGTTTGACTATAATACGCCAAGGAGAAGACCTTTTGTGTTGTATTTTCCTGGGAATTGCTGGAAGATTGAGCCTCTTGTATCTAAATGTTTAAATATCTTGCTAGACTTGGGAAGTTTTTGTCTATTATTTAATTAAATAGGTTTTCCAATTCTTTCTTTCTCTCTTCACCCTTGGGAATACTGACAATTCAAATATTTAATAACTTCGTGTTGCCCCAAATGTCATAAAGGCTTTGCTTATTGTTTTTACTCTTTTTCTCCTTTATTTTTGTCTGACTAGGTTATCTTAAAAGACCTATATTCGAGTTCTGAGATTCTTTCTTCTGCTTGCTCTAGTATATTGTTGAGGCATTCAAATGTATTTTGTATTTGCATCAATAAATTCTTCAGTTCCAGAATTTATATGTAGTTATTTTAAGAAGTATCTATCTCTTTGGTAAATTTCTTATGTTTATTTTGAATTGCTTTTCTTATTTCCTTGAATTGTTTTTCAGAATTCTCTTGTATCACATTGAGCTTCTTTAAAATCAATATTTTGAATTCTCTATATGGAATTTTAAATTTCTTTTTGATTAAGATCTATTGCTGGATAATTATTGTGCTCCTATGGAGGTGTCATATTTCCCTGCATTTTTATGTTTTCTGTGTCCTTACAATCGATATCTGCACATCTGGTGTAACAGTCATTTTTTTTTTTCTATTTTTGATTTACTTTTGTAGGGAGAACTTTTTCCTGAAGCTCTATGTATGGTGTTGAGTGGGTAGGACACATTACTTTGATTCTGGGTGCATACAGTAGTGTAGTCTCTGCACGATTTCTTTGTCTGTAGACAGTGTTAGTGGAATCTGTGATTTCCTCAGTGGGTTACATTGTGGTTATTAGTGAAGGTTGTGGTAAAGTTGTGATGGAGACTGAGATGGCAATTGGGTCAGTCTTCAGGCCACAGTCATGGCAGCAGTGAGCTGAGTGTGCCTCTGTTTGTGTCCCATGATGGTGTACACTGGCACCTGTGTTGGCAGTTACTGGTGGGCTGATTCTTTGGCCTCCAGGTGGCTTACTTGAATATCAGTAGTGGCAGCAGTGGATCAGATGGGTGAGTGGGTTCCTGGGCCCCTGGGAAGCTGGTGTGGCACGGGTGATGACAATAGCAGTACTGGAGCAATTTTCTGGGGCCCAAGTGGTGTGCATATTGATGTTGGCAGTGCTTGTAAATGGCTAGGTTGAGCAGTCTTCAGACCCACATGTTATGCTTGCAGGTAAGTGCTAGCTAAGGTGGTAGTGGCTGGGAGTTTAGTCTCAATTTCAGGCCCATGGAAGGAGTGGTCAGGTGCCCGAGGTGGTGGATTAGGTTGGGCAATCACCTGGACTGTGTGCTCTGTGTCGAGAGGGAGAATGGCATAGTCAGGTTGGATGGGCCTGTGCTTGCCAATGGTGAGAGAGGGCACTAGGCACTGTGAGTGAGGGCATGGCAATCCTTAGGCTCCAGGTGGAGTGTTCCAATGAAGGAAGTAGCAGTTGCACTGAGGATATCCCACTGGAGAAGATGGAGCCAGCTTCAGTGGCCACAGTCTGGGCCAGCAGGTGGAGAATACATATCCCTGCTTCATCCTAGTTCTGATGGGGCTCGCCCCACATCCCTGGCACTGTTAGCGTGTGCCTAGCTTGCACTCCAGCCCTGGCTGCAGGAGGCCCTGCCCAGATCGTGACCAAGTCCCAGCAGCAACTCACACTTCACTTGTGTCCCAGTCTCAAGTCCCAGCAGTACTTCCTTCCTGGCACTGGCAAACTGCAGCCTGCACATTGCTCACTTCTCAGCTCGGGCTGTGGGAGTACTCCCAGCTCATGCTGCAGTCTCAGCAGTGACAACCCCATTTTCCTGAGTGCCTCAGTCCCAGTGCTGCTGGGCCCCAGGACAGTGTGCAGAAGCTAAGTTTGAAAATGATGCCTTGCTATAGTTTCTTAGGTCTCAGAAGAGTGTGGGACTCAGTGTGAGCTCCCTCGCCCCACAGCAATTCCATCCAATCATCTCCCAGCAGCTTCTTGTGTCAGTTTCAGAGATTGGGAGGGTCGAGGTTCTCTTACGTGACCAGGATTGCATGATTGCATGGTGGGGCTGTGTGTTGCTGGAAGTCTCTCACTCACTGTTCGCCACATTGGGAAGTTACTCCCGGCTCCCAGCCAATCCTGGCCAAGCGGGCTGCCTTGCTTTCTTCTCCTTCCTCACTTTTAGTGTTTTCTGTCACTTCTCTCTTGAACTCCAGTGTTCTGTCTTGGATAATGTATTCAAAGTGTGACTGTGTATACACTATTTTTGTTCCCCTAAGTGGACGAGGAAAGCATGAAATTCTTCTCATCAGCCATCTTGAAGTCTTTCTCTGTAAGTTTTAGTATTTCCAATTTAAATGAGAGAATAAAAGGAATGAATTATTAAAGAAGTTCAAAGATAACTCAGATACATTAGAAGGGAAGAAATAGTAAAGATAAAATCAGAAATTAATTATAAAGCAAAAAATAGAATTGATAAGTAAACCCAAGAGCTGGATTTTGAAAATGACAGTAGAATAAATCAACTTCTGGCAATTATAAATGAGAAAAAGAGAAAGCTAGCATAAATACTTAAAATTAGGACAGAACTAAAAGGAGTCAGATAGATACTGGGCAGATGATGTAGTCTAAGAAAATATCAAAAACAACTTAATTCTATATATTTGAAATTTTGTTAGAAGCAAATATGAATTACCAGAAATTAACAAAGAATTAGATCAATTCAGATATCTTTATTGAGAAAAAGAGCCTAGGAGGAAACCCACTAAATCCTCATAGTATATAGTAGGATTTATTTTGGATTCAGCCTTACCTTGTTCTATCAGTTACTATGTGGCGTTGGCCAGGATACTCACCTCTTTCAGCCTCATTTCCCTCATCTACAAGAAGGGGGAAGAGTTATTTCCCTTACATGGTGTTTTGTGACAATCATATTAAATGATGCACGTGAAATGCTTAGCACAGTGCTGGTCCGTCACTAGTGTACAATATATGATGGCCATTTACATTGAGCAGAAACTGGAATAAGTTATCAAGTACTGTGGGTCCAAATGGATTTATGAATGCATTCTTTCATGCAATTTTCTGCATGTATAGGTCATTAAAATATAATTTAAATGTATCCCTTCCAAATTTTAAGGCACAGTTTTCTTCTAGGTGATCCAAACACAGAGAAAATACGATGTTTTTGCATTTGGTACACAATTATAAAGATAGATGCAACAATTCTAAGTAAAATGATGACAAATTAAATCCATTTGTATATTAAAAGAATGAAATGCCATAGCAGAGTAGAGTTTATTTTGGAAATGGTAATTGAACATTTAATGTGTGATAATCCATATATTAGACACTTCATAAAAACTAGATTAATTAGTGATCACAGAACCTTATGAGTTATCATCATCATCTTATAGCTAAAGAAATGATAGCTGAGTGAGGTCAGACAAGTTGATAAAGGCCAAAGTAAGCACTACAGCTGACATTCCGGTACAGTCTCACTTACTCTAAAGTGTGAAAGTACTTTCCATTACATCATCCTGAATCTGATTTAATAAACTCCTAAAGTTGCATTTGATAATTCTCAACCCCATCATTGATGAAAATTCTTCAGTTACTTAGACACATTTTTCTATAATATGTTGAAAAGTATCTGTAGTAAGCACTCAATTTCATGCTTAGTGGTGAAATATCGGGGCCATTCCTAATAATTTCTTTTATCTCTAAAAAATTTATAGATGTTCTGGTCAGTGTAATAAGACATGGTTCAGAAATAAATTTATAATAATGGAAAGAAGAGACATTGTCTTTATTTGCAAGTGATACAATTATCTGTACTGCTTGCCCCAAATGATCAACTAAAATGATAATAAGATAGATATGTAAGATAATCAAATATTTAACGAATATTGAAAATAGCTTTTATATATGCTAACAATACCAGTTAGAAGAGATAATGGAAACAACTCAGACCTCAGATTCCCATTAGCAGTGCAAGTACAAAATACTAATTTTTTTTTTTTTTTTTTTTTTTTTTGAGACTGAGTCTAGCTCTGTCGCCAGACTGGAGTGCAGTGGCACGATCTTGGCTCACTGCAACTTCCGACTCCCTGGTTCAAGCGATTCTCCTGCCTCAGCCTCCCGAGTAGCTGGGATTACAGGCATGTACCCCCACACCCGGCTAATTTTTGTATTTTTAGTAGAGACAGGGTTTCACTATGTTGGCCAGGCTGGTTTCGATCTCCTGACCTTGTGATCCACCCGCCTTGGCCTCCCAAAGTGCTGGAATTACAGGTGTGAGCACCGTGCCCAGCCAAAATACTAACTTTTTAATAAGAATTGTGCAGTATATACATGGAGAAGATGACAGTGATCAATTGGGAGAAATAAATAAAAACTTGAATAAATCAGGGGGCTGACACACCATTGTACTGGTTAAGGACACTCATAAAGATGTCATTTTTCTTCAAATTAATTTATAGGTTTGACTTAATTTTATTCTAAATTTTATTCATGAGGGGGTGTCTTAAGATCCAGTGAAGTGATTCTAGACTTCACGTGGACGAATAAAAAAATGTGTAATAGGTTTTTAGAGAATGGGATGGGAGTAAAAACATTCACTCAATGTGTTCATTGGTTCTAAGATTTTCAAAAATATGAAATTATACGTGTTAGGATGGAGCGAATATGATAATCAATAAGTTTAAACCTTCATGAATTCTTAAATTAAGACTTCTACTACAGCATATACTTTCCTCCCATAAAATGCAGCAAAATTTAACTGAATAATGCATGTTTTTCTTCAGAGCCTTAATGATTCTATAAATACATGACTAAAGAAATGAATAAAGTAATTGGCTTTTTAAACCACGAAACACAGCTTTTTAGCACTTCATAAGAGTTATTACAAGGGTGAAAAGGAAGAGAAAAATACAAAAGCATGTTGAGATGTAAATGCTGGTAGTTGGCTGGGCTTGGCCACCAGTTAAATGGTCCACCCCATCTTCAATGAGCAGTTGATAAGAAGCCATGCTTTAGGACAACGGAAACTTATTGGGTCATTGCCAAGTTGGGTTATCTACAAAGCTAAGCCTGAGACAAGAACTCACATGCAAGTGATAAGTTGTAGAAAACCTCTAAGGAGGTGTAGAAACAAGTCAGAGAAGGGGAAAGAGACAAAGATGGCTTTCAACTGAAACCTAACTCCCACCTCATTCCACAGGACCCTCATGTTTTCCTTCCTTGAGGGAGGCAGGCTGGACTTTTATAACTCTCTGGCAGTCAATCATTGACTATGGGACCCCCAAAGAGGCAAAATCTCCCAAGCATCTCAGGAGGGAGCAGCTGTGAGCCATTAGCAGCCATGACTCACAGCAGCTGGGGGATGGGTGATCCAGTCTATAAAATATAAAAGGAGTCTGGGCAGGGCACTAGTGGCATTTATTGCAGTCATGGTCCTCGGGTATGCCTTGTGGATTCATGTCAAGAAAATGAATAATAAAGTGGTACATGCTAAATATATACCATAGATACAGAAAAAGCGCCTAGGAGGAAACCCACCAAAATTTTGACGGTGAGTATTTCTTAATGATGGTGATTTTAATTTTGTTCTTATTCTTTAAAATGTTGTCCATATTCTGAAAAATATGTGCATGACTTAACACCAGAAAATAGAATAGCAACAGATCTGGGTAGTACATTTGAGCAGATGGATCAGAGTTAGGATCTGGCTTTGCTAACTTCTAACGTGTGGGTTACTTGGGCTGGTTACCTATCCTGTCTCAGCCTCAGCTTTCTCATCTGTAAAATGGGTTTGACAGATGTGACACATAATGTTAGATATTTTTTGTTTGCCCAGAATCTGTTCCCCCCTTTTCCTGATGTATCATCCCTTGCTTGTTTGGAAAACTGCTCCTGCCTTACTCCACATGCTGCTGCTGTGCTCCAGCTGTTCATTAGAATCACAGTAACCTCCACAGTGGTGAGTGTGTAACCCAGACTCATATACGATCAGAATTTTCTCCAGATTTTTCTAATTTGGAGAGCAAGTTCTCTTTTCCTTGGGTCATGAGCTTTACAACTGTAAGGTAGGACTGTCAGCAGCTATTTTGCATGCAACCTGGAGAATGTCTTTCTGAATTTAGCACAACAAAGAAAGCAGCAGTAGGAGTCCTGGTGGCCAGGCCCCCACTTTATGGCTCTGTTCTGGGTCTTCAAGTCTTTGCCTTTGCAGCCATTTTTCTAGCAAAGATTTTTTTCTTTTTCTTGAGCTGGTTTTAGTTGGGTTTTTGTGAGTTGCAACCAGTACAGCACAACTAATACAAAGTCTGTTGCTAGGATTAGGATTATTGCTACTGTCATTTCTGTCATCTGGAATACCCACTACTCACCTGCCCAGCCTGCTCCTCCACCCCTTAGAGACTGTCCTCTCTTTTTCACTCTCATGATTTTAGCCCCTGATTCATTGTATGCCTCAGGTTGTTAGCTCATAAGCATCTCTGAGGTTGCCTGCATAACTTTAACACATAGTAGGTGCCCACAACTGTAAAAATCAGAACTTGAAGGGACCTTGGAAATCATCAAGTTAAAGAGAAATAGAACGAAAGAGGGAAGGAGAGAAATAAATCATCAAGTCTGTAGAGTGGAGATACTGAGGTCCAGGCTCAAGTGGCTTCTTGCCTGTGTCAGAGACATGGCTAGATTCCATGCTCATCTCTTTAGTCCACTGTGCTTGACTTTTTGCCCTGCTTGGACACTGAATACCAAGACAAAATAAAAAAAAAATATCAACAGTAGGATTATTTATGTTTCAGTTGAGTTTTAGAGCTGGTTGACAAGAGAAAAGATGCAGAAGAATTTTTCTGTTGCTGCTGTTGTATGTCTATTTTTTACTTTTAGTTTTCTAATTTAAGCCCCAATTTCCTTCCTAATGGTGCAATTAAAATCACTGAAGCTCAAGTGGAAACTGGAACCCATCTCGTTAGACAAGACTGAAAATCAAGGAGAGGCAAAGGAGAGAGTGGCTGAACTGCATGTACCTCTAATGGTGCAAGCAGAACAGCTTCTACCTTTGAATAAAACCCAGAGGTGATGTCCTGAGGTGGTGGCAGAGCCTCCTGCTTGCCTTCCTTAGCCTTCAGGAGCTGCTCTCCCAGCCCATAAAACCCAGATCAACTCTAAAATATGCTGTTTTCATGGAGATGGTTTAGTGCTTGAGATTTCTTGCCAGTTCAGAAGCAGGAGGTCCTCAATGGGGACCAAGAGGACATCTGTCCCTACCAGAGTGTTGTGTTCTGGAGACAGCTGAAACCAATGACCTCCAAGCCCTGGAAACTCCCTCATCACTTCCCTATGACCTGAAATGTTGACTCAGCACCTCGGCATTAATGATGCCTTATGCTTTATTTCTAAATCATGCTTTATTCTGGCCACAGGAAGGAAACTACAAAACGAAAAGATATCAACAGACATGTTTAAGCTGCTTGGGATTTGTTGCTGGAAGTAGGAAACTTGCAAAAGGCTTATTTGAATCCCGAGAGGAAACATGTAGTATAAAGAGCACAGGCTTTGGAATCAAAGCAGGGATGCTGGAGGTCCCTCCTGTGTGACCTCAAGCAAGTCACTTAACCTCTCTGAGGCTGTTCTTATTCTATTGCAGTTATTCTATTGTATAGAGCAATAATGTATTGCAATAATGTATTCTGCAACTTAACAGTTCTGAAGTGTTGAACTTGACTGCTTTTAGATCCTGGCCAGCATGTTTAGTGGTAGTAAAGACCATGGTGAAAATAATTATGCTCAGCCAAAATGAGAGAACTGAAGGTTGTATAGATGATCAGGGTTCATCTCTCCACAGGCAGCCTCCCTTCAGCTTTTCTTCTGAAGCCATTGAACAGTCTCCCATACCTTCCCAGCTCCTAGTTCTCCTTTGATGGAAACTATAGCTTTCCTAACATCTGCTTCACCCCTCTCCTTGCTTGTTCTGTGACCTATTAGAATCTGGCTACCAGGCCAGGGGCTAATGCTTGTAATCCCAACAATTTGCAAGGTTGAGATGGGAGGATTGCTTGAGCCTGGGAGTTCAAGGCTGCAGTGAGCTATGATCGCACTACTGCACTCCAGCCTGGGTGACAAAGTGAGATCTCCTGTCTTAAAACAAAAACCAAAACAACAAAAACAAAACAATCTGCCTACCTATCATCTTTAAGGGTTTGCCTATTTCTTCACCCTTCCCTCTCTCTCCCTTTCTTAATGCCTCCCTGAGGTTCAACTGTACATTTTTAACTTTTAAGAAATATTTCAAACATAATATATGTATGTTTGTGTACACACACACACACACACACACACACACACACAAATAAGACATCTGGGTACAAGAATCCTGCACATTTTGTTTCAGAACTTGTACATATTTACTTCAGAATGTTTATTTAAAAAGGAAGTAGAACATTGCTGACAAAGTTATCCTGCTCATCCTTTCCCTGCGTGTTCCTACTCAGAGGTCACCAGAACTCTGCAGTTACTTAGTATCATTTCTTCCCCTGAGTCTGTACTTCTATTCATATGTATGAGTTCCTTAACAGTATACACTACTGTTATTTGTGTTTCAAAAAATTTCCTGTTTATTATCCTACTGTACATATCAATTGCAACTTCCTTTTTTTCCTCACCCAACATTATGTTTTCCAGATTTATCCATTTTGATTCATATGCGCTATTCCTTTTACTTTAAATGTTGTGTGAATAAACCACAGTTTATCTATTCTACTGAGAAATATTTAGGTTGTTCTACTTTTCTCTATTATATAAATTGCAGCAATAAACACTCAATGTATCTTTTTGGTCACAGCTGTGAGAATAGCTTCAGTCTGGACGTCTGGAAGTAGAATTGCTCTGTTGTGAGGCAGATTGTATTAGTCCATTCTCATGCTGCTAATAAAGACCTACCCAAGACTGGGTAATTTATAAAGGAAAGAGGTTTAATTAACTCACAGTTCTGCAGGGCTGGGGAAGCCTCAGGAAACTTACAATCATGGCATAAGGGGAAGCAGACATATCCTTCTTCACATGGTGACAGCAAGGAGAAGTGCAGAGTGAAGTAGGGGGAAAGCCCTTATAAAACCATCTGATTTTGTGAGAACTCTCACTATCATGAGAACAGCATAGAAGTAACTGTCCCCCATGATTCAATTATCTTCCACAGGGTCCCTCCCATGACACATGGAGATTATGGGAACTACAGTTCAAGATGAGGTTTGAGTGGGGACACAGCCAAACCATATCATTCCACCCCGGCCCCTCCCAGATCTTATGTCCTCACATTTCAAAACACATTGATGCCTTCCCAACAGTCTCCCAAAATCTTAACTAATTCCAGCATTGACTCAAACGTCAAAGTCCAAAGTCTTATCTGAGACAAGACAGGTCCCTTCCACCTTTGAGTCTGTAAAATCAAAAGCAAGTCAGTTACTTCCTAGATACAACGGGGGTACAGGCATTGGGTAAATACACCCATTCCAAATGGGAGAAATTGGCCAAAACAAAGGGATTGCTGGTCCCATGCAAGTCCAAAATCCAATAGGGCAGTCATTTAACCTTAAAGTTATGAAATGATCTCCTTTGACTCCATGTTAAAGGCCCCATCCAAGTCCAAAATCCAGTAGGGCAGTCATTAAACCTTAAAGTTCCAAAATGGTCTTGTTTGACTCCATGTCCCCCATCCAGGTCATGACAATACAAGAGGTGGACTCCCACAGTCTTGGGCAGCTCCGCTCCTGTGGCTTTGCAGGATACAGCCCCACTCCAAGCTGCTTTCATGGGCTGGCATTGAGTGTCTGTAGCTTTTCCAGGCACATGGTGCAAGCTGTTGGTGGATCTGCTGGCATCTGGAGGGTGGTGGCCTTCTTCTCACAGCTCCACTAGGCAGTGCCCCAGTGGGGACTCTATGTGGGGGCTCCAACCCCACATTTCTCTTTGGCACTGCCCTAGCAGAGGTTCTCCATGGGGTCTCCACCCCTGGAGCAGACTTCTACCTGGACATCCAGGCAATTCCATACATCCTCTGAAATCTAGGCAGAGATTCCCAAACCTCAATTCTTGACTTGTGTGCATCCACAGGCTTAACGCCACGTGGAAGCTGCCAAAGCTTGGGGCTTGCACCCTCTGGAGCTACTGTCTGAGCTGTACCTTGGGAATGGCTGGAATGCAGGGTACCAAGTCCTGGGGCTGCACACAGCAGGGGGGCCCTGGACCAGGCCCAGGAAATCATTTTTCCCTCCTAGGCCTCTGGTCCTGTGATTGGAGGGGCTGCCACGTTCTCTGACATGTCCTGGAGAAATTTTCCCCATTGTCTTGGTGATTAGCATGTGGCTCCTCGTTACTTATGCAAATTTCTGCTGCCAGTGAATTTATCCCCAGAAAATAATGGGTTTTTCTTTTCTACTGCATCATCAGGATGCAAACTTTTCAAACTTTTATGCTCTGCTTCCTCTTGAATGCTTTACTACTTAGAAATTTCTTCTGCCAGATACCCTAAATCATCTCCCTCAAGTTCAAAGTTCCACAGATCTCTAGGCCAGGGGCAAAATACTGCCAGTCTCTTTGCATAGCAAGAGTAACCTTTACTCCAGTTCCCAACAAGTTCCTTATCTCTATCTGAGACCACCTCAGCCTGGACTTTATTGCCAATATCACTCTCAGCATTTTGGTCAAAGCCATTCAACAAGTCTCTAGGAAATTCCAAACTTTCCCACATCTTCCTGTCTTCTGAGCCCTCCAAGTCTCTAGAAAGTTCCAAACTTTCTGACATTTTCCTGTCTTCTTCTGAGCCTTTTAAACTGTTTCAACTTCTGCTTGTTACCCAGTTCCAAAGTCACTTCCACATTTTTGGGTATCTTTACAGCAGCACCCCACTACTCGGTACCAATATACTGTATTAGTCTTTTCTTACACTGGTGTTATCTATCTGTATTTTTCTTATTGATTCTGGATTCTACTTATCAGTTATACACATTGCAAATATATTCTCCCAGGCTTTTAACTTTGTTCATAGTTTCTGCTTTGCATCTTGTTTTCCAGTTTTTTTTTGGTGGAATTTTTCTTTTTATCTTTTTTGTAATGATTCTTTTTCTTAATGATTTTTATCTTAAGAATGATTTAATCTGATATTCATAGAGCCATACTGGCTCTCTTTTCTTTTGCAATTGTTGGAAGTATCTTTTTCTATGCCTTTATTTTCAACCTTTCTGTGACCTTGTGTTTTGGGAATATCACTTATACGTATCATATAACTAGGTTAATTTTAAAATTCAGTTTGAGTCTTTGAGCTGTTCTATTTTGCCTGAGAACACTTATTGTCCTTACTGACATATTTGTGTTTATTATTTTGGGTCCTTCGATTTACTGTGCTGCTTTGCTTTCTTGCTTCCTCCCTTCCCTCAGTTTACTACAACATATTGTCTCTATTTTTTTTTCTACTTTTACTAAGTATCCTGAATTTTTCCCTTTTTTGGGGTTACCCTTAAAATTTCAATATTTATTATTGATACTAAGACTAAAAGTAATCAAAGTTTTTCTTTATGACACAAAGTCTCAGAAATGCTTTACTCTAATCATCCTTTAATCTTGCAAATAATTATTGTTTAGAATATTAGTTTCACTTTTCAATGCCCTCAAATTCATCATCTCCATCATCATCATTACTATGGTTACTTTTAATCATAGTTTCGTTTTGCCCGTATGTTTACCAATTTCTTTCTCACTCTTGCTTCTTGAGTTTCCCTTCTATATTTTGCTATAATTTTTTCCCTCAGATTGCACCTTTTGTTAGTTCCTTTGGTAGAACATCCCACTCATGGGCATTGAAATCTGATTCTAAAGTGTCTAGGACCCATGCCATAGACCCTCTCCTTCCTGGTCAGCTTGGTACCATCTCTCTTGCCACCTAGTTTGTAGTTCAGTCTTCAGTTCTGACATCTGGAGAGTCTCCTTTCTTTCTTTTAAGCTCAACTATTTATTTTAAATATTTATTCACCTCTTTTATTTGTGGGAAGAGAGGTGTTTAATGGACTCAGCAGGACAGCTCTGGGGACATCAGACATAATTTTGGAGTTTTTTGTCAGAAGAAACAGGAAATACAAATATGTATAGAATGATAACTCCATTTCAGGTTTATAGAATATATCAGAGACTTCCTCCCAATACTTATATCACTATAAAATGTAAACTATAAATTACCAAATTTTTAATTCTTATTTTTTTGACTGGTTGTGAATTTATGTATAGATTTATTTAATTTATTTTATGTTATTCAAATTGCAGAACACATGCTGGCTGTGTAAAGGAAAAGCTAATTATTCCCTGCATTCTCCAAGCTTCTGCATCCCCCGCCCCACAAAGATAACCAGTGTTGCCAGCCTGCTGAATATTTCTTCTTGCAGTTCTCCCTGTGAGAAAAGGTATACAAATGCATCTCCACAAATGCAGTAGTATGTTTGTTTCTTTAGCCAAACAGAATATGTGACTTGCTTTATTCAGTTAAGAGTATTTTATTATCCAGTATTCCTAAGAATTGTTAGCTTGACAACTGTCAGATGATCTTCCTCCATCATTTTGCAGAACCCAAGTCACCCATTTTCTTTCCATCCTTATGGATTCCGATCTTGAACTAACTCTCCCATGTCTAACTTTTCCCTTTGGACTTGAACCTTATCCTTGTGTTCTGGGGTAGTCCTTTATGCGTGATCCACCAAAACTTGAGTTCAAAAATCCACCCATACAAACACAGGTTGAGAGCTGAATTAGCAATAACTCTCATGGAAAAAATTCGAGGCTGGTCACCATAGGGTCAATGCAAATCCACAGTGTCACTAGGCTGCAAGATGATACTAGGCTGAGAAAACATAATTTTGAAACCTTGCAAGTCTAGCTCAACTGTCTGATTGCTGTGGCTGAAGACAGACCTAGGATCTATTGGTCCAAGAATCAGTCTAGGACAATGATGCTTCACTTTGGCTGAACATCCAAATCATTTACAAAACTTTTAAAAATACAGATTTCTAGGCCCAATCCTTATATATTTTGACAATTTGTCTGGATTTGGGGCCCAGGTATTGTCATGAATTGATTCTAATGCTTAGCCCATGTTGAGATAGGATAAAACCCAGGATAGCATGCTGACTCACCATCAAAGGTAGTCTCTTTGGGACCATGTGTTCTCAAACCAATCATTGGAGATGTCTAGATTTAGCTATGGTATAGTGAAAAGGGCTTTTGATGTGGAATTAGCAGATTTGGTATCTAGCCACAGTTTGCCACTTACTTACTGTGTGACCTCGAACAAATCGTTTTCCTCTCTGAATCTGTTTTCTCATCTGTAAACATGGAGATTTATTATCTGTGTTTCACACAGTGGTTGTTAGGATCAAAAGACAAAATGTTCTTGCAACTATTTTTTTGTAAGTTGTAGGGCTCTTTAGAAATGTTGAATAAGAGGTCTTTTCTAGGTCTAAGGCTTGTTGGTTCTCTAAATAGCGATTGACCTTTTCTATCATGTAGGCCTGTGAATCCAGTGGAAAAAATGTGAAATATTATTCTGAGTGTTTTGATTTTCTGAAATGCTTCCTTCAAAAACTCTCCAAGGCCGGTAATTTAGGCCAGATTTAGCAGAGTAACTGAAATAATGAAAGTAATTATCCAGGTCATTCTGGTCCCTGGATTATTTTCCCTGAGAAATATCCAAATAATTTAATGCAAGAGAAATTCTGAATTAAAACTGTCTACATTGTTGATGTAGTTCCCTTCTTGCTTCTAATATAAGTGAGGAGTTTCTAAAAGAGAATTTAGGCTTTTGAATGAGGGTCTATATGAAAGGGTACAAATGCTATGAGTAAACTTGCCTTTTCAAGTGGTTTAGTCTCGTAGTCAAACTATTTAAATATTATGAAAGAGAGTAAAAAACCCATGAAAATTTAAATATCATTCTGAGAATGCTTTATTTTGCAGTACCATATAATTTTAACACGCCAAATATATTTTAGAGTAACAATTATATTCTTCACTCAGGCGTAAGATCACCTGAGTTTGTGGATGTTTCTCAAGAAGTTGTTGTCGTAGCATTTGGACAATGTGATTAGACATCACCCGGGGAGTTGGTCATTTCCAAACTGGAAGTTGTCCAGCATTATCAGGAACCTCTTGACTGGAAGAAAATTATCGAACATTAGTTTGGTCCTTTCTCTGTTCTTTTTTTTTTTTTTTTTTTGAGATGGAGTCTCGCTGTCTCGCCCAGGCTGGAGTGCAGTGGCATGATCTCAGTTCACTGCAAGCTCTGCCTCCCGGGTTCATGCCATTCTCCTGCGTCAGCCTCCCAAGTAGCTGGGACTACAGGTGCCCGCCACCATGCCCGGCTAATATATATATATTTTTTATTTTTAGTAGAGACGGGGTTTCACCGTGTTAGCCAGGATGAACTCGATCTCCTGACCTCATGATCCGTCTGCCTTGGCCTCCCAAAGTGCTGGGATTACAGGTGTGAGCCACTGCTCCCAGCCTTCTCTGTTCTTTTAAAAGTAATTTCATCGTTGGTCCTCTTTAGCCATGTAAATTTCTTCCACTATTCCCTTAAAAAATAAAAATAGTAGAAATAGTGTGTTTCTCTTCTTCTACAAACTGAATCACAGTTGTAAGTTGTCCAGTGAAGATAAATGGACAAAACTATCATTTCATCCTTGTCTTAAAAGACAATCAGGTGTACAACATAAAGGAATCAGTCTCCTCCCTCTTGCCATTGTCAACATGGTGTCTCTGAATGAAAGAGTGGCTTCCAAGGAGACGGTTTTGGCCAGTGAGTTTGTGCATGGCCCTGTTCTTTCCTTAGATGATCTCGAAGGTCATGAAAGACCTGTAGCTCTTTCCTCTTTTTATCATCCAGAAAACATCAGAACGAGGTTTCTTCTTTCCACCTCTATTTGTGTATGTGTGATCAGCCAGGAAGAAAACGAGCATTCTTTGAGCTACTACCTGCATTGTGTTGGGAGTTTGCATAGACAATATTAATCTTCACAAACCTTCTGTAAGGTAGATGTTGTCATGCCCATTTTAATGATGAGGGAGCTGAAGTTTAGAGACATTGCATAACTTGGCTAAAGCCATGGGCTGATAACCGGATGAGTGGGTATGTATGACTCTAGGGCCGGCGTTTTGCCCCTTAGGTCAAGGGGAAAAGTCAAGGAGTGTATATTTTCTGAGCCAAAATTCAGATGCTAGAGTTGCATTTGGCATAAAGGGTATGAGATATTTGTAATTGGGGCTTTCATAGCAAAGTCGGAAGTTGATGAGGTGTGTTTCAGTGCTGGTTTAACTTACTATTCTTTGTCTTTCTCAGCTCAGGTTGACTGGGTCTAAGATGGGTCTCACCTGTAAGCACAGAGCAAATTTGATTGCAAAGATGAATGTTAGTGGGAACATCTGAGTAGCAATGAGGCATGCATGCTATGACCTGTTTTACCTGGAGACTATGATTATTATCAACACAAATCTGATATTATGTTGATTACTTCATTCATTCACTTAACATTTACCAAGGATCTACCATAAATCAGATAATATTGAAGATTCTGGAGAGAGAGTGATGAACAAGACAGAAATCTTTACATTTATTGAGTACAAACCAGATGATATGAGGATAAATAGGTAATACCCATCCTCAAAGGTTTTACAATCCAGTTGAAAAATCAAACATATTATCAGTTCACTAGATTAGTAGGTAATGAAACTAAGTGCTAGAGGCACAAGTAAATAGCTAATGGAGCACAGAATAGGATGGTGAAAGGCCATAGTTAAGTTTTACAGTACAGGTTCAGGAAATGTGTTGGGGCTAGCATATTTTAACTATGCCTTAAATCATGGGAATGGAGAAAAGAGAAGTGTTCAGGACTCCACCACAAAATCTTGGACACCTCTAAGAGTAGTTTGAAGTATAATCCTAATATATCCCAGGGTTCCAAATGGACCAGTCGCCCACGGTGTTACATTCCCAGGAACAGTCTAGGAATCAAAAATTGATTATGAATATTTCAAGCCAATTCCTCGAGGAAAAGAGCACGAGGAGCACAGGCAGGTTTCCATGGGCAATGTAAGAAGGTGGCTCATTTTCCACTGGCTGGAACTCAGTCATGTGGTGTCCTAGGTGGGGTTCTTCAGAAGCAGGCCTTGAGATGAGGATTAGTACATGGGAAGTGCTCCCAGGAGAAGCCAGCAAAGCAGCAGAACTGGAAAGTGGAAGAGGGCAAGCATGGTGTAATTTCAGGCAAAGTCCCAGAGCTGGCTTGATTCTATGGGGAGCTCTGGGAGATGAATTAGGTCCCACCTCAAGGCAAGGGGTCTGGGCTTTCATATTCTGGTTAAGGGCTGCCCCAGGGCAGGGGGGTACAGATGCCCAGACATGTCTGGCTCTCTGCAAGTACAAGGCTCCATTAGCCAAGGGCAGGCTTCAAAGTCACAGGTACTGCCGGGCGTGGTAGCTCACGCCTGTATTCTCAGCACTTTGGGAGGCTGAGGCGGGTGGATCACTTGAGGTCCGGAGTTCAAGACCAGCCTGGTCAACATGGTGAAACCCCGCCTCTACTAAAAAAATACAAAAAATTAGCCGGGTGTGATGGCACGTGCCTGTAATCCCAGCTACTTGGGAGGCTGAGAAAGGAGAATCGCTTGAACCCAGAGGCAGAGGTTGCAGTGAGCCGAGATTGTGCCATTGCACTCCAGCCTGGGTGACAGAACGAGACATTGTCTCAAAAAAAAAAAAAAAAAAAAAAAAAGGCACAGGTGCAAACCCTTGGAATCAGAGCATTCCAAAACAGGAGGATAGGCAGACAGAAATTGAATCTAGGGAGACTGAGCAAAGCACAGATAGTGTCCACTCCATGTGGCTACATGGAATTACAAGGGAGGCTGGCAAATGTAATCTAGCAGTAGCCTCAGGAAGAAGAGAAAAACGTGGATCTTGGTAAAATACAGCAGTGCCTTCCTCACCTTTGTTTGTACCTGATACTCAGCCCAAATCCCTTTCTTTTTCTCTGAATACAGTAAACACAGCACAGATGACTATTTCATCAGACTTCCATGGGTGTGCCTGGGTGTGGGGGACAGGGGTGATATGGGAGTAGGAAGGGTGGATGCCTCCATATATTCTGAGTAAAATAAAAATTGTACAACTTAGCTCCTGTCTATAGTGATATAAACTTCAAAAAGCATTACCATCACTTAACGTCTTTCTTTTGTTCTGCCATGGGAATCCCCCTACCTGCTAACATAATTACCTTGGAGAACTTTCTGGGCCTGGGAGTGTGGGTCCCTGGGAAGGGCTCTGGCTCCCATAGCCAATGACACAAAGCCTGAGCTCCTTGTTCTGGTTCCTGCTGACCTCCTTGGCCTCATCTCCCACCAGCCTCCTCTCCCTCTGAACATCCAGCCATTCCTGAGCACATCTGACTGCTCCCGTTTCAAGGACCTCCTTTGTTCTACCTGGAAAGCCCACTGTCTTCCTTGTTGGCCTGTTGAACTTCTCTTCTCTTAAAGCCCAGCTCAGAAGTCACCTCCAAACACACTTTCCCAAGCTTGCACGGATAACCTCTCTTTATTTTAGCAACAAAAATAATAAAATGGTTACTATTTAGTAAACATATACTCTGTACCTTATAAACATTATCTTTCACACTAACCTGGAAAAGGAAATGCTGTTATTTGTGTTTCACAGGTGGTGGAGAGGTTGGGCAGTCAAATTGGATGGCAGTACTCTGCTCAAGAGTGGCAGGCTAAAAAATCTAGAATATGATTGTATTTATTTTTTAGGGTATCATCAAAATGAAAATATACAAACATGCATATACGTACAAGCATACAAATAATACATATGCATCTATCTATCTATCTATCTATCTATCTATCTATCTATCTCTTCCTATTTTCCTATCTACCTACCTACTTGAGAATTTGAGAATCTCCTTCTGATTGAGAAATAACATTCCTGGCACATCGCCTTCCTCTGTCTTCTGTCAAGCCCACCATGTCTCTGTATCTGTCTTTCATTGTCTTTGTGTGTCTCTCTCTCTGCTCCTTCTCTTGCTCCTCTACCCTATCCTTTCCTCTTCCCTTCCTTTGTGGCCCCAAAGCCTGCATGCTTCTTTTTCTGCAGTGCCTGTTCAAACTCCTAGCAAGGTTCAAACTCCTAGCAAGGTTCAAACTCCTAGCAAGGCAGGATGTGCCATGTGACCCTAGTTTTTGCAGATAAATAGCTTATTTAAATCTGAAACCAGACTCTATTCCCTTCTGTGGGCTGGGTTGATGGATGGACGCAATTACAGTCAGTGTTCTTCCATTAGGGCCCTGCTGGCCCCAGGTACTGGCAGCTCTCTATGGGGCTGGTTAGTTATGGTTGGAATAGCAATGGTAAAGGCCCAAAGTGGTGGGGCTTGGCAGCAGACCTCAGAGACTGAGCACTGAGACTTGGCAGTTGCCGGGGTTCAATACATTCCTGTTGGAGCTTGTTTGGCTTGGTCCCCTACCCTGGGGCCTTGCACCTGCAGAGTTGTGTACTGTTTAGGGGCTTCCTGCCTATGCGAGGGTGCCCACAGGCTTTGAGTGCCTTTCTAATGGCCAGGAGTTTGAGCTCTGGAGTCAGACTGCATGGATTCAGCTCTTGGGCCTCTACCAGGAGACTTCCCAGGTGACTTTGGGCAAAGAATTCCTCTCTGTGTTTCAGTTTCCTCATCTATAAAATGGGGACAAAAGTAAGACCTACCTCATAAGGTTGTTGTGAGTGTCAAATGATATAATTAAGGAAAAGTACTTAGCAGGGTCCCTGGCACATAGTAAGAACTCAAGAAATGCTAATTATGATCATGAGTGTCAGGTGGATTGCCTTCTTCAGCCCTCACAATCAGCCTGTAAGGTAGAAATTAAGTCCATTTTACAGTGGATGAAACAGAGGCTCAAACATATGAAATTACACAGGTGGAGGGTCAGGGAGCCAGGACTGCAGTTGAAGTATGTAAATCCTAAGCTCAATGCACCTTCTGCTGCCCTCTACTGGGTGCCTTCTGGCCACCCTACTCTTTGCCTCATGATGATGTTAGAATTGAGGCACAATAGAATTGACGTCACAGTCTTCTTTGTCCATGAACTTTTTGTTTCTGCCCACTGAATACAGGGTCTTAAATCCCACAGTTTTTTTGGAGTAGATTAGGCATGTTCAGGTTCATAGTCCCAAAGAGGATGATGCTGTCATAGGACAGCCTGGCCTGGCACTTGGGGCCCTTGACTTCTCATTCTGGTTCTGCTACTAATGTTTTATGTAACCTTCAGAAACCCTTCCCCTCTCTGAGACTCAGTTTCCCTATATGGAAAATTGCCTTACCAATTCCCCTTCTAGGTATCTGTTTATTCTGTAGAAACACTCAAGCTCTGGGGGCACAGATGCATGTGCTAGGAGTGTTCAATGCAACACTGCTCATAATAGTCAAATATTGGAAACAATAATTATCCACCAAACTATTGTAGCAAATAAAGACAATAAAGGGGAACTCTATGTACTGGCATGCAAATATGAGAAAACATGGAGAGATATATTGTTGAATACCAAGAGCAAGTGACAGGACTGTATATCCAGTGTGATTCTATTTATCTAAATAAAATTATCCCTGAACTCTACATATGTATAGGAATATATAGGCACATGCATTAAAAAAACTGTGAAAGAGACACAACAGACTATTAATAGTTACTTCTGGGGAGAAGAAAGGGATGGAAGTGGTGGTGGTTAATGGGGGGGGACTTTGACTTTCACTTTTTATTTTATATATCTGGGTATAACTTTAATTTTTTTCTTTTTTGAGGTAGAGTCTCTCTGTGTCTCCCAGGCTGGAGTGCAGTGGTGCAATCTCAGCTCACTGCAGCCTCCACCTCCTGCGTTCAAACGATTCTCCTGCCTCAGCCTCCAAAGTAGCTGGGATTACAGGCATGCACTACGACACTCAGCTAATTTTTGTATTTTTTTTAAGTAGAGACAGGGTTTCACCACATTGGCCAGGCTGGTCTCGAACTCCTGACCTTAGGTGATCTGCCTGCCTCAGCCTCCCAGAGTGCTGGGATTACAGGCGTAAGCCACCACACCTGGCCATAATGTTAATTTTTATGCTATTGCATTAATATCTTGCTTGTTCAGTTTTTTTTTTTTTAAGTAGCAAATTGAAGGGACAGGACCGAAGGATTGCTTCAGCTTTGATGACAGCCTAGATGGTCGTGGTCCTGTGTATACCTTCATCTTATTTCTCCTCACCCAGGGTCAGGAAGGGTCTCTGGGCAGTAAGGAGGATTCCAGGCCTCTGCTACTCATGACCATCTTTTCAGGGAGCCAGGCTGTCCTTGACTGGCTGCTTCAGGGCTTGGGGGATGAGTCAGAGGGACACAAAAGAACAAGGGGATTTCTCTCCAGTTTTCTTGACTTGGCCCTTTGAATCTGGTAGATCAGGAACTGGTCTGGTCAGTTGAGCCCTAGTGGCCACCCAGGACACAGTTTGAAGTGTCAGACCAGATTTATTTATCTTCTCTAGTCTCCCGCAGTTTCTTCTGCTTACATTTCACAGAGGACTGTAAGAGCATGAGCTCCAGGAAAAAAGTACCTAAAGAAAAGCTCAGAGGAGAGTGCAGCTCTATTAACCAGTGTTTCTGATGATCTAAGACTGTTGGATTGCAGAAAAATCAATTGATTTCTCTTTTGTTTCACTTCAGTCTCTTCTTCACCTAAGAAATGATTTTGTTCAAGTTGTTTTCAATATCAGTATCATTGAGCCTAAAAAGGCCTCAATGGCTCATTGACTTGGTCTTCCAGGAGGGTACTCAAATATGAGGTGCAATAATTTTCTAATAACACCCCAAATTAGTAAAAAGGGGAAACTGTAGCGCTATATTTTGTTTCATCCAGTTCTCAGAGTATGTTTACATTGGTCCTGAAAATAATTTTCCTTCCTGTAGGATGTCCTGCTGTGTAAAAGTCCTTTAAGGAACGCATGGGTAGAAAAACTGAGACTGATGACTACCCGGCAATCGATTTGTTAAAGGAAAGGAGGAAAGAGGTGAAAGCATCTCAAAAGCCATGGCCAGGTGTAAATTCGTATTTGAATTTATTTCATAAGTTTCCAAGCCACTCTCCCCAAGCCTATTGTTTTCCTCTCCTTCTTTCTTAACAGCATTCTTCTTGTGATGGTTAATTTTATGTCAACTTGATTGGGCTAAGAGATGCCCAGATTGCTGGTAAAGCATTGTGTCTGGGTGTGTCTGTGAGGGTGTTTCTAAAGAGATTAGCATTTGAAGCAGTGGACTCAGTAAAGATGATCCACCCTCACCAATATGGGTGGGCATCCTCAAATCTGTTGAGGGCCTGAATAGAACAAAAAGGCAGAGAAGGGGATAATTTGCTCTCTCTGCTTGAACTGGGACATCCATCATCTCCTGCCCTTGGACAGCCAGTCCTCCTGGTTCTTAGGCCTTTGGGCTCAGACTGAATTTCACCCCCAGCTTTCCTGGGTCTCCAGTTTGTAAATGGCAAATCATGGGAGCTTTTGGCCCCCATAATCAGGTGAGTAAATTCTTGTAATAAGTCTCCTTGTACATACTTCTGTCTCTCATATATGTATGTGTGTGTGTGTATATATATATGTGTGTGTGTGTAGGTATGTATGTATATGTATGTATGTTTATATTGGTTCTGTTTCTCTGGCAAACCCTAACACACCTGCCTTGTGTAACTCTCCCACCTTTTCTTTTGCATTTGTCTCTCTTCCCTTCTCTTTGGGTCTCTTCTTTACCAACCAGATTCAGCCTGTTTTTCTATTACTTCTCTCCTCTCTCTCAGCCTCTTCCCTTTCTTTGACCGGCATAATTTTCTATCCTTTCCTTTCCTCTAACTGAATTTTTCATAATTTGAAAATTAAATACATTTATATCCTTGCTATATTTTTTACCAGTGTATGTTATGTTTTCTGTTTTTAATTTAAAGGCAGAAGAAATGGAGAGTTTATATTTCATCCTCTTAGAGTTACAAAGAAAATTACAACCCAACAATATCGGCCCTAAACTAAGATGCTTTCTCTATGGGACTCTTGATGGATCTTTTTTGAAGAGGTGAAGGAATCAGGAAACGTTGATAAAAGGAAGTTCCTATAACCTTTGGGAATGTTACAGTTTTAATTCTGATTCTCACTTTAGATTTTGATTCATTTAACAATTATATTACTGGCATTGCAGAAATATAAGTAAGAGGGAATGTATTGACAAATTTGGGTCTTCCTTCTTTAGCAACCCCATAACTGGTTCTATTTTATTTTCAGAATATTTCAGGGAGAACACAAAGACAGAACCAGATCTGTAGCTGGGAAATCTAAGTGTGAACCCTCTATCAGCCCTACTGGTTCTGTGACTCTGATAAGTCAACCTCTTTGAGGCTCAATTTCCTCATATGTAGAATGAAATCAATAAAGCTACTTTGCAGGCTTGTGAGGATTAAATAAGACAAGTTATGTGAAAATATGTGATTAATCCTAGGGGCTGAATAAATGTTAGTTCATTGTCTTTCTTTCTAGGCTCTTCTGAGACTCATTTCCTCTGGATGTGTATGACTTTATGGGGTTCTGGGGACTGGTGGAATCATCCTTGAGAAGGGGTCAGGATAAATATAAGAGACTAATGAAACAGATCATCTTGCAAAACTCAGTTTTTATGTCACTTCCTTCAGGAAGGCTTCCTTGACTTCTCACCTCCCAAGATGAGTTGGCTGGATTCTTTTTGCACCAGCAGCACTCTGTCCTTAGTCTGACTCACTTTTCTATGCCTGTCACAGGACTGTGCCATCCTTACGCATGGATGATGTCTTATTTATTCCTGGATCCCCAGTGCAGAGCAGAGTCTACTGAAAGCCCACAGAAAATATGGAGTAACCCTTCATTAAGCTTTGAATACTTTACATCTTTACATGACCTGTCTCATTTCGACTGCATAACTGTATGAGGTCACCAATTATTACACTTATTTTATAAACAAGGAGACTGAGTCTCACAGGGGCTTAGTAACTTACCCAAGATCACACATCTGGCAATTGGCAGAGATCATATTTGAACCCAGACAATCTACTTTCAGACCTCCTGTGCGTTGCCACTATCTAATGCAGCGGAAAAATGAAGGAATGAATAAATAAAGAATAAACAAATGAGCCTTGTGGTGTTGAAGGAGCCACTCAGGGCTTAGTGATATAATTAACTTCATTTTGAACTTGGTCATAGTGAAGATATAGCAGCCTTAGAAACCAAATTCTTGACACTTTCCTCCTCTCTAATAAGAGTTTTGAATAGCCTGAAATCCCTTACCTGTCTTGATAAATACAAATACAAAGACATAAATAATGCAATAGTTTCTTTCCCTTGCAGTTGAGGCTTTGCAGCCATAATTCTGCCCTACAGCCAGCAGATTTGGAGGGTGGGGCAGGGGAAAAAGGTGAAGTAGCGTCTTAAACAGGCTAAAATAAATTCCCTAGGATAATTACCAAACAGAGTTAATTCCATAAATTTGATTTAATTGGCAGCAGGCAAATGAAATAGGGAAGAAAAACATTCTTTTTTTTTTTTTTCCAAGTCATTGGTGGTATCTCTGAAGCAGAAGTTGGGAAATTAGGATAATGTAGAAACCAGCAGCAGCCCCCATAAAAAACTTCACATTCAGGAGAGAGGAAGAAAGAGACTCCATTACTGGGCTTCTCATCTGACTCTGTACTCAAAGCTTATACACATGATCCAACATAATTTGTGTGACCAACTTGAGAGGTAGATATTATTGGCTATGGAATCCGTTAGCTATTGCCGTGTAGCAGACAACCTCACAACTCAGTGTTTTAAAACAATGGTTTTTTATGACTCACATGTTTCTGGATTGGCTGGAGCTTGACTTGTTGAAGCCTAATTTTTAATTGGAATAACTTTGCTTCTCACTGCAAGTCTGTGAGATGGCTGGTATGGTCTGGTCTCCTTCTTCTGTTCTCAGTCAGCCAGGATATTTTCATCCTGTGTTGATGGCACTTCTGTTCATATATCATTGGCCAAACAAGTCACATGGCCAATGAAAAGGGCAGGGAACTTTACTCTTGATGAGGCCATGGTGAGGGAGTAGGTACAGGAAAGGGAGAAGAATTGAGGACAATGATTTAATAAAGCAGGTATTATTACCTCCGCTATGTAGACGGGGGATCTGAGTTCAGAGAGGTGGAAAATTTGCCAGATCACACGGCTAGTTGTGTGGAGGAAAGATTCAAAACCAGAATTATTGGGCATCAAACGCCATGCTTTCTCTCCTGATGCTGATTCTGAACGAAAATTCTATGAATTCCAACTTCAAGAGGTCATTGAGATCTTCCTTGACACAAATCTATATGCTTTTGTGTCCTAGAATTAATCTCTCAGATGAGTGAGAAATTGAACAAAATTTAAGATTCATGTGCCTATATAATTTTCCATCCTTTCCACTTCACTCACACATTGGCCTTTCCTGGATTCATTGCATGCGAAAGCGAGGTCAGCTAGCAACTCTGTTGTCCTTTCTCTCACTCTGCAGAACTTATACTTACAGATCTCATCAAGTAGGGCTCTCCCAAGATCACATCCTACCCAGGACAAGTATGCCTTCCCCAGGCTCATTCTAGGCTCTGCTGTGGGTCTGGAGCTGTCCAGTGTCCTGAAACAACCCATCACGAGATGGGTTTAGTGAATCCAGCTGTAAGCAATTAAAGAACCCACGTGTGGCAGGCCTCATTTGGTTTAGGCAGCTTCTCTTCTGGCTTCCTTCCTCAAGTGCACTTGGGAACATGTATTACATGGGGAACTGTTAGTAACTGTAAGCAAACCCTCAGGGCTTAAAAGAGTGTTGCTACTTGCCACGTTGACAGCAAGGGATTGGTGTGGCAATTCGCAGAAACTCACAAGGGAATTCAGTAAGATTTTCGAAGGTGCTTTGCAGTTTATAAGGTCCTTACACACACACAAAATCTGCTGTGTGAGACTGAATTGGGATTCCTGTGCTTATTGTATGGATAATGAAACTGAGTTGCAGAAGACACTTCCTCTTCCACAGTCAGAATGGTGCAAAAGGAAGATACAGGACTAGGGACTTCTGAATTATTTATCTTTCTCCTGCCATTTGTCCTGTCAACAAATAGGATTTTTTTTGAGACAGTCTCCCTCTGTCGCCCAAGCTGGAGTGCAGTGGTGTGATCGCGGCTCACTGTAATCTCCACCTCCCGAGTACCTGGGACTACAGGCATGCACCACCGTGGCCAGCTAATTTTTGTATTTTTGTAGAGATGGGGTTTCGTTATGTTGCCCAGGCTGGTCTCACATTCCTGGCCTCAAGTGATCCTCCTGCCTAGGCCTCCAAAAGTGCTGGGATTACAGGTGTGAGCCACCCCACCTGGCCTCAAGAAATAGGATTTGATTAATTGATCTATTTAAAGTTCTTTGGGGACACAAAAAATATGGTCATACCCCCAAGGAGATTGTAATCACATTTGTGAGCGTTTGGTGAGGGCAAGGCGAGTACACAAATAAGGATATTGGAAGATGAAAAGTATTAGCTCTGAGCTTCATCCATCCAATGATCTAATAAATATATACTATATGCCTATTACATTCCAGGCACTATGCTTGGCACTAGTAATACAAAAGTAAATAAAGCAGATATTGCTCCTTCCCATTCTAGAAAGGAAGATAGTTATTAAAGAATTAATCAAACAATGGAGCCCACAATTACTAATTTTTATGAATGCTCTTAAATCAGTAAATGAATAAAATATTTAGATAGAATAATGAGGATGAAGGGAGAGTCCTACTTAGGTAAGGTGGTTAGAAAAGACTTCTCTGAAGATGTAACATTTAAGGTAAGATCTGAAGACTGAAAAGTCACCTGGGTAAAGGGATGGGATAAGGTTGTTTCAGGCAGATAAAAAGTCTTGAGGCCAAATAAAATTGGGATGATGGAGGAACTGCAAACGTGCTCAAGTGACTAAAGAACAGTGAGGGAGCATGGAGTGATTGGAGGTGAGATCACAAGGGGAGACAGGAGCCACACCATGCTGGGCCTTCTACGCCACCATAAAGTGTTTGTCTTCTCCTTTTCTATTATGAGTTTCTTGGTAGAGAGCCTGGGATAAAGTAAGTAGTCATAACAGGATGTCTTAGATTGGACACTCTAGAAGCAGACATTGGAACAAGAAAGTGGGTGCTAGTAGTTTATTTGGGTAGTGATTCCGGGAAGCACCAGTGCACATGTGGGGAAGAGGAGGAATAAAGCAAGCCAATACAGGTAGCTCATTCAGCATGTTGCTGCTGTGGGAAATGGGGCTCAGTCCTTCAGGGAACCTCTCGGAGAGTGTGTGCCACACCTGAGTTATTCTCACTGAGAGGCAAGAGAGCAGGGGTGTTTATACACCAGCTGCCCTTAGGCTCTGGTGGGGGGCATGAACTCTGATACTTCCAGCCTGCCCAGAGGGCCAAGCAGGCAGAGTTGCAGGTGTTTTCAGTGGGAAGTCAAGTCTGTGGGCACGAGAATGGGGAGTGCTGAAGGATCATCAGTGGGGGCACTTACAATGTGTGTGTGCATGCGTGTGTGCATGTGCGCACACAGGCTGAGAGGAGCAAGGACAAAGGAAGGTGGAGATGCCAAAGACAGTTGGCATAAAGGAGAGTAGAACCCTGCCATCTGGGGACACCCTTCTCAGAGATGGCACTGGGGACAGCTGACCCTGGGGCTTGCTGGAGGCCAGAGGAGCCATATCCCTCAGGGTTATGTTCCTACCTTCATGGGTGTGAGCTTTGCTACTCAGCTCTTCTCCTGGGGGCATTTGACAGAGTTTCCTCCCCTGGAAGGCTAGGCAGCCCTCCTCTCTGCTTCTTTTAAACAAGCTCTCTTCTCTGGCTCAGACCCTAAGATACTGTGGGGCCAAAGACATCCTATTCTGGGGATGTCCCACGTTTGACGCTTAACACTTTTATCCCCCATCCCCCAGACATATCCTTTGTTTCTTAGCCACAACTAGGTCTGGGGTGGGGACTAGGAAGCATTCACATTCTAAGGGCATCTGTGGGATGTAGGACTAGATGTGTGATTTGGAGATGCCTTTCTGAAACACATTTGAAACAAGAACTTGTGTTCTCCACAGAGCCCTGGGTAATTAATGAGGAAAGTCATATACTACATCCCTTGGTGATATAGGTAATAAAACCCAACATTACTGAACTTGTTTTTGTAGCTTGTGAAAGGCTAGCTAATAAATTATCTCATTTGTTCCCCACAAGAACCCAGGAAGGCAAATAATACTGTTAGTTCCAACTACCAGATGAAGGAGCTGAGGTTCAGAAGTGTTCATTACTTTGCCCCAAACAACACAGGCAGTGAATGACAGAGACATTCTGTGAGCATTTTTCTTCTGGTGATGGAGTGAGCTCTTTACCTTAGGAACACTTCAACAATTTTACAGTGAACATGACATCCCTTCACTTCAGAACTATTTATAACGGGGGTCTTGGAGATGGCCTACCTATATAACAGTAGGGCATCAAATGTCATGGAGCCAATAAATCCGAGGGCCTTGAGGTCTATGAATACAGGTGGATAAGTGTAAGGAAAGCAGCCTATATAACTGTTCTGAAGGTTGGGGTCAGAAAACTTTCTCAGGGAAGGGCTGGACTTTGCAGGTCATACCATCTCTGTCACAACTACTCAACTCTGCTGTTGTAGTGTGAAAACAGCCATGGATTTGTTGGTGAATGGGCATGGCTGTGTTCTAATAAAACTTTATTTACAAAATCAGGCAGAGGGCCAGATTTGGCCTCATGGCAGTAATTTGTCTATCCCTGCTGTAATGAAGACTACATTACAGAGATTATTTTACTATTTCTGTCACTAGATGGTGTCCTTCCATTAGTAAGGTGAAATCAAATGCTGGGCTGCTTTATCATGGGTAGGGAAGTGGGGAAGGGATTGAATTATGGCGGCAGGAATTAGTGTGGGAGGTTGGGATCAGAGAAAAGAGTTTAAGTGTAATTCAAATGACAGAAAGTAAACACAACAGACACATGCACACACACACACACACACACACCCATTCACACATCCAGAGTAGCTACTGTGTTCCAGGTACAGTGCAAGGTGGTGGTGCACTTGGTAAATGTTTAACAACAGACTCTCTGAAAAAAAGAAAAAGAACTCCCCTCCCTCCTAAATTGTAGCATTTGTTGATTTCTGTAGTGGAAAACTCACATCATGCCTGATTTCAAGCCACTAACTTGCTATCAATCTGTTTGTAACGTACCTACCATTGAAAAATGGAGTCTTGTAAGCTGACATAGCCAGCTTCAACACACTCCTGGCTCAAGGTCTTTTATTTTTATTGTACCTGGATATTTGTGGGACAGCAAAGTTTTAAATGCCTGGGTTTCCCTTAACTGTGCATCATGGTGAGATCATCTAGGATCTCATTCATCCAGAAGTCACTTACTCAGCAACCTCAGTTATCTAGACTATAGCTCGGAACCAAGAAACAAATACTCCCCATCCCCTAGGCAGCATGTGCAAAAATAGATGTCATTAAATTCATGTACTCTCAGCTTACGCATAGAAAAGGACCTCAGTTCTTCATTCAGAGTGTTCTTAGTCCCATATTAAGTGCAATTTAAATGAGAAAATGGTTACCAGGTTTTTCCACCTAGAAATTAGAAGCAATGAATTAGAAGGGATAGTAGATCCAAATTTCATAGGAGCAAATTCATTGTAAGCAGCAAGAAGGATCCACTGATTGCTAGATAGTGGAGGGAGAAGGTGACAAGGCTATTTCAAAGTGGGATATTTGGAGCTATTTGGTGTAAGCGCAAATAGTTCTCCACCTTATTGGATTTGAGGGTATTGCTGTAACTGACCACAGTCATTCTCATGCTCATAGCAAATTCATCTGAGTCATCTGAAAAAATTGGAATGATGCTTAAGAAGGCAGAACATTGGTCAATTCATTTCAGAAAAATCTCTCTTTTACATGCTTGATTTTTTATAGTTATCTTTGAAAGAAGCCCATCCTCTCACATGGAAATTGTATAGCATGAAGAAACTCTTCTCCTGGTAGGGTCAGATGACAGGGGCATTGCTGCAACATCTTTGGTTTGTTTTGATTAGCAGTTAAGGGTGATAACCTTCAGTGTAAAGTGAGCCTTTTTTTCTCATCTGCTGTAAAACATTCTATCCTCATTCTTTGGTTGTGGGATTTGATGCATACTTTAATTTCCACCTTCTCTTCCGCCTTTATGAATTTGTAGACTTTGATTAGGATGCCTCTCAAGCTACATCTTCACAGATGGAGGCAGTTTGATTTTTAAAATCTGTTTTTTTCACACAGGTCAGTCCATCAGTCATCTACTTCTCGCCACCCCATCCCAGCTATCATTTCTCAACACTTTGAACCGTTGTCTTATCCTCTCTGAAGACTTCTCTGAGGCTCCTTTCCTTGCCCAAATAAGTTGATGATTCATTCTTCTCTGCAACATATGTCCCTTCTCATATTTTTATCATTGTTTATGATCTTTTTTCCTTAAGTGAAACAAAATTCTTCAAAGAAAAACACAGTATCCTAAATTACCTCTGGAATTTAGGAGACCACCTGTTACTTCCATATACCTGTGTCACTGCCCTCAAGAGGACCTGATGCAGGTTGACTGGCAGGCTCCAGGTGCTGTGCATTTGGGTTGTCCATGGTGCTCAGGCTAAGGCCAGGTCTCCCCTACATTGCTTCTAGTTCAAGACCAAACATTTCAGGAGAACTAGAGCCACACCACTTGTGCCCAGTGTGGAGCTCTTCCAACAGAACCTTTGTCTGGGTTCTCTCTATTGGCCTGGCTGATACTATCTCAGAACTGCATTGTGATCTGAGATCTTTCTTCCCTCTTTCCATCCTTCTCTCACAGGTGTCACACTGCATCTGTCTGAGAGTTCTCCCCACCTGCCCTTGCTCCCTTTGTCATTCTTAGGAATTTACCCCAATAACATCCTACATATCCAATCCCATTCTGGTGTCTGCTTCTCAGAGAACCCAAACTCACACAGTATCTGATGCATAATAGGTATCCAGAAATGTCAATTGAATTGAATTTATGGTGCTTTTATTGGTTATCAGATCTTGTCTTCAGCAGATTATTTTTTCAGTGTGGAGGTTCTGTAATTAACAGATGTCTTAGTCTGTTTAGTGTTGCTATAAAAAAAGTCTGAGGCTGGGTAATTTATAAAGAAAAAAGTTTATTTGGCTCCTAATTCTGATGTTTGGAAAAGTTTAACGTTGGGTATCTGCATCTGATGAGGGCCTCAGGGTGCTTCCACTCATGGCAGAAGGAGAGCCGACCTGTGTGGACATCCCATGGTGACAGAGGAAGAAAGATAGAGAAGTGAGGTGCCAGGCTCTTTTTAATCACCACCTCTCTTGGGAAATAATACAGTGAGAAATCAGTCTGTCTCCTCACCCCCAGGGATAGCGTTAATCTAGTCATGAGTGATCCACCTCCATGACCCAGACACCTTCCATTAGGCTTCATCTCCAACATTGGGGAACAAATTTCAACATGAGGTTTGAAGGACACAAACATCCAGACTATAACCACATGGTTCATCAAACAACAATAGCCAATGCCTCCTTAAATAAGACTGGACTATCTACGGGTAACTTGGGATCATCACCATGGACATTTGTTGACTATATAGGAATACACACTGATGCCCCCAGGACCTGCTGAAATGTTTAAGCCTGTTTACCCCTGTATGGATGGCTCCAGATAGATCTCATTGAGTTACTGTGTCTGTTTTTAATTGGTTTTATTTTTTTGTCTCTGTCTTTGCTGTCAATGTTTTTAAATGCTAGATCTGAGAGAGACTTCAAAGATCATTCATGAGTAGATCTTCAGAGCACATAATCACTAGGCACTAGTTAGATGCTGGGAATTCAGGGTTAGATAAGAAATGGTCCTTTCCTTCAAGGTGGGAGCAAGTTCTGGCTCCTTATTTTACAGATGTCAAACCAATTTGGCAAGATTTCTCAGCAGACCCATGAAGATATGGGAAATACAAGAAGCTAATATATAATGACAGCAAAGTATTTCTTCAAGATGGGCAGGTGTGGATCCAATCTGAATCTTTATTGCACCTTCTGGGCCCCATGTCTCAGCCAGCTGATGATGGCATAGAATCACCTGCATACCTAGCCCTCTGAGGCATCTCAAGATTTCTGTGACTAATCAACATACTGAAAAAGATGTTGCTGTGAGCTGACTCCATCAACAGGGACCCATGCTGCTCATTTAATTGTTGATTTACCCTTATGAGAGAATAAGAACTGTAGTGACTTGAAAAAGATGCCAGACATTAGCTTGGAGGAATATCCACTTTCCTGCGTAGTGCAGAGTAATCAGGATCTGGAGACCCAGTTTACTCCTAGCTCTGTTACTAATTCTCCATGTGACCTTGGACAGGGCATTTCACCTCTTTATATTTTAATTATCTGCAAAATTGGATAATAAATACTACATTACAAATAAGAGAGGATCTGTATATGAAGGCATTTTATAAATAATTCACTATATAAGGGTAAGGACATTAATTATTTTATTCTGCCACATTCTTTGGTGAGATCATTCATTCATTTATTCATTCAAAAAGCATCTTCATAACCCTATGTATCAGGCAGTTCTAAGCACTTTGTAAATCTTCGCAACACTGTGAGATGTGTACACTATTATCACAATTTTATAGATGAAGAAAGTACAAATAAGTTAAATAACTTGCCCAGTGTCACACATCTAGTAAATGGCAGACCTGGAATTCTAACCCATGCCATCTGGCTCCATAATTCATGCCATTGGCGACTACACCAAAGGACAGAATGCCTTTTTTTAAACTGGAATTTGACTCAGTGAAATAGGCCTGGAAAAAGAGAGAGAGAGAGAGAAGGAAAAAGAAGAGACGTGGGCTCAAAAGAGAAAGGGATGGGGAGTGATAGGATATCCATAGGAAGGACCACAAGGTAGAAGGAGAGCACTCTGGCCAGGAAAGTGATGGTCATCCCAAAACATACATGGTCTTTCTTCAAGAAGATGGTTCCTCCATTCAATGTCCTGGAAGAGAAGAGACAGAGAGAGCTCTTGGGCAAACAAACTTATTTCAAGGAGAGACACTGATCATCAAAAGAGATCATTGTTTTCCATGATGTTTAGCAAGTCACAGATCCCCACGTTGATCCAGGCTCCTGGAGAGCTGCTCAACAAGCAGAAAAGGGGAAGGCCACTCATTTCTTATTAATCATGAGATTCCTTATTGATCAGGAGAACTAACTGAATAGTGGGCAAACTTTAACATTGCTTCCAGTGATCCCAGCCTCCTAGTAGGTACACCTTTGTGTAATCCCCTCCTTTTAAGTGTGGGCTGGCCTTGCAGACTCTCTCTAATGAATGTCATTAGTGATGGATGCCACTTCTAAGATTAGGTTATAAAAGGCAA
Organism: Pan troglodytes; assembly: GCF_028858775.2. NCBI lineage: Eukaryota > Metazoa > Chordata > Mammalia > Primates > Hominidae > Pan > Pan troglodytes. Next base: position 48,285,514 of record NC_072419.2, read on the forward strand.
TGCCTTCTCTCTATCTCTCTTGCTCTTGCTCTCTCTCCTGTTCTCTCTCTCTCTCTCTCTCTCTCTCTCATCTCACTGGTGTTGAGTAAAGCAAGCTGCCATGTTATGAGCAATCCTACACCCCCAGAGAATGGTGAGGAACTGAATATTTCAGTGCTACAGTCCATAAGGAAATGAACCTGTGAACAACCATATGAATGAGCCTGGATATAGAGCCTTTAGCTCCAGTTGAGACTTGAGAAGAGGGTAGATCTCACTGACTCCATGACTATAATCTCAAGAAAGACCTTTAGCCAGAAGCATCCAACTAGGTCGCTCGCAGATCCCTGACCCACTAGACTAGAACATGTGATGTATGTGTGGTTAGGGCAGAGGTGAGGCCGGATAAGTGAACAACTATCGGATGGGCTAGGATGTTTTGACTAGAAAGTCAAGATTTTCCATATGGAATCACTCTGCAGAGATTTTGGTGGGTTATCTGAGTGAGGAAATATAGGAAGGCGAAGAGTCTGAAACATCCTTGGAATTTCGGATCCTTTAAGTCTATAAATTTGGCAACATTCACTGCAATTGATTTCCAGGCTAGAGTTCTCTCTGCCTCAGGGGTTTTAATTTTATTCTTCTAATAATTCTTTATTGTCATTAATATTATAATAAAACATGATGCATATAGCTTATTGCATGATTAAGGGGCTTACTGAAGACTTACTGGACACTGTGCTCCACCCACAGTCTCAGGATCTGGAGGGTTCTTTGTGGAGCTGCCATACTTCATGTCATGGATGTGGAAAATGGAGTCTGAGATGGATCCTCCCTCTCATTCTCACAGCCTGTAAAAGGCTCCTACCCCACTTGTAGCCTACAGAGGGTTATGATGCATGGTTAAGAGGGAAGGTTCTAAAGTCAGAGAGGCCTGGGCTGATAGTCTGGTGCTCAAAAGTATCTGTGTGAGCTTGGATAAATTACTTAACCTCTCTGAGTCTCATTTTTTTCAGCTATAAAACAGGGATGGGAAGGGTGCCAACATCACAAGGCATGGTATGAATTAAATGAGATGATTTGCATGGGGGGATCTGGCACAGGTGTACTTGCCAGAAATATTGGTTACTATTTTTTGTGATGCCACAGAATGCCATTTTCTACTCAAATTCATTTTTTCTTACCTTTCTCTGTTGCTGACTATAGAATGGTTTTATGTATGCATTATGAATAAGTCCTAATTATGGTCCCAGAGCCCTGTCAGTACTAATCCATAACAGATACCTATGTCTACATGTTATTAATTAATATATCAGGTATACTAGTTTTCTGTTGCGCATACTGACTTACCCCGAAATTTAGCAGCTTAAAATAACACACCTTTAATGCCTTGCAGTTTCTGTGGGTCTGGAATCTGAGCACAACTTAGCTGGGTCTTTGCTTCAGGGCCTCTGCAAGGTTGAAATCAAGGTGTTGAATGAGACTGCAGTCTCACCTGAAGGATCAACTGGAGAAATGATCCACTTCCAAGCTCACGTGGTGGCTGGCAGCATTCATTTCTTTGGAGGCTGTTGGACTGAGGGCCTCAGTTCCCTGCTGGCTGTTGAGGAGATGCCATCCTCAGTTCCTGACCATTGTGGACATCTCCAGCTTGCTTCATCAGAGCAAGCACACAGGAGTCAGAGTGAAAGGGAGAGAGGGAGAGAGGAGGAAAGAGGGAGAAGGGGAGAGGGAGACTATTAGGGTTCACTAAGGATAAAAGTTCACAGCCCAATGGACACTCACTCCTGTGTCATGGTCCATGCTTTCCTTTGCTGTCCTAATACCTAAAGATTGAGTCTCAGGCCAGAGGCTGTGGACCTCACTGCTACAAGGATCTTCATGTAGGGTTCCTTCCAGGGTAATGCACAGAGATCTTCCAGGGAGTGAGACCATCTTAGCACCTTCCTGGGGGTTAAGCACAATGACCTGCTGCTCTCACCCCCAATTATGTGTGTGGTGTGTGTGTTAACAGAAAGGATTAACTTAGGTAGTTTAAATGGTTTTATCCTGGATTACTGGATGATTTTTTGTTATGCTGACACATTCTGTGAGAAGTATAAATTATTTGAAAAGGCGACATCTGGTTTGCTTCTACTCATTGTGTTAAAAAAAGTGGAGTGAATGTAACGAGGTTCAATGTGGGTCTTAAACCCTTCTGAGGCTTCAACAGTGAACATTCTCTCCATGCAGAATCCTAGCCCAGTCAGAGCTCTAGGACCCTGGATTGGGGAGTCTCAGTCTGGCTCAGGGTTAGGGGTTCACTGAGGGGTAGTGACCCTGTGTTTTAAAACCAGGTTTGGAGATTAGGCATAATTCCCACTATCCAGATATTACATTAAGCACCCAGTTCAAAAACATCTCTCAAGAAGCCCATGTCTGTCTGGGACATGGGAGATCTGCTAAGTCCACATTCAAATTTTCATTCATCATTTCCTCCTAGTTCCCACTGACCTCTCAGGTATGTTTTTCACCTGATCATCAGGTCTCAGTCCCTGGATGTTTACATAATTTATTTTTCCTAATTTGCATGACAGCCAAGAGAGATTATATATTGCGGAACTGAGGTCTATAAAGATGAAGTGACTTAGGTAGCAAGAAGCTGAGACAGGGCTGGAATTCACACTCCAAATTCTAGGCTGTTTACAAAATATAATGTAGCTCCATACCAGCTCCCAAGAGCCAGAACTCCTGGTCAGTCTTACCATGGGAAAGGTAGCATCAATATCTAACATTTCTGGCAGTGACTCTGATATAGAAGCTCACAGAGACCCTCAGCCTAGAGACCTTGGAGCATCCCAACAGCCCAGCTATTGGCTATCCACCACTCAGGCTTTCAGTTTATCAGTCCTGTCTCTGACACAGCCCCCATCCCACAATCCCCAAGCAGATGCTTGCTGCAGCACTGAGCACATAATTATGGTTGCCACTTTCCTCTGGTCAGTAAGTTCTTCCAGGATAGAAGTTGGGTACTATTGCTAGCACCTGGCAGAGTGCCTGGTACAAAATAGGCACTCAGTAAAAATTGATAGTGCTTGGGTAGACTGTGGTCATTTCTGGCAGGAGCTCCCAGAATGGGTTGTTTTTATGCATCCCTTAAACTAGAATGATGCCCTCAGTGCCACAGCTCATCATAGCACTGAATGCACTAGATTGCAATGGGGAGTTCATTCATTTATCTGTGTTTTTGTTCCATCTAAAGTAGACCTTGAGACAAGGGTTTGGGTGTAAGTAGTTTCTTTGGGAGAAGATAACAGGACAAACTATGACTAGGTAGGGGAAGTGTGACAAGTAAGGGAGGAGCAATAGCTGTGGGCAATTGGGGCTCAGTCCGACTGCAGCCTTCTGAGTGGTGGTGTTGAACATTCTTCAGATTACTCCACTGGGGTGAGGAATCTAGAAAATTTATCCACCAACTCCCATCCCTCAGTGATTGAGGCTTGTTCCTGGGCTGCTAACTCCCCAGCATTGTCCTGTGGCCGTTGGTGCATACAGAAACTGTCCACAGAAGACTTCTGAGTTAGGACAAGTGGACACAACATCAGGGCACCGGTCACATCTGCTCATTTCATTTAGGCAGCAAGGTCTTTAGTAAAATGTATAGCTAGAGTTTATTGAGAAATTGCTGTGTGCCAGCCACACGTATACTCTTACATAGTTTTCACAACCATGAGGTTACTATTTTCAGCCCCATTTTATGGATGGGGAAACTGAGGCTCAGTGAAGCTACCTAACTTGTCCAGGCTGGTAAGTAGCAGAGCTCAGTATTCTCCCTGGGTGTGTCTGATTCCACAGTTGGTGCCCATTCTACTTTATTGCACCTCCAGCAGTGCTTAGCAAATAAGATAATGATTGGGTTTAAAAGTCAGGAACTGCAGGAATCCCGAAGAGCACTTAAAAGTCCAGCATTAGAGGATGAAGGCCTGAGATAAACACAGGCTGAGTAAAAATTTAAAGGGAAGAAAGTGAGAGAGTAGAAAGTCCAAGTGGCTGGTTCAGCCAGAGAGGCCACAGTCAGAGCCAGGCATAAGTATTGCAGGTGAGGAGACCCAGGGAGTACTCAGCTTGTGACAAGGAGAGCAGAGGACAAACCTATACCTCCAGACACATCCAGAAGCACCTTGCATATCAGCAGAAAGAAGTTGTTGTTTCTTAAGTCCATCAAATGGAAGAGGCAATAAAGAATCAGTGGGACTCCAAGATTGAATAACTCATTTTGGTGTAGTTAAGAATCACCAAACATGTGATCACTCATTTGTGATAGCATGCCAGAGCTGAAGTAACCCTCCCTCAGAGGACCAGGTCCTCATCATGGCCAGAAGAAACGTCTTCTCCATGGCCATGCAGCAGAAGCAAACAGGCATCCCAGTTCTCACACATGGATCAATTGTTACTACTTACAAATGGACTCTTGGAATCTCCAAGTAAACTGTGCAAAGTGGGTCAAGTAAATTCCTCCCCGTACCCTAGCCTCATCACTTTTATCTGTAGACAGAAACAATGATGCTGTGTGGCAGTGAGGGTTAAAGGAGGTCATAGGTGTGAACCTGCTGCTGACAGCCCATCCTGTGGTTGGTGCAGAGCTCACATGGAAGTTCCCTCTAGGCCCTTCCCCACCTGGTCTGCAGGGAACAGTGAGCTCAGAGCCAACACTATTGGGAGGGGTACAGGGGACCCTATAACACTTTCACCTCCACCAAAAGGAGAGGCCTCTCATTTAAGATCCCCTTTCCTGCTCTGTGCAAACTATGGTCTGACCACACTTAGACATGGACATGAAGCATCACCCCTGGTTTGTGAGCAACACCCAGTGGCATCCGAGGGGCTAGACAAGGGCAGGAGGGGAAAACTGACATTTCAGTAATGACAGTCGTTTCTACTGGGAAAGTCCAGCTGAGAGAGGAAATGCATGCACTGTGGACCTCAGAGGAGTTTCTCAGGATTCAGTTCTTCCATCCTCACCTGCGAAATGTGCCGGTGGTTGAGATGGCTAAACGTTCTGATTTTGCCATTTTGTGATGTGAAGATAGATAACTGAAGGACACTGAAGACACATTTGGCAAACTCTTCCCTGCTATCTGGAGCTGCTTGTTGGAGGAAGGTTGACATGAGCGTTTATGGTTTGCTTCAGTTCCTCTGCTGTGCACCAGGCCTGATGCTAGGTGGGGTGTAGGAGGCACAGCTGCTGCTTTCCAGGAGGGGACAGTGGCTGCCAGCAATAGCAGGTAACATTTATGGAGCACTCACTTTATGCCAGACTATGCATTAGCTAGCTGTATCATCACCACACCCTACAGGGTAGATTCTACTCTTACTCTCCTTTAAGAGTTAGTAGCTTCTCTCACATCACACAACTAAGCCCACCTTTTTACACCTTACAGAATAATATTCCACTTGACATTCAAGGAGTGCCTTTTGTGTGCCAGGCACTATGACAGGTGAGTTATAAATGTGCTCTGCTTTAATCCCCCCAGCAACTTGGAAGGTAGACATTATGGCTTTATTTTATAAATAAGGAGATCAGCTCAGAGAGGTAAAGTGGCTCCCTCAAGGTGACACAGCTCATGTGTGGAGAACCTAGAGTGTAATATAAGTCACTCTTACAAGTGTACGAGAAGGAAACAAGCCCAAGTTATACCCCAGACTGTTAAGACTTCCAAGAGAAGTGTTAGGCATGATGTAGAAATGCACGAGTGAGTCCAACTTGGGGGATGTGGGAGGCAATTGTGGAGAAGTTGGTGTCTGAGCAGGGCCTGGAAGGATGAGCAGAGTGGACTAGGGAAGGAATTCGGGCATCTGTGTGGGGACACAAAGTGCTTATGGTTTGCTTCACGGTGATGGTGGGCTTATGGTTAGACTATCTGGATGCAGTCCCTGGTTCTATAACTTTGTAGTTGTGTGACATTAGACATGGTACTCTTTTCCCACCCTTAAAAGGAGAGTAAGAATAGAGTCTACCCTGTAGGGTGTGGTGATGATATAGTGAGCTAACACATGCATGGAGACAAGCCAGCAGTTAGTAGGCTCAGAAAGTAGCAAGAGAGTGGGAGCCAGGTGAGTAGGCTAAGGTAAAATGTGGAGAACCTCGGGTTCCAGGAGGGGAACCAGACCTTGTGCTGCATCAGCAGAGACTGCTGGATGGTGGACTACTGGGTGGAGAGGAGGGAGGGAGTCACCAGTGGGCATTATTAGGAAGGCACTTCCCACAGATATCTGAATGTACAAAAGTTCTTCCAGCCCAAACTTCTCCCCGATCCTTCCTATTCTTGCTGCTTCACCCCAGATACCAAATTTTGCCATGTTGGTGGGTTGCAGGAGCGGGGTTGTGGAGTTTCTAATTGCAGAGATTTGGTTTGTCTGGGATTGATCTGTCTAGTGGTTTCCTTTGCTTCTCAGAGCACAGTTTCAGGGAGACTACTTGTGGATCCAGTTACATGCAAAGTGCTTTCTTCTTTTGTCCCCATTTAAAAAATTAATTTATTTTAAAAATGTTTATTTTAATTGACAAGTAAAAATTGTGTATATTTATGGTAGATCACATAGTGTTTTGATATATGCATATGTGGTAAAATGGCTAAATAAAGCTGATTAACATATGCATTAGTTCACATACCTATTTTTGGCAAAAAACCCATTCTGTTAGCAATTTTCAAATATACAATATGTTATTAGCTGTAGTCTCCATGATGCACAATAGATTTCTTGCACTTACTCCTCCTATGTAACTAAAATGTTGTGACCTTTGACCGACATCTCCTCAGTCCTCCCACTCCCTGCCCCCAGCCTCTGGTAACCACCATTTTATTCCCTATTTCTATGAGCTCAACTATTTTACATCCTAAATATAAGTGAGATCATGCAGTATTCATCTTTCTGTGCCTGGCTTACTTAACATAATGTCCTTCAGGTTCATCTATGTTATTTCAAATGATGAGATTTCCTTCTTTTTTAAGGCTCAACAATATTCTGTTGTGTGTATATATATATATATATATATATAGTAATGTATATTCCATATATTCCAACAATATTGTTGGAATGTATTTATGTATATATATACCCACATATATTCCAAGGTATTTTCCATATATTCCAACAATATTCCATTGTGTATATATACACAATGTTTATTCATTGATGGACACAGTTTGATTTCATATCTTGGCTATTGTAAATAGTGCTGCAATAAACATGGAAGTGGAGATATCTCTTTGACATACTGATTTCATTTCCTTTGGCTATATATCCAGTAGTGGGATTGCTGGATCATACGGTAGTTCTACTTCTAATTTTTTGAGGAACCACCATACTGTTTTCCACGATTATTGTGCTAATTTATATTCCCACCAACAGTGTGCAAAAGTTCCCTTTTTTTCCCACAATCTCACCAACATTTTTTATCTCTTGTCTTGTTGCTAATAGCCATTCTAACAGGTGTGATATCTCCTTGTGGTTGTAAGTGGCATTTTCCTGATAATTAGTGCACAGTGCTTCATTCTTAAAGGGGATGATGCCACAGAGTTGCCTTCCAACCTAGCCATGGAGACAGGAGAAACAGGCTGTCTGAGCAGGTTCAGCCTCCATTCCTTACTGGAGGGGCCACACCGGGAGGAGAAGGAGGTTAGATTGCTAGAGTCTTTTTCAGTCAGGGTGGGCTAGCTTGGGGTCTGTTTAACTGGACTTGTTTAAAGTTGAACAGAGTCTAAGAGACTTGGTTTTCTCTGGGGTTCCTGGTATATATTGATCATGATAGAGAGATACCTGTCTGTGAGATGACTGTGGAGGATTAACCTTCTCTAAAGGTGCTCCTAGGAAGGCCCATCTACTTTCCCTCACCATCCAGATAGGAATTCCATCAGGAATAGCTTTGTGGTTCACCATGAGATGTCACCAAGATATTTTAAGAAATGAGTGCAAAACAGTGTAAATTGAGAGCTCAGTTTCTTAGCAGTAACATGTATTTAGTGTGTTTGGAAGGAAAACAGCCTAAATTATGGAAAAGTGTGATGATCAAGATCTGACATAAATACATCAACAAAGACTAAATGTAGACACAGACATCAGAAATGCCTTTCTCACATGCTGCAGGGGTGTCTCCTTTGCCTGGCAGAGCTTTAGAAACACATCATGTGCCTTCAGGGGGTGTTATCTTGGCTGTGGTGCAGGCAAAGCCTAAGCTGCTCTGATCTTTGGGCCTGGAGTCACCTGGAGGAAGGATTTTCAGTACCATATTCCAGATTCTGTACAAAGGTTTTCTGTCTGACACTAGAGGGTTTTTGGCTGATGTGATGCTGCAGATTTGGTCAGCCTTTTGGTGTTGGTTCTTGTGTTTCTGCGTGTGCTCACATAGGACTCCTAGCTTCTAGTACTGAACCTTAGTTCTGTTCGCATCTTTTTGTGACCTCTGTTGATCTGGGAGCAGCTTTCCCTCTTTAACCAAGGCTCTGCTGTCCATAGATTGCTGGTGCTGAATAAGTCCAATCCACTACTGCCCTCGATGCTCCTGTTTTGGGGTTCTCTATCCGGCCCTGTGACTTTCTGAGTATAAACTATGCTTGGTCTTGTTCATAACAATCTCTAAAGATTGATTGATTTTTGTGATCTGCCAAAGAGAAGTGCCTGGAATAGCAATTGTTACTGTGAAACAGGGCTGAGAGGCTGGAATGGTGAACATTTCTGCCACCTGGGGGAGGTCGCAGGGAATATATTTAAGTTGCAATTTTCTCCACCTCCTAGAAACTCCTCAGTTCTTGGGTTGGTTTTTCCTTTCTTTTCTTTTAATATCTCTTGTCTAGACATCCAGGAGCCTAGTGATATATTACATTGTTCAGCCCCTTAACATTTATTTCATAAAGCACTTTTACGTATATTAAAAGGAAACAGTTCAGAACATAGACTTTGAAGGCATGCTGCCTAAATCCCCATGATGGCTTTCCATTGCAGGCTGTGCAACCTTGAGCAACTCCCTCTTTCTGCGCTCAATGTTCTCGTATAATGGGGGCAATAATATACCTACTTTATAAATTGTGGGGATAGATAAATTAATATTTGTAAAGTGATTAGAACAAGACTTGCATGTAGTAGTCCTACATAAATGGTATTTACTATTATGATTATCATTATTATTGCTACTACATTTATTGTCATGGCCAACTGTTTAGGGTAGTGGCATAATCGAAATTACCTTTGATTCTAGCTCCTTCCTTCTTATGCCCTAGCTTCAAGCCCTATTAAATAAATTCACCCTGCCCTAAGTATTTGGGGAGCTTCCTGATGCTGTCTCTCCTGCATTTAGTGTCAAGCCTCATAGGCCTACTCATCTGCTGGTGATCACTGTCACTTGTACTCCTGCCAAGCACTGGTACTGCCCCATGGCTTCATCCAGCTATTACTGCCTTTTCCTCTGTTCACCCAGGTCCAGCAGTTCTTCAGAGATCATTTGAAAGGCCCAGAGCCTCTACGTTGTGGAGTGACCCCGAGTGGAGCAGGGAGAATGGCTCACTGCCCTTTGCTTTACATTTTTGACAAAGGACTCAGCCCTCCTGCAAAGAAAATTCATTCTGCCAAGCATTACTGAGCAATAGAGATTTTCCTGGAGATTAGGCCCAAAAGATGGTCTTATTGCATACCATGCAGCAAAACACCTAATAAATTAAACACTTCTTTAGCCTGCCAGGTTTCTTTTGCCAGTCACCTGTCCCTCAGACATTTCTAAGCCATGCTCCTCTTTCCTCTCCTCTTTTAAAAATAATTCAGAATAATTTCTATCTTGGACCTCTGTTGGTCTTGGAGCAGCTTTCCCTCTTTAACCAAGGCTCTGCTGTCCATAGATTGCTGGTGCATATTCTTTTGCATAATGTTTGGACTCCTGCTTACTTCAGCCCTCAAAGTGCTCATCTGAGCCACTCTTTGGCACACATAGTACCTCCCTCATATCAGTTGCTGAGAAGTCAAATGTTTCTTCATATGTTACACAAAAATAAGGCTACTGCTCTTTTGGGTCACTGTTTCACTCACTCACTCACCAGCCTTATAGCCAGTTAGTGTTTTCAGATCTACTCAATTTTGAATTATTTTCCAACTTGAGAAAGCTCATGTTTCAGAATTTGCTCTAGTCAGGACCACAGTCTTCCTGACTTGCAGGAATGTGTGTAGTGTGGTATTGGATACCTCCATGGGGATGGGCACCCCAACACAGCTGTAGCTGGCAGCCTGGCCTTCCCTTGTAAGACCAGCCCATCCAGGTATGTGCTTTCAGGAAGTAAATCAAACATCACCGCTTTTTAGAGAGACTGATGTGTGCCCTCACAGAGCACACAGGAGTCAGAATATGCATGGCACTGGCAGTGGCCAAGTTGTTGGGTGGAAATGGCCTGTTTGGCCAAATCCAGGCACTAGATAATTGTTTTCCAGAGTGTGGTCCACAGAACACTTGCATCACCTGGGGAATGTACAAAACATATATATTTCAAAGCTTTCCCAAGACTTTTCCAATCAGCCTGTGGAGGTAGGGGTGGATAATCTGTATTTTTAAACAAAGCCCTTAGCTAGTTCTTCCACATCCTAAAATTTGGGAACCACTGCCCTAGACTGTAAGTTCCATTAAGGCAGGGACTTGAATTCTATCCCTCAAGTAAACAATGTTGGGTCCCTTCTTTCTCCTGATGGATATATAGGAAGAGTCTATTTCCCAATTCCCTTGCAATTATGTGAGACACGCAATCATTTCCAGCTAATGGGCTGTATGCAAAAATAAAGCATATTACTTCTGGGCCAAAGTATAGAGATGAGGGGTGAGTTCTCCGGTTCTCACTTTCCCTTTCTGTGATGACTGATGAGGTCACATATTCCAGATGGTACAGCTACAAGGTAGTGGAGCCTCTATCATCCTGGCTTCTTGAGTGACTGTGTGGAGCAGAGTCCCCTTGCAGAGCCACTGTGGACATGGAACATGAGTGAGAAATAAACATCTGCTCTGTTAAGCCACTAAAATTTCAGGATTAATTTGCTATCACAGCATAACCCAGCTTTATCTTTACCAATATACAAGACAATTTTATCATCTTACAGTGATGTTGGACAATCGATTTGTTTATTATTAAAAAGTTTAATGAGATTTGCTTTAAGCTTCAGCAACAGTTGCTGGAGAAACAATATCTGACTGCAGTGGGCAGGGCTGGGACTAGAGTGAGACAAGTGAGAGACGTAAAAGGCCCAAACTATTCATCTCAGCATTGCTCTCGAGAGCTCCTGCTTTGTAAAGGAACAAGTAAAAATGATTTGTAATCTCACTCCTCCTTCAGGCAACAAAGACTCACTGAGACCAGCATGCCAGAGCTCGGCACTGGGACAGAGGGGTAAATAGGCATTGTCCTGGTCCTCAAGGAAGTCACAGTCAAATGAGAAACCAGACAGATAAGGACAACATGGGGTGGTTGTTTCCCAGAAGGAGGGGTAAGCCAAGGGCTTAGCAGCCCAGATGAAGCAGAGGCCTCCTCCAGTTGGACTCTGTGGGCAGCTCAGTTCCCTTGACAATGACTGTTGAGAAAATGTCAGCCACGCAGTGCCTTGTGCTGGTGTCTGGAGAAGAGTTGTGTGCTGGTAATTGATGGTGTGTACTTGTTCAGATGTCCCAAATAGCTGATGATTTGATTATGAGGACTTTACAACCACTCAGGCCCAGGCTCATTCTGGTTTTCCAAAGAAGATGATTCCAGACACACACCAATTGAGAGGACTCATGCTAGGCATTGGGCATAGAGCCTGGCACAAGGCCTGGTCACAGGAATTGCCCAGTAAAGGGCAGTTCTTCTCTGTCCTCCATGTCTGTTGGCCAGAGTTAAGTCGTGGGAGTGGTCACAAAGAGGGAGGAGGCAGGAAACCTTATTAATAAAGAAGTTGATGGCATTTATAAGTAAAATAATGTTAAGTGAATATCTGTGATTTGCTGGGCATGAGTCTAAGTACTTTATCTGTAAGAACTCACTTAATCCTCAGAAGAAACCCAGTGAGAGAGGTATTCGCTTTCGTCTCCCATTGCTGTTGTGATAAGCCATCACAAACTTGGTGACTTAAAGCAACACAGACTGATTACTTTACAATTCTGGAGGTCAGAGATCTGACATGAAACTAACTGGGCTAGAATTTTAAGGTGTTGGAAGTGCTGTCTTCCTTTGTGGAAACTCTAGGGAAGAATCCATTTCCTGGCCTTTTTCCCACTTCTAAAGGCCGCCTGCATCTCTTGGCTTATTGCCCCTTCTGCCTTCAAAGCTAGCAGTGTCACCTGAGTCGTCCTTATGCTACCATCTCTCTGGTTCTCTTCTGTCTCTCTCATCTCTGTTTGAAGATGCTTCTGACTATGTTAGGTCCACCTGGATTATCCAGGATAATCTATTTACCTCAAGGTCAGCTGATTAGCAACCTTAATTCCATCTGCAACTTTAATTTTCTTTTGCCATGTAACCTAACATATTCACAGGTTCCAGGGATTAGGACATAGACACCTTTGGGAGGGGATTATTCTACCTACCAGAGAGAGGACTGTTAATAAAGGAGGTACTATTTAAGGAGGACCAAGACCATCACAGTGATTGCAGGAGTGAGCACTGAATTTACTAATTTAACAACCAAGGGAAGATAACCTGGGGAAGAAATACACTGAGTGGCTCCCTGAAGGGAAAATGTCAGGGAGTTTTACGTGCAGGCAAGAAAGTTTCATTGTGATTATGCTAATTAAGAATCGAAGTTTGCATCCTAGATTAGACAAAATAAATCAATTGATCCATACATTAAAATGTCTTCTTTTATAGTCACCAAGCAAGAGGCTTCAGGTAGGTCTTGGGAAGATCTGGTGTCCTGAGGTCACTCCAAGTCCGTAGATGTTTATCTGCTTCAGTTGGTTAGTATTGCCAGTGTGGTAAAACTCAGCATTCAGTGCCTGTACAAGTGGAAAGTCCTTTTTTTTTTCTTTTAAACAGTACTATTATTGTTCCCAGTTTACAGATGAGGAAACTGAGACTTACAGACACCACATAACTTGAAAATAGTAAAGCCAGGATTCATACCTGAACAACTGAGGCCAAGTCTCCCTTTCTCCTTTTTTTCCCAAAGCAAATGTAGTTTCTTTATTTCTCTATAAATCGTCAGCTGACCCTCACAATTTAGTTGAATCCAGAAACATAATTCAAGGTAGTCATTGAAATCATCCCTCTAGTTACATGCTCAGTCTATTTTAGCGATACACTAAGTCTCTCAGATTTTTTTCTTACAATATTTACCCCTCAACTACTCTCCCAAGGCTATGTCTAAAGGGGCAGGGGTTGGTGGGGGAGGTTTCCCTTGACCTCATGGAGGTGAGGAAGTGGGCAAGTGCCCTGGAGTCATGTCCTCCACCTCTGCGTTGGTCTGGTCTGTATAGTTGCTGGACTGGCCTTTTCCTGGGGCTGAGAGCACCCAAGGTCCATTAGGGTCTTAGTGCCTATGATCACAGCTCTTGAAAGCCTCTGTACCCCGAGCCTGCAAGTCTCCTTTCTTAATCGCTTTATTCAAGGACTCAAGACTCCAGGTGTTGCCGACACTCTTCTCCTGAACCCACCCAAGCTAAGAGGCTGCAAGTGGAGAATTCAACAATGGCACTTCCTGGGGGTTGAGAGGCTCAGATGGAAAAATCAATGCGTATCTCTGCCAGGAGTTTTGGGAAAATGCATTTCTTGAGTGAATGGGGACATTTGCCGATGAAATTCACCAACCATCAGGCAGCCAGTGCCTCTTGCAGCAGAAAACATGATCAGCTTCTGACATTAACCCCAGGGCAGGAAGGAGCAGCTCATTAAGCTCTGGCAGGGATGCTGACAGCCACAGATGTGAGACCATGTTTATAAACGACTTACAGTGGGGACCAGTGACACCTCATTATAGGCGCCCATCAAGGGCCTGTTCTTCCCTCTTTACCTCCCTCTATCAATCTTCCAGTGCAGAGTCTGTAATTAGGACCTGTATTGACTCTTGATCAATTTGTTTAGTTAGGCTGAGGAAGAACACTGCTGGTTACGTGTACACATTGAAAAGGTTGTCATGTGAGTGTGTGTGTGTGTGTGTGTGTGTGTGTGTGTGTCTGTGTCTGTGTCTGTGTCTGTGTGTTGTGAGGGGCACGGAGGGAGGGACACAGGATTCCTGGCTCTGCCTGTAGCCACAGAAGTACGCCTGAGGGACTCAGTTTCTCTCTGATGTGGTTCCTCATGTCTTTGGGGGCTGCCATGACAGCTGGCACCCAGCCCTCCCTGAGATGATTTGGGATGCCTGATACTTTCACTGTGTTACATAGAATTGCTCCCTGTGAGTCGGGTTCTGCACTGTGCCATGTGGATTAATTCTTGCATTGGCCCTGACAAACTTCTCCAATGAGGAAATGAAAACTTAGTGTGGACAAGTAACTTGTTGGGGGTTAAGGTAACCCCACAACTTTGTGAGGTTGCCTTAAACACGTAATGTCAATCAGACCAGAAGTGGGACAAGATCTTTGGTACAGCCTATTGGGTGATACTGATGCATCTACAAACACACTGTCATTAATTGGGGGTGAGGTAGGAGATAGCTAGGCTCAGCCCCAATCCTAGCAAATAGGAAACCTTGTTTAGCAAATAGGCTAAATTGGTTGAGGACCTATACTACCCCTGGGGGATTGCTGCCTGGGCTGTCAGACAGCTTGGCAAGTGACAAGACCCTCTTCCTTTGAAGACAGGCCACCAGACCCTCTTCATTCAGCTTGTTACACATTCTGGTCCCATAGCCAGTTCCACTTGCACTGAGCTCATGGTCACATGAGAATCATATCGTGATGAATTGGCCTTCCATGCAGATTCTCTGTGGATAGATAATGGTTGATTTTGCATTTCTCGTGTTGAATTTAAATACTGGCATTCAGGTATATTCATTAGCTTCTTGTAAGCTTGGTAAATGTGAGTCTAGTCCCGTAGGATGGCTGTACCCTTTAGTTCTGGACAAGCACAAAATCCTGAAACTTGGGGCTGTGACTAAGCGGCTATGCTTGATGGGTTCTTCTGGGAGATTTGTCAGTCACATTTTCTGGGAGACGCTGGGCCCTTGTGACCCCATAAACCCATGGCTATTACCTTTTTGTATTGAAGGAGGCAGGACTTCATATTTTATTTGCTGACTCCATATTTGATACTCTTCCCAATGCCCAATATCATCTTCCTAGTCTTGGTCTCCCAATGCAGACATCTGGTAGCCTAGGCTCTGCTCTGGAAAATATGGAGTGGGTTTGAAGGGTGAGGGTTGAGGGGATGAATATTTCAAGATTCTCCTGACTTGGCGCTGGAGAGGAAAACAACAGAATTGGGCTTTCTGGGTCACTCCCTGGGTTTCATAGGTTGAATTTCAGAGTTTCAACTGATTGCCAGCTCCTCTCTGCAAAGAGCAGCTCAGGGGCTGGTCACGCTCTGAAGGAAGTTGAGAAAAGGCCAAGGATGAATCCCTGACCAGTAGAGTTCATAATAAAACTCATGCATGATGTTTTTCATATGGGAAAGTCAGTTCTTCCTGAGTATGGGGAAAGGTCCCAGATGCAGGCTCAGAAGCTGGCTCTGTTGTTGTATATGTTTTAAAACATGCCTGCATATTCTCTGGTGCTCCTCCCAATGAGAGGTGGGCTCTGTGTTTCTTCTCTTGGAATCTGGGTTGTCCTTAGTGACTAGGTGACCAACAGAGTAGGACGGAAGTGATGCCATGTGGCTTCCAAAGCTTGGTCATAAGAGGTGATAAAGCTTCCTCTTGGTTCTTTTGGGGCACTCACATTTTGTGCTCTGAGCCACCATATAAGAATGCTACGGCTGCCACATCGTGGGAGCTCAGGACACATGGAGAGTCTGCATGTAGGTGTTCCGGCCCACTGTCCCCAGTGTGTTCCCTACAGACAGCCAGCATCAACCTACAGACATGTGAGCAAGAACGCCTCTAGATGATTTTGGCCCCTAGCCATTAAGTCCTCCCAGTCATCCAGTCTTCCCAGCTAAAACCTCAGGCATGAAGGGGTATGACAAGTCATCTTCCCTCTGACCTGTATTAATTGCTGACTCAGGGACACTCACATTTTGAGCCTAATAAAATACTACTAAGTTTTTTTTGTTTTGTTTTGTTTTGTTTTGTTTTGAGATGCACTTTCGCTCTTATTGCCCAGGCTGGAGTGCAGTGGCGCAATCTCGGCTCACCGCAACCTCTGCCTCCCGGGTTCAAGCAATTCTCCTGCCTCAGCCTCCCAAGTAGCTGGGATTACAGATGCCCGCCACCACACCTGTCTAATTTTTTGTATTTAGTAGAGATGGGGTTTCACCATGTTGGTCAGCTGGTCTCCAACTCCTGATCTCAGGTGGTCCACCTTCATCAGCCTCCCAAAGTGCTGGGATTAGAGGCGCATACCACTGCCACTAAGTTTTAGGTGAGTTTGTTACTTAGCGAAGTATAACTGGAATAGCCACTAGCCCTGTGGCTTTGAATTGGACCTTTAACTCCTTTGACTCAAATGTGAGACAATGACGTCCACTAACAGGGTACATATGTGACAATGCACATTGAAGCTGCTGGCATGCAGTAGGTGCTCAGCAAATCATGGTTTCTTACTCTTCCAGAAGGCCCTTCGCATGTCTCTTGGCCTCCCCTTAGGGGAATATTGGTCTGGACTGCCAAGTCAAAAGGAAAGTGTTACATGGGCTCCACTGCCTGTTTCTAATTAAAATCATAAAAACCTTCTGTGAACACCTTAATAGTGTCTGCTAGGCTGAAGGCAAGTTTCATGAATAGATTCCTTAAAGGGAACCTGGAACTACTCCTATAAAATGCAACTTTGAAAGAAACCAACCTCCAGGGCCTAACTGCAACCACAGAAACAAAAATAACCAAATTCCCTCATTCCCCAGGGCAGTAGCTCTCAAAGTATGCTCTGAATCTCTTGGGGAGCTTACTGAAAATGCTGATTGCTAGGTACCACCATGCAGTGATCTTGTTGTGGGGCTGGGGTAAAGAAATCCTCAATTTTCAGAAGCACCCCCATCTCATTGAGTTCTGAGACTCTCCACTTGGGCTTTCAGAGCTCGAGGGAAACTTAAAGTGGCTGATCTCACCATACAGAAAGGAAAGAACCGAGATGTCTCCAAGAGGGGCTGAGATCAACATCCCTCTGCAAATTGAGGGGAGGCAAGAGCAGAGCTCAGGCTGATGCTCCCCATATAGTGCTCCCGCCTATCCCCCCACCATCCTGCAGACATTCAGCCTCATTCGTTACAGCCACATGGAATGGCTCTGAGCATGCCGTCAGCATACCTAGCAGACATTCTGATTTTTCCCAGGGCTCTTCCACAAATATTTCGGAGAACTCCAGGGATGCTTGCATGCACAGCTTGGATATTTGGCTTCTTCTCACTACCAATTTGGGGATCTCAGTGATGTTCCTTTTTCGTTGCTGGACTTAGCAATTGCCTTGTGAGTGGGAGGGAAATCTCCCCTTTCGTGGTCTCCGTAGGATGCAGTTTCCTGCCTGTAAGCAGAACTACTTCCTGGGATCCTTCTGCTTGTCTGAGGCGTTTGGTCTCTTCCAAAGGATTGGTAGCATTTACAAATGCATACTCTTGCCCAGGCACTGTTTTAAGGTCTTTACAGAGATACCCCCATTTTCAGATTTAAGAACTGAGGGCCAGAAATATTAAGTAACTTGCCCAAGGTCACACAGCTTGTAAGGGGCAGAGCCTGGCTTTGAACTCAGGAAATCTAGCTCTGAGTCTCTGCTCTGAGCCGCTCTGTTCCACTGAGTACTGAGCCCCTGCATGCTGTGTGTCGGGCTGTCTCCCACAACAGACCATGTATTGGCCTCATGAAACTCATTCCTGTATCCCTAATAGCAAATAGAGTGCCTGACACATAGCAGCCTGGTGAATACTCCTTGTGAAGGAATATGTCTGTTTTTAGGTATGAGTCGAAGCAAAGCTTTAACTCCACAAGGAAACTTTTAGGTGCGGCCACAGGGATACTGACCAGAACAGGAGAAGAGGTCCTGAATCACGGAGGCGGGTGAGGAGTGAAGTTGGAGGCTGACTCGGTAGCCTAGAGGGGAGCAGCTGAGGCTGCTGTGCCCATGATTCAGTCACTGTGCCCCTGAGAGGGACCCACTGGCTATTACTGACATGTCAAAAGCAGGGCCAGGAGCTGTGGGTTATCCAAAAACACAAATTTATGAAAATAGCACTCCCTATTGAGAAACATTGGCTCAACTAGGCAGAGAAAAGCTCTGCATCAGTGCCACCTGGTGAGAACTAAATGGGAGAAAGATAGCTCATGTAGCTGCTGTAAATGTATTACCCAGGAACGGCTTGGAGATTATTTACAAGATGCTGAGAGATGCACTGATCCTATTTCAGCAGCACCATGGAGACCAGCAGACTGGCTTGGGCCCACGGTTTGGGTCTTTGCTTTTCACTCACTTTGGCCAGAGGACCAAAAGTGGTCATCACCTGGATTCTTCCTCAAAGCCCTGAAAACAACAGTGTGTCAGTGTGTCAGTGGATTTGCTTTGGAGGTCTCTATGAGACAGAAGGGTAGAGAGGAGGATGCATTCCCACCGTCTTAGTTGGGTTTCTGCAGGAGTAACTCTGAGACAAGGAATTGGGTGCAATAGCTTATTTGCGTGGTGACCCCAGGAAGCTCTACAGAAAAATGGGGAAGTGAGGCAAGGAGTGAAAAGAATTGTGAGAGTTCGCTCCTGCTTTGTTTTGAGGGGTCTAGTCTTCAGCTAACAATTGCCCTAACTTCCTTCAGAGGATTATTGAGATGACAGACAACTGCAAAACCTAGGCAGGTCCCCCAGTGAGGGTGAACTGAGGGATGAACGACAGGCTGAGACCAGCAGTCAGAGTGGTTGTCAGACCCCCATGGGGACCAGTGGTAAAACTACTTCTAATTTTGGGGAACAAGGGGGAGAGAGGCAAGAGACGAAGCTCCTCTAAATACTGAGATAATATTCTCAATTACCATCTACGTCAATCATTGGTGCATGTGTACAAATAAAATTAAAATATGTCTTCATACATCAGACTGAAGTCACAGTTATCCCTGGGAGTAGTGCAACGTCGCAGACCGCTGTTCTCAAGTCTGAGTGACCTTGTGTCTTCTGTTTTTGAGCGTCCACATTTTCCAAACTTCCTGGCACAAGCAATTTCCAGACAAAACTCCCAGATTGTTTAGCTCCTGATGAACCTGTTTGATCTGGAATTTCCTCGAGGCCTGGCTCTATTTGCCAGCTGAACAGATTATACTGATTGATGTGTTTGTGTGGGTTTCAAATCATTTCTGAGTAACGCAAATCTGCTTAGACTCCCGGTGCTGACTGCAGTTTGCTTCCGGACAGCTGGGGTGGCATACCCTGTTGGGCACGGAAGGACAAGTGGAAGCCAGACTTGGCACAGACAGACCAGGCCTGGCAACAGGAGCACCCCAGGGCACACATCTATGCAGCAAGGCACTCTGGGACCCACAAGACCTGGAGACCCTTGTGCTCTGAGGGCACTCTGCTGGGCCCTGCCTGCTTCTGAGCACAGGGCAGATGGCAGACTCACATGAGACCTATTTTCCCAGGCCCCAGAGTGTGGCTGATAAGGCAGATAGCTGCAGCCACAGGCAGTCTGGGTGGTCTCTTTCCCTCTCAGACACCCTGTGGGTCCCAGTGATGTCACAAGTTCAATTATGTACCTGCTTATGTTTGTGTTTTGAAGCATTTGGAGCTTTGAAGAGCGGCCCCCCCTACACCCCGCATACTTCCCTGTCTCCCCTCCCATACCATTTTTTTTTTAGATCATCAGGTAAGCCTTCAGCAGAGGGGCAGTGGCATGAACATTTAAAAAACAAGGAGCAGAACTCATCTCTGTGTATGCCGTTGGTATCCACCTCACCAGGAGTAGGGTTGAGAAGAGGAGCTTGGTTCTCAGTTGGGCCCCAACCTCACCTCATCTCAGGTGCTCACCTTGCAGATGCCCACCATCCCCACCTGGCAGTGCCATTTATATTTCCAAAGCAATCTCTGATTAGGGTGAGTCCAGGGCTCCTGCAGGCTGGACCTCCCTTGTTTTCCTCTTACACAGTGGTCAGGAATAAAGTGCTCTTCCCTCCTGAAAAGATGAGGCCCGTGTCAGTGGCTTTCATCCCAGCTACTTGCAGAACTCATAAATTAGAGCAGCAATTGGCTAACTTTTTCTGTAAAAAGCCAGATAGTAAGTATTTTAGGCTTTTCGAGTCATAGGGTCTCTGTTGCAATGCGTCAACTCTGCCATAGACAATTTGTAACTTAATAGATATGGCTGTGTTCCAATACACCATTATTTATAAAAATAAGTGGCACGCTGGGTGTGGCTCTCCAACCGTAGTTTGCCAAACCCTGAATTAGAGCTTGGGACCTGAGAATAATTATATTGGCTGTAATTGTTTATTGAGTGCATGTTAAAATCCAGTTTCTGGGTCCCGTATCCAGAGGTTCAGATTCAGTGGCTCTGCGGTGGGATCCATGAATCTGTATTTTTGTAAATATCATGGATGATTATGAAATGAAACCAGAAGTGCAGTGTACAGGTCATCTCCTTTTACTGATGGGACAATGACAACACAGTTGGAGCGGTACTGTGGTCTTCTTCCCAGCCCAGGATGCCTTCTGTTTCCCCACCTTGCTATAATACCACTGTATATTTGGGAACCTCTGGGGGACCTCCCTGGAATATGCCAGAGGTGTGACAAGCTCAGCTGTGGGCCTCAATGGACTCAGACAATGAGGGCATTTCTCACCTCATTAGTTTTAAATTGCTTGTTATTTAGCTCAGGAGATGCTGGCCACTGTACAGTTAAGCCCAGTGACAGGAATATTAACAAGATGCATGGAGGAGAGCTTGGAGCTGCTGGAGTGGACATGAGAGATGGACGTCTTGCAAACGAACCCACCTCCTGGGCCGCATGTCTCTGAAAAATCCACCTATTAGTAGAAGACCAGACTTAGCCATTTGCAACTTGAACCCATTTGCTTATTCATTCACTTCATTTTTTCCTTTGCATATTCGGTTAGCATTTATTTAGCACGTATTTGGAGCCAGCTCCTGTTCTGGTATTTGGGAAATAGAGCTAAATCAGACATCATTGTCTTACTTTACTGTGATTCATACGGTGATGTATGAAGGTGCTGGAGAGGAAGAGGGGTCTATCTTTCATCAGATTTGGGGGTCAGTTTGGGGCAGGAATCTGGGCTGAGTCTGTAGTCAGTCTGGGGTCTGAGGTCAGGGATCAGTCTCTGGTCAAGAAACATAGTGAAGGTCACTAGAACATCCAGGTCTATTCCTGAGAATAATTATATTGGCTGGAATTGCCACAGAGAGGCCTTGAGTATGGGATATCTTGGGTGATGTTTCTCATGGCCCAACATGAATCTTAGTCCTGATGGTCCATTGCCAGGCAACAAGGCCCTACTATCTTGAGCAAGGTGGGGATAAGGTTTAGGAGGAGTCCAGAGTATCTTCTCACATTCTCATTACAGTGTTCTCCACTCACTGGGGTGAGGGTGGAGGGAGGTAGACTGTTTTTAAGGAACTGGTTATATTGTTTTGGGTGAGAGTCCAAACATCAGCTCATCTTAAGAATGAATCCAAGCTTCTAAGTAGATATTTTGCACTTTAGAGAGACAGTAATTTCATAAAAAGGAATTGCTAAGCCACTGCCTAACTGTGCCAATGATTTTAGCTGAAGGTTAAACTCACAGAATGTCAGAGATGGAGGGGCCCCCAGGGATTACTCTGGTTAACTGTCTTTGAATTGTGCTCTCTGGAATTCTGCATTTCTCTGTTGGTGTCTGTGGTAGAGGTGTGCTTGGGTAGAGGTATGAGGGGGCCCCTTGTAGAGTCTAAGGCAGCAAGGGAGTTAGAAGAAGGTTGGCCTATTCCATCACCTCTTCCCTACCTTCCATTCCAGCTCCCCAGTTCCACCCACATTCCTTCTCTCCCTTTGGGATTCCAGGCCATTCATAGAAGGTCTACTCAGCTCTCTACCAGTGTCAGGGCTCACTCACCTGATATGCCGAATAGGTGCCCTCTAAGGCAGTGGCCATAACATCCTTCTTGTGGACTCTGGGCAGCAAGGGGCATAGACTGGCTGACAGCTGTCACCTGGATAAAAGGTGAGTCTGTCTCTCCATGACCCGCCTCCTCTGACCCCCTACTGAGGCCACTTAGAGATATACACTACAGAAAAGGAATCGTTTTAAAGAAGTTCTCTAGATGACGAGTTAGTGGGTGCAGCGCACCAGCATGGTACATGTATACATATGTAACTAACCTGCACAATGTGCACATGTACCCTAAAACTTAAAGTATAATAAAAAAAAAAGTTCTCCCCAACACAAGGTACATTGCTTTTCGGGAGTATTCCAGTGAGCAGGTGTGCTTAACGTGGCGGTACAGGTGAGCCTCCAGCATCACCATCTTCTGGTCACCTTTTATTTTTTTATGAAGCAAATAAAAAGGCATTTCTTAAATCTTTGGAAAGTTTTCCCCCAGTTTTTGTGATACGTTCTCCTTCAGGTTGGATCAAGAACCTGGTTTATCACCTCTTTCCATTCTTGTTTCAAACTCATGCATTCTTTTGATGACTTAATCTTTTGCTGACTAACATGGATATTATGGAGACTCGATTCGGGTCTAGGTTTCAAGATTCTCAGAGTCTAGGGGAGGAGGCAAGAATGGAGAGAGGGGGCAGAGCTGCAAGAGCAGCCAGGCCAGCAGTATTTGTTTTTCTAAGAGCAAACAAAAAAGATTTGAATGCTTGAGCTCTGGGGGCAAGGGATGTGGTTGGGGAGGTGGAGGCAGGGTACCATTTCTGTAAACTATGGGGTGGAGGGGTCCTGTGCAGCCTACACTGACACACTCTTATTTCCTCTTGTCTTCCCTGGGGAGATGGTGCCAGGACTTAGACAAAGGGAGGACCATGGGGGGAATGAGAGGAATAGAAAGGCATCCTGGAGGAATAGGAAGAGGTGCAGAAAGAAAAAAGCACGGTTCAGAACAGGAGGAGCTGCATTTGTGCAGGCCTGGAAACTCCAACTGGTCTGGAACAGGTGCCTGTTCTTGATCCTCAGTGGAACCAGAAAGGGTAGAAGAGTGGGAGTGTAATTTCTGGGGAAGCCAGCTGATGGGGGTCGACTCCTTTGTTCTCTTGTAGGGAGGTTAGCTGATCACTCCTGATCAAAGCGTGGGTAGGTTTGTGCACCACATGCATCACGCTGCCTTCCAGAATGTTCCACCCTCCGCTGTCCCCTCTTAGTCCTCCAATAATGCTATTTATCATTCCTCTGAGGTCCTGGTGTTCTTGGAATCTTGTTGTTTTTCTCATTCTTATTGAAGTTCTAATTGTATTGAGAGGCATTTAGGTTAGTTTGACCTGAGATGGGCTTTTAGAAGCCAATAAGGGTGTTTCTTTTCAGATATTTAGCAGTAATTGTCTTATGAAGTGCTCTCAAATCCACACTCAGAGAACAAGCCTATAATTTCTATTCAAATAGTCTCTAATGAGGTGACACTTTTGTCAACTTATAGGGCCAAGTCAGGCTGTGGAAAAATATATATATTTGGATCTTTTGGCCCTTGGACAAACTCAAAATATGCACCGAATATGCTTTGGAGCATTGTGGAGGCATGAAAAATAGATAGGTGAGATGGAGGGCTTGGGAGGTCTAAGCATCTTTGGAGGCTGTATCCCTGCATCCTTTATTCATTTATTCAAAAATCATTCCCCAAACATCATCTTTATGCATATGCCAGTACCATGTTATGTGCAGGGCAGCAAAGGATGAATAAGAACAGAATTTGATGCTGCAAGAATGCTGTGCATCCCTGTGTGGATATGAGTGCACATGGTGTATGTGTGTGTGCATGTGTGTACACACTTGCCTTTGTGTGGCAGGCAGACAGGTGTATGAATAAAATGATGAAGTGTGATTAAGAGCATCACTCATAGAATGATCATACAATTTATCATCCAAATTGGTACATCTTTGGGACAAATGCTAAACCCTGAACAATAAGCATAATCTGGGGCTGTCTTAGGCAAACTAAGAAATATGGTCACCTGAAGTAATGCCTAACACAGGAAAGAGCAGAAGACTTCTTGGAGGAGGTCTCTTTGGACTTCCAAATGGACCCTCCCCATCCATTCTCGACTTCCTTCGGTTACTGAGATCCCAGCGCAATCATCCCTTCCTCTGGGAAGCTTTCCCAGACATGTCCCATCAGGCCAACTTCTCATACACTCTTCTAGCTCTGTAGATCTCGCCTTCCAAGCACTTATTTCTGGAATGATTATACATGCAATTGTGCAGTCATTGTATTGTATATCTGCCTCCCGCACATCATGAAGACAGGCCCATCCATGAAGGTTTTGTTTACCGTATATGGATATTCAATAATTACTGGAAGAGTGGGCTGAGTCTTGGAACACTGTCCTACTTAGCTAGGTGCCTGTCTACCTAAAGAAAGAAGGAGGGGAGTGGGAAGGACCTGGAACCAGTAAGTATTCTGGTAGAGGAGCCTGGTGGCTGTGAGGTCTAGAGACAGGATGATACATGTTATTGGGCGGGCGGGGGTGGGTACAAATAGCTCAGTGTGGCTGGATCACAGGGTTTGAAGGGTACAGCAGGGAACAGATTGTGAGAAGGGAGACCACATCCTTTTGGGTTTGTGAGCCATACTGTTGACCCTGGCCTATATCTTCCCCATCTTCTTTTCCTTCTGAGAGGTTTGATTAGATGAACTCTAAGACGTTTGCAAATAATCTTTCCTTGTGGTCCTTTCACTAGTCTGGCTAATTGTTTAAGAATGTTTCTAATTGTTCTTACCTTTTTTTTTTTTTTTTTTAGAAACAGAGTCTTGCTCTGTCACCCAGGCTGGAATGTAGTGGTGCAATTATAGCTCACTGCAGCCTTGAACTCCTGGGTTCAAGGGATCCTCCCACCCTAGCCTGCTGAGTAGCTAGGACTACGGATAAGCACCTCACACCTGGAAAATTTTTGTAGAGATTGGGTCTTGCTATGTTGCCCAGGCTGATCTCAAACTCCTGGGCCCAAGTGATCCTCCCACCTTGGCCTCCCCCGTGCTGGGATTATAGGCATAAGCCTATAAGACATGCCCAGCCTGTCCTTACTTTTTTATAGCTCTCATTAAGATAAATATTTCTCTCCATTTTGGAAAAATCAAACAATTAGGGAAAGTCATAGAAGAGATGCTAAGGATGATTCCAGAAATTGTGCTGTTTACACTGCGTGTCAAAACAAGATATAACGTTGGAAATGGAGTCACACGAACAGCCTCTCCTTCCTCCTGAATACCTGAGACAGGGGCTTCCTGTGGCCTAAGACACCCTAGGGAGGCTGTTTCTCTCCAGTGTATCAGGTACTAATGAGATGACCAATGAGAGCACTATTCCCAGCTCTGAGAGTTCACAGACTTATACATTATGCATTAGACAAATACCATCTTCCATTTCTCTTCATCTGCAGGTATTTTGTTAAAAGTGTGCTTTTTCCTCATATAAAGGTTCTCTTAGTTCAAGATGTGACACATCTATCCACTGGGTCCCTGGAGCCCAGGTGGGCTTAATAACACCTCATCTTTCTCATCACACCAGTGCATGCAGTTTTGCAAAGAGGCACTAACTGGAGTCACCGTGTCCCGAAGCCATGAAGCCATTTCCTTAAGTGTATGATTTGGTTCCTTGTAATCTCGGCCACTCTCATATTCTCCAAGCCCCCTACCGGCTCTCAAATTATTCCAGATAACAGCTCCCTTGTCACCTTTCCAGCCCCTCCTTCACCATCTCAGCTGAGGAGAGTCTGTGAAGAAAATGAGAACAGAGGCTCATTTCCAAAGGCAGCGACAAGAATTTGCTAATTAAAATGAAAAGCCTTAGTTCCCTGAATCAGTGAAGGAGGCTTCTGAGAGGCACCTAGAGGAAATCTTTCTCCAAAGGAATGGCCTTTCCAGCTGGGCCCTGATAGAGCCCAGGCATCCTTCTAACGGCAGGAGGCTGGAAACTGGGGCTCTGCAGACCTGCTCCCAAACAAGGCCTAATGAGGCCTCAGACCCATTTCTAGGAGCTCCTGCCTCTTTGTTTTTCTCAGCCCCAAAAGCTCACAAGGATTGACATACTCTTCAGTACATTTTAGAATCAAGGGGCCTTTGGATCATCCAGCCAAGTGGCTTTCAAGGAGGCTACACACTAGAATCACCTGGGGAGGGGTTAAAAGATCCCCAGACCTAATAAAAATGCATCTCTAGAGGGGGCCTAGGTATCTGAGTTTGCCAAAAGCTTTCCGGTGCTTTTGCTGCAGAGTGAGAAGTGGGAGCTGCTGATCTCATCCAATAGCCTTATTTCTGGGCGAGGACTCTGAGGGTCAGAGAGGGAGATAATGTTGCCCCAGGCCACACAGCAAGACAGTGGCAGAGTCCGGGTCTCCTGTCTTGCCCTTTAGACTACACAGACTGCCCCTGCTCTGCCTTCTTCACAGGGCCGTGTGTGGATGAAATAACATAAAGGGAAGATAGAAAGTGCTCAGCCAGAGGGCCTGTGGCCTGACCATATTGGTATGTCTAAGCATGTCTGGAGGGTTGCCAGCAGGGGCCTCTTTGCATGCAGACTGAGGGACCTCATAGGAAATGTTCTGCCTAAGGGAAAAGGTGGATGAGATGCATGAAGGTGGCTCAACAATGAAGAGAAATGGAGATACCTGCCATGCAGTACTATATTTGATTATGTTGAATCATATGAAATTGTGATATCTGCCATTTTTGACCTATAAAAAAGGCAGTGTTTTTTTATGATTGGATGTAATAGTTTCAGAAGCAATAAGGAGAAGATGAGAAAAAGGACACCCAGTGATGGCCACAGGGTCAGATCTGAGCTTAGGTGTCTCTGGTTCAAAGTCTCCTGACCACTTTACTGCCTCTTCTCTCTGTTGCCTTGGCTGGGCAGGTGCAGTCTGGGGTACACAAAGGAAGTAATTAAGCATTTTCAAATTATAACTATGAGAAAAGTCATTCCCGAGAAGCTCGAGGCTGGGGTCCTAGTCCCTGGTTCTTACTCATGTTTTGTTTTTATCATTATTGTATAAGGTAATATCCATAACTCAAGTAATCCTTTTTATTCTTGGGAAAGTCACTGAGACTTCGGTTTTCCCATACATAAAATGGAGCAGGGGGGAGTTGGAATCTCCCAGGGCCCTTCTTGTCTCCTTAATTCTAATAGTCAAATAAAAATAATAATTTACACTTGCAAAGCACTTTGCAGCTTCCCAAAGCATCTTTACAGTCTTGTTTGGCTTGGCACTTTCTACAACCTGATGAGATGGAAGTTATTATCACCAAATTTTGGATGGAGTACATTCATCTAAAGGGCCCAAAGAGACCTTAGACAATTGTCCAAGTCATACAACTTGTTACTAGTAGACCCAGAGCTAGAATTCAGGTTTCCTCATTCCTGGGTGTTAGGGTCTTTATACAACATCGGACTGGATATCAAAAAGAGGAGGCCAAATCTGAAAGGCAAGAGCTTAAACTTGACCTTCACAGATCCAAGCCCCCTTTATTTTATCACACAGGATTAGTGGCTTTGTCCTACTGGGATGAGGGGGAAAGGATTAATGCTTGCCTTGCCTCTCCACAGCTGCCTGACTCCTCACTCTTTGATATGGTTTGGCTGTGTCCCCACCCAAATCTCATCTTGAATTCCCAGGTGTTGTGGGAGGGACCTGGTGGGAGGTAAGTGAATCATGGGGGCAAGTCTTTCCTGTGCTGTTCTTGTGACAGTGAATAAGTCTTACAAGGTCTGATGGTTTTAAAAAGAGGAGTTCCCCTGCACAAGTTTTCTCTCTCTGCCTGCTGCCATCCATGTAAGACATGACTTGTTCCTCCTTGCCTTCAGCCATGATTGTGAGGTTTCCTCAGCCACGTGGACCTGTAAGCTCCATGTGGAACTTTCTTTTGTAAGTTGCCCAGTCTCAGGTATGTCTTTATCAGCAACATGAAAAGAGACGAATACACTCTGTAACCCTACCCTGTTTCAACATCCCCAAATCTTCTGTAGAAGAAGGTACATGCCTTTGAAGTTCCTTGCATTTTACTTTAAGGTGCTTTATTTGTGAGAACGAGCATGTGATAATGGTTAGGAACACAGACTGCCTGGATTTGGATTCCAGGTTTGCCACTTAACAACTATGTGATCTGAATAAAGTTCCTTAGCTTCTTCATGCTTCAGTTTCCCCAGATTTCAAATGGGGATAATAATGGAGCCTATATCATAGTGTTGTAAGAAGGATTAAATTAGTGAATTATAAGCATTTGTATTAGTCAAGATATGCGGTAGTGACAAGTAAACCCTCACATCTCAGTGGCTTCATCTATAAAGGTTTATTCGTCATCTGGGCTGTGTCTGATGGGGGTCAGGTAACCTTCCAGGGGCCTCATGTGGAACTCGGTGATCCACATGTCCTTCATCTTGTGAAGCATCTTACCGTGATTTTCAGAGTTTCTTAAAAGTCTGAGAGTGTTGTGTGTCATCTCCCCTCAGAGTCTGTTGGCCAGAATTAGTCACATGGGCCCAATATTATTAGAATGAGCCCGGGCAGTGCAGAGAAACTCATGGACTAGTTGGTGAACACCACTAGCTCTGCCAGTGTATATAAGTATTTGTTAAATAAGATAAATATGATTTTAAGAAGCCTCATTTTTTAGTGTGTTGATAGTTTAATCCTGTTACTGGAGTCTTGCATTTTATTGCTGTTTATTACTTTTTACTTGAGTCTCAATTTAAAATTTTTATCACTTCTTATTCTTTTATGTTTTTCATTAATTTTGCTTTGTCTTTGTAACAACCTCATAAAAAGTTGTTTGACTGGGACAGCAGGAGTGGGAAACCCTATCAACATCTGGGACATCTCTAGGCCACTGTTCCTGCCACCCAGCTGTCTCTGCAGCCACTCTCGCGTTTCCTTGGATGAACCTTCTAGTTCTTTCAAAAATCTATGTAACTAACCTGCACAATGTGCACATGTACCCTAAAACTTAAAGTATAATAAAAAATAAAAATAAATAAATAAATAAATTAAAAAAAAAAAAAGAAATACTAGAAATGTAAAAAAAAAAAAAAAAAAAAAAATCTCACCCTGGGATGCTTCTGGGGTTCATGGTTCAGCCTCCCAGGGCTATGCTTCCCCACCTGGAATTGCATGCTTGCGTGGTTGGGAAGGTGTTGCCACAGACATTTTCTCCAGGCCTGATGCAAAAAACTGCATTTTAAAAAATCCTGAGAGTGACATCAGTTTCTGATGCATGTTAATTTTACCTTTCGTGATGAACAAACCACGCCAGCAGAAAGCCTCCACCCAGGGGGCTGGCTAACAGAGCTCCCATCAGGGAGGTGCCCTGGCCCAGCGCAGGTGAAGGGTCAGATGATGTTGATATCCCCTACAGGTATCCGCAGGTAGGGTACACTATCCAGCCCCCAGGATTGTTCTTCCTGAGTTATTCACATTCCACTTGGGCAGGCCTTAAGAAGATTGCTTGTGGAATAGGCTCCTAACTCCCTTTCCTTTATGGGCAGCATTAAGCAGAAGGCCTGCAAAGAGGGGTGTACTGTGACTTTGGAATAGAGTCAGCTGGGAGATCAACCGCATTTATCAGACATGTAAAGCAATGTGAGCTGGCTGAGAATTCTAAAATCGGAAAAGAAGGGAGCCTTCTTCCCCTGTAGAGTAGAGGCCTAGAGTTCTCTTGGAAAAGACAATGGGGCATCAGGAAGAATCAGGGCTGCCATTCTCTGCTCTAGGTCTGTCTCTCTAAAGGTTGAAAGATGCCATTCTGGGGCACTTTGGCAGGATGTGTAGAGGGATGTCTCTGCAGAGGGGTTTTATCCGCTTTCAGAGTTGGAGCCATAATGACAGTATTCCCAACATCATGCACATTTAATCCCCCTCCTGTGACCTCTGGGGATTTTTTTTTTCCACATAAAATGTCTCAAGCCTTTATTCCACAAATGGCCTGATTTCTTGCTGGGCCCCAGATGGAGGCCTCTGCCCCCTTTTTTTCCCTGAAGGCAGGCCTACACTCATGGGCTCTTCCCTAGCCTTTGGCCTATACCACTGTTTCTGGGAATTTTCTCTTTTTGGTTGATTCTCCAGTACACCTCACTCCAGTCCTGAAAACCTAAAATCTCCTTGTCCTGCTTCAAAAACTGGAAAGAAATGCATAGCCGCAGACCAGCTGAGCTGAGCTATGCTGCCTGTGTCTCAGGGAGCTATGACTTTTACAGGTAAGACAGCTCACTTCTTCAGGTTCAGCCAGCATCCTGGAGGATGCTCCTCAGAGACAGCACATTTATTTTGCTCTTGTCTGTTTGGGGTTATAAAGGCATAAGCCATGACGTATTGGATTAAAAAGTAGTTAACAATTTTTGTGTTTCAAGAGACCTGGATTTTAGTCATATTCCTAGTTTCAGATCTGTTATTTTTCCGGTGGCATAGGTAAAGAAAAATTGGCCAACATCTTCCTTTTTGTTAGAGTGTATACCATGTGATTGTCTTTGGTTTTTGTGACGAGGGCATTTTGTCTTTCTGGTTCTGTCAAGCAGGACATGAACTGTCTTAGCACGTTTCCCCTCCGAAGGCACCCACAGTCTGTTTGGACATATGGTACCTCTCCGAGGATCTTTTAGCTTGCACTTGTTCCACAACCCCAAAGCAGCATTACTTATCTCTGGGGAAGTGGATGCCAAGCTGTCTGGGTGTCCCTTGAGGCCCTCTTGGGGGCCATTAGTGATGGCTGATTGCTCTCCAAGGCCACTCTCAGAGACAGATGGATTCACCTCCGAGGAAAATTTCTCACCCAGCTTCTTATTTTGCACAGACCTTGCTGGAACTGACTGGTGGAATGTAGCAGGAATCGGAGGGAAGCTTTACTCATCATTCCAGTCCAGGGACCAACATAGGAAATTATATTAAAATTGGTTCTTCTCTGCTTACTTCCGTCCTCTAGTTGCATATTCTTAATCAGGTAAAGCATTTGTT
This sequence comes from Pan troglodytes, assembly GCF_028858775.2. NCBI lineage: Eukaryota > Metazoa > Chordata > Mammalia > Primates > Hominidae > Pan > Pan troglodytes. Next base: position 48,316,676 of record NC_072419.2, read on the forward strand.
AACCTTGTTTTAATACTTAGAGGAGTGCTCTGGAGCCTGTCTGCCCTCATGATTGTCTGGAGAGGTGAGAAGACCAGGAGTAGTAAAACAGACCAAAGATTTCTCAATTTCTCTTGGGGAAGTGGCTGGGATTGCGGATGGTGGCCAAAGGGAGCCCAACTTTCTTGGTAAAATTCTGATTATTTTACAAGAAGAATGTATTTTTGTGTCATTTGTGTAATTAAAAAATTAAGCAAACGAATAATATGAACACTTCAGTTCTTAAACATTGACAATGTATATACTGGATGTAATAAAATGCACTGAATTGAAAAAACTTTGCTTTGGTGATTTGTAAGAGAGGAGTTTTCCCTGTCATTTTCTTTTGCTTTGATCAGGGGATACTAGATAATATCAAACCAGCTTTATCCAAACTGTATATTGACAAATAGGAGACTTGTCTTCCCAATATCTGGTGTGACAAGGAATCTCAAAGAATTGATCAGAATGCATTCCTTCATCGGTACTATGTGGTGTTAATTATTGTAGCACTCTTGAAAATTGTTTGGTTATTCTTGTATGTTTATGTTTTTCATATTAACTTTAAAATTATTTTTTCCAGTTACTTACTGAGAGACTCATATTGATTTTGATTGAAGCGGCATTAAACTTATTCTTTTAGTTTATGGTAGAATTGGCATGTTAACTATAGTGATTGTGACTGTCTACTGAATCTCTTAGTTTATTCCTGTCATCTTTTAGGTCTCAAGATAGAGTTCTATAGCTTTCTTTATGTGGGTCCTGCACATTTCTTAAGTTCATTCCTGGGCTTCCTGTATTTTGTGCTGCTATTGTGAGTGTAATTTTTCTTTTCCATTATGTTTTCTAATATATAATTGATACTATACTAATGAATGAATTCATTAGTTTATTCTACAAGTATGAATAGAGAAGCTATTTATTTATTTTGCATACTTATTTTATAACCTGTGCCTTTATTGAATTTTCTTATCAGTCTTAATAGTTTTTGGCATTACTAGACATATACCAAAGGTTGAATTAACTTTGGGCCTTCATTTATAAAAGTAATTGTGGTGGTCTTAAAACATTTATGCAAATCTTTAATACTGCTTTTATAAAAAGAACAAGTCTATGTCCTCTTCTCTTGAATCACTGCTGACCTCAGTGAATCCTTTGTAACCTATAGAATCTAACAAGTGATGAGATGTAACTTCAAAGGTCAGGTGGGAAAAGGTTACTTAGGTTTCACCAGGATCTCTTGGGACACTCACTGTGGGTGAAGATATGGGCTATGTAATTAGTCTGACTACTCTGAGCTGTCTATGCTGAAGAGGCCACATGAAGACACTTTAATTGACAGCTCCACTGAGTCTCCCAGCCATCAGCCAGCATCAACAGCAGCCATACATGTGAGTCGTCCTGGACATCCAGCCCAGTCAAGGCTTAAAGATGTCTGTAGTCCTGACATCTGTAACCACATGAAAGACCCTTCTCAAGAGCTGCCAAACTGAACCCTTTCAGAATTCCTGACCCACAAAATTATGAAAAAATAAAATATACTTGCTTTGGGATAATTGGTTACACAGCAACGGTAACTGTAACAATGATCTATTAGCTATTGATTAATAGTGCTAGCTGCATTGGCATCATCCAAAAATACTAAATTACAGCAAGGATGTAGACATCCATGACTTTATAGAAATACACTTAGATTTTCTCTGTTATTTAATATGCTTGCTGTTGATATCATGCATTTTGTAGTAATAACTCTCAAAGCTTAGTGGCTAAGAACCACAATGGTTTATTTCTCATACACACAACGTTCTGGGAGTCCAGTAACTCCCAAGAGTAACTATACTCCGTGTGGTGATTCAGTGATCCAGGCTGAGGGAATCTCCCCCATCCCTATGGCTGCACCATCTACAATGCAGGACCTCCTTGATAGATGACTCAAGGAAAGAAAATACTAGAGAGTCTCTCAACAGTCATTAAATACTTTGGTATAAAACTGATACATTATCAGTTCTGCTTATGCTTATTGGTCAAGATTTGTCACATGACTCCAGCTAATTACAAGGAGGGTGAGAGGTGTAATCTTCCTTTATGCCAAGAAGGAGTGGAGAAGTGGATACTGGTGAACTCTAGTAATATCTACCACTAATTATTTTAACTTCTTATGCTAACAAAGTATCCTACAATTAATAGCTTATTGAGGCCATCATATTTCATCAGGAATTGATAGTAAATTTTGTCAAATGTTTTTTAAGTATTAAGATGATTATATGTCTTTCTTTTTACTGTTAGACTTCCTCATATTGAAGTATTTTTGAATTCTTGGCATATAGGCTACTTGGACTTGGTATATTACTTTTTTTTTTTTTTTTTGAGACAGAGTTTCACTCTTGTTGCCCAGGCTGGAGTGCAATGGTGTGATCTTGGCTCACTGTAACCTCTGCCTCCCGGGTTCAAACGATTCTCCTGCCTCAGCCTCCTGAGTAGCTGGGATTACAGGCACGTGCCACCATGATGGCTAATTTTTTTTGTATTTTTAATAGAGACAGGGTTTCACCATGTTGACCAGGCTGGTCTCGAACTCCTGACCTCAGGTGATCTGCCCGCCTCAGCCTCCCAAAGTGCTAGGATTACAGGCATGAGCCACTGCGCCTGGCTGGTATATTTTTAAAAGATTATGGGGGTCATTAATGATTTTAATGTAATCATTAAAATTTAGTAAAAATCTTCACGTTTATGTGGCTGGTTTAGAGGTTGTAGGGTTTTTTTTTGGTGTGTATTCTGTCAAATTTGGTATCTGTGCTATTTCTTTATAATATTCATAATATGAATTAAGCTTTCTTTTATTTGCATTGTTTTGGAATAGTACATACTGCATAATAACTATTTTTTAATTTGAAAGTTTGATCCAGCTCACTCATGAAACTACCTGCTCTTGTATCTTTCAGAGATGAGTCAACAACTTAACAAAACTTTCTTCTCTGATAGCAGGTCAACTTGGGTTTTCTATTTCTTGAGCCAATTTTGATAATATACATCATCAAGATTTTAAAATTTACTAGCCATGATTGTTTATGATATCCTTTTATAATTATGTATAATTTCTATATTCACTATTATATCCCCTTTCTGTCTCCTAATTTTGGTTATTTGTGTTTTCTCTCGATTAGACTTCTCAGCAATTTGTTTTGTTGGATACAACAACAAAAAATTTCTTGTGTTTAGAAAATCTAGTGTTTTTCTGCATCTGTGGAGATTCATTGTAAAATGTCTTCTTTTTTTTTGGCAGAGACCTGATTTCACAGGCAGGCACATTCTCTCATTCCTCAAAGTGAACCTCTGCTTTTGAACTCCTGCATCTTTTCATGTGTCTGGTGATGTTTTCCTGTTTGTTCACCCTTACAAGCGAAGGTGTGAGCTTGCTCAGAGTTGGGGTCTGGGCTGCCAGAGAGCATCGTGGAGGGGCCAGAAAAGGGAAGGGATAGTTGAGATGTGCTGTTATTTTTCTTTAGCAGGCCAGAAATTTGACAGCCTGTGAGGGCAGAGAGCTTAGGCAGAGCTGGTACGGGGAGCTAGTACAAGGAGCTTCATCAACCCTGGGAGAGGTTTGTATCGGCATTTAGTATTGGCTGGAACGCACGCCCCCATCTCTTTTCCTGTCACAATTTTCTCCATTAGGAGCTAGCTGCCTACATGGTTTGTCAGGAGCCATGTTCTGCCAAGGATAGGCTGGGCGTAAGCGTTGCTGCAAGCTGCTTACTCTGCATGCATGGATCCCAGATCCACATAATCCTCCACCCCACTGGTCAACCACCCTCTTGCTCTTGCACCCTATGCTAGGGCTCTCAGTGGGATTTTAGTAAAACAGGACCCCTTACCATCCTTCTTACTGTCTATTGGGCAGGCTCACCAAGTATTTTCAACAAAAATATGAGATGGCAGGACTCCTGTTCCCAAACCTGAGCAGGAAATTAACATCTTGACACATAGGATGAGCTTAGGACATGAGTAGAACTTCTCCCATGAATCACTTTACATCAAATCCATTTTTTATCCCTAGATCAAAAGCCTGGTTGGACATCTGGCGGCCCTCTATGGGTGTTGGCAGAATCCCATCTCAGATTAACAGCTGGATGATAGGCTATTGTGCATAGCTGAAGCCCAGTTTCCCAGCTAGTGTTCGCTGAAAGCAAAACCTTGAACGAAATTTTATTTGGAAATATGATTCCAGGAAGCAATGAGAATAGGAGTTGTAAGTCAGGGAAGGAACGAGAAAGAGGTATTACAAGGTGTGTTATAGAGTTGGCTACTCTTACAGGGTCTGCTTGTTCTGGGACCATTTGAAAAGTCACATGACATACACTTAAGAACTGCCTTCAGAGGAAAGAGAGGAGGAAGCATTTGTTCACAGCCTCCAGGCTCCTATCAGTCAAAGATTTCATTGTTAACTTCCCTGCATTTCTGGGTAGCACACTCACAAGTGCTAAGTGGGTTCCTGTGGGCATCTCAGAGAATAGTACCAGAAATTGTGGCACAGGAAACAAGAGCTGCGGAGCCTGTCTGAGGAAAGGCACCATGGACTTCCCATATATGAAATCTGAAGAAGCATGCTTGGAAATTGTTCCCATGGCTGTGGATGACATAAGCGGTTAGGCTGAGAATATTTGAAGTGGTACACAAGAGGCATCTGTTTTACCCAGTTTTGTATGCCAACAAGGTGCTCTTACCACTCCCTTCCTCTCTCTGGGGTGCTTCAAATGGATGTGAAAGCCAAAATCCTCAGCATACATTTCTTCAAGATTCTCTCTGCTGTTCTCCTGCCCATACAAGTTTTTCTTAATGTCATTTCATCTCCCAGGAGATAGAAATGGACGATTGACCAATTTTCTGAGTGAGTACAGACCATCTGGAGCAGGCACCTGGGTGGGATGAGCCACTTTATCTTCTTTGAGGCTTCTTTGCATCTTTTAGGCAGCAAAACATGATTCAGCATCAACCACTGATTACGATGCTCATTTCAGCTTCTTGTGTCTTGTAATCAGAGGAAATTCCTCCCGGATTCACACAATAGCTTGGCTGCCAGGTGTGGTCACATGTTTCCAGCTTTGACTACATATTTGTAGGGATTTTAAAGGAAAGTGGGATGGGATGGAGTCAGTCCTCATTATAACCTGGAACGGGGGTTTACTTCTTGGCCCTGCCATGCCTCACCTTAATAGAGAAACAGATTCATCTTCTATCTCAGCACATGTATCTGTTAGGCTCTTCATCATTCAAAAGGAGATACTAATTCTCTTTCTGGCTCAGCTGGCTCTTAAACTCGGACTCCAAATTCAATCAACAACTCAGAATAGCTATTTCACTGGTTCTGGGCTGAAAGCCTCCAGCTCATGGACACTCATAGAGGAGAGAAAACTTGTTTATATAATACTAAAGATTCTGAAAACCTACATCTGGCTTAGGTCTGACTTGCAGAGAACCATGTAGCTGGGCCCCTTCATTTTGGTCCTTCAGTGAAGAGCTTTCACTGAATTGTTCTATGGCATGAGGCCATGAGTCTTCAGGGAGGGGAATCCATTGTGTCAGCGAAGGATGTTGTTGAAGCCATTATTTATTAAGGGGACTCATGAAAAAAATTTCTTCTAGGCTCTATAGCAGGAATGTTTTTTAGTTATTCTGAGAAAGAGATTTTTTTTTCCCTTTTGGACATTGACTAACTGACTGTGTTCCCCTTTTGTGGGAGATGCGCAGTGCCACATTTTCAAACCTCTTGATCCAGGTATATGGCAGGTCTTGGGGTATGACCCTGTTCCTGGCATCATCTTATCTGTTCTGCCTGGATTTTCCTATGTTCTTCTCACCTCTTCTTTTTATATAATTGGCCTTTCCGGGTATTAAAGTAATATAACATTTATAAAATGTAGAAAATTATAAAGAACAAAAATTACTTGTGTTCCCTATGATGAAAGATAACCACTGTTAATATACTGATGTTGTTTTTCATACATTTATATATTCAATTTATATTCTCTATGCATATGTAATTCTCTGTATATGTCTCTATCTATTCATGTATTCCAAATATCCTTGAATAACTAGTTAAATTTTGTTCCAATGCCTATTCAGTAGACTGGGAGAACTGATGACCTCCTCAGTTTATGTTAATTTCCAGGGGGTTATAATCCCATGCTTTTCTCTGTCTCCAGTTGTTCAGTTTGTGAGTATCATCTCCCTGTGGGTGCCATGTCCCTACTGCATGTCAATGATGAGTTCAGGCTCAGTCCTGTCATTAAATTTCAAGAGAAAGCCACTCAGGCCAAGCCTTTGTTGAGTCTCGTTGCATATCCTAAAGATTAAGTGGTCAACAATTTTCTGAAATTAACTAGAGTGGTTTCTTTCTCCTATCTCACCAGCTGCTTCTGCTTCTATTCCTGTTCTTTTCTCCTTGCCACCCCCAAACCCTGTCAGAGGGAATCAAATCCCTCTTCTTGCCTTCTGCATGGTATGTTGTTGACCTCGTCCCTTGTCTCCAGGAATCTGAGGGCTTCTAGGTTCCCTGGAGTTCTGATGGAAGGCTTGAGCCTTTGGAATTAAAGAAAGATCTTAAGTCAAACCAGAGCTACCAATCAAGGTGCTCCTAGGTCTGACATGCGCTCACACTCCAGGTCTAGCCACACAGGAAGGCCAGGCTAGGATCCACCTGGACAGCCAACAGACACATAAAGAGAGCTGTGCCAGTATCATCAGTCTCTCTCCAGGACGGCAGCACATAGGGTGGGATGTCCCTCTCTGCTAACGTTGATCCTTAGCATCACTGTGAGAACCCAAGACTTGAAGCACCCAAAATACCTTAGCTTCAAGTTCAGGGGTACTATGGAGGTGTCAAGGAAGATAAGAGATATTTATTTAAGCATATTTCCATGGAAATACGACAACTGTATGCTGTTAAGTGAGAAGAAGCAGGTCTCAGAGTACATACTGGTTGATGCCACTTACGTAGAATACGTTTATGCATAGAAAGGTCTGGAATGGCATAAAAATGTTAACAGGTACCTTTGAGAAGTGGGAACTTTCACCTTTTGCCTTAAATAATTTTATATTGAGTCCTTTCAAGTGAGTATGTGCTACTTTTATCATAACACTTTAAAAGCAATTTCCATTTTGGGGAAAGATGATATGCCCCAAAATATTTTTTTTTAAAGTGGGAGTTATGTAAGATTTTTTTCCTTCTTTCTAGTTTTCTTTCTCCAGTGTCGTATTACATTTGTGGCCAAAGAATAAATGTAGCAGGCAGACTACGTGAGATTAACATGACCAAGGACAAAGTGACAAGATAACTAGCCGGCTGGACACCAGGTTCCCCTTGTCATACCCAAGCTGGGAATCACATGTTCTCTAGACTCTGTGGCCTGGGAGGCCTAGTGAGCCATGTATCTAGGTTCCTCAGGCAGAAGAACCCTGCCAGGGTTCCCAAGACTGCAAGAGAACAAGGTGAACCCTGCGCTCCACCCCTGCGGCTTGTGTTTCCAGCTCAGGCTTATATCTGGACACATACAAAGAACTTGGGAACCAGTAAACTCCAAGGAGTCAGGTTCTAGTTATTTCTTCTGCTCATCCAGAAGAAAATAGAGGACATATGCATCCAACTGAGAGGTTGGCAGCCTCATGTCCCAGTTTGAGCACTGGTTTGTCCCAGTTCCTTTTGGGCTCATATCTGTTCCCCTCTAATAACAACAGCATTAAAAACAGTGCTTGCCTAACTTTAGCATGTATTATAATCACCTGGGTCACTTGCTGAACATATAGAATCCTAGCTCCTATCCTGGACCTATTGAATCAGACTCTACACGTTGAGAAGTTTCCCTCGTGTAATGGTGTAGGTGACCCATGGATTGCACTCTGAGATTAGAGAGTTAACGGGTGCATCAGGAACCACTGGTTTCATACCTAAGCTCAGCAGTGTTTTATTTTATTTTATTTTATTTTATTTTTGAGACAGGATATCACTCTGTTGCCCAGGGTGGACTGCAGTGGCGCAATCTCAGCTTGCTGCAGCCTCAACTTCCTAGGCTCAGGCAATCCACTCACCTCAGCCTCCTGAGTAACTGGGACTACAGGTGTGTGCCACCATGCCTGGCTAATTTGTTTGAACTTTTTGTGGAGATAAGGTCTCACTATGTTGCCCAGGCTGGTCTTGAACTCCTGGGCCTAAGTGATCTCCCACTTTGGTCTTCCAAAGTGCTGAGATAACAGGTGTAAGCCACCATGCCTGGCCAACTTCAGCATTTACTGGAAAATTGAGAAGAGGGGTCTATGTCAAGAAGTAGAATCCCTGCCCCTTGATTCTGAGTATTCCATGTAACTAGCTCTGTCCAAGGGGATGTTGCAGATATGATTCAAGCAAAGGCCTAGCAAAATATATATGTGATTGGACTTTCTCTCTCTCATGCTCCTGCTATTATCATGAGGAGCATATGCACAGGCTACCTTGTTGGTCCCAGGAGGAGGATAAAAAATTAAGGCGCAAGGCTGTAACAGCTCATGTGCCCCAGCCAAGCCTTGCCTAGAATAGAGCCCTTAGCCAACACATGAATGAGCCTAGCTGAGATTAGCTGAGCTCAGCTTAGATCAGAGAGTCTTAGCTGGCTGCTATCAAATATTTTTCTTTCAAGTTACTGAGTTTTGGGTTGTTTATTATGCAGCCATAGCTAGCTGATACATTTAGGCAGCTCGTTAGCAAGGCAGACTCTGAAATTGTGATTCTCTGGGCTTAGGAATCTGTATGTTTAACAAAGTTCCCAGTGATTCTCATGCCACTGCTCTATGAACCACACTTGAGAAACACCACTTTACACTCAACCCTTTTACTAGCTCAATGTGCAGTCATGGAAAATCCCTTGATGTTTCTGAGCCTCAACTTTTTCATCTGCAAAGAGGGAATAATATGTATTTCCTGTGATGTAAGGATTAACTTAAATATAAAGAAACCTAGCTGATAATTTTTTCTCCTCCTCCTTCAACTTGTCCCCACCTCATCCCTACCCAACCTCAGGAAGACACCAGTACGAATATCTTAGGAAAACATGAATCTCAGGGTCACAGCTTTATTGTATAGATTTTTTAACACAGCCATATTACAAACATTGTCAGGGAACATTTACAAGAATAAATAAGATGGACTTGCAGGTGTAAAAAGATTACACTTCACTGTAATGTACAGTCAAAAAATATATCTGATATTCATTGACCTGACATTATTTACCTTCTGCTTTTTTGAGCTAGAATTGAAAAAAAAAAACATTGACAGCACAGTGCTGGCTTTTTTAAAAAGTTGATTTATTTTGTTTTCTCTTCTCATACGTGCTTTATCTATGAAACACCCAAACTGTACAAGTGCAGGCCATTGGGATTCATGGAGGAGGCTGCAAAGAGTGTGGAGACTTTGGTCTCATGCAATATTATATGCCCAGTGGATGTGAAGATGTCAGCCTCCCTGGAGTTGAGCGGGAACCTTGGGATAGCTTGTGAGGGTGTCCAGAAGCCAAGGCAATGGTAGAGGCCACAACTCTTTGTCTTTGATTGGCTGGTAGAATGTAGGGTGAAAAGTGCTTTTGAGTATGATTACCAATATGGGTTAACCCGGATTTACATGGGCTAGCTCAGGATCCACCTGGTGATGAAATGTGTGCATTGGAAATGATTATAATCATGTGTAAATTGAGTTACTGTGCTTTTGCTTTTGCAATGTGCTCCAACAGGCCTTGAATAGGGAGTGGGGTAGAAATAACCTCTGGAGATAATGTGTATGGTAAGAAAAGCCCTGCTCTGTGTCCTACTTGGACCTTCACTGGTTCTGGCTGTCACTCATGGCCCTGTTGGTCAGTGGGTCTGAGTTATGGCTGCTCTCATGAGAGATCTACATGGGTATTGGGTCTATGGCAAAGCAGCTGTTCCCTATGGTTTGCTGTTTGGTGATAACCAGCCTGGATCAGCCCAGTGTATGTGGCCACAACAGCATGTTGGCCTGCTCAGTGGGGGCACTTGGGTGGGAGAGCAGGGGGCTTCAGCCTGTACAGACCAAACACAATCTACTTGGATTCGTGCTCTACAGGTATGAATGAGTTCAAACATGATCCCAGCTCCACAAGATCTCACCCATCTGGAATGGAAGTGACCTGAAATCCATTTCACCAATGCTTCTCTTCCCTTTAAAGAGACACCTGCCTTCTTTTAGACAGCTGCTGAGATGGGCAGCTTATCCTCTCTGGCAGACAGCAGGTTCTTCCTTACAGCTATTAAGTTTCACTCATGGGTCCTAATTATACTCAGAGGAGTGACCTGGGTCTAGCAAACTGTGCTTGACTTCATCCAAGAATCTGCAGAGCTATGGAAGATATGGACACCATATTCTGCCTGACCCCTCAGAAGCCTAACTTTACATGGAATGACACCACTCTGCCCTCTAAGCCTCCAGACTGCCCTGGGGCCTTTGACCCAAAGAACACCTGACATTATTCATCTTCCATGGGAGATACAGGGACAGGGTGGACACTGAGAGTTTGTTGGACCATCATAGAGAAGGCCCACTGATTTGTATTCATAAGCCCAAAGGCACTGAAGTAATTGTACAGAGACTCAATTTTGTAATTTTGGTGGTTTACTTCCTATGACCCTTTCTCCTCCACATCCAAGAGTCCTGCTCACTAAGGAACCATGAAATACATTAATTACCCTGAGCTCCAGGCTTTTATACTGATACTTTTCTGTCCAACACTTCAAGGCCACCAGACACTCATTCTCTGAATATTCCGATTAAGGATCAGAGTCCACATCTCACCACCCAGAGCAGTTCTCAGATATAGAAGGAAGCCCCATAATGATCAAGCCCCTAAAACTCCTCCCAATAGATTTTCTTTCATCCTGAGCCCTTGCACTTCCCTTGTATCTGCCCCAGTGGACCACCCCTGAGCTCTTAGATAGGTGGGATGCTAGGTTTGGAGGCTACCATTGTGAGTGTTGATGCCTCCTTTTAGAGACCTAACATTCATGAGTGGATTTCAGTTGGTGAATGCCCTTTGATGACCTTTTCCCATCTCTTCTGGAGGTGGGCAGGTGGGATGCAAAAGACTGGCTTGATCTCTACAAGACATCTCTATAGTCAGTGCCATGCAAAAGCCCATCCCTGGTTACTAAAAAACTAGAAGAGTCTGCTCATGTGCACAAATATGGCTTAGATATCTCTGCTGTGCTTTGGAGGATCAGATCCATGATCCTGAAAAATGTGTCAGAAGAAACTGGAGCTAGAACAGCTCCCCCCACGCTCCACCACTAACCTCTCTCCCTGCTGTTCAGTCTATGACCTCAAAGGCAGATCCCTGCAAGACGAAGCCAAGGCCTTGCATTCTATCACTTCTAGACATGTATACATGGAAAACCTCCAACAGGGAACCTTTGCATGGGAGGAGTAAACAAATCTGAATCTCAGCTTGTCTCTTCTAGTTGGATTTACTTTTCCTATTTCCTTGTTTTACTTGGCTGTGATTTGAAGCTGGTCATAGGCTGAGAAGGAACTCAGACTGTTAAGTAATGGGGAAGGCAAGTCGGGGATTTGAGATGACATGACTATCCACGTTTATGTTTCTTTTCTTCTAACCTACCCTCCAGTTGGGTTGACCATTTTTTTCCCTGGGGATCCTGGCCCAGCACAACCTGTTGACATGACTTAGGAACAGCATCCTGTTCATGCTTCCTCTTGGGCTCACCCATGTCTTCCAGAGTGTTACTCCTGGTTGAGCTTGGTGCTGATGACCTGTTTACCCAGCCCAGGAGTAGCAAGCTGCAGCCTAAGGAAGGGTGGCTTTCTTCATTTTGTCCCAAGGCAGTGAGGTACCAAGGAATTATCATTTCCTTCAATGTCTCTGGATCTGGGTTGGGCAGTCACTCCTGCAGAGGTAACAGGATAAGGGCCTGGCTGCTACTCCCTGGGCCTCACTTCTGTTGTGTAGAGCAGTCTTACTGGACTGATACCTCTGTGTACTCTAAGGGGTTCCCACCAGCGACGAGGAAATGTAGATCCTGGTGAGGACTTACAGCAAGAGCTAGTGTGGCAATGGGGAGTGGAGGATGAATAAACATGATGGGTCAGAGGGAAATGCATCATCTTTTGCCCCAGACACTGAGATTTGCCCTTGTTCCAAGTGGCTCTGGCAAGCTGTTACCCATCCTTTGTCCAGCTATGTCACAGAAGTGACCATTTTGCTAAATAAGTCATCTGCATCCTTGGTTCTGAGTATTCACTGGGTTCCAGTTTCCTGGCCTTGCATTCCTGTTTTCCTGCCTAAAGTGCTCCAAATCTACCCCTTCTAATGTTGATGAGGGTCCTCTTTTCATGCATGTTTTTCATGTATGTATGTTTTTGTTCAAACTAAAGACTGAGCTCTGTCCACCACAACCCCATGCCTTACCCAGGAATTAATTGTGCCATAGTAATCTTGATTTCCTAATAGTGTCCCCTCCAAGGTGCTAGGTGCTGTAGGCACCCAGTAATTATGTGTGGCTAGGGTAAAGTGAGGAGCCTTCCAGACCCCAGCTGCTCATGAAGTGTGTCCTCAGACTTGCCCACATTAGCAACCATGTGACTCCACTTGGACAACAGGCACCACTTTCCAGCCTAGCATTCAGGAATCTGCTGAGTACAGCTGTGTCCAGCTTCTCCTTTCCCTTTAGGGTTTTGTGGGCTCATCCTTCTCCACGCCAGATGAGCAAATCCTCATCATTCTAGTGTGAGTTAATGGGTTCCTTCCAGCACCCAACTGGAAGATGCCTTAGTTGAGGTCCCCTCATGAACAGTGAGGTCAGAGCACCCACACACCAAAGGAGCTGCCTAGGAGAAGGTCAGTTGGTCTTGATCTTGAGCCTATAACTGGCTCTGGGAGGCAGCAGGGTCACTGCTCCTAGAGTCAATTCTAGGGTCAAGCTCAAGACCAGCTGACCTAGGGTCCGTCATAGCGGGGTGAACAGAACAGAACAACATGAGGAACAGAGCACATTTTTTTTTGAAATATTCATAGAGTCATATTAAAACCAACCAGGCTAAATCAGAAAGTGGAATGCAAATTTTGCAAGAATTGTGAAAGTAAAACATGAGACTATGAAGGAATTTTAAGCTTACTGTTGTTTGCTTTGAGCTTTATCCACTGACGTATCTGTTCCACTCTAGTCTCTTCTGTTATGGGTAACCTCCTGGGAAAAATGTGAGATACAATGGTGGAAAAATATTGTCTCTGTAGTGAGAAAAAACCAGTTTAAATCCTGGTTCATTCACTCACTAGCTGTGGAACTGTGGGCAAGTGATTTCTCCCCTAGGAGCCTTAGTTTCCTCATCAGTAAATGGTGACAATCACAAAGCCTCCTTTAGAATGCTGGAAGAATTTAATGAGCTCACATGTTAGAGTCCCCAGCATAGGGTCTGTTGGTTCCTTTGCAGGCCACACCCACAGAGAGGGCCAGCACTAAAAGCAAACTGTCCCCTTCCATTCCCACAAAGAGAGGCCTACTAGAGGCCCAAGGACCCCTGGTTGGCCCAGATTCTTCACCGCAGAAAGGATGCAATGTTGGAGTGCAGCTAAGATACATCCTGAAGCTATTTAGGCCATAAACACAGGTGGAGAAAGTTCCTGGGCTTCTCATTACTTCCTTGCATCTTCCCCAAACAGAGTCCACATCTATGAGGTAAGAGCTCCTGTTGTAAAGACTCAGCATTAATAATATTTTCCTCTGCTCATGACAGGCTGAGCTCACCCCGTAAATGGGGTGGGGTGGGGAGACCCCCTGGGCGTGGTGGTGTTGGCTCCGGAGATTTCCTGGGTAAAGGGAAATGTTCAAATTCCTGGGCACCGGTGCCCCATCTCATCCAAGCCTTGCCACATCCTTGTCCCATAGGATCTTAGGGAAGTCATCCCCATCCATAAGCCTCAATTTCTTCCTGTGTGCACTGGCCTAAGACCTAGTCACTGCCCTGCTTTCTTTGGAGAATGGTTGGGTTGTGGGAAAACAAGGTGATGAGCTGGGGGAAATCATCACTGGCCCTTGCTGGGTTACCCCAACATGGCCTGAGATTTTTGTTGTTGTTGTTGTTGCAAGTTTTTTTCTCCCTGAAGTCACACTTTAAATTTCTACCATTTAAAATGATAAAAGCCACTTTCTTTTGTATCTGCCAGCTATTTCACCCCTTCCTGAGCAGAAAAAAATCTTAGGATTTGTGTTAAATAGCTCTCCCTCCACCCTCATCCTGTCTGGATGTACCAAGATCTAAGAAAATAGCATACAGCAGGCGGATTTGCCATGCTACAGGCTTCTTGCAGGCTGGGGAAGGCCAGCTGGGGCATTGGGCTGGAGCCGAGGGAGGCCAGCAGGCCCAGTGGGGGTGGGTCCCCGGGGTCTGCTGAAATACACCTGGGGAGAGGCTCATGAAAGGAAAAGAGCAAGTTCATCGTGGGGTTCCTTTGCTTGCCTTTTCTTTGAGGCACTTCCTTTTGAACCTCTAAAGTGACAGCCCTTCCTTGATCAAGTCTGGTGTCCCTGGACTTCTGGACAGCTCCAGAGCCCATGCCAATGGAAGCAACTTTTGTGGGCTCCTTTCATGTTCCATCCTCATGAGCCTGGAGATCTGGGTTGGTGACCCTCCTCCGTGGTAAATCAGAGACCCTGGGTTTCTCATAGAATCTGAGTCTCATGATCCACTGCATATTTAGTTCCAGCAACAAAACAATGAGCAGACAGACAAATAGATGTGATATTAAAAAGTGCACGCTTAAGGGAATGTTTTCACAGTGTCTGATGAAAGGAAAAGAGGCAGCCCCATTGGCCCAGAGGGAGTCTTGGCCAACACGAAGCTGAGTGCATCTCTCTAAAGCTCCGTGGACTCCTTGTTGCCAATAGGACAAAGTCTGCACTCGCGATGGGCATCTGTCTCCTGGACCCTGGCTCATCTCTGCTGCTCCCCGTGTTGTGCTGTGCCCGCACTGGGCTGGCCTCCCCCAGACTGCTTCTCCCAATGCCTTTTCACATTTCTTTGCCATTGCACATATGGATCCCTTTGCCTGAGTTTCCTTTTTTTTCCTTTTTCTGCTTATTAAGACCCAGCAGGAATGGACGTCCCCTTCTCCAGGAAGCCCAAGGCCGAAGAGACTTTCTTGCTCCTAGGCTCATGGAACACTCATCCACTCCACACTACTGCACCATGGTTCCATTTCCCAAGCATACAGTGGGCTCTTGAGGGCCAAAGCTGTACCTTCTTGAATTCTCTGCCCCTCATGCCCTGTCTGGGGCTAGACCAGCCTTCAAGATGGAGCTTCCTAGGTCCCAGCCCACCTGAGGCTGTCAGATATTGGGCCTAAGCACTGGCTAGAGATCAAGGTCAAGAGTGTCCCTGGCTGGTCCCTTCATAGCCTGAAGGAACAGGGAATTGTTTTTACTGACTAAGAAATTAGATGAGACTGGCTTTCCTGGGGAGCTGGGAATGTGTTACTAAAATATATCTGAAATTCTGCGCTTCCCAGAAGAACTGGCGTCAGGAAGAAAGTACTAAATTTCCATTTGTGGAGTTATCTGCTCAGAAGTTTCTGGCCTTATTTTCCCTCCATAAAATAATTGCTTGGCTTACAGAAGATGAAGAAAACAGCACGGAGAAGTCTCATTGCCATTACCTGCCCCTTTGGAACCCAGGATTTCATTACTGAGGAAGGTGCCTGGGTTTCCTCATTGGAGGAGATGATCAAATGGAGATGATAACAAGTCAGTAGCTCTCTCCTGGGGGTTCTAAGGACTGTGTGAAATGTCCTATGGAAAGTGCCAAGCATGATCCCTGGCATACAGTAGAGACTTAGCAAATGTTGGTTCCCTCTCACTGACTCACTCACACTTTGGACAAGACCCTAGATCTCCAGGCCTGATTCTCTTGGCCTATTTTAAATCAAAGTATAATGGGCTCCACAATGGCCTTTTTCAAGGTGGCTGCTGGGTTTCTTTAGGAAGGAGTTCAAATTTGGAGATCCAAATTATGCACAAAGCTGGTGCTCTATTTGCCCCAGAAACCAAAGGGACCATCTTCAGGCTCGCCCATCTCTCCTTGCTCAGTGGCATGCTGTCCCAGGGTGGGAGCTTTTAAGGACATTGCCAGGAAAAAATAAAAGGCCCGAGAGATTTGTTTTAGAGGTACACACTCAAACTGCCCCACCCCCTTCTTTTTGACAAAAGAGACTAAGATTTTACACCCTCCAACAGAAAGTTTCTTTTCACGTACACTTTGGAAAATAATCAAATCTTATCTTGTTTGTCTCTTCCAAAGAAAGCTACCACCAAAGAAACACAGGGGTTACATCCTACAGGTCAGCCCAAGCCCTGCCCCAGGGAGGTGGTCCCTTTTTACAAAGACAAGGAGGAGCAGAGAAGTTCCCTGCAGTTCCACCCCCTCCCACTGACCACACAAAAAAGCAAAGAACACCTTTATCAAAAACTGCTGTGGACACAGCTGGCCGGCCAGTGAATGCTGGACGGTCAAGGCCCAGGCTGGGGAAGGGGTACAGAATGGTTGTGGGCCAAGCCCCATGCAGGTTAGGTGTGAGGATGGGGGGCCTCTCTTGTGGCCTAGGGAACATCGTAAGGTCACACTGGTCCAGACTGCAAATGTCTGGTGCCAGAGGCCCCTGAAGGAGGTTGCAGGGGGCAGCAGAGCAGTGACCCCCAAGAGCCTCAATCTTTTCCATGACGTAGAGGAGCAGAACACACATCTCCTCCACTCCTAAGGAGAAGGAGGGCAGGGGAGCCTCCCACTCCCCAGCACCTGCACAGTTGGCTTGCCAAGAGATCCACAAACTCTGAACAAAAGCAGGTGGTCTGGGAGCCAGAAATCCAAGGCCTTGCTTGTGGGTGTACTTCTGCTTGGGCCCTTGGCTGTGGCTGGTTAGGTTAAAAGGAAGCCTGGGCCTTTTGGAGCAGCATCTCCCACAGCAACAGGAGACCCCTCAGAAGGTGCAGAGCCCCCCGTGGAACACAGGGCCACCAGTCTTCTCCTTGGAGTCAGGCAGGGTGCCGCCTCGGAGCTCCTGAGCCCAGTTACTGCCATTCACACAAAAGGGGGTTTGGTCACAGCAGCCTCTGGACTCCGGCAGGTTCCCCATCCCATTGAGCTAAAAGGAGCTTAAATATTCCAGTGCCACCTCGTATACAAATTTATACTGTTCCTGAGAGGCGGAGAGGAGCAGAGGCAGAGAGGGAGAAGAGGAGACAAGAGAGAGATGAAAAAGGAAAGGGAAAATGCATTTAGTTTAGAGATACAGATTTTGGAGAAAACTTTTTCTATATCCATATTATGTCAACTCAAAATTACCCATATCTGGACATCCTTCAAAATTCTGCTTGATGCCTGCTTCTACCCAAGCTTCCTCGAATGCCCAGCTGGCATCATTCCCTTTCTTTTTTACTGTTTTGTACAACAGGGCTTCTCAAACTGTAACGTGCATACAAGGCAGCCAGAAATCTTTTTAAAATGTACATTCTGATTCAGTAAATCTGGAGTGGGGCTCAAGATTCTGCATTTCTAACAAGCTCCCAGATAATGATGCTGCTGCTGGTCTGTGACCCACACGTTAATAGGGCCTCACTTTGACTAAGACCACTATTCGAGTAGGTTTAAAGACTTATATTAAAGCTCCTCGTGCATGGTGCAGTGGTCCACCATGGTACCAGGTCTTATCACCCGGGGCTCTGCCCGCACACTCTCTTTATCACACTTTCCTCCATAGTGCTCTCTACTATAAATGCTCTCTATTGTAAAAATTACCATAAATTAATTGGAATATAATTGGACTGAATTGAAAACATACTTCACATTCTACTAATCCAGCATCCTTTCCTTTAAGCCTGAATTAATGACACTGTCTTAAGGAATGGGCAGAAAGTGAAGCAAAGTAGGTGTACCAGGATTAGTAATTGGATTTTCCTGCAAGAAAGAAAAGTTGGGGAGGTTGGAAGGGGAAGACACAGGGCAGACAACAGTGCATACCAAGGGCACAGAATGCAGGTATACAATTAGCAGCCAGGTGTTGAGTGATGTTACTATTTGATGTCATTTTCTCCAGGCCAAGGGAACTAGTCAGCCCTGGCTGTTGGAGAACAGTCCTTGGGATACTCACCAGGGTCTCCACCATGTTGGATTTGTTGTTACGCAGTGTTTTCACGATGTGGAACACGTCAATGATGTTTTGCTGCTGGATCATCTCACACACACTGCAGATGGCACAGAAGGTTCCACTACGGCCTCCCCCATTTCTAAACACAGAGCAAAGAGGTGAGCCATGTTCCTAGGTCCCTTCCAGGCACCTGATGATTCTAAAGCTACATCAGTAGGAGTAGGGATCAGCTGTCTGGGCAGATGCAAGGCAAGGCAATGGTGAAGGCTTTAGCCTGAGCCATGAGTTATGGTTTGAGTCCCATCTGTGCCATTAACTTGCTTTGACCTTGGGCAAGTCACTTCCTCTGTCTGGGCCCCAAGTTCCCCACTTGTATAATGAAGGGGTTGGACTAGATGACCTTTGAGAGTTCAATTAGCTTGATGTTTTCTTGGTTCTATGAGCATGTTACAGTCACTCAGGGCACACTCACCCAAACCCCAAGGGCAGGATGGTACTGTCTTTGTACATGTGACACCTGCATCCTTGCTGATGCTTGCATCCATGTCCAAAAGAATGCTCTGGGTCCACTTAAACATCCAATAAAGACAATGAAAATTTCCAAGTGATTTTCCTACTAGTTCTTCCCATCCTCCACGAAGGACAGCAATGCCCTGTTAGCCTAGGGTCAGCCAGCCCAAGCTTGGAGGTAGGAACTTGGAGGGAGGAACTGGGCCTGATAGGCTTTATCTTAAAATGACAGGTCTCTACTATACACTTTGGTTTAAGCAAGATGCTACTGATCTTGAGTCTAGGGATACAGGGTTGGTGGCAGAACTGTGTCTCTGTTACTCCTTTCCGAAACTCCATAAATCATCTTCATGGAAACACCCTTCAAACTCTTTACAGACAGTCCCTGTAGGAATATGCCTGATTCAGAACTCCTGGGCGTGTTGCCAAGAGCAACTAATGATTTCATGTAATGGTCTGTGTCTAAAGAACATCTGGACAGAAACTAAGGCACTCAGTCAATCTCCCAGATGTTTTATCTACAGGACATGCAGTGACCAGATGTTTCAAGTACAGAGAGTTGCTTTCCATTCACTGACTGGTGCCTGCATTTCAAGGTCTGTTATGGTATCTGTGGCCCTCAAGGAAACCAAGGTCCCTGTTGGTAAAAGAATGCCCCTGTACCTTCCTTTGGCTCAAACTACTGGCCACCTTGGCTGGAAAGGACATAGATAAAAAGACACTAGTGAAAAAAAAAAAAAAAAAAGCAGGCTAAAAAACAAACATGAGAGAGAGAGAGAGAGAGGAGAGAAAGGTCTCCTATGAAAGAAGGTTCTATCATTTCTGAAGCAAGAATAACAGCGTCCAAAAGGAAGAGGTGAGTAGACACAGGGTCTCAGGGCCTGGTGGTGTGAGAACCTGAAAGATGGGTGCTAAGGTAAGGTCACCTGAATGTGTGGGAGGCATCTGGGCATCTGGAGGCAGCAGGTATTAGCTGGCAGGAAACCAGCTGCTAGTTTCTGGGATGTGGGCAGAGCCAGCTGGGCTTGGCTGATGTCACCCATCAGCCTGACTTGGGACACCACGCAGCATCTTCCTGAACTCTAGCCTGAGGTTTGCTTCCTCTGGAAAAGAATTTTTGCTGCAGGTGGTGGCCCTGAAGCTCTGTGTGTGCATCTCTATGTGTCTGTGTGTTTAACCTCCTTTAAGCTCTTTGACTTGCCTAACATGTGCATGCACCACCTGTTTGAGAGGGAGAGTAATTAGCTGGTTTTGAAAAGACTGACCTCAATTCTGAGGTCAGTCAGGTGTTATCAGTGCCTCCACTAGCTCCAGAAATATTTGTTGTAAGAAAAGACCTTCGTTCAAATTTCCTTTAACATAACATTTTAAAAGAGAGAGGCCTTCTCAGTGACTTTTCCTCAAATCGTTGAAGTTCTAAGAAGCAAAGTGAGTGTGAATCAAATATTTCACACATAGCTGTTATGGCTGCAGATTTGTTTTGGGTGTGAGACTTTGTAGAATCCTCTGTGGTCACTCTATACTCCCAGGATAGATTCTGTGACACTTGCTCTTTTAAGTAATTGCATTTACATTTGCATATTTGCTACCATGACATTCTTGGTCTCTATGTTGGCAGATAAAGTGTGTTTACTTTCTATTTCATGCCAAAGCACTACAGGGTCTGAAGATTGTCTAATTCCACATACCCATTGAACAGACGAGGAAACTGAGGCTTATAAAATTCAGTGATTTTCTTGATGTTGCACAGCTTGTCAGCCACTGTCCTCTCGAGGTCCTGACCTCCACCCAGTGTAATGACACCAGAATTCATTAGACTGGACAATGTCCATTCGAAGACAGGAGGTGAAGTCTCCAGTTCACCCCAGCAATGGGGGTATAAACACAGCTGGTCTGGAGCTCACTGTGCCCCTGCACAATAGCGTTCCCAGAGTCCTTCACATCCATCTATCAGCCCCTGAGGGCAGTGCCTTTCCCTCATGCTCTTTTTGTCCTATGATCCCTTTAAGCCCATTGTAGAGAAGCAGGCAACCTCCTCTCATGTTTGTGGAAAGACCACTAGGTTTTGCATCAATAATATGTCATATATTAGTTCAGGACAACAAACTGGCAGCCCCGTTCCATTAAAGGATCATAATTCCTTTGAATGTACTGCCACTAGCCTTTGAGGGATGTTGAGTTGTGGTATAGCCAGGCCTGCCTAGGACTGGGGTATGTGGCCAGCAGCATCTGCAAGGATGCTCTATCACCCACCACCCTATTGCCCTGGTGACACCTCCCTAGTACTCACAGGCAGTGGACCACAGTACGTCCCTCCCTCCCGTCATACTGCTCCTGCCACTTCTCCAGTCGTCGGACCACTTTGAGCAGAGAGCGCTTGGAGGGGGGCGTGTCCCGGTAGGCAGGCCAGCCAATGTACTGGAGGTGCTGGACTATACGATAACCATCCTGTGGCTGAGAACAGAGAGGCTGTTAGGGCTGTTCTGCTGGGGATGCTTGCATCCATGCACCTTGCAGATACCCTGGGGACTGCAGCATCATGGTGGAAGACAGACCAAATGGGATCTAAGCCATATCCTCACGGGAAGAGTCCCTATGACTACTTCTATTCCTTCGTGTACACAGATTCTCTTGCCGTGACTGCCCTGAACCCCCTTTTGTACCTGAAAAACTCCTGCTCAGCCTTCAAAACCCAATTTAAATGTCCCTTTCTTTAGGAAAGCCGTCCCTGACTCTGTTGGGCAGAGTTTTTTCTCCCTGAGGCTCATGTGCCAGAACATGTCTCACTGTCTCAGTGGACAGTAAACTCTGACCTGGGGGGTAGGGGAGGTGCTGAGCTCCTTTCATCCTGGGCCCCAAGTAGTGACCAAAGCTGCATTAGTTAGCAACCATTTCATAGATTGCTAATCTGCCCCTCCCACCCACTACTCTGCTCAGCCAGTGAACATCCTCATGGAAGTAAGTAATCACTTTTCATCTAGGTGTTGGCAGTGCCTGGCCCAAAGCTTATGGGATCCAATCAAAGGCTGCATCAACTCATGCCAGTACAGAGACACAGTGGGGAAGAGCTAATGTCTAAGAAGTTTTGTCTACACGGCAGCAAGTGTGTCAGGAAACAGGCAGATGGCAGGTTGGATGTCGCTCGTTGCATCTCTATGTGTTGGAGTCATTGCTGAGTCTGGAGCCGGAATCAGCACAGGCATCACTTCCTCAAGGAAGAAATTATCAGGAGAGCACAACACAGACTCTTGGCTGGCTCAGCGGGATCCTCTCTCGGCAGCCTCCATCTGTCTTGGGGAGGAGGGGCTCAGCAAGCAATGGCGGCCGTGTACTTACCCGGGCCATGTTACAGATGCGGAATATTCTGTGGATGATGTCCTCGTCGATGTCTGCGGAGACGAACTCCACCTGGATGGGCCCATAGCACCCGGAGGTCTTCTCAGGCCAGTACTGCATACAGAACTGAGATAAGGAAAGAGGTCACAGAAGGAGGTCAAAGGCAGGGGGCGGGTATCAAAGTCTCATTTATCAACAAGCTTTGCTTTTCTTTCTTTCTTTTTTTTTTTATTTTGAGATGGAGCATCACTCTTGTTGCCCAGCCTGGAGTGCAGTGGCACAATTTTGGCTCACTGCAACCTCTGCCTCCCAGGTTCAAGTGATTCTCCTGCCTCAGCCTCCCAAGTAGCTGGGATTATAGGCACCTGCCACCATGCCTGGCTATTTTTAGTAAAGATGGGGTTTCACCGTGTTGGCCAGGCTAGTCTTGAACTCCTGACCTCGGGTGATCCACCCGTCCCAGCCTCCCAGAGTGCTAGGATTATAGGTGTGAGCCACTGTGCCCAGCCATCACCAAGCTTTTTTTATGGCTGGAAGGACATATTGGCCAGAAAGGTAGAGTATTATGTAGGAAATTAGACTCAGTTTCCCCTTTAGGGAGCAGCCATCCACTTTTTCTGGTGTTGAAATATCAAGGCTTTGAGCACAGAAACACTGGGCTTGCAAATCTTTGCTATGTTGATTTCAAACCATTTGTTAGGTTTGCTTAACCTGAGTTTCCTCATCTGGAAAATGGGGAGAATAATATCTACCTCTAAGCCCCGCTGTCAGGATTAGATAGAACATGCTAAAGAAAGGGCAAGTACCATCTAGTTTTCTTTTCACCACGCAAATCATCGCAAGCTCTTCCTCATTCCAGGAAAACCTTCATAGTGTTCATTCATGATCAGATCAGAAGTAGTGTAAAAAATACAGGGGTTTCGGGAGGCGGAGCTTGCAGTGAGCTGAGATCGCGCCACTGCACTCCAGCCTGGGCGACACAGCGAGACTCCATCTCAAAAAAAAAATTATATATATATATATGTATATATATATGTGTGTGTGTATATATATATGTGTATATATATGTGTGTGTGTGTGTATATATATATGTGTGTGTGTGTGTGTATATATATATATATATATGGGTTTGACCTCAGGCGGCCTTGAGTCCAAATCTGGGCTCAGGTGCTCACTAGCTGTGCAGCCCAGGCCTCAGTTTTCTCATAGGTAAAGTGGGGATAATTATGCTTACTTTGCACCAAAAGTTAATGTCACATGGTGCTGACAGATCTTGCCTATGATTCTTTCTATTTATCTGGAATTGGAAATTAGGACCTACAGCTGAGAGCAAAAGGCAGTGATTGACCTTCTGTTTAAGACAGTGGTTCTCAGTCTGAGACTGTTTTGTTTCCCAGAGGGCATCTGGGCAATGTCTGAAGACATTTTGATTGTCACACCTGGGGGTTGTTGCTATGGGCATTTAGTGAGTAGAGGAGAGGATGCTACTCAACATCCTGCAGTGCACAGATTAGCTCCCCCCGAGAGTTATGTGGCCCCAAATATCCATAGTGCAGAGACTGAGAAAACCTAGTATAAAATCATTATAATAATAATTATTATTATTATTTTTGAGACAGAGTCTCACTCTGTTACCTAGGCGGGAGTGCAGTGGTGCGATCCTGGCTTGCTGCAACCTCTGCCTCCCGGGTTCAAGTGGTTCTCCTGCCTCAGCCTCCCAAGTAGTTGTGACTACAGGCATGTGCCATCACACCCAGCTATTTTATTTTTTTATTTTTATTTTTATTTTGTATTTTTAGTAGAGACAGAGCCTCACCGTGTTAGCCAGGATGGTCTTGATCTCCTGACCTCGTGATCCACCCACCTTGGCCTCCCAAAGTGCCGGGATTACAGGTGTGAGCCACTGCACCTGGCCATAAATTATTCTTTAAGCTTCAGGGGTCATTGAGAAGAAGAGATGGAGGCTGGGTGCGGTGGCTTACGCCTGTAATCCCAGCACTTCGGGAGGCCAAGGTGGGTGGATCATGAGGTCAGGAGTTCGAGACCAGCTTGGCCAAGATGGTGAAACCCGTCTCCACTAAAAATACAAAAATTAGCCGGGCATGGTGGTGGGCACCTGTAATCCCAGCTACTCAGGAGGCTGAGGCAGGAGAATCACTTGAACCCAGGGGACAGAGGTTGCAGTGGGTGGAGATCACGCCACTGTACTCCAACCTGGGAAACAGAGCAAGACTCCATCTCAAAAAAAAAAAAAAAATAGAAGAAGAAGAAGAGATGGATATCTTGTTTCTTGTATCTTTGTCTCTGTTAAGCCACTAGATAACTTTAGCTGAGGAGAGAATGTTGAGGTGGGGGGTGGGGTGTGTGGCTGCAGAGAGGAGCAAGGCATGCTCCCTCCAGTTCCTGGTTCCCAAGGGGCACAAGATGGATCCTGCCTAGGCTACAGGTCCCATTGCTGGGGTACAGAGGGGAGACAAGATTGCGGCTGCAGGCTCGCTGGGGACCACCCCAACATGAACGAAGAAGTCATGTGTTAGACCCTTCATCTGGGGATTACCCTGAAGATATAGCCAAGATTCACAAAGAAAGACCCACCGAGACTTCTGAGAGCAGTTTGGGATTGAGTCTCTCCTCAGCGGGGGTCTGGTTCAGGCTACCCCAGGCTTGCAAATAGGGGGCTAGATGGACAGAAGTGACCCACCCCCTACAGATGCAGGGTTTTCATCGAAGGGGGTGCTTGCTCTCCATTTCGTGGCCGAAGAACAGCCATCTCACCCTGAGAAGTCACATGTGAAAATGTCTTCATTGTCTCCTTCCTCCAGAACTAGAATTAGAAGGGAAGAGCAGCGAGCAGGAAGGATGTAGGAGATGGAAACTCATGTCTCCCACCTTCTTAGCTGTGGAAACCCCAAGTTCTAGCTTAGGAATATTCACCTTATAGCAGCAGTTGGCATACTATTGCCCACAAGCCAACCCAGCCAGCTGCCTATTTTTGCATATAAAGCTTTGCTGAAACACAGCTACACTTATTCATTTATGTATTGTCCACAGTTGCTTTCATGCATCACCCACAGAGTTGGGTAGTTGTAACAAAGACCATATAGCCTGCAAAACCTGAAATATTTCCTATCTGGCTCTTTACAGAAAAAGTTTGGCAACCCCTACTTTATAGGGTTGTTCTGAGGATAAAGGACATAATTCATGTAAATAAAGCCCTTACCACAGTGCCAGGCATGGAATAAGCATTTACTAAATTCCAGTGATTCATACCATTATTGAATCCATCAGTGGTGCTCAACAAAAATAATAATAGTAATAGCTATGATATATAAATTTGAAGGATTCTTCTTATCACCCCTCATAAATAGCATAAGTATGCAAGGTTAAGCTTCAGAACGCAATGATGCCTTGCTTTCCTGGCGTCTCCACTGGGGGTTAACCAAGCATAGTGAGA
Organism: Pan troglodytes; assembly: GCF_028858775.2. Lineage (NCBI taxonomy): Eukaryota > Metazoa > Chordata > Mammalia > Primates > Hominidae > Pan > Pan troglodytes. The sequence continues at coordinate 48,342,179 of NC_072419.2, forward strand.
AAGGAGCTCTGAGTGTGTGTGTGTGTGTGTGTGTGTGTGTGTGTGTGTGTGTGTGGTCGGGCGCTGGTCACGGGCCTCCATGGCTGGACAACCATCTGCTGAGCTGTGCAATAATGACAAATCCACAATTTGAACTTCATTTCTCTTTGCCATTGGCTCTTCCGCCTTGCAACCTTCACAGTAATGAGAGATTGGTACAACTAAGTCTATGGTTGGTCAGAGAAACCAGAGTTAATCAGAACTGCCCATTAAAAAAAATAATTGCCTTTATCACCTGCACTGAATTTAGGGTTCCTAGAGTTTGGCTGTGATCCTGACACAAGGTGCATGGATCCAAGGTATCAGGGAAGGCCTATTATCCCCAATATCTTCAGTCTGGAGAGAATGTGGAATGATTTGTCTCTTTTAATAAGATTTCCAGACCAATTTCTCAAGCTAATAGATTCTACTACGCCTCAAACAAGACTCCTATATTTCGGGACACTTCTCTGCATTCGATTTTCTGGGTCACTCTCTCATAATGCCCAGAGGGCTGGGGAAGGTTGCAGGCTTTTCTAATCCTAAATCAGAGTCATCCTTTCACTTGGGTGCCCTAATTTGTGAGACTACAGCAGCAGCAGAATGGGTGAATTCAGCAGGGTGATGTGCTGGCAAATGTGGTGTTTGAGCTGCCAGGGATCATCAGGGTCTCTCTGCAGCCCAGGACACTGCATATATTCTAGCCATGGGAAATAAAGAAAGCAGGGGGGCCATGTTTTCTCTTCCCACTGACCCTTTGGGGCTCAGAAATGACTCTCATCAATAAGAAACATCCTCTGTGGTTTAGCTCAAGACTGTCCTGGTGTTCAAGTGCTGTAGCTGCACCTGAATGGATGCTACCATTTTGGTTTGCTTATGTTGTGTAGCAAAAGGTGCGAAAATGCATTGGGGTTTCTTCTTGAAGCTCCCTGGATTCAAATCGTGGCTCTATCGCTTTCTAGTTTGAATGGCTTGGCTACATCTCTTAGCTTCTCCAGTTTGTTATGAGTGGCTGTGAATTTTAATGTCTACTTAGCATAGGGATCTGTATCTAGCAAGTACTCAATTAATGTAAGCTGTGATTATTAGGCAGCATGGGGGAGGGTTCCTCAAACCAAGATGGATAAATAGATGATTTTTTTCCCTCCACTTAGTAGCTTTTATGAAAATTTCTCTTTAGGATAATACTCAAAGGACTGCCCGTGTGAAAATTCTGGATCAGCCAGCTTGGGGTAGCTGTGAAGATGAGTAGCATCCTAGATATGGGATACTGCATGTCAAAAAACAGAGATCTGTGGGTTGCTCTGATGAGCTGAATGACCCAGAAGATAAAAGAGGAAGGTTGAGATCATTGTAGAACCAGTGAGGTATAAAAGGCAACTCAGTGTGTCACATAACCCTGCTCCTAACCTCTGAAATATGCCATAAACTCATAATAGCATGTAAAATGCATACTGTGCATGTATTTCTTGCAGAAACCAGCAAGAAACTGAGCTCGGCTCCCTGGCTCACATAGACATGGAACAGAGATCACATCTGTGAGTGGAGGAGCCAGACTTTTCATATAAGCACGTAAGCATCTGCGATTTATACAGCTCCTGGGGAGGGAAAGCTTATGGTTTCTTAAGGCTCAGGAAATGGGAATTCTAGGAAGCCTACTTGCCTCTTTAAGATCACGAGGATGTAGCTGACCTAAAGGCCACACTTACCCTGAATGCAACCTTGACATTTTCTTCCTTAGATGTAAAACTTTTGAAGTTGGCTGATCCAAGAATAGATTCAAATTCTTCAGCCAAGAGTCTAGACCAACTGACTTTTTCCGCTTCATCGCCTAGTAAGTACTCTCTCCTACCCTTTCTTTTCCAGTGGTCTGAGGGTGAAAGGTGATACTGCCTGAAGGGAGGGCTTTGCCACTGCAGATACATACAGGCAGTGGCAATGAACACACTGGGGAGAGGAAGTCAGTCCAGTTGTTGTTAATGATTTAGAAATAATCATGCTTCTTCCAAAAAAACAGAGGGGACTTTTGTTGTCTTTTGTCAGAACAAGTTAAACCAAGCAAAAGTTGTGAAGCCTGTGTGGATAGCCCTGGAACAGCTGCCATACATTATTCCACCTAGTGCTCTCCATAGCTGTTTGGGCCATGAAAAGATGTCCTTGCGGGGTGCAAGTTCACGTGTGATATATAACAAATGCAGAGGTAGCCTCACGCATTAAACATCTTTTTTCTTGCTGATGGAATCAGAAAGCTTGTTAGTCACTGGAATAAACATGCTCTGATGAGTTGAATGAAAACTAGCATATGGGTCTATTTTTGGAATAAACATTTTTAGAGCATATTTCAGTGCACCTTAGTTATGCCTTTCTTTTATTAAAAATACTTTGATAAAATGGAAAGGCCAAGTAATATCATAGCGTTAGAAATGAAGGACTCTATTTATTAAGGCCCCTGTGACCCAGAGTGAAGAAATCAATCCCAGGCCACCTAAAGGTGAAGTGAATTGGTATTTTAAAGAGAGAAATGTAAGTTTCCTGAATTGTTTTTAAAATTCAGCATCAGTGATTATAAAATTCCTTTAAACAGATTCTATAAAGATCCAAAAATATATAATTGGCTTTGATACTATGTCCAGTTAAGGAAGGCAGACTGTGAATGAAGGCATAAAGGAGACAGGGACAGAGGGAGAAAGAGAGGGAGAGAGAGGGGAGAGAGAGAGAGAGATTCACACATCTCTCCTCATTGTATCCTCCCAGTAGTCCCATGAAGCTCCATAATACAATCTCCACATAGTGGGTGGAAACTTACTCTTATAACAGCTGCATCAGAGTTTGTTTCGGGGAAGGAAGGGTTGGAGTTTAGGAACATAACTACAGAAGAGTCTTGGGGCGGGAGGCAAGGCTCAGAGCAGGTTTAAGAAAGAGGTACTAAGGAGATGGCTAGATTTTGCAGCTTAAGAAAGGAACAACTTTTGGGGAGAGGGTGGAAGAGCTGAGAAGGGAGGGATGGGAAAGGAGGTAAACGGGAAGAAAATGGTTTGGGCAACAGGGTCAGGGGAAGATGTGTTACTGCTAGTGAGAGCTGAGGAGGCAAGGTGGGGCTTCAGAAAGAGGATGTGTGATGTTCAACTTTAAGTCATGGGCATTGCTGGGATATGAAGCTCATATTTCTCCGACTAAAGCCTCAGCTGAAACTTGGAAGTAAACATGAGACTACAACCCCCTCAGAATTCTCAGAAATATTGGGGATGGACATTGGGTTTTCCCATAGGATGGGGAGTAGGGAACAGAGCAAATTTTATTTAAATCTTCAAAGACAGAATGAACTTGGCTAACATCTAGGTTATAGTAATCTAACAAATGATAACATTAAGACTTGGAGAAAGTAAAGGAACTGGCTCAGGGCAACACAGTGAGTAAGTACCAAGGCTACAATTTGAACTCAGGTCTCTTGACCCCAGGTTTCTTTTTTACTGCTACCCCTACCATTCTGGTGGGGACAGAAACAGAGACACAGCCCCTTGCAAAGTCAGACCTGACTGAGGCTGGCTGAGATGCAGGTTGGGTATTTTGCATATTTTGCTGGTGTGTTAGGCTGTGTTTTCACAAGACCAGACTAAAAATGGGGATATTAGGAGTTGCTATTTGCCCTAGAGACACAATGGCAGCAAGAGACATCTCTGAAATAGCACCCTGCTTTTCTCCTGGGAGAATGAGGAGCTTGCCCCTCTCACTTCCATGGGAATCCATCACAGCCCCCATTATCCTTGCGCTCAGGCACCCTCACCTTTCCAAAAGGCTTTGCATCCCTGATCTCTCAGGCTTTCCACAGTGGGAGCCCCAGAACAGAGCAACTCAGCTTTTATGTAAGTTGTGGACTCTTATTTGTTTTAAAGGAAAGAAACATCCTTGTATGCTCCACACACCAGGTGCCATAGCACATTCATAGGTCTCAGGGGTTAGGATGTGGACATCTCTGGTGGGGCCATGATTCTGGTCACCACGCAGCCCCACCCTTTGGCTGGTGTGGAGGATCTCCTGAGCTCTCTAAACAGTATGGTGAGTGTGGCATGACTGCAAGGAGGGCTTCTTTCTGGTGTCTTTCTGGTGGTCCGTAGAGACCACAAAGATGGAAAAGATCTTGTCAATGCTGTTGGATGTGGTTGAAAATGTTCTGTCTGCTGAGTCTGAGAAGTGACAGCATGCTTTGCTGGTTGGCGTGGTTCTAGGATTTTACCCCACAAATCTGACCACAGACATTTGGAGTCCTAAAGAGTTAGAAAAATCTGTAAGGTTGAATGCAAAAGTTTGAATGCCTTTATTTTGAGCCCTCATTGATCATAATTACCTTTGAACAGCAACCACTGCAGAGAATGAAAGAAAGAATATTTGGGGCTGACTAAATGAAGTAGTGTAAGATTCTGAGCAGGGGCAGATTTGGCCAGCAGTGCAAAAAAAATAAGGCCCTGTGAGAGCTTACACCCTCTTCTTATTTTGCTGCAGCTTACAGGTAGCCCTGCCCAATCCCCAACGTACGCTCTTATGGTTCCCAGGCAAACCACAGGAGATGGCATCGGTCCTCTCAGGAGTGACCTAGAAATGCTCAGGTCCTAAGGCAGACCTGTCCATGTTGCCAGGCTGGGCTAGCTTGGAGGCTGCCTTGGCATGAGCATGCAGGCAGACAGATGCTGACGCCACTTCAAAGAACCGCCCCTCCAGGTGCCGAGGGCGGCTTTTCTGATGCTCATGCTGTGTCATTGTTTATTTTCATAAGGCGCCCAGCTGCTGCGGTGATGATATTTATATCAATAAGTGCTCTATTCATCTGCCGGTTTCAGGGAATGCTTGCCAGCTGCATATGGCAGCCAACCTCAGGGTACTTCTGAGCCTGATGTTTTTGCATTTAGAGAATCAGTTCTCAAACTCTATACCAACATCTGGGCCTGAAAGATTCTTCATTCACCCAGGACCCACCCTGAAAGGGGGAGCTATAGCCAATGACCTTGACCTTTGTTTCAAAGGTTTTATATGTCCCAAAGTGAAGTTCTTTGAAAGTCATCCTCTGTGCCTGAGCTCTGGTTTTGCAGAAAGGGATGTTGAAAAAGAGAAGAGCAAACAGGGTTTTGCAGGCCAGACTTCACGCCCAGGCTTATGAGCTGAGTGAGTTCATTGTTTTATTTCTTCAGCCAAAAGCGTAGGGTGGTGATGCCTTCAGACTCCAAAACTCTGCAGGGAATGTTCCAGAACTCTCTGTTTTATGAGAATTCATTTATTTTTTATAGTTATCGCAGTGTCTAACCTTCTATTGCTCAGGCCCCAATCATTGGCATTATCCTTCATTCCTCTTTTTTTTTTTTTTTGACAGGGTCTTACTCTGTCGCCCTAGGCTAGAGTACTGTGGTGTGATCACAGTTCTCCACAGCTTTGATCTCCTGGGCTCAAGTGATCCTCCTGCCTCAGCCTCCCAAGTAGCTAGGATTACAGGCATGGACCACCATGCCCAGTTCATTTAAAATTATTTTGTAGGGCTGGGCGCAGTGGCTCATGCCTGTAATCCCAGCACTTTGGGAGGCCAAGATCAGCAGATCACCTGAGATCAGGAGATCGAGACCAGTCTGGCCAACATTGGGAAACCCCATCTCTACTAAACATACAAAAATTAGCTGGCTGTGGTGGCTCACCCCTGTAATCCCAGCTACTTGGGAGGCTGAGGCAGGAAAATCGCTTGAACCCAGGAGGCGGCAGAGTTGAGATCGTGCCACTGCACTCCAGCCTGGGTGACAGAGTGAGACTCCATCTCAAAATAAAAATTCTTTTGTAGACACAGGGTGTCACTGTGTTGTCCAGGATGGTCTTTAACTCGTGGCCTCAACTCCTGACCTCAAGTGATCCTGCTTCCTTGGCTTCTCAAAGTGCTAAGTAAGATTACAGGCATGCCTGGCCCTTGATTCCTCTTCCTCTCTCTTATTCCATAGTCAGTCAATCTCTCTGGATGTGTTGTTGGCTTTACCTTCAGAATCTACCCCCCGGTTCAACCAACCTCACCTGCCACCTGAATGATCACAGTAGTCTCTTGTCTGTTCTCTCTGCTTCCATTTCAGAAACCACTCTTCCCCATCCTTGCACCAACAATCTATTCTCAACACAGCAGCCAGAGGGATGCTTTTATTAAAAAAGGCAAATTATGTTGCTCCTCTGCTTCAAACATGTGCATGGCTGTTTCTCTGAGAGTGAAAGCCCAAGTTCTTCTATGTCTTCCATGGCCCTCTGACCTCACCTTCTGCTGCTTTCCCCACAGTTGTGCTGCTCTGCCCATGGCCTCTGTGCTGTTCCTCAAGGGCACCAGGTGCATGCCTACCCTGCAGCCTGGGTGCAGGTGTTCCCTCTGCCTGCGATGCCCCCCTGAGAGTCACATGGCTCACTCTCTCACCTCCTTCAGGTCTGTGTTCAAATGTGTTCTTCTCCATAGGGCCCACCTTGACAATCCTATTGCAATGACACCCTATGTCCGAGATCCAACGTTCTGATCTTTACTACCCTGCCCTCTTGTTTGCCTTTTTCCAAACAGTCGTGTCAGCCTTCTAATTTACAATTGAGCACATTAGAGAATGTGTGTTGCTTATTATCTGTCTCCTGCTTTAGAATAGAAGTTGCATGAGAGATGGGAATTTTTTTTTATGCCTCGCTTTGTCTGTGTTGCTCAGTGATGCATTCCAAGCACCTAGAATAGCTTCCAGCAAATAGCAGATGCCCAACAAATATGGGTTGCCTGAATCAATAGACTCTCTCCGGAACATCTCTCACAGGCACATCCCAAGGTGCACTCAATTTCATCCCCCTGTTCACCTGCTCTTCTCGCTGCCTTCCCCTACCTTCCTGACTTTCATATTTTCCCCAGTTATATCCCCAGTTGCCTAATTGCCCAGACTCAACTTCCTGCCATTATCTGCAACTTTCCTTCTTATTCACCTCCCACCTGCACCTGCTCCCTAAACCTCAGGGACTTAAGTCTGGAAATGTTTTCACGTCCAATTCCAGTCCTCTCACCTCCTGGCCACTTCTGCAGTTCAGATAACTACCTTTATTGTCTGCACATTTGCAACATTCTCCTCCCCGGTCTCCTGGTTTCCAGGTCTTTCCTCCGGCCTTTTACCTGCACTGATCCCCAGACCTGGCTCTCTTTTTATTCTTACCCTTTTTTTGCAATTTTTATTTTTTTTACTTTTTAAGAGATGGGGTCAGCCAGATGTGGTTGCTCACGCCTGTAATCCCAGCACTTCAGGAGGCCGAGGCAGGGGGAACACTTGAGGTCAAGAGTTTGAGACCAGCCTGGCCAATATGGTGAAACCCCATCTCTACTAAAAATACAAAAATTAGTCGGGCATGTTGGCACACGCCTGTAATCCCAGCTACATGGGAGGCTGAGGCATGAGAATCACTTGAACCTGGGAGGCGGAGGTTGCAGTCAGCCAAGATCGCACCACTGTTACTCCAGTCGGGATGACAGAGTAAGAGTCAGTCAAAAAAAAAAATGGGTTCTTGCACTGTCACCCAGGCTGGAATGCAGTGGTGGGATCATAGCTCACTTGAGCCTTGCAGTGCTCAAGCAATCCTCCCGCCTCAGCCTCCTGAGTAACTGGGACTATAGACACATGGCACCATGCCTGGCTAATTAAAAAAAAAATTTTTTTTTTTTGTAGAGACAGGGTCTCATGGTGTTGCCCAGGCTGGGCTTGAACTCTTGGCCTCCCAAAGTGCTGGGATTACAGGCATGAGCCACCATGCCCAGCCTCTAGACCCATCTTTCTAACAGGAACACTGGCTGTGTTATACCACTGTCAACCCTCCAGTGTTTCACCTTCCTGCACAGAAAGTATTTCTAACTGTGCTCCTCCAAACTCCAGTGGTCCCACAAAGGACTGACCCCTCTAAGGGCACCAGGAGAAAATGAGACAGCAGTGTGGGTGGAAGCCCAACCCCTGCCTGCTGCTTCATCATGAGCAGCTTTTGGTCATCCCTGTTTCATACATTGGGCTTGCATGAAAGCTTTTATTCATAGAAAGGATTCTGTTGCTTACAAAGTAAAAGTCTGAAGCTTGCTATGCTGCCAACCAAGACCCAAGCTCCTTAGCCTGGCACAGGGACCTCTCTGCAAGCTGGGCTCTGCTGCATTTTTCAGCCTCACTACATTCTTCTCCTCCTGATATTCCTCTAGGTCCCAGCCACACTGGAACATAAACTGTTCCGCAAATAAGTCTGTGTATATTCATCCCCTGCCTCGCCTTTGCCTCTGCTGTTCCCTCTGCCTGAAATGCCTTTTCCCAGTGAGTTCAGCCTCCATATGCCTAAAGCTCCTCTGCCTTCTTCAAGGCCAAAGTCACCTTCTTTTTGAAGTCTTCCCTCACCCTCTGGGCAGAATTAATTGCTCCCGGCTCCTGGCCAACACAGCACTTCACTGCTGACCTCTATTATAACACAGCCACATGAGGTTGGGACAATGTGCTCATCTGTCTCTGGAGCAAGACCATGCGCTTTTGGAGGGCTGAAACTATAGCTCAGGTCTGTTTAAAAATTTTTTAAATTCCCATCCAAGGCCTGCACAAGGCTAGCTCTCATATGGGAATTCAATGTTACTTTAAGTTTTATTTAAGGCAGTGAAAGGATAGGTTTTTAAAAATCTGAAGGACCATTCTCAGCTCTTCCACCCCAGAATGGCTGCCCTGGCATAAAAACTGTTCCAAGATACACGTCCTGTGTCCTGGGTATGGGGATATGCTGTAGGCACGTGACGCTTGGAGCTATCAGAACAGAGGGGCTAAGGCAGGAAGCCTGCCGGGGAACAAAGGTCAACCGTGAGGAACTGGGGCTTGGTGGGGTGGTCAGTGGGTAACGTGTCCAAGGTTCAAGTCCCAGGCTCTGTCTGTACAGGCTGCATTGCAGAGGGGGAAGGGAGGTGAGTGTGGCCAGGCATCTGGGTATTTTTCAGGGCTGCAGGTGCTCAGTGCTGGGGGAGGCAGCCTCCTGGCTCTGCAAGATCTGTGTGATTTGGAGCAAGACAATAATCAATGCTTGTGAGATGGAGCAACAGAGTCTGGTCCCGGGCGGGGAGTTGGACAAAGCCCATAGGCAGGGGGAGTCTTGCTGGAGGTCTGGGGGGGTGACAGGACCCTCTGTAGGCAGCAGAATGGCTTGTCTGATGCTCATGGCCAGACACTGCTTATGACAAGACAGCTGGCTGGGGCAGATGTGGCAGGCACCGGCTGTCAAGGGCTCTCCCTCCAGGTTTAGAGCATGGCCCCCCTGACCCACCTAGGGCTTGGCTTGGCCTCCTCCTACCTGGGCAGTGTCCATCTCATTCAGCATCACCACAGAGGAGCAGTTGTAATCGAACACCAGCCTCCAGAAGTCTGCCACGGTGTTGGGTAGAGGGTGCTGGGTGACCACAAAGGCGGCAGGCTGCTTGTGGCTCTGACAAAGGAATGACACAGGCTTCGTAAATTACACATCCATCAGTGATATTCTGATATTACACATCCATCAGTGATATTCTGATGATGATGAGGCCCGGACTGAGGCTCCAGAGCCTGCCAAATAGATTATACAAAACACCTGCCTGTTCTTTTATCTCTCCATGCCCTGGCGGCAAAGGGGACCTTCTCATAATGAACACATTCTCCTCCAAACTAAGACATTTCATTAGGAAAGTGTCACTGGGATGGGATTATCCAAATAAATTATTTATGCCTCGGAGTTCAGCAAATAATCATAATTACAATACGAAATGAAAGATTTCAGATGCAGATTTGTTGCTCTACTGGTCAAGACACCTCTTGGGATATAAGGGATTGGCCGCGTCCCTGTGCCCATGATGCTGGGCGAGGTTTTGGGTCGGCCTGAGGCCGAGATTCTCCCAAAGGGGTAGGCTCCCTTCTGCCTCCAGGCTGGAGTGAGGGGCTGAGTTGCCCTGGCAAGGTGGGCACTGTGTCATGTGAGTCAATGGGGCAGTGGAAAGTACATATGCATTATTAATAAATAGTCAGGTAGACCTGGGGTTCAAGTACAGCTTTACCACTTGTAAGTTATGAGTCATCCATCTGTCCATCCATTTGCCCATGTATTCATTCATCCATTCATCCATTCATTCAAACTTTGTAGAGTGCTTTTTTTTTTTTTTTGGCGGGGTGGGTGCTAAGTACTGGCAAGTTATTAGATGATTCCAAAGCTCATGTTCTTCACCTGGAAAACGGAAATCATAAATCCAAAGGAATGATGTCACACAGATTGAATGAGATTTGCGTGTGAAAAGGCCAGCAAACAAGAGCCGCAATGTAAGCCTACTGGCAGGGCAGAAACACCCCTGACTTTGTTTTACGTCCTTGGCACTGGTATTGTCGCTGGCACATGCTAGACAGTGCCACTCCAGTGAATAAAACAATAAATTCAGTCCCATGTTGCAGATAGGGAAACAGAGGCCCAGAGAAAATGGCCTGGAGGCGGGGGGGTCTGGCAGCTTCAACCAGGGACCTATTTTCTCCCCACCCTGAAGTCATGTATTTGAAAAGATTGGGAAGATTCTCCACTTCATCAGTGGCTCATGTGCCTGATATGTTTTCTCAAGAGATGATGGTTTCTGTGGGAGTTATAGCTGTTTTCAGTGCAGTTACAAGCCAGAGGGAAGAGGGCAAAGACCCTGGAAAAAGCAGGACAAAGCCTTGCAAACATGGATGTCATGCGTGCATTGGCTGGGGGGGGGGGGGGGCCTTCTTCCGAGGGCCTTTTCCTGGCCAGTAGAATGTTCAGAAGAGGGGTCTGGGTGGGCATAGGCAAATAATTTATTTTCCAAAAGCCAAACTCTCTAGCTGTAGACAGCATCAACTTTGAGCCATTTCCAGACATGGAAAAACATTGCGGCTTTGAGAGTTAACAGACTTGGGGCTCCAATCCTTGGCTCCCATTTCTGAGCTACTTGACCTTGAGCAAGTGATGAATGAAAATACTCTGACCCCGAGGACCTCATCAGAAAATGGGGATGAGAATACCCACATGCAAAATGGGACAGTGCAAGTCCAGGGCCCGACATGGTGCCCAACACTCAGTGAATGTTTGTTTTCTTTTCTTTTTCCCTGTCGTCTCTGTGATAAATGCTCTATTAGGCCAGCACGCCTGACAAAGCCTTATCTGAAAATATGTTCGAGATCCGTGCTCCTGCCGGGTTTCAGGGATCAGCCGGCAATCCATTTCATGGATAACATCATCCTTTACCAGGGGAAACATTAAAAATTAACCCAGAGGACTTCATATTTTTCTGCTAGGAGCAAAGCTGCTATGGTTACCAGATAATGCACCGACTGGGCTGGAATACAGATAAGGACGACTTTTTTTTTTTTTTTTAATATCAGAAAGGCAAAGGCCCCAGTGATGGCTCACAGGAGAAATGCCCTGTGGACAAAGAGAATACAATCAGCATCAGCGCTTGGCAGAAGGCATTTGACTCCAGGCAGTATCTAACCTATTAAGTAGAGGCCAGGAGCTTATTTGATCTTTGCCTGGATGAGGAAGGCAGAGAGGGGGTGTTGGGAGAAGTGGGAGACAAAGCTAGGAGGAAATTGGAAGTATGGGCGCACCCCTAGGCTCCATTTCTCATCACACTCACACACATAATGCACACTTACATGCACACATACACATACATGCACTCATTGACTTTAGAAGGCTCTAAGCTATAAGCTAATGCCAAAGGTCTTCTCTCCACTTCTAGCTACTTGCTATGACCAAGCCAAGACTCCCTGATTCTGAACCTGGAGCTAGGGTTTTTACAGAGGATATGGGCACTCTGTGGACAGAGGCCAGGGCAGGCCCCTAGAGAGCTGGGATAGGCATTGACCTTCCATCCTCTAACACCCAGACCCTTGGGAGAAACTTCAAGAGGATTAGAGGTCAGAGAAGTTGTTGGCCTTGACCCCAGGAGAAAGCATCCCATGTTTCTGTCTATTCTGAGTGAGATAGGAGGGCCACATGGGCTAGATGGATGTGAACTCAGATGGGCTGGGGAGGGGAAGCTGGAAGGGCTCATTATATCAGGCAATGGTGTTCTTGGTTTTGAGCCTCAGGAGGTGAGATGTTTGCCTCTTATTGGATCCAGCAAATTGCGGGGAGGCTCAAGAAATGAATTCCAGAGTGTGACCCAGGAGCTCTGTGTGTGGGCTGTGCCACTAGCTCCCTGGGTGACCTTGAGCAAGTCTCTTTCTCTGTCTGGCCTCTGTTTTCTCTGCTGAAAAGTACATGGCTGGTAGTAGATGGTCCATAGTTCCTTCCTACTGCAAACAAACACCTGTACACCTTGGAGGGGAAGTGATGATAATCAGAAGTATCCGAAAAACGCAGGGGAGAAGCTTAGGCTCGCTGGACCAGGAACATGACCCTAATCCCAAACCAGGGCAGGGTGAAGCCCCTTCCTGGACCTGATGACAAGAAAGCGGGGGGCAGTGCCCCTCACAGGACAGCCAGGAACACAGCCCGCTTCCACCCCATGCTTGTTTTACTGCTTCCCACTACTTTCCCAATAACCATTTACTGAGCCCCTACTGTGTGCCATCCTCATTTTTGTCTCTGCTCAGGAGTTATCTGGAACCTTCATGGGAGCTACCAGAGGGCAGAACCTGTGTCTGCACCATCTTGTGTTCCCACGCTCAGGCCAAGGCCCAGCACAGAAAATACCTGCTTTACTAAACTTCAGGCTGAGAGTCGGCTCTGTGGGGAATGGAAGAGGTTGCTAGGCAGGCCTGTAGACTTGCCGTGGTGTCATGGGAGCCACCTTACGCTTCTGGTCTATTCTTTCCAGGCTCTTTGTATGAGAAAAGGAGCCAAGAGCCCACCTTGTGTCTAGGTTTGGACCAGAGCCTTCAGGGGAACAAAGGTCCTTGGGATTAGTAGATCAGAAGCAGGGGGGCTGGCTGGTGGGGTCAGGGCCCTGAGGTCCAGCCACCTCCACCTCAGGAAGAATATTTGCCCTAGAATGCCAGCTAGGAGCTTTCTGCCCGGGCTCGGCTTACATCCATCAGTGCTGCGTTGATGTAATTGCTGGATTCTCCGTCCACTGAGATAAGGAAGGGCAGGCAGCGGTCCAGAGGCAGCACGTCCATGCTTCGATTCTTATCATGGTTCCGGGGCAGAAGCCCAATGCTGCAGTCCTCGGGCCGCACACGGGGTGTCACAATGTTGAGGGTCTGTGGGGCACAAAGGTGAATAGATAGGCCCTGCTCATATGGCTGCCCCTGAGCAAAAGAGACAGTAATGTTCCAACTCAGCCTAACTCGCCTATTTCCACCCTCTAAGCGCAGCCCCACTCTCCCTTTCCCAGGACCCATTTCTCTTCCACGATGATGTTCTGTCCTCTCCTGCTCCCTGCTATAGGGTGTGTGAGCTGTGTGACACCTTCAAAACGCCAAGGCTGCAGAAGCAGCGCATCCACACACAGGCTCAGACACAGCCTCATAGTACCTGCCAACCAGATGAACTAAGTCGTTCAGCTCAGCCGGTGCTGCTTTAAAGGGTGGGCCAGCCAGGAGGGCATACAGAGGGGTGGGGGTAGGGAATCCCTACTGAGGGCTAAACATCACTTGCGTTGTCATGGAATGGGGGAAATGATTTACCAGCCCTCTTCTCAGAGAGAAAGCTGTCTGAGTATGGAAGGATGCCTAGATGACCTGCTCAGGATAGATGAGAGACCTCCGAGGGGCAAACCCTAATAGGTCTGGGAAATTGCTGTGTTTGGACTTTGCCGAGTACATCTTGCAAGTTTGAGGCCAGAGCTGAACTGCTCTATCCAATGGACTAGGTGTTATGTGCAATGACCAGTGTTCTGTACCCTCCATCCTTCCCTCATTCAGCTCTCTGTCTCTACTTCAAATCAATAATGGCTATTTGTTTTAGGTATTGCTAAGGTATTGGCCTGCCTGGGATATCTGCCCGTGGAACAATGGGCCTGGCATTTGCCCACTGACTTGAAGCAAGACCTGGAGCTTCCTTGCTTTCTCATACCTGGTTCTCAGCTCCTGTTGCCCAGGTGTAATTCTGACACTGGTCTTGGGATAAAGGGCTGGACTCTGGCTTTACCTTACTTAGTGATTCATGTCCAGGCTTCCTAGACCAATCAATGTTGCCACAGCTCTGACCATATGGGCTTCCAGGTGTGGATCTGGTATACCTGAGCTATGTTCTAGGACAGTACTTCTCAAAGTTTAACATGCATACAAATCACTCAGAGATCCTGTTAACTTGCAGGCTCTCATTCACTACGTCTGGGCCAGGTCCAAGATTCTGCATTTATAACAAGTTCCCAGGTGAAGCCAATGCTGCTGGTCTCCAGACTGCAGGTTTAAAAATTTTATTTATTTTATTTTTTATGTTTTTGAGATGGAGTCTCACTCTGTTGCCCAGGCTGGAGTGCAGTGGCACAATCTCGGCTCACTGCAACCTCCGCCTCCCAGGTTCAAGCAAGTCTCCTGCCTCAGCCTCCTGAGTAGCTGGGATTACAGGTGCATGCCACCATGCCTGGCTAACTTGTTTTGTATTTTTAGTAGAGACAGGGTTTCACCATGTTGGTCAGGCTGCAGACCACACTTTTAGCAGTAAGAGTCTACTGAAAAAATACTGAGAGGACCTGAGTCCCTCCAGAGATGAAGGAGCATGAAATTCACACCTGTTTGTATAAATTTGTCTCCATTCACAACTTGGACTAGAACTGAATAAAACCTCAGTTAAAAAACATATTCACAGTTAAAGACAAGTACCAGCAATCCCTGAGTGTGTAGTTGCTCATGGCTGTGCATTTTGTGTTCTGGAATAGATTCTGCAGCTTCCTAGAGAAGCAGACACTGAAAGTGCATAGATCAGTTGTCCCAAAGAAAACCCCACAAATGTGCACATAGCCACTGAAGTTGGTTGGGTTACTGTTACGGACTAAATGTTTTCATCCCTCCCAAAATCCATGTCGTAATCTTAGCCCCCAATGTGATGGTATTAGGAGGTTGGGACTTTGGAAGACGTTTCGATCATAAGCATAGAACCCTCATGAACGGGATTAGTGCTCTTATAAGAAGAAACATGCAGGGCCAGGTGTGGTGGCTCATGCCTGTAATCCCAGCAATTTGGGAGACCAAGGTGGGAGGATTCCTTGAGCCCAGGAGTTGAAGACCATCCTGGGCAACATAGTGAGATCCTATCTCTATAAAAAGTAAAAAAAGAAGAAATGTGAGAGCTTGCTGCTTCTACTTTCCACCACGTGAATATGCAACGAGAAGACGGCTATCTGCAAGTCAGGAAGTGAGCCCTCCCCAGACACTGGATTTACTGGAAGCTTGATGTTGGACTTCTCAGCCTCCAGAAATGTAATGAATAAGTGTCTGTCATTTAAACCACCCAATCTATGGAAATTTGTATAACAACCCAAACTGACTAAGATGGTCACCGAGCCTGGGATTTGCTCATACCTGAAATTCATCTTTGATTTGGCTGGAGTTTGTCTGGGGGTCCAGCCTGCTGATATTGTAGTAGAGAGAACGGAACTCACACACAGGGATGGCAGTGTTGCCACAGAGGCATGCTTCCAGGATGGCATCATGCACAAACACATATTGCTCCTGCAAAGTCAGAAGAGAGGGAATGGGGTGCCAGGTAAGAACAGTGGCCTGGGAATTAGCTGTCCACATTTAGTGTTGTGGCTATGAAGAATAGCCATGATTTATCAATATATTACAGGATCCTTACTTTTTATACTGTAACCCAAAGGGCCAAATTTCCATGTTTCCTAATGATCACCTGAGCTATGGTGGGTCTTGTTTCTGATAGAAGATGTAATAGCATAGTCATGATAAAATGAGAAACTTCTAGACATGCTGTCAGCAGGCGCTCTTGGTGTCCAGCTCATGACCCCTCAGCTTTCACCTTTACCTGAGGAAGGCTGTTTGCTGCAAACACCTGTGATTGTCTGCTGAAGGCAGAGAGGATACTTGGGCTGTGTGGAAAGGAACCCCCAAGCAATGACAGATGGAGAGTTGAGGATAGAAATCTAAGAAATCTCTCCCTTTAGGTGGAATCACTTGGACACGCATGTGTCTCAGAGTTCACCAGCAGAATTGGGCTCCAGTTGTCTACAGTGTTTAACAACTTGTTAGAGTAGCCTTTGTTTGTTTCCTTCCCTGCTCTGCCTCACTTTCCCATTCACCAGCCACTGTGTCTTGGGATTAACTTCCAAGCAAATTATTTGCCGGCAAATCTTTGTCTCACGATCTGCTCCCAAAACGTGTCATATCTTCTCCTCTCTCAATTCTTTGTACCTGCTGTACTCTCCTCCTGAAACTCCACTCCCTCTTTTCCATACCTTTAATGTTTCATTCTTTCTGGAAAGCCATCTGTTAATCCACCAGGCAGAAGTTGGTGTTACTTCTAGGCCCTAGATAAATGTTTGTTGAGTGACTTTTTCTGCAGAACTTGGTCAGTTTCTCTATAAAGAGTGCTTTTCCAGATGCTATGTGATGCATCTGCATTTGAATATGTCTCCCCGTATGTCTGACTGCAACCAGCAAGCCTGGCTTCTGCATGCATGGACCTAGGAATAGATAAAGCAGCCCTCTTGGCTTTAGTGCTAGAAGCCTGAAGACTGGCCTGTGTGAGTTAGCTCAGAGCCTATGTGTGTAAACCAATCAATGGTGGTATTCACTGCAGAGTCAGAGAGGCTGGCTGTACCAAAACCATGGGTCACTTCCCTTTGCAGGATTGATGATGTGCATAGTTCCTTATCTGCCCCAGCTCTGATCGCCCAGGCACCCAGAGCCTTCACTAGAACAGAAGATGGGCTCGTTACAGGAATGATAAGCCAAGGTACAGAGTGGGATAGGCAGAAAAGGCTGCTTAGTGAGAGTGTGGTTCTGGCGAAAAAGCAGAGGCCTTTGGGGTCACATGGACCCAAGTTCTACCACAGTCTGGTATGTGAGGTCTTAGGGACACAATTTCTTAGTTTCTTCTCCATTGATAAATAGGAGATAATACTAGGAGCTACACCATAGCTGGTTTGGAGGAGTAGAAACAATACCGTGACTAGAAAGAATGTATGCTGCCTGGCTCACAGTAGGTACACAACAATAAAGATTGTTTCAATACCTTGGGTTTGGGCTCTCCAACTGCACAGAGAGTTGCCTAAAGGTCTGCTTCTCCCTTGAGGGCAGAGGCTGTGTGTTACGTCTCTTGAAATGCCCAGCACCCAGCTTAAGTACTCAATTACTTTGTTGATTAAACCATTCCCTGCAGTGACTGAACCATCGCTTGGCACGTAGTGGTCACTGAATAAATGCCAATCCTTCTCTTTCCTTCTCTATCACTTCACCCAAGGCAAGAATACTATTCAAATAATCCCCGAAATTTGTCATTCTGTCCCTGCTTGGATGGCCTCAGAGATGGAGAACTCACCACCATTCTTCATTGGTGGAACTGCCTGCACTGTAGACCTCCAGGGTTGGCTGGGGCACCCTAGCTTCTACAGTAGTCTCACCATAGTAAGCCACGTGTCTACTCCCTCCTGCTTCTCTCACACCCAGGTCCTTTCCATAGGATGCCCCTACCTATGTGTCTCTCCGTTCTATCATGTTTCTCCTTGGTCAGGGCTACAGGTGGCCAACTGTCTTGGTCCCCTAGGTCTCACCTCTGTCTGTACCAGGTTGACCCTTTGGGCCCGGAGCTCACGCACGCAGTTGAAGATGTCCACCACCCCTTCATTCTCGGCCATGTCAAGCATGGTGTCAATGGCAATGAAGCAGCCAGTCCGCCCAGCCCCAGCACTGGAAGAGAGGTATGGTCTGTGTTAAGGATCTTCATGGGGGGAACCTGCCCTGGGGAGGCCCCTAGCATTCAGCCCTATCCCCAAGGGTCCTGCTGGGAGGCTCTAGATTATGTGTTCCCACATTTCCTTTCTTAATATGTATAGTTTGTAATGCATGCGCAAACCACACATATACATGCCATTGCCTTCTGATGGATAAAATAATACATCCATATAGCATTAAACACCTAGCATGGTTCCTGGCATGCTGGAGCTGCCTCATAGATGTGTCTTTCCTATTTTCTACCCTTCTTTTCTCTTCTTTTTTCTTCTTCAGCAAATGGGTTGATGGATGGAAGCAAAGAAGGAGAGGAGAGAGAACAGAGGGGAGATGAATGACAGGACAGAAACGAGAGTCCTCTGAGCTGTCCCCAAGACAGAGGGTGGTTGGTGGAGCACCATGTTCAAAGGCCGGCAACTGGCTCCACCTGCAGCTGTTTTCCCAGGATCATGAAGCAAGAGTGTCATGAAACTGGAGCAGCTGACCATCCGGAGACCCTTGTCAGGGATCAAGTTTCTTGATACATACTTGATTTCTCGTCACTAGTGGCTTCTTTAGGAGAATCTCAGACCAAGTATAAAATGGTAGGGGAACACAACGAGACTCTGTGGGCCTTGGCCAGCCCTTTCTAGATCAGTGCTGGGCTCTGAAACATCAGTGCTGACCAAGAGGCACGTAAGACATGTGCCTTACACATGTGCAGTTTTGGATGGGAAGGCTGGGCAGCCTGTCAAGGAGGCCCCCTTCCGCTGCGTTTTCACATCTTGCCTTTCTCATGGAAACAAGTGTCTTTGTCTAACAATGTAGATGTCAAAAGACACACACACAAAGAGGAAGAGAGATGGAACAAGACAAAAAAGCAATATTGGTTCATGATAAATCCAAGGGGCACAGGCCAGTGCGGACCACTACCTACAACAATTTGGAAAGTACACCCATTGGAAGCAGAGTCTTCATTCATGAGAAACTTTCATGGTTTGAATGAAGTCTGACTTAAGTTTGCTTCAGAACCTACTCCCCAAAATCCAGATGCGGGGACTCAAGAGACTTGGCCTCTGTGTCTGGGAGGGAGTATAGGGGGGGTCACTCGTGTTTTTTTCTTCAATGTTCATATTCACCATGCTTTAGTATAAAGAATCAGCCCAATTTGGTTCCAAATTTTGGAACTATCAGCGGTGACCAAGTTGCCTAGTGTCTGTTTGTTAGCTTCAGATTTCTGATGCTTTTAACATACCTCCCTGCAGGGTCCTTGTGAGGACAAAGCTGTGTTTGTTTATTTCAGCATCACATAGTAATTGAACACAGGATATTTGAAAAGACCCCTAGGATTAAATCCTGGCTCTATTACTTACTAGCTGCATGACCTCGGGCAAATGACTTAACCTCTCTGGGTTTCAATACTCACTCATCTATAAAATGATGTTGATAATAATTAAAATACTCACTCATCTATAAAATGATGTTGATAATAATTAATAGATCCACCTCACAGCATTAATAGCACAATATGTATAAATTGCATGAAATTACAATTAAAATGCATAATGCATACAAATTGCTTTGTGCCTGGATACACAGCCATTATTTATTGAGAAATTATTACTATTATATTCAACAAATATTTATTGAAAATCTAAGACGCAGTAGATGCTGGTATTGGGAGTGGGAATATGAAAACATTGTTCCTTTCCTGAAGGATTAATAAATAATCTGGGGAGGGGGAGAAAACATTAAGAGGCAGAGAATAATGATATATTAGAGGGCTTACTATATGTCAGGCATTCTCTCTCAGGCACTTAGCCAACCCATTTGTTAATAATTTTCAGAATGGCCCCAGCCAACCCATTTGTTAATAATTTTCAGAATGGCCCCAGGAGTGGGTACCACTCTGCTCAGATGCATTAAGATGATGACCTGCTAAGGAGACACATACCGGCGTAGAGCCATCATGCGCCGAGGGCCTGATGATAAACATTTGCCATTGTCTTTCTTTCTTTCTCCCTAACCCTTGATCTGGGTGCTCTTTGGGATATAGAGATGGGGGGCATTAATGATCTATTGCCCTTCGATTGCTATGAGATATAAAGCAAAGCAGAAAATACATGCAAAACACTTAGAGAGTCCAGGATTACCTCCTCATCCTCACTTGCCTTATCTGTGAAATGGGGTTGTGTAGCTACTATTGCTGGGAAGATAAATGGATGCTGTATGAGGACGGGGCTGGCTCTGAGACATCCACAGCTTATGGAGTCTTCCATGGTCTCTTGACTGACACAAACTGCCAGGGCAGGGATGTGCTAACTAACTCAAGCATCCAGGGTCTGAAAAGATGGGCTGCCCCAAGGTCATATTGGAAGAGAGAGGCGTTGGGAAGGAGGGGGATGCCAGCTGGCCAGCCTTCAGGTCAGGAAGGCCATCCTCCTCCAATTCTGGACACCCTTGACAGGATACTTCATCTCCATTTGGGAGGATTCAAAGACATGCCACTCATTCTCAATGTGACTTTCTAGGTCAGAGCTGAAAATAAATATCTCTTCTTCATAATAAGGTAAAACCTGGTGCTGTCCATTTCTCTCTATGAGGGACCCGGCAGGCTGGCAAGTGATTTTGAAAATAATAGAAATGAAAAGAAGCATGCTTCCACCAAGGCGCCCTGCTGCCATGTCAAGGAGCTGAGGGCAAGTGTCTGGAGAAAAGCAGGTGAAATATCCCCACTCTGTGTTTACCTTCTCAGCACTTGAGTTTTTGTATCTGTAAAATGGGAATGTTAATAATGCCCACCTCTCCAGACTGGACGAGAAGTAAATAATGTGGGTAAAATGCACATGACAGACCCAGCAGATGCTGGCAGTGTTCAGCCTGCCTCCCTGGTGACTTCTGCACTGTTTTCAGGCGACAACAGTAACAATGGCCACTACTGCTATTCCTTTTGTTAGCTGACCTTGTGACCAAGTATCATCAGAAAGCATTGGGCATGGGGGGGGACACAGGAAGAGGAGTCTCTAAGAGTAAAGCCACTAGAAAAGATAAGATAACATGTCCCTCCCAAGAAAGCCGAGCTGCAGAGGCACACTAGGGTAGGTGGAGGACTTTTTCTTTTTTTTTTTTTGAGACAGAGTCTCGCTCTGTCACCCAGGCTGGAGTGCAGTGGCGCGATCTTGGCTCACTGCAACCTCCCGCTCCTGGGTTCAAGCGATTCCTCTGCCTCAGCCTCCCAAGTAGCTGGGATTACAGATGTATGCCACCATGACCAGCTAAGTTTTTGTATCTTTCTTTAGTAGAGACGAGGTTTCACCATGTTGGCCAGGCTGGTCTCGAACTCCTGACCTCGTGATCTGCCCGCCTCGGCCTCCCAAGGTGAAGGACCTTTGACTTACCTGCAGTGGACCACTATGGGCCCAGCTTCCGGGGGGTTGAGGAACTTGACCTGGCGGACGAAGCCCAGAAGGCCAGTGGCATAGCAGGGAACGCCGTGGTCAGGCCAGCTGGTGAAGTGGAAGAGGCGGAGCTCCCGGATCTCATGGTAGCCTTTCTGAGGAAAGAACGGGCCTCTGTTCTTCCAGCTGCTGCCCTCACATACCCAGCCCAGCAACACGTGGAGCCATAGCTGCTGCACTGAGGAACCTCCAGCAGGGACAGGGCCCTCACAGTGTTAATAGGTGTTACTGGATAGAGCGATTCTGTAATCAGTTACATTTGGGAAATATGGGATTGTTAAAATGAAACCGATGGCTTTATTGCAGGATTTCTCAGAGTCTTGAGTGTGCTCATACACACTCTGAATGCCCAAGAGGGCCACAGAGCACCCTAGGAGACCTTCTTTTGTTTGCCTAGGGGATCGTCTTTGACAAATGTTTCATAGGAGGTGTATTGAGTACGGATTTAAAGAAATGTTGGCCTTAAGGACCAAGTCCAAATTGTTTCCAGTGGAATCTGAGGCGTTCAGTGATTGAGGTCTGATATTCTGTAGTGTTCCAGCCTTGGCTGTGATAGTCTGTGTGGCTTTCAAAGTTTATATAACTTAGTACTGACTTCTTTATTAAGTAGATTCTTACTTAGAATGATTACATAGGATGCGAAACAAACAAAGGCAGAGCTTCTCTGATTGACTGATGGAGACAGAGTGGGGCCTAGAGCTCTGAGCGGTTCCCCTCCCCTTTCACACCCCTCCACCCCTCACAGAGACACACTCCGGGCCCAATAGTGGTTTTCTGACCATTCCATGGCCAGGTCACACTTCTAAGCCTTCGCTTAGACAGTTCCTGTTACCTACTATTTTTCTACTTAGCAATCTCCTGCAGATACCCAGAGAACACTGAATAGGAAGAGTCTGTTTGATTATTCATTCCTTCAGTGAAAAATCATTTACCAACTGTGACCTGTGCCCAGCCTTCCCAGCCTTGTGCTAGGTACTCGGAAGGTGAGAATAAAAGCCATAGCTCCTGTCCCTGGAACAGCTCATGGCCTTGTCGGGGAGGCAGACGCCCAAGTGGGTAATTCTATTGAAGTGGATAAAGGAGTGCCTGCTAACCTGATCTTAGGAGAAGAGAAATCCCAGAAGGCTTTCTGGAGGAGGTGATGCTTGACCTGAATCTTGAAACAAACTAATAGTGAAAATAATAACTAACATTAACTAAGCATTTACTGTGTGCCAGTCACTCTTCTGAACACTTCAACATGCTAACTTATTTAATCCTGATATAAATCCCTATATTTTTATCTCCATTTGATGGATCAGGAAACTGAGGCTAAGCAAGGTTAAGTGACACACCCAAGGTCACAGTACAACTCGTAAGTTGTAAAGGGACCATGTGAACCCTGGCTGTCTGTCTCCACAGTCTGCACTCTTAATCATTCTAATATAGTGATGTGTGAGTATGACCCAGTTGACGGGAGAAGAGGAAGGGAATCCAAGGCAGGGGGACAGCATGGGCACAGGCCTGGGGACAGGGCTTAGCATGGTGTGTGCAGAGAATCACTAGCAACCCAGGGCAATGCTAGAGGCAAGTGGAAGTCAGGCCATGGGAGACCACAGGCCTGGGGGTGCAGGAGAATAGATGAGAGCTGGATCCCAGAAGGCCTTGAATCTACATTAAGGCCTTTGGACTTTATCTCAAAGGCATTGGGAAGCTACAGGGAGATTACACAGACGGTTCCACACAAGAGGAAGTGCATCATTAGACTTGCATTTTAGGAGGCTGCATCCTGCTACATGAAGGATGGATTCAGGTGGGTGGATCGGGGGTTGCAGAGAGGGCACTATTGGTGCCCACTCAGATCCCCATCACTGGGCCAGTGGACTCATTGCCACCTTTTCTGAGTCGTGGCTGCACACACAGCTCACAGTTACCCTCTTCTGAAGAGAACTGTTCTCAGCTGAACAGGAACCCCCCTCCCCTGGGGTGTGGCTGGGTGGGGCAGCATCCTTCAGTGACTGATAGTAGAGGGAGAGTGACCAACTGGCTTGCCACTTGCTCAGTCTGCCCAGGACTGAGGGGTTGCCCGGTACGTGGGACTTTCAGTGCTAAAACCAGTAATGTTCTGGGAAAAACAGAATTTTTTTTTACCCTTATGGGGGCACCTGAGGCCCCTTTGCCTCAAGGTTGGACCAAGTGTGCAGTACCATTCATGTTCCAGGGCTCCCATGGGGTTAGGTGGAAGCAAGTCTCTGCTGAGGCCACTTCCTCACCCAGCTCCTTTCCCCATCCCATCCTGGCTCTCTCACTGCCTTCCCCCTGCAAACTCTCCCTAAACACATGAGCCAGGGCACCCAAATGACTGCTGCTTCTGGGAAACCCAAACTAACATAGGGGCAGGACTAGAGGCCGACAGTCCTGTTAGGAGGGAGAAATCAGATGCCCAGATTAAGGCAGTGATGATGGATGAGCTGAAGTGAGAGAGGAGAAAGCTTCAAGAATACTTGGACTTTTTTCACGCCACCCTCCAAATCAATTCAGTCCCAAGAAGCCTTCCTTCGAGCTCTTCCCACCTGTGCTGTGATGATTTATCAAGGATCCTCTCTCCCTGATGCGACTGTGCTGTCTTCAAGGGCAGACAGCACTCCCTGTTTATTATTTCCAGGTTCCCAGCTCAGGAACCGATTTTGAGCTAAAATCGCAGGTAATGTTTGCTGAGTGCCTGCCTGCGTGCTGTGAAGAGGCTGGCTAAGCCCAGTTAATCCTCAGAGGCCCTTGGGGTCTTTTAAGGGCATCTCCCTAGGAGTAATATCTTCCCTCGTGGTTGTTTAAAAGACAAAGAAAATGTAACACGAGAAAGGACCTTAATGCCTCAACATGGTTTGCTAGCTGCAATTCCTCAAGGCCTCCCTGCCCACGTCCCCAGTCACTCATCCCATCCTCGGGCATTCAACACAGATGTGGCAGATGAGACTGGTACCCCTGGGTTCTCTTCCTTGGGCCTGTGCTTCCAGGCCTCAGCTGCAGGGACTATTGGTTGCTACTGCCTTTCAATTGTCCCCTTCTCTGGAGACATGCCCTCAGCTGACAGGGGCTGGCCCACCCTGGAGGTTACCCCTCAGTGGATGGTCCACGATCAGCAGACTGACTGACGTGGGAGCACAGAAGTCTGGCTTCCACGCCTGAAGGGGGACAACTCTGTGGCATAGTTTATCCTTGGAGGTTCCCTGTGGATCAGCTCTAGGCTAGACTTCACTGGAGCCTCTGTCCTTGGTTGGTGTCTTTCCTTCCCTCTCCTGCTTCCCACTCTCTCTTAGGAATTTCTCCTGGGAGAGCTCCCCTGATATACCTCATGTTTCTGAATCCTTGCCTCAGGCTCTGCTTCTAAAAAACCTGACCTAAGGCAACATTGAAGTACCGATGGTTTCCTTCCTCTTAGTGGAGGGAGTTCACAGGCTTCCTGACTTTTTCGCCCAGGACTGCAGATTCAGATGAAAAAGACCCTGAGACTTTAGGAGCCTGGGGGTTGGAGGGGGAGCTTCCGGGGCAAACAGTATGTCTTAGGCCACTCTGTATGCTGGAACAGTACTGTGTGCATGCCGGGCTCTAGTCTGCAGAGCAGCCTGCTTTGGCCCTTGCAAGGACTTGTCAAAGCCTCAAGGGCACAGCTCTCAAAGCATGTAAGTCCCAGTGCTTTTGCATCCTTAAGCCTGTGGCCACATTGTCTATTAAAGTGATTGGTTTTAGAGAAATGGAACCTATGGTGTAATGGAAAGAGAAATGTGTTACGGGAGCCAAGGTGTGAATCCTGGTTGCACCAACCTTGCAGCTGGGCAACTTTGGATGACTGATTTAAACTCTCTGTGTCTCAGTTTCTTCATATGTAAAATGGGGATAATAATAGTGCTTACCTTATAGGGTTATTGGGAGGATTAACTGAGTTACTCTACGCAAAGCATTTAGAAAAGTACCTGGTCCAGTAAGTGCTCAGTAAGTGTTAGCTATCATTATGATATAATAGTAATGATAGAATAGCAATTATTATATAACATGTTATAAATATATTTATTTGCAATCACTTCCTTGCTCACCAAGCTTGTGCAGCCCTGGCCTCCTTTTAATGTCTAGACCAGCATTTCTCAACCTCGACACTACTGATGCCTTGGGCTGGATAATCCTTTGTTGTCGGAGGCTGTCCTGTGCATTGTGGAATATTTATAAGCATCGCTGGCCTCTCTACCCACTAGGTGCCAGTACCATCCTAACCCTTCTCCCCCAAGTTGTGTCAACCAAAAATGTTGCCAGACATTTACAAATATTCCTTGGGGGATCAAAATGCCCCCAGTTGAGACCACATGCCTTGAACAGGTTGAGATCATTTTTTCCCCTCCAGACTGCATGTTTTTTCCTTCTGCCTGGGATAGCTCTTCTTTCCTTTCTACCCTTCACTGGTTCCTCCTCCTTCATTCTCTGCCCAAATGCCTCCTCTGCTAAGAGGCCCTCTCCTACCACCCCATCCTGCTGTGGATTTCTATCTCCATCCTTTGCATATTCCTGTGTGGCTTTTATCACAATGTGTTGTTATTTCATTGATTTGCTTATTGAATTCAGTTTGCCCCACCTACTAGATGTGGGATCCCTGGTAGCAGGACCCATGTCTGCCGTGATTGCTGATCTGTTGCTGGTGCCAAGTATGGGGCTGGACGTAGAGCAGACCCTCAGTTACCACATGTTCTGGATGAACAAACAAGCTGGCTCTCATGGTGGACCGGCTGCCCACAGCCTCCGGGAAGCTTACCTTCTGGACTGTGAAGGTGCGTATGACGTATTCTGCCAGGGGCTCTGTTTCAATCAGGGTGACTTTAATGTCTCCGTAGACCTCTGTGTCATCTGGCCAGTATCGCACACATTTCACCTGTGGCCAAGTGAGAGACAGAGACAGAGACAGAACAGAGACAAGGATGCATAAGCACATGGCTGAGTGTGAGCAGCTGTCTCATCTGGTCGTCCCATCCAAATAAACCCAAGGGTGACTTTGGTGGCATTTCAGTCCACAGGGTTCACAGCTGGCCAGGGATCAGCAAGCTGCACAGGGCCAAGCTCACTCCCAGAGGCACTGGAGCCATTAGAAATAATTGTAGTACCTTCTTTTGCAAAGCTCCTTGTAACTTTCCAATGCATTATCACACTATGTCATCAAATAGAACAAGGTGAGATAGGTGGGTGTTATTGTCCCCACTTTACAGATGAAAATAATACTGAAGTTCAGAGGTTTGGTGACTTGTCCAAGGCCATGTGGCCAGTTTGGGGACTGACTGAGTCCCCTTTCTGCTCTGTCAGGGTGGAGCAGCTGAGTATTACCAGCTGAGCAAAGATGAGAATAAAAGGTGGGAAATAGGAGGTGGAAGCAGAAGTGGTTGGGAGGGGGACATCATTAAGAGGTGGCAGTTGGGGGTCTGGAAGGAGAAAGGCTCTTGGTTGGGAAAAGGATGGTAGCTGCTGGACTCCAAGGGAAGATGCGCAGTTCCTCTCTGACCCTGGACGCGAGCAAGCCATCCCCCAGTCGACTGTTTAAGTCGCACTCATGGATGAAAAAGAGATCATGGTTTTCCCCTTAAAAGAACAAAAGCATGATTACCATTCCGGGGGACGCCGCACGGCCTAGAGTGGCATTTCCCACAGTGTGTTCCGCTGGGTGCTAATAGGTGTTAGGTAAAAAACAAGAAACAAAAAAACAAACAAAAAAAGGTTTTGTGGTCAAATGAGTTTGGGAAATGCTGTATTACACAGTTAAATAGGCAGC
This sequence comes from Pan troglodytes, assembly GCF_028858775.2. Classification (NCBI taxonomy): domain Eukaryota; kingdom Metazoa; phylum Chordata; class Mammalia; order Primates; family Hominidae; genus Pan; species Pan troglodytes. The sequence goes on from NC_072419.2 coordinate 48,369,289, forward strand.
TTCGCTACAGGACTATTCAGCTTCTTTCTCACGCTAGTGCTAATGTGTTTTGTGTTTTGCGACTCTCCAAAAGGGGCACAGAGGACGCAGCATTTCCCAAACGTATTTAACCATGGAACCCTCTTCTCACTAATCATCCTGCAGACTAGCATCCCATGGAACCCACTTAGGGAAACACTGGTATAGTGCAACAGGGCATGGGGGCAAATGGATTCATTGTTTGGTCCTAACACTCAGTATCTGGGTGGCCCGAGAAAGTGCTGAAACCTCTCTGAGCCTCAGCTTCCTATCGATAATGATAGCTAACATTTACTGACTGTGTACTCTGTCTACCATGGCTCACAAAGTGTTCTGCGAATACTTTACATGTATTATTCTAATGACTTATCAACACAACTTTATGAAGTAGATATTATCATCCCCATTTTGCAGACGAGGAAGCATAGGAAAGCTAAGAAAATTGCCCAAGGTCAACTGTTGGTAAGGGACGGGGCCAGGATGCAAACCCAGGGCACTTGAATAATAACTAGGAACATGGGCTCCTATGATTGTTGTAAGTTTCGGTAATGCACAATAAGCACCTGGCACAGTGTTTGGCACTAGCAGGAGTTTATCGAAGAGATTGCTTTCCTCCCCAAATCCAATTTAGATTTATGGTCTATCCATCAAGGGAATCTGTTTCCAATGGGGGATATATTGTAGAACAGGCTGGAATTTGCCTCTGAATCCCTGAATCCTGGGCTGGCCTTTATGTCCACAGTAGCTGCACCCTGGGCCTGGGTCCCTGGGGAACAGTCTGAGTGGAGTGACCACAAGCACTGGAATGAGAGTCCAGTGTCAGATTTTGTGCCTAGGTTTTGGCTGAGTGACGTCAGGGTAGGTACTCTACCCCTTTAGGTCTGTTTCCTCATCTGTAAAATTGAGTGATGGACTAGATAAGGGTGGACTCATGGATAAAGTCTCACCTGGTCCTAAATTCCCATTAGGCCCTGAGATGTCCATACCCCTTTATTGGATTACGAAAGCCCAGATTGTCTCCTTCCCATCGTCGCAGAGGCCAGAATTCATCTTTATGAATTATCTGTTTCTTACCCAAACAAAAACTTACCTGCCCACATTTTAGTTAGTTCATATGATGTGTAGAGAGCCCTTTTAATTCTAGTGTTTGTACACCTTGCCTTTAAACTCAGCAGCCCACCCACATGCCAGAGTTAACTAAGTAGGCAAAAGCAAGCTGGGAATAGCAGTCCCATTTCTAAGCCCCAGGAGTAGTTGAGGACCACTTCAGAGAGAGTTGAGATGGAGCAGAGCAGGAGACCAAGATCTGAGCCCTGAAGAACATCAAGATTTAGAGGTCAGGGGAAGAAGAACGGGTAGCAAAGGGTTGGATGCTGCTGAGATTGAGTAAGATGAGAAGAGAGAAGTGGAGACTGGATTTGTCGACATGAAGGATGCGAGTGATATTGACAATATCACTATTGGTGGGATGGAGGGAGGAGCTACGCTGGGGTGGGTAGAAGAGAACATGAGTGAAGAAACAGAGCCACTCTGTGAGTCTTTAAAGTTTGGCAGAAAAGAGGGAACAAGAAAATACTTTTTATTTACCTTTTCCTTTCTTTTTAAGATGGAAGGTACTGAGCATGTTTGTATGCTAAGGGGAACAATTTGGCAATGAGAAAGAGACTTATTTTGCAAGCGAGAAAGGGAAAAATGAAAAAAAATTATTGAGTAGAATCTGTGATCCAGGCACTATGCTTGCCTTTGGAAGGGCAGAGACATGGCTTCTGTTGTGTTAGGCTGAGCCATAAGAAACAGTTGACATTCGACCATTTGGGTCAACAGAAACAGCCATTTCTTATAGTCAAATCTGACAGCAGAGGAGAAGAACAAGAGGACGGTTGTAGATACAAGTAGGATTGTGGTGTGACAATGAGGGAGTGAATGACTGATGGTTTTAATTTCCTCAAAATATATGAGATGACATCATCAACGGAGAGTGAGGGTGTAAAAAGGGATGAAGGGGATTTGAAGGGAAAGGACATTGCTTGAATGTGGAATAGGAGTGATGACATCTCCCTTGTAGGTTGCCGTGAGGGTGAAATATTGACTAGGAGGCACTTAGCACAATGCATGGAACAAAGAGATGTTCGAGAGTGCATCTCCAGCATCCTCTGCCCAGGCGAGTGCAGGAGAGGCTTACCCTGCCCACTTCCACCAGGTTTGTGACCATGACGATGCTGGCGGAGTTCTCCTGCCAGATCATTCTCCAAAAGTCCTTTACAGTCTCCTGCATCGGACCTGCCAACAGAGAAGAAGACAGTGAGGTTAGAGAATGCAAGTGCAAAGCAGCAGCTGAGAAGGTTTGTCCCTCCGGTTGGTCAAGTCTCCACACTGGTGAGCAGGAGTGAGGCCAGGTGATCCTTGTTAAGACACCAAGTATCTGAGACACGGGCCTGAGACATGTGAGCCTGATGGGGACAGATTAGGGTATGGATGGGGAAAGGCTCATTCCAAGCTCTCACAATCCGCAGCATCTACTGGAAATGTTGGCAGCCTCTCCTCTCCCTTCTGTCCTCCTCCTGCTCAGACCCTTTCTACCAACTCCACCTATCACCTTATCTGGACTGTATTATGGCTTAAGGGAGTTTTCGAAAATTGGTCTCCAGAACCTCCATGAGAGACAGGAAGCCAATTGGGGTGGGGGGTGGAGAGAGCTGCAGGGTGCCAGATGCTGAGAACAAAAACAGGAGATGCCTGATTTTGAGCTTGACAAATGCTGGAGGCATTCCTCTAGGGCCTCAACAGAAAGGAAGAAAAAAAAAAAAAAAAAAAAAAAGACCAGGAGCAGAAAATAGGCTCTGACAGTCCAAAGCATTTTCCTTGGAAATTACTCTTTCAATGTCCCGGGCCTTTATCATTTTTAAAATTACAAAAGTAATACATGTGTTTGATATAAAAGTTTGAATACCATTTTTCTATATTTATATGTATATGTGTGTATTTACTGTAATAAGCATCAGACCTATTATATGCATTTTCTGATGCCCTTAAACATTCTTACCAAGCGTAATAGTTTTAATAGCTGCAAGGTTTTCTATAATATGGTGGTAACACACTTTATGTAACCAATGTACCAGTTGTTGGGCATTTAAGATTTTTCGCTTTTTTATTCCTATTATAGATAACACCGTGAATAATGTTCTTATATACGTCATTGTCTATATATATAATTATCTGCAGGATTTTTTTCCAGAAGGGTTTGAAAGGTATGATCATTTTTAAGCCTTCTGAAAACGCACTGCCAAGTTACTTTCTAGGGCAGCCAGCTGCATATCTGTTATGGGCATGCACCTATCGTGGAGATAAGGCACCATCAGCTCCGGCCCTGGTAGGTGTTGATGGCACCTGCTTGGGCCTCTCCCTCCTGACCTAGTGAAGCTCCTTGCTCTGTCACTCATGGGCCTTTTTCCTATAGTGAAACTTGCCACCATTTTCCTTCCCAAATAAACAAATGAACAATCTCAAGGACCTCTGGAGATTCTTCAGCCTACCCCTCCGTGGCTTCTTTGCTGGTGGAAACTCATTCCTCTCCTCCAGGGCTGTTTAGTGAAAAGGAGGGTTGGAGTAACAGATATAGGAGGAGAGGACAAGCCTTGCAGTTAAGAGAGCCCTTTCCCCTGGGACCCCTGAAGCCTCTCTGAGGCACTAGGTGGAGGGAGGGCACTTACCTTGAGTCGCAATGTAGTGCCGAGGTCGATGGTATCCCTGGATAACAGGAGAAAAGCACTGTGAAGAGTCTGTTGTCAAAGCTTGTAAACAGCACAGTATTAATAAACATCCTCTCCAAGTCTTGATTTTCTCATGGGCAAAATGAGAACAGCATCAGTTATTCCCAGAGAAGTGGCAAAGGTTAAATGAGATATTGCACATAAAGTGTGTAGTAAGTCACTAAATGCTAGCTATTTTTATAGTTACTTGTGAGGTGCCTACATAGGCTTGCCTTGGAGCCAGTGGCACTGGGAGCAAAGATTGGATGGGCATTGCTTATCCTTATGCACCCAAAAACAGGTAGAGAAGGAGTTTCCAGGTTTATGGGGAGCATCGTCCACCAAAAAGTCTTTCTTGAGCCATGATTATATGAAGAACACTGTACAAGACCATATGGGACACCCAGAGAAGGAAAAGGAAGAAAACAATTCAATTGTTGACTTCTTCCATTAGTAACAATTAGAAAAAGAAAATTGAGAAGTATCCCACATTGCTTCTCTATGCCAACATTCCTGGGCTTGGAATTGAAGTCCCAGGTACGGAGAAGACCTTATGGAAGGGTGACCTGGGAGACCCATAAAGATACCTGCAAATACAAAGACCAGTTTCTAATTTCTCTGTACATTTCAGAGCACTACAGTAGGCCCTGCTGTACTCTGGTTGGGGAGTACCCTGCTGCCCCATAACCTTCATCACTGGACAAGAGGTTGAAGGTGACCCCTCTTTTGCCTGGACATGGCATACATGGAGTGTCCTCTTTCCAGTTACAGTCATATTGAGTAGAAGTTTAAGTTTTGGAGACAGACCTGCATTTAGTGCAGAACACTGAATGCAATTAATATTTGTTAAATAAATACATGAGTGAATAAATGAATAGATGAATAAAATTTTTAAAGAACACAGATGCCAATTTTAGAGCCTATCAATTGGGAGATTGTTGACAGTCCTGAAATCCACTTAGCTTTTGTGGTTAACCATGTCCAGAGAAAATAAGTCCTAAAGTTTGATGAACATCTGTCTTTGTCTTAGATGTTGCTGACCAGTCTTTTTGTCCTGTTGAGGTAGATGAACTGCCTCGAGGCCACTTTCTTCAGGAAATAGAACTGCCATCTGTATGGCTTATGGTGCCACAGATGTGGCATCTCTAAAGTTCTAGACCCACTTTCTGATACAAAGACAAGTTTCTGAGTCCCTTGTACATTTCTCCACCTTTGTGTTTCACTTGCTCGATAATGATTTTGCAGGCACCTTCCAATTGCTGGGCCTGCTCTAGAGTTGGAGGTTGGCACCAATCCAGGGGCAATGTCATGACCAGAACTGTTGGATTAACCACAGAGCAATCAACAGCCCTACTAAAACTCTGTGCTTGAGGAATCCTATGTACTTAGTGAGGTTGTTAGTTTCTTAAGGACAAACACTCCCTACTAAGCTTAAAATTTTTTTTCTCACAGAGCTCAGCACAATGTGAGACTCACAGCAAATACCCAATCAACAAGCTGTTGACAAACCAACTAGGCAGGCAACACAGCATGGTGGTTATGCATACCATGGACTCCGGAACTCAGCTGCCTGGGTTTGAACGCTGGCTCTGTCCCTTCTAGGGTGTGTGGTCTAGGGCAAGCTACTTAGTCTCATTGTGCCTCAGTTTTAAAATTCACAATAACAAAGATATGAAATCAACCTATGTGTCCATCTCAATGGATGACTGAATAAAGAAATTATATATATATATATATATATATAGTATTCCATATATATATGGACATATATGAAGAGATATATATATATAGATGTGGTATTCCATGGTGTGTGTGTATATATATGTGTACCATGGAATACTACTAAGCCATAAAAAATAATGAAATCATGACTTTTGCAGCAACATGGATACATGGATGGACCTGGAGGCCATTATCTTAAGCAAAAAACTCCCGGAAACAGAAAGTCTAATACCGCATGTTTTCACTTACAGTGGGAGCTAAATAATGTGTACATATGGATGTAGAGTGTGGAATCGTAGACATTGGTGACTCAGAAGGTTGGCAGGGTAGGAGGGTGGTGAGAGGGATGAGAAACAATTTAATAGGTGCAGTGTATACTGTTCAGGTGATGGTTACACTAAAAGCCTATACTTCACCACTGTGCAATACATACAGTAACAAAACTGCACTTGTACTCTCTAAATCTATAAAATTAAAAAATTAATGGGGATAATGGTATTTACCTCATAGTGTTGTTGACCAGATTAAATGAGTTGATATATAACAGTTACTATGTGCCAGGCACTATTCTAAGATTTAACATATATGTCTTTGCTATTGTTATTTTATTGTTTATTTGGCAAACATTTATTTACTGAGTGCCTATCAAGACTAAAAGTGTATGCAGGCCTCTCAGGGGACACTGGGGTGATGAGACCTTCTTTGTGTTAATGTAATAACTGAGCCCTTCCCTGTGACACAAGGGGTAGGAAGACCTATCCCTTCCTCCAAGTCAAGTGGACAGGGCTGCTCAGGCTAAAAGAAAGAATTAAACCCAAGGGTTTTCTTGAGTAGCTTTGGGAATAGAAAATAGTCCCCTAGATCCTGGAAAGATGCAGTTTCTCAAGTCTGCCCTCTTCTGCCATTCCCATCACTCATTCCCACAGCCCTCATCCTCCCTGGCTGAGGCCACAGCACCAACCACTAGCTGGCCTCCCTGCCTGCAGTTTCACTCTGTAGCCTTGCTGCTTCCTAACCCCATGAGCTTCCTCTTGCACACTGAGTGTGTTATTTCCCTGCTTATAAGCCTGCAGTAGCTCCCTATTGTCTGCATGGTAATGCCAAATGCCTTACCTTGGGACTAGTCATCTGTCTCCAGTTTCATCTCCAGCCTCACCTCCAGCTGTCCCTCTTTGTCCACTCCTACAACCCCATGCACCCTGTGCTTCAGCCTCACCAAGCTGCTCTTGAAATATGCTCTCCTCTGGGATGCAGAGCTGACTCATTCCTCCTGAGTGGCCCAGTAGGGCTTTGTATATGCTCAGTGAATACAATTCCATGTGCTGCAGTAAATTTTTTTGTACCTTTCTCCTCCTGGGACATGGGACATGCCACCCAGAGCTGGGTGCAGTTTTCAGCAGTCTGGTTGGTGAAATACATGTATGAATGTTTTTGAGCTGAAGTTGGAGCATCCTCTTAATGCTCAGGCTGGAAGAAAAAGAGACCCTGGAGGAAGCTGTGATTTGGAAGATTCTAATGTGCTTGAAATTCAGTGAGATAACATTTTGAGCAAGAGATTCACATTTTAGTTGTGGAGTTAGATGGCTTGGATTCTCTATTTTGTGAATTCATTTGTTTGCACAGTTATTCACTGTCAATCAACAGGTATTAAGCACCTACTACTATGTACAAGGCACTGGAAATACAAAAGTGGACCCGATGAATGTGGACTTTGCTTTTGAGCAACTTATAGACATCAACAGACTGGGGTAAAGGCTACTAATGGGAAGATGTGGGGACTCTGTGGAGTACCCATGGGAATTGAACAGCCAAGGAGGGTCCCCTCAGAGGAGGTGGTGGTTGATTGGCTCCTTAAACCTAGTTTGGGCATCTTGACACCTCTTGTCATTTCTATTTCATCCTTTCAGTGATGTTCCCAGTTTCTCTGCCATTCTTTCATCATCCACTGGCTCTTGCTCTTCTTCAGAGATAGGGATCACATGTCCATCCAGAGGCCTTAGCACTGGCCATTCCCCGTGCCTGCTATGTCTGCCCCCAGGTACCTGAGTGGCTTGCTCTCTCGCTCCATCCAAGCTTCTGCTCAGTTGTCAATCACGTCTGTGGAGAGTTCATCTCTGACCACCCCATCAGCTTCTTTCCACTTTCTCTGGCTTACTTTTTGTTAGATAACCTATCACCAAATAGCATACTATTCTGTCTTCATTTACACGCTCCCCCAGTTGAATGGGAGCTCCACGAAGCCAGGGCTGGCTTGCTCATGGCCATGTCCCCAGCACCTACAAGTCAGCCTGGGCCATTGGCCTTGAAAAATTCATATTGACTGAATGTACGTATGCTGTGTGCCTGTTCCCACGCTGCATCTGAGTAAAGAGACCCTCCTTGGCTTCCAAAAACCCACGCAGTCCCCAAAGAGAAAACATTCTAACCACGAGACTCCTCAGCAAAGGAGATAAAAGGAAATGTACTGCTCAATTGGGGCTCCTCTGGGGATTCGCCAAGAGCGAGTACAGAAAACTTCCTAACCTTAAAAGAACTTTGAGTTCATTTAAGTCCCACCTACACAGCACGCAGATTGACTGCAAACCAGCACTGGGCCTGCCTCCATCTGTCTGTGAGCAATGGGAAAGAGGTTTGCATCCAAAACGCATTTATCTCACTCTGCACTCATGCATCTGTTACTTACTGGGGACCCAGATACGATATTTATTTCCAGGCTGGTAATTTATAACAGATTTAAGTGGCCAATACATTTTCGGGTGTGCAAACAAACCTGCCAGCGGGATGGTTCAGACAGTAACAGACCACGGCCTCCGGAGGCAGAGACAGGGCTGGCCCCATTCAGCTCATTATCCCAATGGAGTTATTTTAATGAATCGTCAAGATCCAATTGTAGAGAAATGATTCTAGCATGGGCAGTTAGCTCTTTAGAGAGCCAGGAAGGATTGTGGCTGGGTTGGAGACCAGGGTGATGGAGTGAGGACCTAGTTAGCTGTCTGGAGTACTGTTTTGCCAGGAATCCCTATAGAGACCCCAGGAATTTTATCTTTGCTGGAGTATATAGTTGGTTCACAATTAATGGAGTTCCTCTACTCTTCACCCTATAGTGGTAACTGTGCAAGGAGTTGCTTGTGGTTGGTTTTCTTCCCTTTGTCCCTCCACTTCCCCTTTTTCCTTCCATGGTCTGCTCTGCATGGATCGCGCCATGGGCTCCTATTCTTTCTGCTTCAAATTGGGTTTAGTCAATGGGGAACAAAAGCAGGAACTCAGAGGCCAGGAGGAGGTTGGGGCATATGTTCTTCTAGGTTCCTCCCTGCCAGGTCTCCATGCCTTGCTTGACCTTGTCACTCAATCAAGGGCTTCAGTTCTTGAAGGGCAGCCCTCTCTCATAGCTACTCTCTTCCCTTATCTGGGTCTAGGGCTGGTAAGGACTCCCTACTATTGTTAGCCTAGTGATACTGCACCCTACCCTACTGGTTTCTCTTAATCCTGTTCACATCCTTATTAAACTTTCCCTGGGTACCCACTTTGAGGAAGCCTATGTTTCCTTTTGGGATCATGACAGATACTTTACATCAGTAATTGCACACTTGTGGGGTGGCACCATTATCTCATTTTATAGATATCAGAATGATTAAGTAATTTACCCAAGATCATAAAGCTAGTAATCAAAAAGGCCTGGATTCAACAGCCAGGTCTTCAACACAGACCAGATTCATGACTTTATTGGCCCTGGATTCTAACCACTGAGATTGAGCCTGGAGTTCAATATCCCATAATAAGACAGCATGAACAGAGGCCATTTGCCCTGTCTGCCTAACCTATTACAGACAGAAGAAGAAGGTCGTGGTGTGTCCTAAGTGGGCAGAGAACTGAAGTTCAGTTGTGTGACCTTGGACAGTGCTCTTAACCTACAGCTCTGGTTTCCTGTCTTTAAAGGCTTGAAACATGCCTTGCAATGATAAAACAGGAAATGAATCAGAGGCATAATTAGCAGTGGTGTTGTAGAGATTAACTTGCATTTAAAGCAATTTCGTTTGTTGCCTATAAAATACCAAAGTGTATCTTGGCCCTGACTGTAGTCAGATGCTCATTCAACTTTGGACTGAGTGCCTATCTAGGAAAATGACTTTTGTTGGGGGATTCTAGTCAAATGATGAATGCCAGATACAGAAACTCAGGCATGCCAGACCCTGTGTGGGCTGTGGTCCTTAGGGTCATATCCACGCAGCCATAGACAAGGTCGAGGAGAAATGGAAGGAATCAATTCAACCTGCATCAATATATGCTGACTCGGTCCTTGCTGTGTGTTGGCTACAAGGCGGTGTCTGGGAGTGGCGGGGGGGGGAGGGGAAGGAGAAAGAGTGCTAAACTGGGAGCCATTCAGGTCTGGTTCCCATCCTGGTTCTGCCACTGACCAGCTGCATGGCCTGAGACATATTTGTGATTTCTCTAAACCTTAGCCCTCCCCATCTGGAGAATGGGAATGATAACACCTACCTTGAAGGGTTGTTAAGAAGTTTTGATAAGCTGACTTACTTAAGCCACCCATCATAGGACCCCAAGAGTGACTCATTAAGAGCCAGTTGGTGTTGTCACTGCTCACTGTGATTATTAAAGACAGCAGGGTATGGTGGGAGAGGTACTCTTGACTCAAATTTCTGCTCCCTCCTCCCCTACCTCCTAGCAGTATAATCCTGGACAAGTTATATAATCTTAAGAGACTCACTTACTCATCTGGAAATGGGTAGTAGTGGTACTTACCTTGTGAAGTTGTGATACTAGTTAAGGTGATGTTGGTACATGAAAGGTGATCAGTAATTCTTAGGTTACTATTAACCCTTCTTGCCTGGCTGGCTCTAAGTCATCTTTCAAGGCAGAACTGAGACATCACCTCCTCCAGGGAGCCTCCACTGGCTACTTCCCTTTCCCACCAACTTGAAGCTTTGATTTTCCTTTATGGTCCCACAGCCCCTGCTCTGTGAAGGTCTATTTTCTTATCTGACTCCCTCACCAGATTTGAGTCCCTTTTAGGTCAGAGACCTGGTCTTAAAAGTCAGTATTTCCCATACACAGTGGAGGGTCTGCTCTGTGTTTGTGAACTGAATACTGGATGTATGAAGGAAAGGCTGCTTGGCCTGATGGATGCATGCTCAGAGTGCCTTGCTCTGGGCTGGAGAAAAGCTATTCAGAACTGGCTGTCTCCTGTGAACTTTCCTGGAAGGGCTATGGTGGCAGAGACGGTGTTCATCTTCAACTCCACTGAAGTTGCAGCCTCAGTTCTTGGCCATGTAGTAGGCCCTTTGTTAATTAGGGTGTAGTTAGGGAAACAGAAACCAGTCTATGTGTTTCAGACAGAGGCAATTCAGTATGGGGAGCTGGTTACACAAGTGATGGAGGAGCCAAGATGCCAAACAGAGAATAGTGGGGCAACCCAGAGATCAGGGACAGGAGTAGGCTGCAACCAACCCTTAGAACTAGTGGGAGAACAGGAGAGGGAGAAATAACTAGAGTCCAGAGTCCAGAAATAACCAGAAATAACCAGAGCCCCAGCAGGCTGACTGGCAGGAGATTGGACTATGGCAGGCCTGCTTGAGGAAAGATGGAGCCACAGACAGGGTACAGCCACTGCTGGAGCTGCTGCCCAAGGAAGGGAGTGAGATGGAGAATATACTGCCCTTCCATCATCCTCCAGTGTCTGTCTGTCTGTCTGTCTGTCTCTCTCTCTTTCTCTCTCTCTCTCACACACACACACACACCCTGCAATGCAAGGCAGAACAGGGAAGGACACAAAATAGATCTGAGGGCAAGCAGTCCAATGATCAATACAAGGCTCAATAAGTATTTGTTGAGTTAATAACTCACCTGGCTTAGTCTAGATTAAGGGGGAATTCACAAACTGCACCACTACACTTCATAGCCTATCTATAAATACATTTGAGAGTCTAGGGGACCAGTATGAATCTCTGTGCCATTCTTCAAGACCCATGGACTGTGAGCTGAGGTCCTGAGATGCATGGCTTGAATCAGTCACATTGGGTTGTCCTTCTGACCTCAGCAGTCATGCTCTTGCTTAGCAAATTCTCTCACTTCCATGCATACCCTTCTTGGCTCCTGTTTGAGTTTAGTCTCTTCCTCAGTCGTCTCTGGAATATTGAAGCAGCCTCTTTCCTTATTGATTGTAGTTGTCTTAATTCCAGAATTTCTTCCCTCGGATCTGTCTTATCTTTGGTAGCAGATAAATCATGCCAAAGCTCAGTTCTGAGCTGGTCACCTCCTTGATAAAAAAGTTTTAATAGCTTCCTCTTGTCTATGGGATAAAGTCCCACTTCCTAAGTTTGAGCATTTAATCTTCACTGATGTAGCCCCAACAATATTTTCCATTATTCCTGTTACATATTCTCTGCTCCCCTCAAATGGAGCTGCTATGTATCTCCTGGCCAGTTGCTCCATCTTGGCTTGTGCTATTCTCTCTAACCAGAGGCCCCTCTTCCCTCTCTTTGATTTTAAATCATATCTGTGCCTGAAGCTTTGGTTCACATCATATTTTGCACTCCTGATGGGAGAAGTGATATTTTTCCCTACTTCTGAATCTCTGCAGCATGTTATCTGTACTTTTGACACTTACCAATTTCTACTTTGCCCTGGAATTATTGATGTGCGCATTATCTCCCTGCTAAGGTTTTAAAGGGTAGAGACCGTGGTATTATTAGCATTATGGTTCCCATAGCATCTAGTATACATTTTACAGTAGGCACTTTAAAATTTTTGTGGCATAAATGGTCGTGCTTTTATGTGAATGAATGAATGGATCAACAGACATATATACAAATGAATAAATGGGGTGAATGAGTAAGACTAACAGTTGTCCTGAGGCCCCATAGAGCAGGCTACTACAGCCAGCCTGAAAGTGGATGCAGTGGTAGATGGACAGTCAACTTGGGTTACACTAGTTCCACATATCAGGGAGGATCCAGACTGCTCTGGAAGGGCCACCTTCTGGAGGAGAGTTTGGGGTAAACCACAGATCTTGAGCCTGCAAAAGCCAGCCCCAGCCCCCAGCCCCATTAAGACACTCACGTCAATGTAGTTGGCATTGATGTAGTCAGAGTGCGGGTCTCCATCCAGCACCAGCAGCCTCACCCGGGAATGGTCGTCTGCAGAGAGAGCAGAAATCAAGGGGATGGTTGATAAGAGGCCTTACGCAGCTAATGTCCTCCTTTAGAACTACTGTTTATTAATGACTGCATATCAGGCATTGTGCTACTCTCATTTAACTCTCAACACCACCCTCAGTTACTGCTCCCATTTATAGAAGAGGAAGTGGAGGCTCAGGGAGGTAAGTATTTCTCATTTTTCTACCTTCCCTCCTGATTTCGTCATTACCTAACTGGATTAGTCACCTGTTTCTTTAAGTCTTAGTGATTTAATCATTAAAATGGGGATGGAAATACCTGCTTCATAGGACAATGTGAGAGAGACCATATAAAAATGCTCAGGACAGGAGAGTGTTGCATCTGGATTAATATACTCCATTTTCATGTTGTTTAAAAACAGCAAGTTTACCTATCTTCCACACATGCACAAATTGCTTTTCATTTGCCCCTTGGAGTATTGTTAGAGATAGAATGTCAGCCATATATTGTTATCGATACTATCATTAAAGTGAGGCTGACTAAATCATTATAAAAGAGGTCATCAATAACTAAAAATTGTGTTATAGAGGATACCTTTTCAAACACAATCTAGACATAAACAAGATTTGCAGGCTTTATTTGATAGCATGCTTACTTCAACTAACACCAAATAAAAACCATTAAAAGAAAACTAGTACAGCAGAAGAATCAGGATAATCCTTTACAGTTAATTAAGTGAGCTCTGACACGCTAATAGACACACACAAGTGGAACATTGGTTGGGTCTGGTTGGGAGGAGGGACCTTGGTTTGCTATCCAGGTCACTGTGCACATATCATTGTGCAGTCACTGCATCCTAGTTCACCTTCCTCTAGGGCAGGAATGGTGGGTCCCTAAGATGTGGGCTGGAGAGCTCTGGACATCCCCAAGGGTTTTCTGGGAGTCACGGAGGTCAGATCAGCTTATCTTCTTAGAATTATACAGCACTCTGCAGTTTACAAGGCACATTTATTGCAATTAACCAAAACCCCCTTGAGAACTGGGACATTATGCCTTATTCCCTGTTCCATCCCCTGCACCTTTAAAAGGTCCTGACATACAGCAGGTACTCAGTAGTACATGGAAAAGGTATAATTGGATGACCTCACTGGGTTCTCACAGTGACCCTGTGGGAGAGAAGTAGGATGGGTTCTTTTAGCCCTTGTTACAAATGAGGAAACTGAGGCTCCAGAAAGCCTGACTGGCCACATGGCCAGTGAATGGTAGAGCACAGAGGAGTGAAGTTCTCTTAACTCTGAGTTCGGTCGCTCCTGTTTCCAAAGCGGGTGTAAGCACAATCTTAGAAACCACTTCAAATATACCCAGCAGAGGGAATTAACTACTGAGAAGTGGTTGCCTGGGTGACAGAAGAGTTGAGCAGCCAGATAGAAGAGAGTGGAGAAACTCAGAGATAAGCAGCAACAAGGAGACACTGCCTGCCCTTGGGCTGAAGGGATGGAGGGAGGTGGTGGAGTTGGCAGTGCTCAGGAGCTGGGGCCACCTGCTGGAACCTGAAGCCACAGTGGGATTCTAGCAGGAGCTGGAGGCAAGGAGGTGCTTCCCTTGCTGCTAAGGAAGGCAACTGTAGTTGTAATACCCTGGCTTCTCCCTTTCTCCTTCTCTCCAATCTCCCAGTGCATGTCATTGGCTAAACCTAAATAGCTGACAGGAGAGCCTGAAAAACACAACCTGCAGGGGTAAGTTACCTGCAATGCACACTAGAGTGGGAGAAGGTAAGGAATGGGTCCTATTATGGACAAACAGGCCTAGGGCTGGTATAAGATACACCCCATATCTATCCATTCATTTAAGAATCATTCACTGAGTATCTGCCATGTGGCAGGCAGGCACTGGCTAGACAGCGAGTTATACTAAATGCCACTTTTCTTACTCATCAGGGGGAAGTTTCAGCAGAAGCAACTAGAGGGAGCAGGTGGGTGGTCTAAGCAATCCCTTTGGGTGAGTGGGAGAGTGGAATGTGACACGGGGGAGGAGTTCGAAGTTAACCTTTATTGAATTCATGGTAGGTAAGAGAAACTTTACATGCATTATCTCATTCAATCATTTATGCCTCAAAATAGCCATATAGGTTACTATAAGGATACCAGAATGATATGGTGTTATGAGTCTTCCCATTTTACAGATGAAGACACTGAGGCTCAGAAAGATTAAGCAAGCTTCTGAAGTTACGCATCATGTGAGTGGCAGAGATAGGACTTCTCGGTTAGGTTTATCTGACCCTGAAACCCTACTCTGCCCACATAACTTGCTGTCCCAGAGTCTCAGGCATCTCACAGGCACTACAGCTGGAGTCTGTGCAAACAGCTCTTCCCCAGTTCCTGCAGGATTCTAGCCCCAGAGAGGACTTCCTGGGGGACAGCCCATCCAGCAGGCTGGAATTCAGACAAAGCCTGGCACCTGCCTCTCAGCCCAGGGCATCAAGCCTCTGTTACCAGCAGTTCCAGAAGCTGTAGGCCTCAAAAAAGTGAAAATGCACATTGTTTTCACTCAGTGGTCTCATTATGACTTATCGATTCAGAAATCTCCTTTATTTGTTGAGTTATGCCTGCCCCTGGGGCCCATAGCACTGGAAACAGAGATTGTGGTTTAAAATGTTGAAAGGGAATTTTTAAAATATAAAATGAAGTTGAAAAACCGGAAAGCAAAAATGATTAAAAACAAAACAAAAAGAAATGAACTTATTTATTCTAGTTAAGTGTACTTATGGATGAAAGTGATCTCTAGCCACCAGATGATGGTGTTTGACAACGTCTCTCCTTCATTTATTAAGAATGTGTTTACTGCACACCTACTATGTGCCAGGCTAGTTGAAGGGATTAAGAAAGTGCTATCAAATGTGATACTCATGTTTAAGGAGTTTGTCAATTTAGTGGAGACAGACTGTATGCAGAAGCAAAACTTCCAAATCTAGAAGATGGGGAATAGAGGGCTTTGTGTAGTGACATGTGAATGAGGAATTTAAAATGAGTAAGGTTTGGCCAGTGCACAATGAGGAAGTCTTTCCATCAGAGGGAATGGCTAGAGCGAAGGCAGACATCCTGAAAAAAGCAAGCACGGTGGGGGAGCTGCAAGGGTCTCCTGTTCTGGGAAAACAGAGTGTGAGGGGAACAGCGATGGGAGGGGAGACAGAAGAGGCAGCAGCGGGGGTTTCATTTCAGAAGGCTCTCCATGCCCTGTGAAGCCATGAAGACTCAAGGAATCATGCTGGGCTCTGCAGGGCAGCCTAATACAGTGTTTCTTTTCTGGGACAGTGGAAAGGTGCTTTATTATGATGTAACCAAAATTCATGCCTACACAGCTAACTTATGTCAAGTGAGATAAACTTTTAATATAAGACGTGAGATATGGAGCTGTGATCAGATTTGGCTTCAAATCTTAGCTCCATCACCTAGCAAGTCAACTGATCTCTCTTAGCTTTGGTTTCCTTAGCAAAATGGAGCCAATACTATATGGCATGAGAGGATTAAATGAGAAAACATAGGTGTGAAAAGTGCTAGGACATTAAGAAATGAGAGGACAAGCCACAGACTGGGAGGAAATATTTGCCAAACACGTATCTCAGAAAGGACTTGTATCAAAAATACACAACGAACTCTTAAAACTCAGTAAGAAAGCAAATGACCTGATTAAAAAATGGGAGAAAGATCTGAACAGACACCTAATCAAGGAAGATATACAGATGGCAAATAAGCATATGAAAAGATGTTTAACATCATGTGTTATTAAGAAATTGCAAATTTAAACAAGATACCACTACATACATATTAGGATGGCCAAAATCCAAAACACTGACACCACCACAGGCTGGGGAGGATGTGGCACAGCAAGACCTGTCATTCATTGCTGGTGGGAATGCAAAATGGTACAGCCACTTTGGAAGACAGTTTGACAGTTTCTTACAAGACTAAACATACACTTACCATACTATATCCAGCCATTGTACTTCTTGGTATTTACCCAAATGAGGTGAAAACTTATGTCCATAGGAAAACCTGCACATGGATGTTTATAGCAGCTTTACTTAAAGCTGCAAAAACTTGAAGGCAACCAATATGTCCTTCAATAGGTGAATGGATAAACAAATTGTGGTGCAGACGGTCCCTCACTTGGGATGATTAGACTTAGGTTTTTTTGACTTTATGATAGTTCCAAAGCAACATGCATTCAGTAGAAACCTTAATTTGAGTACACATATAACCGTTCTGTTTTAAATTTTTGGTACAGTGTTCAATCAATTCCCTGACATATTCTACACTTTATTATCAAATGCACTTTGTATTAGATGATTTTGCCCAACTATAGGCTAATATAAGTGTTCTCAGCATGTTTAACGTAGGCTAGGCTAAGCTATGATGTTTGTCAGGTTAGGTATATTAAATGCATTTTTGACTTATGATATTTTAAACTTATGGGTTTATGGGGATATAACCTCACTGTAAGTCAAGGAGCATTCATTAGATATCCATACAATGGCCTATGGTTCAGTGAGAAGCAGAAATGAGTTATCAAGCCGCAACAGACATGGAGGAAACTTAAATGCATATTTCTAAGTGAAAGAAGCCAATCTGAAAAGGCTACATACTGTACAATTCTGACTATATGACATTCTGGAAAAAGATAAAACTCTAGACACAGGAAAAAGATCAGTAGTTTCCAGGGGCTTGGGAGGAGGGAAGGATGAATAGGTGAAGCATAGAGGATGTTTAAGGCAGTGAAGCTATTCTATACAATAGTGCAATAGTAGATACATGTCATTGTACATTTGTCAAATCCTATAGAACTGTACAACATAAAAAGCAAACCTGAATAAACTATGGACTTTAGCTAATAATAATAAATCAATATTAGTTAATTGTAATGAATGTACCACACTAATGCAAGATGTTAATAATAGGGGAAACAGTATGTGGGTGGGAGGGAGTACGTGGGAATGATGTACTTTCTGCTCAACTTTTCTGTAAACCTAAAACTGCTCTAAAGAAAAATGCTAGGACAATGCCTGGTACACAGCAGGTGCTTAATAAATGATGGTTTTGGGGATGAATGTGAGGCAGGCAGTGAGCTAATAGCAGAGATACTTAGAAACTTGGTGCTCTCCACTTACCCTCTGTACCAAATACAGATCCATCTATCTGCAGAGGCAAAGAACTATTGTGTGTGTTCACTAAAGGGTGGAATTCAGCTGTAGGTCCACCAGAAAGGCATTGCAAGGAGTGGCAGTGTCCTCATGGTTTATTTATTCCTTTTGGGAGATGCTAATATTATTCTGTGTCCCCTTCTTCTTCTAACTTTATATAATTAGAAGGATAAAAAATTGTGTTTACCCACATGCACATGGAGAAAGATGGGGCGGCAGGCGATGTGAAGGCGTTTATACGAGGTAATTTACAAGCAGCCCAGAATGTTCATTATGCTCTATCTACATTTTGCAAGCTTGAAAACCAGCTAATTTGGTACTCCTTGTTTGATATTCAAGACAAGGAGAGGAGTTAAGAAGAGTCATGTGGAGGAGAAGCAAACTCCTCAATGAGGCGAGGGGAAGGTGCAGCCTGGCTCCCCCGGCTCTCAGTTGAGGTGAGAGATGGGCAAGAGCTGGCTGTGGCGAGGAGGGAACTGGTGGCAGAAGGTAGAAGGGAGACATGGTACCAAGACACATAAATTCAAAGAGCTCCCTGTAACACAAGTCTAGGGGAACATCATCACTCAGTTTGCAATCAATCTGCTGTTCCTTGCTTGAGGTCAAAGACCACTAGTATGCTGGTAAATGTTTAACATACAGCTCCCTGTGGGAAAAAAGGCCCTGATCAGTAATGTCTGCTGATTTCTGTGGTGTAAATACTCCCACCATGACCGATTTCAAGCTACCAACATAGCATCAACCACCTCACAAAATTCCTGAAAATTTAACAATCTGCTTTTGCAAGCTGGTATGAGTCAGCTACAGAACACCACTGACAGAGGACAAAGCCTAGCACACCCTGCAATGTCTTGCATGATCTGATGGTTTGGGACCTACTTCTCTCTCCAGCTTCACATACTGCTCTGATAACTGTGGTCTTCTTTCAGTTGCTCAAATGCACTGTGTTCACTCTGACCACAGGGCCTTTGCATGTTCAAAGAACACCTCCATCCGAGCTGGCAGTTGCGCCTGGATCCTGGGCTCAAATTCTTCCTCTCCTCATAGCTGACCCCTCACCACACCTGTAGACCCAGCCTATCCCTTCCAAAGACTGGCAGCCAATTCTTGCCTTTAGCAGAAGGGAGGTTATGGATTGGGTGGGGTCTGAAGGCAGACCTGAGGCTTGTCACACCCTAAACATATCACCTGGGGCAGGTTACCACCTCCCCTGAGCCTTTGTTTACCCAGCTATAACATCCAAATCATATATAGCTGTGCAGACTTGCTGCAAGGATTAAAAGATGTAAAATATGAACCACCTGGTATGTTGTAAGAAATTAACACAACTATATAAATTCAGTTTTGTTTTTATTCTAGACCTGGGCCAATGGCATCAGCAGCACCTGGGAACTTGTTTGAAATGGAAATTCTTGGGCCCCAGCCCAGACTCACTGAATCAGAAACTGTGGGGTGGGGCCCAGCAATATGCATTTCAATATGCCCTCCAGGTGATTCTGATACACCTTCAGGTTTGAGTATACAGACCAATGTTTAGTGATTTAGTGCAGAGGTGCTCTGGTTATTCACTTCAATCTGTCTTGGGAAAGACCAGAAGATCTTACCGGAAATGGGCCATAAGACTAGAGACTCACCTTGTGCCAGGTGGTGGGATACAGAAATTTAGCTGTGTGAAAAGTGTAAGATGTTCCAGGCACTTATCAAATGCCATGGGGATGCCATGCCATTGGATTCTCACGGTAACCCTGTGAGGTCTATACCATCATCCCATTTCATGAATGAGAAATTCAAGGCTCCAAAAAGTTTAATAACTCAGGAGAAGGTATAGGGATGAGGGCTTCTTTATAGAGTTGTAGGGTCCTCACTCCTCCTGGAACGCTGAGATCCATGACCTCCATACCCTTCTATGCCACACTTCTCCAGCTTCCACTTTCCTCTAAGTTCTCAGTCTCCAACATTGGTCCTCATCCCACTAAGGTCTCGTGGCCACCCCAGAGAGAGGGTTCACTTTCCTCTTTCATACAATTCTAACTCTCAGAACAAACCACAACTCCTTCTCCCTCCCTCCATCACCAAAGATAGCCCAGTAAACCTGTCATCTCAACCCACAACCACTTAAAGACAGAATCACTTCAAAGAGGTGGGGCTGGGGAGAGAATATTATTTGGATACTCGATATTCTTTCTTCCTGTCTTCTGGGCACTACAGAGGGTAAAGAACAGTGCATTTTTTTTTCTTTTCAGAGAAAAGAGATTCGACTCATTACAATGAATTGTGGAGCTGAAAAACCATTTCCTACAAGTATTGGAAATGTTAATGCCATCATCTTGCAAAAGTGGATAAGGAGGAGGCAGGTAATTCTGCCGAGACTGCCTGGGTACCTCATTGAAGCTAAAGGTCTGCACATTCAATCTTGATTGAATTACCATTATCAAGAGAGGCTGACTTGGGCATGATGCAGAGACAGCCCGACATTCTGTGTACCTCCTTGTCCTGCCAGATCCATGCTGGCTGAAATCGGAAAACTCCCCTTTGTGGGGTCCTGGGAGGAGCTGCTCCAGTAGATGCAGCCTTTGAGGGGACTGAAGGGGACTGGAGTTGAGAGGGGCAAGCACCAAGAGAGGACCACCTGTGTCCTAAGGATGCCATCCAGGCACTGCCCCACTGAGGGGCCTTTCTGAAGGAAGGGAGGGAGGTTTCTTATTTGGATTTCTTCAAAAGAAGAACATGAGATATGTATTTGGATGCAAGTAGTTGTTGGGGGGGGGGGGGGTGATCCCAGGAAACACCAGCAGGGGAGTGGGAAGTGAGACAGAGAAAGAAGAAATCTAATAGGGGTGTGTCATTCAGCAAGTTGCCATTGTAGCAAGTTGAGGCTTAATTCGGCTGAGGAGCTCTGGGAGTCATTCTACCTAAGCAGAGAGGGAGCTGGAGTATGTATATACCCACTTCCATCAGTCATTAATTGAGGGCAGGTTCTGGGGACATTTAATATTCTGGCTCTTTGGGCCTGCCCTGCAAGAAGGCAGAGGAGGCTCTAGTGGCCAGAAAAAGTCCTTAGGAAAAGAAGCAAAGGTGTTGGCAATTTGAATTAGCACTAGCACACATGCAAGTAGTGAGTGTTTGGGGATATGGCAGGGTACCAATGGTTTCTGCACCACAAGGCATCTGTAGGACCCAGGCAATGGCCACCCTCAGAGACAGTGAAGAAGAATGGAGGCTGAGAGTCAGGAGCATTGAATAAGGCACCCATTCTGTCACCCCCAGCTCTGTCTCCCCAGGAATCAGCAGAGAAACCTACTGTGAAAAAAGTCCTCTGGGTTTTGTTTTGAACCTGAGTTCCTCACTAGGAGTGAGGGTCCTCTCTGCACTCCATAGCCCCACCTCCTTCTGGAAAAGATGGGCCTCTCTGAAGAGCTCATCTGCTCTGAGGTTGGGCCTTAGCAACACATTCTCCCCCAAGAACACGGATGTGACTTGATGCAGAGAGGACTCTTTGGTAAGGAATATGTGCCACCCTGGCAGGCAAGAGACCACAGCTCTGGTCATGGCTGTTCTACAGACTTGCTGTGTGCTCTCGGGCAGGGCACAGTCCATCTCTGGGCTCTCTCTTCTTGCCTGTGAACTCAAAAAGGCTACACTAACTCATCTAGACTTAAAAGTCTGTGACTTAAGGGGCCACACAAGATTCAGATTTAATAATCATTCAGCTTAATTTGGCCTCTCCATCCTGAGAGCTGCTCTAGAGCCATCTGACGGGTGAGAACCTGAAGGTGGGCGAGGTGAAGTGATTGTGCTGAAGGTAAACAACAGAACTGGGATGAAAACCTGGGACCGCCTGACCTCATGTCTAAGACCCCAATACACCTGAGCCCAGTGGCTTTTCCTAGATTGGGAGAAGATAAGTCTCAGAAAATGTGCTGATATCCTGTGTGCCCGCAGACCCCCTCTCCACTTCATCTGGCCCTCTAATCCAGGAGGCTGATTGCTATGGCCAAGATTGGACATTCTCAAAGTTGCACATGCGTCACCATCACCTAGAGGGCTTTTAGAAATACAGATTGCTAGACTCTGTCCTCAGAATTTCTGATTCAGTAAGTCTGGGGTGGAGCCCAAGAATTAGCGCCTCTAATGAGTTCCCAGGTAACACTAATGCCACTGCTGTAGGCATTATACTTTGAGAACCACTGGATTAGGTCAACAGATCTCCTGTTCTCTGGATTCTGGTTGGCCCCAGCCGATGGAAAGCACAGGCAGAAGATTGGGTGGAGGGAGGAGAGTGTGATGGAGGTACTTACTCCTCCAGCACCCCTTGGTGGGGTCACCATGGGTGGCTGCCTTGCCACCAAAGGTCGCACCCACCTCTGGTCAGGTCATCTCTCTTTGGGTCCTGGTAACCCCTCCTACGGAATCCTTCATGGTCTGAGGATGGAATTTTGGTACTGCACTATCCCTTGTAGTCTTTCTACATCTAGATTACACCTTTATAAAGAACTGATCCCAGAAGGGGGCCTCATTTTGTAACATTTGCAACCCCTGTGATCACTTCAGCTTCTCAGTGTCAGCACCTTCCTGCCAGTCTAGGAAGCACCTCTAAAACTTTACATGGAGAATGCTTTGGGATTCTTGAATTTCCCCTTGCCAACAGTCGCTGCCCTAGAGTTACTTGGAAGCAAAGGTCTCTTTGTTCTTATTTTACCCATTCATTTCCTTCCCTTTCACTTCCTTTCCATTTACACTCCCTAGAAACCCCACTGTCTCTATTACTAAATTCTAAATAGAATCACTTGGAAGAAAGGAGATATTTCGCCAAGGTCTCTCGTTGTTTCATTTGTAGGCAGTGCCCTCCCTCCTACTTGTCCCCTTTAATCTTTTCTGTTCTCCCTGGCCTGGGCCTTTGTCCTCCACTCCAGCCTCACAGTGCTCTGGGTTCCTTAAGATGCTAATCACAGCCAGTTTTCTTCTTGCGCCAAGAATATTTCTATTTATCAAGCCTCGGCAGGCTTTGCCTTTGGGAGGGACGCATACAAGGGCAGGAACACTTTCCATTCCTTGGGGCTGTTTCTTTTTTACATATCCCATTTCAATTCCAGGGTTTTTTTTTCCATTTCCCTTTTTTTCTTGATTCTCCTTTATGTCTTGCGCTGCTTTCTGAATTCACTGGTTACCTCGGCACTGTCTTCTTTCAGCACTGAATGCAGACCTGCTCTTGCCCTGATCCCTTGCAGAACGATTGACTCTTAAATTAGAAAGGAGATTCTGGTTTATTTAAACCCATCAAGGTGGTATCGTCAAGGTGCTTCAGTTCTCTCTGTCTCCATTTGGGTTCCTCAGAAGTAGATCTAAGACAGACATTTTAGTCCAAGCAGTTTATGTAGGAGGAGACAGGAATACCAGTAGGAAAGGGGTGATGTACGACAGGGAAGAGAAGGCAGCTTATTAAGGGTGAGTTTTCAAGCCCATTAGGACTGCAGGTAGCTGCATTCTCATCCCTGTGGGAACTCCAGAAGGAACTTCAGCGGAACGGTGAAGAAGCTGGGGTATTTCATGGTGGAGGGCTTCTCCTGGGGGTATTAACCCTTCAGGATTTGCAGGCTGCCTGTGCCTGGGCAGGGGATCCTTTCCCAGCTTTGGAGAAAGTCCTCAGTCTAAGAGATGCAGGCAGGGCAGGGCTAGGGTGAAACAAGCTCAGAGCCTCAGGCATAGGCTTTATCAGATAAGGGACTATATATTTTAGGGTACAGTATCCACAGTGCAGGAGCAGAGAATGCTGGGGACCAGACAGGGCAAGCAGCTCCTTGTGGCAGAGTGGGGGCTCCCCAGGAGCAGGAGCTCCACCTCCCAGTGCCCATCACAGGGCCTGCTTTGAGGAGGCCCACATGTCATAAGTCTTAATACATGTTTGCTGACTGTTTGAATATCACTTCTCAACACTTCACTTGCAAGAAATCTTGCTGTCTGAATTACCATCTTCCAAGAGAGAAATTATAAATGTTTTCTGATTAGTTCTACCATTCATAGCCCATTCCTAAATCAGCACAGGAAACAGCTAAGCTAAAACTTCTGCCTTTTTCTTCCTTTACAATCTGCCTGTATCTTACTCTTTCTTCCTCCAAGTTTTTTCTTAGGCAATGTCTAGACAGTTAAAACAAAACAAAACAAAACAAAACTCTGAATTGTGCTAGAAATAATTTGTCATTCAGGATCCTTTTTTTTTTTTTCTTTTGGATGAACTGGGTTACTCTGTGAGCTGAGACCCAGGGATGTTCCCCACACCATTGGTGAGATGTCAAAAGGTCCAGGTTGGTTACACTGAGTCAGACAAAGGCTGTTGTAGACTCCTGTTCTAATTAGAATACATGCTTAGCATTTTGTAAGAGATAACTTTGTCTTCTCTGTATTTATTTTACTTTGAAGGCTGTACCTACCAATATTTGGCAGTGACAATACTTGTGTGTTACCTATGCATGACATTCAGTTCTGTGGCAGTCTCTCTCTTCCTCATCCCCCAGAACTGAATACCATGCACCTGTCGCACACAAGTTATTGTCACTGTTTGTTCAGGCCCCATCATCCCTTGGTGAGACTATTGCAGAATCTGCTGACTGATCCCTCTGCTACCAGCCCTTCCCAATCAAGTATACCTTCCATATCTGCTGCCCTAGTGATCTTTCCCAAATGGACATCTGATCATGCCCACCTCTCCCCAACCAACCTGCCTTATTCTATGTCCCCACAGGACATGTCCTGAGTACCCAGTGAATCCTGGTTAATAAAATAAGGTGGAATGATAGATCCATGCTGCTCACCAGTGACCTCAAGCAAGTACCCCTGTGGCTAAGAGTAATGGTGCCAGGCACTGTAGCAAGAGTTTTATGTACCTTTAAATGCTCCTCCTATTATCCTCATCATTGTAAAGGGGAGGAATCAAAAGTTTACAGAGGTCAAGTAACTTTCCCAGGGCCCTACAGTTGGGATAGAAACCTGGGCAGTTTGACTCCCGAGGGCGCTAACTACTCTGCACCGCTGACTTCATCAATGAGTCATTCACTGGGGGTGCCTACAGGAAAGGTAAAGCTCATTGTTGAGCAAAGGCAATGTCCTTCCTTAGCTCTGCATAACATGCCTTCCCCTGCAGGCTCAGTACCTCCCGAGGTGCACTGATGCAGACCTGAGGGCAGGCCCTCACCTCAGAGCCCCTGCCCTACTATAGTGGGGACAGGTAGAATCTGTGTTGCCCTAAACTCTGTCTCTCATACTATAGCAGTAGCCCCGGGCTCCTGTGGGGCCTGAGCTGGGCATACCCCAAGCCCCAGGTGTATGCCAGAGTTACTGGCTTCTTCTGAGCATCAGCCTTTACTTCCAAGCATCAGCCAGTGTGACTCCACCTTCTTGGAGGAGCATCATTCTCTTGCCCGGGTGCTCCTAGCCCCTCCCTCACAGGCTGGGGCCCATGCTCCTCACCCCAGGTTGCTGCCAAAGTCCTCCTTTGAATTAGAGGAGCTTCTGGGAACACAGAGCTCATCTCTTTATCCAGCTGTGGGGTCTTCCGTATGTCAGCCCTTTTGGCTGGGCTTCTTCCCCGACCTGAGGAATTGAGCAGGCAATGCTCGGTGAGACCCAGCCTTCAGAGGTTCTTCCCCAAGAAGCTTCATGGTTCTGCTCTGCCCTGACCCATCTCCCTGCCTGCTCCCTCTGGCTGAGATCAGCCACGCTCTGTCATCCAGTCTAGGGATGGCAATAAGGCTGAAATAAAGCTTCCATCTTGGCATGTAGATACAAAGCTAGAGACAGCAAAGATTATTTGATAACAAATTCCAGGTAAATAATAGTAATAGCCTCTTTTCCCCTGCATCCTCAACACCTGAAGCTTAGGAGCTCCCAGAAGGGCACCTACAGGATATGATGTTCCCATATCGATTCTTATTGCGGTTTTCATCCTCCTTGGCTGTGTCCCACGAAGCTGTCTGCCCCTCTGGTAAGGCCTAAAAAGCAAGGACAGAGTGGTTAGAGTGGCCTGAGATAGGAGCTTTATGGAAGTGGAGATGAACCAACAGGGCGAAGTAAGACCCACTGCGACGGGACTCCTAGTGGAAAGGGATAGATGTCCTTGGATGGGGCCTGGGGAGGACATAGATTTTGGTCTGTCCATGGACCTATTCTCTTGTTCATTGTTTCAAATGTTATTGATGTCTTCTGTGTCATGAGTTCACAATCTAGCCCAGTAGGGGAATCGCTTGTCCATTCATTGAATTATTCATTCATACACTCAACAGATACTTACTGAGCCCCTAACATGGGCTGGGCACTGTTTTAGGTACTAGGGATATAGAGAAACAGACAAGTTCCCCTTGAGCTTCCAGTCAACTAGGAAATATAGTAAATGTGTAATAAAAAAGTCAATGTGTAATTTTAGATATGAAAAATGCTATGATGAAAATAAAGCAGAATAAAGGGATAGTGATGAGGAATGAGAATTATTTCAGATTATACACTCTGGGAGGGCTTCTCCAAAAAGGTAACATTTTAGTTATAGTAGTCCTCCCTTATCCTTGGAGGATTTGTTCAAAGACCCCCCAGTGGGGGGACTCCTGAAACCATGGATATTACCAAACCCTATACATACTATGTTTTTTCTTATACATACATACCTATGATAAAGTTCAATTTATAAATTAGGCATAGCAAGAGATTAAGAACAATAATAAAATAGTATGACAACAATATACTACAAGTTATATAAATGCAGTCTTTCTCTCTCTCTCTAAATATCTTAATATTTTTTGACTGAGATTGACCTTGGGTAACTGAAACCATGAAAAACAAAACTGCAGATAAGGGGGACTTCATTAATGATAGATACTATAATTCCTTCATGATACTGTAATTCCTTAATATGAAACAGCCAGTCACACCAAGAAAAGTAGAACGTGCTTTTCAGGCAGAGGGAACAGCAGGTGCAAAGATGGTCAGGCAGCAACCAAATGACCATATTCAAGGACTGGAGTGATGTGAAGAGGGAAGTAGTGATGGAAGTATCTAGAGCGGATGGGGGAGTCCAGATTATATAAGACATTGCTCTTACTGGTTAATGAACTGGGCATTATTCTAAGTGTGATGAAAAACCATCAGAGGGTTTTGGGCAGGGGAATCATCTGATTCATGTATTACAAAGTACAATCTGGCTCATGTATGGAACACAGGCTCTGGGAGGGGCAGGGAGGAAGCAGGGAGATCTGCTAGAAAGTTGTGGCAGTGGCCGGGCGCGATGGCTCAAGCCTGTAATCCCAGCACTTTGGGAGGCCTAGGTGAGTGGATCATGAGGTCAGGAGATCAAGACCATCCTGGCTTAACACGGTGAAACCCAGTCTCTACTAAAAGTACAGAAAAATTAGCCGGGCATGGTGGCAGGTGCCTGTAGTCCTAGCTACTTGGGAGGCTGAGGCAGGAGAATGGCATGAACCCGGGAAGCGGAGCTGGCAATGAGCTGAGAGCACGCTACTGCACTCCAGCCTGGGTGACAGAGCGAGACTCTGTTTCAAAAAAAAAAAAAAAAAGTTGTGGCAGTACTCCAGGCAACACATGATGGTACCTTGGACTCTTAGACCGTGGTGGTGGACATATGAGAAGTGATTATTTGCAGGATGTTCAGTTGAATGTTGTTGACTTGGGTTGCCTCGGAAGCAGACTCAGAGATAACAAGTCAGGCACAAGTAGTTTGTTTGGGAGGCACTCCCAGGGAGTTTGGGTGGGAGAATGTGGAAGTGGCACAATCAAGGGAATGAAGTCAATAAAGAGCACATCAATGAGCAGGTTACCACTGTGGGCAACTGGGGCCTAATCCAATGGGCACATCTCATGCCTTAGAGTTATCCCACCATGGGGTTGGCACAAAGTTGGGGTAGTTATTGATCAATTCGCATCCAGTATTGGTTGAGGACAACTCTTGGAAGCTCCCCAGCATTTCTTCCATGCTCTGTGGGCAGAGTGTGCATATTCTTCTGTCTTGAAGAAGCCCTCAGGCAAAAAGTCACAGGTGCTTACAGGAGGAAGCCATCAGGTGGGCATGCATGGGAACAGTGAGTGTAGAGTGGATGTGTGCAGGGCACCATCTGCCATAGATGCTGACTGTGAAGGAAGGAGAGGAATGAAGGCTGACCCTTAGATCATTAGTTTGAAGAACTGAGGGGAGAGAGATGTGATTTGTTGAGATGGAGAAGCCTGGGTTAGAAACAGGATTGGGGAGGTGAGAATTAAGTGTTGCGTTTTGGGTACATAAAGTGCTTAGTAGAGTGCCTAGCATTGAATACTGCACACTTTTTAAAAAACATGTTCAAAATAACAAAAATGGCAGCCACGTTTGAGATGTCCATTAGACATCCAAGCTGATGTTGAATAGGAAGTTGGACATGGATACCCAGAGCTTAGGGATAGGGAGGAGATAGAAGTCATCAATCAGTTTAAGAGGATGGCAACCACCGATAAGACAGACAAGTCAACAAACGTGAGACAATTTACAAGAGTTATGAGTCAAGTGGTATGGAAATACAGGGAAGGGTGCAGTCAGTTATTTCATAGACAGGGAGGACGAGCAGTTAAGGGAGTGGGAACAGCTATAGAAAAGCTGCAGAAGCATGATTATCAGACCATGTTTTGATTACTCTCTCTACCCTAAATTTAGTAGAATAGGCTGAACATCCTGCTCATGCCCTTTCATTGCTTCTGAGACTGAATTTGTAACACCTTCAGTCTACACAGCTCTCTGTCAGCAGTGCAGGAGGAGAACCCACCATTCATTTTAATACACCAGCCTTGCCTTTGCCCATCTATTCCTTACTAGGTCCATCCTAAGCAAGGAGGAACCTGAACCAGGTTGATCAGAAATTCAGCCCCTCAATAAGCCCTGTTTTATTGGCAGGTTCTTAACAGGCCAGTGCTCATGCATGGTTCTACCTTTCTTGCATCTGGTCTCTCAAGTGTTAAGTCAACCTGGGTGAGTCTTTTCCTAGAGTTGGAGTTGGAATGCTTTTTCCGTAATGGGCAAACTAGAAAGAAGTTTGGGCTTCGTTATTTGTGTAGTCTCTGTTGCAACAACTCATACTCAACTCTACTGTTGTAGAGTGGAAACAGTCACATATAAAAAGCAAACAAATGGTCATGGCTATGTTCAAATACATCTCTATTTACAAAAATAGGTGTTGGGGCCAGACGCAGTGGCTCACGCCTGTAATCCCAGCACTTTGGGATGCTGACGTGGGTGGATCAAGAGGTCAGGAGTTCAAGACCAGCCTGGCCAATATGGTGAAACCCCATCTGTACTAAAAATACAAAAATTAGCTGGGCGTGGTGACACATGCCTGTACTCTCAGCTACTCAGGAAGCTGAGGCAGAAGAATTGCTTGAACCCAGGAGGTGGAGGTTGCAGTGAGCCGAGATCACGCCACAGCACTCCTGCCTGGGTGACAGTGAGACTTTGTCTCATAGATAGATAGATAGATAGATAGATAGATAGATAGATAGATAGATAGATAGATAGATGTTGGGCTGGATTTAGCCTATGGCTATAGCTTGCTGACCTTTATTCTAGAAGCATGACTATGATCCTCATCTATGCAGTGGCTGAGTAGGTGGAATTAGTGCTCATTCTGCTACCTAGCAACTGCAGATTCATTAGAGGGCACAGGAAGGAGTTCCTTTCCTGGGCTTCTCAGGCTGAGCCATGTTCTACAACTTAGCCTTTCTTAGGTTTTAGATTGGGGTAATAAAGTGCCTTCCTAGCTATTAATGGGTCATAATTTTGTTCTTTCTGTGTCCAACGCCCTTAGACAAACATCCTGGAAGAGAATCAATACAGGTGCTAGATTTTGGGCACCAATCTCTGACCTAAATCTGGGTATGGCAAAAATGTTATAAGGATAGGTAAGTGCTCCTTTTACAAATGTGGGGCTTATCTCTCACTTTTCTCCTCTTGTTCTTTCTCCTTCTTCTCCTCTTCCTATTTCTCTTCTTGCTCCTCATTCTACCAAACCTTGCATCCATCTTGCCACCAGTTTAGGCCATCTCTAGGTGGAAGATGCTTCTAGCTACTGCAGGTAATTCTTAGAACTCAGATTCCAGCCCTAGCCTCCTCCTCTATCCCAGCCAGGTAACTCCATCTCCTCCAGGCAACTTGCCAGGTCTGTTCTCTGTATGTGAAGGGAGGTTGCTGCTCTCAGGGGTAGCACTGGATTTCTGGATGTCAAAGCTGATCTATTGAGGGTGGATTTTGTACCTGAAACCCTCTGCGATAAAAGCCAATTGTTCAACCAAACATGTCCCCCTGACAGTGGGGTGAAGCCAAAAGCAGGATAGCATGACTGTTTTCATACTAATTTTTTGAAAAAATAATTGCGTTGAGTACTTGCCATGTGCCAGGGTTTCGGTTACCATTAGCTTAAGGTCTCTTTATGACTGCACATTAGAATCACCTGGGCAGGTTTTACAACTCCCAAAGCCAAGGTCCTTCTCAAGACCAATGAAGTCAGACTGTCTGGGGTGGGACATAGGCATTGGTAGTGTTTAAAACTCCCCAGCTGATGCTACTATGCAGCCATAATTTTTGCAAATAGTGACTAAAATATTTTCCCATGAGTCTCCTCATTGGTTCCTTTTGTTTTGGGTTTGTCCCCTCCAATCCATTCTCCACTGTAATCAGAAAGATCTTTCTAAAATGTGAATAGGACCCAGTGATTCCTCTTGCCATTGCCTTCAGGATAAATTTCAAACTCTTTAGTGCAACATCCTTAATGACTTCACCCCAAATGCCCCTGCAGCATCACTTCTTGCTCTTATATCTATCCTACCAGTTATAAGGTGTTTAAAATTTATAAGACTTTTCGCATGCTGTTCCCTTTACCTGAAATTCCCTTCCACCTGAGTCCGTCTGACAAACTCCTACATATCCTTCAAAACTCAGCGTAAGCATCTTCTTTGTGGAATCTTCTCTGTTCACTCTCCCTCACCCCACTGCATCCCCAGGTAAAGCCAGTTACTTCTATTATTAGATGGACTTCTTTGCATCTAATAATTTAACTGTATTTCTCAACTTGGTCATAGGCTTCTTCAAGGAAAGGGTAGCATCTTTGTCACGACTGTATCTCCAGAACCCGATGCTGGCTCTATACTTCAGATGTGCTTGAAAGACCTATTTAGGATGAATGAATGAGTGGAATAATTAGTGAATGAGGTGGCTTCTGTGCTTTCAGAGGGCAAATATCCTGGGATCTTAGAGGTGTCAGTGACCTTGAAAATTGCCTAGTTGTGTTCCCATCCACAATGGACTTCCAAGCAGCTGATAAGCGGATCCATAGCATCTATCACTTGGATACCCTCCATGACAGATAGCTCACCACTTCTCCAACTTTTGGCCTCACTTTTGGACAGACTCGCCAGAGTTTTTTCTTTACTCAACCTCACTGCACTTTGCCTATGCCATCTCATGGGGCCCCACAGAATAAATGTGTGCCCTTTCTCTGTCCTGTGACATCCTGCAGAGATTTCATGAAAGTTTCTTCTGTTCACTCCCAGAATCCTTGAATGGCAGTTTGGGGTCCTCTCACCATCAACAAACACCATGCCTTCCAGGAGACACCCCAGCATGCACCTATCCCTCGACAATCCTAAACCGAACAAAACAGTTGTGATAAGTGGGTGGCACTTCGTGGGAAACCACACAGGCCCTGTCATGGTCCTGGGAGCCTCTGTCTCCCTTAGTAGGGGCTGAAGGGGACCGAGTGGGCCTGGGGGCTGTGATGATGTTGATAAAAGCAGAGGAGGGATGCCTAATAGAGCCTCTGGGAGGGAGTGGTAATGACCCCGTAATTGGCAGACTTTGATCACACATCCATTTCCCTTTTTAGGGAGCTACAATCTAATAAGGGATAATCTCTTGAAGCAAAAAAAAAATATGAGGGGGAAAAGTATGAAAGAGAGACTCATTTCCATCTTCAAAGTGAGCAAGCTGAGGACATTATTTTTCCATTAGTGGCTAGTTACAGTAGATTGACCAGGGAATGGTGGCGGTCATTAGGCGCTAATCACATTCTTTTGAAACCAAAATTGCCATCTCATTATATTCATCCATTATCAATCTCCGCTTTCCTTTTCTCATTCTCTTCTCCTGAGAGTGCTGGGCCCTATTTTTACATTCCTCTCTGAGTGTGGAAATGTTTCCTACTCTTCAACAGTGTTGCTTTTCCAAGGCAGTCATTTTTTTTTTTTTTTTTTTTTTTTTTTAGTTCAAAAGATGTATTTGGGGATGTCCTTATCCCTGGAGAGCTGCGCCGTGGTATTTATAGAATCCTCAAAAGTCAGATTTGGAAGGATCTTTTGAGAAAATTATTGACTCATTTTATAGATCAGCAAAGTGAGGTCCCGAGACAGGAAATGACTTGCCCAAGAATATACATTGAGTCTGTCCCCACTCCCTCCCTCGCTCACTTCCTTCCTTCCCCAGTGACCATCTGGATGCCAGGTGCTGGGATAGACAGGGACCCGGGCAAGGGACTAGATAGGGTGGTGTGGGCAGAACTCTGAAAAGGGGAGATCTGAGAGGGAGAAAAGCAGCCCCTGAATTCTGGGAGCTGACCTGGCACTCACAGGTAGGCCTTGGTGCTCTCCTGCTGAACGTGGACAATTGCACGGAAGACCAACCACAGGCAAGGCCGCTCTGAGGCCACGATGGAACAAGACAAAAGCAAGTTGTATCTGGATGCAGACAAAGATATGAACATTGTCCAAGCCAAAAAAATGACCAAACACCCCCGTATTCTGGTTAATATGAGCGACCTGATTCTTTGCCAATTACAGCTCTAGCCTCTATCTGATCTTCCCTTCTTATAGGTAAGATGTATTAAGATATCCAATCATACCACTTCCCAGTGTGTCCAACCTAAAACAAAGCCTCACCTCCTTAGGGCCTCTTTCAAATCAGCAAACACAGCCCACATTCTGAGTCCTTCCTAACATCCTCTTCCTGAAATGTCCCATAGGAATGCACACTTCCAGGTATGCATTCACTTCATTGCAACAAGTGATAAATCCAACTTGTTCACCTCCAGGAGGAGTGTCCCTGCTGATCTCTGGCCAATACATTTCAGCTAAAAACTAAATAATAAGCAGGTGCCAGCTTTGGCGAGAGCTGGGGAAAGAATGTTCCATTCAGAGGGAACAGCAAGTGCAGAGGACCTGGGATGGAATGAGCTTTTTGTGTTCTAGAGCCTCTAGAAAGGGAGGCTCTCCAGAGCAGAGAGAATAAGAGGAGGATGACAAATAATGTGGATTTGGCTTGGGGTTGGGGCAGGGTGTTCAATCAAGGTCTTGTGGACCAAGGACAAGAACGTGAGTTTTATTATAATTCAATGGGAATGTTTTGGATTTTTTTTTTTTTTTTTTGAGATGATGGAATTTCCCTCTTGTTTCCCAGGCTGGAGTGCAATGGCATGATCTCGGCTCACTGCAACCTCTGCCTCCTGGGTTCAAGTGATTCTCCCGCCTCAGCCTCCTAAGTAGCTGGGATTACAGTCCTGTGCCACCACACCCGGCTAATTTTTGTATTTTTAATAGAGACGGGGGTTTCTCCATGTTGGTCAAACTGGTCTCGAACTCCTGACCTCAGGTAATCTGCCTGCCTCGGCCTCCCAAAGTGCTGGGATTACAGGCGTGAGCCACCGTGCCTGACCCAGAAACTTTTTAAGAGGGGGAGGCTGAGCTAGTGCCAGCATCATGATAAATGGCAGACAGTGCTTGTCACTGGAACCTTCTTTATCCTTGATGATATGCTTTATAGATTTTAGAATAAAATTATCATCTGGTACCCGCCCCAGACTAACTCTCCCTGTGAGTGCAACCCACCGTCCTATCCACAGAGCTGAGCCCGTGGGAGGCTCAGACCACATGACCACCAGTCACAGACTTCTTGTGTTCTGCTGTGCTGACTCAGTCCATAGGACTATGAAACCTACCTCAATGTCCCACTTAGTACGTTAATTTTCTGCTAGAACTGAGAATGATCCCTGATGCCTGTGTGGCTGATTTTTTCTTCTACCTGGCTCTACTGAGCCAAACCAACAGAAGCTTGCCATCCTTCTTTAGACACTCTTCTCTGCACCTAAGCCTTTCTGAGTTATGCCTAAAATAGTAAGATGTCAAAACACAAAGCTTCCTAGAGCAGCTCACTCCCAATTCAAGGCTGAGGGCGTGTCAGCCCATTTCATTTGCCCATTTACCTCCTATCCTCAGCAGATTCTGTCATTTGCAATGCCCCCCTTCACTCTCTGCTTGACTGTATCCCTGGAGATAATTGGATATGTTATGCCCTAGGGTGCAGCAAAACCAGGCCAGGGATCGCTGATGAGGCAGTTCCTGGCTGATGCTCCAGGGCACAGCTGAGGGCTTGCTGCCTCCATGTTCAGTCCAGCCTGCCAGGATTTCCCCACACTCCTGCCCAGCACTGTACTCTCCTGGTGCAAGGAACACTCTGGAGAGTCTTCAGCAAGGAGGCACCATTTTAGCTGGGTCTTTCCTTCATTCATCTTGTCAAGAAATACACTTGCACACTAACTGTGTATGCGAGTCAGGGAAAAGGCAGAGCTTTGCAAAAGGCAGACAGACCAAAATGTTTGAATATTTTTACTGCAAATAAGTTCACCACTTCAAGTGTCAATAAACGTTTCTGAAAAGAGTCAGTAATACATCCTGAAGGCTATGGGTGGGGAAGGATTTAACTATACAGAAGTAACGCAAGGTAACTTTTTGGTTGATGAAATTCTCATGTGTCCTGATTGTGTTGGTGTTTAAACGACTCTATTTATTAAAACTCATAAAACTGTACACTCTCCCAAAACTAATTTTATAGTATGTAAATTTTAAAAAATGGAAAATAACACACCCCACGGAATTTTGTGATGATCAGTGACTACCCGAGACAATACCCATAGCACCTGGCACAATGCCTGGTACACAGTAGGTGCCCAGAATCTTCCATCTTCCATATCCTCTTTCCCAGGGATATAATATTGAGCCTTTTTGGTCCACTTGTAGAAATCATTCTCTTGCCATCTTCAGTCAAAAACATCAAGGATTTTTTTTTTTTTAATTTTACTTTAAGTAAGTTCTGGGATACATGTGCAGAACGTGCAGGTTTGTTACATAGGTATACATGTGCCATGGTGGTTTGCTGCACCTATCAACCTATCACCTAGGTTTCAAGCCCCGCACACATTAGGTATTTGCCCTAATGTTCTCCCTCCCTTTGTCCCCACCCCCACCCCCTGACAGGCCCTGGGGTGTCATATTCCAGTGTCCATGTGTTCTCATTGTTCAGCTCCCACTTATGAGAACATGTGGTGTTCGGTTTTCTGTTCTTGTGTTAGTTTGCTGAGAATGATGGTTTCCAGCTTCATCCATGTCCCTGCAAAGGACATGAACTCATTCTTTTCTATGGCTGCATAGTATTCCATGGTATATATGTGCCACATTTTCTTTATCCAGTCTATCATTGATGGGCATTTGGGTTGGTTCCAAGTCTTTGCTATTGTAAATAGTGCTGCAGTAAACATATGTGTGCATATTTCTTTATAGTAGAATTATTTATAATGCTTTGGGTATATACCCAGTAATGGGATTGCTGGGTCAAATGGTATTTCTCGTTCTAGATCCTTGAGGAATCGCCACACTGTCTTTCACAATGGTAGAAACATCCAGTTTCTTTTTTCTTACAAGGGCAAAGATGGGGAACTCCTGAAACATCTATTCTGGTTTGCCTCAGACCAAAGGGATTCCCAGGATGTAGGACTTTCAGTTTTAAAACTGGGACCGTTTTGGGAAAATTGGGATAAGCTGGTCCCTCTAGGTACAGGTAAAATAGCATTTAGGGAATGGAAACGTTTCATAACCTGTTGGGAGCCTAAGGTCTGGTCTCTATTGTGGTCCACGGGTTCAGTTAACACATTTACTGATGTCAATGGTCAGCTTGTGGGTGACAAGGGAATCACAGCTCTGCAGGTTGTGCACAATCGAAGAGCATTGCATCTATGGGAGCACCATGCATACGGCAGAAATTTTAGGGTTTCCATATTTATTATGAACATTTTCTGGAAGGTGACAGTCAAATATCTTGAGACAGGTGCACCTTTTGTTATTTCACTCTAAGGTGCTGTAGGAGTTAGTGGTGGCCTTGGCAGAGGCCAAGCTTTCAACAAATTCCATCTTCTGTGCTGAAAAGCACAAGACTTAGGGATTATAAATGTGGAGAGAGAAGGCAGGAGAGGATGACTAATGACGTCTACTCAGAGTGGCATCAGGAGAGCAAATATTATTGCATACCATGTCACTAAATAGACAGTAATTTATGAGTTCTGCTGGTGGAGCTAAGTAGAAAATCAGATTGCAGCAAGATGGGGGTATTTGTCTGTGACAGGAACTTTGATCAAGGCAGAGAAGTTGAGTGCATGTCTGCATGTAGACTCACAAAACACTCTTGAAAAGGCCCAATTAAAAGCTACAAGTTCTCCTTTAGATGACAAATTCCCTGCCTTCAAGAAGTCTATGGCTTAATGGGAAATCTCACGCGAGGGTACCTCTATTCCTCCCAGCTGTGAGTCTACAATCTTGGGGATCCCCATAACTCACTTCAGGCTACAGACTTCCAGCTGTCTACACCCGTCTCCATGGTCATGCATGAGCTTCCGGGTGGCTGACTCCAGACCAGCAACTCTCCTCTAAACTTGCAGCCAGCTATGGTGAAGAGGCAGACTGCCAGGGGCCATGATCATAACCTTGGTAACTCTTTTCAAGAAAACTGTGCAACGGGTGTAAGATTCCTATTAAATCTCCCCAACTAGTTTCATTTCTCCTTTCATAGGCAGGCATCTTTGTTTCTCCTAAAAAAAATTGGCTGCAGCATTTTAATCATTTCGTTTTTTGCTTCCAAGCTTTGCACATGTAGTTCCCTCTTGTACACAACCTTCTCCTCTACCCATCTTCTTCTACTTTTCTCTAACTCGGAGTCTTATCTTTTCTGAAACTTCTGATAGCTTTTGGCAACAAGAAGTGGCAAAAAGCAAGTGTGTCTCCAAAGCATTTGAACTAGAGTTCTGTTACATCATTACATGGTGTGGCAAGACCACGAGCTTTCTTTAAAGTAGCATCTTTATTTTCTTTCTTTATCTTTCTATCTCCAGTGCCCAGTGTTAGGTGCACAATAAATACTCAGTCAGTGTTTCTGGCCAGATTAGTGTTCATAAAATAGAAGCATATACTATCAGCCTTTAGAATTTCATGCTAAGCCTGTAGTCAAACATTTCACAGATGAAAATGAGACCCAGAGAGGGAAGAGTCTTGCCCAAGACCACCCAGAGTCTCAGGAGCAGATTGAGGACCAGGTTTTGACTCTTGGTCAAAGGATTTTTCTATAGTACCACCTGAAAATTGCTCACTTGGTTGGGGGAGATCCTGTATTAAATACACAAAAAACCCACCATGTGCTCTGTTAGAAACAATATTGTAAGTAGAACAATAAAAATAGGCTAAAAGGGAAAGACTGAGTCTCTTCCCTTTTCCCTTAATGGGGAATCTCACACGAGGGTACCTCTATTCCTCCCAGCTGTGAGCCTACAATTTTGGGGATCCCCATAACTCACTTCAGGCTACAGACTTCCAGCTGCCTACACGTGTCTCCATGGTCATGCATGAGCTTCTGGGTGGCTGACTCTAGGCCAGCAACTCTTCTCTACACTTGCAGCCAGCTACAGTGAAGAGGCAGACTGCCAGGGGCCATGATCATAACCTTGGTAACTCTTCCAAGATCCTAGATCCCTCCAAGATCCTTGGTAACTCTTCCATGATCATAACCATAGTCTCTTCCATGTGAGCTCTTTCCTGCTGGAAAACTCCCAAGTTTGAAACCACAGGGGTCACTGATGGCTTTTGGCCACTCCCTATAATGGCCTATTGTCTTTTTTCCATCTGGAGGTGGGGTGGAGTGGAGTGAAACGAGCAGGTGGAGCCCAGGTATTCCTGTTTTGGTCATTATGAGTTCCCAGAGTTGAAGAACCCCATGGATTTCCCATTCATGATTTGGGCGTGGGCCAGTAATTCCTCATGCCCCTCCCTAGAACCATGCTCATCTGCAAATTGAGGAGCTGAACCAGAACCTTTCTGGGGTTGCCTGTGGTGGGATATTCTGTCATCACTCTGTTACCAACTGAGGAGAAAAAACCTTGTGGGAGAAGCAGAGGTGTCCTCAGACACTGCTCAGGGGGCTCTGAGCAGAGAAGGGAGCACCTGGGGTGACCCGAAACTTCCATCTCTATAGTTATACCCCATTCAAAAGCTGCCTGCCTGCCATCACCCCATCACCCAAAGATGACTAAGAACAAGATGGCAACACAGGCCTTCCTCACAAAAGCCATACATATGGCGTATCCGTCCTGAGCTGGAAAATGAACAAATGTTTGCTCTTCATTAGGCTGCATCATATTCCTCACAGCTGTTCCTTGTTGCTTTAAATAGTCTTAATGGAGCTGTAATAACCAGTACCTTCTGGTTGCCCTACTGGGCTGGTTCCATTCATTATGACGACAGCCTGTCTGGATTGAACTGGGATGAACGTGCTTCTTCCTTCTCTCCATCACAAAGTCACCTCTTCCAATTCTCCCTTTTCTTCCCTAAACCTGCTGCTCTTCTGACTACCATGGCAGCGGTTACATGGGACACAGATGACTCGGCTCTCCAGCCCGCAACTCTTATATTTTGCTGTGATGCTTAGGGTTCTGCTGTGTAACAGGGGAAGGTGGGAGAACTGGAGCTGGGGGGAAGCAGGCTGGGGAGGAGGTAGGACGCTGTGGTTCAGAATCACATGCTCTTGACTTTAATAGGAAGGGTATATGGTTCAGAATCACATGCCCTTTCATCAGCAGGAGTAGACCTGAGGGTTGGCAGAGCATGCCGGGGATGGGTCTGTGGGCACATGCTGGGGACTCCATGGGTTTTCTTAGTGGTTCTCAGCTTTAAAAGTATATTCACATCAACCGGAGGGCTTAGAAAACACACTGAAGTATATATCCCACCCCCAGTGATTCTGAAATGTGGCTGTACACTGAAGTATACATCCCACCCCCAGTGAAACTGATCTGAAATGTGGCCTGAGCATTGGTGTTTTTTAAAACTTCCCCGGGTAATTCTAATGCGCAACCCAAATTGAAGGCCTCTGACTGAGGCTCAGATCTATCTGGCAGGTGAAGTTAATTTGTCTTGGGCCTCCTTGAGCTCCTAGGAGCCCAAGGCCCTTGGCCAATTGTGGTTTTTAGAACTTGAGACATAACCATGGAAGCGGTAGCCCCAGATAGTGAGATCCCAAGCGACCATCAGTGGGAGGGAGGCCCAGCTGGCTCGGCCAATTGGTTCTTATTTAGACTCCCAGAATATCAGTGACAGAAGGGTTATTTGGATCACTTTGACAAACCCCTTTGCTCCCACTGCATAAATGTGGAAATGGAGGCCCAAAGGAGAGTGACCTGCCTAAGGTCACCTGAATACTTAATGAATGTTATAGGACTTGATTCCAGGCATTTTGACTCTTCAAGATAGTTCATACATTATTTCAAATAATTGAACTTAAAATATATATTGAGAGACTCAAGTTTTCATGCCAATGAGAACAAGCTCATTTTATGGCTCTACATGCAGAAAAAGTGCGTAGGCTTGTCTGGGCTCTGGGCCCAGTCTCCTGGTTTGGGCAGCCCCATATTTTCCTTGAATTACTGTCCCAGCCGCCTACCTGCCTCTGTTGTCCCTGCTCTGATCGCTACAAGATCTAAAATGCAAATCTACTTTAGAAAGTCCTGCTCTCTTCGATGGCTCCAGTGGCTTCTTGATTACAATCCAAAGTCATTAGTGTAACAAATACTCATCTTTTGCTTCATCCCGGCCCCTGTTGACAATTTCAGCCCCATCTCCCTCCATGCTTCCTCCCAAACCGTTTCTGGTTCCCCTCACTCAACCTGCTGTGCCCACTCCTGTGCCATAGCTTATGCTAGCCGCTCTGCCTGGAATGCCCTTCCCTTCTTTAATTTGGTTCTTCCTACTTCTCAAGCTTTGGTTTAGGCTTTATGTCTTCCAGAAAGCCACTGGCTATTTACCTTTAGGCTGGGTTAATGCATCCCACCCCCAAGGATTCTCATAGCTCTGGATATACCTCTATGGTGGCATTTTTTGGCTCTAAGAATAGGCTCTACATTCCCTAGCAGGCAAGGGCTCTATTTAGTTCCCAGAGCCTAGTACAGTGTCCGTACCCTGGAAAATGCTCCCATATCTTAAAGTTGAAATTCTGAAAGGCCTGGTCCTAGGTCCTTGTCTCTGTCTATACTCACTTGCTTGGTGACCTCACCCAGTCTTGTGGCTTTAATCATCTATAGGCCAATAACTCCCAAAGCTTTCTCTCCAGCCCAGGCTTCTTTACCAAATTCCAACTTCATAGATCCAACTACCTTCTTGCCACCACATGGAGACACTAATATGTCTAATGGACATTGCAAACTCAATTTAACATGAAACCACTGATTGTTCCAGCTCTGCTTTACTTGAGCATCCCCATTTCCATTAGAGGCAGCTCCATCCTACCAGTGGCACAAACAACAGCCTTGGAGTTACCCTTAATTCCTTTTGTAACATACACTATGTGTTAGGAAATGCTGTTGGCTCCATCTTTTAAATATATTCAGAATCCAACCACATCTCACCACCTCCTCTGCCATGCCCTGAGTCATCGTTGTCTGTCACCTGGGTTACTGCAATGTCCTCTTAACTTGCTTTCACCCTTGCCTTCCTAAGTTCCATTCTCAACACAGTAGCTAGAAGGAAGTAAGGTCAGATCATTAGCACTGGTCTTCTCAAAGCTCTGAGGTGGCTTTCCATTTTAGTCAGAGTAAAAGCCAAAGTCCTTATAACAGCTTGTAATGCATAGCATGGTCAGGTCCCTCTTTATTTCTCCAGTCGAATCTCCTATTACTCTTATCCCTTGCTCACTCTGCCTCTGCCACCCTGGCCTCTTTGCAACTGCTTGTACATGCCAGATATATTACTCTCTGGATCTGGAACTCTCTTCCTCCAGATATCTTCCACCATGTCTATATTCCAAGTTTCATCTTCTAATTAAGGACTATCCTTTTATCCTTTTTACTATTGGCACCTCCTCTACTTCATGTCCCTGGAACAAATCTCCCTTCCTTGCTCTATTCTTTCTTTTTCCATGGTACTTGTGGCAGACTGTATTATTATCCAAAGATTTTCTTTTTCTTTTTCTTTTTTTTTTTTTTGGAGATGGAGTCTCACTCTGTCCCACAGGCTGGAGTATAGTGGCACGATCTCAGCTCACTGCAACCTGTGCCTCCTGGGTTCAAGTGATTCTCCTGCCTCAGCCTCCAGAGTACCTAGGGTTACAGGCACCCACCATCACGCCTGGCTAATTTTTGTATTTGTAGTAGAGAAGGGGTTTCACCATGTTGGCCAGGCTGGTCTTGAACTCCTGACCTCAGGCAATCCACCCGCCTCAGCCTCTCAAAGTGCTGGGATTTTTTTTCCCCCCAATATTTCTTGCTCTGCATGCTCCTCTAGAATCTGGCAACTGCCCCTCCTCCTCATCAAGGGATAGAGTCAAATTCCCCTCTCCTAGAAAGTGGGGAGTTTTTACCTGCTTACAACCAATAGTACATGGTAGGAATAATGCAGTGTGATACCCAAGTTTGGGCCACAACGGTGATGCATTTTTCACCTTGTTATCTGGGGAGCTCACCTATGGAGTTCTGAGCCACCATGGAAATCGTCCAACTATCCCAAGGCTACTACACTGTGAAGAAGCCCAGGCCACTGAAGAGGCCATGTGTAGCTCTTCCAGTGGACAATCCCAGTTGAAAGCCTGCATCAGTCACTAGACATGTGAGTGAAGACATGTTCAGATGATTCCAGCCCCCAGCCTTGGAGACTTCCTAGCCAAGGCTCTGGACACTGTGTAGAAGAAACAGGTTGTCCCTGTTGTACCCTGCACAGATTCCACAGAATCAATGAATGCAAGAGATTGGTTGTTTCATGTTGTTAAAATTTGGAGTGGTTTGTAACATAGCAAACAGTATTTCTCACTGTCTAACACACTACATTATATAATTTGCTTATTTTTTTAAGCTTATGTTTATTTCCTATTTCCCTTTCTAGAATACAAGCTTCAGAAGGTTAAGAATCTTTGTTTCATTCACTGTTGTATCCTAAATACCTAGAATTGTCCCTGGGAATAGTAAATAGTAAATATTTACTGAACAGATTTTAAGTGATTATTCAACTGAATTGAATTTTGTCTTCTGATGCAGCTTGCTATGGCTGAGATGTCCCTTAGATGTCAACTTGTCAAACCCACTCATTTGTATGAAAAAACTGAACAGAGCAGAGAAGTGACAGGCAACAAACAACACAGAGCAGGTTGGTATGAGAGTAGCACTGGAGGCTCAGGAGTCTTTTATCTGCAATAGGACACTGATTCTCCTAGCAGATCTGTGACTCCTATGCTCAGGAGGATTACCGAGATATCACAGGAGCCTTGATGATCAAAGCAATATCCAGCTGTATTCTGGGGTGGACATTGTGAGCTAGCACATTGTGAAATGACTTTTATCAGGCAATATTTTCCAATTAACCCTCAGTTAATCAGAAAATAATGTTAACTAGAAGCTGAGCTTTACAGCTTGCTGATTAATATAATTTGGACTAATTGAGGCCAAGGCTAGCCTAGTTAGATTTCCGGTTGAGATTCAAATGATGAAATAACATGTATTGTTTGTTTTCTCATTATAAAAGCTGTTCATTTCCATGCTAGAAAGTTTGGAAAATACAAAAGGGTACAAAGAAGAAAGTTTGAAAAGCAACTCACCACACAGGGATGAATGCTTTAAAAGAAATATTAATCTAGAACGAAATGCATGAAAGTAGTCAAATACACTTGTAATTCTGTCTTCAAATTTCAGATTGCAAGTTCTTACATATGTGTTTCTCAGCATTTGGCTACTTGTCCCTTTTTTTTTTTTTGGTAAGCCACGTATCTCCCTTAATGATATTTGAAATTTTTAATCAAATTGTTATGACTAATGTTGAATATACCATTTTCTTTCTTTCTTTTTTTTTTTTTTCACCCAAACAGCTATTTATTATCCACCTCCCATACTTCCAGTTTCTTTTGGGAGATATGCCACCTGGAGGCTGTTTTCCCAATCCTATGTTGCCTTCCTCACTTTCTTGCTAATTATTAAAATATAACCCATCCTCTGAAGGCCATGCTGTCTATAGAATCTTTTTTTTTTTTTTTTGGATATATGGCTTGAAAATATTTTCTTTTTTTTTTTTTAATTATTATTATACTTTAAGTTTTAGGGTACCAAACAACATAATCTTCCTGACATTTGCTCAACAAGCAGGTCTGCATACACACACAGAAAGCATGCTCACATGCACCCTATGTCCCAGAGACTGGGACCATTCAACCCCCTAGGAAAGGAGATCCAGGGATGCATAGTGATGAGATCATCTTCTTCAACTCTAATTCGAA
This sequence comes from Pan troglodytes, assembly GCF_028858775.2. Taxonomy (NCBI): domain Eukaryota; kingdom Metazoa; phylum Chordata; class Mammalia; order Primates; family Hominidae; genus Pan; species Pan troglodytes. The sequence goes on from NC_072419.2 coordinate 48,412,735, forward strand.
TATCCTTTCAAGATTTGTAGATGAGAATATGAAAAGTGCTATTTTACTTAGACCATTTTTGAAATTAAGTGCTAGCTCTCCCAAGCTTGTAATTACTTACATCCATTGACATAAACATTTTTGTTCTTATAAATATGTCAAACATGCCCCTTGTCACCATGTTCTACACTCTCATAAAGTTTTAGGACCAGATAGGTCCTGAGAGATCACCTTATCCAAATTCTTCATTCGACTTATAAAGAATTTTAAAACTCAGATAGCAAAATTCTAAAATCAAACAGCTCACTACATTGGAATCCAGCTGTCTGGGCCCCCAGTTTAGCACAATTTCATGACCTCATACGACTTCAGAAATATTGCTTTGTAAGCTCTTTCTCAGAATATAGCCTGAGGGATAAACTTAGTCTGCAATATTAAGAATTCCAAATGTGTGGAGTCTGAGCCAATGAGTTTTCTACTGCACACAGCAAAACTGAATCAAGCATATCTGGGGCACACGCTGCATGTGAAGAAAAAAAAAAAGAACAAACAACAAAAAACCACAAATACATATAACTCAGAGCATGGTACACAGAAGATACTCAAAAGATATTTTAGGAAAGAAGGAGGGAAGGGAGAGACAGGAAAGGAAAAGTGAAGAAAGAAATTCTTGTTTTCAAAGCTGGCTGCAGCTGGAGTCTAACTGCAACCAGGAGAGTTGCAGAATTATTCTTGGAGAGTGAGCTGCTCTTTGGTTCAGAAAAACGTCTTAATGCATTTTCCTTTTATTTTATTTTGCTTTTTGTTTGTAAAACGTGAGGCCTAATGGGCAGGATTTGAAACAAAAAGAGTGAGATAAAGAAAGCTAAATTGTTCTGCAAAACAGAAGAGGAACTTGGTGCCCTTTGTCTGGATGCTGAGGGGTGGGGGTGGAGGAAGTTTTGAAGACAGTAAAGAAGACTTTGAGGAGAAATTAGATAGAGACCTGTCAGGAGACCAGAACCTTAGAAGGCCTTACCAGCAATGTAGATGGTTAAGGAACTTATAAGAAGAACAACGTTGTATTGAGGTGCTGCCTGTCCTTTACTGCAGTCCTTCTCTATTATTCCCCAAACCTCGGTAACAACCACTGCCTGCAAATCCTTTGTGTTAGGGATGCTTTGGGGAGATGGGAAAGGGATGCCCAGTGCAGGGTGAAGAGATGGTGCAGAAAGAGGGAACTGTGGTCACTGGAGATGAAGCATTGCCTTCGGGGGATGGGAGCGGGGACCAGAATACCACAGAAGCTTGAGTATGAGACAAGAGGTGACCAAGGGCAAGCATGCATGCTGGAAATCATTGGCAGGGGAGATGTGCTGGCTTTTCTACAGCATGTGGGATGGGAGCTTGAGCCATTCTGGCATAGTGAATGGAGGTGAGACTGCAAAGTGTGGAAACGTTGGAGATAATGAAACTTTGGATAATGAAAGGGGAAGGGGAGAGAAACAAGAGTGGAAAAGGATGTCTTAGAATTATTTAGCATGGTGCTTCTCAAATTTAATGTGTATACAAATCACCTAGTTTCTGGTTAAAATGCAGGTTCTGATTCAGTAGGGAGGGATGGGGCCTGAGATGTTGCATTTCCTACACGCTCCCAGGTGATACTGAGGCTGCTGGCTAGGGAGCCATACTTTTTGTAGCAAGGCTTTAGTGCCCAAATAAGCCTCTGAAACTATCAGGAAGTTTCCCCACAGGCTGGTCTCTTACCTCGTATTCCTCCTTGAACCCGTAGCCCTGGCCTCTCTTCATCTGCGTGATGTGCTGCAGCAAGTCAGCCACCCGGATGGCGGGTTGGAACTGGTCCCGGGGGTAGCTCATCTCCACAGGGTCACAGGTGCGGTAGGGATGAGTCTGGATCGTGAGGGTGGGCTGGGAAAGCTCCCCGCGGCTGCCATCTGCTTCGAAAAGAAGGAGGCAGAACAGAGCATCACCTATAGAAGCTTTGCCCTTTGTCCTCCCTGTCTCCCCCAGCTTGGCCTGAGAAGGGCAGAGGGAACCAACTTGGGACTCAACTGATCGGGAAACTGCAAAAGGATTGGAGATACACTCCTTCCCTGGCCTGGCTGTGTTGGTAGATCTAAGTATCAAACCCACAAGCAAACCAATGACCACAACACATTTCAAGGGCACAGACTGATAAAGTTCCAGGTTGGTCATCATCCCCGTCTGTCTCAGTCCTTCGTTTAGACTTTGTTGGGCAGAACCACTAAGAAGCTAGGCAGGCTATTTATTGGGAGCCCCCTCCTGTTTTGGAAGCAGAGAGGCTGGAAATAGTGCCTGATGCCTGCCTGCAGGGGAGGAGAGCCTCAGGTGGCCTCAGGTACTCGAAGATTGGAGTCACATGTATGCTTCTGGTCTATTTGCCTGCATGGCTGTGACCTGGCTTCTCTAGTATTTTTTTTTTTTCCTTTGAGTTTTACCCTGGGAAGAATTGGGGCTAGTCTTGGACTGCCAGAAGCTAGCAGGGACCCTGACCCTCCCAGCTGCTCTCTCTAGTTATGAGCTCTGCCACAGTGACCACCTTCTTGCTATTGTATAGTTTCCCCATCACTTAATACTATTAATCCAGTGGCATCACTGAACCCACTTTGCAGATAGGGAAGCCTGGGCCTCTTCCTTCAGTGCTGCTAGCTACTTTCCCCGGGCCTGGATGCTATGTCTCATCGCCTTCATAAAATCTCTCCCTCATGCAGGATCTATATTCTCTCTTGATAAAAACCTTTTCTTCCAATGAGTTGCTTTAACTGCCTTCTGTCAGTTTGGTCACCCTGAAAACTGATGCCTGGTCAGATTGGGTTTGAATTCTTCTGTTCCCCTTGGACGACTAGAACCGATTTCTTGCTTACCACCTCCCTGCCAGGCATACATTCTTGATCTCTCAGGGCCAGTTTACCTTTCCCAGAACCATCTAGGCTTGGTCTTCCCAACCTCCTTCCAAAGACATGGACAGTCTATGCCCCAGACCATCTTGTTTGTGGCATGCGAGAGATGAGAACTGCCAGCTGCAGCAGTTAATGTGTCTCCCCCAGATGTTTTCAGACCCTGCAAAACACCTATGGAGGTACCCACTTGGCCTATGCCATACTCATTCCCTGGGAGGTTTAGCATATATTCCCAATTTTCTGCAACTTGTCTTTTCAAAATCCATGTGCCCTTCAGCTTATTTGCCTGTCATGTTGGAATACTCCATCAGACATGGATCCTGTGTGTGAATGCACACTCTACTTCTCGGCAGCAGCATCGGCAAGCCTGTTCCTGGCAAGGAAGGATAATGGAAGGGAACATCTGACCTTCCTGCTTTCTAGGTGACCAACTTGTCCCAGTTTGACTGACAATTTTCCAGTTTTAACACTGAAAGTCCAGCTGTTGGGAAACCTCTCAGTCATGGGCACACAGGAATGGTTGGTCACCCTAATGCTTTCACTTATATCTGTGGTTGGAGTAGGGGATAAATTTTTCACTTTGCAGTCTTCTGCCTGCCTCCACCTACCAAGGGAGGAGAGGCTACTAATCTGACTGGTCTGACTTTGAGACACTGATGGGGTCGTACCTAATTAGTAGGTGGGGTCATCGTAGGCAGAGCGTGGTCTCTAAAACTTCCTAATTCAGGGTGGTAGGTAAACATCTCCAAAGGAGAGACTGTCCTTTGGGGACCAGCCAAATAATCCCTGGATTGCTTACAGAAAGATTTCTAAGATTTAGATTTATGCACAAGAAAGAAGGGCCTAGGCAAGTTGTTAGCAAAACCTTCCTGACTGCACAGAGAAATACTGCTTACTTTTTCTCCCGGGATTTTAGGTAATAGCTAGTACATGTTCACTGGCATTGCTTAAATGTACCACTTGGCAAACATGGGGGTGTTCCCTTTCTCCATCAACCCCTTGAGTTCATGAGTTCGACTTACTGAGAACCCACTCTGTGCCAAGGACTATGGTAGGCAGTGGCAATGCAGACAGAAATACTGATTCCACCCTCAAGGCTTGACTGTCTAGCAAGGAAATAGACGAGAAGAATCAACTGAAGAAAAAGGACAGAGCCTGAGAGATGAAGGCACATTTAGTTAAGAACAAGGAGGTTGATAAGGAGTAAAAGCTGTGGGTAGAAATGTCAGGGGAGGGCAACACTGTAAGAGACGGCGCAAGGCAGATCCAGAGACTGTGAATGTGCAAGACCCTTGAAGCCAGTGTGAACCTGTTGAAGGGTTTTAGGAGGAATCTCCTTCTTTAAAGACTCACACTGTTTCTTGTAGGTGTCCCAGCTGTCATGAATAGCTCTCATCGAAGGCAGCCTTCCAGCAAATATCACTCCTGTGATGGTGTGATTGGAAATGGAGAGGAAGGGAGCACTTGTGTTTGATTCATCTAGAGATGGTACAAAGCTATGGCAAGAGCCACAGAGGTATGGATGCTGAATACCTAAAGCCTGGAGTCATGCCCTACTCTATGATTTCTATGAAAGGATGAGCTGAGTCAATGCTAGGAGGCCTGTGAGTATTTCCCACCAAAGCTACCATCAAACATGGGGACAGTTGTCTTCAGAGACCCACAGTCTCCCAGAGGAACTTGGGGCATGGGCTGCATGGGAGACCAGCTGCCTGGGAAAGACAGGCTTCCTAGGAACGGGAACTTGGCTTTTTATGTGTGTGAGAAATGTCAAATGTTTCCAAAACCAAATAGCTGTCAATATGGATATTTTCCCTAAACACATTGCTAGACAGACTGTAAACTTGGTGTCAGCAAAACCAACACTGGAATGGAAAATAAATGCATTGAAATTTAACAACTCGTATTGCTGTAACATTTGCAATAATGTCAATGCCAGTGCTAATGATGCTATGAAGACTCAGAACCGAGGGATTTTCAAGGTTTATTAATCCAACGGGTTAGACTCCCCTGTCCAAAGTATCTTACCTCACCTATTCCCTTATTAACCTCTGATAATGCAGAAGTGATGTCTTTTATCACACTCCATTTCACCAGACGCACTATACTTAATTTTCCATCATTAGGTTTAATGAAAACCCAATTTCACAACTCACTTCTCTCAGGAACCTACAAGTAATGCTACGTTTTTATCAGGCCCAATTAAAAGACGTTATGATGTTCCTATTCAAGAGGGAACTTTAAAACTAATGTGCGATTCTGCTGCTAATTCAACAAGGGCACTGGAATTCACATGCTGCTCATAAAATGTAACTCACACCAGCTGGCCCAGGGACAGAGGATTTTTCATTTTTTCTCCTCACCAGCCCCTTAATTTTCATGCCATTTCAACTTCTGATTTATGGGTTTGCTATGTTTATTTATCGTGCAATAATATTTTGGATTTCTTTCACACTTTTTATATAGCTGTTACCTAACCCTGTGAATTCCCCTGCAGTAACTCTTGTTACTGCCTGTGAGGAGCTTGTGGGATGGGCAGAAGGATTTTGGTGCTGTGTGTGAGATTTTGGGTTACTGTCTCACTGATTTCCTCTTTGCTGTCTCCCTGCTCTCTCCTCCTCTTCCTTGGGATCCTAGATTCATTACCGCTGCTGCCCACCCTTATCCCCTGCCCCACTGCTACCAGCCATATAGATCTCCCTCTACCTTTAGTCACATATTTCCAGTCACTTACTGGGAATTGCCACTCCAACTGGTTAAGAAATATTTAATAAGTACCTATACTGTACAATGCACCATGTTAGATATTGTGTTCATACAGCAGGGAGGTATGTTCAGGGAGAAATAAGCAGGCCACAGCCCTTGAAGGAGGGGAGAAGAAAATATAAGGTGTGTGTGAATAAGTCTAAGATAGGAAGAGACAGGCACCTAAGAGATGGAAGAAGGATGTGCCATGGGGTTTGGCAATCTGGAAACATTCTCCAAGCTTTAGGCATTCATGATCCACCTCTGTGTCTCTTGCCATAGCTGTGTACCATCTATGTGACAGCTGTCCAATAGAACTTTCCACAACAATGGAAGTGTTCTACATCTATGCTCTGCAATTTGGTGGCCACTAATCACATGTGGCTACTGAGCGTCTGAAATGTGGCTGATGAGACAGAGGAGCTGAATTTTAAATTTTGTTTAATTTTAATTAATTCAAATAGAAATATTTACAGGTGGCTTAGGTCTACTATATTGGGCAGTGCAGATATACAGAAAGAGATAGGGAAAGAAAGAGAGTTCTAGAGTCACACAGTGGGGCAAAGAGGTCTAGAATAGCACTGGCCAGTGGAAATACATTGCAAGCCATGTATGTAATTTAAGATGGTCTTGTGGCAACATTAAATAAGGCGAAAAAGAACACATGAAAGTAATTTCAATAATACATTTTACCTAACCCCATATGTCTGAAATAATATTTCAACATATAATCACAAAAATGATTAATGCTATATTTTTACATTCTTTATTCACACAAAAGCTTTGAAATCCAATGTGTATTTTACACTTACAGCACATTTCAATTCAGACTGGCCATATTTCCAGGATTCAACAGACACTGGTAAATGGTAGGCTAATGTATGGGACAACGCAGGTGCACACAGACTTATCCAGAGCCAGATCAAGTTCTAAAGAGAGGTAATTTAGAGCTGGAGTAAATGCTAAATAAAAAGACGCTGATCCAGTGTAAAACAGCTCTCACCCAGCACTATCCAAAAGAACCTTACACATTGACACCAATGTTCTATATTTGCACTGTTCAATATGGTAGCCACTGGCCATCTGTGGCTATTGAGCACTTTGAAATGTGCCTACTGGTGCTGAGGAAATGAATGTTTAATTTAATTTTGATTTATTTCAATTTAAATAGCCACAGGTGGCCAGTGGCTACTGTATTGAACAATGCAGATCTACACAATTACATCTTCAAAACTTTTCTTCAAATAAACTCTCAACTATTTTTTTAACTTTGCCTCATTATGAATGATACTGCAACATAAAATCATAATGTGATGTGCTAATTTTGTTTTAGTGCTCACTAAAATGTTTACATAACTATTTAAGAAGAAGTCTGGGCCAGGTGCGGTGGCTCATGCCTGTAATCCCAGCACTTTGGGAGGCCTAGGTGGGCGGATTGTCTAGGTCAGGAGTTCGAGATCAGTCTAGCCAACATGGTGAAACCCCATCTCTACTAAAAGTACAAAAAAATTAGCCAGGTATGGTGCTGTGCACCTGTAATCCCAGCTACTTGGGAGGCTGAGGCAGGGGAATTGCTTGAACCAGGGAGGTGGAAGTTGCAGTGAGCCAAGATGGTGCCATTGCACTCCAGCCAGGGGTGACAGAGCAAGACTCCATCTTAGAAAAAAAAAAAAAAAGGCGTCTGTTCATGTTGCATGAGGGGAACTCAATCTACACCCTGAGAAATGTTGAGTCTGGGTCCCAGAATCAGATAGAATGGGGTTTGGATCATTCCTTGGCCAAGTGACAAATCTTTCTGCATCTCAGTTTCTTTATCTATAATACAGAGAAAACACATGTTGTAAGGATTCAAAGAGATAGTGTATGCTGAGTGCTCAGTACAGTGTCTGGTATCCAGGAAGCAGTAAAAACCAGTATTTGTTCTGATGAATTTGTGCATAATGTCATATTGGACATATGAGAATCCACACACTAGAGATGGCATCTAGGGAGTCATTTAGGGCTTCTTTCGCCTTTCCTTGTCTCCTCTCTGCTTTCCTTTATGACACACTCCAAAGCCATCTATTTTACTCCATTCCTGCTGCTATTGCCCTCATTCAGGTCTTCATGGCAGGACTACTCCATCAGTTTCCTAATGGCCCTTCCTGCTTTCACAGTTCCCTTTACAGAGCTTTGATCAAGTCATTTTTCTTAGCAAAAGTCTTCAGGGAGTCAAGACAAAATTTCTTAACTAGCTAATCAAATTCCTGTAGTTCCTTACCAGTATCAATGTATTTCTTCTATCACTATTCATCCTAGCTCCATGTGCTCTTTAGGGCAGGAGAGTATGAAGAGTGATGTGTAAGTAGCTAGAGACTGCTCATTGAGAGGAAAGAGTCTGGGAGAGGAGAGAAGTTTTGAGGTGAAGAGGAGGCTGGGTCACCTGCACAGAGTGGGGATGCAACTGGAACCAACACTGTGGGGACTGTGGCAACAGCAGGTATCAGAGTCAAAGCACAGACTCACTCTGAAGATAAAACATTGGATTCAAATGTGATCTTCACAGATTTCTAGCTATAGGACCTCAAATAAGTTACAGCTGACCCTTGAATAACATGGAGGTTAGGGGAACCAACCCCCTGTGGAGTTGAAAATCCATGTATAACTTATGACGCCCTCAAAACTTAACTACTAATAGCCTACTGTTGAGCAGAAGCCTTATTGATAACATAAACAGCTGATTAACACACATGTTGTATGTTATATGTGTTATATATTGTATTCCTACAGTAAAGTAAGCTAGAGAAAAGAAAATGTTATTGAGAAAATTATGAGGAAGAGAAAATATATTTACTAAGTGGAAGTGGATCATCATACAGTTCTTCATCCTCATTGTCTACACATTGAGTAGACTGAGGAGGAGGAGGAGGAAGAAGAAGAAAGGTTGGTCTTGCTGTCTCAGGAGTGACAGAGGCAGAAGAAAATTCATATATTAAGTAGAGCTGTGCAGTTCAAACCCATGTTGTTCAAGGGTAACCATACTTTGAGCCTAAGGTCTTTATTTGTAATTGCTGATGGTGATGACAATGATCATGATTGATCATCATCATCTTCTTCTGAGAAGGTTGTTGCAAGGGTTAAATGTGATTCCACTGGAAGAAATCTCAAGGTGGAAACTGGCTGGCAGTCAGTGCCTCCCCTCTTCTCCCTCACAAAATACTAGAAAAGGCTCAAGATAATAAACTTGTAACAGCTCTGAAATCTAAGTCTATCCACTAACCTATTGCCAGAATCTGGGAAGAAAACTTGTTTATTATTGCAGCAGCACACATCCCATGTGCAGGAAGATATATATTTCAACTGGCAAAAATTTCTCTAAAATCCCTGGAATTGTACAACATAATCTTTCAATTGATTCAACCCAGGTAGCTTCCCCTCCAACGTTGGAAGTGATTACATTTCCTTGTTGAAGCATAAGATGAAGCAGTTGGCTTGTGCTTAGAAGTCATGTTGTAAGAATGCTCTGTTCTGTGTTTCTGAATTCTAGACTTGCACTAGCATAGGTGTATGAGATTTGTGACCCCTGAGGAACAGTAGATTCACATCCTCTTACTCAATGTAACAACAGATGGATTTACCTTTTCCCATCTTTCTTATGTCTGACCAAACACATAGTAGGGTTGAACTTGTAAAACTAATAGTAATAGAATGCCACTCCACTGTGCCATTTTCTATGGAGCTGAAACAAACATGATACAATTGACTTTGATAGACTTTGTTACTTGGGATAAAGCAAACCCAATGGCCTGAAGAACAGAAAAGAAATGCTTCCAATTTTCTCATTTTAATTCCAAGCTCAGAGAATCAAAGACTGTATCAACCATATAGCAGGGTTGGGGCATTTCCAAGCTCTTTCTCCTCCTAAACCTCCATCACTGGGGTCTTTGACATGGTAAAGACAAAAGATGGTATCTTTGTTTCCGAGATGCAGATTCAGTGTTAGGAAGCAATTGTGATGGGAACAGTCATGGGAAAATGCTTCTAGGATTCATTTACTGTTTCTGATAAAGAGATCAATCCTCCTGCTTGTGGGGAGAGTATGAATTCCTTCTTTCACAGCACTCACACCAGATGGAAGGATGGTGTTAGACACTCTATGTAGGGATGGGGGCTATAAACATCCATTGCTCCTCTTGCTTAAACCACTGCCAGAATTTGGGAGGAATATTGATGAATTACAGCAGCATCACACATGCCATGATGGTATGGAATAAAAGGATTCCAACAATAACTAGTTGGACAGTGAGGCAACGATGAGGATCTACCTCCTCTGTTTACTGGCAAGCAACAGGTCTGGAGAGACTTCTCTTCCTTTAAAGTTAAATAAACAGAAACAAGATAATATGAGGTATTAGAAGAAAATCCACAATGTTAACAGTAAGGAAAGTGATAGCCTGGATACTGTGAAAAGTACAATTTTCAAACACACACACACACACACACACACACACACACACACACACACACACACACACAAAAAGTCAGTATTGACTGTTGACCCAAGAGCCATCCCCTGTCTTGTTATTTTCTGGCTAAGTTCACCGTATGACTTGGTGGGGGCGGGGGCTGGGAATGACCCTACTCCCAAAACAAGGGACAAATTCTGATGTCCCTACGCCATCAAGGTGTCCCGATCCCTTTTGCAAGTTAAATAAAAATCTTTTATATGATACGGGAGGGAAGTTCTATTAGAAGGCGTCTAGGAAAGGTTCTCTTATCTCTAAGAAAGACAGTCCAGTGGCCCGTCTCTGCCACCAGACAGTACCATGTCTGTGTGTGATGCCTGGAACTGCTGAAACAATCTTGCATCCATGAGGGGAGCTGGGCTGAGGTTGCCCTCATGCCAAGATAAGATGATGAAGATGAGAGCTTGAAAGAATGTGGGTCCTCAATGACATTCATGGGCATCTCATTCAACCAACTCTAACACTTGACTTCCTGTTCTAGAAGATAATACATTAACTTGCTGCTTAAGCCACTTCTATTCATTTTTTTTTTCTGTTACTGGTATCTTAATCTAAACAACAGAAAGTAGAAATGCATTTTAGGTTCCTTGAAGTTTATTGAAAATGAAATGCAAGAAAAGATAGAAGAATAAAGGAAGTTAAAGGTGAAATAATAAGACAACAGATTTTTCCAAAAATAGATCAAGTTAAGAGGTAGCTAGAAAAAATATTTACTGGGTGAGGTAAGGAACAATTGCAAAGAAACCAAAATGCAATACCAGAATTAAAATGGGCACTGGAATCTGTAATGAGAATAAGCAACAGGCTTGTGGAGAATTAATTTGAAAAACTTGGAAATTAAAACGCAAGGAAAGCAGAACAATACAATGTATATTTCCTTTGTATATATCATCTGCTCATGTGTGTTCATGTGTGAAGGGAACAAAAATACATTTTTAGAGAAAAGAAAACAAACATATATAAGACATAATTGCTGTTACAGAAGAACAGAATAAATGGAACAGAAGCACATTATGTGTCCTTTCTTATCAGGACACAATATTAAAACAACTCATTGGCAAAATAAAAACTTAAAGCTTCACGTGTAAAGAGTTCTCCACCTACAACTTAAAAATAGAGCCTATATTCTGATACAATTGTTTAAATATTATTGATGTAGAAATACTCAGATAAACATCTAGGCTGGAAAATGGCTATGTATAAAAAATCAGAAACTATGTTACTCATACATTTTCTTGCCCAAATTTAAATTCCAGAAAACAATGAAACAATATTTTTCAAGTAAAAATAATGTGGCTAAAAAATTATACAGTAAATAGTTTTTCATTTGCGAAGCTACAGAAAGGCATTCCCTGACACATAAAGAATAAGAAGTTATGTTGGCTCTGATTCTTTTCCAGAGGGTTGGGTAGCTGAGAAAGCTAGTCAAGGATGTGAGTCCAGAAATAGAGAAAAAAACATCCACAAGAATGGAAGAAGTCTTGTTATAAAAAAAGCTGATTTGGTAAACACAGATATGAGTGTAAAAATCACAATAAATGTGAATCAAAACAGAATGAACTATAAGAGGTAATGCTTAAAGAGAAATCAGATTTAAAAATCTAATATAAAAATTCTTGGCTAAAATTTCCAATTGTATTAACAAAAAGCAGGAAGTGGGTGACTGATACATCACTAGGAATAAAAGTATTTTATCTTCTTCACCTTTCATAATGGATAGTCAATGTGTACTATTTCAATCTTGACACTCTTAATTGAAGAACACAATTTTAAGCGAATGTGTGTGTACTGTACAGGATACTGTAGAGGTGTGCATGTGTGCGTGTGTGTGTTTAAGGCATCAACTACTAGCATAACAAGAAGAATGAACAGGATTCAAATAGAGATAAAAAAACAAAACAAAGAAAACCCTGACTTCTAGTACAAGTGCATCTGGCATCCAAATTTTGTTACTTGTTTGATAGAAGCGCCTGCCAACATAGAAATCAACATTAAAAAAACTGTGTAATACCACTGAAAACTACACTGTCCTGACAAGCAAATGAGAAATCATCCTGTAGAGGTATTTTCATAATCCAAGGCACATTAATTCCCACAGAACAAAACCGCCTCCACTAAAGACGAACTCATAGTAAAAAATAAATTATAAAGAATGACAAGAGCCTTGTAAGGAATCTTATCCCCATAGGAGAGAGTCAGAAGTCATCATACACAGAAAAATACACCTCTCAAGAATTGAAAATAATAAAACAATCAAAGAGACTATTAAGTAAATACATTTAGATTGATTAAAGAGAAAAAAGAAGGAATATGAACCATTGCAATAATGCACACATGACAGAAAAAGGATAGGTGGGTTTGAAAAATATACATTCAACTTCTTGAGATAAAAAAACATAGTCATTGAAAATAGAAAGAAAGTAAATATATATATAAGAACAGACATGGAACATAATACAAGTTAAAGATACAGCAGAGGAGCTGAAAAAAACAGCAAAAGCTGGCTCTTTCCTTTGAAAACACCAACAAATTAGACAAACCTCTGCCAAAAAATGATTAAGGAAAAAAGACACAAATAAGCCACTTTACAGTTGTTAGAGATTGACAGAACATTTTTAGCCCAGGCTTAGACTGGAGAATGATTAATGACCAGAGAAGCCCTCAGACACATCTCAAGACTCTGATGGACGTGGTCAGGGTCAGCTGGCCTAAACACCAGCCCATCACCTGGGTGCTAGCTTTTTAAAAAAGAAGTCATATTTTGAGATCATTACAGATTCACGTGCAATTGTAAGAAATAACATAAATGGGTCTTAAATACCCTTCACCCAGTTTTCCCCAATGTTAACACTTGTGTAACTATAGTACAATATTATAACCAGAAAATTGACATATATGTTACTGATCTTATTCAGATTTCATTAGTTTTACATGCGCTTGTGTGTATGTTTAATTTATGCAATTTTATCACATGTGTAGACCTGTGTGACCACTATCACAGTCAAGATGCAGAAATGGTTACATCACAAGGACCTCTCATGCAATGGAACACTAGCATTGAGTTTCTTGTTTCTACACTAAGACCTGGTTACTAGATTCTGGGAGACTGCAGCAATAATGAAAAGAATTGTCTCTCAGTGAAATGCCAAACTCTGCTAGGGATCGACAAACTGGGATCCCATCTTTCCTGATGCTCCTTTAATCCAGGCTTCCACAGGACGACAATATGTGGCTGGTCATACATGCTGTGCACTGTTCAATTTTAGAAGGTGTCATTCCTTTGACGGCCTTGCTCTTGTGATCTACAAGGGCCATCAATCTTGACTTGTTCCAGTGACTAGCGGTTGTTATTTTCATTTTGAGTAAATCAAGTGGAAAGTTTCAGCCATCTGGTCTAGAGAGGAAGCAATAAGCAAAGCATCAGTCTATGGACTTAGTTCCCTAAGAGCTGAGGCAGAGTTAGGAAAGGAGACCTCTGTTCAGAGATTCTTCTATGTGTCTGGAGTGAACTGGGCCACAATAAAGGGTTTTGTGCATGTCATGTGTGTGGGGAGTGTGTGTATCCTGGCAAGCATGTGAGTTTTCCCTTACCTCTTCTCCAACCAGATATAAATGGCTTTTTATCTGTTTTAGAAAATAAACATCTAGGTATAATTTTGTTCAAAAAAGGGTTTCACTATTTTTTTAAAAACTTTCAAAATAATTTTTTTCTTTTTGTCAAAATCCTATCAAAATCAGTGAGGAAAGAGGCAGCAAAAATGCTGATACCAGTGTTCCACAGCATAGGTTGTATAAACAATACATTTGGAAAAAAAATGAAAAGTCGTTGAGTTTGCCAGAGCAACAGATGTTTAGTAGTGATAGGGATTCTCTGTGGCTGGCCTTAACCACTTAGTGATCAAACTAGAAAGTGAGGGAATAAAGCTGAGGGGTGTGCATGGAATCCTGGAAGTATTTTGTTGCACCACAAAGAAGAAGGGATATAATTATGGACTTTTTAAGTCTTTTAACTCACTGGAAATATAAGCCCTTTTTGGTAACATGTAAGTTGATTATTTAATTCTTGCATATTCACCATCCATTTATACTTTCAGAGACACTTATTGTTGAAAACAATGGCCTTAAAAAATGCTGAACTTTGACCGGTAGAAGAATAACCCATAAATAGACAATGAAATATATGCCTAAAGAATTTTATAAACTGATGATAAAGTAGAGTACAAATATTGGTTGGCAAAGAATGGATTCCCAGAGAGTGTATTATTTTTCAGAAGAGAATGAAGTATATTAAAGTAGATGAAACTGTAAGGTGGCTTAGTGTTAGAAAGATTAATATTATTGGAAAGTTACTTCATGCTTTCAGTAAGAAGTTCTGCATGTGACTATGGCTTGTTAAGATAAATAGCATATGCAAAAGAACTTAGAAGAATATGTCTTGGTCAGTAAGTTACTCAAAGCATAAATAATAAAGAAAGGTAAATCACACAGTTTTAATATTCTTGCAAGCATGAAGAGAGTGATGGGGTGTGGCATTTGAGAGGAGTTTATATGGAAGGAAAGACTGGGATTAAATGAGGAAGGATCTGAGTTATAGATAAAGGGATTGATTGAGGCAGAAAGCAAAAGAAATGGAAAGCGACTCTGCATGTCAGTTCTGTGTTTCACAGAGCCACTACCAGCATAAATAAAACCCGGTATTGATAGATCCAATGTGGACTCACCTGCCCCTATTCTCAAACCATCACTTAAAGGAAAACTTGGGCAGATGAACTTATCCTCAAAGTGGGGCCCTGTGTTGACAAGGACTGCCAGCAACTCGGACAGTCTTCTGCCTTGAAAATTCTAGAGTGTTTGAAGAATCTGATATATTGAGGAAAATGGCAAGTCCAATAGGAAAGACTGAGAGGCTCACACAATACTCGCTGAAGACAGGGTAGTGGTCTAACACGTACAGACTTTGGACATGAATAGGGCTGAGTGAGAACCCTGACACCATCACCTACTGCCTGTGTGACTTTGGGCAAGTTACTCAATCTCTCTGAACCAGTTTCTGCAAAGCCTTTATGGCTAGTATCTCTGAAAACTGGAGATAGAAAGAGAAAATCAAGCACTGATTTAGAATTGTTAGAAGCTCAACACATCAGAGGTTATAATTGTTAGAAGCTCAACACATCAGAGGTTAATACAACAGAAGAAGAGATAGTCATTTCTCTCCATGGCCAGGATCCTCAAATCTGCTGCCCCTCTCTTTCCCTATCCATAGTGGCTGAAACAACATCCTTACAACTCCTTGAATCTCCTCTTCCTTCTCCATGTTCTTTTCTCCAAAATAAGGCATGAGAACTTTTTCAAAGGCCAAAGCTGAGCATGTCACCTCCCTGCTCAAAGTTTTTATTGGATGCCCACTGTCCTTTGGCTATGTTCCACGTTTAAGATATTTAATATGGCTTCAAGGCTATGATTGGTCTAGCTCTCACCAATCTCATTTGCCTCATCTTGTGTCTCTCTGTCCTTTGCCCACTAGGCTGCAGCCACACTGTCTCCTCACTGAATTCTCGCCCACCTGAGAATCTGTACAGGATGTGCTATTCTCCTGGAGTGTTTATAACTTTTCCCCCAAACTTCCGAGGCCACATGGACTCCTATTCATCCTTCAGCACTCAGCTCAAGTCAATTCCTCCTCTAGAATAAACAAACCCATCTGTGGAATGAATGAATGGTGGTTACCAATTGGGTTGAGTAGGGGCAGGGGATGGCTGGGAATGGGCATGAGGGATCTTCCTGGCAAGTCTGTATATTACTAGGGGGCTGGGTTGCAAAGTGTATGCAACTGTTGAACTCATAAAACGGAAAACCTAAGATTTCTGTGTTTTTTTGCAAGTAAATTTTGTCTCAAAGGAAAAAACCAGACTCTTGAGTCTGCATTAATGATGTGTACAGTTAAATATTGGGAGGAAAGGGAAGTGTAGTGATGTCTAAAATTTCCTTTGATATGCATAAACATTAAGATGGATTGAAGGATGGATAGATGGGAAGACAGGTAATAAAATAAATATAGTAAAATGTTAATAGTAGAATCTAGGGGATGACTGGTCACTAAAAGTATTTTAACTTTTCTGAATGAAGATATCAAGGAAGACATCTCTGTCTGCCTCCATCCCCATCTGAGGGTCCCATGTTATATCCTAACAGTATCATTTTCATGAATTACAATATATGTATATTCCTGAACATACATCGTCTTCATGAATTACTATAGTTATTGAATAATAGTGAGATTAGTATCTTATCCTTCACCGGACTGTAAGCTCCATGAAGACAGGTATCATATCTGTGTTGTTTACTCATGTATCTCCAGAATCTAGTGCCTACTCTAGAAACACTCATTTGTTAGGTAAACCTTGCTCTCTGAAATCCACCCTCCACCTTGTTGATAAATACAATGTTTGTTTATCTTCAAGGTTCATCTGTCATGTCTTCTAATTCTTTTGGTGAGGATATCATGATCTCTATTTCCTGCCTCAGTTCCATTTGCCTTGGTGAGTGTGGGGAGGTTGATAAGCCACATTTACTCAAAATGCGTATCTTCTCCTGATGGGCTTCTGGTGATTTTAACTACACTCAGATCCGAAGCTCTTCTCTCTGAGTGAAAATGTTCAGCTTCACTGTGGCTCCAGGGGACTGGACATGATTTGGAGTTTCTCATTGGCTCCAGGGTTGTATGTGCACTGAAAACAACTGGCCCAGAATTTTGTATTATGTATATATCACAAAACTCCATAACCTGCACACTTATGGGAAGATGTGTGATAGAAGGAAAAGACTAAGTAATGCCTCACACTGAAAATACAGGCTGCTCTTATTTTCTATCTCTCATTCATAAAAATTATAATAAGACTAAGGAATGCAAAATAGTTGCAGAGTAATACTTAGCTAAACTAGAAAAACTCAATTTTGACAGGTTTTTACAATCTTCAGCCTGACAGGTGACTTTGTCTTTTGTTGATGTGCAAGAAAGAGAAAATGAAATAACTAAAGTTGTCTGAAAGATGAAATTTAAATGTGCAACAGATGTTTGAAAGAGTTTGCCATTGTTGTGGGTGGATAAAAGCTTCCTTTCTCCATTTCAAACTATGCCCTGGATATTTAGGCTGAGTTTGTGGATATAATGAACTACAAAGACAACAGGACATTAAGACAATGGAAAGAACACAATTTGGGAGTTACAAGACCTGAGTTTTCATCCTGGTGTTACCACTAAATTATCTTGCACAATTACCTTCACCTTTGTGGACCTTAATTTTAAAACCAGGCAGCTGAATTAGACCAATGCTTCTCAAGGTAATGTACATATCTAGAGATCTTCTATAGGCAGATTCTAATACAGTGGGCTGAAGTGTGGCCTGAGAGCCTGCATTTGTAACAAGCTCTCAGGTGATGCTGATGATGCTGGTCCATGGACCACACCTTGAGTAGTGAGGGATTAGGTGGTCTCTAAGGGAGCTTCCAGTTAAAAGATACAATGTGTTCCTTAAAGGTCCTGGAATTTCTCTTAAAAAAGCAAACATTATTCTTTCTGCTCTTACTGAATGAATGAAGTAGTACAGCTTAGTATTGTTCAAAACCAACCAAAAAATCCAACTGATTAAATGTGATGGCCTTAACCCTGGAAAGAACAGATACCTAACACTCTCATAAGAATGAATAAAGCAGTGTGTCCCCATCAAGGTTCAGCCTGGCTGATCCTCAGCTGCTGAATTATAGAGGCTGATCACTGAAATGCCAGACTACTTTGTTTTATATAGTAGATTCCAAATGCTAGTACCGTACGAGAGTCATTCAAAGAACATACTAAATATAGATTCCTTTGCTCCATATTCTAGACATAAGGATTTAGTGGCTTTAGTTTGGGGCCAGTCATGTTTTGGGAACTACTGTTATAACCATTTTATGGGGGGGCACGATAGCACCTAGGGAAGAAGAATGGTAAGTTTGACCCAATTCCTTATTGGGAACATGGTAAAGATCTTTCTGTCTGTCTGCCTCCCTCCTTCTCTTCTCCCTTCCCTCCCCTCCCCTTCCCTTCCTCTCTCTCTTTTTTCTTTCTTTCCTTTCTCTCTCTCTTTCTCTCTCCTTCCTTCTTTCCTTCCTTCTTTTCTTTTCTTTCTTTCATGGAGTCTAGCTCTTTTGCCCAGGCTAGAGTGCAGTGGCATGATCTTGGCTCAGTGCAACCTCTGCCACCTGGGTTCAAGCGACTCTCCTGCCTCAGCCTCCCAAGTAGCTGGGATAACAGGCGCCTGCCACCACACCCGGCTAATTTTTGTATTTTTAGTAGAGATAAGGTTTCACTGTGTTGGCCAGGCTGTTCTCGAACTCCTGACCTCGTGATCCACCTGCCTCGGCCTCCCAAAGTGCTGGGATTACAAGCGAGAGCCACCGTGCCCAGCCAGAAGATCTGTTTTTCAAGCCTGCTTGCCAGCCTCTGAAGAATCCTAGTGACTTCTCATAGTAATAAAGGTGTGCAAGTCATAAGGGAGTCAATGTTACAGGGAAACAGTCCCTGAATAGTTGCCCTTATGGGATGTCAAAGCTTTGAGGATCCCTGGCAGCTGCAATGAGAGGTCTGGACTGTAATTCCTATCTTCTTGTCTATTGAAATGCATCAGAAGAACCAGGGTTAAACCCTGGCTCTACTACTTATTAGTCAAAGGCTTTGGGCAAATTAATTAACATCTCACATGTTAAGCCATGTATTAGTTATCCACTGCTACCTGACAAACTACCCCCAACCACAGCAGCTTAAAATAACAAACATATACGATCTCAGTTTCTGCAGATAGAAATCTGGTTGCAGCCTAGATGTGTATCTCTGGCTCAAGGTCTTTTGTGAGGTTGCACTCAGGCTGACAGCCGTGGTAATGATCTCATCTGAAGACTCAGCTGGGAGAGAATTCAAGTTAACTGATTTCATAATCACTGACATGACACTGACAGATTCATTTTTTCATGGGCTACTGCAGTATAGGACTCAGTTCCTTGCTGGCTGTTGGCTGGGCATCTCCCTCGATTTCTTGCCAATAGGGCAACTTACAATATAGTAGCCAGCTTCCCAAGGAACAGAAAAGTGGGAGTGAGAGAGAGCACCCAAGATAAAAGCCACAGTCTTCTTAAAGACAAATCTTGAAAGGGACATCTCATCACTTTATCATATTCTATTCATTGGAAGCCAGTCACTAGATCTTGGCTGCAATGAGGAAGGGCGTTATATAAGAATGTGGCATAGGAGGCAGGGATCATTGGGGCCATCTTAAAGTTTGCCAACCACAAATCCTAATATCATTCTGCAATGTTTTTGTGAGAACCCAAAGAGGTAATGTCGATGAAAGAACATTTAAATATACACATATGAGCGTATATTATAATAATTCATTCCAAGGGGTCCAATCAAAATCTTCCAGCTGACTTTGCTTAGCTTTGCCAAGTATTCTGAGGCATTCACTTAATAAAAGTTTTTTAATTCATGAAAGCTTCTAAAGTACCCTCTTTACACTTTTCCAAAGAGTTTTCCAAGATCTGATTTTTCAAGGAAAGTAAATGGTTTAATTTTCCTTACCACATGAATTGCCATTGACAACAATCTTTAATCGCTAAAGAGTTAACAATGTACTTTCAATTGCTTTACGCAGATAAGAAATCCATTCCCTAAGAAAATGAATTAGCCACATAATTGACAGCCAATTCCAGTAATAAAACACTAATTAAGTGATAATGCTAAGTAAAAAGTATAATGTGATGAATTTGCTAAACAATGGCCTAACTAATAAATTTTCATGCTAAATAAATGATTTGGAATGGTGACTAAACCCTCACCACATTTAGGGTCAGTTGAAAAAGCAATGATGCTTTCAGAAAACAATGACAGAAGTGACTGTGCCGGCTAACATCCTTAACAGTATTACACTGGGCTCTTTGCCAGCAGGGCCAAGTGACTAAGTCTGAATGGGGTAGGTGTACCGGAATCTGGGGGGCTGGAGCAATCACCATGATGATAGTATGGGCGACTAGCCTAAAGAAAGGCATGGAGTAGCCAAGTATAGCCAGTTGTAGTAATAGCACAACCCAGCAATGGGCAAGAAGATGCAGAAATCAATGCTAGATCATCTTGAGCTAAAGAAGATCAGGGTCAGCACCAAGGACAGATCCTGGATGCGGTGGCTCCAGGAAGATTCCTGCAGATAGACATGTTTTGTCATAAACAAGGAAGTCAAAGATTACTGAGTTTTCTCCTTACCCCAGAAGGCTAGGCTAGTGGTGAGACTCAGCTCTCATAGGCACAAGGGTCTTCACTATTTTTTGGAAGCACCATGGTTTCAACCCATTTAATTTACAATGGTACCTTCTGAAAGGATCTAAATTCAGAGGAGAAGTCCATATTTCTTATGGGTTCCACTGGTTTTGACTGACCTTTACAGCTGGAACAGGGTTCTAGCTTCCACATATCAGGCACATGCTTGCCTTGGGAGCCTCTAATAGAGACACTCTTTCCTGACATGGCTCACATCTGTTACCTTTTTAAAGTCTTTAGTCAGATGTCATCTTCTATAAAACTGCAATCCTCCTCCACTTATGACTCCTGATCCCATTCAGCATGTTCTATTGTTTCAGTGCACCCTCACTTGTTATTATATCATATCATATAATGTACTTATCTTTTGCTGTCCATTGCTTATTTCCTGTCTCTCTTTCCACTTCCTACCATCAATGGAATGTAAGCTCTAGAAAGACAGGGAATTTTTAATTTCTGTATTCTTCACTGATGTATATTAAAAGTGCATAATATGTCAGGCACATAGTAGGTGCTCAACAAACCTTGTTGAATAAATGAGTGGCAGCATGTTCAGAAGCTTGTTACACTCTAACCTCTGAAGAGAGTAGTGCAATCTTAGAAATCAGTGGAGTAAACAAGAGCCTATATCCTCTGATTTTAAGACACCACTGTCCCAGTATGCCATCCTCTTACTTAGTGGCTTCAGAGGTGTCCGCATATTTCTCATTATTTGGGAGGGAGTATATTATAGTAGTAGGATCATATGCAAGAGAAAGATTAAGTTTAAATCCTAGCTCTACTACTAATAGCTATGTGACCTTGAGCAAGTTATTTAATCTCCCTGAACCTCAATCTCCACATGTGTGAAAGAAGCCTAGTACCAACAATAATCATCAACTGATAGGTTTTAAGGATTAAATGATATAACATATGCACAGCATCTAGCATAGTCCTTGGCACACAGTTAGGGCTCAATAAATATTAGTTTCTTCTACTTTCCCATTTAAATACAATATGATACATCCCTTAATACATAAGAGTAAATTGACTTTTCAGATTATGCCAGATATTGGGAAGGCTCACAAGGGCATGAAATTGGAGAAGAGTAAGCTGTGACTGGGGAAGTGTAAAAGGCTAGAAGCCTAGAGCCCTCTGGAGGAGAGAGGGGAGATCACAAGGGTAGGGGCAGTAGGGGACACAAAGTGGGTCTGAAGAGTGTTCCCTCTGTTTTCCAGGGCTACACTGAGTGGTAGAGAGTCCAAGGAAGCCAGTATTTGGTGATGGGGCCTTTAGAACTGATGACTAGGACAAAGATACCAGGATTAGGACTTTCTAAGAAATGGAGGTGCAAAGTGCACCATATATCTCTCCCAGACTAGTGCAATGGTCCCCTCCCTTGTCCTCCTCCCTCAACCTTCCTCTATGGGATTAAAATCTAAGAGTAACCCTAGTCATCGCTATGTCTGCAGGTCCTCATTGTCCCAGCAATGCATAAGATCAGTTGACTGAATACTGAATAGTGAAAGTGAACCATTGTGATCTATCCTGACTTAAAATTAGCGTAATGATTCACTCAACAAATACCACTCAATCGTATTCATAGGCCAAGCACCATACTAGTCTCCAGGGATATAGTAGAAGCCCGGACAGAAGTTGTCTATGCAATCATGGTTTAAAAGTCTGGTGAAGATGACAGACATTAACCAAAAAATTATTAAATGAATAAACATTTGCATACAAGAAATTTCTGACACATGCTAAGAGGGACTAGAATGTAGTAAAATTAAAAAAAACAACAAGTGGCCACTGTTTAGATAGAGAATTTAGGGAATCCCTCAAAAGAAGACATTTAATCATAGACCTGAAAGATAAAAAGTGGCTAAACAGTGAAATATAGAGTGGAAGACTGTTCTGGAAAGAGCAAACAGAATTGTGAAAGCCATATTTTGGGAAATGCTTAGTGTTTTCAAAGAATAGGAAGGAGGTCAATATGACTGGAGTATATTGAGCAAGACAGAGAGTAGCCAGAGATGAGACTAAAGATGCTGACAGAAGTCATGTCATTCTGAGCCTTATAGGCCACGAGGTTAATTTTTACTTCATCTGGAGGGCAATGGGAAGCCAATAACGGATTTTTGGTTGAGCAGTGGCATTGTGAGTTTGTTTTTTAAAATTGAAGAACAGGCTAGGCAAATGGCTATTTCATAAATAAAGCATAACAAAGATAGTGAGTTATTGGTATACTTCTGCTGATGGATCAATATGAAATGAGAATGATGGGATAGAATAAGAAGGGTTACAGAGAGGGTGCCAGGGACCAGATTTGCAAGTGTGTGTATTTGCTAGAACACAGCTGGCTGAAGATTCACTGGATGACCATTTGGGTCTCCACTGCAGCAGAGACAGAAGTGACTGTTAGTTTGGAATGACTCTTACTTTCTGAGCCTCTGTCATGTCTGTACATCAGTGGGAATTTTATCTAACCTAGATCAAAGATCCTGAAGATAAAAGGTTTCACCTTGGAAAAACTCAACTGGTCCAATGAGACATTAACTGAATAAGAACACTCATTTCAAATTCAAACACGTCCAAAAATTTCCAGGTATCACACCCTCAAAATACTGACTAATCAATACAATATGGAGCAAGCAGGGAGATCTAGTCAATACACTCGGCTTAAAAATGGTTTCAAGAATGGAATGCCATGGAACACCTTCTCTCTACCATTGCTTCATTACAAAGAGTTGGCCATAACCGTTGGGTTGTAGTGACTGTTAATCCTACAAGCAGGGGTGTGTGTGTGTGTGTGTGTGTGTGTGTGTGTAATCAGATTTCCATGTGCATCAGTATTTTGTGCGGTCACTTTCCTTGAAGTCTGATATAGGCAGAAACAATACTTACTTAAAGCTTTATCCACTCCCACTCTCCAAAACATTTACCTCACTATCACCAAGATGATCTTTCTAAAACCGACTCAATCCTTCCTTTCTACTTCTTAAAATCTATGTTAGCTCCTTGCAGAAACATAATACATTTCAAACTCCCTAGTATTCGAGACCCCAGTTCCTGCTTACCTCTTCAGGTTCATCTTTTACCACTTAATCCTATGGTTCTAATATTTCAAGTACTACAGAGAAGCCAATCCACTTATAATTTTAAGTGCAACGTAAGGAAGGGTCTTCCTGGGAACCTAACAGCAAGGAAGACCAACACCATGGATAGAGACGCTAACACCCTCCCCTGCCCTTCACACTGTCTTTCAGGATATAGGAAGAAGTTAACATTACTGATGTCTTTTGGACTCTGGATGTTAGGGAATACATTTATACTCACAAGGAATTGTACAAGAGAGCAAAAGCTATAGATTTGTAAAATGTGCAGAGACCACAAAACTACTTGCTTGTAATAGCAGAATTATCACGCTAATCCAAGTGGAAAATGGAGGTTTTGAAAATATTCCTATTATTGACTATATTAGCCAAGTAGACTTTCCCACCTCTATGCCCCTGTATATGTATTCTTTTATTTTAGAATAATGTCGTAGCTTGTTTCCAGGATGACCACAATTGATTCCTTCTCTTCCTATATGCATATGCCATTTTTCCTATAGAAGGGTTGAGTCTGCTCCTCTACTCCCTTAAATTTAGGCTAATATGTGACTGCTTTTAATAATGATACACAGCAGAAGTGAAGCTGGCTAGTTCTGAGCCTAGTTTTTAGGAGGACTAGCATTTCTCCTGGCTTTCTCAAACACTTGCTCTGGGGGAAGACAGCTATCATGCAAGAAGTACAATTACCATGAGTCTGTCCTGTTACAAGGAAGCCTAAGGTAGATGTATAGGGAGAGAGTGATTCCAGCCTACCCTAGATGTTACAGTCATTTTAGCATAGGGGTTGAATATGCAAATGAGGGAGGCATTTGGGCCTTCCATCCCTGACAGATGCCACCTAAGGAAGAACTGAAGTCCCAGACATGTTGTTCTACAAGAGCTGTCACAGTCATCTCCAGCCATTCAAGTCATCCCAGCTGAGGCTCCCCATTTTCAAGCAGACACAAGCTATCCCTGTTGTAACCTATCCAAACTCCTGGCCCAAAGAATTACAAGCCAAATACATTGGTTGTTGTTTTACACTGTTAAGTTGTGATATGGTGTGTTACACCATATCACTTATTTCTTCTTTTCTGCATTGACTAATTCTGACCACACAGTATTTAAGATTCAACTTCTCTATGGTGTTTTCTTTGATCACCTTGAAGTACCTTAAGGATTCTATTTCCTGCTGGTATTTCTTTCCTTTCTTTTCCTTTGCTTTCCTTCCCTCCCTCCCTCCCTCCCTCCCTTCTTCCCTCCCCTCCCCCCTCCTTCCTTTCTTCCCTCCTTCCTCCACTCCTCCCTCCTCCTCCTCCTCCTCCTCCTCCTCCTCCTTCTTCTTCTTCTTCTCCTTCTCCTTCTCCTTCTCTCTCTCTCTCTCAATGGAGTTTCACTCTGTTGCCCAGGTTGGAGTGCAGTGCGTGATCTCGGTTCACTGTAACCTCCACCTCCTGGGTTCAAGTGATTCTCCTGCCTCAGCCTCCTGAGTAGGTGGGATTACAGGCATGCACCACCACACCCGGCTAATTTTTTTTTTTTTTTTGTATTTTTACCAGAGATGGGGTTTCGCCATGTTAGCTAGAGTGGTCTCGAACTTCTGACCTCAGGTGATCCACCCACCTCGGCCTCCCAAAATGTTGGGATTACAGGCATGAGTCACTGCACCCAGCTCATTCCTGCCGGTATTAAACTCATCCTGGCTGCTTCTCACCTAGAAGAAGTTGATATCCTATCAACTCATCGTGGCTTCCTCTCACCTAGAAAAGCAGCATGGTCCAAATATCTTCCTTTTTACCTCACAGTTTTTACTTCAGAGTTTCAATAACTAGAGAAACATCTTGGCTGCCAGGACAAGTGGTGTGGAAAAGCCAGGTATCCATGACCACATAGATTAAACCCATGTAACAGGTGCCCATCATCTCCCAGAACCTCCTCAGAATACTGTTGTCCCCATGGCTACCTGTAGGGTCATCCATCCAATCAAGAATCACATCTGTTGTTATATATGCTTCTTTCCTTTACTATTTTTCTTGGTTCTTCCATCGGGAGGGCCATATAGTAGCCTATCTGAATCTCTGCCTATATTTGGATGTGGTCTGAAGATCACCAGCTGATTTCTCTTCCTATTCCTATGACTGAAGGACTAATTGTATCAGATTCCCAGACACAAATGGTTGACTTCTTGACGATATTTTGAGCAGCAGCTTCTGGTTTTGTAGGAACCATAAAAAGGGCTTTGTAAAATTCTCTTCAGTGTTGGCTACAGTGGGTGATGGCAGGAGTGGGAGAGAGGCTAAGATCCAGATAGCATCTGACTGGCAAAGCATCATCCCTTGATTTCTTTATCCACCTTTATTCAATTCTGAACGCTGAAAACAGGACAATAGTGTGTGATGTCAGTTGTATTGAGCTTTCAAAATATTCCTTTTAGTTTTCTCTGAGCATATAGGATTTATATACCTAAGTCTTGTCTGTTTATCCAACTATTCATCTACCCATCTGTCAACAAGAGTTTCAGGTATTCATTCTGTGCCACAGGCTGTGCCACATGTTGAGGATACAGTAATAAGCAGAAAATAAATGGTCCTTCCCTCTCGAGCTTGCCATCTAACAGAGGGGTCAGACACTCTGCTGAGGATACAGTAGTAAACAAAAACATGGTCCTCCTTTCTTCAGCTTCCCATCTAGTAGACGGGTCAAGTCTTAAACACATTTGCAAACCGCAGTTGTTGCTGGGAAAAAAGGTGGAATACAATTCTGTCATAGCACCTAACAAAAGAAATCCAATCTGGTGAAGGGAGAAGGGGGTCAGGAAAGGAAGAAATGCAAGAATGGAGGTCTAAAGGAATCAATTAGGAGAAAAGCATGGGTATAGCCAGTGATCTAGATGAGGAGTTGGAAAACATTTCTGTCAAAGACCAGAGAGTAAATATTTTAGGCTTTGTGGGCTAGGTGGTCTCTGTGGCAACTACTCAACTCTACCATTGTAGTACAAAAGCAACCATAGGAAATGCATGAACAAATAAGCATGGTTGTGTTCTAATAAAGTTTTATTCTAATAAAGACACAGCGCACTGGATTTGGCCTATGGGCCTCCCATCCCATGCTCCTTCTACCATATTCCTTCTACCACACTTCCACCCCACATTCCTTCTACCACAGGACCTTTGACCGTGCCATTGCTCTGTCTAGCAATAGCACAGTCAAAGGTCCTGTGGTAGAAGGAGTGTGACAAAGTTTAAGTACTGTGAGAAGATTATGGTGTCACTGGAGCTCACAGAGAAAGGGGAAGTGAGATGAGAGAGCCTGGGGAAGGTCAGAAGGACAAGACCTGTATGTGAAGTCAGGATGGGGACTTTGATCTTTAGCTTATAAACAATCAGAAGCAAAAGAATTGTTTTAACCCAAGGATGAGTGGTACAACGTGTTTAGATTTGCCTTGAAAAGGTCTCCCTGGCTGCTATGAAAAAATAGACTAGAGAATGACATGGATGGATATGAGGATTATTTAGGAGTTGTGGATCTTATTCAGGTAAGAGATGATGATGACTTGGACAAGGATGGAGGTAGTGGATATGGAGGAAAATAGATGGATTCTAGATATATCGAAGATGTAGACTCATCAAAACTTGGTGTTGAACTCGATGTGGGAGGTGAGAGAGAGGAAGGTGTCAAGATTAATCTATGTTACATCTCTCCTGAATGTATCCTTGCTATTAAGGGGAATTGAAGTTTTATTTCATTTTCAGCCCCATATAATTAGGATATCAACTCATATGATTGGTAAGGTGAAAAGTAACTCATCTGAACAGAGATGAATCACAGGTTAATGGATCACGACAGCTCCCCCACCCTTACTGGACAACAGTCTCTTGGCAGCTTCTGCACACACCTCTACTGGGCATACCAAGTCATATAACTATTATCTGTGTTCCCTATTTCATGGGCTTTTTGAGAGTAGAAATGCCATTTCTTATGCTACTAATGGTTATTATTTTGGTTAGTGGAATCTTGTGCTCACTTAACATCTGTCTATTCTACAGGTGAGTGTAGATTTGAGATGTGTTTGATGTCTGGTGGGGTGGGCAGTTCTTTCCACCTAGTTAAGAGCATCTCACTAAAAGTCAACCGGTGCTGAGTAACTAAGCATCATGGAACCCTTTTCAAAATTATGTAGGAAGCAACCCAGAGAATTATGGAAATGGTGATGCACTGAGCATAGGGGCTTTGCCCATCCTTGGCCCTTTGCTATTTCCTTCTACTACCTCACATGCAGCTTTTCAATCTTTGTGATAGTCCACACTATGGCTCTTCCACTGACTTTCCTAGATCCGCTCCCAACCATTAATACATAAACCAGACCTCAGGTTCTTGCCGTAAACTTCTACTTTGAATGTAGAGATCCTATCACAATCCAGCTGAGTAGATATTGATGGAGTCTTCTAATCCATCAGCTCCTTCACACATTCTGAGTTCCATCTCAGGATCCAGGTGATTTCCAGAATGCTCTGCACTTGGACCACATTTACACAGCCCCATTTATAGCCCACTGTTTTGATGTTATACCCTGAGCTTTAACTGATGGCTTTTCTATAGGTCCTCCTATATGTAAGTCTTGGCTCAAAGTTCTGGTTCTTCCATTAACTTGCTGAGTGATCCTAGGCAATGAGTTTCACCTCTGTGGCCCGCAGTTTCCCTATTCATGGCAAAGTCTCCAATCACATTGTATACAAAATGCAGTGAACATTTATATCCCCAGGCCAGGCTCCTCTGTTGAGCTCCAGGCCCCAGAGTCCACTGCCAACCTGGCATCTCTTCCATGACTCAATAACACCTCAAATCTATTGGCCTAGATGTAAATGCCCCCCTCTTCTGCTTCAAATCTGGCCCCTTCCTGTGCTATCTCATTTGGCATCATCACCACCTACCTAGAGTGAGTATGAGCAGAAAGGAAGAGCTTCAGGGCTAAGGCCGGGGACACTTCAATGATTAGAGGTTCGGAGCAAGTACAGAACCAGTAAAGAAGAATGAGAAGAAATGGCTGGGGAGGAAGGCAAAAAAACAAGGAGAGTAAAAGTCAAGCAAAGAAAATGTTTCCAGAAGGAGGGGCTGCTGATAGGTCCATCATGTGAAACTAGGTTCAAGCCCTGGACTTGGTTTCTCAGTAGCTATGTGACCTTGAGCAAGTTACTTAAGTTCTCTGAGCCTCAGTTTCCATAACATGCCTCATAGCATTGTTGAGAATATTAAATGAAATGAGGCATAGAAAGTGCTTTGTCCAGCAATTACTCACAAAATGTTAGCTAGTAGAATTATTATCTATGTTTTCAACTCATCAAGTCTGTAGCTTTGAGCAGAGGGGGGGAAATTGGTCTCTAAGCTCAGTTTATTCTGCTACCTAGCAACTATATATTTACATCGTCAACATCACTTCTTTATCCCTGATTACTTTAACAAGCACTTTTTAAGTGCTCTGTTATAATTCAAGACCACCTGTGAGGTGTAGAGAACAATTCTATTTTCTTCTCAAGATGTAGTGGCCTAGGATAAATTGTCAAAAAGCAACTTCAGCCTTGTAACTTTACTGAGGTCTCTTTGAAAGTGTATTGAGGAATGCTTGGGCCAGCTGACAATGACAGTGAAGGTCTGTAACTGATAAAATGCACTCTGCTTATCTACAATAGAAAGCTGGATCTATACAACTCAAAGAGCATATGAAGCTGGGTTCCAAAATCACACAAGGACAGCTGACACTGGGATCACTCCAATTCCCAAGCAGGTTACCCTTCCTGGAAAGTGAACTTAAATGGGACACAAATGTGAAGTCCTTTCCAAGGAGGCTCCAGCTACCATTCCAGCTTCGTCTCTGGCCATACATTCTTGACACAGAGTATCTTGGACTTCAAACCCACTTCTCTGAGTCCACCAGACCTCACACCTCATACTTCCAAGCTTTCGCCCCTTCCACCTGGGTCAATCTGTTCTCTTGCACTATTTTCAAATCAAAATCCATCTCCTTACATCGTATTTTCCAAATCACTTAGCCAGAATTAATCACTTGCTGGGTGTCTGATCAGTGTTTCTGGGACACTATACACGCCTTTTCTCTATCATTTATCACATTTATTGAAACTAATCCACTTACAACTCTCCTCTTAGAGGACAGTAATATCATTGAAGGCAGAGACCATGTCTTATTTATCTTTACAATCCCTAAAATGCTTGGCATAGAGTCGGCATTCATTGAATATTTAAAGGAACACCTCAGCTACTCCCATAACCAGGAGATGAAAAGTATAATTCAATTTGAGAAGGTTCTATTTATGCAGAAATCAGATTAGGAGTCTACAGAAAATATTACATAGAAGACAAACCATTGTTGACTGTACTTCATTCCTTTGAAGGGTACCGTGGGACAAAACTAGAACGGTCGTGTCCCTAATTAAAGGCCACGGGCCCAATTCTAGCTGGTTCTACTTGTGACTCATTGAGTGATCTTGGGAAAACTCTCTGCAACTCAAATGTTCATTTTTAAGATGAGAAGTTTGGATCAATAACATCTAAGGTAATTTTTAGTTTTAGTTTGATTATGTATAACTATTATATCTTTTTTTGAGTCTAATATTCTTCTCTGAAACTCGTCTTAATTTAACTCCTTAGTGTTTCTGATGGAAAATTGGTCAACTTTCTCAAGGCTGCCTAAATTTCCATTTTGTAACTGCTAAGGAATAAACAATTCCATTCAACTTTGGGTGGCCAGGAACTTAATAAGTGTGTCCTTTAATCTGTCAGCTAAGTGGATGATTGCAAAATATTCAATAATTCCTGTAAGATATTCAATAAAACTGGAGGGGGCAAGCTTGTAACATTCAATTCTTCTCCCAGATTCAATTTAATCTTGGAGCAACCTGAAAATATAATTGTTCCTGCAAACAGGATTTTTGCATCTTTGAGTTCTTTTTCACAATGCTCTGTTGAGCTCTCGATTTCAGTGTGTGACTCATCATTGCTTTTCCTTGTAAATTTCCACTCCTTCCATCCTGACTCTTAGATTGTTCACTGTTCAGACAAAAGGAGACAAAATCAAAGATACGGTTGAGATTCCCAGATTTGGGGACCCTCATAACTATTAATGGGCTTTAGCACCCTTCAGGTCCAGTACTCCTATGGCAATAACCTCTTAGTGCATCTACCCAGGGAGACGAGCTAGAGCCTTCCTCTCCCAGAGAGGCCATAATTCTACTATCATGAAAGACAGCTTTGCAAATAAAGAAGAAGGGCTTGAGTCTGACAGTCCTGGGCATTACTTTGAGCTAGTGATTCTCTGAATCACCTGGAAGGCTTGTTAAAAACTGATGGCTTGGCCCTAACCCTAGAGTTTCGGGTTCAGTAGGTCTGAGGTAGGGCCTGAGAATTTGCTTGTAACAAGTTCCCAGGAGATGCTGATGCTGCTGTTCTGGAGATCATGCTTCAAGAACCACTGCTTTGAGCAGATGACTCAGTGTCTGTGGCCTTAAGTTTCCTTGTCTATGAAATGGGAATAATAACATCTACAGAAGGCAGCATGGAGGAGTAGTCTTGGACTAAGGGCCTCGGGGTGTCAGGCTGACCTAGGCTTGAGTTCCAGCTCTGCCATTTAAAGCTACAAAGCCTTAGGCAAATTCCTTACTATTTTAAAGCCTGTTTCCTCACCTTTAAATTATCAGGTATAATCATAACACTTATTTAATTTTCCCACCATACCAATAAGATAAGAATGCTTATACAATATAAAACACTCAGCATGTAAATGGGCATATAATTAATGCTCTGTAGATAATAACTAGGATCATAAATATTAACAATGTAGTAATTACTACATTTCAAGGCCCCAGACTAGGAGGATTAAGTGATTGGCTGACACAACCAGAAATAAAAAAAAAAAAATAGCCCTGTAGGCTTGGCAAGCAGGGTCAAACCTAACAAGAAACAGAACAGACAAAATGTAAAATCTTTGATTTGGGCCCCAAAAGTCATCTTCATCTGGGCTGACTGAGGCAGCCCTAGCTGGAAGCCATGATTTCTACATTAGGCAGTCACGTGATGAATATTTAGAGGTTAATTAAAACATGAGTGATATATTTTAAACCCAGGTTTAGGATCAGAGTGAGGGTGATGGTAGCTCTCTGAACTCCCAGTGACTCAGCCCAATGTAGAGGGTCATGGTTGTCTTGGAAACCACACATTCCGTGGGCATGGACCAAATGGAGACAGAAGGGTCAAAAGAGATTTTGAGCAGACTGAAAAACAGAAATTTATTCCGAGGAGGGCTGATGGCTGACGCAGTGACTGTTTAGCCTGAGGGAAGGACCTGGGCACAGAGGTAGCTGCAGTCAAATAGCTGGGGAGGGTGTGGGTGCTGCAGGAAGAGAAGCACTGATTCCATTACCCTGTGTGACACCAGAGGGCAGACAAAGGCCAGCACATGGTTGCTGACTAATACATGGTTGTGTACAAAAGCAGGAATGAATGAAGTTACAGAGGACAGATTTTGGCTTAATTGAAGAGAGAATACATTATGAGAAAAGATGGAACCAGGTCTGGGCTTGGAGCTAGATCTGAGTGTGAATTCCAGCTCCATCATTCATTCATTCATTCATTCATTCATTCATATATTCAAACAAGTACTCAATGAGTATCTGATGGGCCAGAGAGTTGGGCAACCGTCATTATGTACTGATCAACAACAATGAGGGGTGGGGGATTTAGGAAGCAGTGTTTAATACAGCCCTTAGCTTGGGGTCATCAATTATGCCATTTATGAAATCAAGATAATGATTCCTAACTGGTTGCATTGTTTTGAGGATCAGAGACAATATGTGAACAGCACCTAGCAAAATGACTGAACCAGAGAAAGTCCCAAGCAAATGTAGCAATCCTTGACATCACACACCATCAAGTCAAGAGTTTTCCCCAGAGAAGATCAGGGTCAGGCCAGTTTTCCCAGAGACCCATTTCCCAGCCAGCTGGCCATTTTCCTGAAAGGGTTAAGGAATCTTTACAAAGAGTTTACCACCACCCCAGCCAGCCTCTATTGTTTTAAAAGCCATGATCCGTCTTCCCTATTTGAATTTCTTTAGTTATATAACATGTTCCTAAAATAATCTGGCTAAAATTTTGCCTGGTACTTCCTTCTGCCTGCCTCATCTCTACTGAACCATCCCAAGGGAGTACCAAACCTGAACATTCTCTGAACTGCCCACAAAGAAACCCTTTTATGAGGTCTGTGTGGTAAAGAACAGGAAGAATATCAGGTTTCAAGGTCCACCCTCCTCTTTGGCAGAAAATACCTCTTAAGGTGACTGTGTGCTGGCTGCCTGGTATATTTTGGTCATGTTGGGAGGTACAAAGTCAGGGAAAGGGTCCTGTGGCTCTTTGTGTAGGCTTCCATTGCACGAAGTCCTGTAACAAAGGTTCTCTTTCTTGAACCATTTGTCTCCACTGCCAGGCTGCAAGCTCTGTTAGGCAGGGGCCATTCTTTGCTCCTCTCTCTCTGTAACTACCCAGGGATTGGTCTAGCTTTGGGATGCCTAAGGATAGGACTACTGGTCTGCAGTCCCACTTTCCTGAGGGTCCTAGTAGGATGATTCTGGCAGAACCTGTCTGTGAGTACATCCACTTGGCAGCAGCCTTCCTGAGGCAGGAGTTTCAGGGAATAGAGGAACCAGTAAGAAGCACTGTTCTCCCAGCCAGAAAGGCTATTTCACCTTGATTTCCTCTCTCTCCTTCACTTGCCTTCATGGTAGAGAGACCGCTAAAGGTCAAAGGAAAGACAAAGTTGCTTGGTTTTGAAAGTAGAATATCTGCTCTGGGGTCCAGGGCCCATTATCTATTTGTCATATGACTTCAAGAAGATCTTTTAATATCTGAGAGCGTCAGTTTCCTCAACTGCAAAATGAATTCGATAATAATCATATGGACTATACAGGGTTACTGAGAGAATGACTAAGACTCCATATTTGAGCATGCTTATCATAGTACCTGGCACCTTGTGGGAATCTGCTACGCTCCACGCCAGTACCTGGCCCCAGGCCTCTGTTCAGAAAACAGCTGTGGCAGCAGCTTCTGCCCACATGGTAGAAAAGCCAGCTGACCTATCAGTAAGGAAGTGAAGTTCTCCCTTTCTCCCGGCTGTCAGTGACCTTCCTCTGTGAGACTGGTGAATGTTGGGCTACCATCCACAGTAGAGGAGAAGGAACACTGATTTAGGAGTCAGAGAGCCCTATTTGCTTCTAATTCTATCCCTACTCTTTCTTCATTGTGTGACTTTGGGCTTATTTACTTCAGTTCTCTGAAGCTCAATTTTCTCATTCACAAAATAGGAATAATATCTAATGATAGGGTTCCTCGGGAGCTTCAGAGTGGAATTTATATAAAGCACAAGTTTTAGCACATAGTAGGTGCCCAATAAAAGTTATCTTCTTCTTTGGGCATTTTCTACTAGAAATCCCAGAGCCAAAGTGGAATTTAAAATTATCAGAGTGCATATTTTAGATTACATTTTAATGTAATATAGTTATATTTCAATATATCCTGGTCCTGACCTTCACATTTTCCTGATACTGATTATTTTTCTCACTATTTTTTAAATTGTAGGTTCTTTTATTGGATATATCCCCAAATTCTTTGCAGAATGAGATGGATAGACTCTAACTGAAATCAGGAGAAATGTATTCTCATTACAACTCTGCAATATATGTATGATTTGGGCCATGAAAGCTCTCTGAACCTCAGTTTCCTCATATGTAGAATGGGAATAATTAAAAACCTACTAGCTACCTTATTCCTACAGGAATAAGGAACTATTGCTGCAGTGGAGCGTTTTGCAGAAGGACTTTGTAAACTATGAAAGGCTTACAAGTAGAACCATGTATTATTTGTGATACAATACCTCATTTTATTCATCTTTGAAACTACCTCTCTCCCCAGACCGTGCCACATGACTTACAGCACAGGGGTAGGCATGTACTGAGAAAAAGTCCATTAAATCCCACCTCCAAGGTCACACTTAGCAGAGAGCTAGATGGCCCAGTGTCTGTCTGATGACCCTTAGTGAAGGACTGCCTTTACCTTCCAGACATGGAACAATTCAATAGAGGGAAAGCATAAAAATCAGGATGGAGTTAACTCATGGTACCCAGTAGGCAAGTTAATCTGTCAAATGCCATTATGGGAAGAGCAGACTACCAAGTCCCCATATCACAGAAATTCAAAAGGAATTTATTTTGAAGCATTTTTGTTTGGACTGAAAATGAACAAGAAGATGACATGTGAACAAAAGAGATAAAGAAGAAGATTTAAGCACCAGAAGAAAGACCCAGAAAATGATCCCAGTGAGCAAAAGATCACAGAGAAAAATAACAAGTACACAGGGCAGTAAGATCAAAATCAGATTACTTAATAAAAGCTAGCATTTCTCTAAATGGAAAACAATGCACGTTGTTTGTCCTTGAAATGTGACACGTACTCCTTTTTCAAGAATACCAAGGCACTCCAAAGCAACGGCCCATATCTGACAAAGCCCCATCACCCTAGAGCCCCGGAGGTCATTGTTCCTATACAATATTAGAAGGTTTGATTGAACAGATGTCACAGAACTTAGCAGTCACTTGAAATAGAAAAATCAAACACCGCATGTTCTCACTCATAGGTGGAAATTGAATAGTGAGAACACATAGACACAGGAAGGGAAATATCACACACCGGGGCCTGTTGTGGGGTGGGGGAGGGGGGAGGGATAGCATTTGGAGATACACCTAATGTTAAATGACCAGTTACTGGGTGCAGCACACCAACATGGTACATGTATACATATGTAACTAACCTGCACGTTGTGCACATGTACCCTAAAACTTAAAGTATAATAAAAAAAAGAAAAAAGAAAACCCCAGAAAATAAACCTATGCAGGGACAGGTAGAATTTGAATTAGGCTAGGGCCTACCTGGTCAATAATGAAATAATTGCTCAAGGCACGTTCTTCTGTAATCTTTTGCAATGTAACAACTATTCTGTGCCCTACCTCTCAATGCTGCCTCAACATTTGTACGTAATCTCAGGGCCTCCTAAAGACACCGATTCAGAGGCCAGACAGTCACTTCCCTAATGCCACAAAAATAGATTCAATTCTACATACATCAGGGTGATTTCAGAAGCAATTTCTCATCTCCAGTGTAAGCATTACTTACATTTTCCCCCCTCAAATCTCATCCCAGTGGTTCCACAGGGCATTTTAAAAGGTACCTGATGCATTCTAGGGCAGTCAAAAGATCCTGAGAGTGTTTTTGCAGCTGTAGCCTGAGGACGTCAGATGCATAGAGAGCCCTAACGTATTCAGTGATTCAGACTAATGCAGAATTTTCTAATAATTGAGTATAATAAGTCAATCATTATTTAAATCTTTTAGAAAGCAATATTGTTATGATGAATGCATATATACAGTCATATATGTATATTTGTGTATATATGACTGTGTAGGTTTATGCATCTGTCTGTATATTTACGTGTCTGTGTAAATATAAAACACATATGCACACACATACATACACACCTTAATCATTTGAAAAGTTTGTCCCTGGCCTTTCAAACATCTAATTAGATTTCATTGGATATTTCTCCTCTTCCTTTATGGCAAGTTAAACTATTTCAGTCTTGGGTGTTTTCATCTTAAGGGTCTACGTTTTGGCCCATAGCGAACAGTGACAATGTTCTCCTTTGAAACATAAGAAATCAGTATTACCCAGGTTTGCATTTGAGATCAGAAAGACTGAGAACCAATATCTAAAATTTCAGGGTCACAATGATTGTCAAGAAGTTTTGGCCATAATCATTTTGCTTTTAAGAGTCCTCCCAGGGTACTTTTACAAACGGAAAAAAGTGCACAAGAGGCTGGACTGGACAGAAAAGGATGAATTGGTATTACTTGACCAGTATTTTCAATCAGATAAACTTGCAAATGAACTTCTCTGCCCCAGAGCCGAAAGCAGGGGATCCAGTGACAACTTAGCATAGCCAGAGACTCAGTGAGCTCCTGATGAGCCTTTCTCTTTTTTTCTATTATTATTAATTGACACTAATTATATACATATTTATGGGGTATAGTATGATACATGTATATAATGTATAATAATCAGGGTAATTAATATATTAATCACCTCTAAATTTATCATTCCTTTGTGTTAGAAACATTCAAAATCCACTGCTTTAGCTATTTGAAAATAAACAATAAACTGTTGTTAATTATAGTCACCCTACAGTACAATAGAACATTAGAACTTATTTCTCCTAGCTACCTGTAATTTTGCAACAGAGGTTGGTTTACAGATGCAAAATTATAGCTAGGATGTTCCTTTCTTTTAAGGAAAAATCAAGCCCATTTTCTTGTCAACCCTGGTCTATGTCAACAACCAATTTCCCTGCTTCTAGGAAATGTATGAGTCTCAGTGATTTATCTGGATTGAAAATGGAAAAAAAAGGACTGGCTTCATGGTTAGGCAAACCGCAAATTTGCTCTGATCCCTAAGAAAAACAGATGTTAAATATTTGCTCATAATCAGTATGTGCCATTAGACTTTGTCTTTAAAAGCCATTATCTAACCTTAAGAAGAACTCAAACTTACCATCACTGGTAATGTGCAAAGCGGTATGATATGTCCATTAATAGGATGTAAAGGGAAGTACGTCATATCAGCTATGTCATATTTTTGCCAAAATGCTTAACCTGAATGTTATCATGATGAAAAAAATTAGACAAATCTGGATTGTGGAACACTCTGCAGGACGACAGCCCTAGACTTTAAAAAAATGTCAAGGCTGGGTGTGGTGGCTCACGCCTGTAATCCCAGCACTTTGGGAGGCCGAGGCGGGTGGATCACGAGGTCAGGAGATCGAGACCATCCTGGCAAACACGGTGAAACCCCGTCTCGACTAAAAATACAAAAAATTAGCCACGCGTGGTGGCGGGCACCTGTATTCCCAGCTACTTGGGAGGCTGAGGCAGGAGAATGGGGTGAACCCAGGAGGCGGAGCTTGCAGTGAGCAGAGATCACACCACTGCACTCCCTCCTGGGTGATAGAGTGAGACTCCGTCAAAAAAAAAAAAAAAAAAAAAAAAAAGTCAGTATCCTGAAAGAAAAAATAAAGTTGAGAGGGCTGTTCTAGATCAAAGAGGATAAAGACACCTGAAAACCAAATACAATGTGAGCGCTCTGATTGGATCCTGGATTAAAATAACAAACAAATAAGCAATAGAGAACATTTGGAGGACATTGAGGCAATTTGACTATGAACTGGTATATTAGGTCACTGAAGTAAGGTTATACTTTATTGTGGTTATGTTGAAGAGGTATCCTAGTTCTTAGGAAATACATGCTGAATTCTCTGGAGGTAAAGTGTCATGATGTCTGCAACTTACTTCTAAATGATTCAGAAAATTTTGAAAAAAAAACATGGACAAGGGGAGAAAGAGAGAGAGGGTGAGTACAGCCAAGTGCAAAAGTGCAAATGTTGCAAAATGGTAGCAATTGGTGAATCTAGGTAAAGGGTATATGAGTATTCACTTTGCTGTCTTCTCAACATTTTTGTAGGTTTAAACTAATCTCTCTTCCCAAAGACAGTACATCAGTATCTAAGCATAGCTATTGCCTCTGTCCAAGTGCTGTATTCTAAATCTGGGTGCCTATGAGAACTCTCTGAATGACTTACAAAATCCATATGCCTCAGTTGGGCCCCACCTCTCATCCCCCAGGAGATTTTGATTCAGGAGATAAGGTGTGGGGCCCAGATATGGATGTGTTGAAAACCTCCCCAGGTAGGTTCTGTGCTACACTGGAGGTTAGGAATCATGGGCCTGAGTTACTCTCAGATCTGGATCCATTAAAAACAAACTGTGTGGCTCTGAGATGGCTGGCCAAACACACTTAGCATTGCATAGCTTACCTATAAAATGGGAACAATAATACTAAGGATCTTACAGGACTATGGTGAGGATGAGAGACAGTGTCTACATTATAGAAGGGGATAAATTTTTTCTTTCTTTCTTTATCCTCTCATAGATCCTCATCATCCCAAACTGATCATATCTTGAGTGATTTTTTACAAAATGGAGGTTCTTCCATTTGTAGCTTACATGGTATGTGGAGGACATCTGTGTTATGCACAGATTCTTTGAGACTTCTTGCATTGCCCAATTTGGGGAAGAGGCTGGGAAATCTAGTCTGTTAACTGTCTGATAGAATGGCTGTAAGAACAGAAGCAAGTCTGTCCACAAGGAAGCCTTAGATGTTGGCAGTCTTGGAGTTCTTCTTAGGATAAGGGTTAACCCTGATATCTTAACCACCCAAATCTTGGGATCCTTTATTAACTCTGCACAAGGACTCAGGTGCCCTTGACCAATACTACTTGGAACACTGGCTGTGGTGGAACTGGCAAATGTTTGAGGGATGAGGCTTCCAATCTAAATATGTAACTCATCAGCCATTGTATTTTAGATAAGTTGCTTCTCTGAGCCTCAGTTTCCTAACCACTCAGAGTGGAGACAGTCATAATCTGTGACTCACCTACCTTATGTGGTGTATATGAAACACAGATTTGAAAATCTTAAGCCACTCAATTCAGTGTGGCATATTTTTCTCCTTAAGGACATAACCATCCTCCTCCTCTTTCTTTTTTACTGCTATTATTTTTAACCTGTCTCTATTTATGTCCACAAGCAGTTAGGATGACTTGCTCCCATTTCCATCTGATTTGGGGAAGATTTTTTAAATATTCCTTTTCATCTTAGGATGAACTGCCCCAAGTCTTTGTCAGGGAGAACCTTCATCCCAGTCCATATCAGGGAAGCATCCATACCCTATGCCTGGCAGCACCTGATCAATGTGTGGGGTTCACAGCAGAAGTACTAGGGCTGAGCTGGACCACGGATGTCCCCTTCCCCTTTGTTGGCTCTACTTACTGAATCCGTTGACGTCCTGAGAACTAGAAGAGAAGCCTTCATCATTGCGGCTGGCGCTGAGCTTGGTGGTGGGTTTGTCGGCAGAGGCCACAGGCCCCATCTCCCTCTGGGCTCCACTCTGGGTCTCCTTCTGCTTCTTGGCCAGCTTCCTTTGGGACATGTGCAAGGGGAAAAAACCACAGTCAGATGGTGCCAGTTGCATTAAAGCATTGGGTAGATTGTTCTTCCCCAATGCTCATCCTCAATCCCCAAATCTGGTTCATTCTCCAGAAAAAGAATCAAGGCAGAACAAACCATGAATGGTTTCCGTTTACTCAGAAATATGAGACTCACGCTGCTGCCTCACCGCCGACAATGCATGTGTTCTATGTTTGAGCCTAAAATGGGAAATCAATGCGACTTGTACAATGCTTCCCCCACTCTGCTTTCAGAGGAAATCAACAAGATTTGTATTCCTTTCCCTAAGTCTCCTTTCAGAGGGAGGAAGTGGCTAGACTGGCCTTTCTGTTTCTGTGGCTCTGAATGAGATTAAAAATGGAGGCTTGTCTTTCTCAGGAACTGAGCTCATCAAAAACCTACCAAATAATAGTAGGGTGAAGCAGGGGCTGGTGGTTGGAGGTGGATGAGTGTGCAGGTTAGTTTCACAGCTCAAAAAAAGGAAATTTACAGCTGAATTGATGCAACCTTATTCCCATGGGAATAAAAGACCCTCAGAACCAGACGGATATTATCATAATATAACTATTATGATAATAATAGTGTAGAGCAGTGCTTCTCAAACTTTGGTGTAAATTTGAATCACCTGAAGAGTCACACAAAAAAATACATACATACACACACACACACACACACACACACACACACACACACACACACAGAGGCTCAGGATCATTGAAGTAGGACAGAACCTAGAATTCTACATGGCCATCAAGTTCCCCAAGTTATTCTGACACCAACCACTGGAGGTTAAAAATATCAGCTTTGGTGTCAGACAGACGCAGGTTCATAGCTTACCTCTGCTGCCTGCCAACTAGCTGCAAGACCCAGGGCAAATTTCTTACTCTAAATCCTGAACTATTCTTCTGTATACTGTGGCAGATGACAGGACCAACCTTATAGGGTTGTGAGGATTAAATGAGACAATGCATAAAATACAGAGAGCACAGTGCCTCGCACATAGTGGACACTCGACGCCTAGCAGTTGCTATTCTTGTTTTTTCTACTATTGCCAGTGGATCCAACTATATTCTAATGTTGGAATTCCCTCCCCAACAGCCCCACTGTGGGATCCCATCTCTCCCTGAATTCTTTCAAATGATGTGGACTTTGACCTCACTGAGGAACTAAAAAGTTAAAAAGTTCTTTTCTATGGATTTAAAATCTACGTCCTTTAAATTTTAACTGGATAGGTCTCAGATATATCATTAGAGATACAAAAATATGACTAACTCCTCTTGCATATAAGAGTTACTCAAATATTTCTAAAAAGCGAACATGGCCCTCTTTTTCCAACATATATGTATCGAAATATAGCTGTTATAGTCTTATCACATGAAAGGCTATAGGTTAAACATCAGATATCTTGAGAGTAAATTTCTCCAAGTCTCTTACTCCATCCTTCACAACAGTAGGCTTCAAATTCAATTTTGGTCATTCCTGTCTCAACACACAAAAAGGGCTGTCCCAGAGAGGTCAAATCCAGTGCAATACAGGGAATAATTTTCCAAGGTTGAGCCCCACTGATCATGAAACAGATAGTTTCAAGAGGTAACAATCTCCCTGCCAGAGGAAGTATAAAAGGAAAGGATAAACCTCAACTTAGGCTGGGAACAGTGGCTCATGCCTGTAATCCCAGCATGCTGGGAGGCTGAGCTGGGCAGATCACTTGAGCCCAGGAATTGAGACCAGCTTGGGCAACATGGTGAAACCCCATCTCTACAAAAATTAGCCAGGTGTGGTGGTGCACACCTGTGCTACTCAGCAGGCTGAGGTGGGAAGATCACTTGAGCCCAGGAGGTGGAGGCTGCAGTGAGCCGAGATCACGCCTCTGCACTCCAGTCTGGTTGACAGAGTGAGACCCCATCAAACAAACAAACAAACAAAAAACAGAAAAGAAAAGAAAGACCCAAACCTCAGCTTAGAAGTGTTTTAGAGGAGTTCACATAGGACAAATTCCAGTTTGATAGCATCATCCTTGAAACATGAATCTCATGCTCTAGGTGTAGACTTCACAGAAGAATGACAGAGGGCATACTCAAATGAGGACAATTTGAGGAAGGTTTATTTATAAAAGGTCTGCTGATAAAGGTGACAAATGTATAGGGACCCATAATATACTAGTGCATCAGTAGGAGAGCTGTTTATTACCTATGGGACCAGAGGAACAAATAGAGGAAGCAGTAACCAGAGCCCCAAAGAAGAGAGCTGTGAAAGGGAGGCACCCTGAACAGAAGCAGCGGCTTTCTCTTGAAAGGCCCAGCCAGTCATAGACAACCTGACAGGAAGAGAACCAGAGGCAAAAAAAAAAAAAAAAAAAAAAAATTGCCCTGACTACACCTTATGCCCTTCCTCTGGTCGCCTGTGGCAGTTCTCACTAGCTGAACCCAACAAGTCAGAAGTGGCAAGTGATCTTTTTGACAGACTTCATACAGAATGCACTCTGGAAGCAGAGAGCACAGTAGAGAAAGGTGGAGAGGGGAACTGGATCCAGGAATCCCAACCAAGAAGACAAAAGTTGCGTGTGTCTGTGTGTGTGTGTGTGTGTGTGTGTGTGTGTTTTAGACAGTGTCTTATTCTGTTGCCTACACTGGAGTGCAGTGGTGCGATCTCAGCTCACTGCAGCCTCTGCCTCCCAGGCTCAAGTAATTCTCATGCCTCAGCCTCCAGAGTAGCTGGGACAACAGTTGTCTGCCACCGCATCCAGCTAATTTTTTGTATTTTAGTAGAGACAACGTTTTACCATATTGCCCAGGGTGGTCTTGAACTCCTGAGCTCAGGCAATCCGCCCGCATTGGCCTCCCGAAGTGCTAGGATTACAGGTGTGAGCCACCATGCCCAGCCGAGAAAGTTTCTTTATACTTCTCGTTTTGGCCATAATTTGAAGAAACATGTAGCCTAAAATGGAATTCTTTATTCACTAATTTTTTTAAGTTGGCTCCGGGAAAGAAAGGCACTCAGGAAGAGGAATGCATCTTTTCTTTATAATGCTTTGGCCACAGGCACACTGTTCTACCAGTAAAACGATTCCAGGCAGATATACAACAAGAAATGAAGCACTGGATTGGTCAGACAATTAGACAGGGGCGGGGGAATGCCAACGAAAGAAAAATGAGCAATTTTGCTGCTGATGACATTTCGAAATTTTATTCTTCATTTATTATCAAAAAGGAGTGTGTTTAAAAATGTATATGTGACCTTCTTAATCATAAATTTGAAAAGAAATATAGCAGATTCTTTGCTTCTATCTGAGCTCTGCTCACATTGCCCCAGCAGGAAATAAAAGGATATCTGATAAGAGAGTTAACTTAAAACTATAAATGAGTATGTTTCGGAGGCTTTGATATTTCCTTAGGGGCAGAACTCTCAACCAATCTCATTCCATTCAGGGTAAAGTAATATCGAAAGGGTTGTCTTAGGCACAGATCATTGGTTTTCAAAGGAATTATCATAATAATAAAAGCCTTGCTGCTTTTATGAAAAATGGTACTTTATAGAAATGTTTGGGTAGCTCTGAACACCTGTATTAAAAAAAGAAAAACTAAGCATCCCCAAAACACATATTTAAAAATTGGAAAGCTAACTGAATTGTAAAAATATCAGATATATTACATCCTTAGTATTTAAAGCTGATGGCTGACTCTGTATGTTCATGGTGATAACAATGTTATATAATCATTTTAATGTATGGATAGATATTTTGGCAATTGGCAAAGACAGCTACAAGGTGGAAATGGAGGGGGTATTTGTGGAAGGAAATAAAACACAAAACCACAGTTTGGGGATCTATATCTATTCTTTCAGAATTCTGAAGTTAAGTGTTAAAAAGACCTCTCAGTAACACAGAAAAATTGACATTCATCTCCATAGCCAAACAATTTAATTTACTACCTCATTATTTTTTTCTCTCAACAAAAGAGAAACCCAAATCTGTGAATAGGGCAAACAAGACCCTTAAACTAAGGACCGGGCTTCAACTCAGTCTTATTCTCTGCACACAACCTTATCCTCCCCTTTCAGAAAACATCAGCTACCTCCTCCCACCACACTATTTCTCAATACTCCATATTCCTTGATGTGTCCCTCTTCTTCTCCACTGGTCACCTCCTCTTTGTCCTCCAAGGCTCAGTGTAAGTGTCACATCTCCTGAGGCTTCTCCCTGCTCTTCTACATAGAATTATAATTTTCTCCTCTCGCTTGACTCATCCACTGAACATGTACATGTATGAGTCTCTGCTAAATACTAGGAGATCATGTCTTCTTGACCTTAATCCTCATGGAACATGAAGACTAATGGCAAAGGTGGGCATTAAACAGATAAATACAGAGACAAAAATCACGAAGACGATGAACACCAAGAAGAAATACCTGTTGCTATGTAAGAGCTAGAACCTGGCTTGAACCCTGGCAGCAGATCAGGGAGGGTTTTGGTACCATGTTAGCTACGTACTTGTTGAGTCAAATTGCAGTGATTCAACTCTTTCACCTACTACGACAAGAACCTCTTGGGAGAAGGGCTTTTGACTCTTTGCACCTACTCCAATTTCTTGCTGAGTGTCTGGCACATGGCTCAATAAATTTGTTGCACAAATTTATACTTAAAAGTCTGCAATTTGAAGTCTAGAAAAGATAGTCCTCTTACTCTGAACACAAATTACAACCACTTTAAAAGTAGATACGTGCAAAGAAAGAGAAGGAAACGCCTGCATAAAATTAGCTGGTGACCTGGAATATTCGTAACTAGAAATATTTTGGGCGGTAACTTAGCATTTCCTTCTTGGAATGTTTGCAGAATTAACAAAATATTCATGGAAGTCAGAGATTTCCCCTGCAGAGCCCACAAAATAGCTGCAGCTATAGCATGTTGAAGAAGAAAAACAAATCTCATGCAATAGTCATATGACTCATGGGATGATCATATAATTCATGGAATTCTCAGAGCCTTCAAAACTCAAGTACTTATGACTTT
The DNA here is from genome assembly GCF_028858775.2 of Pan troglodytes. NCBI lineage: Eukaryota > Metazoa > Chordata > Mammalia > Primates > Hominidae > Pan > Pan troglodytes. The sequence continues at coordinate 48,457,478 of NC_072419.2, forward strand.
CTGAACTGAGGATTTTTTTCTGTAGTTGCTTTGAGATTTCTGCCAACTGGGTCACACAATTTCGCCAGCAGGGGGTACCAAAAGCTGATAAAAAGAGAGTATGCATAAGCCTGTTTCTTCCTTTGCAGGAACATTTCCAAAGCTGAAGACTGTTTTAAGACACAGCAATCCAAAGTTTACTGCTTCTGACAGGTGAGGACGAGGTGACGCGGCCATAGCTCTTGGCATTTTTCCTTCTAACGGATCACTTTGAGCTCTCTCTGACCTTCGCTTGTTAGCTGAGGGAGGGGTAGGTGGCAGGGGATGTGCCCAGGATGGACCATGAGCCCTGTGATTTGTTCTGAGTGCCACTCTTTACAAGGGATACTGGCAGGTAGAATGGCTCACGGGAGAGGAATGAAGGGCTGTTAAAAGTGTGGAAATCACGCTACGAGAGGAGGAGTGCGTGAAACATCCAGGGACATTTCTCACGGAGAGGGAATACAAAGTAACGTTCTCTTCATGCATCTGATGGTTGGGTCTCTATGGTCCCAGGGGCAGAATGAGGACCAGGTTGGCTTGATACAACGAAGGAATTTCTTTCTTTTTTTTTTTTTATTATACTTTAAGTTTTAGAGTACATGTGCACAACGTGCAGGTTTGTTACATATGTATACATGTGCCATGTTGGTCTGTGGTGGGGTGGGGGGAGGGGGGAGGGATAGCATTAGGAGATATATCTAATGTTAAATGACGAGTTAATGGGTGCAGCACACCAACATGGCACAACGAAGGAATTTCTAGCAAAGTAGAACTGCTTAGGTCTCTTTTGGAAGCACCTAACGCCTGAATTCCCCTCCCCAATTTTTCTGGTTTAGCAACCTTCTCTTCACCTTTTAAGGCCCAACTCAAATGTCCCCTACTCTTAGAAGTCTTTGCCTCCTTCCCAAAGTTAGAAGTTCCCTCCTCTTTGCTCATCAATTTGTTGGACAAATAGTTAATGAGCAAGTACGTTGAATCTGTGGCTGTTAGAAGGAAGGAGATGATGATATGAAAAACAAGACAGGAATCCTGCCCTGTTTGGCTTTTGCAAGTACTCAGCTCCCTGCTATTGGAGAAGTTCAAGTAGAGACTGGGAAACCACTTAGAAAAGAGGTGGTGGAGGATCCCAGGATTTGGACTCTGCAAAACCCTTGACTCTCTTCTGGGCTAGGAACAGGACCACCCAGCCAACTGGTGGGGGCAGGAGTCTACAGGGTTCCACCTAGAGTTTTTCCCTGAATGTGGGAGCCATGCCCACTCTCCTGGGGAGACACTGATCAGACACTCTTCCTCTTCCCCATAGGGCTCCTCCTCTGGGCCATCCTCCATTGCAATCTCCAGATAAACTTTCCTGGAAACCATGAAGATTGAAATCCTGGAGTCAGAGATCTCAGCCATAGGAAGTGGACCAAAAAAAAAAATTCACAAGTGAGGCCCTGCTTCTACTAAAAGCTGGCACTGTCCTCTTTGAATCCAGGATGCTCTGCTGGCATGACTAGATCTCAGCTTAAAGTTACACATCGCAACTGTAAGGGGACTATAGCATCTTCTCATTTCATAGACAAGACACTGAGGCCTGGACAGAGTAGTCCCTTAGCTAAGATGCACAGCATGTAGGATGCAAGCCCTGCTTTCTGCCTGCCAGCTCAGGAATGTGGACACCTGCTCCACATTCCTCCATGCTTCTTCTAGGGATTTGCCCTTCCAGATTAGAAGGGCAAATTCAGTCTGTGGTACACATGATTCCAGTGTCTTACAAATGCAGCAAAACTTTATTCATCTATGCCCCCACTGACTCAGAATTACTGTAATTGAGGCAAAGGCTGAGCTACATCACATAAGAATCATTAGTGTAGCAGGGGGAGGAGTCAAGATGGCCGAATAGGAACAGCTCTGGTCTACAGCTCCCAGCGTGAGCGACGCAGAAGATGGTGATTTCTGCATTTCCATCTGAGGTACCGGGTTCATCTCACTAGGGAGTGCCAGAGAGTGGGCGCAGGTCAGTGGGTGCGCGCACCGTGCGTGAGCCGAAGCAGGGCGAGGCATTGCCTCACTCGGGAAGCGCAAGGGGTCAGGGAGTTCCCTTTCCGAGTCAAAGAAAGGGGTGAGGGACTGCACCTGGAAAATCGGGTCACTCCCACCCGAATACTGCGCTTTTCCGACGGGCTTAAAAAATGGCGCACCACGAGATTATATCCCACACCTGGCTTGGAGGGTCCTACGCCCACGGAGTCTCGCTGATTGCTAGCACAGCAGTCTGAGAGCAAACTGCAAGGTGGCAGCGAGGCTGGGGGAGGGGCGCCCGCCATTGCCCAGGCTTGATTAGGTAAACAAAGCAGCCAGGAAGCTTGAACTGGGCGAACTGGGCGGAGCCCACCACAGCGCAAGGAGGCCTGCCTGCCTCTGTAGGCTCCACCTCTGGGGGCAGGGCACAGACAAACAAAAAGACAGCAGTAACCTCTGCAGACTTAAATGTCCCTGTCTGACAGCTTTGAAGAGAGCAGTGGTTCTCCCAGCACGCAGCTGGAGATCTGAGAACGGGCAGACTGCCTCAAGCGGGTCCCTGACCCCTGACCCCTGAGCAGCCTAACTGGGAGGCACCCCCCAACAGGGGCACACTGACACCTCACACGGCAGGGTATTCCAACAGACCTGCAGCTGAGGGTCATGTCTGTTAGAAGGAAAACTAACAAACAGAAAGGACATCCACACCGAAAACCCATCTGTACATCACCATCATCAAAGACCAAAAGTAGATAAAACCACAAAGATGGGGAAAAAACAGAACAGAAAAACTGGAAACTCTAAAAAGCAGAGCGCCTCTCCTCCTCCAAAGGAATGCAGTTCCTCACCAGCAACGGAACAAAGCTGGATGGAGAATGACTTTGACGAGCTGAGAGAAGAAGGCTTCAGATGATCAAATTACTCTGAGCTACGGGAGGACATTCAAACCAAAGGCAAAGAAGTTGAAAACTTTGAAAAAAATTTAGAAGAATGTATGACTAGAATAACCAATACAGAGAAGTGCTTAAAGGAGCTGATGGAGCTGAAAACCAAGGCTCGAGAACTACGTGAAGAATGCAGAAGCCTCAGGAGCCGATGCGATCAACTGGAAAAAAGGGTATCAGCGATGGAAGATGAAATGAATGAAATGAAGCGAGAAGGGAAGTTTAGAGAAAAAAGAATAAAAAGAAATGAGCAAAGCCTCCAAGAAATATGGGACTATGTGAAAAGACCAAATCTACATCTGATTGGTGTACCTGAAAGTGATGGGGAGAACGGAACCAAGTTGGAAAACACTCTGCACGATATTATCCAGGAGAACTTCCCCGATCTAGCAAGGCAGGCCAAAGTTCAGATTCAGGAAATACAGAGAATGCCACAAAGATACTCCTCGAGAAGAGCAACTCCAAGACACATAATTGTCAGATTCACCAAAGTTGAAATGAAGGAAAAAATGTTAACGACAGCCAGAGAGAAAGGTCGGGTTACCCTCAAAGGGAAGTCCATCAGACCAACAGCGGATCTCTTGGCAGAAACCCTACAAGCCAGAAGAGAGTGGGGGCCAATATTCAACATTCTTAAAGAAAAGAATTTTCAACCCAGAATTTCATATCCAGCCAAACTAAGCTCCATAAGCGAAGGAGAAATAAAACACTTTACAGACAAGCAAATGCTGAGAGATTTTGTCACCACCAGGCCTGCCCTAAAAGAGCTCCTGAAGGAAGCGCTAAACATGGAAAGGAACAACCGGTACCAGCCACTGCAAAATCATGCCAAAATGTAAAGACCATCAAGACTGGGAAGAAACTGCATCAACTAACGAGCAAAATCACCAGCTAACATCATAATGACAGGATCACATTCACACATAACAATATTAACTTTAAATGTAAATGGACTAAATGCTCCAATTAAAAGACACAGACTGGCAAATTGGATAAAGAGTCAAGACCCATCAGTGTGCTGTATTCAGGAAACCCATCTCACGTGCAGAGACACACATAGGCTCAAAACAAAAGGATGGAGGAAGATCTACCGAGCAAATGGAAAACAAAAAAAGGCAGGGGTTGCAATCCTAGTCTCAGATAAAACAGACTTTAAACCAACAAAGATCAAAAGAGACAAAGAAGGCCATTACATAATGGTAAAGGGATCAGTTCAACAAGAAGAGCTAACTATCCTAAATATATATGCACCCAATACAGGAGCACCAAGATTCAAAAAGCAAGTCCTGAGTGACCTACAAAGAGACTTAGACTCCCACACATTAATAATGGGAGACTTTAACACCCCACTGTCAACATTAGACAGATCAACGAGACAGAAAGTCAACAAGGATACCCAGGAATTGAACTCAGCTCTGCACCAAGTGGACCTAATAGACATCTACAGAACTCTCCACCCCAAATCAACAGAATATACATTTTTTTCAGCACCACACCACACCTATTCCAAAATTGACCACATACTTGGAAGTAAAGCTCTCCTCAGCAAATGTAAAAGAACAGAAATTACAACAAACTATCTCTCAGACCACAGTGCAATCAAACTAGAACTCAGGATTAAGAATCTCACTCAAAACCGCTCAACTACATGGAAACTGAACAACCTGCTCCTGAATGACTACTGGGTACATAACGAAATGAAGGCAGAAATAAAGATGTTCTTTGAAACCAATGAGAACAAAGACACAACATACCACAATCTCTGGGACACATTTAAAGCAGTGTGTAGAGGGAAATTTATAGCACTAAATGCCCACAAGAGAAAGCAGGAAAGATCCAAAATTGACACCCTAACATCACAATTAAAAGAACTAGAAAAGAAGAGCAAACACATTCAAAAGCTAGCAGAAGGCAAGAAATAACTAAGATCAGAGCAGAACTGAAGGAAATAGAGACACAAAAAACCCTTCAAAAAATTAATGAATCCAGGAGCTGGTTTTTTGAAAGGATCAACAAAATTGATAGACCGCTAGCAAGACTAATAAAGAAAAAAAGAGAGAAGAATCTAATAGACACAATAAAAAATGATAAAGGAGATATCACCACCGATCCCACAGAAATGCAAACTACCATCAGAGAATACTACAAACACCTCTACGCAAACAAACTAGAAAATCTAGAAGAAATGGATAAATTCCTTGACACATACACTCTCCCAAGACTAAACCAGGAAGAAGTTGAATCTCTGAATAGACCAATAACAGGATCTGAAATTGTGGCAATAATCAATAGCTTACCAACCAAAAAGAGTCCAGGACCAGATGGATTCACAGCTGAATTCTACCAGAGGTACAAGGAGGAACTGGTACCATTACTTCTGAAACTATTCCAATCAATAGAAAAAGAGGGAATCCTCCCTAACTCATTTTATGAGGCCAGCATCATTCTGATACCAAAGCCAGGCAGAGACACAACAAAAAAAGGGAATTTTAGACCAATATCCTTGATGAACATTGATGCAAAAATCCTCAATAAAATACTGGCAAAACGAATCCAGCAGCACATCAAAAAGCTTATCCACCATGATCAATTGGGCTTCCTCCCTGGGATGCAAGGCTGGTTCAACATACGCAAATCAATAAATGTAATCCAGCATATAAACAGAGCCAAAGACAAAAACCACATGATTATCTCAATAGATGCAGAAAAAGCCTTTGACAAAATTCAACAACCCTTCATGCTAAAAACCCTCAATAAATTAGGTATTCATGGGACGTATTTCAAAATAATAAGAGCTATCTATGACAAACCCACAGCCAATATCATACTGAATGGGCAAAAACTGGAAGCATTCCCTTTGAAAACTGGCACAAGACAGGGATGCCCTCTCTCACCACTCCTATTCAACATAGTGTTGGAAGTTCTGGCCAGGGCAATTAGGCAGGAGAAGGAAATAAAGGGTATTCAATTAGGAAAAGAGGAAGTTGAATTGTCCCTGTTTGCAGATGACATGATTGTATATCTAGAAAACCCCATCGTCTCAGCCCAAAATCTCCTTAAGCTGATAAGCAACTTCAGCAAAGTCTCAGGATACAAAATCAATGTACAAAAATCACAAGCATTCTTATACACCAACAACAGACAAACAGAGAGCCAAATCATGAGTGAACTCCCATTCACAACTGCCTCAAAGAGAATAAAATACCTAGGAATCCAACTTACAAGGGATGTGGAGGACCTCTTCAAGGAGAACTACAAACCACTGCTCAAGGAAATAAAAGAGGATACAAACAAATGGAAGAACATTCCATGCTCATGGGTAGGAAGAATCAATATTGTGAAAATGGCCATACTGCCCAAGGTAATTTATAGATTCAATGCCATCCCCATCAAGCTACCAATGCCTTTCTTCACAGAATTGGAAAAAACTACTTTAAAGTTCATATGGAACCAAAAAAGAGCCCGCATCGCCAAGTCAATCCTAACCCAAAAGAACAAAGCTGGAGGCATCACGCTACCTGACTTCAAACTATACTACAAGGCTACAGTAACCAAAACAGCATGGTACTGGTACCAAAACAGAGATATAGATCAATGGAACAGAACAGAGCCCTCAGAAATAACGCCGCATATCTACAACTATCTGATCTTTGACAAACCTGAGAAAAACAAGCAATGGGGAAAGGATTCCCTATTTAATAAATGGTGCTGGGAAAACTGGCTAGCCATATGTAGAAAGCTGAAACTGGATCCCTTCCTTACACCTTATACAAAAATCAATTCAAGATGGATTAAAGACTTAAACGTTAGACCTAAAACCAGAAAAACCCTAGAAGAAAACCTAGGCATTACCATTCAGGACATAGGCATGGACAAGGACTTCATGTCTAAAACACCAAAAGCAATGGCAACAAAAGACAAAATTGACAAATGGGATCTAATTAAACTAAAGAGCTTCTGCACAGCAAAAGAAACTACCATCACAGTGAACAGGCAACCTACAAAATGGGAGAAAATTTTCACAACCTACTCATCTGACAAAGGGCTAATATCCAGAATCTACAATGAACTCAAACAAATTTACAAGAAAAAAACAACCCCATCAAAAAGTGGGTGAAGGACATGAACAGACACTTCTCAAAAGAAGACATTTATGCAGCCAAAAAACACATGAAAAAATGCTCATCATCACTGGCCATCAGAGAAATGCAAATGAAAACCACAATGAGATACCATCTCACACCAGTTAGGATGGCAATCATTAAAAAGTCAGGAAACAACAGGTGCTGGAGAGGATGTGGAGAAATAGGAACACTTTTACACTGTTGGTGGGACTGTAAACTAGTTCAACCATTGTGGAAGTCAGTGTGGCGATTCCTCAGGGATATAGAACTGGAAATACCATTTGACCCAGCCATCCCATTAGTGGGTATATACCCAAAGGACTATAAATCATGCTGCTATAAAGACACATGCACACGTATGTTTATTGCGGCATTATTCACAATAGCAAAGACTTGGAACCAACCCAAATGTCCAACAATGATAGACTGGATTAAGAAAATGTGGCACATATACACCATGGAATACTATGCAGCCATAAAAAAGGATGAGTTCATGTCCTTTGTAGGGACATGGATGAAATTGGAAAACATCATTCTCAGCAAACTATCGCAAGAACAAAAAACCAAACACCGCATATTCTCACTCATAGGTGGGAATTGAACAATGAGATCACATGGACACAGGAAGGGGAATATCACACTCTGGGGACTGTTGTGGGGTGGGGGCAGGGGGGAGGGATAGCATTGGGAGATATACCTAATGCTAGATGACGAGTTAGTGGGTGCAGTGTACCAGCATGGCACATGTATACATATGTAACATGTAACTAACCTGCACAATGTGCACATGTACCCTAAAACTTAAAGTATAAAAAAAAAAAAGACAAAAAAAAAAAAAAAGAGTTCAATGTGTTGGGAAGTCACAAAGTATAAGTACCATGCTAGTGCTAGGAAAATAAAGATGACCCAATTGGTCTTTTTTCTCAAAAAAAAAAAAAAAAAAAAGAATCAGTAGTGTAAATAGGGATATGGATGTGTGCAGCATTGAAAGGAGAATGCACTGTTTTCCCTCGTATCAGGAGGCAGGACTGCATAGCAGTTAATATACTGGCTTTGGTGCCAGACAGCCTGACATCAAAATCTGGCTCCATGTCAGACTAGCTGTGCAAGCTCTTGCAAGTTACTGAGCCCTCTGCATGCCAGTTTCCTCCTGCCTGTAAAACACGGATTACAGTAGTACTTCTCCTGTCAGACTGTTGGGAAGATCGAATGGTATGTTGCTGGTAAACCACTTTGCCCAGGGTACGCACACAGTAAGCACTCAATAAATGCTCTCTGGTATGATCATATTTTAAATACAAAAAAATCCATGTTAGTTTAAATAACCTCATTATTTATTAAATATGAATACTTTGAAGTGGATGCCCTGAATAATGACTTCTTTAAAAACCTCCATTGATGCAGTCTAGACCCATGCTTTTCAGCTTTGGCTGAGCAAATCATTTGGGGAGCTTTAAAAATTACCAGTGAGATTCTAATTTAATTGGTCTAGGGTGCAGCCTGGACATCTGGGCATTCAGAAGCTTTCCAGGTGATTATAATGTGCCACTAAGCTTGAGCACCACCGATGCGGAACAGCTGTTCTCCAAGTGTGGTTTCCCTGGACCAGCAGCATCCGCTTCACCTGGGGATGTATTAGCAACGCAAGTTCACTGGCCCCGCCCTGACCTACTGAATCAGAAACTCTAGGTGATCAGTAAGCCCTCCAAGCAATTCTACTGCATGCCAAAGTTTGAGAACCACCGAAGTAGGTGGGCCCACTCTTCAGCAGGTCTGAATTAGTAAAGTTTCATTCTTGAAAATGGAACACTAGAAGGTAAGAGACCCGGGTGCCGGGTCCAGATCTCCAGATATCTCATTGAGTTGCCGTGAACACTCCCTTTCCCCTCTCTGTGTATTGATTTCACTATAGTGGGGGAGTTGGCATCTAAGAATCATGGCAATAACTGATGCTTTTAAAATGATTGTTATGGATTGAACTGTGTTCCACTCACCCACTCTCTGGCCGCAAAAGATATGTTGAAGTCCTAATCCATAGTACCTGTCAATGTTACCTTATTTGGAAATAGGGTCTTTGCAGATGTAATGAAGTTAAAATGAGGTCACTAGGGTGGCTCTGATTCCCAGATGACTGATGTCCTTACAAGGAGAGGGAAATTTGGACAGAAGTGCACTGGAAGAATGCCACATGACAAAAAAGGTGGAGATGGGAGTGATGAGCCATAAGCCAAGGAGCACGGAGGACTGGTGGGCACCACCAGCTGCCAGGAAGAGGCATGGCACCATTCTATTTAGAGTCTCAGAGGGAGCCTGACCCCTCCAACACCTTGATTTTGGATTTATAGCTTCTAAAATTATGAGAGGACAAATTTTGGTTAAGTCATCTAGTTTGTGAGACATTGGTACAGTAGCCTGAGGAAACTAATAAAATGACCATAATTCCTAAATTAATGTTATTTGTTTAATAAACATTATAGAGTACTTATTGAATACCAGCCACTATTCAAGGCCTTTATAAACAGGGTATTAAGTTCCTTAATTCTGCTACAACACCGTGAGGCCAGGAGTATTATTAGTTCCATTTTACAGATAAAAGAATTGAGGCAGAGAGAGTGGAAGTAACCCATGGAAAGCCACCCAGGCTTTCAGAGGCAGAGCTAGGATTCAAACCCTGGCAGTCAGGCTTCTAAATGTTCTCTAAGATTCCCTGTTATGTCACGCTTAGGCAAAAAGCCACCACATATCTCCCCTTGTCCTAAAGCTTTCTCAGCTGTCTCCCTTTCTCCCCAGGCGAACACACACTCACACATATGCACATATATGCATAGACAGCTGCGGCCAGAAAACTCACTCACAACCACTCATGTCCTGCAGGCAATGAGCATCCTGTCTGCTCACTGCCTCTGTTGGGTACCAATTCTGGGGCATAGCTGGTGGGTCCTTTCCCTCCTGCCCCATCACCCTCATCTAGGGCTTGTGAATCCCCCAGCATGGCAAAGTTATAGAAGCAACAGCAGCAGCAACAGCAGCAGCAACAGATGTCATGACAATTTGAAAGGCCAAAGGACTTGGTCTTTTACTTCCATTCCTTTGCTGTCTTGCTGTCCATATCTGTGCCTCTATCTGTCTATCTCTGCTTCTTTATTCTGCCTGTGACTACCTCTCTGGCCTGGATGGGCCCTCCTACCAATCACACTCTTTCCACTTAGGCAATAGTCAGACCCTGTTGGACCATTCTCTGCACCCAGCAGTGAAATCATAGCAGCAAAAGGCCTGAAACACAGGTGAGGCCCTCCTCCCTCTGGGTACATGGCCATACTGGCCCCTGGGCCCTAAAGCAGAGCCTAGGAATAGCATTGACTTTGGAGCCATACTGCCTAGACTGAAATCCTGGCTCCATGATTTATTAGATGTATAGTCTTGGGCAATTACTAAACCTCCCTATAACTCAGTTTTCTCTTCTGTCAAATAGGGATAATTATAATGAATTCTCTTAGCAATGCTTTGAGGTAGATACTAACTTATAATTATGAAAGTACTTAACTGGGATCTGTCACCTACCAAATAAGCTCTACATAAGCATTTGTTACATAATAGGTGATAAGAAAGAAAAAAGTGCTTCAAAGCAGAGTGTGACCAGAATTCATGGTTCAGACAATGGGAGCTTCCCTGAATGAATGCTGTCTGAGCTCTGAACCCCTGGGTTGGGGAGATGGCCCCTCTGTTCTTGGTGTTGCAGAAATACCATGGGCTCTGGCCCTGGACTGACTTGGCTCCTAACAGTGGTGTAATCATGATCAGGTCTCCATTTCTGTGACTCTGTGAGACTCAATTTCCTCGTCTATAGAATAGAATTTAATATACCCTAATTTGCAGAGTTACTGTGATGATGAGAAATGATAAATGATGACAGTTCCCTAGCATGGTCTTTGGCATATAAAGATATGCAACAAATGCTAGTTCTTTTTTATCCTCCTTCCTTGCCCCAGCAATCTGCATGACTTTTTCCTTGCTTTAATTTTTAATTTTATGTTTGATCTGCTTCCCAAGATGAGCACTCTAGGGAACCAAGGTGACTAATTTTTCCTCTCTGTAGTTTCATCTTGCTCTATCCATATCCTGCTCATACGACCTGAAACCAAACCAGCCAGTGGGGCAGATGCTCTTCCCCTATTCATGTGTTGACCTTCAGTTTCACATCATTAAAAGTTGTAGAATCTTGGATTCTCTGGCTGGAAAGGCCCTCCCAGTCATTTTCTCACCCTAGCTAGGAGACTCCTTGCAGCATCCCCAGCCAGTGGATATCCAGCCCCCGACTGCTGAATTCCAGCAACCCAAACTCATCACCTCTGTGGGCAGCTCTTTAACAGACTGCAGCTCCCTATATAGGGCCACTCCTTGCTGAGCTGAGGCTGAGCTGAACTCTGTCTCCTGAAGGCCTCACCCTTTAGATGCTCCTCCTCGGTCTGTCTGCTATATCCCAACAAAGCCTGTATGTGGATAGATGATGACCATGAATTCTTCAAGCTTTATCCCAAGCAACCGCTTCCAAGCAGCGTCTCCTGGTTGCTGAGGCTTTATGGCTATTTCCCTACAGCTGAGTGAACCTCCTTCTCCGTTCTACACTCACATGCCCACACCTCTTCTCAGATCTCAAACCAGGACTCCAGGGTGATCTCCCTCTCACCAGCTCACAACTGCCTCCTCTCACCCCGACCCCATCTTAGACCTTCAGTTGCCAACTAGAAACATCTCCTTCTTGCTGAATGGCTAACTTACAGGGCTATTGCCCTGCTAGACTATAACCACAAGGACAACAACCTTGTTGGCCTTGTTCACTACCAATTCCCCAGGGCCTTACATAGATTTTGGAACAAGCAGGTATCCTGTAAAGACCTGTTGAATTAACGTATTAAGAGATGATCACAAGTCCTTCAAATCCCATTCAAATCATCACTTCTTGCAGGAAGCCTTTTCTGATCTCTTCCTGATAGGGTAGGCCTTGCTTCTGTTTTGTATCCCAGTCATTTGCCTATCTTCTCTCATCACTTTTCATTATAATCAAGGTACAAAATGTACATATTTGCATATTGTATTTGTATTTCCTTTAATACATAGTTTAGCACTTCCCACAATGTTGTAAAAGCTTTAAACATGTTTATGGAATGAATGAATAAATTGAGTGACACTTTCCATTCCTTTATTGTTGCATCGTCCCATATTTGAGCTTCCCCGTGTCTACAACTTGACCCTTTTCATCAATTTCTGCACCAAATTTCTGTATTTTAAGCAGGGTCCTACTTACTATTCTACAAGTTGGCTTTCTTCTGCAGGTAGTGCATGGCAATGATTCTCAGACTTGAGTGTGCATCAGAATCACCTTGTTAAGCAGGCATTGTTGGTCTCCATCATCAGTTTCCGATTTGGTAAATAAGGGGCGAGTGCAAAAACTTTTCATTTCCGAGTTCCTAGGAGATGCTAGGTTCTATATTTTGAGAACTACTGGTCTATGGAATGCCATCTTCTGCCCCAGAGGGGATCACATACCATTTATCTTCCATCTTTTCTTCATCAGTCACCTCAAACATTACATCCAGGCCAGGCGCAGTGGCTCATGCCTGTAATCCCAGCATTTTAGGAGGTTGAGGCAGGTGGATCACCTGAGGACAGGAGTTCGAGACCAGCCTGGCCAACATGGCGAAATCCCGTCTCTACTAAAATACAAAAATTAGCCCGGCGTGGTGACACACGCCTGAAGTCCCAGCTACTCAGGAGGCTGAGGCAGGAGAATCACTTGAACCTGAGAGGCGGGGAGGTTGGAGTGAGCCAAGATCACACCAATGCACTCCAGCCTGGGGGATAGAGTGAGAATCTCAAACACACACACACACACACACACACACACACACACACACACACACAGAGAGAGAGAACATTACGTCCATCCCCCACTCCACCCCAAAACTGTAGATGGGCATAAGACCATCTATCCTTTAATCCACAATTCCCATTTTTCTAGAATTTTATCCTAAGGAAATAATAAGAAGGAAAATATACATGTATCATGTAGGTACCACTGGAAACACAGCTTCCTCTCTGCCAGGATTTCTCAACCTTAGCACTGTTGGTATTTTGGGCCAGATAATTATTTGCTACGTATGTGTTGGGGAATTACCTAGTGCACTGTGGGATGCTTAGTAGCATCCTCCTTGGTTTCCACCCTCTAGATGCCAGTAGTTCCCCCTACTCCCAGGCATGTCAATAAAAATGTCTCTAGACATTGCAAAATGGTTTTCTTTTTGGGTAGGCAGAATTGCCCCTACTACTGGCATAGTTAGGTAAATGTAATAGTTTAACATTTAGCAGATACTACCATGTGCTTAGTATTTTAAACATAGATCCGATTTTCACAACACTAACAAGGTAGTGATTATTTCTTTTGTTTTATAGGTGAGGAATTCAGGGCCCAGAAGGGTTAATCCTAAACTCATAAAACAGGTAAAGGGAACAGGTGGGATTTGAGCCTAGCTCTTCAGCCTGCTGAGAGCATGCTCTCCTCCTCACCCAACTTGGCTGCCTTTCTTTAATAGCAAATGATCGGTTAAAGCCTCGTAAATGTCTAACAATAGGGAACTGGTTCAGTAAATTACAGCGCATCCCCTGGATGGAATATTATGCAGCCATTAAAATGATGGAGGGCCATTAAAAATGAAAACCATGTAACGACATGGAAAAATGCTAACTGGATTACATTAAGTTAAAAAAACTAGAAAATAAAAATGTGTCTACATTGTGATTATAACGATGAAGAAGTATATCTGTGTGCGGATGGCTCATGTGTTAGATTGAGGATATTAAGGATAATTTTCCTTTCTTCTTTGATATCCATTATTGTTATCAGAGGGTCTTCATGATCCTAATTTCTAAGTAGTAGCAGAGTAATGATAAGATTCAAGATGTTAGGTTTGCCCCAGGCCCTTCTTCCACCTGAATTAGAATGAACACTTCTCTAAACTCTGACTATAGCAAGGGGTTGATTTACCCTTACTTTCCCTCCTATTAGCACTGTTGCATGTATGTTTGTGACCCCAGGCCCCTCTCCTTGCACTGACCAGCTTCTCCCAAGCACAGAAAGCTGGAAGCATAGAAGAAAACAACTCTGAAGGCATTGGTGTGAATCACTCTGGGAGCCAGGGCTATTAGGAACATACAGTCTTAGAGGAGCAGATGGCATCTGTCTGTCACAGGGTACTGAGCGGTGCACTGTCTCATGCATTATGCATCAAGAGTGGCCTAGCACCCTGGCCCGGCTGTGTGGGACAAGTCTTGCAAAAGAAACATCTGATGAACTGATTGGGATGTCAAAATGTCATTAAGGATAAATTAATGGATGTGTTACTTTGGCTATAAGAGGCAGTGCCAGCAAGACAACAGACAGCCGGTGGGCTGTTCTCCAGCCCAAGACAGACGGCGTTTGCAATGGAGATTCATGGTCTTTATGCAACGTGAGGTGCTTTGCAGGGAGAAGAATAAACAGAAATGCTCCAGCACTTAAGCGCCATAAAATCACAAGCATGAGATAAATTAATTAGTGTACACTAGGAAGGCGGCTGGTCTGTCTGCGCTCCTGGGGAAAGCTAGAATGGATGGCACTGGGTTAGAGATGATGGGTCTCTGCACCAGCCTCCTAAAGAAAAGCAATTGAATTTAATGTGCGATCATAAACTGCCGCTGATGGAAAGATAAGTCTGGTCGGTGTTTGTTTTTTCAGGGATACTATTTCTGCCTACTGCTTCAAACACTTTGTGTCTGTGGGTCAAGTATCTGAGAGGACTGGGGAGACCTGGAAACTAGTTCTGCTTATAACACCATGTGGGGTATGAAGGGTGTTATAATCTCAACACATAGAGCAACTCTCAGGGAAGCCTGACTCCCCCTGCGCCTTTCTAGATAGGGGGTTGTCCATTCTTCTGTGATAGGAGGCTCACCACTTCCCTTTCAACCTGACCCAGTGTTAGATAAGCATTGTTAGAGAGTTCTTCTTTAGACTTCCCTAGCCTCTTCCTCCTTATAACTTAACAACAACAAAGACAAGAAGGAGAATAGCTAATGCTTACTGAGTGCTTGCTGGGTGCCAGGCACTGGGCTCTGGTCAAGTTACAATGTTATCATGTATTATCTCCATTTTGCAGTGTAGGAAAAAGAAGACCACAGGGTGTGAAAGACATGCTGAAGATCGCACAGCTAGTATACGGTAGGGCCAAGATCCAAACCCGGGGCTACCTGAGGCCAGGGCTTGACATCTTAACTATCACATGGTTCTAAGTCCTGTAACTACCATTAATTGGATGGAGCCTGGCTTTTAGAGCAATACAGAATATGACAAGGCAAGACAGATGAGAACTCACATGTAGCACATATTGGGCACTGCTAAGCACCTGGCCTGGGTCAGCCTAACACATCGTTCATGCAGTAGCCTTTTCTGAGTAAGGAAATTATTTCCCCATCTGAGATATCTATTTTCTTATCTTTTTTAAAAAAGTTATATATATATATTTTTCAACATACAAAAATCGGTTTCACTTCTGTGTATTTATAATGAACAATTAGAATCTGAATTTTCATAAATAGTACAATTTACAGTAGCACCCAAAAAAGAAACATTCAGATATAAATCCACCAAAATACACATGGGACCTACATGACAAAAACTATAAAATGGTGATGAAAGAAATCAAAGAAGATCGAATCAAACAAAGAGACATACATGTTCCTAAGCTGGAAGACTCAGTATTGTTAAGAGGTCATTTCTCACCAAATTGATCTACAGATTCAATGCAAACCCAGTCGAAACTCAGCAGGATATTAACAAGCTTGCAGATATCAACAAGCTAAAATGCCATTGTACATTTATTTCAAAAAAAGAACAGGGAGGCAGGTCGTTATGGGTCATGCCTGTAATCCCAGCACTTTGGGAAGCTGAGGCAGGAGGACTGTTTGAAGCCAGGAGTTCAAGACCAGCCTGGGCAACATAGTGACACCCTCTCTACAAAAAAATAAAATAATAAAAATAAAACACATTAATAAAAAGAAAGAATGGGGAAAAAGCCTCTAAACCTCAAATGTCCAGAAAATATAACATGAAACATTGTTATGTATAAATATCATAATCATTTAGGTATATTTTTTAAATAAAGTTTTTTATGTATGTCTGCTATAACTAAATTGGAATAAAATTCTCTCCAAGGTACAACCCTTTTTATAAGATACTATAAACAAAAACGTTAAGAGACAAAAATTTACTCAATGAAGTTTAAGCAGGACTCAAGAGGCCAATTTAAAAAACAATGAACGTGACCCCAACCCTATCCTCTCTTTAATCTTGGTCCTATTTCTCCAATGTAGATGATAAATTTCATACCAATTGTGAAACAACGAATCTTGCTCCTGTTTTAGGGACAGTGAGTATATTTAAAGAAATGATACAGTTGGTAGAGTTTTTTTGTTTTCTGTTTTTTGATTTTTGAGATGGAGTCTCACTCTGTCTCCCGGGCTATGAGTACAGTGGTGCGATCTTGGCTCACTGCAACCTCCGCTTCCCGGGTTCAAGAAGCAATTCTCCTACCTCAGCCTCCCGAGTAGCTGAAATTACAGGCATGCACCACCACACCCAGCTCATTTTTGTATTTTTAGTAGAGATGGGGTTTCGCCATGTTGGCCAGGGTGGTCTTGAACTCCTGACCTCAGGTGATCCATCTGCCTTGGCCTCCCAAAGTGCTGGGATTACAGGCATGAGCTACTGCATCTGGCTAGTTGGTAGAATTTTTTATTTGGTTGGTATATTAGTCCATTCTCATACTGCTGTAAGGATACTACCTGAGACTGGGTAATTTATAAACAAAAGAGGTTTAATTGACTCACAGTTCTGCATGGCTGGAGAGGCTTCAGGAAACTTACAATCATGACAGAAAGCAAAGGGGAAGCAAGGCATATCTTACATGGTGGCAGGAGAGAGAGAGCATGCAAGGGAAACTGCCACTTTTTTTTTTAGGGGACAGAGTCTTGCTGTTACCCAAGCTGTAGTGCAGCGGCATGATCTCCACTCACTGCAACTCCCAGGTTCAAGCGATTTTCATGCCTCAACCTCCCAAGTAGCTGGAACCACAGGTGCATGCCACCATGCCTGACTAATTTTTGTATTTTTAGTAGTGATGGGGTTTCATCATGTTGGTCAGGCTTTCTCAAATTCCTGACCTCAAGTGATCCACCCACCTTGGCCTCCCAAAGTGCTGGGATTACAGATGTGAGCCACCACACCTGGCCAAAACTGCGACTTTTAGAACCACCAGATCTCACAATAACTCCCTCACTATCATGAGAATAGCATGGGGGGAAACCACCCCCAAGATCCAGTCAGCTCCCACCCATTCCCTCCCTCGACACATGGGGATTACAATTTGAGATGAGATTTGGGTGGGGACACAGAGCCAAACCACATCGGTTGGTTTTCATCTTTTCTATTGTAATTTAGAGCAAAGGGTAAGGACTAGCTTTGGACCCTTTCATTGCATCTTTCCCCTGCACTCAGACCTGTAAAGTGCTTCTCTCTGGGGCAGGGGCTGTAATACTTACCAGCCCCTTTCAGAATCCCTGCCACAGCCACCCCCAATTCATGATGAGAACACAGCACTAGTAATTAGCACATCTTTGTTCCACGGGTTTCTTCCTTCATATGACCTGTGCCCCTGCTCAGTGTGGTGAGACTTCATTTCCTTACATTTAAAATATTTCCTCATTGGAGTGACTCAAAGATTTCATGAGATACCTGTTGTGTCATGCAATATATAGATTGGATTTGTCCACTCTGCCTGGTTTATAACTCCCATATTCCTTGTTACAGTCTTTTGCTGTAATGTTGGGTGTGTTAGGGCCCAGGGGAAGGCCTCAGGCGAGACACCCTCTCTCCTTCCTTCCTTTCACTTGCCCCAAGGCAGGACTCTCATCTTCCCCTGTCTTTCTGATGGTGGGTCTTAAGACCTTCCTCTGAGAGGGTCCCACCTCATACCCAGGGGGAGGAATGCTGATTTTATGAAGCTCCCCTAAGAACCTAAGAGGGCTGCGTTTGGAGAGAGAGCTTCCAGATAGCTGAACGCGTGGAGGTTCCTGGATGGTGGTGCCCCAGGGAGGTTATGGAAGCTCCATACCTCTTCCCCCAAACCTCACCCTATGTGTCTCTTCATCAGTATTATTTGTAATATGCTTTATAATAGGCCATTAAACATGTTTCCCCGAGTTCTGTGAGCTGCTCTAGCAGCTCTAGCAAATTAGTTGAACCCAAAGAAGGGGTTGTGGGAACCCCAACTTGAAGCCTGTTGGACAGAAATTTCAGAGGCCCAGGCTTGTGACTGGTGTCTTGGGGAATGGGGAACAGTCATGGGGACTGAGCCCCTAACCTGTGGGATCTGACACTATCTCCAGGTAGGAACTGAATTGTAGGACACCCAGCTGGTGTCTGCTGCTTGATGTGTGGGGAAAACATCCCATACATTTGGTCACAGAAATTCTCTTCCATGTTGATGACTGTGGTAGTGTGAGAGTAGAGAAAAAATGCAGTGTGAGAGTTTTTCTTGACACAACACTTACGTGAAAGTACTTGGTAAACTGCAAAACAGCAGTAGACAGAGTAATATAAAACATAAAATATACTAATAATAACTACAAGGTACTGAGCACCTACTACGCGCCAGATATAAAAACCAGATGTCGTATATGCATTCAATTATCTTATGCTGTCCTGGTAAATCCCCACAGCAACCGCCCACATTTGGTGTTATTGTCCCCAATTTACAGATGAGAGAACAGGGGCTCAGAGAATTTAAGTTAGTAAGCGGCAAAGTCCAGGATTCAAACCCCAACCCAGTCCATGCTCTTTTCACTACAATGCTGCTTCCAGGTGTTGCTTATTGTTTTCCTCACCATTCAGAGCTAAGGCAAAAGCACTGTTTAACGCCCTTAAGGAATGAAAGATGAGATTACAGAAGTACAATTTTTGAGCAAATTGCCCCTTGCCTACATGGCTGGAAAACACATCACAGTAAAACAGTCAATGTGTATACTTCAAATCAGCCACAGATCTGGAAAAACCTTAGATCCCACACTTCCATGGTAGCTCTGCTATATAAAGCAAAGATAAGAAAAAATAATAATATGAAATCCCGTACCAACCAGATATGAGCTTAGATTTTTCACCAAAAGTTCTCTTCTGGTAGATTCCCAAATCAAAATTGGTATGGGGAAGGAAGAATGAAATGAAGTATAAAGACTTAGCTTTTCTCCATTTCTGAAAAAGTCCATTGTTGCTAAGCTGTTTTCCCAAACAGAATAAGCCTTCTTTAGTCTCGAGGCTCAATTTGGTCTACAACATTAATAAGACGATATTTACAATCTTTACAAAAATCAAGTCTTTCATTAAAAACAGGGCTTTGACCACACTAATCTTTCCATTCTTCCACTTAAAAAACATGGGTGGTTGTAATATACCCACCAATTCCCACCCTCTTAGAATGTTCTGCATTGTGGTTCAAAGCCCTTAGAATAAAAAACTGCTACAGAAAGCAACTCAGCCAATGTTCTTTTATTCTGTTAAGAAAGAGATTTCATCAGCAGAAGCATTGAGTCCCTTGAGGCTTCAGGGATAGAGGCTTCTGAACACACATTTCTGAGGAGATAATCATGGTGGAGGTGACTTTACTCCTCATAATGCCTCCAAAACCATCATGAGTAGTGATTGTTGCAAGAAACTAAATACTATTTCAAACGTATGTGCTCAGGGCATTTTTGCCCTTTATTAAATGACCTCTGTACATTTATGAACAGTCTAAGGATTGTCTACCTCAATACCTAAAAAAGGAAATGATGCCACCAAATAGCATCTTGACTTCTACAGATTTTACTTTCCAAACTCAAGTTCCATCATCATACTCAAACTCATGTTTATCTGATGATTGTATGGGACCAAATTCTCAACTAAGGTTCTGGGCTAAATGGCCAGGCTAATGCTTCACGATGCTCTTTCAAATGCCTTTATTTGATAGCCCTGGATTCTCAAGCCCTTCCAGATGGGTGGTTCTCAACTACGGTTTCAGATTAGAATAACCTGGGGAACTTTAAAATGTCTAGGCACTACCCCTGACCAGTTAAGTCAGTTCTCCAACCTCTCTTTATAGACTGTGGCTTGGGGTCTTCTCCCTAGCTGAGTGCCCTCCCACAAATACACCAACTCCTCCAAGCTCTGTTCCCAGAAAGGCAACATTTCTAATGGCACTGTTCAGAATATGGTGGCCTCTCTCGAATTCTGACAACCTTGCCTTTTTAAAGGAAGGTGTTGCCAGCCACATCTCAATAAACAAGCCTGTTCCCCAGCCCTTATATTTGGAAATGGCCATGGTAGTGCACTCTCCCAACCCCATTCAACCCCAGCTCTTTCTCTGCCCAGCGGTCTACAGAGTCTTCTTGTATAAAAATGACATTGTCTTCCTTTGTAGTTCTAGCCAAAATCATTAGTTATCTCTTTTCTTTCTTGTTGATATTACCACGGACGGATGCCAGGAGGAGGGTTTTCTTACCCAATTGCTTGGAGGGGAAAAATCTGTGAAGTTTAAGGAACACCATCTAAAATCCTCCTACTTCATTCTATTTTCAAATTCTTCTTCTACTTAACCTATATCTGCTAGTTACAATTGATCTCTCCTCTCTCCTCTCTCTCTCTCTCCCTCCCTCCAATATATCAAACCACTGCTTTGTTCTAGCCTAGCTCTATAATTTCATAAATGACAATAATTCCCCTGGCAAGTACACTGTATTAATTTCTTAAGATAATCCCATGAATTGAACACTACCATTCCCATTTTACAGATGAGAAAACTGAACCTCAGAGGGTTTAGGATTCACAGCTACTAAGTAGTATAAATAGGATTCAAACTTTCTCCCTACCCCTTTCTTTCCCTCTCTATAGCATTCCTTCCTTCCACTTCTTTGCCTTTTTAAGTTTTTTTCCTAGCATGCTATCAAATTAAGTTATGAAAAGAAGTGTGTTTCTGTGTGTGTGTTTTTCAATGTTATGAGGCTGAGGAGAAAAGTGAATGAATGTGTCATTTTTTATTTATTTATTTTAGACAAAATCTCACTCTTTGTCGCCCAGGCTGGAGCGCAGCTGCACGATCTTGGCTCACTACAAACCCCGCCTCCCGGCTTCAAGCGATTCCTCTGCCTCAGCCTCCTGAGTATCTGGGACTGGAGGTGTGCACCACCCCACCAGGCTAATTTTTATATTTTTAGTAGAGATGGGGTCTCGCCATGTTGGTCAGGCTGGTCTTGAATTTCTGACCTCAAGTGATCAGCCTGCCCTGGCCTGCCAAAGTGCTGGGATTAGAGGTGTGAGCCACCGCGCCAGGCCGAATGTGTCATTTCTTTAAGGAAACATCTTGCATCTACTTTATACCAAAAACTTTACTGGGCCCGTTAACCCATGGTATCTTTCCTCAAAATAGAATCAGTGACTTCCTTGCCTTTGTTATGTCTTCACTGCTCCTCTTTTCATGCACTTGTAACATTATTTTGTAACGTTTTATTAACATGTTCAAGTTCCTTTTAAGCTGCAAGCTCCTTGAGAGGGTATTTCTTACTAAAGACTCAACAATTTTCTCTCCTTAGCACAAGGGAATTGCTCAGCAAATGCTTATGAATGAAATAATATGTCATTTAAACATCAGAGCTATTGTAAAATGTAGGTGGTATGACTCCCATTTTACAGATGAGAAACTGAAGTTGAGATGGAATTAAGTGAGTTATCTAAATCTGTGGAGCCAGGAAGCTCAGGGCTTTTTCCTGCTTGGCACAGTCATCTATCTAATAATGACTTCCGAAATACCTCCAAGCTTAACTAGACAACTAGGTAATAAGTGGGAAAGCACTTTGGAAGAGATAAATCCCTAAAAACAAACAAAATGCAATCATTAGCATCATCATCAACATTGAGGGGCTTAACTAAAGCATTTCCTTCCATTAAAAGCACTATTTTGAAACACTTAGAAAGGCATTTTCCAGTTTGTGCATCTCAGGATCCCATCTTTGCTACAGCTCTAGCTGTAAGAGTCCTTCCCATTTGGGGGATGCTTGCTGAAGGTAGTGCTTTCGGAAGTAAACCCAATCCTGCCTTGGAGACATATTGCTAAGTGGGCACTGTGGCTGGGCACTTCTGACCCTGGTTCTCTCCTCTGGCTGGATCAGCAAAAGGGTATTGCTACGGTCTTCTCTGTGATACATCTTCAGCTCCCCCAAGCAGGAGCTATGTGTGAAGATCTCTGTGGCTCTCAGGTCCAGCACAAGCACAGGTGAACAGCAAACGCCTATGAATGAATGATCGCCCAAGGAAAAACATTTTAGAGTTTATGTATTATCAGTGGGCGACAAAGTAATAACCCCAATCAGTTGTTATGCAGAGTGTTCATAAGCAATGAAGAGTGCATTTCAGTGGTGGGAAACCAACTTGTCTCCAGAAAAGCCAATGGGAGAGTCCCAAGCTGGGTTCTCCGAAAATCAATCAGACTCTGAGAGAGATTGACAAGCAGGAGATGTACTGGGGAAGCTTCACCTGTAGATAAAAGGGAAGAGGAGAGAAGGGGAAGAGGAGGAAGGGAAGAGGAAAGAAGGAGGGAAGGAAAGGGAAGGGAAAAAGAAAGGGAGTGGGCAGAGGAAAGGTTGAATGGTGATGCAGTTGGAGCAGTGGCTAAAGCCAACCCCATGGGAAGCCCTGAAGCTGGGGTTGCTTTTACACCCTGTGTCAACCAGTGAGTAGATGACTTTGAGTGAGGCGGCTCCAAAGGGCAAGTTCTGAAGGGGGGCTGTTAGTGTCACAAACAAGTGGGTTTCCCTCCCCTGAAATGCACTCTTCATTGCCTATGAACACTTTGCCTACCGATTGGGGTCATTAGTTTGTTGCTCACTGATAATACAAAAACTCTAAAAAGCTTTTCCTTGGGTGATCATTCTTTCATAGGCATCTGTCAGCATCAATTGTAGCGAATGGGGAAAGTCCCTCATTGTTTTTTTTTGAGACGGAGTTCACTCTTGTTGCCCAAGCTGGAGTGCAATGGTATGATCTCAGTTCATTGCAATCTCCGCCTCCTGTATTCAAGCGATTCTCCTGCCTCAGCCTCCCAAGTAGCTGGGATTACAGGCACGTGCCACCATGCCTGGCTAACTTTTTGTATTTTTAGTAGAAACGGGGTTTCACCATGTTAACCAGGCTGGTCTCAAACTCCTGACCTCAGGTAATCCACCTGCCTGGGCCTCCCAAAGTGCTGGGATTACAGGCATGAGCCACCACGCCCAGCCCCCTCATTCTTGAAGGTGGATCTGAGCAGCACATCACAGAGTCCTCCACAAGAATTTTCTTTCTAACCACACTGCAGTAGGGTACTCCTTTCTGTTAGCAGAGAATCTCCATACTCTCATTAACCTTCTTTATAAAGTTCAAGTATGTTTATGAGGTAGAAGCATTAAGAGTCACAGACAGTCTTTTCTAAGCCTCAAGACATCACTAATACCTGGTTGGTATTATTAGGTTGGTTTAAAAGTAATTGCAGTTTTTGCCATTAAAGGTACATTTTACCTTTTTAAAATAGTAATGAACACAATTACTTTTGCACCAACATAATAAAACTTAAACTTAGGTATAAATTTATAACTGAAATATAAACACCTTTTGCCACCTTTGGAGGTAAAATTTGTATTTTTCCTGATTAAAGTGACAGAGCCTCTGACTTACAGATTTGCTCTGTTTGGCATGTGTGACTGATGCGTTTAGATGCCAGTTCAATAGAGTAAACAATAAAGCATCCGTTCAGTTGCAATCCCTATCCAAATCTATCAGTACACATGGTCTAGCCCAGTGCATTTATATCTATTAATATCTCATTGTAATAGCAGTCATTAATTTTACACATTTATAATTGTGTCATGCAAGTACCAATGCAACATTTCTAAACCTAAAACCCATATAAGACTACAAAATAGGTGATCTGCAAGCTCTATCATCACCATAGGCCAAAATAAGTGAACATGGATATTAACTAACTTCTAGAGAATAGAATAATATAACTCAATGAGAGACAAAACAAAATTGGAAGGGTATCAACTCCACACATATAACCACTCATGTATCTTTGTTCATTCATCTAATCAACACAATCTTATGATGCCTGATTTGTCCTGAGCACTGATCTAGTCATTGGGAAATGAATGATGAGTAATACATAGTTCTCCCTACATGGAGACTGACATGCAAAGATGCCAAGGGCAGGATAACTTGGGAAGGGATCATGAATTAGTAAGTCAATGGGTGAAGGAATGAAAGATAAATGCAACGACAAAGATATGAGCCCAGCACTATGGATATGGTCCATGGAAATTGGAGGGGGCCTCCAAAGTAGAGAACAATGACACTCCCTTTATAAAGATACTGGAGTTTTCTGGGCACACAAAGGGGATAGGAAGAATTCCAGGAAGAATGCACTGCAGGGATAAACATTATGAAAGGGACAATTAAATCAGAGTGATGTGAGGATGCCATGAGAGTTGTTCTCAAAGTCAGCAGGAAAAATAAGAATCTGAGATACTTGTTAAAAAGCAGATCCCCAGGCCATGCTTTTAAGAAGACTGAGCAGATCTGGGGGGTGAGGCTCAGGAATCAGACTTCCCACCAAGGTTCTCCTCTTGGGTGAAGAGCCACACTGCAAGTAACCACTTTAGTCTTGACTGCATGGTAATGTCTTAGATTTTCACCTATTAACATGTTTGCTGTTGATAATTTGATATTTACTAGTAATTGATATTTAGCAACTTTAAATGGTTTTCTTCTATTCCTATTTTTTCTTCATTTTTATTCAAAGTGGCTGATAAATTACATTAAATAACTTTTGAGTATCTCTTGATGGAATCATTTTAAAATGCCTGTTTAAATATATTGAAGCAATGATATCTGCTTCACAGCAGCTGATGATGTGAAAAGGCATTTGCCTTTGAAGAAAGGAGCAGTCTCTTATTTTGGTGAGGCCCTACTATGTGCTAGGCATTTTACATTATGTCCATTGAATCTTTGTGAGACTTCTTCTGTAAGATTTGTATTTTTTGTCTCTGTTTTACATACCAGGCAACTGAGATTCAGAAAAAGTTGAGTGGCTTGTTCAGGTCACACAGATGCAAAAATAGAAGCAAAAATGGCCTTAAAGCCACAGAAGCAAGGAAGTTACAAGGTCTAGAGTTATCTAAAAAATGATGTCATTTTTTTTTCTTTTCAAGAACAGAGTGCCACCCTGTTGACTTTAGCTGTATGTCCGTATGTCTTTTAAATTCATCTTGTTCCTTCACTCATTACACAGGCACTTACTGGGGTTCACTGCATGTGTTAGGAGTTCCATGGAGAATACCCTAATGAGCAAGCAACATCCTTAAGACAAATTTGCTCCTGCCCATAACATAAAGCAACTGCAGTTCAGAGAAAGGCGCCATTCCCACAGGTGGAGAGAATCATGAGAGACTTCTTGTAGAAGGCAGTGTTTGATCTGGACTTTGAAGAATGATATCGGATTTGAATATATTGAGACGGAGGAGATCAGAAGGCTATAGAAAAGCCCAGGAGTCCCATGGAGTATCTGTGGGCAGAAACCAGCCCAGGTCACGGTTTTCTGCCTCGGAGACATCTGCACAAGGCATTTGTCCAAGGCTAAGTGAAGTAGTTATGTGCTCTCTCTCAGCCAGAACAATTGGTAAACATCTTCGCACTTTCTCAAGAACTACTACACTAAAATACCTCTGTTCAAAACAATTACTGTGCCCATCATACATCTTGAGGTAAATTAACCTGTGGACACATGCCAACTCTTAATATCCTTTAAAAAGGCAAACACTGAACAATTGAAGTTGTTGGGGTCTGCTTTACTACAGAAAGGCAAAAAGGGATCCCAGACAGGCATTTTTGTCAGCTCAGAATGTGAGGAATAGTAGCTGCTATTTATAAAATACCTACTGTGTGCCAGCCACTCTACATATATACTCTCTCGTTGCCCTTCACCAAAACACTGGGAAGTCACCACTATTATCATGATTTTCCAGATGAAGAAACTGAGGCTCAGAGTGGTTCTATGAGTGTTCCAGGTGGAAACAATCTCACAGGAGAGGCAAACCTAGAATTGTGAAATAGGCCTGACACCAAAATCCACATGATTCACATTTGTGTGTGCGTGTGCGTGTATACTGGAGAGACAATAATGGGCCTTATCTTTAACTATCCTGTGTCCCTGGGTCCGCAGATCCCTCTGTTCCATAGCTCCATTTTTATTGGGCTGTTATTTATCCTGGTCATTAACACCCCTTTCATAACCTCTTGCTCTAACCCTTTGGCTACCTCTGATGCAGCAGCTCAGTGCCCTCAGCTCTGACTCCTCTCAACATGTTGCCTGTGCACAGCACTGCTTGGAAGACCAGCCATATCACGTGGCCAATCCCCAGGACAGCAGAGACAGAACTGCCCCAGCGGCCTCCTTACCAGCCTGGAATAGCTACCACTTCTTATGCCTAGCAGGGCACTGATGGCCATGCAGAGAAACGAGGCCCTACAGGCAGACAGACTTGCATTTGGTACCTGGCTCTTCTGCAACCTGGCTGCTGTGCTCCAAGCACATGGTCCAGGCAGAAGTGCCCCCATCTCCCAAAGAACAGGGCTTAGTAAGAAGAATGGGTAGGGCTTGTGGGCCATGTGGTCCTGAGTTCAAACTTAACCCTGCTGCATTCTGGCTGTGAGCAATAGACAAGTCTTCAAACTTCAGTCTTAACATCTAAATAAAATCAACAAAATAACATATACTTTGCAGGGCTTGTTATAAGCATTGGGTGAGTATATATAGTAGGGACCAACTGGTAATGCCTTTCAACTTCTGCCCTTTTCTAGTCTGGTATAGGGTGCGCCTTATTCACTTTTGTGCCTGCAATATCAGGCACGGGATAAAGTACATGGCAGGAGCTCAATAAGACATGATGAATCTTGACTGTCACACTCTTCCTACACTTAAAACTCTAGGGCAAGAATTGGCAAACTGTGACCTGTGGGCCACATCTGGCCCACTGCTTGGTTTTTTAAAATTAAGTTCTGCTGGAACAGCCACACTCATTCAAACACATAGCTATGACTTCATGCTACAACATCAAAGTTGAGTAGATGCAACACAGAACACAAGGGTTTGTAAAGCCAAAATTATTTACTGTCTGGCTCCTTATGGAAAATATTTGTGGACCACTGTTCTCGTGTAGGGATACTTTCAATGATGGAGAGCACTTGATGGCCTCTTTATTTTGGAGGAAATATAGAATTCCTCTGCTCCTCCCCCATCCATACTTTATCTCCTCTTTCCCTAGTTTATTTTTTCTTCTTAGCTCTTTCCACTACATACTATTTATTTTTGTTACATATGTTGTTTACTTTCTACCTCTTCTACTAAAAAAGCTCCACGTGTGCAGGAATTTTTACTTGTGCTAACTCCTATATACCCAGAACCTTGTCCAATGCCTAGCATGCAGAGGACATTCCACAAATATTGGTGGAATGAATAAACACTGATTTCATTGAAGAGATTGGTTAGCCAAAGTGTGTTGAAGAGAGAACACACTTTGGCTAACCAATCTCTTCAATGAAATCAGTGTTTATTCATTAAAAGGACCAGGTGGCCCCTAATACCTATGAGGAGGGTATTACTTTTCCTATTTTATAGATAAGACAACTGAGACTCCAGTTAAGTCAGTGATTCTCTAACATGTATATGAATCACCTGCGACCTTGTTACATTGCAGATTCTGATTCAGGGGTCTGGGCTGGGGCCCTTGATGCTATGTCTCTGACAAGCTCCCAGGTGATGCTGATGCTACTGGTCCAGGGTCCACACACTGAGGAGTGAGGCTTCAAGGCTCCCCCTCGGGGCATATACTAGCACATGGGGGGCCATCATTTCCTTTCTGTTTCCTCTTCCTCATCTCCATGGCTCTCTCTCAATCCTATCGTCTCCAAGGCCTCTCCCTCCTCCCCTCCCAGACTGTTCCCTGTCCCCAAACACCTCGCCTCCAGTCCTTCACTTCCATAGCCCCCAACTCCAGTATCTTCAGCCCCTTCCTTCTGCCCAGGCTCCTCCACTATAACTAAATCTCTGCCCAGGACTTTCTGATCCTTCAGGTAGCCAGTATCATATTTCTTCTCAGTTTTAAGAAAAAAAAAAAAAAAAAGTGATCTTACTCATGGACTCACGGTCCCCAGGCAGGCTGGCTACCTCCTCAACCTTCATCCCTACAACCTGTACAAGTTACTTCTGATGGCCAAATGTCCAGGCTGTGCCCAAACCCACCCCCTCCATCCTCTGCAGCATCTGCTATGGCCAACCAACTCCTCCTGCTGCAAAAGCCTTCTCTTGGGCCTTATGTTTTTCTCCTACCTGTCTATCTGCTTTGCCAGTTCCTCTCCTCTTCTGATTCTTTAATCATGGTCAGTTCCTGGGCCTCAGCCCCTAGCCCTTAGCCCTCTGTTCTTGTCCCCTTTCTCCAGGCCTGCTTTCATCCACCTGGCACTCTCATCTGCCACCTCTCAGAGGAAGGTTCCAAACATCCACGTCCTACCCAGACTCCACTTCTGCATTTCTAAGTTCCCATGGGATGCTTTTGCTTGGGAGCTCCACCAGCATTCTCACTGCAATATATCCAGAGTCATATGCATATGACTCACATGACCATTTCTCACCCCAAGATGTCTCCGTTTCCAGGATAATCAATTCTCCCTCCCATCTACTTCTGGGTAGCTTTGGGGGAATGACTTAGCTTCTCAGAGCAATTTCTCTCCCATTAAACAGGGATAATGGTACCTACCAGACTAGGCTATTCGGAGGACTTAGTGAGCTAATGTATGTAGAAAATACTTGGCATGTGGTGGTGGTTTCCTATTCTCCCCTCCTGTATAAATGATTAAACATACCTTACCTGTTCGATCCCTTTAAGTCTAGCAACTGGTTCATCTATCACGAGTGCTTGGTGGTAGTTGGTATGGGAAGATGGTGCTTAAGAGGAAATGTAACCACCTAAGGTTTCTGTGTAGAAGGCAGGCTATTTGCAGTGGCATACAATATATGACCATCATGGGGGCCTTCGGGTTGGCGAATATAAAATGAATATAATTATGGAAACCCTGTGTCCTATCCAGATGCTTCTGCATCCCACTGCTGGTATGAGCTTCCTGCTCTGGGACCTGTGGCACAGAACTTCATGTCTGCACCAATTGAAAGGCCTGTGTTTATCATTGCACCTTCAACTGCAAGTATGTGCAGATCCATCCTCTGTCCTTTCACACTGCTTATCTTGGATTCCACCCCAGCACCCAGCACACAGCACTGTATAAAGTGGGCATTCAAAGACCCTGATAGGCAAACTGGCTGATAGAGGGATGGGGGTGAGATGCCAGAGGTGGTGATGGGTCCCTGTATGCCCACATCTGCTGTGAAACATGCATACCCTAAGAGGCCCTGGAAGAAGAGAGGGGCTCCCAGGGACTACTATTCCTGCCATGAACCCTGTGATTTCTGAAAGGGGAAATAAAGAAAACTAATATTTCACGAGTGTCAACTTTGTGCCAGGCACTTTACAAAATCATCTCATCTCCTCTTCACAGCAACTCTGTGAGTCAGGCACCATTACCCTCATTTTATAATTAAGAGAAAAGAGAATCAAAAAGTTTAGAAAATTTGCCCAAGGCTCTATAACCAGTGCACGATAGAGGCGGGACATGAGCCCAGAGCTGCGTCACTCCTGAAGCTCATTCTCTTTCCACCATAGCAATGACACATCATATTGTTTCGTACCTCCGTGTCTTTGCAGATGCAGTTTCCTCTAATCAGAATTTTAATTTTTTCAGTAATGGGTAAAGCCATCTCTGAATACACTGATAACTATCCCCTGCCACATAAAAAATTTGTCACTCAACTAAGTGTTCCTGTACTACAGTATGTAGAGGCATCTCTCAGCTAACGTTTCTAATAGGTGACGTTATGCTAGTCTCTCAGATAGGCTTGCATACTGTGAGGCTGAACCTCTGGGTTCTAGCCATTTCTTCATCCACACCATATGAAACATAATGTGCATGTTCAAAGCATGTTTGTGGGATGAATGAATAAGTGATCTGGTACTTCCAGTATTGGTGACGGGGGCCCATTTGTTCCCATATAACATGAGGGTGGTAGTACCCGTCCTAAAGACCTGTGGACCCAACACTGAGCAGAGGGGATGGGGAGGCCTTTTGCTGGCTCCATCTTTGTCTATGAAGCCTTCAGCAGGTAATGCTATTAGGCACAGCCTCTCTCATAAAGCTGAGTTTGCCAGAGGTGAGGGAAGACATGGAGTGCTAAGCAATACATTTTACGGGAAGCCAGGCATTCTCTGTTTTAATCCCACTCTTTTGCTAGCTGGATGTTCAATGAATTCACATCCTTCAATCTCTTTCTAAGGTCCCTACAACCTCTCAATTTCCAAAAATAGAAAGTGCATATTAGGAATGTGGACTAGTTCAGGGGCTTTCTAACTTTTTATCACCAAGGATCTACTGTACAGAGTTGTTCTCCTTTACTATCATGTTTTGAGAATCTCTGTTGTTGTTGTTGTTATTTATTATTATTATTATTATTATTTTGAGACGGAGCTTTGCTCTTGTTGCCCAGGCTGGAGCGCAATGGTACGATTTTGGCTCACTGCAACCTCCGCCCTGGGTTCAAGCAATTCTCCTGCCTCAGCCTCCTAAGTAGCTGGGACTACAGACGCCTGCCATCACGCCCAGCTCATTTTTGTATTTTTAGTAGAGATGGGGTTTCACCATGTTGGCCAGGCTGGTCTTGAACTGCTGACCTCAGGTGATCTGCCCTCTCGGCCTCCAAAGTGCTGGGATTATAGGCGTGAGCCACCGCACCCGGCCCTCTGTTTTATTAATAAGAAAAATAATCACTTTTTTTTAGCAAGTGCAAAAAAATGGATAAGCAAGCACCCATCTATAACTCCCAACAAAATGCACTGATAATATGAGATAAATAATGCTAAACACCAAACACATAATCCCAGCCCAAAGCAAAGACACTGGATGTTTCTTTCACCTGTGAGGCTGGTTCTAGATAAAGTAATGAATCCCTGCAGACTTTCTGAAATAGCATAAACAGCCAATGAATACCTTTCTAAACTTTGAGCCCCCAGGGCTACACATTCTCCAAGTAAAAACACATGGATTTAGAAGTTGCTAAGACTGTGATTCTGTCTCATGTGTGCAAGTCCTACAGCAGGATTTGGTCCCCTGCTTGATGGAATTCAGGGATTCCTAACTAGAAAATTGCACTCACAAAGGAGAAACAGCCCTTCACATCTCTAAAAATAAGAGGAAAAAAAATCCAAGATGGCGGAAACATAACGAACTTGAACAATGACAGTGCACTTTCAAATGTAACACATTTATGCAAAATAAAAACTTTAAGGCTACAGACAACTTAGACAGAAGTGAAAATGAGAAACTAACAGACACTTGGTTGGTGCAGGAAATGCATGCTACAGGTTCCCTTACAGGGCACGAAGCAAAGTTAACACCAGCTCGATACTTACAAGTAATAGGAGTAGGAATAAGCATTTCTTCTATATATTGATGGGCAGTCAGATGAAGGAAATGTCCAAAATGGGGGAAAAAGAAAAGACAAACAAACAAGAATTAGATTTTTAATGAAATCTTGATTCTTAGAAATGCACATATTATTTCAGCATCCCTAAGCTCAAGGAGATGCAAGTTCCTCTACTAATCATCTTCACTGAGAATCAGGTATTTCCAGTGGTAGAAGAAATAAGAGAGACCTCTTCTATAATAGGGAAACCCATGGCCTCACATAGAGTAAGCCATGTTTCATGTTGGCTGTTGTAGTTGGTTCAAAGTTCTTCCTTATGGTCAACCAAAACTAGATTCCTTGTAATTAAGATTTTTTTTTTTTTTTTTTTTGGTCGGCGGGGTGCAGGTGGGGGTATTGGATCAGCTCTCTGTGGCTTCCTGGGACTAGTCTACCACTCTTCCCTATGATAAT
Source organism: Pan troglodytes (assembly GCF_028858775.2). Lineage (NCBI taxonomy): Eukaryota > Metazoa > Chordata > Mammalia > Primates > Hominidae > Pan > Pan troglodytes. The sequence continues at coordinate 48,489,761 of NC_072419.2, forward strand.
GTCCTGTGATCTAAGCAACACCAAACTTCTTCTGTCTCCTCTACTTCAGATAAAGTCACATCAGAGTCTATTTAGTAAGGTCATACCCAAAGCAAGGAAATCATATAGCCAGTACCCAAGATGGCTCCCCAGTGATCTGCACTTCCTAGTATTCAGGCCCTTGTGGAGTGCCCTCCCACAGAGTCAGGACTGACCCTGTGTGAATAGAATGTGGTAGGAATTATGTTCTGGGACTTTCCAAGCTGGGGAAAAAAAAGAAGCCTCTCAGCTCTGTCCATAACTCTCTCTTAGAACCCTCAGTCTCCATAGAAGAAGCCCAATTTCCCTGAGGCTACCATGCTGGAGAGATCACAGGAGAGCCTCTGAGACTACATAAAGAGAAAGAAATGTCCCACCAGCCCCCAGCCATTCTACTTTCAGCCAACCAAGTTATCTCAGCTGAGACCATTGACATCGCAGAACAGAAATAAGTCATTCCCTTTAAGCTCTGCCCAAAGTGAAGACACATGAGAAAAATAAATAACTGTTGCTCTTTAAGCCATTAGATTTTGGGGGTAGTTTGTTACATGGCAGTAGATGACCGGCGCAAAGTCCAGCCTTATCTTGGAAGAGCACTGTACTGAGAGAGAGGAGTTCCAACCTTCAGTCTGAACAGACTCTACCTTGAATAAACTCTCTGTTCCTTCATTTCTGCATCTGTCCCTTAGGTCCATTAAACTAGATCAGTAGTTTTCCAACTGTGATCACAGAAGTCTGGGGGTTCTATAGCAGCCACTGTGTAATGAAGAAGGAGGGTACTGAGCAAGTGAGGCTGCTGCCCCCCACCATCCACCAAAGCACCTATTTTATATATTGAAGTTTTATCTATTTTATACTTTGAAGTTTCATTTAAGATATCATATGGCTGAGAATTCCATTCTCCAAAAGAAAGCTTGAAAAATCACTGGCTTCAATCTCTTTCCAATGTCCCTACTGGCTCCTGGCTTCTAAGCAATCACAAAACGCAAATAAAGGCATGATATTCCCTTTGTTATAACTTTTCTTATGTTGTAAGAAAATAAATAGGAATGTTCTTATTTCACATCAGATCCAGCTATACTGACAATAAATGATACATTTATAGATTGAGAAAAATGGCTAGATAATTCAGGTCTCCAAATATCCATCTGAGTAGACAAGAATGGTTTCCTTTTTTCTTGAACTATTTGATTACTTGCAACCATTATCCCATTTGCTTGGTACAGGAAAATACAGTCTTTATAACTGCAGAGTGGGGGATACGTCTTCACAGCCCCAAATTTTCCCATCTCAAGTAGGAAATATCCAAAACTCCCAAGATGGGGCTATCTCTAGTCTTTCTTTCATCATCTCATCTCCTCTTCACAGCAACTCTGTGAGTCAGGCACCATTACCCTCATTTTATAATTAAGAGAAAAGAGAATCAAAAAGTTTAGAAAATTTGCCCGAGGCTCTATAACCAGTGCATGATAGAGGCAGGACATGAGCCCAGAGCTGCATCACTCCTAAAGCAAAGCCCAACCCTACATACCCAGAAGGAAAGTGAGTCTAAAAGTTAAGAAGCCACAGAAGAAGGAAAGCCCCATACCTCCTTAGGGGGCTGAGCTAGGGAAAATGAGCCACAGTGCAGCAAGATCCGGCCACATAGAAAACTGTTCAATATCCTAGACTGAAAGAACAGTGACCCTAGATGATGAGAAGGTGAAGGACTGGGGACTGCAATGAGTGGGAATTGGAAGCTCCTACAGAAAGTCATCAAATCCCCTTCACCAGCCATACACATTAGCACTGTAAGGAGATAATTTCTTTACCTCACTGCTGGCAGGTCCAGTGCCTGGAAAGTGATTCCCCTGGGACATAAAACTCAGGGTCCATTTGATGAAGACTTATAGGACTCCTGTGTTCTCTGTATTGTCAAGAACACTGAGCTGAGAATCAAGAGGCCAGCATTATAATCTCAGATCTTTCAATTGCTCATTGTGACATCTTGGGCAAGTAAGTTCTCCTTCTTCCCTTTGGACCTCTATTTCCTGATCCATGCACCAAGATGGATGGCATAGACGACCGACAGCTCAAACAGCTTTCAGGAGTGGAAATACAATAAGCCTTAGCTTCTCAGCACCATCACTTAACTAACTGCATGACCTTGAACAAGTCGCTAAAGAGCCCTGAGTCCCAGTTTCTCTATCTCAAGCTTGGGGACAATAATTATGTATTCCCAAGAATCACCATAGGCATTAGCATTATATTAATCTAAATTATACTCACATTAGATATGATATGTAATATATTAAGTATTCTATGTAAATTACATTAATCTAAATTGATATTAGATTATATTAATCTAAACATCTGGAATGTATTAGGGCTCAGTAAAGGGTGGTTTATGTCTGCACCTCATCCACAGAGATAAGGTTTACTGCTTCTTATTCTGGTCACCAGGAACAAAGTGTTCACCTCTTTAGGAATAATAAAATATGAACAAATAGTTATTCAGCACTTACTGTGTGCCAGGTATTGTTCTCAGCTTTAGCACACATTAACTCATGTATTCCTCACAGTTGCTCTAAAAGATAGGAATTAGTGCCATTCCCACTATTTTGATGGAGACACTGAGGCAAACAAGAAGTAACTTCAGATCACACAGCTAGTAACTGGATTTGATAGCAACATGGCTATAAAGCTTGTAGCTCATGTTCTTTTTTTTTTTTTTTTTTTTTTTTTTTTTTTGAGACAGAGTCTCGCTCTGTTGCCCAGGCTGGAGTGCAGTGGCGTGTGATCTCAGCTCACTGCAAGCTCCACCTCCCGGGTCCACGCCATTCTCCTGCCCCAGCCTCCTGAGTAGCTGGGACTACAGGTGCCCACCACCAGGCCCGGCTAATTTTTTGTATTTTTAGTAGAGACGGGGTTTCACTGTGTTAGCCAGGATGGTCTCGATCTCCTGACCTCGTGATCCATCTGCCTCAGCCTCCCAAAGTGCTGGGATTACAGGCGTGAACCACCGTGCCCAGCCCATAGCTCATGTTCTTGACCTCAAGCCTGTGCTGCTTTCAAGGACAGAAGAAAATGGATATATCTTGAGAAATCTGGGGAGTCAGGCACTGGGATGTCAAAACATATCTCTTTCAATCCTCCCCACAACCCTAAGGAGCAGATATAATTACTCTCATGGTTAGCTGAGGAATCTAAGATTATAAGTCCATGCCTCACTAGGTCAAAGGCTTTGTGTATCTTTGGACCAGTTGCAAGGCCTCCATCCTGAGCTGGATGCTCTCACTGTCAGCAGCCACCTCCTCCTCAGCTACACTGAGCATTCTGGACCTTCTAGTTTTTCTGCTGTCAACCTTCAGGATTCACCTCAGCCTGAGCCAAGAAAACATGCTTCCTTCTTCACCTTCAAACCACAGACCACCTTTTCCAAGTTGCTTTTCTGAGTTATCCTGGGTGTCACCAAAAGCCTTCTCGTGCTATCTCTGACCCAGCAGCAAGGCAAGTCCAGGATAATGGTAACTGACAAACTTCTATTAATTGACTCTCTTTTCCCAATTAAACTGCAAAGTCTTCTAGGTCAAGTATCACAGGTCTTTATTCTGTGACCAAAACAGTTTACATGTGTGTTTTTTTCTAAGCCTTGAAGAAGATTTACTGAAGGTCTAAATTTACAAGGATACAGTGATATTGCAAGTAACAGATTGCCTGAAACCAAAAATCCTGAGCAGGAAGACAGCTGTGCTTAGAAAAAACAAAACAAAACAAAACAAAACAATAACCCCAAACTTAATAAATCACATACTGCAGAACCTTTTTTCAGCTAGCTCACAAGATTGACTTCAGGCACAGTTTTTTTTTGTTCCATACAATTTAAACAGGACAAAGTTGTCTATCTAACCACCCATTTAACCATCTACCCATCCATCTAGATCACAAACCCACCTGTTCAGCCGTCTATCCATCCATCCATCCATGAACCTATCCATGCATCCATCCATCCACCCACCCATCATCCATTTATCCATCTTTCCATCATTAATTCAGCAGAAACTTCTCAAGGGCCTACTATATCCTTATCTCTGTCAAGTACAGATAGAAAGACATATGAGATCCTAATCTAGTCCATATGTCTGATGAGAGAGCCAGACTAACAAATTATAAAGCAGATGATAATAGCTGTCACTTAAATACTGGGAGATCAATTATGTGTCAGGTACTGTTTTAAGTATATTGCATGAACTATTTTATTTAATCTGCACAATAACCTTATGAGGCATTATTATCCCTGTTTACAGATGAGTAAAGTGAGGCTCAGAGAGGTTAAGCAACTTTCTCACATTTATATAGTTGTTAAGTGGCATGGCAGGGATTTGAATCCAGGGAGTCTGATTTAAAGAGCCTGTATTAATAGCTATTACATTGTATTATCTTCTGTCATGATAAATTGTATGATAAGGCAACACATGGAGCTGTCAGTCCATACCTGGGGATAGGAGTGAGGAGGGAAAGCAGGCAAGATGGCCCAAAATCTGGGATGCCTGAGTGGTAAAGTAAAAGAGAAGTCAGATGGAGGAGAGGGGAAGGGAATTTTTAGGTAGATGGAACTGTGTTTGTGGTTTGGGCAGGTGGGTTAACAAAGCGGGAATGGCAAGATGTTGGAAGGGCTAGTTCCCAAAGAGTTTAAGCAGCTTAGTCTCAGTCCCATAGGTCACAGGGAAAACCCAGGAAGTCATGTGGCCAAATATTTCTTGTAGGTGAATTATTTTTAGCAGGAGGGTGAGGAGAAAGTCAAAGGCAGAGTGAATGTGGTTACACCATCACTGACTGGCCAACACAAGAAATATTGGGGGCTTCCTTTGCAGTGGCCATGGGATGGGGAAGAAAGGTCAGCAGTGGGCAAGGTGTTTAAGACACAAAATCAAAAGGTGATTAAATGTGAATGTATTGAAGACTTCCAAGTTCTCAGCTTAAGTGGCTGTCCACGTGAGTGCAAGCAGAAGGAGCAGGATTCAATTTTCAGGTATAGAGGAAGGAGCAGTTTAGAACAGGATGAACAGAAGATGACACATTTTGTTTGGGCGTTTGGGATTTTTTCCCACCTCAAGAAATCACTCAAAATTATGCCATAGAATTTGGCATCTCAGCAGGTCCTGTTTTATATTTAATCCAGATTAGATGATGTTTCAGAGTGTGGACTCCATTATCAGATTGTCCAAGTTTGAGACCCAACTCTGCCATTTATTAGGTATGTGATTCCAGGCAATTTCCTTAAACTCTATTTCCATTTCAGTTTTCTGATCTGTAGTACCCTTAATAAAGTGCACTGCTCTTTTAGCTTGGCCTGAGTTAGCTTTTCTGATTGTCTACCCAGAAACAAAACAAAACAAAATTTTGTGGCAATGTGCTCTCTGAAGGCTCAGACCATGGCATGTCTTCCACATACTGCCTCCAGCCTTGCCTTGCCACCCTCCTACCACAGGACTTGGTGCACGAACCATTAATGCTTAATGTTGACTTTTAGGTCTGTTCTCTGAGTGAAGCTCTCTTGTATAATCCATAGAGAGTTGATCTGTTCTAATTCCACTGGGCTCTCCCATTCAACATGTTTTTAGGAAATTATCAGTATTTGCAAGGCACATTGGAGATGAAGATGAATCAGAATAGACAGCTGATGGTCTAGTGAGGAAATAGGATGCAAATACAAAGGAAAAGTATAAGGCAGAAAATAACATGGGTCCTCACAGAGGGGATCTAGATGGTGAAGAGATTCTGTCCAGATCAAAGGTCAGGAAGGGTTTATAGGAGAAAGTACCTACTGAATTAGTCCTTAAACATGGGTAATAGCTGGTCACATGGAGCTGAGAAACACAGGCACTGAAGAAGAAGAAAGTTCGTAAGCAAAACTTATGGAGCAGAGGTGAGACTTTAGGAGACTTGTCAGAAAAACTAAGAAAAAAAATAGAAAAACTAAAAAGCTAAGAAGAACTAAGAAACTTGTTTCCATATGGGCAGGGAGACAGTATCACTTGACAAAGTTCCTCAGGTGACTCAGACATGTACTTCTTCCCTCACTTCCACCTCATGAACCATGGCTATGGAGAAGAAGCCATTGAAGGGTTTTAGATGACAGGTTTGAGAGTACGAGCTTTATTTTATTTTATTTTATTTTTTTAATTGCTTCTCTTCTTTTTTTTTTCTTTTTTTTTTATTATACTTTAAGTTTTAGGGTACATGTGTACATTGTGCAGGTTAGTTACATATGTATACATGTGCCATGCTGGTGCGCTGCACCCACTAACTCGTCATCTAGCATTAGGTATATCTCCCAATGCTATCCCTCCCCCCTCCCCCCTCCCCACCACAGTCCCCAGAGTATGATATTCCCCTTCCTGTGTCCATGTGATCTCATTGTTCAATTCCCACCTATGAATGAGAATATGCGGTGTTTGGTTTTTTGTTCTTGCGATAGTTTACTGAGAATGATGGTTTCCAATTTCATCCATGTCCCTACAAAGGATATGAACTCATCATTTTTTATGGCTGCATAGTATTCCATGGTGTATATGTGCCACATTTTCTTAATCCAGTCTATCATTGTTGGACATTTGGGTTGGTTCCAAGTCTTTGCTATTGTGAATAATGCCGCAATAAACATACGTGTGCATGTGTCTTTATAGCAGCATGATTTATAGTCCTTTGGGTATATACCCAGTAATGGGATGGCTGGGTCAAATGGTATTTCTAGTTCTAGATCCCTGAGGAATCGCCACACTGACTTCCACAATGGTTGAACTAGTTTACAGTCCCACCAACAGTGTAAAAGTGTTCCTATTTCTCCACATCCTCTCCAGCACCTGTTGTTTCCTGACTTTTTAATGATTGCCATTCTAACTGGTGTGAGATGATATCTCATTGTGGTTTTGATTTGCATTTCTCTGATGGCCAGTGACGATGAGCATTTTTTCATGTGTTTTTTGGCTGCATAAATGTCTTCTTTTGAGAAGTGCCTGTTCATGTCCTTCGCCCACTTTTTGATGGGGTTGTTTGTTTTTTTCTTGTAAATTTGTTTGAGTTCACTGTAGATTCTGGATATTAGCCCTTTGTCAGATGAGTAGGTTGCGAAAATTTTCTCCCATGTTGTAGGTTGCCTGTTCACTCTGATGGTAGTTTCTTTTGCTGTGCAGAAGCTCTTTAGTTTAATTAGATCCCATTTGTCAATTTTGGCTTTTGTTGCCATTGCTTTTGGTGTTTTGGACATGAAGTCCTTGCCCACGCCTATGTCCTGAATGGCAATGCCTAGGTTTTCTTCTAGGGTTTTTATGGTTTTAGGTCTAACGTTTAAATCTTTAATCCATCTTGAATTGATTTTTGTATAAGGTGTAAGGAAGGGATCCAGTTTCAGCTTTCTACATATGGCTAGCCAGTTTTCCCAGCACCATTTATTAAATAGGGAATCCTTTCCCCATTGCTTGTTTTTCTCAGGTTTGTCAAAGATCAGATAGTTGTAGGTAAGCGGCGTTATTTCTGAGGGCTCTGTTCTGTTCCATTGATCTATATTTCTGTTTTGGTACCAGTACCATGCTGTTTTGGTTACTGTAGCCTTGTAGTATAGTTTGAAGTCAGGTAGTGTGATGCCTCCAGCTTTGTTCTTTTGGCTTAGGATTGACTTGGCGATGCGGGCTCTCTTTTGGTTCCATATGAGCTTTGAAGTAGTTTTTTCCAATTCTGTGAAGAAAGTCATTGGTAGCTTGATGGGGATGGCATTGAATCTGTAAATTACCTTGGGCAGTATGGCCATTTTCACGATATTGATTCTTCCTACCCATGAGCAAGGAATGTTCTTCCATTTGTTTGTATCCTCTTTTATTTCCTTGAGCAGTGGTTTGTAGTTCTCCTTGAAGAGGTGCTTCACATCCCTTGTAAGTTGGATTCCTAGGTATTTTATTCTCTTTGAAGCAATTGTGAATGGGAGTTCACTCATGATTTGGCTCTCTGTTTGTCTGTTGTTGGTGTATAAGAATGCTTGTGATTTTTGTACATTGATTTTGTATCCTGAGACTTTGCTGAAGTTGCTTATCAGCTTAAGGAGATTTTGGGCTGAGACGATGGGGTTTTCTAGATAAACAATCATGTCGTCTGCAAACAGGAACAATTTGACTTCCTCTTTTCCTAATTGAATACCCTTTATTTCCTTCTCCTGCCTGATTGCCCTGGCCAGAACTTCCAACACTATGTTGAATAGGAGCGGTGAGAGAGGGCATCCCTGTCTTGTGCCAGTTTTCAAAGGGAATGCTTCCAGTTTTTGCCCATTCAGTATGATATTGGCTGTGGGTTTGTCATAGATAGCTCTTATTATTTTAAAATATGTCCCATCAATACCTAATTTATTGAGAGTTTTTAGCATGAAGGGTTGTTGAATTTTGTCAAAGGCTTTTTCTGCATCTATTGAGATAATCATGTGGTTTTTGTCTTTGGCTCTGTTTATATGCTGGATTACATTTATTGATTTGCGTATGTTGAACCAGCCTTGCATCCCAGGGATGAAGCCCACTTGATCATGGTGGATAAGCTTTTTGATGTGCTGCTGGATTCGGTTTGCCAGTATTTTACTGAGGATTTTTGCATCAATGTTCATCAAGGACATTGGTCTAAAATTCTCTTTTTTGGTTGTGTCTCTGCCAGGCTTTGGTATCAGAATGATGCTGGCCTCATAAAATGAGTTAGGGAGGATTCCCTCTTTTTCTATTGATTGGAATAGTTTCAGAAGGAATGGTACCAGTTCCTCCTTGTACCTCTGGTAGAATTCGGCTGTGAATCCATCTGGTCCTGGACTCTTTTTGGTTGGTAAACTATTGATTATTGCCACAATTTCAGATCCTGTTATTGGTCTATTCAGAGATTCAACTTCTTCCTGGTTTAGTCTTGGGAGAGTGTATGTGTCGAGGAATGTATCCATTTCTTCTAGATTTTCTAGTTTATTTGCGTAGAGGTGTTTGTAGTATTCTCTGATGGTAGTTTGTATTTCTGTGGGATCGGTGGTGATATCCCCTTTATCATTTTTTATTGCGTCTATTTGATTCTTCTCTCTTTTTTTCTTTATTAGTCTTGCTAGCGGTCTATCAATTTTGTTGATCCTTTCAAAAAACCAGCTCCTGGATTCATTAATTTTTTGAAGGGTTTTTTGTGTCTCTATTTCCTTCAGTTCTGCTCTGATTTTAGTTATTTCTTGCCTTCTGCTAGCTTTTGAATGTGTTTGCTCTTGCTTTTGTAGTTATTTTAATTGTGATGTTAGGGTGTCAATTTTGGATCTTTCCTGCTTTCTCTTGTGGGCATTTAGTGCTATAAATTTCCCTCTGCACACTGCTTTGAATGCGTCCCAGAGATTCTGGTATGTTGTGTCTTTGTTCTCGTTGGTTTCAAAGAACATCTTTATTTCTGCCTTCATTTCGTTATGTACCCAGTAGTCATTCAGGAGCAGGTTGTTCAGTTTCCATGTAGTTGAGCGGCTTTGAGTGAGATTCTTAATCCTGAGTTCTAGTTTGATTGCACTGTGGTCTGAGAGATAGTTTGTTATAATTTCTGTTCTTTTACATTTGCTGAGGAGAGCTTTACTTCCAAGTATGTGGTCAATTTTGGAATAGGTGTGGTGTGGTGCTGAAAAAAATGTATATTCTGTTGATTTGGGGTGGAGAGTTCTGTAGATGTCTATTAGGTCCGCTTGGTGCAGAGCTGAGTTCAATTCCTGGGTATCCTTGTTGACTTTCTGTCTCGTTGATCTGTCTAATGTTGACAGTGGGGTGTTAAAGTCTCCCATTATTAATGTGTGGGAGTCTAAGTCTCTTTGTAGGTCACTCAGGACTTGCTTTATGAATCTGGGTGCTCCTGTATTGGGTGCATAAATATTTAGGATAGTTAGCTCCTCTTGTTGAATTGATCCCTTTACCATTATGTAATGGCCTTCTTTGTCTCTTTTGATCTTTGTTGGTTTAAAGTCTGTTTTATCAGAGACTAGGATTGCAACCCCTGCCTTTTTTTGTTTTCCATTTGCTTGGTAGATCTTCCTCCATCCTTTTATTTTGAGCCTATGTGTGTCTCTGCACGTGAGATGGGTTTCCTGAATACAGCACACTGATGGGTCTTGACTCTTTATCCAACTTGCCAGTCTGTGTCTTTTAATTGGAGCATTTAGTCCATTTACATTTAAAGTTAATATTGTTATGTGTGAATGTGATCCTGTCATTATGATGTTAGCTGGTGATTTTGCTCGTTAGTTGATGCAGTTTCTTCCTAGTCTTGATGGTCTTTACATTTTGGCATGATTTTGCAGCGGCTGGTACCGGTTGTTCCTTTCCATATTTAGCGCTTCCTTCAGGAGCTCTTTTAGGGCAGGCCTGGTGGTGACAAAATCGGTCAGCATTTGTTTGTCTGTAAAGGATTTTATTTCTCCTTCACTTATGAAGCTTAGTTTGGCTGGATATGAAATTCTGGGTTGAAAATTCTTTTCTTTAAGAATGTTGAATATTGGCCCCCACTCTCTTCTGGCTTGTAGGGTTTCTGCCGAGAGATCCGCTGTTAGTCTGATGGGCTTCCCTTGGAGGGTAACCCGACCTTTCTGTCTGGCTGCCCTTAACATTTTTTCCTTCATTTCAACTTTGGTGAATCTGACAATTATGTGTCTTGGAGTTGCTCTTCTCGAGGAGTATCTTTGTGGCGTTCTCTGTATTTCCTGAATCTGAACGTTGGCCTGCCTTGCTAGATTGGGGAAGTTCTCCCGGATAATATCCTGCAGAGTGTTTTCCAACTTGGTTTCATTCTCCGCATCACTTTCAGGTACACCAATCAGACGTAGATTTGGTCTTTTCACATAGTCCCATATTTCTTGGAGGCTTTGCTCATTTCCTTTTATTCTTTTTTCTCTAGACTTCCCTTCTCGCTTAGTTTCATTCATTTCATCTTCCATTGCTGATACCCTTTCTTCCAGTCGATCGCATCGGCTCCTGAGGCTTCTGCATTCTTCACGTAGTTCTCGAGCCTTGGTTTTCAGCTCCATCAGCTCCTTTAAGCATTTCTCTGTATTGGTTATTCTACTTATACATTCTTCTAAATTTTTTTCAAAGTTTTCAACTTCTTTGCCTTTGGTTTGAATGTCCTCCCGTAGCTCAGAGTAATTTGATCGTCTGAAGCCTTCTTCTCTCAGCTCGTCAAAATCATTCTCCATCCAGCTTTGTTCCGTTGCTGGTGAGGAACTGCGTTCCTTTGGAGGAGGAGAGGCGCTCTGCATTTTAGAGTTTCCTGTTTTTCTGTTCTGTTTTCTCCCCATCTTTGTGGTTTTATCTACTTTTGGTCTTTGATCATGGTGATGTACAGATGGGTTTTCGGTGTGGATGTCCTTTCTGTTTGTTAGTTTTCCTTCTAACAGACAGGACCCTCAGCTGCAGGTCTCAGATGGAAATGCAGAAATCACCCGTCTTCTGCGTCGCTCACGCTGGGAGCTGTAGACCGGAGCTGTTCCTATTCGGCCATCTTGGCTCCCTCTCCTCTTCCACGAGCTTTATTTTTTAACACAATGCTGACTACAGTATGGAGGATAGGTTAGAGGGGTGGGGCACAGTTAGGAAGGTCAGTGAGGAAACTCATGCAATAGGGCTATAGAGGTCTGACCCAGGGAAAAGACAATGGAGGAAGAGGAGGCAGAGGCAGAAAGGAAGGAAGGAAGGGAGGGAGGGAGGGAGGGAGGGAGGGGGAGAAAGAGAAAGAGAGAGAGACAGAGAGACAGAGACAGAGAGAATGAGACCAAGAGAATGTAGAGAATCCTGGGTGTTGGAATCCCATCTGTTTGTTGATGGGATAGGAGGTAGTGCCTATGAATGAGATGGGAAACAGGTTGGGGAGTAGGTAATGATTTTGACTTTGACTATGAAATACCTGAGGGATTTTCAAGGGAGATGTCCAGGGGCAGATGATATGGATAATGGAGCTCTAACAAGAGAGGACTGATCTTCAGGCCAGCAAAACTACAACCACCGGGTAGTGTGATAAATACACAAATGAAGACTAGCATGTATGGCACAGTGGCTGCATGCAGAGGAACATCACTGGATCTTCCTGGGGCAGGAGGCTGGTGGAAAGGCTTTGCTGAGATGGTAACATTTGGGAGTCCTACTAGGAAGAACAAGAGGCTGAGAGTCAGAGTGTGATAGGAACTTTGTAGGTTAAGAGAAATCTCAGGACATTTCATTCAGGGAAACAGCATGCTCAAAAGAAGAAAACAGTGAAATTGGGAAAAACAAGCCCCAGAGAGGAAAGTGGTACCGAATCTGAGTCACATGTTTCTTAGTCCAGGATTTGCTTATTTCCTGTCAGTCTCCATGGACTGACAGAGTAGAAGGTAGCAGCATGAGCTCTAGAGACACCGAGACTGGGTTTCCACATCAACTCTGCCCAAAACGTTCACCAACTCACGTGATCTTTTTGAACTTCAGTTTCTTATTTTCAAACAAGCAACAGACCTAACCTACTATGACTATTAGGAAGATTAAAATCAGAATATAGCTGCAGTTTAAATGAAAAATGATGCAAATTATGTCAGTGTGTGAGCATTGATTGCAACCCTGCCATTAGCATATTAGTAATGGGTTTGGAGCTGGCCTGGTACAGTTGATGGTCATGTGGAGATGAATGTTTCTGTAGATATTGTGCATTGTAATTCCTTAAGCAGGTTCAGGGAACAAAGCCTATTTCAATAATTAGCTCATTTGATCTTTAGAATAGCCCCATAAAACTGGCTACCTTTCATAGAACGGAAAGCAAAGGCTAAGATTTGTTAAGTTGCTTCTCCAAGGCTAACAGCAAATAAACAGGACTAAAAATTTGGGGCCAGTTTTTCTGATTCTCTGTCCCATTACACTGAGAGCTACTGGAGGGCAGGTACAAGTCACAGAGAATTGATGTATAACCAGAGATGCATATAAAATCTCAGAATAGACATTCATATTTATACTCAAGACACTCCAAATACACTCTTGGAACAGAAGTTTCCATTTGGACAGGCAAGGAAAGTTTGGCAAAAAGTTAAGGCTGGACTAGGACGAGCTGGGCAGGGGAGCAGGGGAGGAGACAGGGTCTGGCTAGAACCATGGATGGTACCAACTTTGAATATACCTCCCTAAAATTTCCTAGTTCTCATTTGAAAATTAAAATGTGATGGACAGGTTAGTGTAGGATCCAGGCAAGTCCAGGGGTGCAGATCTTGTCAAAAGTCCTGCATAACTTGGCTTTGGTGTTTCCCTATGCATAAGTGCATGGCCATGCTTTGAGCTTTAAGGGACCATGTTCAGACTCCAGGAAGTGTGTCCCAAGGGATAAAATTGAGCTATATGAAACTTGTGTGCGCATACATATAATTTCACGCTCCACAAACAAACATTGAATTGTAGACCTTCTCATATGTGAGTGGCTAATGAACACTTTCAACTATTGAGACATGCTGGTTAAGGCAATAATACTTGATCTTTTCATCTTAATTTGCATTAAAGGCACACAGTGCCCCATGGTATTAAGTTAAGAAAACATAGAGTTGGTCATGCAACCTCTTGATTGCTGATTTTGGAGGAGTGGGGAGGATGTCTAACAGTTCTAAGGGGAGGAGGCAAGGGATGAAGATGATCAGGACTGCAGTGCTGAGTCAGTGATGAAGGTCTTTCTCTTATGTCAGGACTTAACATGGTACTCATGAAAAGGAGGTATGTTTTACTACATAATGACATGGGGTACCCATTACAGAACATTCAGAACTCTAGATGTGATCGACAGATCCAGAAGAAAAAGATGGAGCCACTATCTAGTGACAGCAGAAGGATGGATATTTTGTTGTTGGTGTGGCTAAAACCACACTGGTAGTTAACTCTGTCGGTGAGGGGCTCCAGGATCCCTTCTTATAATGCTCATATCATCCTGTTTATGTCCATGCAATCCTAATTCCATATGGTTCCACATTCAATACCGCCCAGTTCAAACAGCTAAAGGTAATGCAAAAAGAATTCTAAACTTTAACTTGCTTCTCTTTCAAACTATAAGAGAATCCCATTTAAATCACCCACCAACATCTCATATCCCTTTCTCCTTTTCGTTTCTCAAGATCTCCCTCCCCCCGTTACAAAACAAAACCAAGCAACAACAACAAAACACCTCTCAAGTTTTGTTGATATTCTCTCTTTTCCCTCCTCTATTTTGTTTTCAGTTGTCTAAATATAAATTAATTTAGCTTTTTTTCATTAAACCCTTCCCTTCATCCATGGATCTCAAGCCCATTCTCTGTCTGTCTTCTAGTTCTGTGTCATCAAAGGAAACCCCTAACAGGAAGAGAAAGACTCTCTTTGGACAGTGGCAAGGAAGCTCTAAAGTCAGTGATCAGAAACTTTCAGAGGGAGAAGCTGGGGACATCTTATGTTTCTGGAAACATCTGTGGTTATAGCTTTAGGGGGGCTTTGAGTCAGTTGAATCTATTAGGAGCAGAAAAAAAAAAAAAACCCAGAAAGTAACCATGTCCATGACCAGGGAAGGCAGGGAGAAGACCCAGGCAAGCTTAAGCCAGTGGAGGGGTTGTACCAGTGTTGGCCTCTGTGAACTTCTGAGTCCAAGCACTGTAGGTGATGATAGGACACTGAGGAGATGTTAACACTAGTATCCTGAGCTATGGTGATGAGCCTGCTACTTGGAAGTTTCTTTGACTTGAATACATCTTCCTTTGAGGTAGATGTAGACAGTATTCTGGCCAACAGTAAGTTGGTAGCAGACTCAATTGATCAGTGTAGTATATATTGATATATATATGCAGCTGGGGGTAGCTGGGGACAGAAGAGGTACACAGAATTTCGCTTTCCTTTGGGGCATCTCTAGACACAGGAAGACATTGTAGGTTAGTGGAAAGAGTGCAGGCCTACGTTCAATTTCTCTCTTCCTCCCCACTTTCTCCTCTTCTCCTCCTACCCTCCCCTCCCATCTGTAAATTGTTATAATCAACTAGGCCAATAAAATGTCTTATTTTCTTCAAAAGATGCCATATATGTAAACACTGATTAGCACCCCACAACATGCAATGCCCAGGTTTTGCCTCCTGGGGAGAAACGGTGATCATGTGATGCCTGTTGATTGGGTCTGATGGACAGTTTTGATAGACATGAGAGTTGATGAAGATACTCAGAGGAGGTTAAAACTACCACAAAGGACTCATTTCATAGTTGCTCCCACCCTGGAAACATAAAGCCTTTTCCTCCCTCCCAAAAAGTCACACTCACACATTTCAGAAATAGCTGTGAGAAGGAAGTGAAATTTCTTCACAATCTCACAGATGATGGTGACGTGGTTTAAGCCAGGCTTTAGAAAGAGCAAAATTGGAAGAGCATATCTGATTTACAAATCAGTGGCAAAGAATAATAAAATTTCAGGTCTATCAAAGAGGTATTCAGTTCCATTAATTTGGGTGAATAATCCCAAACTCACCTCTGCCTCTAATATATCTGTAACTCTAAGAAACATTTCACCTCTGCCTCTAATACATCTGTAACTCTAAGAAACATTTCAATGATCTTACATGTACAATGTGCTTACTGCTCCCAGAGAAATCAAAAGTCATATACTACCCTATGTAATAGCAGCAGACTAGTCACTGGGACATATAATGTGGCCATGTGTTATCAGTGATGATGGTGATATGACAATGTAGGGTTGACCTTAACCCTTTGAGGGCTATTCACCCCCAATATTAACATAATACCTTCTGTTGCCCCTAGTTTCTCCAACCAGAAAATCAGTAGATGGAGGAGAACCTTAGCTCTTAAGCCATTGTGCTGGGAACTTGAGGCAAGACATGATCCTATTAGACAAAAAAACGTCAAGAAAAGATGTCCTCACAGTTTAATGCCCTGGCCAGAGGCTAGTATGGTTGATCCAAAGCAGAACCACGAGAAAGAGAGAGAGGGACATCCTGGGGCTTGCATAGCCAAGAGAGGGTTGACTGCATGTGTAGTGGGGACCCTAGTATTTCTAAATCACTTATTGCTGGAAATGGGGATATTGCTTTAAAAAAAAAAATTCTTCATTTTATATTCACGTGGTTCCTAAGGAAGAAGCTGGAATTAGTTGTTAGGGGTATTCTGTCCCTTTGTTCTGGTAGGAAACACATTTGATGAGCATTTTTCATCCTATAGATGGAAGCAAGTTCCCAGCCCGTGTTCTTGGGGTTGCCCTGAACTCTGTGCATAAGCAAACCCAGAGCTTCAGGCTGAGGTGTTGGTTTGGTTAATAATGTAGAAGGCTCTTTTGCCTGGGAGCAGGGCACAATACACCACCTAGTATTATAATGTGGATAAATGTTTTGTTTGCTATGATAGACTGAGGAGTGGGAAGGTAGAGACTAAGGTTGGGGCCCTGGCATTGAAACTGAGAAGACGTGGAGGTGGGAAGTAGATGTATTAACAGGGTGGCAGGCAGGGGCTAAGGAGAGGGGCGAGTAAGACTCTCTGTTTAGAGGAATAACCAGTGCACCCTGTGGACAGGGATAGCTGATATTCACCCTTTGTATTTTCTTCCCTCTGTAATTTCCTTGTGTTATCCTCAAGCCTTGTGAATGCCTCTTAAACAGAGGATGCTGGTGTAGTACATCTTGGAAATAAGGGAGGAATCTGTGTGCATGCTTTCGTGAGAAATGCAACTGGAGAAAACACACAGTATGAGCAAACTAGTAGCTGGCCAAAGGAGTCCAGGGAGACATGCTTTTGAGAGGTGACAAACAACAGCAACCCAGCTGGGAAGGTTCTGTGGGACAGGGCATAGTACAGAGCCTGTAATAGGACTTGTAATTGGGAACTCTCACACCACTGTAGACTGTACCTCTCATGGAGAGGGCAGCCTGGGATGCTATTATTTGACCAGTGGAAATCAGGGGCAAATGGAGGTGAGAATGGTGAAACATTACTTTCCTGCAACTGTGTTTCTGGACTGATCTATGTTCCTGGGGCTCCCGAGCTATCTTGATGACATGATTGATAACAACACAGCAGTTAACTCCTATAAGACTCAATTCATGATACGTGGAATCCCATGGCACATCGCAGTGGCCCAGTCATAGGGATCACTGGCCCATAAGAAAATGGCCACCTCAGGACCACCTGCCAAGCAGGCAGCATGCACCCTTCAAACAGCAACACAATGAACCACAGCCGGCCCATGTATTTCCGGACCTCAATGGTTATATCAGAAGATCCCTGCTGGACAATGATCAACAGAGCAAAAACCTGGCCACACAGCAGTGTTGAGGTCACCTCGGGTCAGCAGAGTCTTGCAGGCAGCAGCAGAGACTCACCTCCTTTTGATGGTGAGCATCACGCCCAGGAGAATGATGATGAACATGAGGAGGCCAGCGATCACGCCGGCCATCTTCACGGTGTTGTCCACCTGCTTCTCTGGCTCCACAGTGTTAGAATTCTGGGTGGAGGCACCTAGGAAGGGAAAGGGAAGGATAGCAATGTTGAAAGCACCCACACATGTGACTAGACAATCATCATAATGACAACAGCTTCCTTTAGTTGAGTGCTAACTATGTGCCAGGCACTGTGCTAAGGGCATCACATACATTGTCCCATTTAATAACTTTTGAGGATCAATTCCTTGTGAGGTTGGGATTATCATTAGATTCTTTTGAGATGCAGAAACTGACATGCAGAGAAATTAAGTGAGTTGCCTTAGGTTCTCACTTGGGCAACTGTGTTGAAGCATTCTTTTCCTTAAGGCAAATCAAGTTAAGATTTTTTTTTCTCTAATATTGCTTTGTCTCTAGGATCAAACCATGGAACACTGGGAATTATACCTAACCCTACATTATTCTTTCAGGTAAATGGTGGAAATAACAGCTTTATTTTGGGGCAACACAATTTAAATCACTAGATTTTTAAAGATAAAAAGGGGTTTTTGTTTTGTTCTTTATAGGAAACAAATGGTAGGGCAAAAAGTTTGTATATTCAAGGGAACTTGAGTACACCTTGGGTTCAAAAAAACACTTAAATCCAATCAATTCCATTTTTAGCATTTAATACTAATGCAACATGCTCTACCAGGTGTTAACTTGCTGACACAATCCTCAGTAGAGGAGGCAGGTAACTGGCCACTTACTATATACATCCTTAGCCCTGTCCTGGGTAACTTCATGGATCTGGCCTGGTCAATCCTCACAAACATTCCCAAAGGTAGAGGAGATACTGATTTTCCCATTTTATAGATGAGAAAACCAAGGGAAGTTGCTAAAAGTCACATGGCTGATAAAGGTCAGGGCCAGAATTCCACAGGTTTCCTGATTCCAATTTTAGACCTCAGTGGTCAGAAACCCTGAATCCAGCTCTCAAGTCATCTAGTTCCTCAATCCCTTCTCCCTAAAACAACCATTCTGCTTATGCCATAGCAAAGTAAGCAGGCGAAGAATGCCAAAAACCAGTATCTTCATGCTATGTACTAGGGATCAGAGGCAACATCTTATTTCAGACATTCTAGAGAGTAGTCCAGGGGTTATCAGCACCCGAAGTGAATTTCCTCCTGCTTCTATTTATATTCCTATTGGTGCCAGCCTTTAAGTGGGAAGCAGCTTCAAGTCCAAACCATCCTTTTCCTAACTCATTCCTTCTTTTCTTCCACATCTACATCAACTCACTCCTCATCAGCCAATACGCTTTCTCTGAGCCTGTGCCCCTGGGAGAGTTTCTCCCTCTTCTCTAAATTCTATTAACACTTTATAACACTTTGCACATGCCTCACAATATCTTTTACTACAATGCACCAATATTATTAGTTATTTGTTTTCACATCTGTCTCCTCCAGTGGTCTGCAAACTCCTCAGGGGCAAGATTACGCCTCGTTTATCTTAGTTTTCCCATGTTAGCACAGATTCTGACTGGTAATAGGGCTCCCGAAATGTTTGTGGTTGTTTAGTGTTTAGCTAAAGGGATGACGTCTCTGCCCACACACATTTGTTCTCATGGAAGCAAATTGAGTTTTCTCCTTTTTTAAGTCATTTATTCATAGAAATCAGCAGAGTCTTGAGTTGAAGGAATGCCACTACCCAAAAGCTATGGTCCTGATTCCAAAATGCACTGATGTTTAAGCCCTCCAGCACATTGATGCACCCCCTTTTTTTTGCTTAAGAGCATTAAGTGTTTCCTCTCTCAGAGCACTTTCCCCAGGTTGTTGTAACTTAGACATGTTGAGTTTGCTTGGCCAAGTCTCTCTAGTGAGAATGGTAAGTCACCCTATTCATCTCTCTAATGCCAGTGTCTAGCACAGGCCTCCCTCCTCATCATTGCTGCTTAACAGATAAATTATAACATAATATGAGGGTGAGTGAACCACAGTTGTGGACTTTATTTATGAATTCAATCATTCATTATTTTGCCATTGAGTGGCCATGTGCTGTGTGCTAAACTATGCTGTCTGTAGAGTCAGATATTCTGTTCCTAAAAGGACTTCTGGATGAGGAATTTTATTCATTCCTTTCACAAGCTAATGGCAAAACCAACTCATCAAATTCCAGGGTTGACTGAGTAGACTCTTCTCATCTACAGCCCAGAGAATTCCTGAAAGAGTTGGCCACCATCTCTTCAGCAGGGCTGGTCTGACATTCAGGGATGGGGGGACGAGGGCTGGTTCTGAGGAGCTCCCATGCAGCCCCCATTTTCCAGGCTGGAGACATGATTTCTGAGATGTGGCTAATCCACAATGTAGCAAGCATAAAGGAAGGGGAGAATCTCAGATCCAAATTTCCTCAATATTGATAGAGTCTTTTTATTTAGATTTGGAGGAAGGGTTGTCTCTGGGGCATTCACTCACTGGCACAGCCCAATTTTACTTAGTGTGCCTGCTACCAGGTCCTGTTCTAGAGACTAGGAGTGCAATGGCAAAGAGCCCCTAGAGAGGATCCTATTACTCTCGGAACAATGCTATTAGCTTGGTCTAATGAGACTCATACTTCATTCCTTCAGTAAGTGATCATAAATACCCTCTATGTGCCAGGCATTTGGTGATACAGTGGTGAGCAAAACAGGAACAGTTCCTGCTCTCAAAGAGTCTACAATTAGTGGTGGGTGGGGGTAGGGGAATATAATTAATAAATCAAGAATCAGTAATAGCAAACTTGAACCCTGTTAAGGTTTGAACAGAGAAGCACATGGCACTTGTAAATAGATACTTGCATAATTTAAAAAAATGCATTGCTTCTTGGAGCAATTCACCCCTAATAGAGGTGAGCTCCAAAGGAAGACAGGCTGTAACCAGGCAAAAGGACCATGAAAGCAGCATATGGAAGCAGCAGGAGAAATAGCCTTGGCTAATGGGGCAAGCACCCTGTTGTACTTTAAAAAAAAAAAAAAAAGAAATGTAGTATAACCAGGGCAAGAAAGCAAGGAGGGAAAGATGAAAAAGAAGCTGGAGAGGGCATCATGAATGAGTCCACACAGGATATTACTGGCCACAATGAGGGCTTTTGTTCTTTAACCAAAGGAACACAGGGCACCATTTAAGTGTTATTCAAGGAGCAATGATATGGTCAGATTTGTATTTCCAATAGATCATTCCAGCTCTAGTGTGGAACCAAAGTGGATTGGTGAAATGAGTTTTGAGACTACTGCAGGCATTCAGATGGGAGATGATAGTTGCTTAGGCTCAGGTGATGACAGTGAAGATAGGCAGATGTGATAAAAGAGACAATTACTTGAAATAGTTATAGATAAAATCTGTTGATGGATTGGATATGGGGAATAAAGGAGAAAGAACTGTCCAGGATGACCACAAATCTTTGCACGATAGGGTGGATGATGGTAATGTTTACGGGTTCCAGACACAATGGAAAAAGAATAGCTTTAGGGGGAAAATATATCTAGGGCAACTGGAGCTTGAGATATACTCCAGAAAAGTATGTAGTCAAAAATGCGATCTGGAGCTCTAAATTAAAGGTCAGAGTTGGAGGCAAAAATGTGTGAGTCATATGTACACAGATGGTATTTGAAGCGTGGGGGCCTGTTGGTGAAATCACCCTGGGAAAGAATAAAGAGTGGAAGGAGAAACAGACCTAGAATAAAGACTTGAGGGTCTGCAGTATTTAGTGAGTAGAGGGAGATAAGCCTGAATGGGGAACAGGAGTGACCAGACAGGTAGGAAGTAAACCCGGGAGAGTGTAGTATCCTAGAGCCAAGAGAAGAGAATGTTTCAAAAAGGAGGGCATGATCAACTATGCCAAAGGCTGTTCCCAGAGTAGAATCAGGTCCACACACAAAGGAAAGTGAAGATCTTGGATGAGTATTAGAAAAATTTTCCCAAAAGAATTCCAAGACATTCCTAAATAGAAGCAGCTTCAGCAATGACCATAAACCTACAAAAGAACATACTTGAGGGCCACAGAAGAACATTCAGGGGATTCGGGGAGGCTGTCTGAAAGTCCAGAGCCTAGAGGTTTAGACGAATTCAATGAGTTCAGCCAACAGGCAGCAGAGCTGAAATCACAGACTTTACACAGGAGGTTTTTAGAAAAATCCATGCTTGGTTGGTCTAACTAGACATCAGATACAGGAACGTGAACATTCCCTGGGACAGGGAAAATCCAGCTTTGACTTTGGCACTCTTTAGGGGAACTTGCCCTAGACTCTGGATATTTGTGCCTCTGTTCATAGTGGAAGTGTGTTGACAGGGTTCAAAGGTGATACAGGGATAGAGGAAATGGACTAAAGGCAAGACAGCATCCACGTGTGACTCCCATATCTGAGGGATGGACAGAGGATGGGAGGGTCCTGCTTTTGTGGCAGAGTCAGGTGTGGCCACAGGGATTACATCTTAAATGCTCAGTGGAGCAGAATGTGACCTGTGATGGGAGTCATAAAAAAGCACATCAGGGTTGGCTACTGATGGGGCCATTGGCAATGTGGTGCGCTTTCCACAGATGCCAGCAGTAGGTCCACATAGAAGGCTATCTGTCTGACTCAGTGGCCCCAAAATCAAAAGGGACTTTTCAGAGGGCTATCCCACTGGAAGCCCTTCAGTGGGATAACACCTGCATTACTTTTACCCCAAGCATACCCTTTCCATGAGAGTCAGGCTTAGTATCAGCCTTAGTTCCTAAAAGGCTGTCTCAGAGTCTGGGTGACTTTGGTTTATTAAGCAGGGACTGGGGATTTGGGAACTGAGAGAAGGAGGAGGGATTTGGATGCATCTTCCTCATCTTTACCCTCCATAGGACCCAATCTGAGAATAGGCCAAGCAAATCAGAATTGGCATCTAGGCAGGCACCAGATGATAAATTTCTCCAATTGGGGAAGCTTTGAGGCTCTACTTGAGTATCCTGTGTGATGTGATAACCAAAAATAATCTTGTGAACTCAGCTTGTACTGACAGGAGACTCCCTCTCCAACATCATGCTGCAAGCCTCACAAGCCTGACCTGACGGCACAGCCAACTGTGTCCTCTGAGCTCTGAGTACTCCCAAAGGCTGAACCAGTTCTCAAAGCAGCTGCTGCTGCATCCTGCTGTCTATTCTTTCCCCAAATGCCATGATGGCTAAGGATCCAGTCTCCTCCTAGCTCCAGCCCAGAGTCTTAATCTGGCTTTTATATGTGCTACCTGTCTACTCTTACATATGGAAACCTGGTGCACAAGGCATGGCCCTTGGTTTATTAAGCTCTACTTCCCTCCCTCAATATTAGCTCCATACATAGGGTCTAGTTGCCATGTTTTCTCTCTCTGCTGCCTCCTCCCATGCTACCCAGAAACCCTCCCAACTGATTTTCCCCAAGGATTACTGAGACCTAACAAGGGCAGCGCTGCCCTGCTCTACTCTGCACTGGTCAGAACGCTCTGGTGAGTCCTGTCCAGCTGTGAACCCAACCTCTCAACAGGGACCTCCAGAGTGAAGACAGGCCATGAGCCTTGCTACTCAAAAAGTGGTCCATCGACCAGAACATTGGCGAAACTTGGGAGTTTATAAAAAATGCAGTATCTTGAGCCCTACCCCAGACCTACTAAATCAGCAGCTGCATTGTAACAAGGTCTCTACATGATTGAGGTACATACTGATTGAGATGCACAATGTTCCAGAGATTATTGACTTTGAAGGTACATCACTCTGAATCAGGATTTTTCATCTTAGGGAAGGGAAGATTCAGATGAGACCTATTTTTTGCCTTTAGATAGATAAAGGGCCATTATGGAAGGTGGAGTAGATTTGGTCCCTTTAATTTCAAAGCTCAGAGCTGTATCATTGGGTAGAAGTGACAGGGGGTAGATTAGGAATCAACACAGGAAACGTTTGAATGTGGAAGAGCTAATCAGCTAAGGCTAAAGCCCAGACCCTTTCAATGCAGCATCATGTTAGAGAGAGGATGAGGTCATTATGGTTCCAAAGTCCTGCATCAGAGTCAGCCCTTCATTTTACCTGCTTACTCTGTCTCTGTTCTCATCTCCTTGGCTTCCTGGATGCATAACTAAGCCCTGAGGACCTCATGTCTACAGGATGCTGACCTTTTTCTCTGACATCATCTTTTACCTCAACTTGGTTCCCCTTAATTCCAGTAATACTCATACTCTTGGTGAGAGAAATCATCCCTATTATCTTTAGAGCCATGAGACTCCCCCATGCAGTCCATTCCCACCCCCTCACCCTGACCCTCCCCATGTTACCCACAAAGGCAGGGGAATGTGTCATCAACAAGGACAAGAGCTGGCTGGAACATCCTGTGCTCCCCACAAAGCAGAAGGGACGACAAGATTTCTTATGCCCCTTTTGATGTCGAGATGCTATGGTTTTATGAGTCTAGTCAAAAGCATTGGGTTTCACATTGGAAATATGCAAGCTTGCGTCTAGATGCCATCACTAATGGGTTGTGTGACCTTGATCAAACCTGTTAACCGCAATGTGATTTGATATTCTCATTTATGAAATAATTAGAAAATGCCAAGTTCACACAGGGATTTTCTAAGAATCAAATGTAATAATGGAGGGAAAAATGCTTGATAAACTCTTGAGGAACTGTTCACATATGGGGCACAGTGATGACGTGACCTTAGCACTGGATCCAGGGTAGCACTAGGGTTTTTTGTGTCTATGAACTGTAGGTGATAGAGGCTGAGGCAACGCCTCCTTGTAACCTGCTACCTAAGTTCATCCGATCCTCAGGATAAAGGCAGAGCCCCTAGAGTGATTCACTTAACTTTCCTCATATAGGCAAGGCCCATATCAGGCTTGCATCTGGATGACTTAATGGCAGCAATAACATAATTTGGCAACAAGGGACTGGCAATTAATGATTAATGATTCATTCTGAAGTGCTCTCACTGGTGACAGGCCCAATTCTAGAGCTTTACTTCAGAGAATTTTCCTTGTAAAGATATGGAGCAAAAATAGGAGTCACAGATAAAGAACATTTAATTGCAATTGATAAAACCAAGTAAATCCCAATGGATGCATAACCCATGCTGGTGATCATTGCTGACGATAAAGAAAGCAACCCGGCTCTCAGGGACACTATTCCTACAAACTGCACTCTTTAAAACATACAGTTGTTTCTCAGCTATCCAAGGGCATATTATCCCCAGTGTGGCTTATCAGAGGCAAATCTTACTTTGCTGGCAGTTTACCCCTGTCTACTGAATGGCTTCTTTTGTTGAAGAGTTTCTCTGGCTTTGTATGTATCTGGCACCCAGTAGGGAAAACCTTTGAAACCCTGACTCTAAGCTGGTACTTCTATGTCAGGGAAGGTTTTAAGCATTACAGGCATCTCTGATTATGGGGGTTTTGCCAAGAGGAGATAATAGGGAAAAGATGAAGATGCTGGGCAACTTTCTGGCTCTTCTCAAGTCAGGTAAGCACCATAAACCTTGATTTTGCTGGAAACAAATTCTCAGAATAGCAGATTATTTTTAAGATGGAATTAAAGTCCAAGACAGAAAAGAAGTTGGCAGGAGAGCATCTGGATACTTCATTAGATTCAAGCCTCTAGACTTTACAAATTGCATCCCAAGGCATTGAGAATATTTGTAATTGTGATCATGAACTACTTTGGCAGTCTTTGAGGACTGAAATTGTAGCAAACAGGAGGGGTGCGAGAAGCCTGGGGAGAAACAAATGCTGTTGCTGACTTTTTTTAAAAATGAAAAAAAAATGTATTTCAGATACTTTACACTAGTGTGATGTTGATACAGGAAAAAAAAAATAGACTAGATGATTAAATCAGGTTCCCCCCACCCCCACCCTTACCACTTAAAAAAGGAAGAAATAATCACCAGAAACCAGAACAGCCTCACATCAGACAGCATCCAACCAGGGAAAAGGAAACCACTCCTAACTTTTAAAACAGAGCAAATTTACTAGAGAATTAGTACACAGGGATTAGGAGACAACGGTGGGGAAACTCAGAGGGTGGTAGTATCAGGAAACCACTCCTAACTTTTAAAACAGAGCAAATTTACTAGAGAATTAGTACACAGGGATTAGGAGACAACGGTGGGGAAACTCAGAGGGTGGTAGTATCAGGAAGCCACTACCCAGCCCAGACTGGAGAAACAAAAAGAGGTGGTGGAGTTCTCAAAGGCCAGAAGTAAGGATCACCCAACAGAAGTGGAACTCTGGTAGACCCATCTGGAGACCTGAAGCCATGGAGTCACCGCCAAAGAAGGGGCCTGAGCCCAAGAGAAAGAAGGCTCCTCCCTTCCTCCAGCTTTACCATCTCTTATTAAAGTCTCCCATTAGCCAAATCCAGAAGCCAGTAGGCATGCGGGTCCCATGCAGGGGTCACCTACATGCCCAGGAGCATAGGGCAACAGTAAAGGATGGATGTGACACCAAATGGGCCAAGGACAAGCATGGGCTTTTTATAAACAAGTGATGCTAGCCTCACCTCTCTTTGCCACTTTTGAGGGGTGTGTGGACTTGTAAGTCAGGGAGAATGTCCAGTACTGCATCTTGATTTTAGCCAAGTCAAGGCCAACATGGAGAAATTGTGGCTGACTTTCAGGACAGCCAGGTGTGAAACTGAGTTCTTCCAGAAGATGGAAACAGAAGGGTCAAGATATTTGACCACATGCAAAGTACTAACAATGAACAATAAGGAAGTAACACATTTAGGGCTTTTACTACAATCCAGGCCGCTGTTTTAAGCCCTTCACATATATTCTCTCTTTTAATCTTCACTGCCCTATCAATATGGTTTGGATCTGTGTCTGCACCCAAACCTCATGTCAAAATGTAACCTCCAGTGTTGGAGGTGGGGCCTGGTAGGAGGTGGTTGGATCCCTTATGAACGGTTTAGCACCATCCCCTTTGGTACTGTCCTCATGACAGTGAGTGAGTTCTCATGAGATCTGGTCATTTAAAAGTGTGTAGCACCTCCCCCCGCTGCCCCCTACTCTCTCTTGCTCCTGATGCTGCCATGTAAGATGCCTGCTGCCCCTTTGCCTTCTGCCATGATTGGAAGCTTCCTGAGGCCTCCCCAGAAGCAGAAGCTGCTATGCGTCCTCTACAGCCTACAGAACCATGAGCCAATGAAGCCTCTTTTCTTTATAAATTACCCAGTCCTGGGTATTTATAGCAATGTGGGAATGAACTAATACACCTATGAAGCAGGTTCCATCATTATACCTATTTCTGAGATGTGGGAACAGCCTCTGAGAGACTAAGTAATGGTAGCAAGCAGGAGAGCTGGGACATAGGCCCTGGCAGTCTAGCACAGAGATTATTCTCTTTAACCTATCGTACTACTCTGTCACCTCTCTAATAAACAGGGGGAGAGACCGTTCAGCAGAGAAATGTGTTTGTCTTTTCTCAAATATCTGGAAGAAAGAAGCAGACACGTATTTAGATCTAGAATCTTCCATTGACCAGCCAGATTAAAATATCTTTGTATTGATGCCTGTCTCTGCCGGGTTTGCCACCCACTCTATCATGCATTTCTATTTCATGCATCTTTCTTGAAGATTATCTCCCCTCATGCCCTCGCACCCACGTATCCTATTCTAATATCTAAGGGATTGATGAACATGTCATGTGAACCTTGTTACGTGAGCCAAATTATACAGACTTTGCTCAAATGATATTTAAACTTGACCTTTTTAACTCAAGTTCCCTCATCCTTTTCACTTTTCTTGTATATCAACCACCACCTCCAAGCCTTTCATATGTTGCAGTTAGTTTCATTATAATCGCTGGGCTTTCTATATAATACCTTTATTGATATTTAGCAACCAAACCATCCCATATAATTCCATAGGGAGACAAGTCTTGTTCAAATTTAGGTGATTTTTTTCTGCTTTGTCTCCAATATTCTTTCTTTGATCTTGCTGTGACTAATTTTTTTAAATTGCTGACTACCTCCCCATGTCTCAAAGCAATGCCTCCTTCATCAGATCTGGTTGATAATAGAGCACTTGAGAAGGATTATTTCATCATTCTTCTAAGTGACATCACCTAGGATGTTTCTCAAGTAATAAATAAATTGCCTCAATTCATCATATGACAGTAATTGCTTTTAGTCACGATTTAACTCAGAGTCAATGTTAAGTAGCTGGAAAATACCACAGCGATGCAGGGTTTTCAAAGATAGCTCTACCCTTGCTGTGGAAAACCATTTAATAAGTACTGTTAAATGCAAAGAAGATACACATTTCTAATATCCCAGACTCCTCAATACTACCCAGTCAGTCCTAAGAAGTTAGAATTGACTTCATCACAGCCTATACAACAAAAACTGCTAAATATTGCTGACAGAAGTTGCCCTCGTTTTCGGCCTCGAATGGAGGTTAGCACCCTGTGAGACAGGAATAGCTTTAATTGATTGTTTGAAAGCACTCAGGCCACTCAAATAAATTGTTCCTCAAGTGCTGATTTTGCTTGGTCTCCTGAATCTGTGTTTTCAGATAGACCTTGTTTTACACTGTAAATGCTCTGTGTAGGTCAAATTCTAGTTCAGTCATGTTACACACACCAGGAAAGACGGCTCAATGAGACTCTGATAGAGAACGTCTTCTGGGTGTAAGAAAACTCCTTTATTCTATTAAGAAAGTGTCTTTTTTTTATCCATGGAAATAGAGGAAAACAGACTTATTTATGAGCAGTCATGCCCAACTGATGCCAGACACAGTCATTATTGACATACCCCTTCTATGGCATATCCTTTTAAAGGTTTCACGGTTGGTGAGCTGGAAATCCATTTATACCTCCCAATGACCTCAACTACTTTCTGTTGTGCCAAGGAGGCCTAACCTATGAGGGCTGCCAAGACCCAGCTGGGGTAGAGAGAGGATTCAGTCTGTGGTAAGACTAAGACCTTAAGCTATGTCTAGAGTCAGGTATAAGGTTGTCTAAGAAACCAAGTATAGGGCATACTTTGTAGACTGGGTTAGGTGTCAGACCGCAGTCAAGGTTAATGACCAGGATGTGGCTGAGGTAGGGGTCAAAGCTAAAGCAGAGATCAGGAGTCAACTTACGGCTCGGGTTTAGAAGTGTTATGGCAGTCAGTCTACATCCATGGTGGGGTCAAACTTGCCCACAAGTGTGGCTTAGACTTTATTCAGAAATAAAATTTAGCCCATGGCCATGAAAATAACTGGACAAAGCCCAGTGACCTCCACATGGACTATATCCATTACCTTGGTGTCATTAGCATCAATTCAACCTTTGGCTTCATAGGAATAGTCCTGGACATTGCCTAACCTGAGTGGTGCTAGGATTATAATGATGACAGTGGCTATAGCAAGGTGCTGAGCATGGAAGGTAATCAGACAACACTACTGTCTTGGAACTCACTACTTAGGGGGAGAGGAAAGTGCAAACTAAAAATCAGAGTTGAGTGATGGGCACCAACACAGAAGTGTGCACAGGAAAGGGCATGCCCAACTCTGCTTAAACAAAACTAGACTACAAACTTGATTTCCACATGTCATCCATGGTGTGGGACACATCAGGGCATTCCTGTGACCACTCAGTGGCCTTCTCTTTTCCCTCCCCACCTTGACTCCCTGTGGTCCAGACTGCCCTGCTGATGCGGATGAAGAGGCTGAGTCATCTCAGTGCTGACAGTACTGGCTCCTTGCTTGTAGAATCTGTGCTTTGAGCCTGGAGCTCAGGAGGCTCAAAGCTGCTTAGCTGCTGCAGACAGGAGCACCCACGGCCTGTACTGGGGATTAAGGGTTTAGTCTGAAGAGCAGATGTAAGAAGAAGAACATATACTCTTTAGGATGCCCTGTAGCAAAGTGATAGTCCCTTTAGAGTTCTTCAGGCAGCCAGTATGAGAGAGCTGTGGTCACACTGAACTGACTGTAATTCTTCCTGTGAAGCTCAGAGCAGTCCCAGGGCAGCAATGGGACAAGGAGAGGCTTCTCAGAAGCAGCCAGTATAGAGCCAAGTACAAAAGCCAATCAGGGACAGTCTGCAGGTCATGTAATTCCGGGACACTGAGAACAGGTTACCACAGCCTGGCTTGTGAAGCAAAGCCCAGGCCAGGGCATGACCAGCAGCAGATGCTGAGACTATCTATTCAAAGGGAGAAGCAGAAACCAAACCAAGAAAGGAAGGTTTAGAGCCACAGAGTGGAGACCTGTCTGGGCCAAATGTAGAATACAGTCAACAAGGGGACCTCACTGGGGAGATGGGGTGAGCCAAAGGGATTCTCTGGATGGCAGCTCTTGGCCAAGGTTTTCTTGAGGTCTGCCCACTTTAAAGGCACAGCCCTTAAAGCTCAACCACTGCCCACTGGCCAGTGCTCAGGATCACTGCATTTCTAAGTGCATTCATTTTCCAGGGCTGTTATTACAAATAACCACAACCCAAGTGGTTTAAGGACAGACATTTATTCCCTCACAATTCTGGAATCCAGCAGTCCCAAATCAAGGTGACAGCATGGCCATGGTCCTTCTGAGACTGTGGCAGAACTCTTCTTTGCTTCTTCCTAGCTTCTGCTAGTGGTTGGCAATGCTTGGCATTCCTTGGTTTATAGATGCATCACTCCAATCTCTGCCCCTGTTGTCAATGACTTTCTCCCTGTGAGTTTGTCTTTACATGATGTTTTTCTCTTCTTGTAAGGACACCGGGCATATTGGATTAGTGTCCACCCTTCTGACTTTATCTAAACTAATTACATTTGCAAAGATACTGTTTTTAAATAAGGTTCCACTCACAGGTACTGGGGTTATTACTTCAACATATCTTTTTGGGGAACACAATTCAACTTCTAAGACCAGGTGAAGCTGAGTCATGACCCACACAGCCTGGGGATGGGCTACAAGCAGGAGCGGGAGCTTAGCATTTCACTAAATGAAATGCAAACTCTAACAGGGTTCACAGCCAAATGGACAGGCAGCATGTGGGAAGAGGAATGGGGGCTCCTGCTTGGTTGTGGACTGAGCAGAACACAAGGCTTCTGGAAGGATAATATGTCTCAGCTTCCTTTGTCTGAACTGCATAGCAGGGTGCACCAGAGGCCGAGGCTCCCCTAGGCTCATACTCAGAAACATAATTCAATTCTTTCTAACCAACTCTGGCCAAATTGATCCCCTAAGGGGTGACTGTATTACCTGACTTAGAGGGGCATGAAAGGGGAGGAGAAGCAAAGATCTGCCCATCTGGGGCAGCTTTGTCCAGATTACGCATCTGCAACATGCCGCTTGCAGCTAGCATCAGAGTGCCTGGAAAGGAGAGAAGGGGCAAGGGAGAAAGCAGGCAATCTATAAGAAGGATTAGTGGAAGCATGAGCAGGATCAGACAGAGGAGTCAGTAAACACGCAGCACAGAATTTCAGATTAGTGCAACTAACCCGTGCAACGGTGATAAAATGAGCAGCAGCAAGCACGGAATTGATTGTTGAGATTCCAGCCAAATCCACCACGAACATGTTTTCTTTCTTCTAGCCTTTGCCCCTTTGCTTTTGAAAGCAGAAACACTGAATCACTGTGTTCTGTATTAAAAGCTGATCTGTTCCCCTCCCCAAAGGATGGATGGAAAAGCAGCTCTGCTCTTAGTGGGAGGTAAGGAGGGTAGAAGAAGTGGCCAGTGTGGTTGTAGCAGATGCCACTTGCCACACTGGCACAGAGTCCTAAGACAGGGTCTTCCCTATGACTGCCCACGATTCCTGCCCCCAGCCCAACCTCTTTTGGGCCAACACCATGAGATCCCAGGCGAGACACTGGGCTCAGCAAGACCAGCCCCAGCAGATTTGGGGGAGCTCCAGACAAGGGCTCTGAAGACTCAGTCTCTAGGAAGCTTGGCAGGTGAGTCTGCATGGAGTTCAAATACTGGATTGAGAACTAGTGACTCACAATTAGCCCAACAAAATGGTAGATGGTGAGTAGAGTGAGGTGCTTGAACCATCACAGGCTGGAGGCAGAAGTGGGGATGGGGGTGAGTATACCATGCCTGGCACATGCTCCATCAATGTCAGTCATCTGCTTATTTATTAAATCATTCATGCATGGGGCCAAATGAATGAGCACTACAATATGTGCTAGGCACAGGGAAAGAGTTGATAGAAACCAAACAGCTCCAACAAAACATGCTTATACCTTGAACGTATGCCATGTTCAATAGAAAACTTTGCTTAGGGCGGGGGAGGGGGTTGCAGTTCTTTGTGCCAACTGGCCCACCCAGTTGACTATCTCTGCATGCAATCTGGAGATAATGGGGGCCAGTAAAGGTTTTGCAGAGATCAAACTGTCTGAACTTGATCCTAGAGGATGAGTAAGGCAAACCATAGAGAGAGAACATCTCAGCAGAGAGAGGAGAGTGTGAGAAGGCAAGTACCACTCACATGATCAGTTTGAACGGGTTACAGGATGCTGAGGAGGAAATAAAATTGGAGAGATAAAAAAGGGATAGGGACTAGGTGGTAAATGGCCTTTGATTCAGGCTAGTTATCCCAAAGCACAAGGGGAGCCCTGGGAGCATTTTAATCAGGATTAGACTCTCTCTCTTTTTTCTTTTCTTTTCTTTTTTTTGAGACTGGGTCTTGCTTTGTCACCCAGACTGGAGTGCAGTGGCATGAACATGGCTCACTTTAGCCTCAACCTCCTTGGCTCAAGCGATCTTCCCACCTCAGTTAGGGCCACAGGCATGCACTGCCATGCCTGGCTTTTTTTTTTTTTTTTTTTTTTTGAGACGGAGTCTTGCTCTGTCACCCAGGGTGGAGTGCAGTGGCATGATCTCGGCTCGCTGCAACCTCCACCTCCCGGCTTCAAGTGATTCTCCTGCCTCAGCCTCCTGAGTACATGGAATTACAGGTGCGTGCCACCACACCTGGCTAATTTTTGTATTTTTAGTAGAGACGGGGTTTCACCATGTTGGTCAGGCTGGTCTAGAACTCCTGACCTCATGATCCGCCCACCTTGGCCTCCCAAAGGGCTGGGATTATAGACATGAGCCACTGCGCCGGGCCTTTTTTTTTTTTTTTTTTAACTTTACTTTCATAGAGACATGGTCTCACTATATTGCCTAGGCTGATCTCGAACTCCTGGGCTCAAACAATTCACTGACTCAGCCTCCCAACGTGCTGGGATTATGGGTGTGAGCCACCATACCTGGCCTGAATCATACTCTTATTTTTAGATGATCACTCTGGCTTCAGTGGGGAATAAATATTGGAAGGGGATTGGTGTAAAGACATGGGGACCCCAATTTGGAATCTGTGACACTAACCTTATGAGTCCCAGACATGAGTTGTAGCAGTGAGCAAGAAGGAGACAGAGATTCAGGAGAGATTTCAGAGGCCGTATCTATCAGATTTAGTGATAAATTGGATACTGAAGATGAGGAAAAAGAGAAGGCAAGGATGATGCTTGGCTTCTGAATCTGAGTTTAATGGCAGTTTGAATGGAAGACTGGAGACTGATTTCTCCTTGCTTTAAGGAGAATATCCCAGGAGAGAAAAAGGTGCAGTGAGAGCCTCAGTCATATATGCTCCCTGATTAGACATTTGTTTTGAAGAAGCACAAACATTAACAATCATCTCCTACAGAACACCCTACAGGGATGTGACAACCCTCTTCTGCATTAAGTCTTTTGATTCAGTGGGGAGACGGGCAACAGAAAATGGCAGCTCAAATGATGTACCAATAGCCTTGTGTCTGTCAAGCTTTGAGCATCTGTTCTAAGACTGTTGTTAAGGACAGTATCCTAATGCACTTGATCCAAGGCTCGTCTCCTCCCCCATTCTGTAGTGTCAGCCTTACAGCCATATGAGTAGTTGCCCAGAACAGCTGAGGAGGGTCCTCTGCAATGATCAGCCTGGCTCCTGGATGTCACCTGCCCTCGTGGCCTCCAGCTGTAGCTCTTCCCCTAGTCTTCTGGCACAGCCATGATCTTTGTGCACTCCAGAACCAACCAAAGCACTGGTCAAGGGGAACTAGAGGATGCCCAGGTCAAAGGCTCAGGGATGTCCACATCCTTTCACCCATCTCAGCTCTCAGTCTTGCTCTTGCCTTGGGTCACTGCGGGAGCTGGGGTTGCTGTGCTGCTGTGTCCAGCCATCCACCCTATATCCTAAAGCTTTGATGAGCCCTGATTCATGACTTCTATTTGGCACTTTAGGTGCCCCAGGCCTGAGGCCCTGATGGGCTCTTACCTATTTCCTCCACCACTCACGTTTCTCAGAAACCACAGTTCCGGCCCAGTCACCAGTCACAGTCTGGCCCAGATTCAGTCTGCCTGAATCTTACCAATGGTCAGCTTTTCTGCTGTTCACTCTCTGGACCTCAATTTCCTCATCTGTAAGATGGGTTTAGGATCATTATAATGATGGCACAAGTCTAAGATAATGAAGTTTTTTATCTCTTGATTCTTCTCAAGAACTGGTCATTTTTAGTATTTCCATTCTGCAGATAAGAAAATGGGGAAACTTTGGGGCTCAAAGCCTCTCAGATAGTAAATTATGTGGCTTCTGAGACTGTCCTGAACCATCCTGCCATGGTATTTCCCAATGCTGGCTCAGAATGGGTGTTCTCTAATGTCTATGGGCACAGAGCATGGAGAGTATGATTACAGACTGTCTTGAGAGACCTGGGTTTGAATTCTAGTTTCATCATTTCAGAGTTGAGTGATTTTTAATCATCTGACCCTCAGTTTCCTCATCTGTAAACTGTGACTACTAACAGTACTCTATTTGGCAGAGTTGCTGGGAAGTTTAAATGAGTTAATGATGTGAAACTCAGCACATTCCATAGCATGTAGGAAGTATGTAACATACTTGCTGTTATATTTTTCTTTTCATCATCTTATTGGACATTCCCAGTGCTTTGTCCCCCAGAGCTGCCCCCTCTCTCCTGACAGGCTGTGCCCCTGCCTCTGCTGCCTGTCTTCGCCTCTCTCCATGAAGCATTTTCCCCTCATGGTGGCTGTTCAGGTTGGAGCTTCACCCGGTTCTCCTGCCTCTGGTTCCTGTTCTCACACCATCTGTCAACCCCTTCCACTGGGCACGTGCTCCCTTGGAGGGTCACTGAAGCCTCAGGGTGTCCAAGCTCACAGGGCCCAGGGCATGACCCTAGGGAGACTGCTGCCTTGCTTCAGCATCTTCTCTTGGCCCACATAGCTTTCTCCCAAAGGCTCAAACTCCTTCTGCCTGGGTCTGAGTAAAGCTGCCCCTGGGAAAGTTGCTTTAAGGACAGTTGCTAAGAACTCCCAGAGAGTGTATGATGACCTGAATCCTGTCACTGTGCCAAGGCCGTGATTTAAAGAATTTCCAGCGAAATAATAAGAGAGAGTTTTAACATGAGGTACACAGGAAATAAAGGAATAATAAGGGAAGCTGTATCCAATATCTTCTCAAACCTGGAGCTGGGTTGAGAGTGCATCCATTTCTTCTGTTGACCCTCACCATGATTAGGCCTGGCTGTACAGGGACTCAACTGTACTATTTCATAAATGAAGAAGCTGAGGCTCAGAAAGGCGAAAGGCTGAGTAATTGGCTCAAGGTCCCCAGTTTTAAGGAATGGAGTTTGGGCTCCAGATGAGGGCTTGTCCCACAGCTCTTTTTTCTGTAGAAAATTGACAATAGGCATGGGGCATGGCCAAGACAATGAAGTCAGTTCTGCCCCTGGGGATGACCTTTAGCACAGCTACTCTGGCCTCCAGACTGGACACTGTCAGTCTCCTCTTGGGCTCAGAGGTCCAGGCCACCCCCTTGAGGCCTGGCTGAACTGCAGGAGGGATGTGAAAAGAGGCCTTCTTTCTGCACTGGTGGGCCTGGGGAAGACTGAGTTCTCTTAATGTTAATTAACTGGTCACTTCTCTACTGCAGCCTCCAGTCAGCTCACTGCAGAAAAGTGCCCAATCCTGGCCAGAAGAGGATTTTACCTTATTTTTCTCAATATAAACATCCCTGACCTCTACCCACTAGGTGACTATAGCCCCTCGCACCCAGCTGTGACAACCAAATACATCTCCAGATTTTGCCAAACGTCCCCTAGCCCTAGAGAGCAACAAGGAATAAAAGGAACTGAAAATTTACTGAGCCTCTTCTCTACACATACATTTCTATTCACCAGCTAGGGACAAAGATGACCCTAGATGTGTTACCTCTAGATCTGCACTGCCCACAATGGTAGTCACCAAGTCACGTACTTAAAGCACTTGAAAAGTGGCTGGTGTAACTGAGGAACTGAATTTAAAAATTTATTTTATTGAAGCGTTCTATGTGTAAAATACACACCAAAGACTTAGTACAAAAAAAGAATGTAAAAAATCTTTCATCTGTTGTTTTCTTTAATTTTGCTGCATATAATAATAATAATATTTTGGATATATCAGATGATTGTGAACCTAAGATAGGTGGGCTTCAGATTCTTTGACTTTACAATGCTGCTGAGAAAGTGATACCTGTTCAGCAGAGACTGTACTTTCAGTACCAGTGCAAACATTCTGCTTTTCACTTTCAGTACAGTATTCCATAAATTACAGGAGATACTCAACACTTTAATATAAAATAGGCTTTGTGTTAAATGATTTTGCCCAACTTCAGGCTAATGTAAGTGTTTTGAGCATGGCACATTTAAAGTAGGCTAGGTTAAGCTATGATGTTCCGTAGGTTAATTGTATTAAGTGCATTTTCAACTTACAACATTTTCAACTTATGATACATTTATTGGGACATAACCCCATCATAAGTTGAGAAGGATCTGTATTGAGTTAGATACATTATATTATTAAAATTAACTTCACCTGTTTCTTTTTACTTTTCTCATGTGACTCTAAGAAATTTAAAATTACATACAATATTCAAATTCTATTGCTATTAAACAGTATGGCTCTGGAGGTTTATAACAGAGGATGATTTTTGTCTCCATGGCACATTTGGGAATGTCTGGAGATGTACTTGGTTGTTACAATTGGGGTTGACATGCTGCTGGCATCCAGTGGGGAGAGGCAGGGATGCTGCTTAAGCATCCTCCAGTGCACAGGACAGCCCCCTGCCACCGGCCCCCAACAAAGAACTATCTGGCCCCAGACATCAATGGTGCTGGGGTTGAGCAATCTTGCCATAGAGAATGAATTCCTTGAAGGATTAGCCAATAAATCAGGAAGACCTGAAGAACTAATTGGATCTAGATGGGCAAAGAAGTTAAAGCTCTGATTGCACTTAGTTCTCATGATTAACTATGACTGTGGTTATGCATATTTCAATTTCTCCAAATAAAAATAATGAAGTCTGGAAAAGAAGAATAAATTATCCCGGATCACCAGCCCAGAAGGTGGCATTGCTGAGAGCTGAACTCAGCCTCCACTCACTCCGAATGCCGGCTTGTCCCTGCTATATAATGTGGTCCTGCAGCTCTCTGAGTTGGTGCTGATATGAAAAGAGGCTCCTGTGCTTAAAGTCTAATATCCCCATCACTCAGACCCAGGCAGTTATTATTTACATCAGCCATTATTGCTACCAGGGGACGAACATTAACAAAAACACCCTTTGAAAGGGATGGCACTTACAGGCACCTCACCCATCAAATGAGGTTGAGAAACGTGTGGAAATAAATGGATCACAATGAAATAAACCTGTCAGAGGAGGAACATTCAGATGCCTTAGAAGACAAGAGGTAAGAACAAAAGCACCTGATATGGGATTGGCTCTGTTTAAAGAAAATATTATCTGACTGCTCGACTTGAATAGAGCCTAGAGAACAATGGCCCAGCAGAAACAGAGCAGCTCGCACACACTCTGGAGAAGTATTGTTTCTCTGTAAATTGGTGGTGTGCACAGTGACGAGAGTCACTTTTCTCCCACTGTCCGTCTGCAACTCCCTCCTCCCTTTGGGAAGGGTCTCTGATAAGGTAGGGCTGGGGACTGATTTCAGTAAAGACCTACTATGTGCTGCAACTGCACACAACATTCCTAGCATTTTCTAATGGAATTTTTAATATGACTGCATGAAGCACATATGATAATTAGTTTTGCACGTGAAATAAGGCTATGCAACTTGCTTAAGGTAATCTAACAGGGAGTGGCTGAGATGAAATTCCTGTGGTGTTGGCAGTGACACACTGGAGTACAGGTGTCCATGGCAGTACAAAGGCAGAGATAAAACTTGCCCATAGTGGATGCTGTTTAGGCTCAGCCCCAATCTCCTTTACTGGGCGGGTGTGACTACTCTCCAGCTGCTGTGGGTGCTGGCAGCAAATGGCTCACAAATACCTCCCTTCCTAGAGAAGTACCATCAGGCAAAAGGGAACCACTTCCCCAGGAGGTCATGCATTCCCATGGCAGCCCACAGCCAGTGGCTGACCAACACCATGGTACAAATATTGGCCCCCTTGCCCCAAGGTGGGACCAACTCTTTAGTACATTTCCTACTCCAGACCTCCCCTTTACCCAGGGCTCAGGCAGATGCAGGTCTCCACATTCCCCCTTAGCTTTGTTCTCTGCCATATCTCATCTTCCTCCCTTTCTTCTGAGAACACTCTGCAATGAATAATTTGCACAAGAATCTCCATCTCAGTCTCAGTGTCCAGGGAACTCAACCTAAGACATTCACTAGCAGTGATGTCTCTGAGTTTGGGAAACAGGGTGGCAGGAGTGAACTGTGAAGGTACTGGATGCCCTGACTCATGTCATCACTGCCTGCTGCACCTCCTTCTCCACCATGATAAACTGACCGTTCAGGGATTAGTAGACCGGAGGCCATTGTCTGGGCAAGGACTTTGAGAGAGGTGACAGTTAAAGGTTTGAAATCTCCAAGAAACTTCCCATTGACTAAAAAGGGACCCTGTAATAAAGAGGTCTCTAGGTCAGCAGATTGTCTTTTGAGCCCCACGATGGACATCAACCTCTGACATGAGTGGGCTCTGTGTCCTTTGAAGAATGGCATACATTTATGTGAAATGAACTCCACCTATGGTACACTTGAGGAAAGGGGCTGGTATTCACTTCAAACAAATACAGACTCTGGACTGGGCATACCCATGGCAGCTCCTTCGACATCTATTATCTTGTTTAGTCTCAGAGGCCTCTGCATGTGTACAGTCTACAACATAAATGGTGCCCCATAAGGGGTAGGTGGGATTATTCCTATTTAACAGGTAGGAAAAGTCAGGCTGATCATGGTATGGGTAAATTGTCAGGACAAATGGTAGACCTGATCATAGTGAGAGCTTCTCATTTCCTAAGCACAGAATTGTTACGTCAACTTTTTTCCCAAACTTAGATCACAGCTCAGCTGTCGCTTCCCCTGTGAAGCACTCCCTTGGCTGCACATGGGTTTGTTTATTTCGAATACCATGTACCTTTCCTTTGTAACACCACTCGAAGTGGCAAATTTATTTGTGTAGTTTTTGGACCAGTGGCTGTTTCTTCTCCTGGAAAGGCACTGGAACATATCTTCTTTTGCTCATCATTGTACATCTCCATGCCTAGAACAGTGCCTGGCACCCAGTAGGTACTTAGTAAGCATTAGTAGAAGGAATGAATAGGTGAGTGGATAGATGAGTGTATGCATAGAGGGATGGATGGATGGGTGGATGAATGAATGTGTGGGTTGATGGGTGAATGGGTGGAGGGGTGGGTGGCTGGGTGGGGTAGAAGGACTGCTGGTTCCTCTCTGGTGCACCTGGCCTGGAGGACCCACTGAGTGTGGGCAACTCTCCCCTCCCACCCGCCCAGGGCTCTGGTGATCACCTGTGGTGAGGAGGCAGAGTGGAGTCCCCGGGGTCACCTGGGCGCTGCCCATTGGTGCTGACCACAAGGAAGCCAGTCCCCAGGCAGCATGCAGAAGAGAAGGAGAGAAAGAAACACACATGAAAACGTGCAGCACGGTGAACAAAACTGCAATTCTTGTGGCTCTGAAGAGCTCACACTAAATAGCAAAAGAACATCATGATCTAACAAAACAGGGCCTGAAATAGATTTAAAAAAGATGAAACGAGAGTAAGAGGCACCACTTATCAAGCACCCACGACATGCCAGGTACTTTTCTGGGTGCCTCACATATAATGTTTCTAAGACTTAGAATAACCCAGAAAGGTCAGTATGATTATAAATAAATCTGTCATTTTTCCACCGAAACTACTTCTCCGTTAGACTTCCCTTTCTGCATAAATGGTGCCACCATCCATGTAGCTTCTCAGTCTAGACACATGGGAGCCCTCCTTTTTTCTGATGTCCCTCTTATAATCAATCACCATGCTTTATTAATTCTACCTCAGAAAAGCTCTTGAAGCTGCTTCCTTCTCTTTAATTTCATTCTCACTTTGTTCAAGCCACCCTTGTGTTTCACATGGATTATTTAAGCAGCCTCTCGTCTGGTCTCTCTGCCTCCAGTCTTGTTCCCCTTCAGTCTTACTCTCCATCCTTCAGTTGAAATACAACAGTGCTGCCTCGTTGTCCCCAAGGTAAACTTCAAACCACCTCACTCAGCTCACAGGCCCTCCATGATGAATCTCCTGCCCACCCCTCTGGTCTTGTCTCTCTCCACTACCACTGCCCACCCTGTCCCAAGCATGACAACAGCTTTCCATTATCAACAGCCCCCCACCTTCTTGTATGTAAGCCTTCCTTAGGTGAGTCACTTTGCATGGGATATACTCCCTCCTGCTCCTTCACCTGGCTGATAACTGTTCATCCATCAGGTGTCAGTTTATAACCTGCTACCTCTAGGGAGTCTTTAGTACATCAGTGAATCTGGGACAGATGCCCCTTCTTCTCTTCCCATAACACCCTCCTCTTCCCTTCTTATTGCGATAATATCACTGTATTAGAAGTGGATGCCTTCTCTTAAATCTGTAGTCTCCTTGAAAGCAGACATGGTGTCCCATTTACTAGTGTACTCATGTGGCCTTGCATTGTGCCTGACACATAGTAGGTACTCAGTGAATATTTGTTGAATAAATGAAGAATGAATGAAGAAATATTGAATCATAGAATTTGTAAAACTTGTTCAAGGTCACAAACTGGTAAAGGTTGTATTCAAACCCTGGTTTGTCTGGCTTTAATGTTCCTGTCCTTTCAAATCCACCCCTCACCTCTCTAAAGAAAAACATACAAAAGGTTGAAAGGTGTTTTAGGCTTGTCCAGGGACTGCAGCTTTCTCCAGTGATCCATCAACAAAACTGCAGGAAGTTCTTATACAAAATTGAGAAGATAGAGTATTCCAGACCAACTGATAAACAAAAAATACATAATTTCAAAAATAATACAGATGGCAAACTTGATCAACAGCCATGAAATACTATAAAATTTAACCACCAGTAAATAGTAATCATAATACTTCTCCCTTAAAAATATGAAAAGTTTTGCTGTTTTAAAAGCACAATCTAAGTCAGGGGCCAGCAAACTATGACTTGTAGGCCAAATCTGGCCCCCCACTCCCTGTTTTCTGCGCAGCCATGAGCTATAAATGCTTTTTACATTTTTCTAATGGTGGGGAAAAAAATGAAAGAGGAGTAATATTTTGTGACACATGGAAATTATATAAAATGCAAATTTCAGTGTCCATAAACAAAGTTTTATTGGAACACAGCTGTACTCATTCTTATACATATTCTTATACGTATGGTTGCTTTGGAGCTACAATGACAAACTTTAGTAGTTGTGACAGAGACCATAAGGCCTGCAAAGCTGAAAATATTTACTCTCTGTCCTTCTACAGAGGAGTTTGCTAACTCCTGTTCTAAGTAGCTATTTTTTAGGGTTTTTTTTTAACCCCAATGCTCTCAGATAGGCAAGACAAAGACTGTCGCCCTCACATGTCAGTAAAAGAAATGCAAAGCTTCAGAGAAGAGATGACTTACATGTTCCCACTTGGCCCCCTTCAGCAGCCTCTTAACTGCTCTCCCATTCTGTAGCCTTCTCCCTGCCTTAGTCTTCCTTCTCTGATTCATTTTCTAAACTATAACTAGGGTGTCCTTCCCCAAAAAGGCCGTCTGCTTAAGTACCTCCAGGGGCTCCACTATCTAAGGACAATGCTTTTATATGTGCGCGCATGCGTGCACACACACATGAGCGCGCACACACACACACACACAGTGGGGCTACACAGAGTCCTGGGTGGCCCCTGATCACTCCTAACCTCATCTGGTCACACTGGCCTGCTAGCCATCATTCCTTTGCCTTGTCCCATTTAAATTCAGTGGCATGCTCTCTTGCCTTCAGTGATTTGCATACCTACTCCCTTGGCTTGAAGGCTTTCTTGACTTACTTTGCAACCTCGTTCAACATGATAATTGTCACTCTTCTTTCAAACCTTATCTCAGTGATCACACATTCTGAAATAGCATACCCTAAGTTGATTTATGTCTCCCTTCTTGCCCACCAGTGATATCCTGATTTTGCCTTGACCACAGCCCTTATTGGACTTATATTTATTCGTTGCCTCTCCCATGAACTACTATTTGTTGAGTGTTTCTTACAAGCCAGGTATTATATTAAGTACTTTCGATACATTTGCTCATGAAATTCTTACATTAGCCCTGTGCAGTAAGTGGTATTACTTATTTATTTATTTTTGAGATGGAGTTTCACTCTTGTTGCCCAGGCTGGAGTGCAATGGCGTGATCTCGGCTCACTGCAACCTCCACCTCCCGAGTTCAAGCGATTCTCCTGCCTCAGCCTCCTGAGTAACTGGGATTACAGGCATGCACCACCACGCCAAGCTAATTTTGTATTTTTAGTGGAGATGGGGTTTCTCCATGTTGGCCAGGCTATTCTCGAACTCCTGTCCTCAGGTGATCCACCCGCCTCGGCCTCCCAAAGTGCTGGAATTACAGGCGTGAGCCACCGCACCCAGCCATAAGTGGTGTTATTGTCATTGGTTTATAGATGGAGAAACAGAGACACAGAATAGTTTAGTACCTTTTCCTACCTAGAATCAAAGACCATCCAAATCTAAAGATGATGTTTTTAACCACTAGGGAATGT
The DNA here is from genome assembly GCF_028858775.2 of Pan troglodytes. Taxonomy (NCBI): domain Eukaryota; kingdom Metazoa; phylum Chordata; class Mammalia; order Primates; family Hominidae; genus Pan; species Pan troglodytes. The sequence continues at coordinate 48,532,174 of NC_072419.2, forward strand.
GGGATTACATATCAATACTAAGTTGTACTCAATAAATGCTTACTGAAAAGTAAATGAATACATGAAAGTCTGATTCAGTATTTTTCACTCACTAGCTGTGTCATTTGGAAAATTACATATATTTCTAAATTTTAATTTCTCCACTTATAAAGTGGAGGTAATAATTATCTCATGAAGTCATTTTGAGGATCGAATGGAAAAGAGTTAAAGCCTTAGTTGGGTTGGTGGGCCTAGAGGAGGTACCTCCCCACTCCATCCTCTAGGTCTGCAACCCATGCTGTGCTTAGCAGTAATGCTCAGCTACCTGGGGTAGGAACAGAGGGACAGCTGGATAAATGCAGGAATGGGGAGAGATTTTTCTAGTTGGTGGGCAGAATATAGTGGGATGGATCATGGATCTCAGCAAAACACAAAAGGAGGCAGAAACAGAAAAAGGTCCTGTTTACATATATGGTTCTAGTGATGTCTCATGTTTACCAGTGTCTGTTCCATCTATCCTTGGGCATAGGAAAGAGTTCCAGTCAACTTGCAGTTGGGCTGTTGTCATGTGACTAGCTCTCATCAAGGCCATGTAAGTGGAAGTGGCATGAGTCATTTCCGAGTGACATATTTAAGATCCAAGTTGCCACTTCCATGCTTTCTCTTACCCTGCTCAGGGGTTCTCTGAGACCACATATATTCTAGATGGCACAGCAACAAATATGCCTTTGTGGTATTAAGCTACTGGGAGTTGGGTATTGGCTTGTTATGTTAGCAAAGCCTAGCCTAGCCTAACTAATCCAGTTGCTGAGGTAGAGGTCTCTTGCTTTCTCCTGCATCACCTGGTCCCCTGACCACATCACGTTTTGAGGATTCATTACCCTACTCTCTTTACTGTTTCCAGGCCCTGTACAGTGTGTGTGTGTGTGTGTGTGTGTGTGTGTGTGTGTGTGTGTGTGTGTGAGCCTGCAAAAAGGAGCTCAGAATGCTGAATGCCTCAGACTTCCCTTCTGACTCTTGTCCCTTCTAAAGCAATCAGTGTTGAGTACAGAGAGATGCTGCTGGGCTACAGATGGCCCTGGAGCAGACAACCCTGAAGACTAACTAATTTTTTGGTTTATTAGGTTCAATATGTTGTGGAAGTGAAGAAAGTTGAGGATTTCTTGAGCCACCTCACCTTCTGCTCCAGGACTTAGCTTGAATACTCCTGGAGACAGGCCAAAGACCATCACATGCTAAATATTCTATTATCATTTATTACTAGAAAAGAGGCATGGGAAGAGGTTAACAAATAGGTAGGAGACAGAGCATCCTGTCAGTGGTCAATGAATCTCATCTGTCTATGGTATGAACACGATGGAATCAGATCTGATTTCCAATTCTGAGGAAACTTGAGCTCCTTATTTAACCCCTTGAGCCCATTTGGCCCATCATTAAGTAATAACGATGACCACTATTTATTTAGTGTGTGCTAAGTGTCAGGCTTTACTTCTGTCATCACACTGAAACCTTGTGTCAGCACACAAAGCCCTGTGACTGGCACACAATAGGTGGTTAATTTTTGCAAATCCCTTTTAATCCCCCTTCAAACATCACATTGAGATCCCATCAATGGGGTTTAAAATCTCCAATAGAGCTTTATTCTCTTTATTTATAACCCTTGTCTCTAGCCTACCCCAAATGTGTTCCTTCCCGGACTCCCAATTTTAAAAGGCCCCCCTTTTCCTTTAGAAGATGCAACTGCTTTGCAATAACAGACTTGTGATCAAGTCGACTCAGGTGTCTCTCAGATCTTGAGTAGATAATTCTTATTTCTAGTTGAGAAAGATGGATTGGAACTCCCAAGGTACATGCTTGAATGGCAAGAGTTAATCCTCACTTGTTTTTCTGAACTCTATCAAACCAGCTTTTGTCTTCCTGAGTGGGGTATGGAAGGGGTGTGTGTGGCGGGGGAAGTTTCAGCACAACTAGAGAGTAACACAGAGGGAAAGGAACAGAAGGCTAGAGAGATGTGCCAGCTGTTGTAGCAAGAAAAATATTAAAGAAAGAGTTGGGATATTTAAAGGTCATATTTAGGCTATTTTATGTGTACTTATGATATAGTTCTCTTCCTCCAACTTCTTGCAAAACCTTTAGGAAAATCTGTATTTTTCCACTGACATTTTAGGACCTGGAAGACAGTCAGTGAGAGCAAAGGGGGCCACAAGTCAAGGAGAATTTGTTACACTCATGTAACTCTGAGGATCCCAATCCTGGAAAATGTATCTCATGGGACTCAGCTAAGGAAGAATAGCATTGTCCTGCCCAAACCCTCCAGCCACACAGTCTGAGCTTTCACCTCCAAAAGTTTGACAAGATTTGTAAAGAATAAACAACAATCAAGAGCTTTCCAATAGACTATCTCACTAGAGTCTTTCCTCTCACAAGTGATTCCCCATTATGGCCCCTACCCTGGTTGCTCTAGCTAGATTTGGACATGCTGTGCTCCTGGGTCCCTCCTGACATTGCTGGGCTGGTGATGAAGAAAGGACAGTGTCATAGTCAAGGCTAGAAAAGGGATGACCACAATCCTATACATGTCCATAAAAGAATACTATTGCTCTGCAGGATCTCATCCAGAGACAACAACCTATCAATGGGAAGGTCAAGTACTGAAAAGTGAGGCCAGCATCACTCCTGTCCCCTCTCAGTTTCTTCACTTTGGATCTAACCTGTATCCATTTGACAAACGGCTGATTTGTAGAACTGTACAAGCAGTGACTAGAGTCTGGGCTGTGGCTTTTTCCTTAGAGAACTGAGAGAGAGGATCTGCGCTTAGTAGGTCTGGGTCTCCAAGTCCCACATTAAAGACTCAGAAAGGAAGAAAGAAAGAAGGAAATATATATATATATATATATATATATATATATATATATATATATATAACATATATATATATATATATATAATTATATATTATGTCCTTGAATACTTGGTAGAAAGGGCTACTGATCTCAGGCTTCAAAGTGAAGGGACAGATTTGTAGATTTTAACTGACTTGTCCAAGGTCTAACAGCTAAATTTTGGTGGGGGGTGGGGGGGGGGGACAGGATTTGAATCCAGGTGTTTCTAGTTTCCAATTATTCCATGCAACCTCTCAAGGAAGCTTCCTATATAAAACAGAATCTTCCACATAGGCTTGTATCAATGGGAGTAGGCATTGCCTATTGATAGCAGAGGATTATCACACCACCTGTGCCTGTGATTCTGTGGATAAACAAGGCATGGACACATCACTCCTCCTCTGGGCCCCAGTCTTAGCATCTGTAAAATGAGAGCATCTCACTGAAAAATGGCTATTTAGTGTCCCTGCTGGTCCCTGCAGGAGTGAGAATCCATTATGGGAAGACGAGAGGAAAATGCCAGATGAAATGCTTTATCTCAGGCTTAGCTCTTATGAAAAGAAGGCATATTTACAAAAGCCAGCGCCCAAACCTCTTGCTGTCACTACTGGAACAATGGCGTTAGTCCATCGCTGCCACCAAGCAGAACAAAACTACTGGTGACACTGGCCCCTCATCCTATGCTTCATTATTCTGGAGTTCAGCTTTCAGCACCCACTCCAAGGGGGTTGTTTTAATGGGATCGTTAGAGAGTGTTTACTAGATTAAAACTGTGGCTGTCTTCTGCAAAGCAACTCTGCAAATGGCTTTATGGGTTTCTGGGTTTATTTTGTCTCAATGACTCGGCTCAGTTTGCAAATCAAATCAAAGCTGATTTTTCTAACTGCCACTCGGGCGCACCCAGCGGGAGTCTGCAGAGCCAGCTGTGTTCCCTTGACGGCTGGTGCTGGAGACAAGATGGGAGTGCTGCTGCCTGCTGGCAGCCAGAGTGGTTCCACCCAATGGAAAGAAGCAAGCATGCACCTTTCTGACCCTAACCAAGGCAGGAGGAGCAGGTCAGAGGAAGGAAATTTCATTTTCTGGAAGGAGAAATGGTAGACAGAATCTATTTGACTTCAAGGACTGATGGGCAGAAAAATAATAGGGAGCCAGTTTGGACTCATAACATAGAAGCCCTCTCAAACGGAAGTGTCCAAAGTGTGAAGCAAGTCCATGGTGGGTAGAGAGATCTCTATCACAGCAGGAACAGAAACAGAGGCTGGCTGGCCTTCTTGTTAGTGGGGACTGCAGATCCCATAGTGGACACTTTACCTCTGTCACTTTTACTCCTACCTTTTAAGAGAACAATCCTGACATGTAACTTGCATTTGAAAAAAATGAAGCCATGGAAGAATAATGACCTGTTAGTCATCCACTCATCCATCCATCCATCCATCCATCCATCCATCCATCCATCCATCCATCCATTTGTTCATCCAATGCATTTCATTGAGTACCAGTATATGCTAAGATCTGGGAATAATAAAACAGTGCTCAAAATAAGCACAGTCTTTGCACTTACGTCACTTAGAGTCTAGCAGGGAGATAGACATTAAACATGTAAGTAGACTATATATATATATGTATATATATATACATATATATATATTTGCAAGTTGTGATGAGTGCTATGAAGGAAAAGTACAGGGTTTAGTGAGAGTGGAAAATTAGGGATATACATTAAAACAGAGGTCAGGATGGTCTTCTGAGGACATAAGGTTTAAGATGCCATCTTAAAGATACTTCTCTGTTAAGATATTTATCTATTAAGGAGACATATATAGTAGCCAAAGCATTTCAGAGAGAGGGCAAGATGAGCGAAGGCCCCAAGCTTGGGGGGAGTTTGATGTGCCGGAAAAACTGAAAGAAGACCAGTGTGCCAGAGTGTAATAAGAGAATAAAAGGATAGAAGCTTAGAGGAGGCTGGAGGGAGGAAGGGATCAGATCACGCAGGCAAGACTGGTGGGGCAAGGCCTGTGGGTAAGAAAAAGTAGCAAAATGAACAGATGAGTACAAGAAAGGAGTCACGGAAGAATTAGAAAGACAGGACATCAATGGGTAAGAGAACTTGGATGGAACTGGGCATCAGTTTCTCAAAGGGGGACTGAACAATATAGTTCTAGAATTGAACAACTAGGTCAGAAACAATTTTCCCTTGGCCTGCTCTGTCTCAGCCAGAGGACATGAATTGAGATACCTGGGTACCTCCTTTAGCAGCTGCAACCTGGCGCATCTTCTACCAGATGGGATAATGTACCTCTCATGGGAAGGGTTATTTTCTCTCTACTTGAGCATAAGCACCTCTGAAGTCTAAGTCCCTACCCCAAGCTTCCACATGCTCCATTTTCTAAAGGATCACCTTAAGCACCTGTGGCTGACATCTTCAACCTGCTACCTATGTTGAGTCCATCCCTCATCTTCCAAAGGTAGGATAAACACTGTTAATGGTTCTAAATGATTCCCCTGCTCACTTGCCCTTTCTAACATTTCCTATTTTAATGATAAGAACAAAACCTGATTTTTAAATTGCTCTTTTTTGCTCTGTGGCTTTCTATGGTCTTCCTTTCAGAGTCTGAATAATAGTTTTAAATCCAAACCATCACTTAATGCCTGTTTACCCACTGGCTGCAGTTTTCTCTCTATGGCTCTGATCAGATTGATTCCCAGGTCTAGAGTGTGTCAAGCAAAGTGCTCAAAATGTCTTTTAGTTTTTATATTCAAGGAAATTCCCTTGCTTTTTGCTACCCTAATCAAATATCCTTATTGGATTAGGTGGTAGTATCCTCATAAAAAGGGGAATTTTGAACACAGTCAAGCAGACAAGGAGAATGTCATGTGATGGTAAGGCAGTGATCAGGGTTGTGCTTCCAAAAGCCAAGAAATGCCAAAGATTTGCCAGCAAACCACCAGAAGCTAAGAGACACACGTAGAAAAGATTCTTCCTCACAACACTCAGAAGGAACAAGGTCTGCAGACACCTTGATTTCAGACTTTGGACCTCCAGAACTGTGAGACAATAAATTTGTGTTATTTAAGCCAACCAATTTGTAGGACTTTGTTACAGCAGCCACAGGAAACTAATACAGGTCCATTACTTTGCAACCGTCCAAGCTGGGTGGTACTAAATTAGATCCTGAGTTACTAGTAGCAACATTACAGAAAGGAAAGGGTTGGAGACACATGCTGGAGCCAGGTGTGTGTCTAATATTCTTGTGTAAGGGGTACTAGGCTTGGGGTCAAGTTAGAATGATCCTGAATGAGTGCTTAGGGCTGTTACAACTGGCAACCATCTGGTTCTGTGGGATTCATGTAGCTGGTCATAGACAGTGGCTGGACTCTCCAGGGTCAGGGACCAGACAGCGGCAAGTTGCTTCATCACCAGAGTACTGGCCTTGAGTCTGACATATGGACTTCAGGTTCTGGATGCCCTCCATCAGACCCATGAAGCAGCTGCCGTGATGACAGAGAGAGGGAAGAGCCTTGGGAGAGACTGGTGACCCATCTCTGGGACTTTGTATGCTTCCAAAGTTCGTGGGATTCTCAGTATCTTCCTGTGTTAAAAAGAATGCTGTTTTCAGGAAGGCTGCCTAGAGGAAATTTGATCCGGGTGGTCAGGAAGGGATGGGATAAACAGAATATTGATTCCCAGCTTTAGGTTCTTGATACAAACTCCTCACGGGCAGTGGACGGATTTATAATAGATAGGGTTTGCCTTTAATCAACCCTAGATACCCTAAGCATAGTACCAGGCACCAAGTAGACACTCATCAAACACAGGTCTGCTTCCCTTTGTCCTATGCTCCCCAAGCATCCTTCTTATCTGATGTGGTGAGAGGGGATAACTGAACAGTGTCCGACTGGCATTCTGCACCATCTAGTTCTCTACCCCATTCCCAAGTGCTACTGGAGCCCCATTTCTTTGGGTTTAAGTGTTGGATCTCACCAAATTGGAAAACCAGAATGCGGATGCTCTGATTTCCCAATACCCTGACCTCTCAGAAGCCTGCCTGGGCTTGGACAACTGGGCATTCACACTCATTCATGCATTCCTATCCTTTCACACACGCTTACTTTACCTGCATACACACTCCATTCACTTAAGGAAAGATGGTAACCTAAAGCTCAAGCAAGAGGGGAAGCCCTTATGCTAAGGAGAGGTAGAGAACTCTTCTGTCTGGTTCTTTAAATGTCACTGCAGTTCTCTTGCACATCAGCAATGCAACTCTAGAGAAGCCCAGCAGCGTGGGCTTCTATGTCTCTGAGGACTGCAGTCCTGAAGTTTCCAGGAGAGTATAGTTTTAGAGATTCTCCCACTGTCCCCATATGTTCCTATTGCTTGTCAGGTCTCATGTTTCCAATTCTCAGTTCAGAAATTATGACCCAGCCAGCTACCCTCTAATAGAGCTTACATCCCAGAGGGTGTCCTTAGAATCCCACCTACCCCATGGAGTGCAAATCCACCGCATCCACCCCTCCTGGTCTAGAAATCGAAAGCCACTGAGGAGCCATAGAGCATACCATAGTGAAGGAGGTTTCTCTGTGAGTTTCCTTCCCTCTCCAGCTGCTTATTTAAGCAGGCTGCAGACACCTAGCTCTCCCGATTGCTGTCTGGAGCCCTAGTGCCACCCAATTGATGGTGTTCTTCCTTCTACATTATCTGTTTTCTTCAGTGGAAAAGTCTGCCAATACCTGTGATTTGTGTCACTTTTGTTTGCAGGCCATCAATTCTCCTTGCCTCACAGAGAGTATTTTATCTCTTTCCATCCAGGAGCCTGAGTTCCTGAGAGGGAACAAGTTAGGGACATGTCACCCTCTGTGACTCATGTGAAATCATGGTGACTTCTTATCACAGGGAGCCCTAGTGCTTCTGTTTTCTTCTTCCTCCTGCATCTTCTCTTTTGTGCCTACATATTGGGCTGATTTTCTTCAAAGTTATGAAAGTCATGTGTGATGGGTCTTGGTGCACATTTTGTCAAGTAGCTGTAGATTTTTTTCTCTCTTTTTCTCCCCACTCTGCCCGTGTGTGTGTTTATGTTCCTCTGTGTGGTTTTGTCGTTGTGCATGTGTCTATATATTTACACACATACACATACATACTTGGGTCATCGCTTTTCTCTGTACTTTAAATCTATGGTTATATGCCTACTTATGTTTACCACTTTTATCTCCTTGGAAGCAGTCTATGAAACTATGTATGCTGTCAGTAAATTCAGGGAACAGAGTAGAATTGCCCAATTTTGTTGTGTGTGTATGGGGAGGGTTTGCTGTTAAAAATATCAACTCTGTAACAAAAAGATAAATCTGATTTCTAACTGTTCAACCCTGTAATAGGTTAAATGATAGCAAACCATTCATTGATTTTGTTTTTTAAAAAGAGTAATAAACAGAAACATGTACCAATTGAAAGAGCCAGGCAATTCAATTATAATTAGGAAAACAAAAGTGATGAGCCTGAACAATGCTGCCTTAGTTTTGGGGATAAGTGTTGAAAATGCCAACTACATAATAATGCAGCGTTTGTCTTCTCATTACTAAAGGCCCCAGTACTAATCACCTCATTTTTGAAAGCCGTGTACCAACAGAACGAAGTACAAAACTCAGTAGATGGGTCTAATAGACATGCTTAAAAAATACCCACATAAACATAGACCCAAATATAAGAAAAACACATATCAAAAGAATATTTGAGTAAATTTATATCCATCACTCCACTGATCAAAGTACCAGTCCATCCTTTTATACCATTCATCCACCCATCCATCCATTCAGTAAATATGTCTTAAACTTTTACTCTGTTTTACACACTGTGCTACTAATATACACCCTAGAATGTATGTTCTAGATGCAAATGACTCCAGTGAAAATAACAATTCTTTCTTGTTTTGAGTTATTGTTGCCTAAACTTTCTCTGTGTGGCTAGAAAGAAATACTTAAATGGCTGAAGAACAGGTGAAGACAGACAAGCAGATGCCAACATACCTTTTGTAGCCAGACGAACACAGTTGATTTTGGTCTCCTGTGAACAACAAAAATGAGATGCCAATTAATTAGCTGCGAGTTATATAAAATTGTTATATAAAGACAAAAATACATATATATTTGCATATATATGCATGCATATGTATTTTTAATTATAATTTTAAATTTGCCCTTTCCATTTTTTTCCCCATCGGATGACCTTTTAATTCCATTTTTTAATTTTTTTCTCAGGCTAGGTACATATGTTATTCAGTTCACTTCCTGGCTCCTACCATCTCATAAACCTCATTCCCAGACAGAACCACTTTATAAACATATCAGATAATTCCCAGCACTCATCATCTTTAACAATAACACTTAGTGGGTACTTGGGGTATGCAATGTGCTTTGTTCAGTTGCATGAGTGAGCAGATGGAAGGAGGGCATCCTTGGGAAACTTTGTTACTAGCAATAATGCATCTACATGCATAGACAGGAAGAGATACTTGGCAATAGTCCAGTCTATATGAAACATGTCAAACTCAAACTGCAAAGTTCATGTTCAAAAGTTACTTTTCCCCTGAGCTCTTGTGTGGGCCTGGCAACCTTCATAAATAATGTGTGTGGCAATAGAATCTTTGCTAGGTGAACTATCTAGTTGTTGTTAGCTGTTGCCAAAGTAAAAAGGATTCATAAATGTGTGATGTTGCTGGGCACACAGTGGAGTTAATGAAGAGTGTGCTTAGGAAGAGAATTATCTCTGCCCGCTTTACTGGGATTCATCTCCCAGGAGGTCCTGGAACCAGCTGAAAATTCCAGTTGACTAAATTATACCCCCAACAACAGTCTGAATTCAGTGTAGCAAGGAAAGTAAAATGCAAAGAATGCAAGTATGTGAGTTGCTGAACCAAAAATCTGTCAATCATCCAATTCTTGTCTTGCTGCAGCTCATTCACAAAGAACCATTGCATCTTGAAGGGATTGGTGGCAATCAGGATAGGAAAGGTTAGGAGGCCATAATAAAACCCCTGAACTTCAGTGGCTAAAAACAGCAAAGGTTTATTTTCCGTTCAAACTACCTGTCCAATGTAGGTGTGTGGCTGGGTCTAAGGGGTGAGATTGGGGGTGATTGGGAGACACTCTGACCACTGTAACCACTCAGAGATCATAGCTGGTATGTCCATTTTAACCCAAGGGGAGAGAGTGCTAAAGGGTAAAGCAGTATCAATCAAATGCTTTGAATCAGAAGCGACACTTTCACTTCTATGCGTGTTTTATTGGCTAGAACCAGACACATGGCCATGCCTAATTTTAGTGAGATGGGGAAATGGAATCCTCCCATGTATCCAGAAGTAGAGAAGACATGACAATGTCTATGGCAGATTCTATTCCATCTAGGTACACCTCTGAATGCTAGAAATGATCACTTCTATTACGTCCAAGTATGACTCCCCATAATTAATCTCATAGTTATCGCCAATAGTCTTGATTCTTTTCCTCAAAATGCACAGAAAGTCTGCTTTTGCTTGTGTAAAAAAGAGGTCTGGATAATCAAAGATGGTTCTCGGGCTCATAAACATTCTTCTTTATCAATTCCTCATATTATAAGAGTTCAAGTCTTTCGAGCTATTCTAGCTGCTCATTCTAGGACAAACTCCACTTTATCCTCTTAATGTGGGGTGACTAGAACACAAAACAGCAGTCGATACGTGCTCTTATTGATACATGATTATATTGATATATGATTATCTAGACTATCACTATTATCCTTACTTATATTGGGCTTCTATTAACATAGCTAACATCCTAGTGTTTATCCGTCCCCCCTAACCAAAAATAAAAGTATTGGTTAGAAGCCTGCTTCTACATGTACAAGTGTGGCTATATTTTTGAAACCCAAGTAGAGTCATATTTACCACTACAATTTCCATCTTCTTCAACTGATCTAAGTACTACAGGCCATCATCACAGTCTCCACAAGCTGAAAATTTTTAGAAATCATTTTTTTCTTTAATTTCATCCAGATCATTAATATAAGTAACAATCTGGATAATGCCAATGGTGGAACCTTATGACATGTACTAGATTCCTTCTTCCACGTTGACATTCATCTGTTAATCAGAATCAGAACTAATTACTAATATCCTAAACTGCTTATGAATTGAGCTTGAGAATAGGTTCAAATTCCTTTTAGACACTGATACTCTGTCTATTGCATTTCTCCAATCAGTGCAAAGACTGTCTTAAAGAAAGAAGGTTGGGTTGACATGACTTGTTCTTCGGAACAAGTGTTTTCTTCTTCATAAAAACTATAAGTGTCTCTCTTTAAAACAAACAATTATTTCATTTTATAAAGTAGATAATTTGGAAATGTTAAAAAAATGACAAGTCATGGTTCAAATATATGACTCATTCATATAAAATATTCACACAAAATTTGAAGCATGTTACATTTCAATAACAAAGTTTTTTCAGAGAACATACCCAAAAGATGAAAAAAAAAAAAAAAGAAAAATGGCTGAGAAAAAAAGTAACAGTAAAGGATATTGCTCTAAATGTGATGTACAAAAAGCTTAAGTTACAAGTTAAATCTTGCATACGACAATTAAAGTGAGCAAACTCATTTCTGTTTTCATGTTTGGACAAAGGTTTTCAGCTTCTGTTGGCTTCCATTCCAATAGCACCATACCCTGTGTTTTGGTTTAAAGAGCTTGAGATGGTTAAATAAAGCATGAAACCCAGAACACTGAAGAAGACATGCAAATGATTGTACAGTGTCACAATGACTATCATTGAGAAATTGTGTAGACTGGGAGAGGTGCCAGGAGACTATAGATGGTTAGAATGATCTTCCACTTCATGGTAATGCAACAACAACAAAAAAAGATTTTGAAAGTAATATATTAGAAAACTTGCCAGTTCTGTGCATGATTTTTGAATAGAGCAGAGGGCAAAGGTTTGATGAGGCTAATACTGCTGAGAGTAATTTCTAAATATGTATCTTCACTTTAAAGAAATTCAGTCTTATCTGTCCAGACATCTAAGAATCTTTTCTCAGGGAATAACTTTAAATATAAATGAATCTTTATATTCAAAGATGTTGGTTCCAGTGTTCTTTATAAAAGTGAAAATCATGAGCGATATATCTGTCTAACCACACAGGCATGGCAAAGAAAGCTGTGGTCTCTCTTATTCAACACAGCACTGCAAGTCCTAGCCAGAGCAACTGGGCAAGAGAAAAATTTAAGGGCATCCAAATTGGAAAAAAAAAAGTCAGACTGTCTCTGTCTGCACATGACATGATCTTATGTATACGAAAAACCAAAAACTTTACCAAAAAAACACTCCTAGAACTGCTAAGCAAATTCAGTAAAGTTGCAGAATACAAAATCAACATACAAAAATCAGTAATGTTTCTATACATGAATAAACTACCTAAAAAATACAAAAATCAGTACTGTTTCTATACATGAACAATAAACTACCTAAAAAAGAAATCAATAAGGCAATCTCATAATAACTACCAAAAGTAATAAAATACCTAGAAATCAATTTAACCAAGGAGGTAAAAGACCTCTACAAGAAAAACCAAAAATACTGTTGAAAGAAATTGAAAGGAAACAAATAGAAAGATATCTCATGGTCAGGGATTGGAAGAATTAATATTGGTAAAATAATCAGACTCTCCAAAGCAATCTATAGATTGAATGTAATCTCTATCAAAATACCAATGGCATTCATTATAGAAATAGAAAGAAGTCCTAAAATTTGTATGAAAACTCAAAAGACCGCAAATAGCCAAAACAGTCCTGAGCAAAAAGAACACAGCTAGAGGTTTCACACTAACAGACTTTAAAATATACTACAAAGCTGTAATAACAAAAACAGCATGGTACTGGCATAAAAACAGACACATAAACCAATGAAATAATATTTTTAAAAACACCAAAATTAATGCACATATCTAGAGTCAACTGATTTTTGATAAAGTCACCAAGAACACTCACTGGGGAAAGGACAGTGTCTTCAATAAGTGGTGCTAAGAAAACGGATCATCCATATTCAGAAGAATGAAACTAGACCCCCACCTCTTACCCTATACAAAAATCAACTCAAAATGGATAAGAGACATAAATGTAAAACTTGAAACTATAAAACTACTAGAAGAAAACATAAGGGAAATGGTCTGAAACCAAACATATGACACTGATCTAGGAAAATATTTTATGAATAAGACCTTAAACATATAGGCAAAGAAAGCAAAAATAAACAAGTGGGATTATATAAAACTAAAAAATTATGTACAGAAAAGTAAACAATAAACAGAGTACAAAGGCAACCTACAAAATGGAAGGAAAGTATCTGCAAACTATTCATCCCTCAGGGAATTAATATTCACAACATACTAGGAACTCAAACAATTCAACAGCAAATAAAAATCCAACTAAAAAAATGGGCAAATGATCTTAACAGACATTTCTCAAAAGGAGATATACAAATGGCCAACAAATATATAAAAAAATGCTCAACATCACTAATCATCAGGGACATGCCAATTAAAACTACAATGAGGTATCATCTCACCCTTGTTAAGATGGCTATTACAAAAAAAATAACAAATGCTGCTGAGGATGTGCAGAAAAGGGAACTCTTATACATTGTTGATGGGAATGTAAACTAGTTCAGCCACTATGGAGAACAGTATAGAGGTTCCTCAAAAAAACTACAAATAGAACTATTATATGATCCAGCAATCTTACTACTGGGCATTTATCCAAAGGAAGATAAATCAATATATTGAGGAGACATCTGCATCATGTTTATTGCAACACTATTCACAATAGCCATGACAGGCAGTCAAACCAGGTGTCCAAAACCAGATGAATAAAGAAAATGTGGTATATATACAACAAGGAGTACTATTCAGCCATAAAAAGAATAAGATCCAGTCATTTGTGGCAACATAAATGGAACTAGAGGACATTACATTAAGGAAAATAAGCAGTAAACAGAAAGTTAAATACTTCATGTTCTCATTCATATGCAGAAACTAAAATAAGTTGATCTCATAGAAGTAAAAAGCAGGAAGCAGATACTAGAGGTTAGGAAGTGGAGAGAGAGAAAGGGAAAGATTTGTTGAAGGATACAAGATTATACCTAGATAGAAGGAATAAGTTCTAGTGTTCTGTAGCCCTGTAGGATGACTATAGTTAAGCAAAATATATAGTTTCAAATAGCTAGACAGAGGATACTGAATGTTCTCAACACAAAGAAATGGTAAATATTCAAAATGATGAATATGCTAATTACCTTGATCTGATCACTATTCATTATATGTCTCAAAACATCACTATGTATCCCATAAATATTTACAATTAGTATATGTTAAAAACATAAAAAGAAAAAAATTCCAAAAAAGAAAACTGGGGTCTATCTACATAGTAGAATATTATGGAGCTGTTAACAGAAATGATTGTGAGGGCCATGTAATAACATGGGATGATACACATAAGAGAATATTAAATAAATAAAGCAAAGTACATCTTTTGTTACAACATGCAAATGTAAGCATTTAAAAAATACATCCTGAAGGAAACAGACTAAATCTTAATAATTGTTGCACAATTAATTTGAAGTGCAATATACATGCAGATGAGTATACTAAGCTTAAATACAGTTTGACAAATTTTTCACCAAGTAAACACACACCTATGACCAGCACCCAGATCAAAACACTCAACATTGCCAGCACCTCAGAAGTTTCCCTCATGCTTCTTCTGGTCACTTCTTCTCTGCAAATGTGAACATTAATTTGCTTTCTGTGGGAATATTCTCTTAAAATGTGGTCACAATAAAGGGAATTCTGCAGAGTTTTTTTGTTTTGTTTTGTTTTAAGATTCAGAGGGTTGGTGTGCAGGTTTGTTACATGAATATATTATGGAATGCTGAGGTTAGGGCTTCTATTGAACCCATCACCCAAAGAGTGAACAAAGGAACACAGTACCCAATATGTAGTTTTTCAGCCCTTGGCTCTCTCCCTCTTTCCCCACTTGTGGAGTCCCCAGTGTCTATTGTTTCCATCTTTATGTCCATGTGTACCCAATGTTTAGCTCTCACAAGACAGAACATGTGGCATTTGATTTTCTCTTTCTGCACTAATTTTCTTAGGATAATGGCTTCCAGGTACATCCATGTTGCTGCAAAGGACATGGTTTTATTCTTTTTTTATAGCTGCATAGTATTCCATGGAGTATATGAACCATGTTTTCTTTATCCAACCCACCACTAACGGGCACCTAGGTTGATTCCATGTCTTTGCTATTGTGAATAGTGCTGTGATAGACATACAAGTGCATGTCTCCTTTTGTTAGAACGGTTACTTTTCTTTTGGGTATATACCCAGTAATGGGATTTCTGGGTCAAATGGTGGTTATGCTTTTAGTTCTTTAAGAAGTCTCCAAACAGCTTTCCACAGGGACAGAAGTAAAGCCACACACCTACAACCAACTGATCTTCAACAAAGATGAAAAAAATAAACAATGGAGAAAGGACACCCGATTCAAAAAACGATGCTGGGAAAACCAGGTAACCATATGCAGAAGAATGAAACTGGATCACTACCTCTCACCATATAAAAATTAATTCAAAATGGATTAAAGACTTAAATGTAAGACCTCAAACTATAAAAATCCTAGAAGAAAACCTACGAAATGCTCTCCTGGGCATTGGCCTAAGCAAATAATTTATGACTGAGACCTCAAAAGCAAATGCAACACAAACGAAAATTGACTATTGGAACCTAATTAACTGAAGAGCTTCTGCACAGCAAAAGAAAAACAAAAACAAAACTATCAACAGAGTAAACCTACAGAATAGGAGAAAATATTTGTACACTATGCATCTGACAGTGGACTAGTATCCAGAATCTATAAGAAACTTGAACAAATCAGCAAGAAAAAAAAAACAAATAGCCCCATTAAAAAGTGGGCAAAGGACATAAACAGACATTTCTCAAAAGGAGACGTATAAGTGGCCAACAAACATGAAAAAATGCTCAGCATTGTTAATCATCGGAGAAATGCAAATCAAAACAAGATACTATGTCATACCAGTCAGAATGGCTATTATTAAAAAGTCAAAAAAAAAAAACAGATGTTGGCAAGTTTGCAGAGAAAGGGGAATACTCTGTTGATGATATTGTAAATTAGTGCAGTGGTTTATTCTATCTTCTCTTGTACATTGTGTCATTTGTGAGAAGTTTTTAACTTTCCTTAATCTTCCCTTCCACAGTTTCGTGCAGGAAAATGAGCCATTTCCTAAAATCACCCCTACAGCACCACACATTTTAAAGTCTGTTTTCCATGATCTAGAGTGTATATACGATTATGCTTAAGTCTTCCTGACTGACAAACGTGATGCCAAAACGTTTGTTTTCTCCTAAGTTCCTAACAACTTTAATTCCATAACCAATTTGTCTCTGTTGGTCAGAATTAGGTACAGAATAACAAAGCCCTAAGTCACTCTCTTGACCTTCTGAGTGACTAGATTGTCAGCAAGCAAATCAGGTATATTCTGGATACTCTGATGTTTATCAGAGGAGAGGTCTGACCAGTGTGCATTATGTCCAAAGTTCCCAGTCTTTTCAACAAAACGAAATGAGCACTTTCTTTGTTCTCAGATTATATAAGTCTCTGGGGAATGGAAAAAAAAGCTGTATTTTCTATTTGATCTCTACTATACCCTAATCCCAGGTTTGTAATATATTCTGGGACAGTACAACATAATTTCATTTCCTTATCATTTTAATCTCACCCATGCTCCACTCCCCACTCCAGATTAAAATCTGCATGCAGGTATAAATCACCCTGGGGTAGAACACCATGTCCTTACTGTTGTGCTCTGTTGAGAAATGCTTCTACTCAAGGCTCGGCCAGTGCAGCAATATTGGGTAACTCTCTGTCCCTTTCTGTGGCTCAATTTCCCCATCAATCAAATGATGGAGAATGGGGTAGAAAAGGCCACTTTGGTAGAACAGGCAGGCCACTCTACCAAGGTTGCCTCCAGTCCTCAATGCTGCATCTGGTTTTAGCTACTGGCAGTACTCCTTTACTTTCAGTACTCAGCCTTCTTGATACTACTTCCTAATACCTCACTTCATGCAAATAATTTTATTTATTTATTTATTTATTTTGGTAGGCTGTTACCTACCTTATTACTCAAAATGCCTCATACCTGTATCTACTTATAGCCTCCATTTTAATACTAGGTCAAGTCTGACTCATCTAACCATTCATCCATCCATCCTTCAATTATTTACTGAAATTTTAGGATGCCTCTTCAATTGAGGAGTTCACAGTGGAACTGTTTAGGTCATCAAATGTCTCATAGCTGCTGTTTATCATCCAGAAAGACTTGGGTTAGGCTGCTAACCTGATCAAGAAGCCCTAGGTACCTGGCTAATACATACAATTCTTACTTTACTGCTCTATTAGACTCCTCATTTAATAGGATGTAGATTTAACCCTGATCCCATAGTTTTCAAATAGTTTTCACATTATCCCAACTTGTGTCTTTATTTTGTCTAAGACTGAGCTTCCCAGTTGATATGATGGAATTTAGACCTGACCTCAGCGTCTTTCCATAGTTTCCCCAGTAACTTTGACTCAGGCCTTAATTCTCCTCTAAGACTGGGCTGAGATCCTGAAAGTCTACCTAATTTTTGTTCATGTACTCATTTGGTCAACTGATCAACAGATATTTATTGAATAATTACTATGTGCCATGCATTAGGCTAGGTACTGGAGCTACAAATATGCCCAAAGTAGACATGGTCCCTGTCCTTACAGAGCATGCAGACCTGGGGAGAGACAAACATTAGACAACCATTCTCACAAACAAGTATCTAATTAAAAGTTGCAATAAACACTGGGAGATATGCAATAAACACACATAGGTATGTATTTACTTGGTGAAAAATTTGTCAATCTATATTGAAGTTTAGTACAGTAAACTAAATGAGGTTGTGTTTAAAAGTTTAGTACACTAAAGTAAGTGAGAAGTGCCAGGTGCTGTGCATGTGTAAGGGAGATGGCATGGGGTGTGGGTGGGAAGGGAGATGGTCTGCTGCTTTTAGAAAGACCATTTAACCTTACCCTGAGAAGATAAGTAGAAGTTAGACACATGAAGCATCAGGAAGGTCATCCCAGACTCAGAAACAGACATGCAAAGGCCTGAAAGTGGGAAAATGCATGGTGCAGTTGAAGACATACAAAATTCTGGCATGGCTATCATCATAATGAATTACCTGGGGCATGATGTAAAATGAAGCTAGCGACATAAGACCAGGAGACCTTTTGGGACTATAGAGTTTTGGTCTATATTTTAAGAACAACAGGAAGTCATTAAAGAGCTATTTAGGCAGGAAGAATTGAAATTTCAGGTTTAAAATTTTTAAAGGTAGAGGCTGTTACATAGAGAATAGACTTACGGTGCAAGAGAAACAAGTTGGTGAGAAGAAGGTGGTGGTATAGTCGAATGATGAGATGGTGGTGCCTTAGACCATAAGAGTGGCTGCAGTGATCCTACCTCAACCTTTCCCTACCTTTGGAAAGCATATTTTGGCTCTGTTTGACTCTAGAGCTCCCTCCCACCATCCCACCCCACCTCACGCATATGGATCAGCCTGGGCTTATGGTATTGACAGCATTGGGTCCTTAGTCTAGCCTTCCCACAAACTGACTCTCCTTGACTTTCTTCCATTGCACTGACCCTTAAGCTATTGTTTAGCCCCAATGGGACTCACTCACTTAACATGTTCATTACCTGAAAGAAGCACTAAGAACTTTTTTTTTTTAAAGATGTCCTCTTTTCTTTTTTCTTTTTGTAACAGAGTTTTGCTCTTTTTGCCCAGGCTGGAGTGCAATGGCTCAATCTTGGCTCACTGCAACCTCTGCCCTCCTGGGTTCCAGTGATTCTCTTTTCTCATACCTACTTAGCATAGTTTATGTCTTTTAATCCTTATAACAAGACTGTGAGGTCGATACGACAGTGTCCATTTTTTTCTCACAAGATTAAATAACATTTTTCAAGGTTACACGTACAATAAGCCAGGCTAAAATACAAAGTAACCTTCAAGCAAGGGGCCTTCTTTTCTGAGGTGTCTGTAAGGCAAATACCCCTTTGTCATTGAGGTCAGATGCTATGCTTTCTTGGGTTGCAGGCAGGCACACAAAGACAATGGGGCACAGCTTTCTTTGGAAAACAGGCTAAGTGGTTTGTGATATTACAAAATTCTGTTTGACTTGACGCAGGACCTTGAACAATCAGATAAGATCTGGAATCCTTGAGTAACTCAGAACCATTAGGACTACGTAATGTGGTAGCCTCCTCCTCAAAGGATAATGCATGAGGAATGCCTTTAAAGGGGTAACAGAAGCAGTGGGGCACTTGAGTGCTAGCTCACTAGAAAGCACGTATGCTGGATTCTGCAGACCCTCAGTCACCAACAGTGAGTGGCAAGGTGCAGCCTCAGGTTGCAGGATAGGTGGCTATTGGTTACAGACACGTCTAACTGGACAAATGTTCACTATCAACTTTATGAGATCTTCCTGGAAGGCATTAGGCTCCACTTGAGGCAATAGCCAAGGCCATGAGCCATACTCTAAGAAAGGAAGCCCCCAAGTAGCATGCAAGCCATTCGGAAAATTTAAAATCAAACCCACCCTCTGAAAATCTTCTTGTAAGTTTTATCTCTACTTGCTGACTCCATTGCCTCAACTCTCCAAGTCTCTGGAACTCCCTTCAATGAGACTACACTAAGTCCACTAAGACTTTTATATGGTCAGCACTCATAGTCACTGCTACAACTCCATCTTCCTTAATCTCTCATCAACATTAGCTGCAACTGACCATTCCCTCCTTGACCTGTTTAATTATCTTGGCTTTAAGTCATTCTACCTTCCAGACTTTTCTCCTACTTCACTACCTGTTCTTTATCCCTTTTTTTGCCTATGTATTTATCCTTTACTTGACTTCAACACACTGGAGTGACCTGGAGCTTGGTTTTATATCCTCTTTCATCATTTATATCCTAACTTTTTTAGGAGATTATAATAAATTGCAAGGATTTGAATATTATGTTCTCATGACTCCCAAAGTACTTTTTCTAGCATTGATATTCCTGAGATCCAGGCTCATCTATCCAACTGTCTACCTGAAATACTCACAATCAAATACACAATCATCTAAAAGAATTGTTTTCTCTTTTATTTTCACTCCAAGCCTTACTCACCACTAATTTTCCATGTTTAAATAAATGTCACCATCATCTACTTAGTTGATTAAGCAAACAACCTAGGAGTCATTATTGATTTTTCTAGATATATGACTTCCCACAGTCAATCAACCATTAATCCAACCATGTTGGATCTGGGTAGTTGAAGAAATTGGTAACTATTTAACACCAAATTTTCCCACATATGATTCAAAAACAACACAGGAAAAGAAGAAAAAAATAAAATTGTACAAAATCCACAATTTCATCATCATTAATATATAGAGAAGTCTTAAAATGTCATAGGCCTGTTTGGTACAAAAAGAAGAACCAAATATAAATGAAATATCTCTAAAGTTTTCCACACAATCATCCTTGTCATCCTATGTGGAGAACAAGAGCTATGTAAAAACAATTTGGAAGAGAAAAGAGGTAAGCTAGCAGAGAGTACATGGCTGATCTAAAATACTTTCCAGAAAGACAAAGACCACACTACACATGAAAGTGCTAAAACAATTCCTGGTAGATCAAAACTAAGAGTACAGGAAAAGGACTTGAAAGAACATGTGACTCAAGGTGGTAGTGTTCAATAGGTGAAATAGGTTCAATGGGTGAAAATGAGATAAAAAGAAGGGAGAAGTACTCTTGGAAGATTGGAGATTGAAGGAAGCAAAGTGGGAATTTTTAGAATCACAAAAGCTAGAATAGAAACAAAAAGTCAGAACCTACACCCATTCCCTATGACATACACACAAAATCATCGACTGAAAAAAATACCTGTACTTTACTATCCAGTCAGAACAAACTGTTTCTGAACTGAGAATTGTATAAGCCACTTTAAATCTAAAAAAATTTTTAAAATTTGAAAGAGCCTAATAAAGCTACTAGATGAAGAAAACGGAAAATGAATGTCAAAACACCACAAATGATGAAAATCTACCCCTAACAAGAAAACAGTCTAGAAGTAATATAACATTACAAGCTGAATTAAATATCCTCAAACAACTTTGACTTACAGAAGCACAAGTGAGAAACCAAAATGTACAAAAAATCAGGAAAAAATAAAAAGAAAGTTGATTTAACTCAGGAGAGAAATTTTTAAAAGATCACCTCAGAAATGAAGATTAAATTACCAGATGTCAAAAACAGCAATTTAATAAGGGGCACTAAAGAAAGACAGAAACCCAACAAAGACAACAGAAATGAGATATAGAAAAAATTAACAAGGATTGGTGAAGAAGTGGTTTAATAGTAAGGCAAAGAAAATCCAACATATATATAGTGAAATTTCTGAGCAGAGAGACAAAATAGGTAGGTAAATATTTTATGACAATAATCCAAGAAAAATTATTGGAAGTAAAAGAAGTCCCAAGCCTCTATACTGAAAGAGTGCACAGTACCCTGGGGAAAATGCACCTGAAAAGATCAACTCCAAGACACAGCCTAGTAAACTATTAAACTTAGAATAAATACTCTCAAAGCCAAAGAGATTGAATAATGTACACATGCAAGAGAATTAGACTATCATGATACTTCTCAAAAATAGCATGCAAAGCAAGAAAACAATGTGGCAGCATTTTCCAAAAGCTCAGAGAAAGTATTAATACGAACCAAGGATTTCATAGCTAGCCATGTGTTTTTCATATAGCAAAGCTATGGAAAAGTAGCTTTCAACATTCAAAAAGCCAGGGCATGCTGTACTTGTCTTTCTTGAAGGACCTACAGAAGATAAGTTCATCCAAAAAATACGACTGAGGAAACTTCAGCAAAAGGACTGATGGTAAAAGTTTAATATGTTTAACTGTAAATCTAAGACTGAAATAAGGTAGGGGTTGGATGAAAGTAGGATATATAAATGTTATGTTTTCTGTCATTGCAGAAATAATACAACTAAAAATTGAGAGAGAGAGAGAGAGAGAGAGAGGAAGAAATAGGGAAAGAGAAGAGTAGTATTAGGTCATTTATTGTTATACAGGCAGTGCTATGGTCTGGCTTTGTGTCTCCACCCAAATCTCATCTTGAATTGTAATCCCCATGTGTTGGGGGAGGGACCTTGTGGGAGGTGATTGGATCATAGGGGTGGTTCCCACATGCTATTCTTGTCATAGTGAGTTCTCATGAGATCGGATGGTTTTACAAGGGGCTCTAGTTCCTTTGCTTTGCACGTCTCTCTTCTGCCACCTTGTGAAGGACATGTTTGCTTCTCCTTCCGCCATGACTGTAAGTTTCCTGAGGCCTCCCCAGCCATGTGGAACTGTGAGTCAAACAAATATCTTTTCTTTATAAATTACCCAGTCTCAGGTAGTATCTTTATAGCAGTGTGAGAACGAACTAATATAGGCAATATGTGAAAGTTAATGGATACCAGAAAAATCTGACAAACCAGACAGCAAAAGATTAAACAAGAAAAGATGGGATTAAGAGTGCTAAATAGGCCAGGTGCGGTGGCTTACGCCTGTAATCCCAGCACTTTGGGAGGCTGAGGCAAGCAAATCATGAGGTCAGGAGTTTGAGACCAGCCTGACCAACACAGTGAAACCCCGTCTCTACTAAAAATTCAAATATAAGCTGGGTGTGGTGGCACGTGCCTGTAATCCCAGCTACTCAGGAAGCTAAGGCAGGAGAATTGCTTGAACCTGGGAGGCACGGTTTGCAGTGAGCTGAGATCACACCACTGCCCTCCAGCCTGGGTAACACAGCGAGACTCTGTCTCAAAAAAAAAAAAAAGTGTTAAATAATATGAAAGAACAAAGGTAACTACTAGAACAGAAATACAAGACTTCCTAAATACCAAATGAAATTTTAAAATAAAAGAGTAAAGAAAGCACACCAGAAAGTATTATAAAATTAATATAGTAAATTATGACATTAAAATATATGGCAGAGTTGAGATATCTCAGTCATATCACCAAATGTTAATGATTTAACTCAAGTACTGAAATGTAAAAGATATTCATTTGGATTACAAGACAAGACCCAACTACCTTCTATGTATAAAAGTCACATCTAAAACATTGTTATTGTAAACAGTGCTACAACAAACATAGTCAATAATAATTTATTTGTACATTTTAAAATAACAGAGTGTAACTGGATTGTTTGTAACTCAAAGGATAAATGCTTGAGGGGATGGATACCCCATTCTCAATGATGTACTTATTTCATATCACATGCCTGTATCAAAACGTCTCATTTACCCCATAAACAAAGAAATATATAAATATATCCTACTATGTACCCTCAAAAATACAAATTTAAAAAATTTCAAAAAAAAGGTGAATAAAATAATTTTCTTCAGAAAAGTAAAAAGGAAGGAATGAAATAAGCTATAAACAGTAAATGAAAAAATAATAAAGAGATAGTAGTGATCCTGATATAAAACAAGAATTCAACTAAAAAAGTATTACACATGGCAAAGGATACTTTTTATTGCTAAAATCCACAGCTAACAAAGAATATAATAGGTATAAACATCTATGCCCCCAAAAACATAATGTATTTACAAAGTCAATAGTAGTCATATATAAAACCAATACTCAGAGGACATAAGGGTAGCAAAACCCCATTACAATGGCAACAAAGATGAAATACTTGCTAATAGCAAGAACACACAAAACCTGTATAAAGAAAACTTTACAGCACCCATGAAAGATAATGTAGACTCGAACAAATAAAAAGACATCCCTTATCTCAGGTAAGATAATTCAACATCTTAAAGATGTCATTTCACTCTAATTAATGTATACATTTAATGCAATCCCAGAATTACGAATAGACTTTTTATGAATCTGGACAAGTGTACACTAAAATTTATAGGGAACATGCAAGAAGAGCTAGAAACTCACTGAAAAAGGAAATCTCGATGGGGAACTTTCCCTCGCAGACATTAAAGTTTAGATCCCATAATTATAACAGTGTGGGGCTGCTGCGTAAATAGCCACATAGACTGGTGGGATAGAATACGACATCCAGAAAAACACCCAAGAACGTATGAAAATTTAAAATATGAGAAAAGCAGCATCTCAAATTATCGGGACAAAAATGGACTTTTAAATACATGTTGCTAAGACAACTAGACAGACATTTGGGAAAACAGATAAAAATTAGATCCATAATTTACATCATACACAAAAACAAAGACCAAACATCAGAAAACTAAATATAAAAATACTAAAATACATAAGACTTAGAAGCAAACATGGGTAAATTCCTTTATAGCCTGAGTGTAAGAAAAAACTTTTTAACTGTGATTCAAAGTTTAAATGTAATAAAAGAAAAAAAAGATTCATCTGACAACATTTTATTTGCTGTGGCAAAAATATAAGCAAAGTCAACAGATAAATCGCAAACTGGAAAAAACTGCAACATATATCACAGATAAAGTACTGATATCTCTGATATATAAATAACTTTAAAAATTAATAGAAAAAGTAAAAAACAAACTGAAAATTGAGCCAAAGACATAAACAGGTAATTCAAAAATTACATAAAAATGGCTAAGTATAGGAGAATATAGCAATTTCACTTATAAGAAAAAGGAAATTAAAGCTATATTGAGATATAATTTCTTACATGTAAGTGTGACAAAAATGAAAGTTAGACCACACAAACTGTTGACAAGGCTGTGAGGAAACAGTCATACATTGCTGGGACAAATGCAAGTTGGTTTTACCCTTAAGGAAGGAAATTTAGCGACATCTAGCAAAACTGTGTATTAGTCCACCCTTTCATCCTACAATTCCTCTTCTAGGAATTCACTCTGAAGACACACCTTCAACAATACAAAAATATATGTGCACAAGCTCCTTGATGCAGCAACGTTTGCAACTGAAAGATATTGAAAACAATATAGCCACACATGAGAGTGACCAAATCAACAGCTATAATCACATAATAGAGTACTGTGCCAGGCGCGGTGGCTCACGCCTGTAATCCCAGCACTTTGGGAGGCTGAGGCGGGCTGATCATGAGGTCAGGAGATAGAGACCATCCTGGCCAACATGGTTAAACCCTGTCTCTACTAAAAATACAAAAATTAGCTGGGCATGGTGGTGGGTGCCTTTAATCCTAGCCACTTGAGAGGCTGAGCCCGGAGAATGGCTGGAACCCAGGAGGGGGAGGTTGCAGTTGAGCCAAGATCATGCCACTGCACTCTAGCCTGGTGACACAGCAAGACTCTGTCTCAAAAAAACAAAACAAAACAAAACAAAACAAAGAGTACTGTGCAGCTGTAAAAAAAAAAATAAGGAAGACATTTATGAAATAATATAAAGTGATACCCAAGTATCTATAGTATGTTAGCTTTTCTATAAGAAGAAGGGGAAATATAACATACATTGACTTCATAATTTTCACAAAAAAAAACCGCCAAGAAATTAATGACATTGGTTTCCAACAGTGGATGGTAGAGGTGATGTAAAAGAAGTGATATGTGCTTTTCTGTATGCACTTGTTTGTACAGCTAGACTTTTAGAACCACGTTATAATGTTTTACATATTAAGAAATCAACAGAGATGGGCAAAATGAAACTAAAATTAAAAACAAAGAGTCATAAACAAACCTAACTTAATTTCCAATAAATACATAACCATATTCTAGTGAAAGAAAAAAAATAAACCAAATAATTTTCAACACAACGGTTTGCATATATTTAGACTGAAGAGAGAACAGAAAATATATATTGAACCCTAGTTAGTAGGTTTGTTTTGCTAAGATTAATATTTCTGGAAATACTTCTTGAGTATTCTATGTTGAACAATAAGTAAATATATGAATAATAATGAAGTTAAGCTTCTCACTGTCAGAGAAGGGAATTACAGAAATGGGAAGAGTGAAGGCTGGAATAAACTCCTTGATGTTGGACTAGAATGGGGGTATCATGAACTTTTGCCTTTTTTTTTTTTTTTTTTTTTTTTTTTTTTGAGACACAGTTTCACTCTCGTTGCCCAGGCTGGAGTGCAGTGGTGCGATCTCATCTCACTGCAGCCTCCGCCTTCTGGTTTCAAGCGATTCTCCTGCCTCAGCCCCCCGAGTAGCTGGGACTACAGGCATGCACCACCACGCCCAGCTAATTTTTTGTATTTTTAGTAGAGATGGGGTTTCACCGTGTTGGCTAAAATGGTCTCGATCTCTCGACCTCATGATCCATTTGCCTTGGTCTCCCAAAGTGCTGGGATTACAGGCATGAGCCACCGCACCCGGCCACTTTTGCCTTTTATGATAGATAGCTAAAGGCTGGGTGTGGCGGCTCATGCCTGTAATCCCAACACTTTGGGAGGCTGAGGCAGGTGGATCACCTGAGGTCAGGTGTTTGAGACCAGCCTGGCCAACATGGTGAAACCCCGTCTCTACTAAAAATAAAAAAATTAGCTGGGCATGATGGCCGGTGCCTGTAATCCCAGCTACTCAGGAGGCTGAGGCAGGAGAATCACTTGAACCTGGGAGGCAGAGGTTGTAGTGAGCCAAGATCACGCCATTGTACTCCAGCCTGGGCAAAAGAGCAAAACTCCGTCTCAAAAAAAAAAAAAAAAAAAAAAAAAAAAAGACAGAAAGATAGATGGATAGACAGGTAGAGGGATACATAGACAAAGAGCCTAGAATCGGTGATACTCACTAACAATGATTGCCACTCGTTCCCAGGTCTGAGTTTCTATAATAAGTACCATTCCCCATTTAAAGGAACCAGAGCTGGGGCAAAGGAAGCACAAGATTCTGTCAGAAAGAAAATAAGTTTTCAAGAACTGCTGGAGACATTTCAGAATGACAAAAGAACCATCTTGAAGGGGCTCACACTAGCTAATTCTGGGACAATTTGAGCATAAAAGTAAATGATGATAGTACTGAAGTATAAACAACTGAATAAAAGAAGAATCTATAAATTTTTATCAATATAAATAAATTAATACATTGAAAATAGGGGAGAAAAGAGAACTCATCCTCGGAATAGATGTCCACTAATAAATGTGGAACAAATGATGGAATTAGAAAATTGTCATTTGGCAAACATCTTTTTCTTTGTATTATTATTATTATATTTTTTATTTATTATTATTATACTTTAAGTTTTAGGGTACATGGATGAAATTGGAAATCATCATTCTCAGTAAACTATCGCAAGAACAAAAAACCAAACACCGCCTATTCTCACTCATAGGTGGGAATTGAACAATGAGAACACATGGACACAGGAAGGGGAACATCACACTCTGGGGACTGTTGTGGGGTGGGGGGAGGGGGGAGGGATAGCATTGGGAGATATACCTAATAGCAAACATCTTTGTAATAGTTGATTTCAACAAAAAATATCAGCAAATGCTAAAAGATGAAAGTTTGAAGAACAAGATTTTACATAGTCTAGAAATATGTGTGTACAAAACACTTATACATTACAAAGAAATGGTAGCTTTATAGTGGAGAAAACCTTAATGGACAACAGTTTAAGTAATCAAAGTTAATGTCACCAGTAATGGAACAAGTTGATATCATGTGCCACCTAGTATGATACATTGAGAAGGAAGCAACATCACCTTTGTGGTATTCCTGACAAAAATGCATAACTTCAATCTAATCTTGAGAAAACCTCAGACAAACCCAACTTGAGGGACATTCTAAAAAATAACTGGTCTGTAATTTTTAAGAGTCAAGGGCATAAAAGTCCAGGCAAGACAGAGATGAGAACTCTAAAGGGAACTGACAACTAAAGGCAACATGTGACCCTGGACCAGGTTTTTTTTTGTTATTGTTTCAATTTACTAAAAAGTATATGACTGAGACAATTGGCAAAACTGAGGCTAGTATTATTATGTGGACATTAATTTCCTGGTAATTGTATTGTAGTTATGTTGGAAATTGCACATTAAAGCATTTAGGAGTAAAGGGGTGATTTATAGACAGATAGACAAACAGACAAATAGGGGAAGAAGAGAAAGAACGGGAGAGGGAGAGAGAGAAAATGGGATGGTAAATCTATTGTGGTAAACTGTTAGCAATTAGGGAATCTCTATAGAGAGTTTATTAACATTCTTTACACTATTCTTGAAACATCTCTGTGCATTTGAAACTACCTTGAAAAAAAGGAGTTAGAAATATTGGTGGAAGAGAAAGTAAGTTGGAAAAAAAACAAATTTGACGATGGGTTGATGATCATTGTTGAAGCTGAGTGATGGGCACATACAGATCAGTCTGTTATCATCTTGACTTTTGTATGTGTGAAACGTTTCTTAGCTAACAACGTGTGTTTTAAAGGTGAGAACAATACATATGGAGTATGTCATCAATAAAAAATTGAGACATTCAAATTTTGTTTTTCCCAACATGAGTGACATTGGGTACATTCCTTATTTTTTCTGACTTACAGTGTTCTCATCTGTAGAATGGGAGCAATACCCTCTGTACAACTCTCTAGGGTAAACAAAATTTTGTGAGCACAAGTGCCTTAAGGATGCAAATATATATGCATGACTTTATGATTCTAATAAATTGATATTGAGATTATAGGCAAGACAATTTTTTTTCTTTTCCCTGTTTTCAACAGAATAAATGCCAAGTATTTTAGCATGGCATACAAAGCCCAGCATTATTTGATATCTGCCTCTCTCTGGGCTTCATTCCATATCCCGGAACCAACACCGGGATTGTCTTCCCAAATGTATCAGGGAATCCCCAATTTTGGGCTTCTGCTCAGGTGCTTCCTTTGCAAAACATACACTTTCCTCTGCCCCGCTGTCTACCTGGAAAATATCCACTTACCTTCTAATAGCCAAGTCAAATGTCACTTCTTCTACAAGATTTTCCTAGGCACCTCCTCATCCCCTCTACCTCCAGGTTTATAGCTGAACACACCAGGTATTCTGCCACTGGGATTGCTGATAATTTATTGCCCACATTTGTCTTCATGGCTGTCTTCTCCACTGGATTGTGGGTTCGCTGAGGGCAGGAACTGCAACTTATTTATCTGTATTCCCAACTGACTCACAACAAGCCCATAATAAATAATTGGTGGGTTTTTAGGGTTTTATCATCATCATTCATATCTCCTTACAGAGGAGCTCATGACCAATGAAGGCACAATTCTGCAGAGTAAACAAATGCAAATGGGGTGTGGGAGACTGGGTTTAAGCCATGGCTCTGATCTTGAGCAAATAACTTCCCCATACTGGACTTCAGTTTCCTTTTATCTGCTGAAAGAAGAGAACTGGACAATCAATAAGCTCCCTTCCAATACTGCATTTTATACTTCCCATTCCTCAACAATAGGACTTTGAGGCTGTGTACAAACTATCCCCTAATTGAGAAGTTGGAAATGTAGTTTCTCTGCACCTCATGAAGAGGGACTTAGACTTTCTATTAGGAGCTGCAACCCCCTGGTTTAAACCAACCCAAACCAGAGCAGTCCTTCATGCTTCCCTGCACAGCTCTTATCTGACCTTAATGATTCCTGCTCTGTAAGAGATCCATTGAGCTGTAATTACTAATTGATGTTTGTAAAGTCTTTGAAATTCTCAGGTGACAGATGTAATCAAAGGCCAATTTATTATGATAATTGTTATTAGTACAGCTCCTCACTATTTGTTGATGTTAATGGCAGGGCCAGCAGGTGTTTCAAGATTGACCGAGGGACTTAGGCTGGCCATGTTTGGCGGGAGGAAAAGAAAAATATGAGTGCATAAGGGATTTGGGATCCTCCTGGTTCTAGTGCACCCATATTCCTCTATGAAGCTATCTTGTGGGACTAGGGCTCAGCATGAAACGGAGCAGTAAATGCACAGGACTTTTAACTGCATTTTTTACATGCACAGATTCAACCCCAGCTCGTTCTCTTGTTTCTGGAGTATGCTTCAGCAAATCATAGCCTCTCACAGCCTTGGCTTGCTTGTGTGTTAAATGAGAATACATATAGTGCCAATTTACACTTGCTGTGATTCGAGAATCTGTTTGAGACAAGCAATCGTGGATGTGGGAAGAAGCGTTAGGAGACTGTTGAGGTTGTCCAGGCAAAAGATGTTACTATCCAGAACTACGATGGTGGCACTGGAGATGAGAAAAGTGCATGGATTAGAGAGAACTTCAGAGTGTAGAACAAAGAGAACTTGGTGATCGCTGAATATAGAAGGTGATGTATAGCAGGAAACCCAGACTTGCTGATAGGAAAGATGCAGGAATAACTTTGAAGGAGATGAATGAATCACTGCCTACTATTTTCATCAGTGTCTTGTACATATGGTTTATGTCAATCTCTTCAACTGTGTAGCCCAATAAATTGCATTTATGGGTTTGCAAACTTGAGGACCATGATGTACAAGATGACACTTGATGAAAATTCAGCCTCTAGGAGGAAAGGGACTGCAGAAGAATTGTCCCACTTCTCCACTTGCCTCTCCGTAAGTATGACATTCCCAAAGTTCCTTTGACATCTCAATCCCTCTCTTTCTTTCATGCAGCCAGTGTGTCAGCTGCCATCTCTGGAAACCCTGGACTTCACTAATTTTTTTCCTCCTCCTGAATTCCCTGATCCCATATCATGTTCATACTCTATTCAAATTTGATCCATGGGTTTAAAAACTCTGCCCGTATGGATTCTGCTTGTTCTTTCCTGAGTGTACCTCTACGCTGTATCCCACCTGTGATATGTAATAGCAATATCTGACATTAATTGGATGTTTATTGCATGCCAAGCACTGTGATAAGTGTTTTATTCATCTTATTATTTAATATTTAGAAACATTCTTATAAAGTTGATACTATGGGTGTTAATGTTTTCCAAAAGAAGAAGAGACTCAGAGAGCCTAAGTCACTTGCCTAAGGTCATGTAGCTGGTCAGTGACAATCTATGCAACAGGAAAGACCCCATGCTAGACATATTAATCAAAAATACTGAGGTGAAACAAACTTGGAAGTTCATTAATCTTATTTAATAGCATTAATGCCATTTTATAGTGCAAGAAACAGAATCTGTGAGTGCAAATGTCTCCATTAACTTTTTATATTTTAACCTCAGATTTCATAGGATTGATATAAGAGGGACTAATTGAGTGTTTGAGCAAAAATGTTCTGATGACATTGACCAGCATCAACTCAGGGCTTCTTATACAAGGATATATGTGATAAATCACCCTCTTAGTGTCTTTCATGAAAAATATGTATGCTTCCTTCAAGTAAGAGAAGCTATGCAAATCTGCCACATGCTCTTTTTTTCCTTGGCTTCGAGGAAGCTCAGGAGATACAGATAGTGTACCCTGCGCTAACCACCTATACTAGGCCTCTGGTGCAATGATTACTCTTTATTCCACTATAAGATTCTTAGACTAATTTAAACTTTTTATTTTAGGGCCTGGTGCAGTGGCTCCTGCTTGTAATCCCAGCACTTTGGGAGGCTGAGGCAGGCGGATTGCTTGAGGTCAGCAGTTCGAGACCAGCTTGGTCAACATGGTGAAAACCCATCTCTGCTAAAAATACAAAAATTAGCCAGGCATGGTGGTGCATGCCTGTAGTCCCAGCTACTTGGGAGGCTGAGGCAGGAGAATCACTCGAACCTGGGAGGCGGAGGTTGTAGTGAGCTGAGATCATGCCACTGCAATCTAGCCTGGGTGACAGAGTGCGACTCTGTCTCAAAAAATAAAATAAAAGTAAAAAAAAAAAATTTAGTTGAACATGTATACATACATACTCATATATACACATACATCTATATATATGCATGCTAAAATATTTATGTGTATATGCACATATGCTGAATTCTTGTTCTGTATATAAATTTCATAAAATTTACAGTTAAAAATTTAGATTCACATACCCAAGTGTTTCCACCAAAGATACTTCAAAGTTTTCCAATAACTGAATTGAGTATCAGTTTTAACATGTGTGTGTATGTGTGTGCGTGCGTGTATGTGTGTGTGTGTTTTAGCAAGTATACCTTTACTTGAAAGGTCCTTTGCAAAGAGTTATCACGCCTACCATTTACTTGCTACAAAGGTCCTAGTGAGCTTGAAGGACACATCTCATCCCTGTTTGACAGAGGGGAAACTGAGGTTTGGCAGGCAAGTATTCTGTCTATGGAGCTGAGAAACGGAAAAGCCAGTTCTAAAACCCATGGATACCATTTCCAAATTCAGAAGTTTCTCTACGTTTTCACCATCTGAGGGCAATCAGTCCAAGCTTCACGAGGTTCCTTACATTGTAGGGGCCTGATGGAGGCAGAGATGCTGCTATATAGAAACTGAGGCTGCTATTTCCATGAACTTTGTTGGGACTGGAGTCTGGAGCATTTATCCCTGAAGGCCCAGGCTGACAAGATTATCAGCTGTCAACATTTGGGTAACCTTCATCTCCCTTTCCAAATGAATTTAAAGTATATTTGCATGGGAAGGAAAATGTTCTTGCTCCCTGAGGTCTCATACCATGATAATAAAATCTGTAGAAACTGTAAGTGGATGAAAAAATAAATTAGCAACCTGGGAGAGCTCATCTTGGTATCTGCACAAGGTGACACTTGGGGAATTTCTATCTTACCTAAGGAGAGAAGTCTGGGCCCCAACAGAGCTCCAGCAGGGGTTTAGAGTTTTAAGGCTCAAACAATGGAATGGAGGCCTGGAAGCAGGGATGCCCAAGTGAGTGGGTGAGCCCCAGGAGATGGAGTCCACTGAGGACTGGGAAAGAGTTCTAGGCAGATAAATGGGGCATGGAACCTAGGCTCTGGTGACAGACAAGAGCTGTGAGTGGATGTTTACCCGATTGAGATTTTCCTAAGGAGTAATGGAAAGGTTGTAATGATAATCCTGGAATCAAAGTGTCTAGTTCAGTCTTCCTCTCCACTTCAACAGGGCTCTGCAGAGCTAATAAAATCCAGAAATCGATTCCTTACATAGACTATAGTGACAAGTCAGCAAACAGTTACGTGGGGGCCTCTGGGTCACAGCTCTCTGTTGCCTTGGCTCAGCTACCGATGGGTGGTACAGGTCTAAGGTCTGCTGAGTTATAGAAGCATTGGAAGACCGTTGCTTTTCAGGGTGGAACAGCAGCACATTGAGTTTCAGGCATTTCTTTACCATTCCTCCATGGAGGTAAAGGGGAAAAGCTGTTACTAAAATCCCTCCTTCAGTGCGAAGTAACTGAGACCCCATGGGATTCCAGGGGCTTCTAGGTATTCGTCCATCTACTGACAAAAATGTAGTCACTTTGTGAGACCAATCAAGGAAGCAGCATAGGTGAAAGCACCTTGCTTAATATCTGAGACACAGCAGGTGCTCAAGCAATTGAAATTCCTCGGGATTTGTGGTATGAACTGCCCAGGTGCTTCAGGAGCAAGTCTGGGTATTATAAGAATATGAAGGGGAGGCTTAGTCATCATGGAAAATTGTGGTAGTCATTGGGGAAGTTCTCAAATATTCCAGTTCTCCTAGGCATATAGAAGGCACTGCCTTATTCTTTCTGAAATTAAGTGTGGCCATGTGGTTAGCCTTGGCCAGTGGAATGTGAAAATGCTATGCACCACTTTGTGTGGAAACTTGCAGAACGAATGCTCTATTTGCCACATTTTTCTTTCTCAGACTTGGTGGTGGTGTCAAGATGGACATTCTGTTGGCCTGAGTCTCTGCCTGCAACAAGCAGAGACCCTCTGCTGACCCATTTCAAATATATAGCAGAAGTGATCCAGTGAGATTTTGTTGTTGTTACTACGGAATAATTTAGCTTATCTTAACCAATATAGGAGTTTTCAAATAAACTTCCTGATGGGGTATCCAAGACCCAAACTGCCATGTGATCTCCTGATGATCTTAACTCGAACCCTCTAGAGCTTATATCTACAGCTTCTCATTCCACGTCTATCTGAGGTTTTCATAAGTGACATGCGAACAGTCACTGAACTAACAAGAGAAATAAGAAATGGGGTAGAACGGGCAATATCATACCCAAAAGATAAGATCAATTGTGCCAAAAGACTCAACAGGAACAGATATCAGGCTTGAAACTGTCAGAGACCTTTGAACCAGAGCAACTCCATCTTGAATAGGGGCTGGATAAAATAAGGCTGAGACCTACTGGGCTGTATTCTCAGGAGGTTAGGCATTCTAAGTCACAGGAAGAAACAGGAGGTTGGCATGAGATACAGGTCATAAAGATGTTGTTGATGAAACAGGTTGCAGTAAAGAAGCCGGCCAAATCCCACCAAAAGCAAGATGGTGACAAAAGTGACGGCTGGTCATTCTCCTGCTCATTATATGCGAATTATAATGCATCAGCATGCTAAAAGCCACTTCTACCAGCACCATGACAGTTTATAAGTGCTATGACAACATCAAGAAGTTAGCCTATATGTTCTGAAAGTGGGAGGAACCCTCAGTTCCGGGAATTGCCCACCCCTTTCCCAGAAAACTCATGAATAATCCACCCCTTTTTTTAGCATATCATTAAGAAATAACCACAAAAATGGCCAACCAGCAGCTCATACTGCTGCTCTGTCTATGGAGCAGCCATTATTTTATCCCTTAACTTTCCTAATAAACTTGCGTGGACTTGCCTAGAATTCTTTCTTCCACAAGAACCAAGAATCCTCTCTTGGGGTCTGGATCCGGACCCCTTTCCAGTGACAAAACCATGTATGGGAAGTTAAACTAAGAGGAATACAGCCTGGGGTGAGTCATGGGTGAGTCAAGGCGGTCAACAGCTGGGACACAGACACAAGTCCTAAAGTCCTCCAAAGTTAGGAAGGTGTGTGCTTCTATGTGGAGTTTACTGGACAAATCGGTATATGCCAGGTAAGGATGCTCCAACCCTCTTCCCCCTCAGAAGAGGAGCCTCTGGAAAGCAGCCAAAAGAAAAAAGAATAGTCCAACTGTAATGCGATAAGATACTTTAATATACATTGTCTAATTTACTCTCTCCCGATTTTTTTCAGGCAGATCATTAATCATATTCTCCATCTTGAGATGTTAAGTAAACTGTTCAAGTTCACATAGCTGAGAGCAGCCAAAATTCAAAGCCAAGTCTGTCTGATGCTCAACTTTCAGTTCTTTCCACTCTATCATGCCACAGAAAACCCATCCATGTGCAACCATTTCTTTAACAGTGGTTGGACACAAGTGAATATAATTTCTCCCAATTCATTCAGAGACACAGAATTTTCCCTAACCTAGCTCTACCTACATAATCCCCACTATTATAACGTGATTATACTGCAAGCATCATGACCAATTCAACACAGCATCTGGTTTCCAAGTGCTCTCAAGAAGCAATTGAGTTCAAGAACTGGAGGAGGAAGTAGGAGAGAGAGAACAATCACCCTGCTACTTCCCACTTCTCTTATTTAGCTTAGCATTTGGCAGAGGCATCATCCAGGTTAAATGTACCCCTACATGATGGAAAGGATATGACAAGAAAAGACTTTTATCCTCTGCATAAATAGAACATGCATAACAGCATTGCCCAACAAAAGGTGGCTTCTGATGGATATTTGCATGAGTTTGCCACACTTGTTTTGCATCCAACCGTTAATTATGGTCCTTTCAACTTCACAATTACGGCTAATGGTGGTGAGGATGCAGAGAACAGTAGATTCAGCAGACCTCATTCTGGGAAGAGTGTGAAACAAACAATGCGAAACTGCACCCACCCGCTGTTTACAACTGAGACAGCTACCCTGGGTACCATTTGGAGGATTTGGAGGAAATCAAGGCTGCCCAGGAGCCTGGAGCTTGGGAAATGAGACATCTGGGGAAAAAAATCTTACTACTATGATGGAGAAAAAAGGTCCTTTAGGACTTTTTTATCTATGGTGAAAATGGCTCAAACAACATCTCTCATTCTACGCTGAATGGAAATTCAGACTGTACTGACACCTACTTGGTGCTTTTCATTATTCAATATCCTTTTCTTATTTAATCCTCAAACAGACTGTGTGAAGTATATATTACTATTTGAATTTATAAGTGAGGAAACAGATTCATAGACAACAAGAAACAGTTCATAGTCTCATTCTTTCATTAATCCATCAAATGATTATTAGGTGTCT
The DNA here is from genome assembly GCF_028858775.2 of Pan troglodytes. Classification (NCBI taxonomy): domain Eukaryota; kingdom Metazoa; phylum Chordata; class Mammalia; order Primates; family Hominidae; genus Pan; species Pan troglodytes. Next base: position 48,568,311 of record NC_072419.2, read on the forward strand.
ATTATGTGTTAAATAGTACACTCAGCATGGAGGATATAGCAGCTAAAAAAAAAAAAAACCCAAACACACCAACCACAATTCATCACTCTTGGAGCTCTCAGCATGCTGTGGGAGGCATGCAGTACCCAACAACATGTGCAAATAAAATACATATATATCTAGTGTAATATAGAAAGATAGTGGGTTAACATATGAGTGAGTGCTGGTGGGTGGTTCTTAGGTAATATGGTTGGACTCTTCTCTGGAGATGTGAGATTGAAACTCAGGCCTGAAAAATGAGAAGGTACTAGCTCGGCAAACAGTGAAGAAAAGACAGATGTACGTAAAATGCACCCTGAATTAAGACCCCAAAGTGAAAAACATGTTGGGATGTTTGAGAAATAATGTCTTAGGAAAGGTTCAAGACAGGAGGCTTAGTTAAAATCTAGCAGGCATGTCTGAACCATATCTGAAGAACAGTGATAGGTTCTGGGCAACTCTTTTTGAGGAGAACATGATGGGGAAAAGAAGCCTATCAGAGAAAAGGGTAAGTAGGATGAAGGATACCCAGAAATTATGCCATGTGAAAAATAAAAGAAGTAATAGCATGTTAATTATCAATGAGAAACAACTTGAGTGGCCAGAGGAGGGTAGTTGGTACTGCCTTATTTTCTCTGAAAGGCTAACAAAGGAAAGAACGTTTTGATTTGTTCAAATCAATACAAGTGGCTACAAGGGGAGAGTCAAGGAGACAGAATTTAGCTCTATGTGGGAAAAAAGCTTTAACAATTTTACCTGCTCCACAAAGGAATCAACTCCCTTTCACTCCAGCAATTTGCATTGATCAAGCTGAAGCAATACAATGTGTTGCTAAGAATGCTTTATTGGAGATTTTTTTTTGGCTTCTCGTCTAGACTAGATGACACTTCAAAGTCCTTCCTACTCTACGATGCTATAGTTCTATAATATTGCTATATCCAAAACAAATGGTTACAACATGGTCTAATTCATAAGAGACAGGTGTTGTGAATTAGGCACCAAAGACAGTGTGCCAGGACAAATGGGACTACATTTTTATCTGTAAGAAGGCATCAATGGGTAAATGTGAGATTACTAATTGGAACAAAATTCCCAACACAAGTGCCTGTGAACAACTCTTGTGTCATGAAAATGCCTGCAAGAACCCTGAGCACCATATCTTATAGTGCATGCCACACTTGAACTCTGCATGGTGTTCACATGGCTGGGTTAAAATACTTCATATTCACAGATCAACAAAGAGTCTATAAAATGTCTTTATCCTCATGCTGATAATAGTAAACATTTAATGACTGACTTCCACATTCCTAATGTGAAACCTAAGGATTCATTATTCGATACATTATTTCACTTATTTATTTTTGTTCTCTCCCCCACTAGAATGAAAACACGATGAGATCAGGGATCTTTGCTTGACTCACTGCTGCATTCTCAGCACTCAGAAAAATGCCTTTTTTGACATATTGCATGTGCTTGACAGATGTTTCCTTAATTAATCCATCATATCTAATTATTTTAGTAGTTTACTGAAAGTCACACAGCTACTAGGGTTTTGTACCTAGGCAGTCTGATAGTAAAGGTTGAATTCATAGCCACTCTGTTAACCTGACAAACCATCCTTAACATCCATAGAACAAAGATGTCCAGACCTCAGAATTCTCCTACCCTGCCTTGACTAAAACTTGCAGGTAGAGTAGGGAGCAATGAAATTTGTTGATAGTAAATTATTCCACCTGGCTCACAACTATCCTGCAACAAATGCCCATTTCTGCTTTCTTTCACTTGAGTTTAATATAACTCTATCTCATCCTTTGTCTTTAATCTTTTAGTGACAGAAATATGGGTAATTCTGATCTTTCTTTGACCTAAGCTGTTTTCTTTCTCTTTCACAACGGAGCAAAACAACACTTTTTTACCTCCCCGCCACCCCATATCAAACCTAGTGCCTTCATTTTCTGGCTTTTTTTATAGTTTTGATTTTCATGTTTACTTATAGTTTTCTTTATTTTCTTCATTTTTCTCTGTTGACTGTTGTTTCTCAGCTTTTTAAGTATAGATTGGAGAGCTGACTTTGTTTAAAAGAACTATACTTTTTAGTATTCTCAGTATCAGAAATAAAACAGTAATTATGTATTCCCTCTTGTCTAACATGAGAAAATGAGCAGATTTTTATTTACATTCATCCATCTTCCAACTTTGTCTTAGTTTTTGTTGACAAAATAGTGAATTATAGATCCAGATTAGAACTGTTAAGTTTTTACATTATGCATCTTTGCCTTAAGTAGTTACATTTTACATTAACCTTCCATTTTGTAACACATTTAGAGCCATTATTGAGCATTAATGCTATGTTTAATTAGTTTTATGCTCACTGTAGGTCTTCGTATTCCACATTTCTCAATTCTTGATTTCTTTATTTTGATTCATTGCTCAGTCAATTGCTCTGTGAATGATTTATTAGAAGCAGGGAACGTGGGAGCCCCTGGATACCGAGAATGGCTTTCTGATGTATTTGCACACGAACAACAACTTGGCTGATAAGGAATTTGTGGATTATAACACTTTCTCCTCAAAAATCCTCCAGGCTTAACATCATTGTCTGCTGCCCTCTATGATATGGAAAAATTTGAGAGGGACCAGGCAGAGATTTGTTAGACTGAGAATGGCTGTTCTGCTTCAATGACCCTTTCACCCAACTCTTCTCAAGTAAAATTTAATACTAAAGACAGTCATTTGAAACAGTGTGTAGTTTTTCCTTTGCCAGAAAAGTACAGCCTTCTGAGTGCCCAGCTCCCATTGCTTTTCCCCTGTCTGTTCCTGTGAGGTCAAGTGCACCTGCAAGACATGTGGCATAAGCACTCATCCAATTCCATTCCTGCCTGTGTTTCATTACTCGGAATCTTAGTTACAAAGCACACCATATGCATGGTGTGGAATAGAAGGCACAGGTAATTAAATGGCCTTGTTCATTTCTGATGCAGTGTCAAAACTGCTTCTGAGATGAGGCAGTTTCAGAGTGAGATCCTTTTTTTTTTTTTTTTTTTTTTTCTCTATGGCAAATCCCTGAGTCTTGAAGAGGGAGGTCTCTGATATGATGTTTGGGGAGCAAACTGTCGGAGGCATTTGAACCTGAGCAACTCCATCTTAAATAGGACCTGGGTAAAATGAGGCTGAGACCTACTGAGATGCATTCCCAGATGGTTAAGGCATTCTAACTCACAGGATGAGATAGGAAGTTGGTACAAGATACAGGCCACAAAGACCTTGCTATAAAAACAGCTTACAGTAAAGAAGCTGGCTAAAATCCACCAAAACTAAGATGGCCATGAGAGTGACCTCTGGTAGACCTCACTGCTATACTCCCACCATCGTCAGGACAGTTTACAAATGCCATGGCAATGTCAGGAAGTTACCCTATATGGTCTAAAAAGGGGAGGCATGAATAATCCACCCTTGTTTAGCATATCAAGGAATAGCCATAAAAATGGACAACCAGCAGCCCTCAGGGATGCTCTGTCTATGAAGTAGCCATTCTTTTGTTCATTTACCTTCTTAATAAACTTGCTTTCACTTCACTATATGGACTTACCCTGAATTCTTTCTCACGCGAGATCCAAGAACCCTCTCTTGGAGTCTGGATCAGGACCCCTTTCCTGTAACAAAACCTCTGTGGTTGGCTCAGGGCCAACCACTCTTATGGTGAGGACATTCCTTCTGATGTGCATCTGTTGGTTTCCCGGGTTCTATAGCCATGCTCTATTTCTAGGTTTTCTGAGTATCTTAGTGGGAAGAATAAAGTAAAGCTACTTCTTTCTCATCTCATCATGGAAACTCAACCACAACTTTTGATATGTGCCAAGAGCAGGGAAAGCCACACCTTCTTAGAGGGTTGTGCTGAACTGATAAACTGGCCAGTGTGGGATGCCGAGAACCGAGAACAAGATGAGCCCCAGATGCTTCTGCCAATTTTTATGTCTTCCTGCTCAATACATCAGAGTGCTTCATGCAGCAGGAAGACCAGATGGACAGGTGGAAGGCAGTCTGGCAGCTTCTCTTTGTAGTCTTATGCTCTCTGTGAGGAGTGTTGCTTGAACCAGTAATAAATGCAGAACTGAAATACCACAGTGGAATTTAAATGGGTATGTGGACATTCTAAATGTTAATTAGTTCCTCAATCCGGGTTTCTCACCAAGCACTGACTGCCATTGACAGATTAAACTCTCCATCTTGGCCACCCAGAGCCTGCCCAGGCTGTTCCCCACACACTTCACCAAATCTTGCTTCTGTCTCAGGCTTCCCTTCTCCAGCAAGCTTCTCAGTTCTCCATGTTATACACTGCATAACAAGGCACATGACAGACTTCCTTACATTTCTATAAGCTCTTGGAGGGCACATACTACATAAACTTAATATGAACTGTAGGTCTTAGCATTTGTTGGTATTTGTTAAAAGAAATATGACCACTTTGGGGCTGGGCACGGTGGCTCACGCCTGTAATCCCAGCACTTTGGGAGGCTGAGGCGGGCAGATCACGAGGTCAGGAGACCGAGACCATCCTGGCTAACACGGTAAAACCCCGTCTCTACCAAAAATACAAAAAAATTAGCTGGGTGTGGTGGTGGGCACCTGTAGTCCCAGCTACTCGGGAGGCTGAGGCAGGAGAATGGCATGAACCTGGGAGGTGGAGCTTGCAGTGAGCCAAGATGGCACCACTGCACTCCTGCCTGGGCAACAGAGTGAGACTCTGTCAAAAAAAAAAAAAAAAAGAAAAGAAAAGAAAAGAAATATGAAAATATGACCACCTTGATGGAAAATACAAACTTCTGTAATAAAAGAGGCTAAAGATATTTAGCTTGCAGAAAAGACAATCTTATGGGCACATTTATATAGAGAAGAAAAGGGTGTTAGAAAAGATCTTATGTAACTGAAAGACTATAAAACAAGAAGGTGGTTGCATTGGTTTTGTAGGATGCTAAGAGTGTGAATCAAGAACAATGGATAGAAACTTCAACAGGAAATATTTCAGTAAGTACATTAAAAAGCCTCCTTAGAGACACAGCCCACTCCCTACTCCAGAAAACAGTAAAGCTACCTCAGAGGTAAATGAGTTCTCTGTCATTGGAGGTATTCAAGAATAAGCACTAATGCCAGTTAATTGGTGTTGTAGTATGGATAGAACCATTGTTTTGTGTGTGTTTGAGATTGTTGAATGACCTTTGATATGCTTTCCAGCCCTGTGATTTTCTAATATTATGACTGGCGCCAATCCTCGACCAAAGAAATATTTGACACAAAAATGGCTACCTTGTCTTTGGAGAAACACTATTTTCTAATGTGACCAATGGCAATGACAAAGGGCGTATTAATCACTAATCAACTAAACCATGATTAGTGCATTCCTAGATAGCAAATTGATAGATATTATTATTATATATGAAGAACTTAAGGATCAGAGAGGTCATGTAATTTCCTCAAGTAAAGCACCATCTCTTTACTTTAATACAGGAGTGTGCAAAGGTTTTATGTAAAAAACCATATAATAAATATCTTAGGCTTTGTGGAGCATATAGTCTCTGTTACAACTGTTCAACTTTACTGTTAAGCATCAAAACAGCCATAGACAGTATGTAAATGAACAGGCATAGCTGTATTATTATTTTTTTAATTTAAAGGCATGAGGTAGGATTTGGCCCATGGGCCTTAGTTTTTCAACCTCTGCTCTAGAGCCCTGCTGACTTATCATTTGAGAATGAAAAAATACAAACAACGCAAGGAATGGCCTCCATGTGGCCATACTTACTCCATTGGCTTTGCTGAGTGCCTGGAAGTAGATGCTGTAGCTTTTCAGGGGAGAGAGAGGAGGGTTCCAGTAGCCATTGTATGTCTTATTGTCACCCACTGTAAATGGCTGGGTGACAGGCAGGTTGGCAGGCTTCAACTCAGCAGCAAAGTAGTGTAGAGAATCGAGGCTGGAGGCATTCCGATAGCTCACGGGCACCGAAAAGCACTCAATAATGTCAGCTGCCCTCCGTGACTTCTGAAGTCGCTCCTCCTTGACAACCAGCTGATAAACACTGGACAGGAAAGAGGAGACACAGATGGTTGAGCAACTTTCTGGAAGAATGAGCTTGTTAGCTCTAATGGTGTCAACCCAACTTCTCCTATGTGGAAGCATTGCTTCGGTCTACAACAAAACTCCAGTCCTGAGCATCAGATTTTCAAACCTACCACGTTGTAGAACTTTACCTCCACTTAGCTGTCTCAGAGCCAGCTCACACTAGACACATCTAAAACTCAACTTAGCCCCAACCCCTACAAACCTATCTGCTCCTCCTTCTACATTTCCTTTCTTAGTAAATGGTAGCAGCATCTGACAAGTGGCCAGAATCTGAATCTAGGGCTCATCCTCAGTTCTTAACTCCTTCGTTCTCACTCCTCATCCTAATCAACAGCCTTACAGAAGTCTGTTGATTTGGCTTCTGCAGGTTTGCATCTGCCCCACCTCTCTTTTCTCCTTCCACTGATAATGCCTTGGTTGGACACTTTCCCACTTACCCAGATTCAACTAGTCTCTTTGCCTCTAAGGCACTTGATTTATTAATCACTCATCCTAATCATATGGCTTCCTAATCATATAGCTCTTCAAACACTTTCATAGGCCTTCCATTGTCCAAATTATACAATCTAAACTCCTAATCTTGGCATTTGAAGTCCTCTGTGCCTGCCTTCTGTCTTCCATTTAGAAGGTCTTCTCATGGTATTCCCATCTTCCAGCTACTCCAGACCCCATGCTATTGCACAGACATCTTTTGGATCTCACCTCATGCATTACTGACTTATGCTTCCTCTACCTGCAATGCCCTGCATCCTGGCCACTTCTGGTTTCCTCCAAAGGCTGAGCATGTCTTTCACTTCCTCTATGAAGCCTGTCCAGATATGTCCAGTCTGGATGAATTACCTCCCTCTTTAGTTCCCCTAGAGCTCACCTAATCTCCATCTGCTTTGTTTTCCAATATCATGAGATGGGACTACTCTTTCACTGGCTAGATTGTGACCTTTTACAAAGTAGGCATTGTGGCTTACTTATCTCTGCTTCATTCTCCACCCCCGCCCCATACTGCCCAGCAGGATGCCTGTCACCCAACAAGTGATCAATGAATGCTTGTTCAAATGAATTAAATTGGATTGAATTAAAATTGAAAGCAAACATGAAACCAAATCTGCCTGGATGCAGAAACCCTAATCGGATAAACAGCGATTGCCTTGAGTTCCTGTCTAGTGATCTCATATTGTTCCCTTCAAGTTAGAAGGATGTAAGAAGATGCTAGTGTGTGAATAGAGATGACTGATCCTTTATTGAATATCAACTGATACCCAATGTTAGACTCTCTTTGTAAAAGTTCTTTTAAGGTTTGTAAGTTGGAGAACATTTTTCAATCTCTTTGAATGCCCCACAGTTTATAGTTCTCTGGAATAAATGCTCTTCTTTTAGAAGAGCTTTATTGCACAGATCTCTGGGACTCATGATCTAAAACAGAAGATCCATTGCCCAAAGAGTACCCACTGGAGACTTCTGTGAATTAATGAGGTGGTTGCAGTAGGGGACCCCAAACCAATCATTTAAACAGGGCATAGTGAACCAGCATGTGGTTTATCAAAAATGAAACGTGTTGCAGGCTACCATCCTTCAATCAGACTATCCATCTAAAGACACTTGATTAAGGAGTACAACTTGGGAGATGACAGAGACACAGGACTATTTCATTAAGGAAAAAAGGCTATGGAGAACTGCCCTAAGAAAAGGTGACACACTCAATATGGCAAGTTTTCCTGTGAATTTTCTTGAGCATAGGAATTTTCAGGCATGCGAAAAGGAAGCGCTGGGCATATGAGTATATGCCACACTTAGATGAGTGCAGGTAAACAGCAGCTCAATGACCATGCCTGTTGTACATACACATCTGAGTAAGAACCTGACAGTTCAGAGTGCATGTGAGTGACATGCGAGTGGATGTGGACAATCTCTCAAGAAATGCACACTACATCTGAGGGTGTACCATTTCCAAGTGAGGATCTGTATTACCTGGGCATCTAACTCCAAATGAGTAAATATAACATTCAGATGAACGTGGCTAACCTGAGTGTTTAGACTTCTAAATAAGTGTGTGTAACATCTGAGAATGTGTTAACAACCCAAAGTTTGTGTGTGGGTGTGCACCATCTATGCATGTTCATAATGCCTGTTGAAGTCAATAAACGTTTAAATTAAATTATGATTTCAATAATCACTTCCTCAACTCTAGGGTCCTTCTCAACTGTACAATTCCTATGTTTATCAGGACAGCTAAGCTCAAAGCAGTCACTGAAAAATAGCACAAGGACCTAATACCCAAACCTAGAGGTTGCAGGGCAGAAGGGGAGGGGTGTAACAGAGTTTTCAGGACCTGCACTGCTTTATAAATAACAATATATTCAGGTAAATCTTTGAATCTGGCTTGAATGCTAATAGTAGCTGGACCAGTTGAGGGTCCATTACTTGTGGGACTCTGATCTGTGAGGGAAAGGGCAAACACAAAAGAGCTTCATGAAGCAGACAACCTCTTGGGCTCTCCTGCTGAAGCTCACAACAGCACCTAAGAACACTGCATTGGATTTGGGAGCATGCAACCAAAGCAGTCCTCATATCCTCTTCAGCAGATTAGAAGGAACCAATAGCCTCATCCCCAGGACCAGGAGTTGGAAAGAGCTGGGAGTCCCTGCTTTCTTCTGAGGGCCAGCCTATCCCTAATCACCGCTTGAATCGATCACATCTACATAACAAGGCCTTTGTCTTGCTTTCTCAGACAGACTTCCCATTCTACCTTAAATCCTTCTGTCATCTTTCCCCTCTAATTTGAGACCCCCAAAGCCTTGGGAGCTTCCCTGGGACTGAATCCCCCTCCAAGAATCAGTTCCTACTGTCTCTGGCCCTCCTGTGATGGGATGGATCAAGAGGAACCACATGGCTGTCCTCATTTACTGTCCACAACTAGCATAAGATTCCATAGTTGTGGCCAAGCAAGAAGATGGGTTCTCACCGGGCTCTGATCATTCAAATGCTGCCAAGGACTATTAGACACAGCCATAATATCTCTGTGAGGGTCAGCCTGTATATCCCCATCAGCTCTTTCTCCCCACCAATCTGATTACTGAAGATCCACTTGTCAATTCAACCAAGCTCAAAAGCCAGATTACACATGAGGAGGCTGAGGCCGAGAGGTCAAGTGATTCATGAGGGTCAAACTGCAGCAAAAGTAGAAACCCAGACTTTTCATTCATAGCTCAGTATCCTTCCTTTTTTTTTTTTTTTCTATTTTCTTCTCTTCCTACAAACCAATAAAACGTATAAAGGGGCTTCCAAGCATTTTTTTTTAACTTGGCATCCTAAACTGCTTAGCTCTATCCCAACCAACTCCATATGAAATTACAAAGAATAGCAAAGGGTATTTTTTTTTGGTTTAAACTGTGCAGTCAACATATGGTTCACATACGATTGTGATTATTGTGCCAAAATATACCCAGCAACTCCTTCAGGCCCATGCATTCACAGCCTGTCCATTCAAAAGCAAACCTGCAATGCAGCCAGAAAAATTTAAATCATTTTGTTAGATAAATCTGTTTGCCAGTGGATTCAGCCTCTCTCAAAGACCACAGAACTCTGATTGAAGAGGTGGAGAGAAGAAACAGCACTCACAAGTTGTATAACTTTCCTTTCCTGACACTTTTTAGGAAAGGGTGGGGGAAAGAAACAAGAAATTGGGTATTATTTGTATTTCTTGCAATAGCTTCATTCTCATTCTCTTGAGAATACATTTATCTAAGAGCATATTCTTTTCAGCTTGCTGGTAATGATAAAATCATATCCAAATGTGAATGACCTCCCTTTTGGGGTCATATCTCCAGCTCAAAAACAGTGGTTGCAATAATCTATTCAGAATCATTTTTAAAGAGAAAGGATTTTTTTAGTAGGAAAAATCCCAATAACATGAGAGAAGAATCACCTAAGACACTCACCACACAGCACATAGCATTTACTCATACATTTTCTCCTCTTGTGACACCCTCTCTGTTTCTTCCAATGGGAAGATGGGCATTTATGACCTGTTTTTTCATTACTTATGCCAAGGATCTCTTATTGCAAGGATCTAAGAGTTATACTGTGCCCCCAACTAATTTCATTCACTCTAAGGTGACTTCTGTAAGGTCAAGGAGAGTTTGTACTCTTACTTTCAGTATCTCCTGCTGTCCATCCAAGGCAAAAACCCTCAGAACCTCTCCATAGGCTTTGGAAAAGCCTGCTGCTTGACCATCTTCCTCCCTCTGGACCCTAAGCTAATGGTTTAAATGGTGGCTTGAGATTCTCGGACCAGATTCCACTGAGGGGGACCAGGGACCTATCAGAGCCTCCTTCCATCAGTAACAGTTCCTGTGGCCCTCTTTCTATATCTAGAAAAGTTTCTAGCTAGGAGGTGTATCCTTTCAGAAAGTTGAAGTCAGGTGACAGATGGAGTGTATGCTTTAGCTCACAGGTACAGATTGCCCAACTTCAGAAAGATGCATATTTTAGTCCACGTTCTCCCAGAAGGAGGCATGTCTGAGTTCAGGTTCTTCCAGAAACAGACCCTGAGCCAAAGTTTCACTGCAAATGATGTATTGAGGAAGTAGTCCCAGAAGAAACTAGTAAAGGAGTGAGAGAAAATGGGAGGAAGTGGAGCAAGGGTGTGATATCAGGCAAAGTCCCAGTCTTAGCCTGATCTCATAGGGAGCTCTGGAGCATAAATTATACCCCCAGCATTTGTCTCATCTCAAACCAAAGGCTTTTGAACCTCCAGTGCTGGTCAGTTATTGGTTATGTCTGCACCAGAGAGACATAAACTCTAAGGCACTCCTAACTTTGTGTGAGGGTCAGACAAGGCGGCTCTGGCATCTTAATGGCAACATCCCACAGCAGGTCACACCTGGAAGCCATTTACATCAAAGCACATGGAAGCTGGGAGACGGACACACAGCAGAAAAGGGGAGGTGACAGTGTCTGGGAGGCCAGCAAGAGTGGCTCTGACAGGGCAGTTTTGGACAATGACCATATGAGACTTGTGAAAGGATCAGAGACCTATTTTATCAAGGTAATTTTCAAACTTTGTTTCCAGCACTCCTCATCTGAGAGATACGGTAATCTCTCACCAATCATAGTGGCTTCTCCATCACTGATTCTTCAAGTGAGGGCAGTGAACAGTCATCTCAGAATCTCAATGGAGGGTTGCTCAAGATCAATAGTTCTCAACTTGTGGCTGCATATTATAATTACCCAGAGGGCTTTCAGAATGCTTATTCCTTGGCTCTACTACAGATAAGCTGAATCAGAATCTCTAGGGGTGGGACCCTAGCATCAGTACTTTTTAGAAAAGCTCTCTAGATAGTTAAATGTGCAGCTACAAAATCATAAACCTAGGTGATTCTGATGTTTATACGCTTGCTCTTATGTTTATTCTGATATTTATACCTGTATAGCCAACAGGAGCATTCCCCTCCAGTATTCTCACTCCCTTGGAAGACACACTGATTTGAGTCATTCCAAATTCACCAAAGCATTAATACATAATTACCAGTATTCTGAGTCATTGTACACCACATCTCCTGATTTATTTCTTCCACAGCTTTTATCATAATTGAAACATGTCTTATTTAATTATTTGTTTACTGGCTTTACTGCTTGCCCCCAAATAGGCTGCCAACTTCATGAGGTCTGAGATCTTGCCATCTAGTTCATTGCTTCTAATACCATACTAGACACATAATGGTTTTTCAATAGGTATTTCTTAAAAAAAAGAATTTAAGGTCGAGCGCGGTGGCTCACGCCTGTAATCCCAGCACTTTGGGAGGCCAAGGCGGGTGGATCATGAGGTCAGGAGATCGAGACCACGGTGAAACCCCGTCTCTACTAAAAATACAAAAAAAATTAGCCAGGCGCAGTGGTGGGCGCCTGTAGTCCCAGCTTCTCAGGAGGCTGAGGCAGGAGAATGCCGTGAACCCGGAAGGCAGAGCTGCAGTTAGCCGAGATCACGCCACTGCACTCCAGCCTGGGTAACAGAGCAAGACTCTGTCTCAAATAAATGGAAGAACATTTCAACAAATGTTAAGACTCCGATACAAACAAATGGAAGAACATTCCATGCTCATGGGTAGGAAGAATCAATATTGTGAAAATGGCCATACTGCCCAAGGTAATTTATAGATTCAATGCCATCCCCATCAAGTTACCAATGACTTTCTTCACAGAATTGGAAAAAACTACTTTAAAGTTCATATGGAACCAAAAAAGAGCCCGCATCACCAAGTCAATCCTAAGCCAAAAGAACAAAGCTGGAGGCATCACGCTACCTGACTTCAAACTATACTACAAGGCTACAGTAACCAAAACAGCATGGTACTGGTACCAAAACAGAGATATAGATCAATGGAACAGAACAGAGCCCTCAGAAATAATGCCGCATATCTACAACTATCTGATCTTTGACAAACCTGACACAAACAAGCAATGGGGAAAGGATTCCCTATTTAATAAATGGTGCTGGGAAAACTGGCTAGCCATATGTAGAAAGCTGAAACTGGATCCCTTCCTTACACCTTATACAAAAATTAATTCAAGATGGATTAAAGACTTAAATGTTAGACCTAAAACCATAAAAACCCTAGAAGAAAACCTAGGCATTACCATTCAGGACATAGGCATGGGCAAGGACTTCATGTCTAAAACACCAAAGCAATGGCAACAAAAGCCAAAATTGGCAAATGGGATCTAATTAAACTAAAGAGCTTCTGCACAGCAAAAGAAACTACCATCACAGTGAACAGGCAACCTACAAAATGGGAGAAAATTTTTGCAGCCTACTCATCTGACAAAGGGCTAATATCCAGAATCTACAATGAACTCAAACAAATTTACAAGAAAAAAACAAACAACCCCATCAAAAAGTGGGCGAAGGACATGAACAGACACTTCTCAAAAGAAGACATTTATGCAGCCAAAAAACACATGAAAAAATGCTCACCATCACTGGCCATCAGAGAAATGCAAATGAAAACCACAATGAGATACCATCTCACACCAGTTAGAATGGCAATCATTAAAAAGTCAGGAAACAACAGGTGCTGGAGAGGATGTGGAGAAATAGGAACACTTTTACACTGTTGGTGGGACTGTAATCCAGTTCAACCATTGTGGAAGTCACTGTGGCGATTCCTCAGGGATCTAGAACTGGAAATACCATTTGACCCAGCCATCCCATTACTGGGTATATACCCAAAGGACTATAAATCATGCTGCTATAAAGACACATGCACACGTATGTTTATTGCGGCACTATTCACAATAGCAAAGACTCGGAACCAACCCAAATGTCCAACAATGATAGACTGGATTAAGAAAATGTGGCACATATACACCATGGAATACTATGCAGCCATAAAAAATGATGAGTTCATGTCCTTTGTATGGACATGGACGAAGCTGGAAACCATCATTCTCAGCAAACTATCGCAAGGACAAAAAACCAAACACCGCATGTTCTCACTCATAGGTGGGAATTGAACCAATGACAATACATGGACACAGGAAGGGGAACATCACACTCTGGGGACTGTTGTGGGGTAGGGGGAGAGGGGAGGGATAGCATTAGGAGATACATCTAATGCTAAATGACGAGTTAATGGGTACAGCACACCAGCATGGCACATGTATACATATGTAACTAACCTGCACATTGTGTACATGTACCCTAAAACTTAAAGTGTAATAATAATAAAATAAAATAAAAATAAAAAAAAAGAAAATATAAATTACAGCAACAATGAGAAACTATCACACACACCCATTATAACGGCCATCAGACAAAAGACAGACAACCAGTGTTTGAAAGAATGTGGAAAAACTGGAACCAACATACATTGCTGTTGGAAAGGTAAAATAGTACAGTCACTCTGGGACACAGTCTGGTAGTTCCTTAAAAAGGTAAACATAAAAGTACCATTCATCTAGTTATTCCATTTCTACCTATCTACCCAAAAGAAATAAGACATTTCCACACAAAAACTTGAATTAAACTGTTCATAGAAGCATTATTTATAATCGCCAAAACATAAAAACCATCCAAATGTTTATCAACCAATTGGTGAATGGGTAAACAATATGTGGTATATCTATGCAATAGAATATCATTCAGTAACAAAGGAAATAAACTACTGCTACAATCTGCAGCATGAAGCTCCAAAACATTATGCTAAATGAGAGAAATAAGACGCAGAAGACTACATATTGTATGATTCTATTCGTATTTATTAAGTTATGGAGAAAAGGCAAGGCCATAGAGACAGAAATCAGATGAGCAATTGCCTGGGACTGGAAGTGGAAATAGGAATCAATTGTACATGGGCATAGGGGATTTTATGGTGTGATGAAAATATTCTAAAATGGGACTGTGGTGATAGTTGCACGATCCTATACATTTACTAAAGAATTGTACACTTAACATAGGTAAATTTATGGTATGTAAATTATACCTCAATAAAGCTGTTAAGAGAAACAGACTGAATAATCTTGAATGTCCTTTCACACTTCAAAAGTCTATGCTTTGGCATTTAAGTATGCACAAATTTTAATACAAAATGCTATGATAAACCATTGGTTTTATAGGATAAGATGGGCTAAGAAACAAGTGTGAGCTTTGTAATGCCCAACAGAATCTAGCTTTGCAATTACATTCCCTGCTTAAAGGTCACTCAGAACTATGGAGCTGAAATTTACAATGATATGTCTTAGTTAGCCAACCTTTCTTCCAAGACTCTGGGAATTCCTGTTTTTACTCACTATTTGCCTAGTCAAAAAAGCTCGCAGAGGAGACAAGAAAATGGGAGGAGGTGTACATTTGGCGGATTAGTGTCAGAATTAGTGCACGTGCATCTTTGCTTTGCCTCTGACTAGTTCGGCGACCTACTGTCCTATCTGTCTGTCTTTTATACATTTATTCATCAGACATTTATTGGGTGATGATAGCTCAATAAAGTAAACATAGCAGGTTCAAATTTGAATGCAACCTGGCCACTGGGTACTGGGTGCTTAGAGCTCAGAGTGGAGAAATAATGAACTGTTCACTATAATCCAGTGAAGTGAGGGCAGCAAGAACTCTGCCAGGGAAGGATTCTGGGAAGGGAGGAACCTACAGGGCAGTGCAAAGACTGAAATTACATGTCTAGGAAGTGCATTCTAGAAAGTGCTCTATGAAAGTTGGCTGGAGCCTTCACAATTGCTGCATGCATTATTATTACAATATTACTGAATTAGACACCAAAGAGTGGCTTTGTTTCTTATTTGGGCCCTTCTCCTATGATTGAATTGAATTTGACACATTTAATGAAAGTGAATTTTGTGTAGAAATTTAGAGGAAGAAAATATGTTGTGTAAAGGAATCATGAAAATCCAGTTGAAGCATCCAAATAAGTTTTCCCTCAATCATGGCTCTTCTCTCTTTCAAAATACCATAGATTCAGTCCATAAGCAATTCCCATGGCTTCAGTTTCAATATACTGTATATTGAGAATCTGACTGCTTCTCAGCATCTTCATAGTTACAGCTCTGAACTAAGCTTCCATCATCTCTTAACTGGATTATTGTAATAGCCTCCCAACTGGTCTCCCTGCTTTCACTTTTGCCCCCAAAATTTATTCTCAAAACAGTGGCTAGAATGACTCTTTAAAAACATGACTCAGCTCAAGACTCCCCTCTGCTCAAAGCCCCCTTATGGCTCTGACCTTACTTAGAGTAAAATGCAACATCTTTACAATGTCTACAAGACTCACTCTTAAGAACTCTCTGATCTTACTCTTCTAATTCTTCTCCAGTTACACTGGCCTCTTTGCTGTTCCCTGAACACCCCACACACGCTCCCATTTCAAGGCCCTTGCTCTCGCTATCCCCTTCCTTGAATGGTCTTCCCTTGGAGATAGGCAACCTAAGGAAGGCTTACTTTTTCACCTCTGCCAGGGAAGTCTGTCCTGACCACTTTATTTAAAATAGCAACCTAAATCCACAATATAGCCAATTACACTTTCCCTCTTAATTTTTACCTACCACACCTAACAGATTAGGTCCTTTTCAGAGAGAACTGTAAGCAATGCAAATGTCAACCTTCCTTTGGGAAAAAGCGGCTGGATCAATATGGGGCCAGTTAGGCAATATTTGGGTAGATAACCTTGATATGGTGACCTTTGCTAAAGCAAGGTGGAGGTTTTAGTACTGGCTTCACACTCGCTGCTCTGTCTGCCATGCTGAGAAAGTCACTTTACCTCTAGAACTTGCCTCTAAAATGGAATAATTGTGACCAATGCAATAAGACACAAAACAGAAGAGATATACATTTTAGAAAGGAAAGCAATTCATCATCATTTGCAGATAACATGACTAGACCTAATATATTGAAGCAAATCAACTGAAAGACTGTTAAAATTAATAAAAGAATTCAGTAAAGTAGTTTTGTAGAAGATGGAAATAAATACACTGTACACCATGGAAAACAAGCTAGAAGATGTAATGAAAAAGCCTTTTAGAATAGAGTCCTTTAAAAATAGCTAAGGAAAACACAAATAAGAAACGTATAGGACTGACACTGGAAGGAAAATAAAACTCTACTGAATGATTTAAAAGACTATCTCCAGCCCCTAGCACACGGCTTGGTAAAGTGGGTGTTAAATAATTGTGCTGAACTGAAGATGAATAAATGGACAGAAAGGCTGAAATCCTGGAGGAAAGCATCGTATATTGTAAAAATGTCAATTCTTGCCAAATTGATGTATTGTTTTCTTTGAGAAAAAGCAAATTGTATAAAATATGAGCCAGTTAGGTGATATTTGTGAGCCCTAAAGATGTGGATGGCCATAATTTGACAATTCCAGTAAGATTTGTTTTGTTCAAATGGGAAATATGGTTAAGAACTTAAAAAAAAAAGAAAACAAAGGAATGAGGCTGAAAAACCACTACTGGATATTAAGTTATATTATGACGTTACAATGATTAAACCATGGGTACTAGAGTATGAGTTAAATAAAAATGGACTAGGTAGGGGTGTGTGTGTGTGTATGACAGAGAGAAACATATAATTTTATGTATAAAATTACACGCAACATAAATTAATGAAAAAGAAAATTTTATCACTTAGTGTTTCAGAAATTCCATAATTATGAGATGAAATCATCAAATTTAAGACCTCGCTACATATGAAAAACCACATTATATTCCAATAGTTCAGAATTAATTTATTTACTGAACAATTTTAGTATGCCCTTGCCAACCAAACACAATGTGTGATCCTTGATTGGATCCTGGATTGAATTTTAAAAAGCTTTAAAGGACAATTAATTGGGAGAGTTGGGGAAATTTGAATATGACCTATATATTAGATACCAGCATTATGTCACTTTGAAATTTCCTGAGCGTGATGATTGTTTTGTGGCTATGTAACAGACTGACCTTTCCATAGGAGATACAAACTAAAGGTTTTGAAGCGTCATGGTCACTACAAGTAACCCTCAAATGGTTGAATAACCATTTGAGAGACAAGAGAAAGAGAGAGAAACTAAATATGGCAAAATGCTTATGACTGGCAAATCTATGGGAAGGATATGTGGATGGTTATTGTCTCATTCTTGCAATATCCTGTAGGTTTGAAATCAAAGAAAAAGATAATCTTGAGTGGAAAAGAATTGTTTAAGCTTAATAATAGAACAATTTACAAAAGACAAAAGAAAAATGACAGATTTGTCTATATGTAAATCTGAAATGTCTGAAAACAGAATAAAAAATAAAACAACCAATTAGAAAAGCTATTCCCAGAAAATATGACAGAGAAGGAAGCAATATTTTAATATTTTAAAAATCATATCAGGTATAGCGGATAAAAATGACAAAGGACACACATAAAAATCAATAAATTATCTGAATAAAGGTATAGTCTATATTCTGTATATATAATGGGATAGAACCAGAAATTGCTAAATCAAAATTCTGCACAAATGAAAACCTCCAACTGGGGAAAATAAGAACTTACCTTATACGATGCCTTATAAGTAATTCTCATATCAAATAGAAAATCAAAGCCACAATTTCCTGCTCTTTAGAAACTATTACTGTGAGAACAATAATGTTTAATGCTTATGGGACAGGACCAAACCTGTTTTCAGCATCTGAAAAGCCTTTGTTACTAAACAAAAAAGAACGACAATAAATTAATTAAGCATTCCATAAAGAGAAAATTAGAATAAACAACACTAGAGCCAGATGGCTTTTCCAATGAGTTCTTTCAATCTTCCAGGAATGGATAATTCCCATGTCATAGAAACAATTACATCAGACAGAAAAAGAGGAAAAGCATCTCAAATTGTTACAAACTATTCCTCTAACATACTATTAAATTGGTGCTCCATAAGTGGATCATTTACTGCAGGTACACAAGACACATTTAGTAATAGAAAATCTAGGAAAATATCACATAAATAAATCCAAGTAGAAAAAAGAAAAGTACGATCATATAAGTAGATACCAAAAAGGCACTTGATAAAATCACTCATTTTAAAAGAGTCATAAAGATAAACTATAGAATATAAATAGTTTTCCTTTTCAGATTTCAAAATACCTATTTCAAATCTACAACTAACATTATACGTAAGAGAAATTTGCTGGAGGTCTAGTGTTTGAGGTTGGAATTTAGACAAAAAGTTCAGCTACTAATATTATTTGGCAACGTTGCCCGGAAAGCTCTACCCAAAGCAACAAAACATAAAACCAAAATAAGAGCTATTGCAACTGTAATAGGAGGACATAAAATTATCATTATTCATAGATGGTGTGATTATTAGCTGGTAAACCAAGATAATAAAACTTAATTAAAGAAACTCACAAGAGGTTTCAGTGAATGAGATGAAGAAAACACACACACCACACACACACTCTCTCACACAGTTTCCCTAAATACCAGCAAAAACCAGTTAGCAAACACAACAGGGGACAGATAGCAGAAGACACCACAAGCTTAATGTTAGTAAAACAATTTTAACAAGGTAGCTATGGATGGAGTCTACATGAGAGTCAATGCCTACGTCCTGAGAAATAGTCAAGACTCAGATGAATAGATAGGCTTGCCCTCTTTCAGTGTGGAAAAGCTCACGTTAATACATACAGTCATTTTAGATTAAGCAATAGTCTTAATATAATTTAGACCAATTCCATTGGGGATTGTTTAGAGAATATGATAAAGGGATTTAAAAATTCATAGGGAAACATAAGTGGGTAAAAATAGCCAAGAACATTTTGAACAACAAGAAATAGGAAGACTAGATATTAAAATGTTTTGTAAAGCTATATTAAAATGGGTGATACAGACACAGTGACCAACAGAGAGGCAGATCTAATGGAACAGTATAAACCAAGAATGTAGTGGCGCACACACACACACACACACACACACACACACACACAGAGGCAACATCACCGTTCAGTAAGACTGGAAGGAGTATTCAATAAACGGTGTGGAGGAAATCTGTCAACTACTTGGAGAAACAAAAGAATAAATACTCCCCAAACATCATTAAAATGGTAATAGCTATCATGATATGTGGCAAAAGAAGGATGCAACATTATCAGGGAGGATCAACCTTACATAAAGCCTATTTTTTTAAATTTGGTGAATAAAAATAGGGAAAATTTCCCAAACGTCAGTATTTTTAAAATTTTCCTATCATTTCTATATAAGCATGCATTATTTTGTGGTGACTCTAACTTAAACATCATTTAAAATAAAATGATAACATTGTATGAATTACCTTAGTATTGTGATAAGGATCAAAGATAGGAATATGAAAATACTTTGAAAATTTTTTTAAATTTAATATGTTACAAAATAGCTGTAGTATCATATTTTTAATTGATGGATGGATTTATCCACATGAACGACATGGCATAATCTATGCCTAATACTCTCTACCCAGCTGGGCATTGTTGACTATTCAATATTTACGAAATAGATCCCATCCCTACTTGATTCCAGAAGTGCTATTTTCTAAGTACATGTTGAAAAGTATAATTTCAATCAGTCAAGAATCCAGTAATGTATAAAAGATATTTGACTCAGCTTAAAATAACTGGCTGGGAGCGGTGGCTCATGCCTGTAATCCCAGCAATTTGGGAGGCTGAGGTGGGCGGATCACCTGAGATCGGGAGTTCAACACTAGCCTCGCCAACATCGTGAAACTCCGTCTCCATTAAAAATACAAAAAAATTAGCTGGGCGTGGTAGGGGCACATGACTGCAGTCCCAGCTGCTCAGGAGGCTGAGGCAGGACAATCAATTGAACATGGGAGGCAGAGGTTACAGTGAGCCAGGATCACGCCACTGCACTCCAGCCTGGGTGACAGAATGAGACTCCATCTCAAAAAAATAAAATAAATAAAAAATAATTAAAATATCCACTAGCCAATAGCTCTATTAGCTTATGTTAATAACTCAATTAAACAATAACTTTAAGCAAGTCTATGTAGTCTATGTAGGCCAGGCACAGTGTCTCATGCCTGTGATCCCAGTGCTTTGGAAGGATCAAGTTTGATGCTGCAGTGAGCTATGATCACGCCACTGCTCTCCAGCCTGGGCAACATAGTGAGACCCCATCTCTACAAATAATAAACTTGTTTTTTATTATTGTTATACTTAACAAATAGAGCATTCAATGCAAACAGCGCTGACCAACAGAAGCAAGAACAAGCAGAATGCTGCAGGGGCCCTGCTCCTGTGTGGTCACACACCAGTAGCATCTTCATCACCTAAAAAGAAATGTGTTGGAAATGCAGAGTCCCAGGCCCCACCTCAGCTCTATTAAATTAGAATGTGTACTTTAAGAGGTCCCAACTTATTTCATTTGCACATTAAATTTTGAAAAGCAGTAATGTGAAACAGAACACATTAGGGGACTGGAAAGCTTGCTGGTTTTTGTTTTGTTTTGTTTTCTAATATACATTCTGAATCATTTTCTGTATCCTAGTGGAGAGCCAGGCTGTTTTCTTTACCCTGGGCCTCTCAAACCTCAGACATCCTGGGAAGCAACCCCCTTTATACTCCTGTCAAGTTCTCAGTTGAAATGTCGTTTTCTAAAGTTACCTTCCATGGTGAGAGGAGCAAATAAAAAAGATCAAGTTAAACAAGACTAGCTTCCATGGCGATTCAGCTCCTAACTTGGCGATTAGAACCCACAGCAATGCTTTTACAGAGGAAGATGTTATTGTTTTTAAAAGAGTAATCAGTAGGGCGCCTGGATGTCTCCCCTTGCAACAAAGACATTTGCTTAAGGAAAGGAAAGTATCAGGTGAAATCTCTCTGAACAGTTTTTTTTAAATATAATACCATCTGAAATCAATTATCTTCAAAAAGCCCTTCTAAGCTCTAACAATGTAAATGGAATAATTACTAATTAAACATTAAATTAATCATAATAGCAGGCATACTTATTTGCCAGATAGGGCAAACAAGTGCAAGAGAAAAATTATAACACCAGTTGAAATATTCTTCTTATGGGAAGACGTAACCTACTGTTGAGGATTGCAGAAGTGCAATGAGGTGAAAATCGTGTATGCACAGAGAATTGGAGGTTCTCATCCAACCAACAACAGAATTGCCTGTGAATTCTGGATTCCCATGACAGACCTCTGAGTGTGAGGCTTGGGAATGCAAATTTTGAACAGGTTCACCGTGATATTCTTATATATATCAAATTCCAGAGATGTCCTTTGGGAGTTCTTCAGACCCATTCAATGATTCTGTAACACTGACATAATTGTAATAGTAATACTAAGACTTCATTTGCCCTTTTCCACTTTGTTAATATTGACCTTGCAAAGGTAGGCAATACTGCTGGTGCCTCAGGAGAACTCAAGGCAGTGGTACCCAACTGTACTTGTCATTATATTCTTCACCACCTCATACTTGCTATAAAAGCAAAAATGCCAGTTTCACTTAAGAAGGTCCTCGATGAAGCAGTAAAAAGCATTAATTTTATTAAATCTCAACCCTTGAGTCCATGTCTTTTTCACATTCATGTGATACAATGGGCAGTATACACAAACCATGTCTCCTGCTTGTTCAGTTACTATGATTTCTTCAAGAAAAAAACATTTTTTTTTCTTGTTTTTGAGATGGAGTCTCACTCTGTCACCCAGGCTGGAGTGCAGTGGCGCAATCTCGGCTCACTGCAAGCTCTGCCTCCTGGGTTCACGCCATTCTCCTGCCTCAGCCTCCCGAGTAGCTGAGACTACAGGTGCCCACCACCACGCCTGGCTAATTTTTTTGTATTTTTAGTAGAGACAGGGTTTTACCGTGTTAGCCAGGATGGTCTCAATTTCCTGACCTGGTGATTCTCCCGCCTGGGCTTCCCAAAGTGCTGGGATTACAGGTGTGAGCCACTGCGCCCGGCCAGAAAAGAACATTTCTGTGATTGCTTGTACTGAATGCTAAACTAGCCACATTTTTCATGAGGTACCTTTTTGTTAATTCTTGAAAGAATGACTAACGAACTGTGGTCATTCAGATTTGTATATGTGGAAAACTTTTTTTTCGAGAATAAATGAAGTCTCTCTGTCACTGTAAAGAAAACTGACAGTATTTGTTGTCAAAGACAGAAGGCAGCTTTCAAGTGAAAACTAGAATTTGGAAAACTTGTATCTGCCACTGTGAACTGTAAAGATCTTCAATAATTAAAAATTTTAATGATGAAATTGGTGGTGACAGTAGCGAATGTAATATTTTGATATGGTACAATGAGATATATAAACATTTGGAATTTTAAAAATAAATCCATGAATATTTTTCAAATGACCAATGTATAACGTTGCAAAATCATGTAAGGCAAAGAATGCACTCAAGTGCAAGACAGGTATAAATTTTAATGTAAAAGAGTATAAAAAGTTTACTGATATTTCATTGCAACTAAACTTTAGGAAACCACCACTCTGGGTTATGGTGTCATATGAGAGGAGAATACCCACAATGATCTTAAATGGCTATTAAAATATTCCTCCTTTTTTTCCCAATTATATATCTATGTGATACTGGATTTTCTTTATTTCAACCAAAACAATTCATGAGGACAGATTAAACACAGAAACAGATATGATAATTCAATTAGCTTCTACTAAGCTAGGCATTAAAAAAGATTTACAAAATGTGAAACTGTATCTCTTCACCCTAACTTTATTATTTGGGGAAATAAAAATATATTATTTATATTAATATGTATAGGCTTAGTTTTTTTGAGATGGAGTCTTGCTCTGTTACCAGGCTGGAATGCAGTGGTGTGATCTCGGCTCACTGTAACCTCTGACTCCCTGGTTCAAGCAATTCTCCTGCCTCAGCCTCCCGAGTAGCTGGGACTACAGGCACAGGCGCCACCATGCCCATCTAATTTTTGTATTTTTAGTGGAGATGGGGTTTCACCATGTTGGCCAGAATGGTCTCAATCTCCTGACCTCGTGATCCACCCGCCTCGCCCTCCCAAAGTGCTGGGATTACAGGCGTGAACCACTGCGCCCAGCCAGGCTTAGTATTGTTTTTAAATGAATTTAAATATTTGTTAACATGTGGCTTTAATTCCTTTTCTTGAGATGGAGTCTCGCTTTGTCACCCAGGCTACAGTGCAGGGGTGCAATCTCGGCTCAGAGCAATCTCTGCCTCCTGTGTTCAAGCGAGATTCTTCTGCCTCAGCCTGCTGAGTAGCTGGAACTACAGGCATGCACCACCACACCTGGCTAATGTTTGTATTTTTAGTACAGATGGGTTTTCACCATGTTGGCCAGGCTGGTCTTGATCTCCTGACCTCAAGTGACCCGCCCACCTTGGCTTCACAAAGTGCTGGGATTACAGGCATAAGCCACCATGCCCGGCTTGAATTTGGCTTTAGTTTCTAATACAGTAAGCATTGATAGACAAAACCCACATAAACAAAAGTTCTTTGATGCCTTCATTAATTTTTAAGAGTGTAAAAGGGTCTTCAAATTTAAAAGATCAAGAACCTGTGAATCATACATTTTTTTAAAAAAAAAAGTCTATTAAGACCCCCATGGTTCAGAGTTTCTCAATCTTGGCACTACTGACATTTTGGGCTGGATAAGTCTTCGTTGTAGGGAGCTGGCTGTGCTGCGCATTGTGGGATGTTCAGCAGGATCCCTGACCCCCACTCACTAACTAGATGCCAGTATCACCTCCGACTTGTAATAAACAAAAATATGTCCTGACATTGCCAGATATCTCTTAAGGGACAAATTAACGCTGGTTGAGAACCACTGCCATAGGTAATTAGGAAAAGGATGTAAAAAGAAAATTCACAAAAAAGAAATGTTAATAGCATAAAAATACCTAGAAAAATATTCTGCCTTGCCAGTAAGCCAAGACATGCAAATCAAAATGACAATATGTTCCCATTTAAATGCATTAAATTAGTAAAAGTAAGCATAAATTATAACAAGCCATTTCAGTGAAGCTGTGGTTGAACTGGTAGGATTCTACAATTCCAGTAGCATTTTTAATTGATTCATCAAATTGGGGAAAATAATCTGGCAATGGTTTTCAAGACATAAATGTTTTTATGACCTGGGAGTAAAAAGAGCATAGGCTCAGGAATCAGCATTAAACTTGAATTTTAGCTCTGAATCTCACTAGTTATGTGATCTTCCTTAATTTATTTAAATGATAGCATTTATAAGAACTGAATACGATAATAATGCCTCCATCATTTGTTATTTGAGAACTGCATTAGACAATAATGTAAGTGAACTTCTAGTTAAAAGTGGAAGAATTAATGTACTCCATTTACCTCCTCTTTCTCCTAAGATTTCACTGCAATAACAGTGAAATGTGAAAAAGCATAGAAATCCACAAGGAAAAAGAGGACAGGAGAGGGGACATCAGTGTATGAGCAGTTTTAAGAAAATTCTGGAAACCTAAAAATGGTCAGAGAAGAGGTACCACATGTGATGAGATAAAGAAAGTCAAATTGCAAAGACATGTGAGTAAGAATGGATTTTATTTGCCCCACAGATTTCAGGAGAGATTCTGATGTTGGAGTAGTCAAGTGTGGACAGTGTGGAAGTAAAATGTGGGGCTGAAAACTGGGGTGTTTATCAAAAGTCTGTACACAAAACCATCAAATCTTCGAACATGGAGAGCTATGTGTCTGCCCTCTACCCCTTAGGCAGGAGATAGGAAGAGGATTTCATTTCAGAATTTGAATGCCTCCGCCTCCGAAAGCACAGCACCTCCAGTCAACTTTCTCAACACCTTACTTTTAAATATTGGCTATGGAGGTTCACTGGTTAGGTGAGCAATGCTTCCAACATGAAAGAGAGCAGTGAATTAAAAAAATGACTCTAGAAGAAACAGAGATAATACAGGAGTCAGAAAAGCTTCCCCCTTCTCCAAAATCAAAATCATATCCTGAGATGTTTGAGAAATGATTACTTCTATAAATAAGAAGTGAATGTTATAAGAAAAAAAATTCAAAGAACAGTAAGTAGCTCAAAATGAAAAATTATGACTGCCAAAATTATAAACAAATATGAGAATTTTTTTGAGGGAGTTGTTCTGTTTTGTTTTAGGAAATAGAAGAAATTGGCAGAAAAGAAAAGGGGAAAAAGAGTATTTAAAGGCAAACCTAAAATGATGGAGTTCTGTGGGAGGAAAAATGTATGAATAGTTTAATAAATAAACTGCCTGAAGAAATGAGAATAATTGTACTTTCTATAATGAATTAAACAAAAAAGCCCACAAGAAGAGTAATTAGAAGTAGAATAACATAGTAGTACACTCCAGACTTTGGGGCTAGACCATTATGTTCAAATTTCATGTCGGCTGCTACTAGCTGCATGATCTTGAGCAAGTTAGTTAACCTTTCAGTACTTCAGTTTCCCCATCTGTAAAATAGGGATAATACTAGTTTCTACCTGATAGGGTTTTGACGATAATCAACTGAGTTAATATACATAAAGAACTTAAAATCTTAGCAAGCTTTAAATTAATTATGTAATAATATAATACTTACATATTATATTATACTGTAAAAGAAGTAATATACCATTTGGCTCTGAAGTGACCTGTTTTTATGGAATTGTAAAGTTGGCCATTGTGTAGTTATTTAACAAAAAACTGTGGCTTAACTACATTGGAAAGAAGGAAGGGAGGTATTGGATGATTGAAGACAGACAAGTTACCATCTATCATAGCAGGAAATAAATAGATAATGTCTGCAATCAATAACTTTAAAATAGCACATTATGTAGTGACATTGCCAATTCCCAGAAGAAAGAGCAAAGAATTAAAATGCATTTGCCTCTGAGGCACAGGACTGGGGGGAGGGGGGGGGTGTAAATGGTGGTGTTGGGAATGGTTGGGCTATTTGATTTTCCAACTATGTGTATTTGTTACTTTGAGATTTTTTAATTAAAGAATGAAAAAGGTTAATGTATATGAATTGGCTGTCAGTGCCTGGCATATTAGAGAAGGCACTCAGTACACTGTAGTTCAATTTTTTTCATTTCAGTAATTCCATTCCTGGGGATTTTTGCTATTTAAAGGTACAATACCAAAAGAAAAACATGAATAAATTTGTGATTGCTTGGTTATTTATAACAAAAAAACTGGAAATGACCCAAATTTTTAACCATATGGAAATAGCTAAGAATTACGCAAAAAGCTGACAAAATGTTATAAACCAAGAACATGAGTTTATTGTTTCAGATGGCTGTGGATTAGCTAAAACTGACTGCACACACACATACAAAGTCCCTGATGTGTTTAGACTAGGAAATAGAAACCTGAGAGAAACTGGATGTCTAAAGAGAGGAGGAGATGTAGTATATCTCTACTCTAGACAACTTTCTGTGGCCTCCAGAGTCCTTAATAGGGGGCCTCGCAGCTACTTCAGTCACTGGGCAAGGGGAGTTTTTTCCCAAAACTGAAGAGTTTCTTTTTGAGCTGTGGCATGGTCTTTCATACTTAGAGTTTGCATCACTCTTCAGGAATTATGCATACTCACAATTGATGCCACTAATAGCAATGCTTACAGATATTTAGAAGCCCCCCGTTCCCTGGCTCTACAGTTAGACTCAGCATTAGCAAAGTCAAGCCTCACCTGGAAGTCATTCCAAGCTGTAGTTCGACCTCCAACTTACAATGTGTCAGAAAACCCATTTCTTAGCAGAGCTATTGATGAAAATTATATGACAACAATGAAAAAATGTAACATAATGCATCTGAGTCTGCATCAGAACCTACAAGAGCTACAGGTCCTAAGATACTATGAGCTGAGCAAGCCATCTTCTCAGGATCTCAGTTTTCTCTACTGAGAACAGGGGATTATTTTTTCGACTTCAGGGCTGTATTGTGAGTGTACAATCAATGAAAGGATGCTTGGTATCCTCAGGTTCTCATCTCAGGTTCTGATCTAGAGGAGGAGCTCAACAAAGCCCAGTTAGATGTGACTTTGAGTGTTTATGACCCACTCCTTAGGACTGGGCTTCTCAGACTGTACACACATGAGCATCTCCTGGAGGACATGTTAAAACACAGATTGCTGGACTTTCCCCCTAGAGTTTCTGATTTAGTTGGCTGGGGACAGAGCCTAAACATTTGCATTTCTAAAAAAGTCCCAGGTAATACATCAGTATTCGATCTGGGACCAAACTTTGAGAATTACTGTCTTACAGGCACAAAATACCAGCTTGGAAAATGGTTGAGACTTTGGAGAGGAAAAGGAAAGGCAGGACGGAAAAGCTTAATAAGGGTTCCTTATCTGCCTTGGTCCTGATGCCTACTAAATAGAGTAGAACCTTGGTGTGATGTCTGTACCAGCTCCACCTCCTTCCTAAGCTCCCTTCTAAGGCTCTCCCAGCCTCCAGACCTGAACAGAGCCTCCCGTGTCAGCTTCCTGAACTGAAAGATGACTACCTTTTCCATCTGCCTGGAGCCTATGGGCTGAGGCAGAGGCCACCTTTTTAGGTTCCAAGAAATTATGCATTTGTTATGGAGGAAATTAACAACTCAAAGCAAACTATAATTAGGAATTCTTCAATTCAGTTTATGCTTTTTCAATTAGGCACTCTATAATTTTAATCATGGGAGCATTAACATGTTTCTGTAATTTATATACCTGCAGTATAATTTAGCCTGGGAAACACATTGCTCTAAACCTGAATGGAAGTGATTGTTTCCCTTCACACTTGCAGTATTACATGTCCCTGATGGAGAGATGGTGCCAGTTGCAGAGGAGCCATTTGTGAGTTGGAGAGGCCAATGAGAGAACTCCTGGCTTTGGAAATATGATGGCTGTTGTAGACCATGTGATGCCTTTGAACATCTGCATCCCAAAGCTTCAACTCCTATTGTGACTTTCAAAACATTCCCACCATTGGAAACTGCTTTGGACAACTATTCTTGGAAACCAATTTCAATTAAGCAGGAACAGGGTGTCCTGGCAGGGGAGACGTTATCTGAGAGCCGTGGGAAGCAGATGGCTTTGAATTGAAGAAATTGAACAATAGGCTGAAACTTAGCCTGGATTGGGACCAAATTCCTTTAAAAAAAAAAAAAAAAAAAAAAAAAAACATTGATTCCTCTTCCTACTTTTTCTAACTCTGTTTCTCTCTCATAATTTAGCTTTGCCTTTTAGCCACAAAGCAGGGCCTGAATCCTATGTGCCAGGTAGTTCTCTTGGGATTCTGAGCAGTTCTGCAAATTCAAGGAATTCAGAGGCACACTGAAAGTTTTTGTGCTTATTCAGACTGAACCTCTGAACTGTCTGAAGGTTAAAAACCTTCATTTTTTCTCTCTTCTTCCTGCTCTCCCCACAATAGCAAATTCAGATTTGCTGACTACAATAAAAGGAAAAAGAACGTAATCAAAACTGGCCCGGGGGGACAATGCATACAGATTCCAACCCAGCTGAGTGACGCGTGCATATTGCTGCAGCATTTTGGCACTCAATATATTTTGTCTGATCTAAGAAAATATGGAACTTTTTATAGAGTGAAAGTTGGAAGTGGATTTGTTTCTCCCAGGCTGCTCTAGCCTTCCACAAAAGAACACAGATTTGTTCAGATTCTGATATTCTGATATTCAGCCTCATCAAACATCCACTTCTACCTAGTCCCCAACATCCGCATAGAAGTGACCGTATTCAGATATGCTGTCAGCATGCAACAACACAACATGAATTATTTTGACACCAGTTATTGTCATCATCATAGGAAAACAGAGGTGTGTTTTTAGCCCCCACGTGGACAGGGATAGAGAAATAAGCTGGCAGAGATTCTAGTTCAGCTTTTAGGAGCTAAAACTGGTTATCCTCATGCTGAAACACACACTGAGAGAGACATGAGAGATCCAAAAGCTGTAAACTCAACAGGGGCAACTTCACAGTACAAGGCAAAACTATTGCTTCCCTATATTACAAGAATGAGCAAATATTGGTGCCACAGAAGAGATGACTTGGTTCCCTGTACAGGTTCCTTTCTCCATACCCGAGGCCACCCATAGGCCACACCAGTAGTACTCAAGCGTGGTCCAAGACCAGTAGGTCACCTGGGAAATTGTTCAAAATGCAGATTCTCAGGCATTATCCTATAGTCCTTGGGGACAGGCAGGACTCTGCAGGCTTATTAGAACCCCAGCTGATTATGATGTTCATTAAAGTTTGGAAACCTTGGGATTATACACATTCTATATCCAGTGGGAGTGATGTGGAGAAATTTTAGAAGTCTAGCTCGGTAGATCAGAATCTCCACAGTAAGTAAGCCCAGCCATAGGTCCCACGCTGTTTTCAGGACTTATACCTCTGTCTAAGTCTTCATTACATTGCTCATCTCTTATGATAGGATCGCTGGCCTTTACCTCTCTCCCCAAACGCCTGCCAAATAACCTCTCTGAAACCAAACATGGGCCTTGACCTCTTCTTACCAACCTTCTTAGGGTCTAGAGCAATGTAGTAAAATAGAATTTTCTGTCATGATGGAAATGCCGTCCAGTATGTCAGCCACTAGCTACTTGTGGCTATTGAGTACTTGAGATGTGGCTAATGCAACTAATGAACTGAAGCTTTAATTTTACTTAATTTTAATTAGCTTAAATTTAAATAGCCACATGTAGCTATTAATGATAGTTACTGTATTGGACAGTGTAAGTCTAAAGTCTAGCTCTCAATTCTTGCAGTTGTTACTGGGGGTGCTACATCTTGCTCTGGGCATGAATACTTATACGTTTATAAAATTCTTCGTAAGCCTATACCTAAGTGGAAATGCACTAAATAGCAAACCCTAAGCAGCTGTAGCCAGGTAAGAAAAGGGTGAATTGTATTCTGAGAGAGTAAGCACACATTTTTTCGGCCCATTGGTGGAGACTCTAACTTTAAGATGTTATTTTCCTACCAAAAAGCCAGGGCTTTCAGAATCACTTCTCTCACTGTTGCCAAGTGGAGGCAACTCCCTGAGCAGCCCTCAACAGCTGGAGCAGGCATCGTGCAGAATGCTTTTTGGATAAGAGCAAACCTCCTTGGATTCTAACATGGCACAGGGCCATGCTCTAACTCAGAAGAACATCAATAGATCAGGCTATAGAAATGCACTTGATGGAAGCAGACTTGAAAGTCTGACCTTTGGGCAGTTGCAGACAGAGACCGAGAGCCATCGGTTATCAGCTGTGCAAGATCTGAGACAAAGCAGTGATGCAAACTCTCATGGGGCCCAGAACAGTGGGAGAAGTAAAAGTCAGCAGAAGAAAAAGTTAGAGAAAAAGTAAGGACCAGGAGAAGGCATCTTGCAAAGTCACCGAGTTCTTTCAAGGAGTTTCACCAGTTCCCCAGGGTTGGAGGGTTTGCATTATAAGAACTACATCTACTTGGACAGCCCCTCCATCCTTAGTCTGGCCTCGTGTTCCTTGCAACATTTGGCTCCAATGACCTTCACCTTGAATCTATTACTGTCTGTTCACCATCACTGCCAATGTGGTCACACCCAGAGCCATCATATCCTATAGAAGAGTTTTATTACTGACACCTTACATTTGATCATCTTATTCTCCAAATAGCACTTCCTGTCTTTCTACACTCTCCCTGCTTTGTACCCTCTGCACAAATTCTTCAACAGCATCCAGGTTGCCTGGCCCTCAATATATCTATTTTCTGAACAGCAACCTTCACATTCTTTTTAAAGCAAGCCTACACCAGATGGTCCATTTTCCAGCACTTTTGTTGACATTATCAATCATCTTCATTTCTCTGTAGTCCTGGATCAACTTGTGTGTCTTTCTTCTTTTCTACTACAAGAGCTTCTTGAAGCTCCTGGAGAAGATTAAACAATTAAAAAAAATTAAACGATTCTTCCCTTGAATTTCTTGTTTTAAAAGAAAAGAAAATTCAAAATGAAATATACAGCCCTGGTTTTCCTTCTACCTCTTTGGCCAGTCCTTCTCCATCTCCTGTGTGTTTCCTTGATAAAGTTTCGTAGCTCTCTGTTCTGTTTCTCATCTCTTCTAATCTACACTCTCCCAGGATGAGGTCATCCACTCCCCTCCATACTTGAAATACCACCTGGATGCTAATGACTCCCAAATCTAAAACCCCTGCTCAGATGCCTCTCCAGCACTCCAGACTTTTGGAATTTAAATAGTCCCTATGGTAGGAGGTGAGCATGACAACCACTCTTCTTTCCCTCATGCCAGTAACAGTCCCTGTCTCCATCTCTCCAGATGGCAGACAGTCCAAAATAGAACACTCTTTCGATCTTCATGTTCCATCGACTGCTCCATTTAAAATATTCTTCCCCAAACACCTGTTTTTCCTCCTTGGTTGGAGCCTAAGTAATATAATCCAGAATCCTAACACCAGAGCCAATTCTTGGTAAGCTGGGTTGTTGGTGGAGGAAGGAGCCTTATAAAAGGGGACCTGAAATGCAGTCAGGGTAAAAGCTGAAGTGAATGCAAACCTACCTACATTATTTGGGTGTCACCTTTCTTCCCTTTTGTTTTCCTGAACAGTCATCTAATTGCAGCTCTGTGCTATATCACCAGACTGACCTTTGTCTCCTAGGGTGATTTCTTTGGTGGTACACACATAACCCTTCAATATGTATCCCAATGGTTGGCATATGTAGACTGTGGGACAACCCCATGGAGAAGGGCACTACAGTAACATTCATCCCTTATTCTTTATTTCTGGTTGCCTCTTCATATATCTGGCTTCTCCTATTTCCCAATCTGGTGTGATGAAGTCCCAGCGTGATTTTAGGCATGGCTAAAAGTGGTGTTAACAAAGCTAAGTCTTCTCCCGGGTTATGTCTGGGTATCTCTTATCCATGTCCCCCTAACCCCCAATACACCAAAGTGGGACCCATAGCATTCCTCATCATCAGGTCCCAGCAAAGGTGGCCCAGAGAACTGGGGAACTAAGTGAATAAATGAGGTTTGGAGAAAGAGTGTCTAAATGTAATTACAGTTTCTCATCTTTCCCAATGTGGACAAGGCCTCACAAACTCCTCAGGCTGCCCTGTGTTAATAAATCCTCTAAATGTTCATTTCTCTTTCCTAATTGGACACCATCATATGCTGGTATCTGAGAATCAGACGGTAATGATTCCAATTTTGCTCACTGCGGCTTCATGGACCAGCAAAACCCTTCTGTGATTGTTTCATATGCTCCCACTCTGGGCTTCACAGTTATTAAAGGAATCCTGAAGGAAATCTGCTTTTCCTTTTATTGGGAAGAAAAGTTTGCTTTTCTTCCCAATAAAGTTTCTTCTTTCTTTAAAAGTAGACTGTATCTCCAATTTGTATTGTAGCTAATCACTGTGCAGTTCAGAATCTATGGTCTTAACTAACTGCACCTGTCAAATGCAAAAGGATCACAGATTCTCATCAGGAGGTGAAGAGAACTTGCAATGACCTTTAGAAGCATATACCTTGTTACACTGTCTTCTAGGGTTCCATCTTTCATACCCCTGGTCCTCCAGGCTAGAGTTCCCACACCCTGTGCACCATGCCTCAAGCAACCTAAGAAAGCAGGTCTCATGTCCTAACTGACCTTGTAAAAGGTCCCTTAGAAGTCCCCCACACTCTCCTAGACCACACGCCAGGTTGCAGCTGTCCTTGCTCAGCTGAGTTCCTAACTCCCCCATTCAGTTCCCAGACCACCTTTGCCACCATTCGCCTTTCCCGGATGAAATGTCCTCATAGACTCTTCCCTCCCTCAGCATCCATTGGCTCAGAGAATGGCACCACGTTCCATCCCACGAACCAAGCCAGAAAACTGGGAGTCATGCTGGACAATGTCTTTTCCTTCACACCCCAACACCCTGCCCCTTGGAGAAGTCATCACAAGCCATGTCCATTTTACCTCTTACAAGTTGTATCTCATCGTCATAAGTACTCTAGCGGTGGGTCACCTTCATTTCTTATCTGAACAATGTAACTGTCTCCCAAGGGTGTTGCTCTTAACCCTGAGTGTGCTGGCCCTTTGGCAATGAGATACTACAAGCTTGTCTGCTTGAATTTATATTTCGGAAAGGTGCTCATATCTGACCAAGTTCACAGACTCATAGGCACTTTCTTTATCTGATTGTCTTTCCTATTTTTAAGGTAATGTTGTTTTGAAGATCACCCCTGGAGATGGGTGTAGGTTTCCTGATGTGCCCTACACTGGCCAGCACTTCACATGTAGTAGATCTCACATGAGTGCTGGAGGATACACAGCAGATAGGCATTGGCTTGCAGCAGGGCTCAGAGAAAATTCTTGCCCATGGCTGCCCATGGCTTAGAGCCACTCTGCCTCAACAGCTTGGCCAAACACAAGGACTATGTTTCTGTTGGTTTTGAGACGGAGTCTCGCTCCGTCCCCCAGACTGGAGTGCAGTGGTGTGATCTCAGCTCACTGCAACCTCTGCCTACTGGGTTCAAGTGATTCTAGTGCCTCAGCCTCCCAACTAGCTGGAATTACAGGTACCTGCCACCACACCCAATACGTTTTTGTATTTTTCGTAGAGATGGGTTTACACCATGTTGGCCAGGCTGGTTTTGAATTCCTGTCCTCAGGTGATCTGCCTGCCTCAGCCTCCCAAAGTGCTGGGATTACAGACATGAGCCATCAGGCCCAGCCCCCAAAGAGCATGTTGAACAATTACCAGTTGCAATTTACACAGTTTAGCTTATTCGACCTTCAAAACAATCTGTGATGTAGGTATTCCCATTTACCGACAAGCAACTTACGGTTCAGAGAAAATAAGTACCTGCTTCCAGTATACCCAGTGGGGCAATTGGATGAGATTGGTCTGATTTTAGGAGCCACTCCGGTTTCAGTGTATCCAACTGGGAAGTCAGCTATGGCAGGAAGAGCATAACGGTCTTAGGTCTGAGTGAGGAGCTCCGTATGGGACCCATCTCTGCCCTCAGGGAGGCCACAGTCTAGCAGAGGCTGACAACGCAAGGCACTGACAGAGGGGTGACCATGACAGAGTGGCAACTCAGAAGGAGCTGGTGCATTCTGCTGCAAGAGTGGAGATGGTCCTGGATGTGGCCGATGTGAACTGGATGTTGGAGAGGTGGAGAATGGCATGCTTGGTGGAGAGAACAGCATGGACTAGGGGCCTGTTTGCTCAGAGAAGGACAAACAGTTGGGCACTCACCTTCCCAATGTTCCACACTCCCTTCTGAACAAAGTCTAAATCCAGAGTGAAGACCTTCTTCACCTGGACCCTGCCTGCTCCTTTGCTTCTCTCCTCATCTCTCTGTCCCCACCCACTGAGCTACTTGTGGCTCCCCAAACACACCCTGTACCTTCTCTGTGTGTGCTTTTGCATAGGCTGCTCTTTCTTCTAGGTTACACTCTTCCCTTCTTCATTAACTCCTCCTCATTCCCTAGGTCTCAATTTAAGCAACACTGCCTCCAGGAAGCCCTCCCAGCTTCTGAGCTCACCATTCTACCAAGGGCTGCCTCTCTACTGAACTCTCGTGGAAACTTCTGAACAAGCTGGCCAAACACAGGCTCGTTGGCACCTTTTCTTTTTCTGATTGTCTTTCCTGTAGACCTTTACCATCCAAAATGGCAGTCACTAGCCACATATGGCTCCTGAAATTTAAATTAATTAAAATAAAAATTTTAAAAATCAGTTTCCTAGTTGTACTAGCCATACATCCGGTGCTCAATGGCCATATGTGTCCAGTGGCAGTCATACCACACAGCACACATACAGGACATTTCTGTAACTGCAGAAAATTCTATTGAACAGCACTCTTTTCAGAATAAGAGGTAGCTGAAGGCATACACACACACACACACACACACACACACACATATATATATATAAAACTAGTTACTATAGATATACATATATATAAAACTAGTTACTATAGATATACATATATATAAAACTAGTTACTATAGATATACACATATATATAAAACTAGTTACTATAGATATACATATATATATAAAACTAGTTACTATATACACACACACATATATATACATATATATATATATGTGCGTGTGTGTGTATATATATATATGTATGATGCCAGACACTATCCCATGTAAAGGGAATTCAGTAGTACCAAGCCTTCAGATTTCTTGGAGCTCACAGCCTATAGAGGGGTATGTAGAAACAACAGAAAACAAAACAAAAAATATATATATATATATGAACAGCTGTATAACACAATTAAAGGCTCAGGAAAGAACTATGAAGGAACTATATAGGTCACTGTTGAGTAAAACCTGGTAAAGGGGTAGACGGAAATGAAAGGAAACCGGAAACAAGGCTAAGGACAGATTCTGATGAGCCTTGAATTCCATGCTAAGAAGCTTGTACTTAATGCAATGGAAAACCAATGACCCATTTAAGAATTTTAAGCAGGAAAGTTAACTTGATGCAATTTGTGCTTCCAAAGGATCACGACAGCAGTTCAGTGGGGGGTGGATTGAAGGATGAGAAGCTGCAGCAAGCACTCCAGCAAGCATATCCTGGCGGGTGCAGGTCCACAGGATGAGGCTGGAAAGTGCCAATGTGGGAGAAGAAGAGAGAGCTTGGCCCAGGTTCTGAAGTCCAGAGGACCAGTCTCCATGACTAATTAGATGGGAAGGGGAGGAATGAGGGGGAAAGAACATTTCCAAGGAAGTCTTCAGGGATCAGGGGACGGTCTGTTACAGAACCTGGGGCTCTGCCCCCAGCCTCACTTCAGGGACTGCATTATAAGTGACTAATTCATGGCTAAGTTACTTTCTTATGAAGGTTAGTACGGATCAGTCACACATCAGTGTGACAGGTGGGGCGTGGGGGAAGAAGGCTCGGCATGTTCAAGCCAGAACTGAATATTAGATTCTAGTCACTATTTGATTGATCTTTTAAGCAATTCTGGGATTCTGTCACTTAAAAACCAATAAATCTTTGAAGGCCTGAGGAAAGCAATACAAAAGCAATAAATCTCCATTGTGGAGTGTTAGAAAAATAGGCCAAGCTGCTGAGGTGGTTTGGCTGGAGGGATGAGGGTGCGGGAGCGCCACACAGCAACAGTCCTCCCTGCCACATCTCGCCCCCCTGCACAGTCAGTTCTACCACATAGAGTCAGATCCACAGGGCTTCAGAGGAGCAGTAAGTGGCAAAGCAGGGGCTAGAGTTTGGCTCAGCCAGGGTTGGAGCATCACTGGCAGAAAGAAGAGCCTGCCTGAGTGGGGTCTGAAGGCCAAAGTTTCTGTGTGAGTCTGTTTGAGAACACACAGCTCCACTCAGAGAGGGACCTGCTGAAGCTCACAAGTGATAGACCGGGCTCACACAAGGCAGAGTTGGAGGACCCCTGAGAATTCCTCTTGCCCACCCCTCATGCCCTGGTTGGTGGAGGTTTACTCCGTAGCACCCCCACAAAAGGGCCACCCGGTCATCACGTGACATACCAGGCAGAGGAACTCAGAACTTCCCAGGGGAGCCATGAACTCAGAGCCAGGATACTAGGTCTATGCACTGTCTTTAACTGTAACAAGCCCCACAAGCTTGGGCCAATGAGTTAACATCTTAGACTTCAGTTTCCTGCTCCAAAATGGAGATGGTATTTCCCAACCAGCTGACTCACCAGGTAGGTGAGGATCAGATAATACAATGGAAGTAAAGGAACAATTCAGAAAACTAATTCAGACAACTATTAACTGTAAAATTTGATTCGAAGCATCCTTAACCCAGGGCATCTAGTGAGTTCTTTGAGTCCTGGGATCATAGAGTGTCCATATTGTTTTCTCCATCCTTCACCTCCCCAACTCACACAACTGCACACTGCTCTGCTTTCCTGGGTGGTGCTCATCTCTCCAGCCAGTCTACCGCTTCTCTCAATCACTACAGTCAATGTACCTAGTGGTTTCATATCATCTTACAGTGGAACTGCAGAAGCAGCTCAATACCCCTGGGTTGCAAGAAACATAACCCGAGCACACCAGATGCACCAGGCATGACACCATTGGTGGGACCTAGGTGCTTGGACTAAGGAATGGGGATAGTTTAAGAAGTGAACACCACATGGCATGATCCATGATTCAATAGCATCACCTCATGACATGATCCAGTCAGATCAAGCCTCCCATATCACGACATTGCAAATGTCCAATCAGATCACGCCGTTACCTTCTGCCTATAAAACCTGTCCCCGCCTCCAAAAGCCTGACTCCTGTCTCCTTGTTCAGCAGCCTTGCAATAAACTTTTCTCTCTACAAAAACACAGTACTTCAGAGTTTGGCTTTCTATTGTGCATGGGCAAACAGACCAAGTTCTGTTCAGTGACACTTTTTTTGCTAATTTCATGATTTTGTTTGTTTGTGTGTTTGCTTAATGTCCCACCTCCCTGCCTCACTCACAAACAATTTACCGGAGCCTCAAGAGGACAGAGGTGTGGCTATCTTGTTCCTTACTGTATCCCTATTGCTTAGCTCACTTCCCTAAACATACTAAGTGTTCAATAAATATTTGTTGCATGACCTAGTGGTCAACTACCTCTCATATAACATCCCACTGCCCAGAGTTCAAGGTGAATGAAGGTCAAGATAACTGAAATCCATTGTGATATTTCCACTTCTGTCCTTCCAGTTGTCCTGAAATTCGTGCTGGGTGGCATTGGTTAGTCACTTCCCCTTCTAGTCAAATGCTCAAGAAACAGTCTGGAAATAATTCCAGAAACTGAGTCTACACCCACCCTCAATGCTCCAGAGCCTTGAGAGGAAAAGCAGCCAGACATTTCCAGACACCAACCATTTCCCCTTTGAGCAGTGACATTTCTTTTATTTATTTATTTACTTATTTATTTATTTTTGGATAAAAATGTCACCAAAATATATCATGCACACCTTTCTCCTAGGAGGTGGTATAGTATAGTAAAATGAGTGTTGGCTTTAGGTCATTTGAACTAAGTTTAAATTTTGCCTGTACTATTTGCTGGCCTTATAGCCTGAGTCAACTGACTTAGCTTCTGTTTGTCTCAATTTCTATATTTGCAAAATGAGGAGACTATTATACAATGTTGCGAGAATACAGGTAGTGTTATATATAGAGACAAGCTGGTAGCAAGTGCTTGTTCCTTAAATGAAAGCTAGCAGGCTCCTGTAAGTTGCAGACCCATCTTTTCAGGGTAAACCAGGACCAAGTAATAAACACGAATGGCTATGAGGGATGACAGCATGTAGGCCTGCTTGATTTTTGAGTCCCTGTGTCTGTTTTGTAGAGTTGCGCTATTCCTTTGCACCCTGACAACTGTCATTTCTCATTGCTACTGGGAAACTTTCATCCCCTTATCCCTCCTCATAATTTGTTGAGTCTTACGATGTATGAGCTTGTTAAGTAGACGTGCAAAACCAAGAGTATAGAGATTCAGAGGGAAAGTGTAAAGACTTCTCTGTGTGGGAACTGGAAAAGTTTTCATGTGCATTTTGGTTTGGGCTTTTGAGAGGCCCCCTTCGCTGGGGGTGAAGGAGCTTGGACCCCGGTTGGAGTCAGGTAGGCCTGGATGTCAGGCCTGCCCTACTCTTGGTATTTCCGTGTTTTGTTCAGCCTCTATGAAATAGTTACTGGCCATACTTTACAGATAAGGAGAATGGACTCTCAGAGAGAGGGATGGATTAAGCATCTTGTCCGAGGTCACTCAGCTGTGTTACCACGGGATCTGATGCCAGGTTTGCTGCCACCAAACTCTTCTTCTTTCCATGGCCCCACCCAAAGCCAGAACACTGGGAAGCTGGACTAAATCCAAACACATTGAAAGGCTATGGATGACAGCTGGATTGGGTCCCTTAGCTGAAAGTTTTATAGGCTTAGTAACCTTGATCCACCATGGACCTTGGGTCAGATCGGGGCTGTGTTCTGGGTTAGCTGTTAACTTGCTGTGCAACCCTGAACAAGCCTCTTCCCTTCTCTGGGCTGTACTTTTGCTATCTGGGAAGCTTTCGGAGATTTTGAAACAGTGACCAATACTATGGTATAAAAGAAGAGAGAATTGTGAAAGGGAATAAGGCATCGGTGGCCAAAATGGAACATGATTTGACACCTGGGGGACCTGCCTTCAAACTCAGCTTTCCTACTTACTGTCTGTATGCCCTTGGGCATTTCTGTGCCTCAGTTTCTTCATGTGCATCTGAAAATGAGGATAATATCTCATAGTATATAGAGAAAATTAA
The DNA here is from genome assembly GCF_028858775.2 of Pan troglodytes. NCBI lineage: Eukaryota > Metazoa > Chordata > Mammalia > Primates > Hominidae > Pan > Pan troglodytes. Next base: position 48,608,133 of record NC_072419.2, read on the forward strand.
ATGGCAATGTTACATCAGAGTAACTGGAAGAAAAGCGGGGGATTCATAACTGAATTTGACTTAAGACCCAACAATCTGCTTTGACTTATCACAGGTAGGACTGTCCTAGAACTACCAGTGTGTAAAATATAAGACAAATGCTGTCTGGTCAGACACCCCATAAACATGACCAACACATGTTGCAATGACTGAAGATTCACCTGACTTAGGGGGAGCACTGTCCAAAGACTTCAGACTACATAGGAACTTCTAAATTGGTGGTGGTTGGTTCTGTCTATTTCAATGCCTATCATTTCTAGATGAAGCTGGATACAGGATGGACAATGGCTAGCTAGACCATCTCAAAAGCCCCCTTCTGGGCTGGTGTCCTAGCCTCCAGTGACACAAGGAGTGAGGCTGCATGCATCTCTCTAGTAGCTGCCCATGTCCTTCAAACAGGCCTGAGCCTCTCAAACACACTCCCATTCTCATCCCAGCACTCCCACCTTGATGTTTATGTTAAAGCAACAACCGCCCTGGTTGCTCCCTGTTATAGCATGCTGTCTCTCTCCTCCATGCCTGTGCTCACACTGGACACTCTTACAACGTTGGTGAAATCTTACGCATCATTTAAGATACAGCTCAGTGTCTCCACTGGGAATTCTCTCCTCTGAGCTCTTATAGTGACCTATGCATATCTCCACAATGACACACTGTACTGTAATTATGTTTCTGTCTCCCCAACTAGAGTTTGACTTTCTTTAGGACGTCACTTATCCATGGCTAGTTCACTGCTGTGTTTGCAAGCACTTAAGCATTGCCCGAGACAGGGTGGATTCTTAAAAAAAAAATGTTTGTTGAATGAATGAATGGTTTTTAGGCCTTGGGCCCCCCGCCTCATTCCTGGTACATAACATACTGAGTTTATGCTTGATGAACTGAACTGAGCAATTTGAAAGTTGTTCCACTCAATGCTCTGCTTCATTTTAAGGGACTGTAGTCCTCCTTCCTGGAGTTCTGGGCAATACCGGCAGTCAATATTGCTGCCCTTGTGCAAAGTGTATCTCGTTTAAAAGAGATGCCCACGCTCCTGATATCATGAACTAGCAGTGGTCAGTTTAACTATGGAGATGCGTCAGTGTATTCCTGATCTCCAACCATGTTTGGTAAAATCAGCAGTTTTACCTTGACAGCAAGTGCCTCTATGGGACTCCAGCACCCTATGGCCTTAAACTGGACCAGCCCCCAGGTCTTGTCAGATTTGTGATATCTGAGCAGGTTGTTTTCAGAATTCAGCAAACCTGTCTGTCTGGCTGTTACTGGCAGTGACACAAAGAAAAGTGACCTTTCCAGGAGACTGTGTTCCAGGCCACCGACCCCACTAACTAAATTTACCATAAACATGTTCCAGGAAGTTTCCTTCTAGACCATCTCAGGTACTGATTAGGATGTTTCTTGTTTTTTTTTTTTTTTTTTTTTTTTTTTTGAGACAGGGTCTCACTTTGTTGCCCAGGCTGGAGTGCAGTGGCATGATCACAGCTCACTGCAGTCTTGGTCTTCCAGGCCCAAGCAATCTTTCCATATCATCCTCTCGAGTAGCCGGTACTACAGGCACGTGCTACCACATCCAGCTAATTTAAAAAATTTTTTTCTTTGTATAGACGGGGTCTCCCTATGTCGCCCAGGTTTGCCTTGAACTCAGGGGCTCCCTTTGAACTGGGCTTGGGGCTGCTGACCTCCTTCCTCTGAGGAAACTTTGCTCCTGGCCAGTCTTGCCCATGGGCATTGCCAGTCACATGATTCAACTGGAGGCCCATGTGGCACAGAGAAGAAAAACTGCAGACTCCAAGTGAAGAACCATCCTCACCTGACAGGAGCTCCCCGGGACTGAGCGGGTTTCAGCATCACTGTGATGGTCGTGTCTGTCTCATTCAATGGGGTGTCTGTGTCGTACTCAGGCATGGATGGAGCTGGACAGGAAACAGAGAGTGCAGGTGAGTTCAGCACAGGTTCCCAACTGGCTCCCCACCGCCCCTTGCTGCCATCCTTAAAGACATAGCATGGATAGAGGAAGGACGTTTAGGAAAGGGGTTGGATAAGAAGCCTTCCAGGCCTTCAGTAAAGGAGGCCCCGATGCCCAACCTGCCCATAGTAGGTTTCTTCAAGGTGCAGTAGTGTGGGGAAGGGTAGCAATGATCTGCCGAGTAACCTGCATGAACCAAAACGTTCCACACCTAATAAACAGATATGTGCAGGGAATATAAGTACTAACAAAGAAGTGAAAGCAGAGTCAACCTTGCTAAACACATTTAAAATGCAAATTACATCAATTATGAACTACTTCCCCTCTACCTTTTTTTTTTTTTCTTCATGAGACCTCCCTTCCCTCATACTCAGCTGATAGGAATGCGACTATATCTATTCCTTTGGGAAGGTAATTTAGCCATTTGTAGTAACAGCTATTAAAACCCACATCCTTTTTAATTCAGTTTTTCCAAATTCTGAATTTATTCCTAAAGCTATAATCCAAACCAATGAACTAAACTTTATTTTGTAACATGTTTATTGAAGCGTTATTTTGTAAAAACATGGAAGCACCAAATATATCCAAGCACAGGGGAATATATAATTAAATTACGTCCATCCACTTGACAGGACATTATAACGAAAGCAATGTAGCAACATAGGAAACACTTATGGGATAAAGAGAAAACATTAAGCTACAAAAAAAACATGTTTTTCTGGAAAACCATGTGCAAAATATGTATGTATGCAGACCAGAATTGCATACATATTTAGGATAATGAAAGCTGTAAAAAAGGTTCTGAAATAATTCTGCATTGTTGCTGTCTAGTGGCAGAGGGGGCCCTACGGGTGACGGCAGTCTGTAATTTTGCACTACTGTGGCCCTATAATAGTAATTCATTCATTCATTCATTCATTCATCCATTCATTCATTCATCAGGCATTTCATGAGAACCTGCGCTAATGTCTTGTTCTGGCAAAAAGAATGTTCCTGAAAATGAATTTAATAACCAACTTGTGTGCAATATACATTATCTACACACACGCGTACTACTTAATGCAACCCTGTGGGCAAGTTATTTAGTGGCTTGCCACCTAATTAATCTAATTTTTACACTTTAGGAAGTTCATCACTTAGATTTTCTTCATAGGAGACAACAATGGTAACTCACTAGGGACTGGATCGTCCTAATTCCACCTATATCACAGGGTGACAATTCAAGAAAAATTTCCACTTCAAGGAAAATCAGGAAGTGGGGGTGAAACAACCTTTTTTCCTTTTTCCTTTCTAGCAGAGATACCTGAAATTTTGGTGGCGATCCGAGTGGTGACAGGGGGCCCAAAGCCCTTTGCTGTGCTGGCCTTGATGGTGAAGGAATAGGTGGTCCCTGGGTACAGACCCACAAAGAGGTGGTGGGTTTCATTCCGGAGCTTGAACACTTTCCCCCTCTGGCTCGAGAGGTCAGCACTTGGGTCCAGCGAGCCGACAGCCTTGTAGTTGATCTGTAGGACAAGCCAGCAAACAAACAAATAAATGCCTCACTCAGGAAGCTGGATGGAGCTCCTTTAGAGGAACCTTAGGGAGGCGGGGGAAGGGGCGGGCTTGTGAATTTGGCCAGCAGATTCTGCTAAGCTGCCTGTTGCTGTCCACTTTCCAGATGATCCCAGCCTCCAAATACCCCATTGCTCACCCACTGGAGCAATGCATGTTCTCATTGATTTGTAGGAGTTAAAACTTAAAATAATTGAACTTACAGAGATAGAGAGTAGAAGGATGGTTATCAGAGGCTGGGAAGGGCAGTAGGGGGTGGGGGGATGGTTAATGGGTAGAAAAAATTGAAATAATGAATAAGATCTTATATTTGCTAGCACAACAGGTGGTCTATGGTCAAAAATAATTTAACTGTACATTTTTAAATAACTAAAAGGGTATAACTGGATTGTTTCTAACAGAGAAGATAATTGCTTGAGGGGATGGACACCCCATCTATCAAGATGTGATTATTACGCATTGCATGCTTATGTCAAAATACCTCGTGTAACCCATAAATATATATACACCTACTATGTACCCACAAAAAATTTTAAAAAAAAGAAACAGAGGGCGACCCACAGATGTCATTTTGAATTTTCTGACAGTCTCATGAAAAGAAGTAAAAAAAAAAAGAAACTAATTTTAACAACACATCTTGTTGAACCCAGTGTATCCAAACTATTATCATTTCAATCTGTAGACAACATAAAAATTGAATGGAATTGTTTACATTCTACTATTCGTATGAAGTCTTACAAATATGTCTTTTACCCCTTCAGCGCTTCTGCATTTGGACTAGCCACTGCTTTTCATAAGTGCAGTAGCCCCGTGAGGCCAGTGGTCACCATGCTGGACACTGCAGTCATAGAACAGTGTCCAGGTAGAGCATTCTGATGAGAACTATTTATGAGGCTTGTTAAAAATGCAGATCCCGGGCCCCATATTCCAGACAGATAGCGATTGCTGACTGGTGCTTTCTCGTGCATTATCTTTTTTGTCTTCCTCAAATCCTTGGGGGCATCAGGATAGCTACTCTCATTTTCATAATGGAGAAACTGAGGTGCCAATGGAAGCAACTTGCATGCAATCACCATTTTTCAAATTGTATATGGAGATAGTTTGTCTATGGTATATGAAGACCATGCCCCATGTGACATATCATGTGAGTTCAGCAATAACCAAACTGGTCTACACCTGTGGAATGATTTGTGTCTACTGTTCCCTGATCACACACTTGAGTGTCACAGCAAGGTACCAGAAGAGTTTTGAAGCACTCACTCTCAACTTCTGCACTTGCCCAAGGGTGAAAATAACAATTGGTAGCCCAGCACTGGTCCCACGGATCACACGTTGAGTGTCACATCTTGAAATTACACAGTTGTAAAGTGGCAAACACAAGATTTTTTGTTTGTCTTACCTGGTTTGTTCCATTAAAAATATTTAATTAGGCTAGGTGTGGTGGCTCACACCTGAAATCCCAGCAATTTAGGAGGCCAAGGTGGGAGGATTGCTAGAACCAGGAGTTTGAGACCAGTCTGGGCAACACAGTAGGACTCTGTATCTACAAAGTATTAAAAAATTAGCTGGGTTGGTGGTACACATCTGTAGTCCCAGCTATTCAGGGGCTGAGGTGGGAAGATGGCTTGAGCCCAGGAGTTCAAGGCTATAGTGAGCCATGATTGTACCACTGCACTTTAGCCTGGGTGACAGAGAGAGACCCTGTCTCTAAAAAACTAAAAAAAAAAATTAATTATGGTATAATATACATACAGAAAAGCATACCTCTTGATGAATTTTTGAAAACTGGATACAGTCATATAATCAAAAACCAAACCATTACAGGCCCAAAACATTTTCCTCACACTCCCTTGCAATCCTACTTGCCTACCCCCATCAGGGATCACCTCTGTCTGACTTTTAACAGCATAGACGAGTTTTGCCAGTTTTTGCACTGTGTATCAGTGAAATCCTATGAAATGCGCTATTTTGTTTCTGGTTTCTTTCTCTCAACATTATCATTATGTCCATGGGATTCATCCAAGTTGTCATGGGTAGTAGCAAATAAGGCATTCTCAGGTACATTCAACAATCTCTTGCGGACACCGTACTAGGCAGGTCTGACTCCAAAGCCTGTACTCTATATTCTATACCACATTGCCTGGCCTGTTAACAGTGCATCAGTTGAAAAATGAATTCACTCATCCACTTATTTGGTCCTTCACAGTGTTTCCTGTGTATTTCTGTGTTCTAGGCCCTGCACTGTGTGCTGCTGGGGGGTGCCCAACTGAATTCAAGTCAGGCCTCATCCTCAAGTGACTTCCGTTCTTGAGAGAGGTAAGCCAGCTATATACACAGCTGACATCACTTATCTTCCATCAAGAATGGCCAAACCCAGGCAGAAAAGGAAGCACACCAACTTCCCTTCAAAAATAAGCAATTTGCTGTTACTGGCAATGGCACCAAGTGTTTTGGAGAGAAAAGTGATTTCTCTGTCCTATATTAAACAGTAGTGGTGCCGCATCCTTGAGGAGAGAGGTCAGACGGTGCCCAGAGCAGAGTGTGCGCAGGAGGGAGGAAAAATGCAGGGAGCTGAGGGCTTTGGGCTTTTTTTCAAGCAGCACCTGAGTGTGCATGTGCACCATGCAGGTGGCTGCTAGCTTCAGGCTGCTCTGGTGGACCTGTCTACAGCATTCCCTCTGGTCACCCCTACCCACCCCACTCCTTCTCAGAGGCAAGTGCTACAGGCATCTATCTGCCTCTCTGTTTGAGGACTTTCTCCATGGGTGCTTGCTGGGAATGGGGGTTAATTAACACCCCAGCCCTGATGGGAGTTGATGCATACATTCTCCAGGCTCCCCTTCCTTATACCCCTGCAAGCTGCCCCTCCTTGGTATCCCTGCAGCATCCCAATTTCCCTGAGAGGCTCAGCTCCACTTGCCTCGAGAGGCAGCTGGTTTGAAAACACAGTGATTATTGGCTACTTTCCTTTCTCTTCCCCACTCCATATCTCTTTACTGGTGTTTCTTAAACTTCTCGGCAAACTGCTCATATTCAAATCCCCATCTCGGGGTCTGCATCTGAGAATGACCAAACTGAGGAAAAATGCTCGTGGAGGTATCTCAGGAGAGAGTGCAACCGACACCCGAAGGACAATCCTGAGTCAGAAGAGGAAAGAGTATTCTAGCTTCTAGGCAGAGGGAACCGCGTAGGCAAAGATCTGGGGTGGGAAAAGGTTTGGACAGAGCAAAGCCCAGAGCCTCTGCAGAGCGGTGAGCAAATGGGGGCAAATGGAGTTTTCAGCATGCAGGTGGATTCTGGTTTCCACTGTGGCAGAAAAGGGGAGATGTACAGACAGTTCAGCCTGTAGCCACCAACCCCAGTGCACCAGTGGAGAGGACGTGTGCTTGCATTCTTTGAAAATTCTGTCCCCGTCCCCCTGCTTGGACTGGTGGCAACTACATTGATATACAGACACTGGGAGGTAAAACTCATGCCTTATTTACTAGCCAATTCCTTTCCTGCGCTCCAAATTCAATCCAAAAGCAACTCAATTTCCACCGAGCTGTCAATATAATATACCACGCTCTTCTGCTCTCCTAACCTTTCCTGGTATTACAGGATCCTCACTTACTTGTAATGAAACACTATGAATAAATCAATGTATGTTAATATAGCATGTCTTCAATTTTTTATGAAGGGCTTCACCAAATCTAATTCCCACTGCTTTGTCAGAAACAGTCTTTGAAAAATTTAACTTGCAAGTTTCACGAAGTTAGTGAGGGATCGGGCTGGGGAGGGAAAGAAGAAAGGTGAGAAAAATGGGATGGGAAGGAGCTGTGACTGTAAACGTATAATATAATATGAACCTTCATTTATAAGCGGGGAAAACGGAAGATTTGTAGAATAGCAAACATAAAATAAAGGGTTAGTAGGGGGAAGGGTGCACAGCTGCACATCAACCCTGGGCTCCTGGCATGGGTTCTGGCTGCAAAAAGTACTCAAGGATGTCCCCCTTCTCTTTTAGTTGCTGACAGTAGGATCCACAGCCAGAAACCAAAGCAGGTGCTTCATAACAAAAATCCCAGGCTGAGCAGAGTGGCTTGCACCTTTAATCCCAGCACTCTGGGAGGCTGAGGCAGGTGGATCACCTGAGGTCGGGAGTTCGAGACCAGCCTGACCAACACAGAGAAACCCCGTCTCTACTAAAATTACAAAAAATTATCCAGGTGTGGTGGTGCATGCCTGTAATCCCAGCTACTCGGGAGGCTGAGGCAGGAGAATCACTTGAACCTGGGAGGTGGAGGTAGCGGTGAGCAGAGATGGCACTACTGCACTCCAACCTGGGCAACAAGAGTGAAACTCCCTCTCAACAACAACAACGACAAAATCCAATCATGTCATAAGAGCAATGCTTTCCCATAGCTCTCAGGATGAAGAATGTGTCTTTGTCATGTGGTCTTACTCAGCTCAGTGCGTGAGCTGGCCTCGCTCGTCCTCCCCCCAGCACCCCAAGCCTTACTTCAGTACTAAAAAGAGCCATGGTCTTTTCTGCCACAGGAACTTGCACCAGCTCTTCTGTCAGCCTGGGCCCCATCTTCCTTCCCATGCCTCCTTGTTGCCTCATTCATGACTCCTCACCCTTAGCGAACCTCACTTACAGGGACTCTTTTTATGGGTATCTTCTCTGACTCCCAGGTTCTTATTTTACATTTCCAGAGTCACCTGTCTCTCTTTTGAGCCACTAACTTTCCATGTAACCATGTAATTATTTCATCAATAAGTCCCTTTTCTACCAGCCCAGGAGCTGAAAAAATATGACTTGCAAGTCAAATTCAATCTACCATCTGTTTTTGTAAGTAAAGTTTTATTGGAAAACAGCTACACCATTGATTTAAATATGGACTATGGCTACTCTCACACTACAAAAGCAGAGAGAAGTAGCAACAGATACCCTACAGCCCACGCTGCCTAAAATATTTATTTTCTGGCCTTTCATAGAAAAAGTTTGCAGACCTCTATACTAGACTTTAAGCTCCAAGGAGGCAAAGATCGTATCTGGTGTTTGTTCAACATTTCATCCTTTTGCATGTCTAAATGAATAATTAAATTAGCTCTGTGGCTTGAGGGATTGCTTAACCTCTCTGAGCCTCGAGTTCTTCAAGGGAAAAATTATAATTCTAATTTTAGTTTCCATTTTATGTTGCAGAGTGACCCCCATTTCTTTACTCCTGGAAGACAAGCCATTGTTTTGGAAGGAAGGCTCCAGAGTGTCCATGAGTGGCTTTGGCTTCTGTATCAAGGCGCAGTGGCTCATGTCTGAAATCCCAGCACTTTGGGAGGCTAAGGCAGGAGGATTATTTGAGCCTAGGAGTTTAAGAGCAGCCTGGGCAAAACAGCGAGACCCCATCTCTACACCAATTTGTTTTAAAAAACTAGCTGGGCATGGTGATGCACGCCTGTAGTCCTAGTTACTTGGGAGGCTGAGGCAGGAGGGTCACTTGAGCCCTGGAGGTCGAGGCTGCAGTGAGCCACAGTCGCAGCACAGCATTCTAGCCTGGGAAACAGAGTGAGACCATGTCTCAAAGCAAGCAAGCAAGCAAACAAACAAACAAAACAAAAAAGTTTGAAGGTCATAGAAAAGCAAAGAAAGACCAATAAATGGTCACAGGTTGAGGAACAAGGAGACATGACAACTAAATGCTATGTGAGAGCCTAGAAGAAAAAAGAAGACCTCTGTGGAAAACCTGGAGAAATCTGGAAAAAAAAAAAAAATCTGGCGTTTAATCAATAATAATGCACTGAAGTGAATTCTTAATTTTGATAAATATACCATGGCTATGCAAGATGTTAACATTAGGGAAAGTTGTATGAGGGGTATAAAACTCTCTATACTTTTTTTTTTTTACAGTTTCTCTGTAAACTTATTTCAAAATCAATTGTTTAAAAGACAACAAATGGCATGCTGAGATTTGGCTGCTGTGAGCATCTTTGTGGCTGCAGAACAGAACCTAAACAAATATCCATTGAGCTCTTGACTAGGTGCTTGGCCATGTACTAAGCTCTAGAGAATCCTCAGGAACCTACAGTTTGGTGAGGGAGATAGGTATGGCCCACAGGAATAAGCGGGCAAGGCACATTAAGAGCTCTGTTCTGAAGAAGGGAAGATGGCTCTTATGAGCATGTAACAGAGAAAACAGATTGAGTTTCTGGGGCCAGATGCCTTCCCCATAGAGTGTGAAGCTGTTAACCAGATGAGGAGCATGGGAGAAGGGTGGGAGGCATGACAGGAGATGGTGGAGAATGAAAGAAGAAAAGGCTCTTGGGCAGGACAACTGCTTGCCTAAGGGATGCTTTTGTGCAAAGTAGAAAAGGTGCCTGTCTCAACTCAGTCTCAGCCCCCTGTACTTCAGTGAGCTGATGCTGCCTTTGTGAGAAGAAAAAGATTCGCTTTTCTTAGTGCCCAGTCATATTCTTCCTGGCAGACACAGCACAGAGTTTAATGGATTTCATTTCCTTGGTAGTGTGTCTTTGTGCAGTGCACAAACTAAGCAACAGTAGGTGGCATTCCTGCTGAGCTCAGATTATGGAAGTCTTTAATGAACTACCCAAGTGTATATATTTTATTTCAAGGGTAATATAGAGCCATTAAAGGAGAGGGTAGGCTATCAAGAGAGATACAGGATCATACCACAGTGCTACTAAACGTGTGGTTTGCAGATAAACAGCATCAGCACCACCTGGGAGCTTGTTAGAGCTGCAGATTCATGAGTCTATCCCAGACCTCCTGATCAGAATGTCCGGGGCTGAGGCCCAGCACTCTGTTGTTTCATAAGCTCTCCAGGTAATTCTCATGCACACTGAATTTGGAGAAACACTTTCTCAGGCAAGGGGATGGAGGATTGAAATGACCAGAGGAACAACACCGGGGTCCCTTTGGAGGGTCTGGCTCTCATGCAGATGACAAATACAAAGAAGGCCTTGTTTCAACCAGAAGCAGAGGAGATGGAGAGGTGACAACAGTGACTCTGAGAGATTCTGAGTCCTCGCTGGAGAAGAATGAGGTCCCTAGAAATGTAAGAATGAGACGGAGCCAACACATGGCCCCAGACCTGAGCCTCCTAAGGCTGAAAACCACTGGGGAAGACCTGCAAGTATCCTTACTGGCCTCGTCCTTCCAATGCTGTTAACATTCATGAAGGCAAAGAGTGTGGGTCTCAGCCAGCGGGAGGGAAGACCACTGGCTGACAGTCTTGCAGAGCCAGGGCTGAAACTCAGACCCATCACTTACCAAGCTTTAAGCGACTGAAGCTCTATTTTGTACCCTCACCAGCCGAAGGGCCCTGGAGACAACAGAACAGAGCAGCAACGCCTCTGAACAGCATCTGCCAGGCTTCCCTGCTTTCCAAAGCCAAGCTTCAGGGTCAGAGGCTCAGCCTGCAGGCTTGGTTGGCTGTGCCGGGGCCTGCCCGGGCTGCACACCTTCCCCAGCACTGCCAGCACAGGGACCCATGCCCGTGGTTCCTGGCCGTATCAGTCCTGCTGCGGCCCTGCAGGGGCTTCCTCTAGCCTGGTGCGGACTTTCTTGGTTACCGAGGATCAAAGGGCTGTTGTAGGAGTGGGGAAGTTAACTTGTTTGCCCAACATGGCTTTTGCTGATTTCCAATCAATGCCCTGCTCTCTGACTTCAGCTGTTTTCCTATTGGCTGTGGGATCAAACATAGGGAGAAAACAAACTCGAAATCCAGCTGGCCCAGGGTCCTTAGTATTCACCATCCATCAACCAAAATGGAGGGTTAGTTAGTGGGTGATAATAACAGGAACAAACATTATGTGCCTACCATGCATATGGCTCTCTTCCCTGTGTCACCATCCTGCTCCTTAGCTACCAGACACACTTTAGGTGAGTGTATTCCTGTCAACAGGTGCTCCCTCCACCAACACCTCTGGCCCCTCCAATCCTTAGCACCGGGCTGCTTCCCAGACTCATTGCCTTCCCTCCCCTGCCTCACATGAGAGGGATATTCTGAGATTCACTCTTCCCAGCTGCCCTGAATTTCAAAGAATGCAGTCAGAGTCCCATAGCAGGGCCACCATCAACTCAGACAGCTCTAAGCTCTTTCTTCCTGAACTACCATAATGCAGCCTAATAATATGAAGCCTCAACCTCCTTTCAGCTTTTAATCTCATGCTGGGGTGACCTGGGTGCTATGATTTTGTTATTTTCACAGAAACCTTCTTGTTTAATGAGTCTGTCTAGCAATATTCCCAATGGCTTTTAGTCTGTATTGCAATACTTCTTGGGTTTCTGAACATGAGCTGCTTGCCTTCCAACTTCACATTCAGCTGATTTCTGTTCTGCTAAGTTTAACCTGGTTAAGTTGCTAAGTTGCATGACCAATTCCTCTCCAGTTGGCTTTGGGCATGGAGATGCAAGAAGTTAAATAATCCCATGATCCTGCTCATTGGAACCCTGCAGCCATACTAACAGCCTTTCTGGCAGACACCGCCTGGAACAAATCCTTCATTAAGGGCAAAGCCTGGATTCTATTTATTGATTGTAATAATTGCCAAGCACCCAGCTTGGCATAGAGAAGGAGTCAATAAGGTTTACCAAAGACATGAGGATTAAGAATGAAAATGTAGCAAATCCTCAATGTGGTACAACTGGGATTGAAAATGAGGTCACTCTGATCCTGAAGTCCAGTATTCTCCGCCCCACCCTGCCATCTTGGCCTTGGCTCCTCTGTGCACATCCTGTGTGAACAGTTTCTAGGGAGAGGGGCTGATTGAGGGGAGGCTGCAACTGTCAGAACACAAGGCTTTGTAGAGGGTCTGTCTGAGCCCACCCCACTCAGGAGGGACGTGCCAAGCAAGCCCAGAAGCTGGGTCCATGCCTGTCCGGCACGGAGTTGGTGCTCAGTAATTATGTATTTAATAATTAAGGAGGCCCAAGGTGGTGAAGGTCTTGTCTCTGGGCCTGAATTTCTAAACCTGTGTAAGTAGAAAGTCCTTTTGGTGCTTTTTAGAAAATAGCCCATATCCTTTGACACTGCTTTCATTAAAAGGTGGCATTTATATCCCCTGACTCCTCTTAAGTCTTAGGGGACTTGGGACTGCTTTCACCAATACAATGTAGGGGATGTGATATTTTGTGACTTCTAAGATTAGGTCATGAAGGCAATGTAGTTTCTGACTTGTCCACAGAGACTCTTATGTCTACAGTGTCTAAGCTGCTGTATAAGAAGTCTAACTCCCCTGGGGCCGCCATGTGTGAGCAAACGCAGGGTGCATGACAGTCCCTGTGTGCTCTAGATTGACAGCCCCAGCTGAGTCCAGTCATCTGGGCAACAGACAGCTAAGTGAGGAGGCTGCCGTGTGAGTCCAGTTCTCGGCTCTCTGGTCATCCCTGGTCATTTGAGTCTTCTCAGCTGGGACCCTAGACATTGTGGAGCTGAAACAAATCATCCCTGCCCTCTTGGATTCCTGACCCACAGAATATGTAAGCATAATAAAGTTGTTGTTTTATTCCACTAAATTTTGGAGTGATTTGTTACCAGCAGTAGTAACTAGAACACCATTTGTTCATTAGACAAGAGTTTCTTAAAGAGCATCGGCAATATTTTATTCTTTTGTATCCCCAAAAGGAAACAGTAAATGCTTAACAAATACATGCTACATTTTTAGCCAAATGATGAATGTCAACAATACCAGTAATGAGAAATATGGACATTCAGGCTGGGCATCATAGCCAGACTCCATCTCCACAAAAAATTTTTCTTAAAAAATAGCCAGGCATGGTGGTGCATGCCTGTAGTCCCAGCTACTCGGGAGGCTGAGGCCGGGAGGATTACGTGAGCCAGGGAGATCGAGGCTGCGGTTAGGCAAGACTGGTCCACTGCACTCCAGCTTCGGTGACAGAGTGAGACCCTGTCTCTAAAAAACAAAAGTAAAAAATAAAAATAAAAATAAATATGTACATCATATGCCTCTTGATACGATGCTCTGAGAAAGGGTTATGTGTGGTATTTTTTGCCAAAAATGCATAATCTCGATCTAATCGTGAGAAAACATCAGAAAGAAAAAAAAAAAACTAACTTAAAGGACAGTCTACAAAATAACTGACCAGTATTCTTCAGAAGTGTCAAGGTCATAAAATATTAAAAAAATAATAAAGACTGAAAGGCTGAGGAGATGTCCCAGACTGGAGGAGACTAAGGAAAAAATGACAAGTAAGTGAAACACGGATAGGATCCTGGACTGGAAAACGACATTAGTGGGAAGATAAGTGAAATTCAAATAAGGCCTGTAGATTATAGTATTCATTATAATGTAGCTTAAAGTATCTATCAATGTTAATTTCCTGGTTTCAATCACTATCCTGTGGTTATACAAGATGCTAACATAAGGGGAAGCCAGGTGATGGGTATATAGAAACTCCACACTAATCTTGCAACTTTTCTGTAAGTCTAAAATTATTTTAAAATTAAATATTGAGCCAGGCACGGTGGCTCACGCCTGTAATCCTAGCACTTTGGGAGGCCAAGGGGGACGGATCACCTGGGGTCAGGAGTTCGAGACCAGCCTGGTCAACATGGTGAAACCCCGTCTCCAATAAAAATACAAAAGTTAGCTGAGCATGGTGGCGGGTGCGGGTAATCCTAGCTACTCGAGGCTGAGGCAGGAGAATCACTTGAATGCAGGAGGCAGAGACTGCAGTGAGCTGAGATCACACCACTGCACTCCAGCCTGGGCGACAGAGCAAGACTCCATTTCAGAAAAAAAAAAAAAAAAAAAAAAAAAGAACTAAATATTAAAAAAAAAAAAAGAACAAAAAATGTGCACTAAGTCTCATTGATTGGCAAATCTGTAATCATGGACCCACAAGTTAGAAGCCAAAGGCACACCCCTCCACCCCTCACATTCTTGCAGCAATTTATTACAATTATACATATATATATATATATATATATATTTTTTTTTTTTTTTTGAGATGGAGTTTTCGCTCTTGTCGCCCAGGCTGGAGTGCAGTGGTGTGAACTTGGCTCACCGCAACCTCTGCCTCCCGGGTACAAGCAATTCTCCTGCCTCAGCCTCCCGAGTAAGTGGGATTACAGGCATGCACCTCCACGCCTGGCTAATTTTGTATTTTTAGGAGAGACGGGGTTTCTCCATGTTGGTCAGGCTGGTTTCAAACTCCTGACCTCAGGTGATCAGCCCGCCTCGGCCTCCCAAAGTGCTAGGATTACAGGCGTGAGTCACCGCGCCCGGCCTATTACAATAATATTAACAACACGAGTGGACATTTAATACCACTCACTAGTTGCCAGGTGCCTTGCCAAGCACTTTCCACACATTACTCGTTTAATCATCCCACAAGTTTATGAGGCTACTACCATTACTATTCCCACTTTGCGGATGAGAAAACTGAGACTTAAGGAGAGCAACTTCCCAGTGTTTTCACAGATAGGAAGAGGCAGAGGCAGGCTTGGAACCCCGGTAGTATGAATCTAGAATCCACCTGCTTAACCTTGGAGCTCTTTTGTCATCATGAAGAGTGGCCAGTCTTACTTCCAGGGCGTGGGAGACCAAAAACTTTCGCTGGAAATCTCTTAAAGGATCAGCTAGAGTGAAAAGACATGTTAGGAGTATTTGGACAGGCAGAGAGAGCTTTTGAGTGCATTGTTGGGGGCACAGAGGCCAAAATTAAGGTGAAATGGGGTGGAAGTAAATCTGGAGAGTTAGGGGAGATCAGGGGACTTGATGCTAGAATGCATTTCCAAGCACCCCAGAGGGGTTTTCTGACCACCTGGGAACTTCCTGCATCATTGTCAGAGGCCAAGTCAGGGATCAGGTTGAGAGGCCCTTCTAAGGAGAAATCCATCGATCACGTAATCACACATTCTGGGCCAGTGCGGGGCTGAAGGCTGAAGTTTCACTCTATTGCACTTTTCTTTCATTCAGCATTTTTCTCATGAAATTAAAATAGAATTGATTTTCTCCCCCGCTAAATTAGGCATTAGGAAAGGAACGAAAGGGAGGGCATGTTGGAGACTACACCATCAACTCAATCCAGCAGAGTAGCATTTGTAAGAAATTGTATTCGCCCCTACTTACTATGAGAAGGTTTTGTAAAGCCTATTTTTTTTTGTTATATCTCCTTCTTACTAGAAGAGATGAACATTTTTTTTTCTCCCTTCTTGGTTAAAACGATCATTTATACTAACCTTTTCTCCAACCCTCTGGCCTCAGGTTAGAAGCTTCCTTTTTCTAACTTTGCCTCTGTGGTATTTCCGCAGAAGCAGACACACAGCAGGTGACACTGCTATTTATGGAACTGTCATTTCTGATGAAATGGGTCATCTGGGGACTCTACACTCTCCTATTCTGCAGTGACCCCAGGCTCATAGCTGGGTCCAGAGTGGAACCTCACAGCTGGAAGGAAGTACTCCATTTACAGAGTGCTGAAAGGAGATTGGAGCAGGAGGAAACTGAGGCTCAGAGAGGTTAGGAAGCACACCTAAGGCCCCACAGTAACTGGTTCTACTCGAAGGAGGCAGCGATGGGATAACAAAGGAGTCAGAAACCTTGGGTACAAATCCTGATGCTTCCTCTTAGCAGATGGTCATTTATAGCTGCACTGCCCATTAGAAATAGGATGTGAGCCACATCTGTGATTTTATATTTTCTAGGAGCCACATGGGGAAAAAAGGCAAAAAGAAGCAGGTGGGAATTAATTTCAGTAATATACTTTCTTTAACCCAAGATATCCACAATGCTATTATTCCAACATGTATTCAACACAAAATTATTGAGGATATTTTACATTCTCTTTTCCCACTAAGTGTTCGAAACCTGTTGTGTATTTTATATTCTGAACATTTCTATTCCGGCTAGCCACATTTTGAGTGTTTAATAGCCACTTGTAGCTAGTAGCTAGACCAGGGTTTCTCAATCATTTTTTTCTTTACTATCACCTCCTAAGAAATGTATTTAGACTTTCTGTGTTGTACCCCTATGAATTTTAACTCTACAGATGTGGTGTATAGCTGTATATGGACGCTATGCATACCTGCGTGGCTGTATGTGGGCTTTATGCGTATTATGCGTATGTGTATGAAAAGGGATTTTCCCCCACCCTACCCCCACCACTACCACCAAGAACCAATTTTCATCTCTTGGGGTCAATGGCACCCCTATTAAGCATGCATGATCTAGAGCAGGGGTGTCCGGTCTTTTGGATTCCCTGGGCCACATTGGAAGAAGAATTGTCTTGGGCCACACATGAAATACACTCACACTGACGACAGCTGATGAGACAAAAAAAATTAAAATTATGAAAAAATCTCATAAAGTTTTAAGAAAGTTTATAAATTTGTGTTGGGCTGTATTCAAAGCCGTTTTGGGTCGCACGTAGCCTGTGGGCTCAGGGTTGGACAAGCTTCGTCTAGAGCAAGCAGTAACGGCCCTGAGCCTCAGGTCCTTATCTGTAAAATAAGGATGAGTGTGTGGACTAAATGAGGCAGTTCTTGTAGGAAAGCATCCAGTGGTGCTGAGTGTGGCACCAATGCTAATATTGGAGTTGCATTGCTGTTTCCAACACATTCCCTTCCACACTGAGTGCCAGGAGTCAGGTCCCCCTCCTCACCTGCAGCCAGTTGCCAGGAAGACGTGCTCTCTGCCCATGACTTCCCTCCTGCTCCAGGGGACTTCCCAAAGCCCTCACAGGGTAACCAGGGGCTCTGTCGTTCAGCCTGGCCACAACTCAGCCCAGGGCAGCAGGGCCTTGTGGACCACCTTCTTCAATGCCTTCTCTCTCTTAGTGGACACCTAATTAATGCTGAAGGTCCAGAGGCCACCCTTGAGGGTAGCCCAGGTCCCCTGACACCCAAACCAAGACTCTCTTCCCTCCCCTGAGTGCCCATTGGCAGATGGGTGGTGCCCAGGCTTGTTATCTGTGCAGAGACACGTGCTCCATTTTCCAACTCCTCCCAGACCCCTGCCCCAGTCTACCCCAGACTTGGGAGGTTGCTAACTGTGTGCTAAGTGGTTTTCTCCCTCAGCTTCTGAGAGATTCTGGCACTTGCTTCCCTTCCCATCTCGTGGCTTCCCACTGGCCAGTAGGGTCCCTTTCTGCACCTGTGGCTCCCAAGAAGCTCTACCTTGTCATTGACCACTCTGTCCTCTCTGTCCAGTTCTTCTGTCTCGTTCTTCTTCTGTCCCATCTGAGTGAGACATGCCCCTACAAGCAATGCCAGGGGCCATCAAGGAATCATCTGGAACACTTTGGAGACAAGGAACTCAGTCCCTCTTACTCACCTGTGATTCTGCCAGTGGGCAGTGCTGTAAGAACATGAGCACTGGTGTCATAGAAGGCTGCCTCTTCTCTCTGCCCCTCTTGTGATTCTAGTGGCTACACGGCACATGTGAGCGAAGCTGATTGCGAAGGCTATAAACTTGGCGTCCTAAGCTGGGGATTGCAGAGTAAAACCCACGAAGTGAGCAGCCTGATTGCCCAGCCTTCTGCAGTCATGCCTCATTAGGCACCCATTGGAGGGAAAAGTCAAACTAAAAACTAGAAAAGAAAGTGGCTTTGAGACATTGCCTTTTTTTTCCCTTAAAATGTACTTCTTGGATTGTGTTTCTTTATAGACGTAATCCTTCTCCCGTGTTTTATTTGGGAAGGGGTTCATAAAAGGAAGGAGTTGTTTTGAATTATATCAGTAAATATTCATGGAGAATAAAAGGAAATACTTTGGGATTATAAAAGACAGTGTGAACCTGATTAACAATGTGAACTTGATCTTGGGTGTGCTGGGCTGGTTTTAGGCTGTGATGCTTAGCACCTGGGTGACCTTCAATAATATTCGATTCCATTATCAAGAAGAAAGGTTTTTCATGAAGTTGAAATGTGTCCATGTGTATAAGAGGGCTTGAAAATTCCTAGCACTTGGGAGACTATCGAGTAGGTCAGTCAGACCTGAATCTACAACATCAGAGAGGGTGTTTGACGGTATTTTTGGGGAAACCACAGACTCATTCATGTGGAGTCAATAACTATCTCTTGGGCAGTATCAGTAGCTGTTATTTTAGGCACCTGAGATATGCCCAGGAACAAACCAGTGAAGACACTGCCTTCCTAGAGTTTACCTTCTAGTTACTAGGAAGGTGAGAGGAGGGGAGAAAAATATAATGAATGTAATAAATATGCCGTTTATTTGGTATGTTAGTAGATGATAAGTTCTCTAGAAAACAAAAGAAAAGGAAGGAGACAGCAGAGCAGGGTGGGGAGGATAGGTGTGCATGAGCAGGTGATGCAGGGGTGAGACTGATCAGCCTCACTGAGAAAGTGAGATTTCAGCAAGGACGTCATGGAGGTGAGGGAATTAGCTAAGTGGATACCCAAGAGAAGAGCTTTCCAGGAGAGGAGAGTGGGAGATGGGGTGAAAGGGGTGTGTGTGGGTCACACAGATCTCTGCGAGTCTTTGAAAGATTTAGGCATCTAGCCTGGGTGGCATGTGGGCTGCTACAAATTGTGAGAGCCAGGCTGAGACAGACTTCATGGTGAGAACTGGCTGCAGGACTAAACTCTTCATCCTGAAAGGTAACAGCTCCAACTCAGGCCATAGATGCAGGATGCAGGGACCCCTGATCTCCTGAGGCTCTTCTACCCAGGCTCTGGGTGCTGCAGACCTGAGAGGACAAGTTGGTGCAGGAGTCCCACCTCCATGCTTCCTGGGCCCAGGGGATGCTGCAGAGCCCAGTTTCTAGGCCTTTCCTTCTTGTTCAGCTGCCTGACTCAACAACCTCCCAGGAGGCTTCCTTCAGGGGCTCCTTCTGGGTGAGTGTGGGGAAGAACAAGGACATAGATTATGCCCTGGGCAGGAAAAATGAACACAAATTCAGGGTATTGAGGAGGCATCTGAGAAGATGACCACTGCGTGCCCAGCATGGCCATCCCAAGCTAAATCTCGGGAGTGTGGACCTTGATTTGAAGACATCAAAGGTTATTGTAAGCAGTGCTCTCTGAAAATGGGAGTTCCCAGAGCTTTAGCAGATGTACCCTCCAGCTTTAGCATCCCAGGGACCCCGAGATCTTGAAACCCATTGCCCTTCAAGTATGGCTGGGAGCGTAGCAGGCTTTCAGAGACAAGGTAACCTGCTGGGGCAATATTTAAAGTCATACGAACTCTTTACAAGGTTTACACCTAGAACTCTAGGCTCTCATTAAGATTCAGTTCACAAATCCCCCAAATGTGAGGAAAGCAACTCAGAGAGTCTCTCCTTAGCATGTTGAAGGTGTGTAACTAAAAGGTGCTGGGTGTTTCGTGTAGGAGGTGGAAAGAATCATTGCATTGATTTGGATGAAGCCTCCTTCATTGAAAAATATCAAAATTTGCATGAAAGACTTTTGCTAAAGTAATAGCAATTGAAATATTCTTTGAAGTGCTCTGAATATGAATATAGAAATGCTCCCATGGAGACCTGCTCATACTGGCTTCTTGCCTTATCGCTGTCTCACTGGGTTCACTGTTAGCCTCAGAGGGGGTTATACAGTGTCTCCACCATACTGCCTTGGGCTGCCTAGCCTGTGTGTGAGGGGTGGAGGAGTCCTCTCCGAGTCTGGTTCTTTTTTTTCTTCCCTTTCCTTTCCTTCCTTCCTTTCCTTTTCCTTTCCCCTTCCTTCCTCCCTTCTTTCTCTCCTTCCCTCCTTCCTTCCTTCCCTCCTTCCTTCCATCCATCCGTCCATCCATCCATCCATCCATCCATCCATCCTCCCTTTCTCACTGTGTTGCCCAGACTGGATTTGAACTCCTGGGCTCAAGCAATCCTCCCACCTCAGTCTCCAGAGTAATTGGGACTACAGTCATGTGTGCCACCACGTCTGGCTTGGCTCTTTCATTTAATGACAAACATTCTAGGGGCCCAGATTTTGCCTCCAAAGAATAAATAACTCATGAACCATGAGAGCACTCCAACAAATGAGACTGTAAGAGAAGGAATGCACTACCTGTCTCCAAATCTGGGTGCGTCTGGAGAATTTTAATACCCTCTCTACCCTGAACCTATGCTTCGCAGGCTACTTCTCCCAGCTCCTGAACCACCGCTGCTGTTATAGAGTCAATGGTGCTGTGGGAACATATTCAATTGCTAAGAGGACTGAATATATTAAGCCACAAAATAAAAATAAAAGGTGCCAGAGCTCAAAGGCCGAGAGATAGTGGGGGCCAGAGTTAGTCCCATTGCAGGCTGAAGAACACATCCTTTGAAGTGGGTGACAGAGGAGAAAATCAACACCCAAACAAAGAGAAAAGCCAGCGTGCAGAAAGGAGGATGGGGCAGACAGACTTAAGGAAGCAAGAAGCAGAGACAATGGGCAAGAGAAAAGAAAGAGAAGCCTGGGTATCGGGTTTCCAATTGTATGTCCATGATGCCAAATCATTTTTCATCCCCTGCTCAAGATTTTCTGTAAGGCAATTTGAGCTATTTTGAGGGATGTTGTGTTTTTAGAAAGTATATTTCCCTGATGAGAACATCTCACCTAAGTAAACACCTCATCTGGATCTTCAATCTTTTCCTTGCTCTTTCCTCAGCAAAATGCCAAGAGATGCTTGCTCCCCTAGCTCAGTAGCTGCCTTCATGTCCCCTCCTCTCTCTGTGTTCAGGTCCATGCTTACCCATCCCAAATCCTGTAACCCGTGTGTGACGAGCCATGGATTCATCCAAAGTGCAGACTCCAAACCACACTAACTCATATGGGTATCTGGTGCTCCCCAAAGCAGCACAGCTTGTCCAAGAAGTGGAACTGAATGTCAATGCCTTCATTTCACTGCCATGTAACTCCCTGGGGGAAACAGCCCAGGAAGCAGCTGTGTGGGCTGATAAGGGCTTCTCTGCCTTGTCGGAATCCTCAGGCACCAGCTCCAGATAACGGCCAGCGACAGGAGTCAGTACCTGTGCCAGGTGTCAAGCCTTCCCCTTGAGCTACACAAACTCTCAGGTATACCATGCTGCCCTGCCTGGACATGTCCCTGGCAGAGGGGTGGGCCTTTTCATCAGAGGATGGGCTATGTTTTTCCTGGCTACACTCAAGAACGGTAGGAGCCCTTACTCACTTCTTGTCAAAAGCAGGAGGCAACTGTCTTCAGTGATTAACAATGTGAGCCACTTACTAGCTTTGAGACTTTGGGCAAGGTGCTTAGCATCTTGGTACCCTGATTTTCTCTTCTGTTAAATGGAGACAATGATGTCCCTTTCTTATAGGTCAGAATGGGGAATAACTGAGATAATACTTGTAAAGCCCCTATAACAGTGCCTGGACATAATAAGCACTCGATAAACACAATCTATCCTTACTGTTAAGACATTAAAGTTCTTCAAATAGTTTTCCATTGCTCTTAGGATAAAAACAACCATCTATACTGTGGCCTGAAGATCACACATGGTCTTGCCCTGGTTGCTGTTACTCCCACATCATCTCACTGATTTTGCACTCAAACCACATTTGCCTCCTCCCTACCCCGGGTACTGGCCCTACATCTTTCACCAGAGGTTCTGGCCATGCTGTTCCCTCACTACAGCATGCTTTTCCACCCTCTCTTGGTTTGGTTAACACCTCTTCCTTCAGTTCTGAGCTGTATTGTTATTTACTTGGGCAAACCTTCCCTGCTCAAGTCCAGTGTGCCACAATGGCTTTTAAAGGACAAGAACCATGATTCTGCACAACTTGCAGGAGCATTGTTCACACTATAACAATGGGGATGGTGACCTCTGGAGTGGTACAGAACAGCAGCCCCATAGGGCAGTGGTTTCAGCCAGAGGTAAAACCTGACCATGGGGCCAGGATCTGTACCACTGGTCGGTGAAGGAATAAGGACATCCAAAAGGCACCATCCTGTGCCAACATTTTCTTTGTGACTCAGAGTCAAACCACTGATTATTTGGTCTTATGTCTCACATTGCTTCTTCTACCATCTTCCCACTATCATCTTAACATCTGCTGCCAAAGCACCACTTACAGAGAATACACTAAGAAAAAGCAACTGACACTCTACTTCAAGCCCTCTCCTGCAGCTACTTTTGAAGCAAATATTACTCATGCAATTTCACATTTATCTGTTTATCTGATTAATATTTTCCACTCAGACAAGACTCTAAGCAACACACACAAAAGGGCCATGTTGGCTCTGGTCATTGTAGTATCCTTAGCACCTAAAACAAAGAGTAGATCCTCAATAGATATTTGTTGCATGAATAAATAAGCTTCAGTTTCAGTGCCCAGGGCTGTTCTCCAGCCCCAAATTGCCAAGCCCAGTGCCTGAAATTCTACCACTATATCATATATTTGAGCCCAGTCCCTGGTTCAAGGGAAGAAATGTTAAGAGCCTCAACTACACTGGCTGGTAATTTCAGAATCAGTCCTTTCATCAAGGGGGCATTATCAGTTGTGTCCAGGTGAGCTGCTAAATTGTACTCTTTCTACCCCTGTCCAGTTGAACTAGGGAGTAAGACTGGGGTCACCTTAGAGGGATCATATGGCAGGTGGTTGGGGCTGAGTCTCCATGTAGGTTGGTCCAGAATGTAGTCAGGACATCAGCATTTTTAGCAAGACTTCTCTACTCCTAGGATGTTTATGCAGCTAGCCTTCAGGCTATTTTGGGTACTGGGGGGAGAGTGGAGTCACCCTGTATCAAGAGACTCCAAACATCCCTTAATTCCCTAATATCCAAGATGTAATAAAAGCATGAAGAGTCCAACCTTCAAAGATGAGAAGACCCATCAGCCCTTGGCTATGTTTCCAAGTGAAGGGAGACAATTAAAGACAGAGGAGCAAGACAGTTGGTCAGAAAATAGCGGTTCTGGACTGGAGAGTGACTTAAACAGAAGACAGGGTTTTCTTAACTCTTTTTTTTTTTTTTTTTTTTGAGATGGAGTTTTGCTCTGTCACCAAGGCTGGAGGGCAGTGGCACAATCTTGGCTCACTGCAACCTCTGCCTCCTGGGTTCAAGCGATTCTCCTGCCTCGGCCTCCTAAGTAGCTGGGACTATAGGCATGCACCACCATGCCTAGCTAAATTTGTATATTTTCAGTAGAGATGCGGTTTCACCATGTTGGCCAGGCTGGTCTTGAACTTCTGGCCTCAAGTGGTCCACCCACCTCAGCCTCCCAAAGTGCTGGGATTACAGGCGTGAGCCACTATGCCAAGCCAGGGTTTTCCCGATTCTGATAAAGGGTTTTTAATTCAATCTAGAGGATATTTGCTAAAGTTTGAATGTCCCCCCAAATTCATACATTGAAACCTAACTCTGAAAAAGATAATATTAAAAGATGGGAACTTTGGGAGGGCAGAACTGTCAGGAAAAGGATTAGCGCCCTTATAAAAGAGACCCCAGAGAGACACCTTTCCTTTTCCACCATGTGAGGACGCAGCCTGAAGTTTGCCATCTATGAGAAAGAGAACCCACCCCAGACACCTAACTTGCTGGCAATTTAATCTTGGACCTCCCAGCCTCCAGAACTGCAAGAAATAAATTTCTGTTCTTTATAAGTTATCCTGTGTGTGGTATTTTGTTACAGCCACCTGAATGGACTAAAACAATGTCTAACTAAAATATAACAAAACACAGAGGCTTCTGCCACATCCTAGGCAGAAAGAAATGACAGGGAGCTCAGTCAAATAGGGCCTATGGAGGACACGCACATTTTGCTGAGCACCTACTGTGTGCCTAGCATTTCACTAGGCTCTGCGGTATACATTGCATTATTCACTTTGCAGAGTAACACCAGGAGTGAAGTACCACCCTTTCAACTTCACTGCTGAGGAGACAGGCTCAGAGAGGGTGAGTGACTTAGTCAAGGTCATGGAACTAGTGGTATGCTGCCAGGCTGGGCTCTGGCTGCTGTTCAAAGAGTGACAGCCTTGTAAGTGTCACCAAAGGAAGCATTTTGAGGACAGAGTTGCAGAACTATCAGTTCATAAATATTCATTTTTAATCCTTATTTTCATGCAAAAGCTTGTGCTTTCTAAATATTTAGATTTTTTATTTGTAAACTGACAGGATCCTATCATTGACAAGAACTCTCAGAGGGAACAGAATCCACTCCTTTTTGATTGTCACATCCCCAAATGACCTGTCTCCCGCATGGATGCATCTAACAGCCTTTGATGCTAGCAGTGGCCAGCAGCAGCAACCTCAGACTATAAATGAACCTGTTGATACCAATATCAATTCACAGTTGTAATAATAGAAATTATGGATATACATATAGAGGCGTGTCATTTGCAATGACTTGACCCTGACCACAATTCTGTGTAGCATGCAGAACGGTGTGACACCATGTGCAGGGAGGAGAGGAAAGCTGTGGATATACCAAAACCAGAGAATGAAAGGTCAGATTTCACATGCACACTGTTTGAGTCCAAGTCCAGCTCTCCTTGCCCTGTACCACCCTACAGTTCATGAATCCCAGAATGGGTCACCAGTAAGACCTGCACCAGGAACCACGGGTCAAAGATGCCAGTGAAGCACCTCACAGCATGAGTCACGCAGGAACCAGGCGGAGAACCTGAGCTGAGGCCAGAGGGTGCTGGGGTGGGGTCTGTGACCCTGTTTGGGAACTGGGGGCTCCAGGGAGGTGGGAGCAGAGAGGGCAAGTGACAGTCTAGGAGGCAGAACAGGTGCAAGTCAGCACCTCTAACCCCTAACATCTAAATAAAAAAGCAATGACCTCAGTGTGTTTCAGCATCTGCCAGCTGCAGGGAAATGTGGCAGTTTCCCTGAGCAGAGAGCATCACTGCCATAGCCCATCTGTCTCACTCTCAACACCAGCTCTTTCTTCTCAAGAACTTTTCAGAGGCAGGGTCTGCTGCCCTCTGAGGTTCAAGGAAAAGGTCAGGTGTGGTCTGTGGACAAGGGGAAACCTCATTAAATCAAGTGTCAAACGTAAAATACATAAAGCCATACATTTATTAGAAGTAAATAGCTGTGGCTAGTTGTTTGATCTCTGGTCTGGACTTTTTAAACATGCAAGTAAATGAAGAAAATGTACCTTAATAAACCCAGTGATAGAGTTTAAAAATCATACTGTAATAATGTTAAAACTTACAATCAAATAATATTAAAGGGAAACAACAAAATGAAAAATACATAAACATATATGGCAGAGAAAGTCAATATTTTCAAATATGAAAAAGCTCTTACAAATCAATAAAAAAGAAGAACATGCAAATAGAAAAACAATGATAAATGACATGAACAGGAAATTCACCAAGATACATATTACCAATGGGGGGAAAAGAGATTCCACCTCACCAGAAATCAAATACTTGCAAGTTTATATTAGATATCTAGGTTTGCTTTTCTAAACAGTAAAGATAATTTAAAATGATAATACAGAGTGTTGCTGGAGTGAGAGTTTCATGCATTGCTGATGGGGTTTTATATATCTTTTGGGGTTAATCTCATGGCTGGAAGCTTCTTACAAGAAGTTAGCAACAACTAGAATCTGACACAGAGAGCAGAATCACAGCAAAACAAAACCAATAACCAAAAACAAAATTATAGACCAGGCATATCAATTTTAAAAGAATAATATACTATTACAAATAAGAATCTATTCCAGAAATTCCACCAGGATTATTGTAATTAACATTCGACCAAAGTAATTACCTTTAGCCATAGCTCGAAGTTAATCCCAAAGACTCCAAAAGGTATTTGACAAAATTCAATATCAATTTCTAAAGAAAAAGTAATGTATTTGTAATTGGGGTGTGTGTGTCGGGGGGACAGGGAAAGTCTTTCTTAATGGAAGGGGACAATCATGTCTGTGTTATATCCAACAATCCTTTACTGACTGCCCATCATGTGGCAGGGATACAAGGAAGAGTGAGACACAGTCTCTGCCCTCAGAGAGGTTACATTCTACTAGGACAGACAAGGGGTGCCATGGTGTAAATTTGAACCCTACTAAATTCATGTTCAAACTTAATTCCCATTGCGGTGGCTCTAGGAGGTGAGTCCTCTGGGGAAGTGATTAAACCAGGATGGTTTTGCCATCGTAAAAGGCTAGAGGGAACTAGCTTAGGTCCTTTTTTGCCCTTCAGCCTTCTGCCATATGAGGACATGGCATTCAAAGTGTCCTCTTGGAAGAAGGGACTAGGCCCTCACCAGACACCAAACCTGCCCCCCTGGATCCGGGCTTCCCAGCCTCCTAGAAGTTTGAGAAATATATTTCTGTTCTTTATTAATTACCCAGTCCATGGTATTCTGTTATAACAGAACAAAGGAACTAAGAGAGGTGGTAACCAAGTAAACCGATAAATAAATGAGATATAGATAGATGGATGGATGGGCAGATTTTCTTTATTTAAACATAAAAGGAAGTGAATGATAGATGCTATGAAGAAAAGCAGGGTGAAGGCTTATAGAATGATTGACAGTCAATTTCATTTTTAGTAGTGAAAGTCAGGACAGTCCCATTAAAGCAAAAAACAAAGAAGGGGGTGCCTTCTCAGAACATTAGTGTTCAACATTGCTATCAGAATACAAGCAATCAGAATTAAACAAACAAACAACCACCATAACCAATAAAGCAGCATGGGAGGATATAAAGATAGCAAAATTCTTTGGGAAAAAAATGTGGAAGCTCTACAAATTAAAATAGTTCCAGAATCCAAAGGCTGAATTTTGCCAACAGCAAATGATCACAGTGGATGGGGAAAATTGCATCCCCAATTACATGAGAAAACTGTGATGAACGGGACTAAAAAGATACGAGCTTGCCGGATGAAAGATGGAAACACTCCACCCTGCAGGGGAGAAATAGCAATCCTATGTTCCCACAGCAGAAAGGAGAGACATTCTACAGTTGATTCAGTACAAAACTGTCTCAGAAATGTCATCGGGAAAGAATCTTCTCACACTGGCTGACCCTCACCACACTCTCAAGAGTCTCATATTAAGGAATACTCTCCCTGAGAGAACTTCTCCAAAGCATGTTCCCTCTCCAGGCCGCAGCTGGTTGCACTCTGTGACAGTGATCAATGCCTCCATTGCGGAGACATGTCTTCTGTTCCATTCCTGTGCACCAGACAGTCCAGTTGCCTTTCTGGAAAAGAAATGCCACAGGGCTCCTGACCACAGCATAACAGGCTCTATGGGGAGAAGTTCACAGCCAGACCCTAAACCTCACCCCAAGAACCTCACCCTTTCCATGGCCCCTTCTGAAAGGGAAGATTCAGGAGGTACAATGGTGAAAAGCTCAGACTTGGGTGTTGGGCGGACATCAGCAGTGTTCATGACATGAAATGGGAGTAAGAAGCTCCTAAGCAGATTGAGGCAAAGAATTCCAGACAGAAGGAGCAGCTCAAGGAAAGATCCCCAGCCACAAAAGCCTGGGGAGTACGAAAAAATGGTGACAAATTCTGGGTGATCGAGTCTATAGTCGGGGAGATAAGCAAGAGTAGTGAATTGGGGTCAGATTGCAAAGGGTCTTGAAAGGCGTGATAAGGAAGTCAAGCTTCACAAAACTGTGGGATGCCAGCTGTGGAATTAAACCAGAGACTGACGTTATCGTATTTCCCCTTTTAAAGAAAGCACACACGGGTGATAGTTTGGATCGTGTAAAGAGAAGATACATAGAAAGAGAGGGCGCAAGGCTGTCAGCTGCGTGTCTTTTGGTTCATATTGCAATTACCTCCGTCCTTTGATAACTTGGATAAATGCCATTTTCACCACTCTGTTTCCTTCTCAGCAAAGCGATGCATTTCACCTGTGCTTGAAGAACCTTTGCAGAAACATTCAGGGGCAATAGAAGTCAGGCACTGGGTGGAGTTGCACACAGAAGAGAGAAAAGCAAGGGAGATCTGCCTGTGAGCCCAAGTGGACCCCTGAGCTCAGGGTACATGCTAACTCCAGAAATCCTCAAGTCTGATGCTCCTCCAACAAGTGGTTTATTCCTAGAAGGTAAAGATGCCCAAAACGTGGTGGTACCTCTGGGCAAACGCCGGTCATTGCCCCTGATTGCACTCCCCCAACACAAATGTATGCATGCACGAACCAGTGTTTTGCAAGCTTTAACTTGCGACCAAACTGAACTCTGATTCAGTAGATTGGGCTGGGGCCTGAGATTCTGCATTTCAAACACATTCCCAGGAGATTCTGACACTGTTGTTAATTGGTGGATCCTACATGGTGTAACGAGGTTCTAAACACCAATAGACTTTCAGCTGCAAGCTCTTTGTCTCAATTTCAAAGTACCACTGACCTCAACCTAAAACCTCAACCTAACAAACGGCCTCAACCTAAAATCCTGTGCTTCCGGTTGTGAGCCTTGTGACTGTAGAGGAGACATTTCCTAGCGCTGAGCCTCGGTTCGCCACCTCTGTAAATTGCCTGTGGAAGACATGGCTTTGGAGGACAGAAAAGAAAAGTGAAGGAAGAGAAAGATGAAGCCAGAGTGAAGTGGTAGCATTAGTGCTGTGATTCACAAAAATAACACTATAGGAAGAACCTAGATGATAGTATTCTGAATACAGCAGCAGCACCAATAGAGTAGCAGTAGTAAAAATAGCATCATTATAACTAATAGTGCAGAAATAGTACTAGGGGTCCTACCCAGAGGAGGACTGATTATTTCAGAGGCAGAGGTTGGGGCAGAATAGAAGGCTTAACAGATGTGGTACATCTCACTGGTTGAGAATTCAGATTCTGGAGCCAAACCGACATTTGATGAAATGAAGTGTGTATTGAAAACAGCACAGCAACCCCCACAGAGTAGGAGAAAGAATGTAAGATCCCCAAGGAGAGGGACCGTGATGGTCTTGCTCAGCGTTGCATTCCTGGTGCCTAGGACAGCGGGAGGCACCAGATAAACATCTCTTAAATATATTAGGAGTCTTTGATTCTTTTTCTGTTCTCAGATACCTACTGACTGTATGATTCTGAGATCACACCTCTCTTCTTGGCTTCAATTCTTTCATCTCGAAAAGTCAGGATTTGGGCTGTGTGGCACCAAAGATGCTTTCCAGTTCCTGTGTTTTCTCTCCTGATGCCCTATTTTACTCTTCCTTTGCAACCTGATAGTATCTTTTTTGGTTAATTGTTCACTCATTTTCTGTCTCCCCACTAGACCGAGTTCTCCAATGTGGGAATCTAAGTTGCCATCTTGCACAACCCTGTAATCCCAAAACTTGGCACAAAACCTGAGGCATATCTCAGTATCTGTCGAATGAACAAAGGAATGAACAAGCTCTATTTTCTTAAGATCACTGGAGGCAGCATTGTGCCATGGTTAAGATACGGGCTCTAGGTTCAGACTGCCTATATTTGAATATTGATTCCTCCAGTTACCAGTTTTATGACCTGCAAATTGTTTAACTTCCTGAGGCTCAGTTTCCTCATCTGTAGAGCGCAGATACTAATGGTATCCCCTTCATAGGATTTTGAAATGATTAAACAATTCATGCAAAGCTGTTAAAATAGTTCTGACATGTAGTAAGCATTCAATACTTATCAGCCTCATTTAGAGAAAAAAGAAATTCCTTGTGAATTCCATGTGTAATTTGACAGGTGTGACACTGACTCAACTTGCTCCAGCAAGTCTCCAAGGCAACCATTCCCCACTTGGTGCTTCTACCGTGCCCCCACAGCTCCATTTTTGCACTTGGAATGCTGCATTTCGTTTTGAACATGTAAGCCTTTGCTTCTGCCTTCAGGTGCTCAACTCTGGCGTGCCCAGCCTCCCCAGTCTTATGCCTACCATTCCCTCCCTCAGTCTTGCTCCACAAAGTGCCTCTGTGCCTTGGCATATGCTGTCACCTCTGTCTGTGATGAACTTCCAATTTTCTACAACTGGCCAACACCTGGTCATTACTCAAGTCCCGGGTCAAGCCCCTTTATTGCAGGAAGATTTCCCTGAATCTCTAGGCTGGTGAAATGCATGACAAAGTTCTATTCATTTCCCTGCAGCAATAGAGAAAGCCCAACTGTTTAATCACAACAGAAGAGGAAAACAAAGAAAAATGAGTGGGAGTGCTTTGGTATAACTATGACACCCTAATCATCATCTCATGGGGAGACCCTAGAACAACCAGACTCAAATTTGAGGCATCCAGTGCATGCTTCCCAGAGCCTCTCACTCTTACTTTTCCTAGAGGCACCTGAGCCTGTGGAGGGCAGCAGGAGCTCGGTCTCCAGTTCCACCCCTTCTTCACATTCCTACAAAGGAGTTATATGCCAGGTACCTCCTTTCTCGGCCTTGGCCCTGGCCGGGTGATTGGGAAAATCAAACAGACTGGCCGAGGCTTGATGCCCCTAAATTGTAATTTCAAGGTAATTTGAACTTCCTTCCTGTTGGGCATCAATGGAAAAGCTAAAGTCTCCTTGAATCAGTGTGCAGAACTCAACAAAGAATTAAAGTGCGCCCATGCTTTCCTCCAAAGCTTGTGTGAGATCAGCAGGATAATCAATTTTACAATTCTGTGAAGCTGATTGGAAAGTGATTACAAAGGCAGTCAGAGCATTTTCTCATGGGCTTTCAAAAGGCCTGTTGCAGAGGGACGTGAAGGATATGAAGTCTGGCCATCCATAGCAAGCCCACAAAAATCAAGGACTCCTTCACTCCCAAAGCTTTAATCTCTGGCTCCCATGAGTTCGATAGTCAATCCTGCCCAAGGCCTATAGAGTAAACGTGTGAGGCTGGTAGTCCACTAAGAACCTAAGCCCTATTTCAGTAGATAGCTTTGGGGTCAGAATGCTACTGCAGGCTGATTTTTAAAAACCTTGAACTTCAGTGTTGCCCTCTGCTGCATCCTGCCTCAGTTTCCTTATCCCACTCTCTCCAGCTCCCTGTGGAGACTGGATCCCTGATCTAAATCACGCTGCCACCTTCTCCATGTGCTGGAGCACTGTCTCCTAAAATGGCCAGCTTTCTGGCACCGAGATGCATTAGGCACTGACTGGTAGGCTATGCAGGGATCAGGTTTAGCCCACACTCACTGTCCTGCCTCAGATATGGAACAACCTGGGCCTTCCCTCCATGCACTCCTCACTTCCCTTAGCCTCAGGCCTGCCTGGCCTGGTTGGTTTCAGATAGTTCCCCTTCTCATAAGCCTTTGGGTCTGAGAACTGGAACAGAGAATGTGTCTCCCTCCCAGACATTGGGCCCCAATCGGAATGGGGAAGATGGTCACACAGCAAGAAACAGAGAAGCCCCAGGAAAGGGCTGCCAAAGGGGAAAGAAAATGAGCCTGTTTGGTCCTACGGCTCTTAGCGTAGCTTTGCATTGCACTTATCATGCTGTCTTGAGTGTGTTCTTGTTCTCCCATTGGACTCTGAGCTCCCCGACAGTAGGGTGTGTTTCTAATTCATTTTGATATCATAGATTATACCTTAATTGGCTCATGGAGGTATGTTAGTGTGTTAGTCCGTTTTTGCACTGCTATAAAGAAATACCTAAAACTGGGTAATTGATAAAGAAAGAGGTTTACTTGTTCACAGTTCTGCAGGCTGTACAGGAAGCATGATGTTGCCATCTGCTCGGCTTCTGGGGAGGCCTCAGGAAACTTACAATCATAGTGGATGGCAAAGGAGGAGCAGGCACATTTCACATGGTGGGAGTGGGAGTAAGGGAGGGAGGTGCTACACACTTTTAAACAACCAGATCTCACGAGAACTCACTATCGTGACAACAGCACCAAGGGGATGTGGTGTTAAACGATGAGAAACTGCCCCCATGATCCAATCACCTTCCACCAGGCCCTACCTCCCTACCTCCAGCATTGGGGATTACATTTCAACAGGAGATTTGGGTGGGGACACAGATTCAAACCTTATTGGGGGCCTTTTGGATTCATTGTAGGGTGATACTTTTGAGCCCTTTGAAGTTAGGTATGGCCAGATGACTTGTATTGGACAACAAAACGTGAGCAGAAGTGACCTGTTTTTATCCAGGTAAGTGCTTTAAGAGCCAAAGCCCAATTTGCCGCTTTCTATTTTCCCTCTGACATGATGACTAGCAACGTTCAGCTTGGTGGCAGCTCCGTCAGCCCGGGTCCCTGTGTGACTGCTCCCTGTTGACCCATGATGGACGTGTCATACAGGTGATAAGTAAACATTTGATGTTTTAACATATAGTGTGGGTGAAAGATAAGCTTTTGATGTTTGATGTTTAACTTTTGAGATTTGGGAATTTGTTATTGAGGTGTAATCTAGCCTAACCTGACAGATACAGTGCTCAATATATGTTTCAGGGTGAGTGAAAGGAAGGGAAGGAGGAGTGGAAGAAAAGGAGGGAGGGAAAATGGGGGAAGAAGGGAAGGGAGAAGAAAAGACAAGGAGGGAGAAATATGTAAATGACCCGATTAGTCTTCACCTCTCTTTGGGTCTGTTTCCAACTTAGACAACTGGGAAATAATGTTCATCTTTACTGTGTTCCCTTCTACCTTCAACACAGAAAACCTGATACGATTCAGACACAAACTCCATGCCTTTTTTTGTATAAAAGAAAATTCTATTTTCTCAAATCTAATGTGTAACATAGCAATATTTATAGAGAAAGGTGGCAGAGAAATGAGGCAGGAAACAAAGCAATTGTGACTTTTTTGGGTAATATATCCAAGCCATAAAGATTTCATTAGATTCCCTAATACATTACTAATGAAAAATAAGACCCTTTCCTATTTTACCTACTTTCTGAACATTAGAATCAACTTGGCTTTCCAAGCTTTGCACCCCATTTACATTAATTAGAAAGTTCCATATTAAGGAAAGCTTTTAATAGGCTGTTATTGCAAAGGATTTTACTGGCGAGCTGCATTGTTCTGTTTAATAGCACATAAAATGGTATCTATAGAGGAGACTTTGATAAAATTGAAGTTTTGATGGACTCTGGGCCTGAGCTAGCCTTTGCTGAGAGGATGGAGTTCGGGGATATTTTCCTACTGAGGGAAATGGCTCTTCTCTTTCCCTGGACTAGAGCCAGTTCTAAAGCATCCACATGTTTCTGATCCCAGGAGAAATCCACACTGCCTCCTGCCTGGGTACACCATTGGCAGACTGCTTCCAGATCCCTGTACAACACTTGGCAATATCTCTCATGGGTGTTCATGGACAAGACAGAGCAGTCCTGGAACTGAGACATAAGGGATGAATTTCATAAACACAGACTGCCTGGGCCAGGTGGAGAGTGTCATGGAGATGGGTGCCAGGTCCGTGCAGGAAAACAGGGGGAGAAGGGGGACAAAGCAGAATAAATAATGGCTGCACATAATAGCAATTGACACAGAGAGTAAGGTGGGGAACAGGGAGAATCGGGGTATGGTGGGGGGTGTAAGAGAAACCAGAGCATGCTGTCATGGCATGGAGAACCCTATAGGACGGTAACCACTTTTCCATTTGTCTTTGTCCCTATCCATGCCCTGCATAAATGGTGCCACCCATAGGTGGTCACTATTGCTCCTGAAGGTTTTCCTTGGTCTTGGCTTCCAGCTGCCTACTACTGATAGGATCTCCAACTATCACTATAGCATGAGAATAAACTATTCAGAAGGCAGTGCAGTATGGAATTTAGGTGTCTGAGCTCTGCAATTACATCTGGGTTTACGTCCTACCTCTCCTGCTAAATAATAAGTGTAATATTCTGGGCCAAGTTAGTTAATCTCTCTAAACCTCAGTTTCCTCAATTTAAAAATGAATCTGCGTGAAGACTTCCTGGTATCTAAAGTGCACTCAATACATGTGAGCAATTATAAGTTTCATTAAATGCATTTGAGTGGTTTAAAACACTGAGACTTCGGGCAGAGCACAGGACTTCTGAAATTATAGTTACACTGGTGGAGTTATGGAATACAGGTCCTCAGATCTCAGTGACCCGTGAATGGTGAATTCAGCAGACATTTTTGAGGTTAGACATTCTGGCTTCCCTGGTGCCTGGACTGGATGCTGTGATCCATGGCTTATGTGACTGTGAGTACCATGGGCTCATGGGTTTTTATTCTTGCCATGCTGGCAGAAGGACACTGCTAAGCAGAGATAGACAAAAAAAACCCAACTATTTGAATGGACCAACCTGGCTGATAACCTTGAAGCAGTCTCACCAAGAGGGCTTCTAGCATAAATGGGAGGACAGGAGAATGGCCAACTAGTTGAATTCAGAGAGTAGAGAGAGAAGACTAGTCTCAGGCCACTGATTCTGCAGTGTTTGATAAGTGGTAAGAACCCATTAGAGTTGGTTACCATTACAGCTATAATAGGAAAATACAGGAATAATGCAAGCATATTATATTTTGTCCCCTAAGAATGGGGGAAAATACCACTATATCATGTGTAGGGCCAAGGCTTACCCTGCTGTCAGAGCCCATTTAGCATCTTGAGTTTAGTTCTAGATGTGACATCTTGAGTTTAGCTACACACCCACAACTCATCTCCATCAGGGAGATAAAGTGGTGAGTGACGCAGACTTTATGCCCCACAAAGAATAATTGAAAGGATTCTCCAGAAGAGAAAAAGTTATTGCTAGGTGATGTTGGTTGCATTCTAGTAATCAAACAGCAGCTGATTTTATGACGGATTATATGTATTCTTTCTAAGTAGGATATGTGGGTAGATGGGGTAGGGACGTAGATACGACAATATGGGACAATATGGATGGAAGATTTATCAATATAAGTTTGACACAGGGCACATGGTCCAAATCAGGTGAATACCTTGCAATGTTGTGAGTTCCTGTCACTGTGGGGCTTCACGTTAAATGTGGACTCATCCATCAAATGCATATGGACCATGCACTAGTACAGGGTCAGTGATACTAGCTGGGAACACAAAGATTAATACAATGTGGCTCTTGCTTTATAGTAATTCACTATTCTGTGAAGAACACAGACCCATTAACAAATTCTTAAATAACCACTGTGTCACACATACCAATGTAGAAATGTGTACAAGGTTGTGTCAAAGCAAAGAAGTGATGGCAGTGGGGAGGGAGGCAAATGTGAGGTCAGAACGTGGCTGATCCTTGAGGATGAATCAGTAGGATTCTGATGGGTGGACAAGGGTGCAAGGGTGTTTCCATCTAAGGAAACAACATCCAAAATGGCTTGAAGAATAGACCCCATTTTCTTTATCGATTCATTCACCAGTGGGCATTTAGGTGGCTTCGATGTCTTGGCTATTGTAAATCATGTTGCAATGAATATGGGAATGCAGATATCTCTTTGAGATTCTAACTTCAATTCTTTTGGGTATACATCCAGAAGTGAGATTGCTGGGTCACATGGTAATTCTATTTTTAATCTTTTGAGAGAACTCTATACTATTTTTTCATAGCTCCATTTTACATCTCCACCAACAGTGTGCAAGTTTTCCACATCCTTACCAACACTTATCTTTTTGTTTTTAAAATAATAGCTATCCTAGCCAGTGTGTGATATCTCATTGTGGTTTTGATTTGCACTTCCATGATGATTAGTGATGTTTAGAATCTTTTCATGTACTTGTTGTCCATTTGAATGTCTTTGGAGAAATGTTGATTCAAGTTCTTTGCCCCCTTTCCAATCAGGTTATTTGTTTTCTTGGTATTGACTTATATGAGCTCCTTATATAATTTGGATGTTACATTTATCAGGTATATGGTATGCAAATATTTTCTTCCATTCTGTAGGCTGTCTCTTCATTATGCTGATTGTTGCCTTTGCTGTGCAAAACCTTGTAGTTTGATGTGATTCCAATGGTCTATTTTTACTTTTGTTGTTTATGCTTTTAATGTTATATCCAAAAATCATTGCCCAGACCAATGTCATGGAGCTTTCCCCCTATTTCTTCTAGGTGTCTTACAGCAGTAGATGTGAGAGATATTTAATTCATATTAGTACATTAAATCTTTAATCCATATTACTCAGCCTCAAAATAAAAAAGGAAGTCTTGCCGTATGCGACAACATAGATGAACCTGGAGGGCATTATGCTAAGTGAAATAAGCAAGTCATAGAAGGACAAATATTGCATGATTCCACTTATATGAAGTACCTAAACTAGCCAAATCATAGGCACAGGGATAGAATGGTGGTTGCTAGGTGCTGGGTAGAGGGAGGACATGATTTGCTGTTCAACAGCTATAAAGTTTCAGTTACATGAGGTAAATACATTCTGGAGATCTGATATACAAGGCTGTGCTTACATTTCATAGTACTGTGTTTCACAGTGTATTAGTCTGTTCTCATGCTAATAAAGACATACCTGAGACTTGGTTATTTATAAAGAAAAAGAGGTTTAATGGACTCACAGTTCCACATGGCTGAGGAGGCCTCACAATCATGGTGGAAGGCAAGGAGGAGCAAAGT
Source organism: Pan troglodytes (assembly GCF_028858775.2). NCBI lineage: Eukaryota > Metazoa > Chordata > Mammalia > Primates > Hominidae > Pan > Pan troglodytes. The sequence continues at coordinate 48,645,004 of NC_072419.2, forward strand.
CAAGTCTTACATGGCAGCAGGCAAGAGAGCTTGTGCAGGGGGAACTCCCATTTATAAAACCATCAGCTCTACTAATTCACTACCATGAGAACAGTATGGGAGAAACCACCCCCACGATTCAATTATCTCCACCTGCCCCCCTCCTTTGATATGTGGGGATTATTACAATTCAAGGTGAGATTTAGATGGGACATAGCAAGACCATATCAGAAGGTTAAAAGTTTGCTAAGAGTAGAGATCTCATGCTAAGTTTTCTTATCACAATATAAATAAAATAAATAAATAGATACCTTTGTCCTAAAATAAACAAACTAAAACATGTGACTCTATGCCATGCATACACATATATAAAGCTTTGAATAAAGAAAAAAACTGTTATTTTACTCACACACACAATGTTGAAAAGGCATGGTGATATGAAAAGCATGCAGGACATCATCAGAAGTTTGGCACTGTGAGAGCACAGGATGTAAAAGGTAAGGTCTAAGAGAAATGGGGCTGGAGAGGTGAGCCAAAATCCCATTTTAGAGCCTGAATTTTAGAAACCCGTTGGACTAATAAAAGGTATTATACAGAGAGTGACAGGGTTAGATTTTGTCTTTGGCTTTAGTGGTATAATTGAAAAACTATCCCAGGAGTTTAAAAAAGAAAATATGGGGACCTAACTAAAAATGGAGGTAAAATTGAGAGAATTTGAAGATCCTCTGGAGGTACAGGATGAGGGATGGTCTTAGGATAGGCTGGCTCTCAAATTTTTAGGGGAACAGTCACTGGGGATACCTGAGAGGAGTGGAACTGGACAAACCAAAGGGAAGAGGGACCTTTCATTTTTGGACATCTATGGTATGCTTGACATTGCTAATATCTTTCATACCTTCATAACGATCCTGCAAAGTAAGAATTATTATCTTCTTGGGAGGCTGAGGCGGGTGGATCACGAGATCATGAGTTCAAGACCAGCCTGGCCAAGATGGTGAAACCCTGTCTCTACTAAAAATACAAAAATTATCTGGGCGTGGTGGTGGACGCCTGTAATCCCAGCTATTTGGGAGGCTGAGGCAAAGAATTGCTTGAACCCAGGAGGCGGAAGTTGCAGTGAGCCGAGATTGTGCCACTGCATTCCAGCCTGGGCGACAGAGTGAGACTCCGTCTCAAACAAACAAACAGAAAGAATTATTATCTTCATTACATATGAGAAAATTGAAGCTGTTTTATGTGTCCAAGATCACAAGATCATATAGCTGAGACCAAATGTGACCCATAATTGTCTGCATTCTGAAACCTATGATTTTCCCACTAGATCCTCTAAGTTCCTTTTTTTGCTCCAGATTTCAGGATTCTAAGCACACAAATTAATTTTTGTCTGTTCGAAATTGAAATAAGGCAAGTCTTGGTGGAAATGATCTGACTTTATACCAAGCCTGGTTATATACTCTCTTCATATTAAACATATTCATACAGAGGATAAGCAGTACCTATAAATATAATTCCAATAAAAGTGAGGCCATGTATTCCTGAGTGGTAATACGCTGCTTGGGGCAGTGATATAAACCAGGAGGCTGAAGGCCAAACAACTTTAACCAGCCCAGAGATTCAATAAGTTAAAATATGTTTTGGAAGACAGCTTTAGGCCAGACCCGCTTTTTTTCTTGACAATTATATGAAGACACCTTATTCAGCACAAGCAGGCTGGCTACAGGGTGTGAATTTTTGTTTAAAGGGGCAGCAACGAGTCATACAGGCAACAGTGATTTGAATTTTAACTTCAGAAGTAGAGGTGGGTAACCATGGTCTTTTTGTTGTTGTTGTTGTCATTTGTTTTGTGTTATTATTTGAAAATCCGTATCCACAAAAATCTCACTAACAGATTGTTTCCTTCTCCTGAAATGCTCTCCCGACTCCAACACTTTTTATTTGGAAACTTCCTATAGGGCAAATTTTAGCTTCTTAATTGGGGGAGATTTTGCCTACCAAGGAACATTTATTTGAATATACCTACAGACAATTTTGGTTGTCACAACTTGTGTATGTGTGGGTAAAGGACCTCTAAAAGTTAGAGTCCAGGGATGCTAATATTCTTTTTTTTTTTTTTTTTTTTGAGATGAAGTCTCGCCCTGTCGCCCAGACTGCAGTGCAATTGTGCAATCTCGGCTCACTGAAACCCCCACCTCCTGGGTTCAAATTATTCTCCTGCCTCAGCCTCCTGAGTGGCTGGGATTGCAGGCGTCCACCACTAAGTCCAGCTATTTTTTGTATTTTTAGTAGAGACAGGGTTTCATGTTGGCCAGGCTAGTCTCAAACTCCTGACCTCGTGATCCCCCACCTCGGCCTCCCAAAGTGCTGGGATTACAGGCGTGAGTCACCACGCCTGGCCCAGGGATGCTAACATTCTTCAATGCATAGGACAGTCCCCAAAATAAAGACTAACCCAGTCCAAAACATTAATAGTGCTAAGGTTAAGAAACGTGATATAGCAATACCATTCAGGACATAGGCATGGGCAAGGACTTCATGTCTGAAATACCAAAAGCAACAGCAACAAAAGCCAAAATTGACAAATGGGATCTAATTAAACTAAAGAGCTTCTGCACAGCAAAAGAAACTACCATCAGAGTGAACACGCAACATACAGAATGGGAGAAAATTTTTGCAATCTACTCATCTCACAAAGGGCTAATATCCAGCATCTACAAAGCACTTAAACAAATTTACAAGAAAAAAACAACCCCATCAAAAAGTGAGCAAGGGATATGAACAGACACTTCTCAAAAGAAGACATTTATGCAGCCAATAGGCACATGAAAAAATGCTCATCATCACTGGCCATCAGAGAAATGCAAATCAAAACCATAATGAGATACCATTCACACCAGTTAGAATGGCGATTATTAAAAAGTCAGGCAACAACAGGTGCTGGAGAGGATGTGGAGAAATAGGAACACTTTTACACTGTTGGTGGGACTGTAAACTAGTTCAACCATTGTGGAAGACAGTGTGGTGATTCCTCAAGGATCTAGAACTAGAAATACCATTTGACCCAGCCATCCCATTACTGGGTATATACCCAAAGGATTATAAATCATGCTGCTATAAAGACACGTGCACATGTATGTTTATTGCGGCACTATTCACAATGGCAAAGACTTGGAACCAACCCAGATGTCCATCAATGATAGACTGGATTAAGAAAATGTGGCACATAATACATCATGGAATACTATGCAGCCATAAAAAAGGATGAGTTCATGTCCTTTGTAGAGACATGAATGAAGCTGGAAACCATCATTCTCAGCAAACTATCATAAGGACAAAAAACCAAACACTGCATGTTCTCATTCATAGGTGGGAATTGAACAATGAGAACACTCGGACACAGGAAGGGGAACATCACACACTGGGGCCTGTCGTGGGGTGAGGGGAGTGGGGAGGGATACCATTAGGAGATATATCTAATGTAAATGACCAGTTAATGGGTGCAGCACACCAACATGGCACGTGTATACATATGTAACTAACCTGCACGTTGTGCACATGTATCCTAGAACTTAAAGTATAAAAAAAAAAAAAAAAGAAACATGATATAGGGTCTTATCTGATTCTCAAGGTAAATTAGGTCCTCCACGATTTATGTTTTCACAGCAACCTAAATTCTTCTTTCACAGCACACATCACATGTTGAGAGACATGTTATTTGTATGATTACTGCTATGGTTTGAATGTGTTCCCCCAAAACCATATATTGGAAACTTAATACCCTTGCAGCAGTGTTGGGAGGTGGGGCCTAATGGGAGGTGTTTAGGTCATGAGGGGTCTACCCTCTTGAATGGATTAATGTTGATTATAAAAGCACTTGAGGCAAGGCATGGTGTCTCAGGCCTCTAATCCCAGAACTTTGGGAGGACAAGGCGAGACCCTTCTTGCTTGAGTCTAGGAGTTTGAGACCAGCCTGGGCAACACAATGAGACCCTGTCACCACAAAAAAATTAAAAAATACAGCTGGGCATGGTGGTACATGCTTGTAGTCCCAGCTACTCCAGAGGTTAAGGCAGGAGGATTGCTTGAGCCCAGGATGTTGAGGCTGAAGTGAGCCATGATTACACCACTGCATTCCAGCCTGGGAAACAGAGTAACACCCTGTCAAAAAAAAAAAAAAAAGAAAAGAAAGCCTTGAGGCTGCCAGTTTAACTCTTCTCTCTCTCTGTCTCTCTCTCTCTTCCTTTGCCCTTCTACCATAAGATGACACAGCAAGAAGGCGCTAAACTGTGACCTAATAAATTTCTCTTCATTATAAATTAGTTAGTCTGTGGTATTCGGTTATATCAGCACAGTATGGACTTATACAGCCATCTAATAGCTTTCTTCCCTATGCAGTGGACTCTAGGAGGGTGAGGAACAGCATTCAATTTTCTCCCAATTGTATCCTCAGCAGCTAGTATAATACTTGGCACATATTAGGTGAAACCCTGTCACTACAAAAAATTAAAAAGTTCTGGGCATGTAATCAGTAAAGACTTGTGAATGAATCAACACGTAGTAAAAGAGAGAATGCAATCAGTCAATACATTATGCTTATGAAATTACATCTCTACTTCAGTTGAAAAAATTGATGAAAAATATAAATAGATTGATTAATTGATTAAGGAAAGTATAAACCAGGAATCATTTGTCACCATGGTGCTGCAGACCCACACAGTACTAAAGTTAACCAAAGTAAATGCCAGCTTCCATTAACCAACGTAAATGTCAGTGGTAGTCAGCTTCCAAGATGGTCCCCAACCATCCCTACCTCCTGTTATTCACATCCAGATGTAGTACTCTGCTACTTCCAAGGCTAGTTCATGAAATGCATTATAATTTCTTTCTCTTTTCTCTTGGCTCACTTACTCTAGTGAAAGCCATGTGCCATGTCATAACATACTGAGGTCTCTGACAATAGCTGTGTGAGTGCACCATATTGGAAGTGGATCCCCCAGTCCCAGTCCAACCTTCAGATGACTGTAGCCCCAGCTGACATCTCAACTGCAACTTTAAGAGAGACCCTGGGCCAGAACCATAAGCTAAGTCACTCTCAGATTCCTGACTCTCACAAACTGTTTAAGATAATAAATATCTGTTAAGTGGTAGGAAATTTAAATTTAACCAAAGAACAGGAACTTTCTTGAGTACTGACCGAGAGGCTGGCAGGTAGGAATAAGAAATTAGGTTATGGAGTCAGAATTGAGTTTGCAAACTTATTTTATTTAGGTTTACTCCGATGTTATAACTGACCCTGAACAAGTTACTTAGGTCTTTTCATTGCTTTTAAAATCAGAATAATATCTACTTTTAAGGGCCACAGTTAAACACAAATTGAGTAATATGTAGTGGGGTGAGTTATTAATGAATTAAGACGTATTTGAGAATTTTTTAGAGGAAAGAGGGAGGAGTGTGGCTAGGAACTCTTTAAAATGAGAATTAAAAAGCAAATGTCCTTTTCATTGTGAGTTCTGGGCTTGCTTGTCCACGTAGGAATTAAGAGTTCACTTTTCAGATCCCTTAACTACACCTCACAGGAAAGGAGGAGGAGACTTTTGTGCTTCAGCAGCAACAGAAGAGGGGCATGGCTTGATTCTGAACACAAGTGTAGAAGTCTGAAAAGCTGGAGGAGGATTACCCGAGTTGCAAGAACCCAGACATGGTCCCCTGATGTCACAATCTGAACACATAACATGGCAGCCTCAGGAACTGGAGCCATAGCCAATGTCCTGGCGGCCAAACTTAGTGTGTGGGGCATGGGACACTACCAGCAAAGGTTCAAGGGCACCTCAGGCCTGGACGACTCCCATCACAGAGGCAACCTGGAGGGACCAAAGACCAGCAATTCTTCCTGGACTTCCTGTAGTGATAGGGTACGCCATGGTTTTTTGTTTGTTTGTTTGTTTTTAAAGCCTAAAGAGTGGGAGGAAGGGAATGCAACAATGATAGAGCTTGGATGAGCTGCCAGCCACAATGGTGAAAGATAAGATGTTTTATTAAATTCATCAAAATAGAAGAAACCTGATTATGTCTTGCCCCTGGTGTCATCCAGCAAGTCATACATACTGAAAACAGATGTAAATGCTCTGTCCTATAACTAAATGCTATTGGATTTCCTTTTCTTTCAGATGCCGAGCATAAGCAAGTTAATCACTGATGATACCGTCTAGGTTCTCCCCAACAGAAGAGCTTCTAATGTCGGATGCCCTACAGGAGTCAACAACATTGCCACGGGCTCTATTTTCCTCCCTGCCACGGTGGGCAATGGCCAGAGGAGGGCGCACTGTCCTTGCCACCACACTGTACTGCTGCACCCACCTGCCCCAAGCCCTCCCTTGTTCTATCCCACTGTTATACCTGATGCCAACTCTCTACCTCACAGTTAATTTGTCTCCTACAAGCCTGTGTTTTCCCTCATGTCTTGCTTCCATTTCAGCTAATTCCAGGAAAAAATCTTACTTAAACTCACTCAGTTCTAACACATATGAACATTTCTTGCCCTACCTTTTCTCAGACCTTGCATGAAATGTCTTTGTTTCCTCCCTCTATTCTGTAAGTCAACTAAGAACCTGAAAGGTAAGAGGGCTATTAGCATACATCAGGAAAAATGGGAAAAAAGTAAAATAATAGGTTTTGATAAGAAAATAGAGGCTGACATTTTCCTCTAGTGAAGGGCGTTTGCTTTACTAATCTTTCTTTTGGTATTTCTCAAAAAAAAAATCCATTTCATTTTTCTTACCTTAACCCACATATTTATCTTTCTTTTTAAAAAAATAACTGCCATTTTGCAATGACCTACAGTTCACTTGGCTTGGCATAGGAAGAAGTGAGGAGCTACAGAGTCAGGCAGAACTAGCTTTGGTTCCTAGAAAAGATTGCAACATAATCACAGCTGCTTAGTTCTACCCCTATCTTCAGAGATTTATGGCTTCACAGTATAAGGATTGGAAAAGCCTGCCCGGGCCCTGAAAACTCAGAGGGAGTATCATCCATATGCAAGAAACTTTGAACAGCTTTCAGAAGGTGGAATTCACATGGAAAAGGACTGAAAAGGGCATGGGTGGTGCAGGGAAGAAAAGATTTCTTTCCTCATCGGTTGCTAGGTTCATGGCTGAGGCACCTATAACAAAAGACAGATTAACAAGAGAAAAGCATATGCGTCTATTTAATACATGTTTTACACAACAAGGAAGTCTTCAGAAACGAAGACCCAAAGAAATAGGAAAACCGGATTTTTTTTAATGCTTACATTTGATGAAGAGTGGACAGTTGTGCCAAAATATAATTGGAAAAAGTGGGGATTGTCTAATGGTGATAAACTGAAGGGAATTTAGCAAGATCTGTTTTGTAACGATTCTTCTCCATCCCCCTGTGTCTTCAGAGATAAGGACGTTCCTCTCCTCTGGGAATAGGAAGGGCACCTCTGGAATAAGGGTCTTATGACTTTCTTCAGGGGAGAAGGCTGGGGGAAGGTGAGATATCCTCCTACTTCTGCTGTCTGCCCAAATGCCAAGGTGCCATATTTGGGGGTAGCATGTTCTGAACCCCATCAATTGTGAAGTCAGTAAATCCATCTTCATTGTAACCCTTTTTAAAATATGCATGTATATTAGGGAATAATTTGAACATAACACAAATGTTTGATTATGCATCATTTCACAGGAGAGAAAAGCAGGTGACTGGAGAAAACTGCACTCAGATGAACCAACCACGAAGGAATACACAAAATGTATGCACTCATACACCTCAAACATCTGCTTCCCCCTCAGATTACAGTGTGTGTCAGCCACATCTGGGGTTCCAACTTTCCCTCCCATTTCAGACGATCTTCCATGCACCATTTCGCAATAACACACAAGCTGGAATCTGATGCCCACTTACACACAGACTGCATCTCTTTCAAAGTAAAGTACCGTATTTATTGTAGTATTTATGTATTCCTTAGCTATTTAACATGTCTAAAACTGAGCTAAGATTTTTCCTAGGTTCCTATTGTTTGGGTCACTGATAAAGTTTTTAAATATTGTATCCTAACTTCATTCTTCCTATAAGCCCTGTAATTTTTAGTGTGCAATTTTACATAGCGTGGCGATATTTAGGAATGTATAGGTCACATGACATCAGAACTGACTGTATTCGCAAGCGTTGGGTGAGTAAAGAGGGTAGATATCAACAGAATTGCATGGAAGAGTCAGGGAAGACTATGGCTTCCTATATTCCCGAATACAACCTGCAAGATGCCCAGTAAGGCAGGATTGTCCAAAACAAATAAGGAGGAAGGTAAAAATGCACAAAGTCTATGAAGATGTGACAGGTCTTTTTTTTTTTTTTTTTTGATTTTACTACTTGATGGATATGCCTTCAAAAATGGTAAAAATGTGTATCTTCCTTAGCAGAAGACACACTTGTCTATGTAATATCCATCTCTCTCCCCGGCCCTCTTCTTCACTTCTGGCAAACACTGATTTGCGTGGTATTTACTCTTTTATGTGGCTATGCGTTCATCAAAGGAGATCCCCCTTTATCCCTTCTCAAGGTTTATTCCACCTCGAGAATAAATATTGAAGAATCTCAGTCAATCATGATAACTATTTTCTTCACCAGTGATCGGTTAACCTATGGGCATGGGACCTCATTCTTGCCAATGAAATGTGAGCAGAAATTTACATTGTGCATCTGGGAATAGTTGCTTAAGGGACTCTTAGGAAGGGATGTCCTCATGTCCACAGGAAATGTCTGAGAGCATGGCAGCTATCTTCTGACCAAGAGGACGGCCAGCCTAAAGACAAAGCCCACACACTGGGGTTGACAGAGCAGAAAAACCTGAGTCAATCATGATGTTTTTAAAATAATGAATTAAGCAATTCCGCAGCTTAGGATATGATTGGATACCTTGCTATATGATGTGACACATTTTCCATATGGTATAAGTCATTTTGAGTTGGCTTTGTTACTTAGAGCTGATTATTTTACTATTTGTTTAGCAATACTACTTTCAGAAGAATCAAAACTAAGAGCAAAGAGTGACATAAAGGGGAATTCGTTGAATCATTATTTGTTCAGTGCAGTAATGAACAACTAGAAAAAACTAAATACCCAAGATGAGGGAGTTGGCTAAATAGATTGAGCCCATTTTACAGAATCCTCTGAAACCATTAAAATGAAGGTGATATAAATGTAATACACATTGATATTGAGAAATGTTCAAAATATTCTTGCCCCTCTTGCTCATTTAAGTCATTTGTCACAGTATTAACTCTGCTGAAGCCCATACTTTCTGCCTACTCCGAGTCTGCTGGACAAGTGTGAGGAAAGCAGTGACCCATGCTAACTGGTCTCGTCGTAACTCCTGTCTGCTAACCTCAAGTGCTCCCTTGGTATTTCCTGGCGATCCTTTACATTTCCCCATTTCAGTCTCTTTTTCAGACTCCCACACTGTTTCCTATTTTATGGAGTCTCTTCAAACCTCCAACACCTCCATGCACTCCTCACTCTTAGCTGATAACCCTGGTTCCTGTTTCATAGAGAAAATGGAAGTTCCATGGTGAGAGCATGGCACATGTCAGCTTAACTGACCCATCCCCATACATTCTGTCTTCCCTCCTTTTTCTACAGCGGAAGGACCTATGCCACATCTAAGACCAACTCTTCTATGTGTGAGTGAGACCCCCTGTGCTCTCATTTACCAAACGCCATCCCAAGAGCAGTGTCCATCCTCTTTGGGGCTTTTTTCCTTTCCATTGGATCATTTCCCTTTAGTTCTAATATTTCTCAAATTTTATAAAATACTGACAACTCTCCACCTTTTGATCAGAGAACATCTTCAGGTACTGTCTCCTGTCTCTGCCTTCTTTGTATCATTCTATACAATTCCTCTCCTGCTGCTCTCCCTTGGGCCTGTGTAATCAGATTTCATACCCACAATTCTTTAAAAATTGCTCATGTTAACTCACCAATGACCTCTCTGTTGCTGCATCTAATGGTCAATTCTCAGTCCTTATTTTACCTGAACTACCAACAGCATTTGACACAGTGGATCACCTTCTCCTTTTGTTCTTTTTTTATTACTTGGCTTCCTGGACCCTGCCCTCATTTTTCTTCTTACTTCATTGGCTGACACTTCTGTCTCATTTGATGATTCTGCCTCAAATTTTCCACCTTAAAAATCCAAGGGTCCCAAAGCTTAGCACTAGAATCTCTCTATTCTATCTACACTGAGACCCTTTCACCTCCTCCAGCTTTACGTCTGCAAAGCTCGTGCATAGGCTGACTCCCCTGCTAACATCTCCGTCCTCTACTTCTCCCCTGAACTCCAGACTGGCATATCTGTCTACTTGATATCTCACCCAAAATATCCAACAGGAATCCATCTGAAACTTAACAGATGCCAAACCTAAATCCCAATCTTTCTCTGAAACCTGCTCACTCCAGTGTCTTTCCTATCTCAGTTAATAGCAACTCCATCCTTCCATTTGCTCAGTCTAAAATACCTGGGGTCATTTTTGATTCCTCTCTTTCTTTCACATCCCAAACCTACTTTGCTACCAAATTCCATTGGCTTTATCTTAAAACTACATCTAGAATTCTACTACTTCTCATCACTCCCTCCTACTTTGGTCTGAGCCTCCACCATCTCTCACCTGCATTATTAAAATGCCTGCTCAGCAGCCTCTCTACTTCTATCCTTGCCTTCCTTTAGCTTGTTGTCAGCAGAGCAGACAACATGATCCATTAAACAAAAAGCCAAATTAGTTTCTTCCACTCTTTCCCTTACTCACTCTATTCCAACCACGCTGGCTTGGAACACGCTAACCAGTCTCTCCCGTGAGGCCCTTTGCACTTTCTTTTTTTGTTTGAGACGCAGTCTTGCTCTGTTGCTTAGGCTATAGTGCAGTGGTGTGATCCCAGCTCACTGCAACCTCTGCCTCCCGGGTTCAAGTGATTCTTCTGCCTCAGCCTCCCGAGTAGCTGGGATTACAGGCACCCAATACCATGCTCAGCTAATTTTTGCATTTTTAGTAGAGATGGGGTTTCACCATGTTGGCCAGGCTGGAACTCCTGACCTCATGGTTATCTGCCCACCTTGGCCCCCCAAAGTGCTGGGACTATAGGCGTGAGCCACTGAGCCTGGTCACTTTGCACTTTCTGTTCTCACTGCCTGGAACAGCCTTCCTCCAGACAGAAATTTGCCTTCCCTCAGGTCTCTGTTCAAATGCCACCTTTAAAGCCAGGTCTTTCATTGAAAATAAAATGTCCCTCCCACACAGGTGGCCAGTACACCCTGTCCCCATTATCCTGCTTTTTTTTCCCTGATAGCATTATTGCCGTCTGATTTACTATATATTCATTTACTATCTGTCGCACTCAACTAGAACATAAGCTCCAGTGAGATGGTGTCAGTTTTCCCACTGTCATTTCAGTGCCTGAAAAATGCTAGACCTATGATGCATATTCATGTGTTTGGTGAATAAAAGAAAATATTGCGTTAATTAAAATGCAAACAGGTTATAAACAATTTTTTGTTTTTGTGAAACAAATCTATAGGAAAGCCAATAGTTACTGGATATGTACTTTTTTTGTCAACTTTTATTTTGGAATCAGGGGTACATGTGCCAGTTTGTTACAAAGGTATACTGCGTGATGCTGAGGGTTGGATACCAATGAATCTGTCACCCAGGTAGTGAGTGTAGTACCCAATAGGTAGTTTTTCAGCCCTTGCTACCACCCTCCATTCTCCCTTCCCCTCTAGAAATTCCCAGTGTCTTTGTTCCCATCTTTATGTCCATGTGTACTCAATGTTTAGCTCCCATTTATAAGTGAGAACATTTTCTGTTTCTGTGTTAGTTTGTGTAAGTTAATGGCTTTCAGTTGCATCCATGTTGTGACAAAGCACATGATTTCATTTTTTTCGTGTCTGCATAATATTCCATGGTGTATATGTAACACATTGCTTTATTTGATCCTCCATTAATGAGCACCTGGGTTGATTCCAGGTCTTTGCTATTGTGACTAGTGCTGTGATGAACATACATCACAGGTGTCTTTTTGGCAGAATGATTTATTTTCCTTTGAGTATATACCCAGCAATGGGATTGCTGGGTCAAATGGTAGTTCAACTCTTGGTTCTTTGAGAAATCTCCAAACTGCTCTCCACAGTGGCTGGACTAATTTTAATTTCCACTAACAGTAGACACTTACTTTGTACCAGTCATTTTATTGGGCAATTTCTTATGTCATCAAAATCATAACTATTCAAAGAAATAGGCACCTAGTATCTCCACTGTAAATTTGAGGAAACTGAGGCTTGAAAAATGTAGTTAACATACTTTGTATTAAATAACTAGAAAGTAGCAGAGGTAGTATCTGGTTTGATGATCTATTGTCTGTGGTATACTACCTCAAGGTATGTGTGTCTGTTCCACAAAAAAAATTGTAAAAAAAAAAATACATACATGAGAGGATCATTCCTTAATAAAACAATAGATTAAAAGGAATAACCAATAGATGTGTACAAATCTGATTAAACTAATGGTTAATAAAATAAAATAAATTAAAATGGTATGGGTTTTTTCTATTCTATTGGCAAAAATATCAAGCAGCAGTAGCCATAATGTATTAACAAAATAATCATTTACATGTGGGAAGATTTATGTGCAAGGATTTTCACTACAGCATTGAGCACAACAGCCAAAAATTATCTAATAACAGGAGGTTAAATAAATTATGTACATCTCAAAGATGGAGTACTACATAGTCATTAAATGATGCAAAATATTATTTGAGATGTGAAAATGATGAGTGTATTATTTCATGAAATATGCAGGTTACAAAATAGCATGTATATCAGAATTCAAATGGTGCACCAACAAGAACAAAATCTCTTTGTATATGTCTTGATCTGAATATTAAAATTCTGGAAGGAAGTCATCTTTAATAACAATAATTACCTCTTCACAGAGACTCTATGTGTAATAATTTTCCATTTTATATTTATGTATTTTTTAATTTAAAAAAACATAGGGCTGAATCAGGTATCTACTGGTACTCCAACATTTAGTGGCTTAAAACAACAATAATTGATTATTTCTTATAGTTTTCTGAGTTAGCAACCTGAGCTGTCCTGCTAGAACTGCTCGATGTCATTCAAGTAGCCATAGTCATCTAAGCTCAGCTGAGGCTGCATGTTCCAAGATGGCCTCACTCATACAACTGGCAGTTGGTCCTGACTGCTGGTTAGGACACTGATTCTCTTCATTTAATTTCTCATTTTCCAGGAGACCAGGCTGAGTTTCTTCACAGAAAGGTGGCCCCAGACACTGGGAGGGCAAGAGCAAACATTCCTAGTCAGTCAAGGCGTTTGAAAACGTCATTTCTAGACTTGCACATCATCACTTCTACCACTTTCTATTAGTCAAAAAGATTCACAGTCAGTGTGGATTTAAGGGGCTGGAGACTTAGGCTCCACCTCTTGCTGAGAAGAGTGGCAATGTCACATTGCAAAGGGGCATGGGCATAGGGATGTATGATTCACTGAGAACCATTACTATAAGACTTTATGCATTGTAACAGATTATCTATCACAAAGGTCATCCTTTGGCAGTAGGAACTATGGCACCCTCAGAGTTTATCACCTATGTAACCATAGCTTTAAGCTTGGGCAGCAATATGAGAAGCCACCCTTAGTGCCAAGGCAGGGGAGGAGAAAATGGCAGTGCAAACCAAGAAGTCTAAATAATAGTTCAGAAACAGCACCAGAATCACCTGGGATGGGGAGCTTTAAAAATACACTTACTCCTAGAGCCCACAGAGGATTCTGATTTCAAAGGGATAGGCCTGGGGTTGGACTAATAACTCTTTTGGTAAATCCCTCCCAGGTAATCTAGATGCTTAACCCGGTTTTGAAATCTTTGCACTAAACACAGGATATCCTGAGGGCTCAGACTCATTTTGAGGAATACCGGAGAGAGGCTCCTTTTTTCCTAGCAGCCAAATTGCTTTGAGACTATTGCTGTGACCTGGAGACATGAGATATATTTACTGACTCATCTTGCACAAGTACTACAACAATGTGGGTTAAATACAATTCTCTAGATTCTAGCCACCATTTACATCACTTTTCACCCGGAAGAATGTATTGTGTCTTTCAAATATCTGACTTATAAGATGACTTTGGCAATATCATCTTTTGTAAATTGAGGGTGGCCTGTAACTTGGTTGCCTTAGCAACAAATTGGACTGAATGTTAACAATTGAGTCCAGATGTTCATTCCAGGCAGACAAGAAAACACAGCCTGGTCCACTTTGAAATGCACTCATCAGTACTGCCCACATCAGTGTTTGACATGGTTCTCAGATGCCTCATGTTGTCTTTAACCCAACTCAGAGCCATGGGCATTACCCATGCCGGATTACATTTTTTCTTTTTACTAAAGAGACAGCAATGTGGAGTAAAACTGATCATTGATTTTCAAGGCAAAACTATTCCAGTGTCTAATTCAGGGACATAATTTAAAAAATCATATGGGACTTCCATATGACTTTTTTTTTTCATAGCAAGCATGACCCTAGACAAGCACAGTTGATTGGTTGATTCAACTATTTTGATAATTTTTATTAAGAAGCCATATTTTGCTAGGTCCTATGCTATGTCCTAGGGAGATGAGTCTGTTATAATTTCTTCCCTTGAGGAGTTCAAGCCTAGAGAGGAGATGGTATTTAAATGACTTCTACATTTGTTAGCAAGGACAAACAAAGATATATGCGAAACTGGGGAGTCCAGGGGACAACAGAACTATCTGTCTCTGAGTAGGTCAGGAAAGACACCACCAAGAAGCCACATCTTGCTGGATAAGGTGGACTGTGCAGGGCAGAGAGAGTATGAAGGAACATCCCTGCAAGAGGAATTATCTTTGCAAAGGTGAGAACTGGAAGCTCATGGGGTATTGAGGGAATACCAAGTACGCTCGCATGTTCAGGAAAAAGAAGAGAAAGGAAAGGTCTTGTTGGTCACACTAAGTCCTCAGGCTTTAGAGAATGGAGTTATGGAGGGAATTAGAGCAGGTAGTGTGACATGATCAAATGCACATCTTGGAAAGTTGGTAGCAACCTTGAGGACTAGTTAAAGAAAGACAGTGAAACAGTGTGGGAGTAATTCTACAGTAGGGATAAGGGATCGGGTTTTTAACAGATGAAGCTATACTGGGAAGGAAGGAAGGAAGGAAGGAAGGAGGATTTAGTGGCCAGATGTGGGTTTCGGGAGGAGGGTGGAGCCCAGGACCCCCTAGGTTTCTGGCTTGGGGGTGTTGGGTCTACTTTTTACCAGGACAGGAACACAGGAGCAGGGACAGTTTTGATAAGCAGATAGGTTGACGCAGATTTCAATTTGGAGTAACTGAAAAATGTCAAAACAGTAATAAATAAATAAATAAATAAATAAATAAGTAAATAAATAAACAAACCTTTATTTAAAAAAGTCTCTATCGGGATTGACATCTTAACGCATTACAGGTTTAGTGTCTCCAAAGCTTACTGATTTATCCCCCTTTTCCCTCACTCTCCACCATCTCTTCTGAATATTCCCTGACAAGATAATATGCAAGGAAAGTTCTGCCAACTCAAGACAATGTTTAATGTAAACCTTGGCAGGGGTTACAGAGTTAGGTAGTGGAAAAAGTGTTAATAATGATAATAATAATATTTATATCATATTCCATAGCTTCAAACTGCTTCTACCTAATTATTTTACAGTAATAATGTCTGTAAGGAAAATACAAGCATTATTTTTTAATCAGCACTTTGCAGAACAGGAAACACACACATACACACACACGAAAGGCAGCCATAGAGCACTGAAGAACAAGTGAACAGAGAGCCGGAGGTGGATTCAAACACCTTCTCTGCAGCTGATGAACCCAATGTGAACTTAGACATTGTTCTCTCCGAGCCCCAAGCCCCTCCTTTAGGAAATGGGGTTAGCAGAGAGGATGGCATGTTGCAATGGATGTGCCCAGTACAGGCTTAACCAAAGGATGTTAAATCCCCAGGCATCATCTCTGTCACTGCCAGCCTGATCACCAGCCAAGTGGAGAAGACAGATCACTGGAACAAGCCTAAGCCATTGAAACTGATTGCCACAGTGTTACATTGTAAGATGTTATCTTAAATATTTTGTAACTGCTGCTTTGCTGGGGAAGCAGGGTGTCTTGGTTTTCCAGAGCTTTCTCTCTGCCCTACTGGTCACAGCTGGTGGACATCTGTCCTGTCCTGGGACAATCAGACCCTTCGTGGTGGGAATTTGAAATTGGTTCGCTCTGATTCTAATTAGGCTAAGAACTGTTAGGCGGTCTACAATGGCACATTCTGCCAGGTGAAGGAGGGGAGCAGAGAATAGAGAAAAGTGAATGAAGCAAGTTTGCAGAGAGAGCACAGAGGTGTGGGAGATGGGGAGAGAAGGACAGAGACTCAGAGCCAGCCACTGCCTCAGTTTCTGTTGTGGGTTTTGGTTCCCCAAAACATCCCTGACTTGAGATTTGTGTTAGCCTTATATCTTTCCAGCAAATTGTCCTCTTGATTAAGCCAGGTGGAGTGGGTTTCTGTTATTTGTAACCAACCAAGCCTGTGCTAAAACAGATGAGGGCCTATTTTCAGATAATTGGGCCCAAGAGGCTGGAGGTGAGCATGCAACCAACACATTTGTGAAAAATGCAAAGAAATTTACATGATCATTCTCAGAAAGATGCCCTGTTTGCTCAGGGAGGATAGTGCAGTTAAAAAAAAAAAAAAAAAGGAAAAGTCAGCGACAGCTAAAGACTTCAGTATTGAGCCAGTTCTGAAAGGCATTGAGACTGACCCAATGACCCACATCCAATAATATGCGGCATTTACAAGACAGAGAGGGAGGCGGTGGTGTGGGCGCACAAGAGGAAAGGGGACTCAACAGTCTGGCTTCCAACAAAGAAAAAGCGATAATAATGCTTGGTGTGGATTGTAAGGCATTTAATCTGGAGGAACTTGCAGGATTTGTGAAAACATCTGCTGCTACTCATGCCGCTTTGTGTTTTGCTCTCTCAGGGGGCCTGTGGTTTGGGTGTGTGTGTGTGTGCATGTGTGTGTGTGTATACACATGCGTGTGCTTGTATATGTTCATGCATGAGCATGTGGGTATTACAAGGACCACTATAAATCTGATTCTGTGAATTGTTAAAATATACAGCTGTCATATATGAAAATGACACAGTTTTAAGAAGACAATCATTATTTAAATATTCTCAATGCAATACTTACGGTAGAGAATGTAGATAATACATAAAAGAAAACAAAAAGTCTTAGTCTGATTACCCAAGAAATCTTAATACTTTCATGTGTTACCTCCCCCCTTTTCTTTTTCCTACTCATTTTTACATAGTTTTAGTCATTCTAGTTATACAATTTTTGCATTTTGCATATATTGCTTATATTATTTCGTAAACTTGCATCCTTGATTATTGAACATCCTTATCAACATTTTTAATGACTCTAATATTCCATGGTATGCAAATACCATCATTTACCTAAACATTTCTCTATTTGTTCATATTCCAATAGATTTTTCTTCACAATTATAAATGATACCACAATGACTAGCTTTGTGAGCACAAGTGTTTTTTTTAACCCTATGTTGGACTTGTACTGTTAAGCATATCACAGATAAACAGATACCTTCCTCAAGTGCATCAAATAGTTACTACTACTACCTACATATGAAGACAAGGTGACAAGTTGTGTGGATGAGCTTTTTAAAGTATGTGGGATTTAAAATCTGACCTCATGGTTACATTTCAATATTGGATAAATGAATCCCTTTCTGCTTTGAAGACTTTCAGTCTTCAATTGCTCCCTTTAAAATGCAAGCATCATAATACCCTGGGCAACAGGGACCAAAACCCTCTTCAATGACCAGATCTGCAGACAAAGTCCTGTAGAAAAGTGCAGGGACTCGGACCTGTGGGTCTCTGCTTTCTCACCTCCACTCTTCTTCTCCACCACATTCGCTCACAGTAGTGATGGTTCTGACTTTCTAATCTGGCCCTATCCAAACCTGCCTGGTTGGTACAGGTGACCTATTCTCACTACTCGATGGCTTATCCTGCTGCCTTTTGTGCTTAGAAAAATACTGGGCTCTTTTCTCCTCATTCTATGGGAGTCTACCTCCTCACCCCTCTAGGCCCTCTGGGATTTTGCCTCCATTTCCAACAAAAGCTCCAGTTCTTCAAACTCAGAACTTCATTCTGATCTCCAGATCAACAGAAGCCCTGGACTCAGCTGAGCTTCTTCCACATTCAAATTCAGACCCGTTCACCCAAGAACAAGATATGGTTGAGACTGGCTAGATATTCACCAAAGCTAATTCTTCTCCTGGGCACACAGTTGGACAAAGCTTTGCATGTAGCTGTGGTCATATGTTTGAGTTCTCACCAATGAAAAAGAGGTGGAAGTTACTATGCCACTTCTAGGCTTGATTCATGAGATCCTGTGTGGAATCCATCACTCTCCTTTCCCTGGTCAGCCATCCAGACCCTGCAGGGGACTTGAATGCCTTAGGGGATAATGAAGACACCAAATAAAAAGAGCCTGGGTGCTTGAATGACTGAGTAAAGATCTCACCTCCACACACCCTCCAACATTCATTCAACCATCATTCTTAAACAAAAATTATGGTTTTCTGGTCATTATTTCCATTTTTTGCCTGTGCCAGATCATCTATTCTTACAGCATCAAATAGAAAAATTTGACTACAGGGCACTTAGAGAATGTGATGTGGTGGAAAGAGACCAGATTCATCAAATTCAAGCTGTATGACTTTAGACAAGGCCATTCTGCTCTCTTGGCCTCAGCTTCCCCATTAGTAAAATCAAGAGGCTAGTCTACATTGCACATAAGAATTCTCCTAACCCTAACATTGTATGGATTTGACAAATTACAAGAAAATTTCAAATGTAAGGAACTAAATATGACTGCTATGTCTTATAATTTTCAAAATGTCAATTGAAATTCCCAATATCAATTGAAAATCCCAATTGAATAGACATCTTGAAAAATGTAACAGTCATAAACAACACAAAAGCCAAAGATATAAAACAAAATTGGATAAAAACAACTGAAGTATGAGATTTTATTTTTTCCAGCAGTGAGATTAATTTTTTGTCATGACAGATAAATGAGACAAAAGTAAGCATGTGAATAGAGGGCCAATTAATTATATACATAAATACACACACAAATATATAACATATCATATAGCACCATTATGCACTAAAAGAACTTCAAGTCCTATGAATGTACAGTCTTTATGTCCTTAGATATAAATATAAATATATGTAAATTTATATATACAAATTGTTCATTTGGCTAAAAAGAAATCATCATACATTCTGTTATACAAGTGATTTCGCAGGCCACATTTCTTTTTTTTTTCTTTTTTTTTTATTATACTTTAAGTTCTAGGGTACATGTGCATAACGTGCAGGTTTGTTACATATGTATACATGTGCCATGTTGGTGTGCTGCACCCATTAACTGGTCATTTACATTATGTATATCTCCTAATGCTTTCCCTCCCCAATTTCCCCACCCCACAACAGGCCCCGGTGTGTGATGTTCCCCTTCCTGGGTCCACCTGTTCTCATTGTTCAATTCCCACCTATGAGTGAGAACATGCGGTGTTTGGTTTTTTGTCCTTGCGACAGTTTGCTGAGAATGATGGTTTCCAGCTTCATCCATGTCCCTACAAAGGACAGGAACTCATCATTTTTTATGGCTACATAATATTTCATGGTGTATATGTGCCACATTTTCTTAATCCAGTCTATCATTGATGGACATCTGGGTTGGTTCCAAGTCTTTGCCATTGTGAATAGTGCCGCAATAAACATATGTGTGCATGTGTCTTTATAGCAGCATGATTTATAATCCTTTGGGTATATACCCAGTAATGGGATGGCTGGGTCAAATGGTATTTCTAGTTCTAGATCCTCGAGGAATCGCCACACTGTCTTCCACAATGGTTGAACTAGTTTACAGTCCCACCAACAGTGTAAAAGTGTTCCTATTTCTCCACATCCTCTCCAGCGCCTGTTGTTTCCTGACTTTTTAATGATCACCATTCTAACTTGCAGGCCACATTTCTAATCGTAATATAATTCAATTAAAATGAAAGCCTTAACTTCTTGGAAACTGAAAAACTTTAATACACAGACCCTAGATCAAACAGGAGATCCAAATGTAAATTATAAACTATTTAAAAAATGATCAAGAAAAAGAGACAATTTCATGCCAAAACACGTGGAAGCAGCTAGGGATATATCCAGAGTAATGTGATCCAAGCATTTCAACATTACAAATTAGAAAAAAAGGAACAAAATAACAAAATAAAATTAGGAGAATATAAGAGCTAAAAATAATGACATGATTTTCTTTTTAGCGAAGTAAACAATAATAATGACATAAAGAAAAAACATGTATCTAAATAAAATCAAAGGTGGCCCTTTGAAAAAACATGGTACATTTGGTGAAGCAAATGAAAATAAGACAGTATAACATATTAAAAAAGAGAAAGGTGATATAACCATAAATAGACAAGATATTAAATTTTAAAATATTATATATAACTCTGTAATAAGAAATTTGAGAATTTCGAGAGTGATAATTTTTCTGGTAAATAAAATGAAATTCAACCGAGGAGAAGAAAATCACGTAACAGTTTAAGAAAGTTATTTAAATACCTTTATAAAAACCACCTCAGGTCTAGATCCTTTTTTTTCCAAATGATATTAAAAACATATCCTTTAAGGAAAGATAACTCTGATAATATTTAAATTATCTCAGTCCATATAAAAATAAAGCTTTTCCATTCATTTTATATATCCAACATAATTTTCATGCCAAAACAAGATACAAATAATGCAAAAATAAAACTAGAGATAAATTTTACCTATAAATACAGATGGAAAATGTTAAACAAATGGAATCAATCAGTGCATCCAAAGTACAAACCATGACTAAGCAAGGATTATTCTAAGCATGGCTCATCATCAACAAATATATTAAGACAATGTATTACAAACAGAAATTAATGGGAAAAGCCATCTGGTTGAATCAATAGACACTGAAGTGACATCTGTTATTGTGCCACCCAGTAGCTATTTTCCCTTCTTCTGGTGACTGATACCAAAGCTTTCCTCTGGGAATCCACCTGCTCATCTCCTTTAAGCAGATGTAGAGGGGATGAGATCCTACCCAGCTCAGGGGTGAAGCCTGTGATCTACATTTGAGCCAATCAGCACATCACATTTCCCTGGTCTTAATGATTGTGATTTAGAGGTAAGACTATGGCCGTACCAAACAGAGAGATGCAATAAAATATTTTCTGGGAGCCCTAGGAATCCCTATCTCTTCCTCTACCACTGGATTTGAAGCTAAATGCTTACGAGTTTTACAGTTGTTGCAGCTGTTCGAGGGGCCACGGGGGAAGAGTCTGTAAGAGTTACCTGATCCTGATAACACAGTTTGAACCCTTGTATCAAGCTGGTCTCAAGCCAGCCTCATTCTGAGCATTTTCAGTTATAAAAGCCAATGCATTCACTTTTCACTGGAGTGAATTTGGGTTAAGATTTCCTGGAATTTGTCACAGAGGAAGTTTTCACTGATGTATATGCCAGGATACATTTGATAAAATCCAGTAGACGTTCCTAATGAAAACTTAAACCAAAACAGAAATTGATGGGCAGTACTTAAATATAATAAAGACTTTTGAAAAAAACTTCAGTAAACCCCTTATTAAGGGGCAAAATTCTGAAACCATTTCCTTTAATATAATGAGCAAGACAGGTATGCTTACCATCTCCATTTCTATTTAACATTGTTTTGGTGGTTAAGCCAATGCACTTAGTAAAAAAATGAGATACTCAGGAAAAATATTTTAAAAAGAAGAGACAAAATAGAATTTATCTATAAATGATGTGACTCTAAACTTAGAAAACTTGAGTGACTACTTAAAAAATGTCTAGAATTTATCCAGGAGCTGATAATTTGGCTAGAATCTATCTAAGTACATAAAAAATCAATAGCAATAATAAAAAAAATCAGAAAAAACTCCCAATCATAATGTGACTTAAATAATATGAGACAAGGAAAAAATACATTTGCTGGGAATGGTTCTAAACTTAAAAAGATATTAAAATGCAAACAACTAATAAATTTTATTGAAACATATAAAAACATGTCCTGAACAAATTTTTTAAAATACCACATGTATGAATGAGCAAACTCAATATTATAAATGTCAGTCTTCCCAAAACCAATACATTGATGAAATACAATTTCACTCAGAATCTTTATAATTTTAATTCATAAAATTAACTACCAAACTATTTTAAAGTGTATATGGAAGAGTATATGTCTAAGAAAACCAAGAAAACTGTAAAAATAGGAGGAACCACCGTGTTTCTTTATTAAGCTTACAATAAAGTAAATAAAATTGTATATTATTGGTCCAGAAATAATAATTTAGTAGAACAAAACAGAAATACCAGAAGAGATTCAATTTTATATGAGTATATAGTAAGTGACAAATACGGAATTTTAATTCAGTAAAAACCATGCGTGTGTGTGTATGTGTGTCTGTGTATATCTTATTTAAATAAATTACATTAATATGTAAGGTGATGTTTTCTTTATAAAATTAAGAAAAAGTAAGTATTCTGCTGGCCACAAAATTAGGGAATGCAGTCAGGGAATCTACAAGGCATTTGAAGAATGATCACTTCAAAACAACTAACCTTTAGATAGGAAACTGGACCTTTTGTGTGAAATCTATCCTGTGCTTTTTTTTTTTCCTATTAGGATAAAATTATATATTGGCTATACATGGGTGAACAGAGAATTAAACCTGATAACAGACCAATCCATCTTGCAATACAAAAATGAAATTATAAGGAAAAAGATTATCTAACTATCTCGGTCTGCCTTCTGCTGCTATAACAAAATACTTGAGACTGGGTAATTTATAAACAACAGAAATTTATTTTCTCACAGTTCTGGCATCTGATAAGTCCTAGATAAACAGTGGCAGATTGGTGTCTGATAAGGGTTGCTCTGTGCTTGCAAGATGTGCCTCCTATTGGGTAATCACATGGGTGAAGGGGAAGATAGCTCCCCAGTATTTCTCTCATAAGAACGCTAACCCCACATGGGAGGGCTCTGCCCTCATGACTTAATCACCTCCTAGGGGTCTCACCTCCTAATACTATCGCACTGACAATGAAGTTTCAACATATGAAACTTGAAGGAACACATTCAGACCTTACCACTGATAGATCTATTAAACGTGGGCTTGTTATCCTGAAATAGTTATACCATTGCAATCAAAAAGTTAGAACAAAATCCAAAATAATGTCAAATTGAAGGTATTATTTGTAGCCAGGCACAGTGGCTCATGCCTGTAATCCCAGAACTTTGGGAGGCTGAGGCGGGTGGATCATGAGGTCAGGAGTTCGAGACCAGCCTGGCCAATACAGTGAAACCCTGTCTCTACTAAAAATACAAAAAATGAGACGGGCATGGTGTCGCGCGCCTGTAGTCCCAGCTACTAGGGAGTCTGAGGCAGAATAGTTGCTTGAACCCGGGAGGTGGAAGTTGCAGTGAGCCGAGATCGTGCCACTGTACTCCAGCCTGGGCAACAGAACGAGACTCCGTCTCAAAAAAAAAAAAAAAAAAAAAAAAAGTATTATTTATACAAACTGATATATCAACAATGTCTTGCATTATAAAAGTGCCCATAGGTTGCTGGAAGGCAAAATATTTGAAAGGTGGAGCAGTGAGAAATAAATTGTGTCTCTATTTTGTTTCTGATGTACTTTTAGAAGAATGTTAAAGGAAATATAGCGGAACTAAGATGATGCAAATTAGTTTGGTTGGTCCCTTCAGGAAAGAGTTTGGCATGGCCATGGGCCAAATTCAACCTTTGCTCTATCTTTCTAAAGTTTTGTTAGAATATAGCAACACATTTTTGTTACTTAATGTCCATAGCTGCTGTCATACTACCTACTTGGCTTAAAAGAAAACTTGTTTAATTCTAGAAATGGAGCAGACTGCAGTCTCTGAGTACAACTCAGCAAATTTAAAAAGAAATCATGGAAGTAAGAACAAACAAAGAAAAACCCAAACCACTTGGAAAATTTTAAATATATAATAAAAATTTGATTCAAAGAAGTCAAAATCTCAGTTTGTTCCAGAAATTTTGGAAAACAACGGTAACTATGATATTTCATGCAAAAACTTAGGGAATACTGCCAAAACTGCATATTTCATTGTTTTGTTACCTATAGGAAGGGTGAAAATAAATTATTGAAAGCATTTAATTCAAAAATATTGATGAAAAAAGCATACCATGAAATTCTGAGGTACTCAGAAGGAGGAATTAATAAAAGAAAAGTAACAAAAGAGTAGGTTTAAAATACATATTCAGATTGAATTTGTTGGAAATCAAACATATTTCCATCTAGATAATAACGTAGATGAGCCAACAGCTAATAAAATCAATAAAAATAGAAATATAAAAATATGTACAAATGCACCTAACAGCAGTTACATAAAACAAAACAAAAATACACCACCAACAAAAATACATAAAACAAAACTGAGAACTGAAAAGAGAAATATGAAAATCCACAACTATATTTGAAAACTTTCCTCTCCCAGTAATTGATAGAACAAGTAGAGGGAAAATTATTAAAATTAGAGAAAATCTGAGCAAAACTTCAACCACTTGACCTAAGTAATGTTATTTCAGACTCCATTCAACAACAGCAAGATATACATTCTTTTCATGTGCCCCTGGCAAATTCACCGAGATAGACCATATACCGTACTATGAAACAAATCTTAACAAATTTAAAAGAACTTCAATAACAGAAAATGTGTTTTCTGACTATAGTAGATTTAAACTAAAAATTAATAACAGAAAGATATCTGAAAAATTCCCCAATATTTGTAAATTATACAAAACACTTCTTAATCCATGGATCAAAGAGTAAATCACTAGAAAAGCTAATGCACATTGAATTGATTGAAAACTAAAACACATCATGTCAAACTATGTGTGGCAGTGGGATACAGCTAAAGTAGTACTTAGAGGTAAATTTATGGCAGTAAAATACCTATATTAGAAAACAGAAAAGTTCTCATATCCATAATTTAAGCTTCTAAATTAAGAAACTAGAAAAAGAAGATCATAATAAATGTAAAGGAAGCAGAAAGAAGGAAATACTAAAGATAAGAACAGAAATGAGTGAACTTGAATATAGAAAACTAATGAAAGCAAATGGTAAAATCAAAAGCTGATTCTCTGAAAAGATCAATGCCAGGCGCGGAGGCTCATGCTTGTAATCCCAGCACTTTGGGAGGCCGAGGCAGGCAGATCACTTGAGGCCAAGAGTTTAAGACCAGCCTGGCCAACACAGTGAAACCCCATCTCTACCAAAAATATGAAAATTAGCCAGGCCAAGAGTTTGAGACCAGCCTGGCCAACATGGTGAAACCCCGTCTCTACTGAAAATACAAAAATTAGCCAGGCATGGTGGCGTGCGCCTGTAATCCCAGCTACTCAGGAGGCTGAGGCAGGAGAATCACTTGAACCAGGGAGGCAGAGGTTGTAGTGAGCCGAGATCGCACCATTGCACTACAGCCTAGCCAACAAGAGCTAAACCCTGTCTCAAAAAAAAAAAAAAAAAAGGAAAAAAAAGAAAAAAAGAAAAGATCAATAAAACTGACAAGTCTCTAGCCAGACTGATCGAGAAAGAAAAGAAAGAAGACACAAATCATTAGCATCGAGAATACAAGGACGAACATTACTACAGATCTTTGAGCTATTAAAAGGAAAAATAAATATTAGAAGCACTTAATGTCAATAAATTTGATAGCACAGATGAAACAAACAAATTATTTGAAAGACACAAACTACCAAATCTCACTCAAGAATTAGGTAATGTATTTCACCAAGAAAAATCCATATGAAAACAGTTTCACTGGGGAATTCTACCAAATATCTACAAAAAAAAAAAAATAGTATCAGAGGAAGAATAGTACTTTTAGGAAGCAGTGCTTAAATAGATATCCATATGTAAGAAATCAACCTAGACCCATACCTTGCACTATATACAATAATCAACTCAGAACATAACATAGGGGAAACATTTTGTGACCTTTGTTAGGCCAAGAACTTTGAGATATGACATAAACCACAAAACAAAGAAAGGTTGATTAGTTGAAATTCATTGAAATTAAAAACTCCTGCTCTTCAAAGGGCACTGTCAAAAAAATAAAAAGAGATGTCACAGACAGGGAGGAATATATACAAAACACACAGATGTGATAAAGGATTGTATCCAGAATACACAAAGAACTTTGAAGTTCAGTGGTACAAAGACAGTTCAACTTAAAATATAGGCAAGCAGTTTGAACAAAGATTTCATCAAAGAAGATACGTGAAGGACAATAAGCACATGAAAAATTCCCAACAGCATCAGTCATTATGGAAATCCAAATTAAAACCACTATGAGCTCTAATCACTTACACACTCACCTACTCATGTGGCCAAAGCAGGGGAAAGGGAGACAATGAGAAGTCCTCACAAGGCTATGAAATGACTGGGACTCTTCGATACAGTGCAAAATGGTACAACCACTTTGGAAAACAGTTAGGCAGCTTCTTATAAACTTATACTTTACATATAACCCAGAAAATCAAATCCTGGATATTTATCCAAGAGAAATAAAAATGTATGTCTATTCAAAGACTTGTACACAAATATTCATAACAGTTTTACCTATAGTAGACAAAACTGGGAACAACACAGATTTCTATCCATGAATGGATGAACTGTGATATATTCATACAATCAAATACTACTCAGCAAATAAGAAGTAAAGTACTAATACATGCAGTAGCATGGCTAAACCTTGACAGCAAGATGCCTCATGAAGGAAATCAGACTCAAAAAGCTACATCCTGTGGGATATCATTTACATCACATTCTAGAAACAGAAAAACTATAGGGACAGAAAGCAGATCACTGGTTTTCAGGGCCGAGGACAGGGAAGAATTAATTTTAAAGGGGCATGGGGAAACTTTTTGGGATTATGAAAATATTTTTTATTTCAACAGTGGTAGTGGTTATACAACTATACATTTATCAAAATTCATTAAATTTTCCTCCTAGAAATGGTACATTTTATTATAGATAATATTTTTGGAAACTTAAACACATACAAAATTATTTATTTGGGCAAACAAGCAGAAACAAAGATGACATTAGAGTGATATGGCACGATATTTTTGCCCAACCCTACCACCATTTTATTTGAAAACCTGGATGGATTTCCAAGAAACCACAAATG
The DNA here is from genome assembly GCF_028858775.2 of Pan troglodytes. Lineage (NCBI taxonomy): Eukaryota > Metazoa > Chordata > Mammalia > Primates > Hominidae > Pan > Pan troglodytes. The sequence goes on from NC_072419.2 coordinate 48,672,451, forward strand.
AACAAATTTTACTGAAAACACATGGAAAAGTTAAATAAATCAATAATCATAAAATGAACTAAAACACATAAGAATATCCCAGTGGCTTGAGTGCTTCTCCTCTACTCTCCCCAAAGCACCAGGACATTCAGTTTTAGGAAAGAGTATTTTCATTCCTTTAAGAAAAAAGTAATTCCTATATCCATGAAATGGTACTAGGACATAAAAAGTGAAAGACAATTTAGGAATTCCTTTTTAAAGCTAGTCTAACCCCCATAGCAAAACTTAACAAAAGGTAGGCTTAAAAACCCCCAGGCCAATCTTACTTATGAATATGGACGCAAAAATTTTAAATTAAATATTGTTACTTGAGCAGCTCAATAAAATACCCTATCTTATGACAAAATGAGATTTATTTCAGCTGTGCAAGATGGTTCAGTATTAGAAAATGTGCATTCATGCATTACCACATTAAGAGATCCAACAGAAAATCACCTGATCATTTCTGATCCTACTGGTTGATATCTTTCCCAAGATCTCACATGGCTCACCCTACAAGGCATTCAAACCTCACTCAAAGAACACCTCCACAGAGAACTAGCCTTCTTGAACTATCTCTGATATGTCACCTTTCTACTAGCTCAGAACCATCACTCTCCACGAGAGTAGAGACTTTATTTTTTGTTTGAGACAGAGTCTTGCTCTGTCACCCAGGTTGGAGCGAAGTGGTGCAATCTTGGCTCACTGCAACCTCCACCTCCCAGGTTCAAGCGGTTCTCTTGCCTCATCCTCCTGAGGAGCCACCATGCCCAGCTAATTTTTGTATTTTTAGTATAGACGGAGTTTCGCCTTGTTGGCCAGGCTGGTCTTAAACTCCTAACCTCAGGTGATCAGCCCGCCTGCGCTTCCCAAAGTGCTAGGATTACAGGTATGAGCCACTGTGCCCGGCCAAGACTTTGTTTGCTGCCTACAGAATGCCTAGCACTACTCAACCAATACTTGATGAATGAATATCAGTAGATATTGACAAGGGTTTTAAGAAATTCAATCTCTATCTATGATAAAAGGCTTGGTAAAATGGAAACAAACAGCTACTTTTTAAAATGACAAAAAAGTATCTCATATCCAAATTTTGCTTTCTGTTTTATGTTGAAATAATCCAAGCATTTCTATTAGATTCAGAACAAAACAAGGATGTCCTCTATTCCAGATATAAGTGCCAAGGCAATGAAACAAGAGACTGAAATAAAAGGTATGCCTGTTTTTAAAAAGGAGGTAAAAACAGTTATTATTTGCAGGTCAGCCTTGGTGAATCAGCTGAAAAACTTATTAGAAAATAAATAGAAGATCTTACTAAGGCAGCTGGTTATAAAATTAACATGAAAAGCCAGTAGCTTCACAATGTACAATAAACAGAAAATGCAAAGGAAGTAATGATCAGTTCAAAAATGTAATGCAAGAAAAATTCTATACATAAAAGTCATCAGAAAAAATAATATAGGAGCAAGTGAAACTAGAAATCTGAAGTACCTATGTGAATAAAGCTATGAAATTCTACTCAGAAATATGAAAGATTTTATGAAGTCAGAAGAAATTCAATATTGTAAAGGTATCAATTCTTCCTAAATTAATCTATAAATTCAATGCAGATAGAATATAAATCCAGTAGGATTTCTATTGCAACTTACAGTTCTCTCCCACTTATCTGGAAAATAAGTGTGTGAGAATATCCAGAAAGTGTTTGAAAAAGATAGAGGGAGATAGATCTATCAAATATTGGTAATGTATTGGAAAAGTACAGAAGGTGAAACTGTATGGTAATCGTGCAGGACAGCCCAACGGAAAATACTACAGAATAGAGCCCAGAAATAGAACTGAAGGAACATGTAAGTAAAAGGCAGCAGTAGAGCCTAGGGCAATGGTTGGGCATTAGGTTCAAATCCCAGTTTTGCCTCTTCTTGCTATGGGACCATAGGCAAGTTGCTTACTTTTATTCATTTATTCATTGATTTTAGAGAAGGGTCTTGCTCTGTTGCTCAGGGTGGAGTGCAGTGGTGTAATTATGGCTCACTGTAACCTTGAGCTCCCGGGCTCAAGTGATCCTCTTGCCTCAGCCTTCCAAATCAGCTAAGACTACAGGCATATGCCACCAAGCTCAGCTGGGCTTTTTGTCTTTTTTGTTTGTTTGTTTGTTTGTTTTTTGTAGATACGGGGTTTCACTACATTGCCCAGGCTCCTTTTGAACTTCCAGCCTCAAGCGATAGTCCTGCCTTGACCTCCCAAAGTGCTGGGATTATAGGTGTGAGCCACCATGTCTAGCCCAGTTGCTCTGCCTTTCTGGAAAACATTGTTCTCCTGCATGGTAGTGGGGAAGAATAGTATTATAATAATAGTAATGACCTCAGATGGTTTTGATATACTTACATGAAATAATCTATAAAAATGCTAGCATAGGACCTGGCATTTAGGAAATAGTCAATACATGCTAGCATACATACCTGCATACATATATGAAATTCTTATTTTAAGTTTGTAGAGAAAAGAAGTTGTTAGCACAACTACTTAGCTATCTTGGACAAAGTGTGTACATGGGAGTGATGCTGTATGAGGATGGTCATCTCCAACATTATTTATCGGGGTGAAACATTATTAATCCACATGACTAAGAAAAATGAACATAAGAGACCTCTATATATTGATACAAAAAGACAATGTTATCTTGTTGAGTAAAGAGGTTAGAATGCAACATGTATATAGCACAAACTTGCAATGTATAACTGTGTTCATAAATCTAAATGCTTTCTCTTCCTGTAGTGGGTTGAATGGTGACTCCTAAAAGACATATCTGCTCAGAACCTGGAATTGTGATCTTATTTGGAAATAGGCTCATGGCTGGGCGCGGTGGCTCACGCCTGTAATCCCAGCACTTTGGGAGGCCGAGGCGGGCGGATCACAAGGTCAGGAGATCGAGACCATCCTGGCTAACGTGCTGAAACGCCGTCTCTACTAAAAATACAAAAAATTAGCCGGGCGTGGTGGCGGGCGCCTCTAGTCCCAGCTACTCGGGAGGCTGAGGCAGGGGAATGGCGTGAACCCGGGAGGCGGAGCTTGCAGTGAGCGGTGATCGTGCCACTGTACTCCAGCCTGGGCGACAGAGCGAGACTCCGTCTCAAAAAAAAAAAAAAAAAAAAAAAAGGAAATAGGCTCTTTGCTGATGTAACTAAGTTAAGGATTTCAAGATGAGATCATCCTGGAGTAGGGTGGGCCTTAAATCCAATGACAAGTGTCCTTATAAATGGAGAAGAGGAAAGACACACAGAGGAGAAGGCCATGTGAAGACTGAGGCAGAGACTGGGGTGATGTGTCAATGACACAAGGGAAGCCAAGGGTCACTGCAGTTCCAGAAGCTAGAAGAAAGGCATGGAACAAATTATCCTTCTGAGCCTGCAGAAGAAATCAAGCCTGCAAACACTTTGGTTTTGGACCTCTGACCTCCAGAATTGTAAGAGAATAAATCTCTGCTGTTTGGAGCCATATGGTTTGTGATAATGTCTTACAGCCGCCACAGGAAAAAACTGTACTTCCCAACATCATCAAACCCCAGTATTTATCTTTGAAAATCCACTCATTCACCTCACAGTTCAGTCTCTCCCTACCTCCAAGGACTGACTGGCCTTCTATTTGCTGCCCCTAAGTTAAATAGAAGAAATTGTTTGCAACCTGGCCCTATGCATAATTCATGGCTGACTCTGGCTGTATCTGCTTTGTCAGCTTTTGATCTCCTGGTTAAAGAGATAAAGGTGTTATCTGTATTAGAGTAACAGTGTCCAATAATAGGGGATTGGGTAAGTAAATTAGGGTCCATCAACTAGATAAAATATTACATAGTGACTGAATAAGATAATGATTAAGACAAGCAATGTGGAAAAAATAAGGTCTTTGACATAATGCTAAGTGGAAGAAAGTATGTTATCAGATTGTATCTACAATATAATAACAACCAGGACAAAATTCTTCCTAGATGTGGACAAGGACTTAAAACAGGTGGATATGTTGGGCTGTGGGATTGTGGGTGTTTCTTCTTCCATTTAGAGTCTTAGAAATGCTATTATAATGGTGTTTGTGCTATAGTAAAAATGGAAACAAAAAAGGCACCAAAGCCTACAGTTTCTCACAGGGTGCATAGAAGCTGGAGAGGGAGAAAGGATGCCCTACCGTCTCCAAGTAAAGGGCCCTGTACAGAAGCTCTATCAAACTTTGTCCTAATAGAGAACTGGGCACTTCCATTTATAGTACGGAGTCTTGGATTTTTGAGTAATGATTCAAATTCATTTTTGAATGAAGCTCAAATTCCTCTTGGCAGATTCCAGGTAAATGCAAACACTGGATAAGATACAATGGCAGACAAAATAACCCCGCACCCCAGCCCTTCCTATGACCTGGCTTTCTTGGATTTTACCCAAGCAGCCTCCTGCCATTCTCTTCCCCCAACCCTATATATATGCTGTTCTTCATGGAGATTCCTCCCTATTTCCTGAACATGCCTTGTTTCATTGTTTCCCTGCAAACACAAAAAGAGGCTACCCCTATATTCCTTCTCCTCTTTTAAGTTAGAACTTAAACATATATTTTGTTGGGGGAGACAAAATTCAATCCACAGGAGAGTAATATCCCTGGAATTTTTAGGGAGAAAATAAAAGGAAAATAACAGTTAGAGCAAAATAATGAAATTTAAAAAATGGACAAGCTAATATCTATTATGTTTTAAAACTTCATTCATACTTTGAAGCAAACATTAACCGTATCTAGCATGCCCAAGATGAATGAATAATATGAAGATGAGGAAGGCTTGACATTTATTTGTCTATTTATTTATTCATTTTTTAGAGTCAAAGTCTCACTCTCTCACCCAGGCTGGAGTACAGTGGCATGATCATAGCTCATTGTAACCTCAAACTCCTGGGCTCAAGTGATCTTCCCACCTCAGCCTCCTGAGGAGTTGAGATGACAGGCATGAGCCACTGCACCCAGCTAATGTTTTAAAAGTTTTTGTAGAGAAAGGGTCTCTATATGTTTCCCAGGCTGCTCGACATTTTTTGATCCCCTACAATGTTCCAGAAGTTCTCACACATAAGCTCATTTTATCCTCAGAGTGACATTCAACAGGTATTTGTATCCCCTCATTATGCAAATAAGGAAACTGAAATTTGTCAAGTGAGCAATTGAAGTATGATTCGTCTGGACTGAAACATGCTGTAAGTGGAAAATGCACGCTGTATTTCAAATCTTAGTATAAAAAGTATAAAATATCTTGTTCATATTTTTATATTAAATTACATGGTCAAATGATACAATTTTGGATTACATATTACTAAAACTATACATTATTAAAATAATTTTACCTGTTTTTTTATTAAATGCAGCTAATAGAAAATTTTAAATTACATATGTGACTCACATAATGTTTCTACTAAAAGGTGCCAGTCTAAAATGACAGAACTGAGAATGATGAGTCTAGCTTAGACTCTGGCTCAGGGCTCCAAAACTGACCACATTATCAGCCTTAGTTAGGTCTCTGCCTCCACAGCAAGGACCATGAGTTAGAAAACAATGTTTCAGAAATAACACATAAATAGTTAACAACTACATGGAAAAAAATTTAACCTAGCCAATAATCATTACATATGTGGTTTATGGCTGATATGTGAAAGACAATAGGAACATGACCAATAGCTTGCACTCAAAATCAATGTCCAAATCAGAGCAGAACAGAGAGACGCAAATTACCTGGACACAAAGATGGGTTCCCAGGCTCTCAGGTATGTACTGCCGCTCAGATCTGGAGAGGGGTAGGGTATTCAGCCAGGACCACAGGGGCCAGGTCATGTTATGGGAAATCCCTGCTGCAGCACATACCCCAGTCTTGACCACAGGAGAGGCTGTCCTGGCTGTAGGACACCCTCCCCCGGCGGAGGAGGAAGCTATTAAAGATGAATTTCCTATCTCCTCTTGCCTTTGAGAAAGACTTCCCAAATTTCATACAAGCTGCCTCCCACTATAACTAAAACATCAGCTCCCAGAGGAGAGAGATTTGTCTGTTTGGTCCATCAGCGTATCCCAACTGCATAGAACAGTTCCCAGCATATAATGAGTGTTGAAGAAACACTGAATAAATGAACTAGCAAATGAATGAATGGGTTGATTTCCCCCCACAGGGTGCTGCCAATAATGAGACACTGTAACAGCTACAATGAGCCTGGTTTTCTCTGTGACGACTTTTGTGTGTCCCTCTGATGCATGAGGCCCCTGACTTTCAGTGTCAGTGTTCCAACTGTACACACAGGTCCATCCCACCCAATATGTGGCCAAGACAGAGGTTGAGCCTGGCTCAGCAGGGCTGGAATAAAGTTCAAGCTCAGTTGCACATGCACACAATTTGCATGAGCATGAGGGAAAGAGGGGTTCATTGCTTTAGCAAAGAGTGAAGAGGGAGGAGCTTCAAGGTGCCTACAGTACCAGGGCAGCAGGGGAAGGTTAGATTTTGGGGGAAACATGAACAGATGGCTTCCTCTATTTTAGCATGCCTCTGCTTTGAACCACCTCCTTTTCTTAGAACTTTGCCTCACAACCCTAAGACTCCCCTCCAGGCAATAGTACTTTCTGGCACGTGGTTTAGATGTTAAGCACTGTGGATGCTGGAACTTGAGGCTGGGGTAAGGCAGCTTTGAGTACTCCTTTATCCCCCTCATGCCCTCTTTTCTTCTCCCTCTCCTAGGATTTCCTCTCCTCCAGCCCCTTCCCTACCTCCCTGGTTCTGGTTACTTCCTCTTCTAATTTCTGTCCTGACAGTAGAGGATCACCTGAAGACCTTCTGTACCTGTGAAGTGACCTTATTCGAAAATAAGGTTTCTGCATCTATAATCAAGTTAAGATGAGGTCATTAGGGTGGGCCCTAGACCAATATGACTGGTGTCCTTATAAAGAGCAGAGGAGAGACACTGAAGAGACGCACACCTAGCGAGAACGCCACGTGGAGACAGAAGCGAGACTGGAGCAATGCAGCCACAAGCCCAGGATGCCAAGGATTGCTCATAACAGCAGAAGCTGTGAAAAAGCCACGGCACAGGTTTTCCCCAACAGCCTTCGGAGGGGGTGGGGACCTGCTGACACCTCGATTTTGATTTCTGAATTCCAGCCTCTGAGACTGTGAGAGAATGAATGTCTGCTGTCTAAAGCCACCTGGTTTGTGATGCTTTCCTATGGCAGCCCTGGGAAAATCATATCGGGTTGCTATGTCTGTCTGTCATCAGTTATGACAGGTGACTTGGTTACCAACAGGCACAATTTCAATGAGAAAAAGTGAACCATTATGTAAATACATTTATCTGAGGGCCTGAATACGACTGTCCAATGCCTATAATCTCTGAGTTTGGGGTTATCATGAAAAAGGAATGCTGAACTCGTTTTGACTCAGATAAATATCTGAGCTCCGGTGCTTATTCTGGCCGTGCACCACTTCCTCAACCCCACACAAGTGCTTCTTTGCTCTGATTGCAAACAAAATGCATGCTTGTTAGAAAACCCGGAGAGAGAGAGAGAGAAAACAAACAAATCATAAAGGGAAAATAATTTGCCTCCCTTCTCCTTACGCCAGGCTAATCACTGTTGATGTTGTGTTATGTTCTCTTCCTCTTTCCTCATTACGCTGGTCTCACAAGGGATTCAACTCACCTTGCTGTCCAGCACATACTCACTTGGTTACTGATGGCTGAGCCACTGATGTAGTCCTCACGGCCCCCACCTTTTGAGGGGGATTCTGGTCTGTCTTGGTCTGTACCCAGAGTGTGAAGAGCCCAGTAAATTGTCAGTAGTTAAGCAATTCTGAAATCAACCCCTACCAACATGGGTCTAGGACCAACCCCCGCCAAGACCTCACAACATCTGGGGGTGTTGCAGAGAACACTGGAGTGGGGTTTGGGAATTGCTGCGGATAAGTGAGGCAGCTATGGAAGAAGCCCCTGTCAGTAGTTGAAGCAACCCAGAGTGCACTTCTGAACCTTAGGGAAGGATTAGGATTGGTGACAGGGGATTTCACCACTGCCTCTTTTGAGTTTAAAAGCTCCAACCTTGCCCTAAGTCATGCATAGCTCACCCAGAGGTGAATCATATTAGCCCAGGTGTCTGTTCTTGGTTGATCCAGAACTGCTTCTTCTTTATCTTTTAATTCTCCTTGGAATCAGGTAGATCCCATATAAACCCTCAAAAAGTAAAAAGTCTGATTACCTCCCATCTTTCTGAAAAATGAGATGCAGTCTGCACTTCTCTTCTCAACGTAATGACATGTGGTGTTTCCAGCAAGTTCCTGACCCCCTAACATACACACACACGCATGCACGCACACACACACACATACACACACACACACGCTTTTTTAAAGGAGTTGCCAAGTGCAGCAGGTTGGGTGGTGGTCTCCAAAAGATACATCTATCTGGAATCTGTGAATGTGACCTTATTTGGGAAAAGTGCGGAGGCAGGGAGAACAGGCAGGAGATTATCACAGTCAGGACAAGAAACCAGGAGACGTTGACAGTCACGACTAAGGTGGTAGGAGTGAAGACAGAGTTGTGGGATTTCAGGGACATGTGGAGGTAGCACATGAGGCTGATGGGCTGACGGTGTGTGTGTATATGTTTGGGGGAGGAGAGCAGACAGTGCTCATGGATAAGAAGAGTCAATATCATTAAAATTGTCATACTACCCAAAGCAATTTATAGGTTCAATGCTATCCCTATTAAAAGGCCATTGACATTCCTCAAGGAACTAGAGAAGAATATTTTAAAATTTATATGGAACCAATAAAAACCCTGAATAGCCAAGACAATCTAGCAAAAAGAACAAAGCTGGAGGCATTGCACTATCCAACTTCAAACTATACCACAGGGCTATAGTAACCAAAACAGCATGGTACTGGTACAAAAACAGACACAGAGACCAATGGAACAGAATAGAGAACCCAGATATAAGACCACACACCTACAACTACATGATCTTCAACAAACCTGACAAAAACCAAGCAATGAGAAAAGGATTCCCTATTCAATAAATGGTGCTGGGATAACTGACAAGCCATATGCAGAAGACTGAAACTAAACCTTTTCCTTACACCATATACAAAAATCAACTCAAGATGGATTACAGACTTAAATGTAAAATCCAAAACTATAAAAAGTCTGGATGACGACCTAACCAATACCATTCAGGACAAGGCATGGGCCAAAATTTCATTATGAAGATGCCAAAAGCAATTGCAACAGAAGCAAAACTTGACAAATGGAATTTAATTAAACTAAAGAGCTTCTACACTGCAAAATAAACTATCAACAGACTAAAAAGACAACCTACAGAATGGGAGAAAACTTTTTCAAACTATGCATCTGACAAAGGTCTAATATCCAGCAACTATAAGAAACTGAAGCAAATTTACAAGAGAAAACAACCCCATACAAAAGTGGGCAAAAAACATGAGCAGACACTTTTCAAAAGAAGACAACAGGCGGCAAACAAACATGAAAACATGCTCAACATCACTGATCATTACAGAAATGCAAATCAAAACCACCATGAGATACCATCTAACACCAGTCAGAATGGTTACTACTAAAAAGTCAAAAAATAAACAGATGCTAGCGAGGATGTGGAGAAAAAGGAACACTTATATACTGTTGGTGGCAATGTAAGTTAATTCAGCCATTGTGGGAGGCAGTGTGGTGATTCTTCAAAGACCTAAAGACAGAAATACCGTTCGACCCAGCAATCCCATTACTGGGTATATACCCAAAGCAATATAAAACATTCTATTATAAAGACACATGCATGTAGATGTTCATTGTAGCACTATTCACAATAGCCAAGACAGAATCAACCTAAATGCCCATCAATGATAGGCTGGATAAAGAAAATGTGATACATATACACCATGGAATACAATGCAGCCATAAAAAGGAATGAGATAATGTTCTTTGCAGGAACACGGATGGCGGTGGAGGCCATTATCCTTAGCAAGCTAACACAGAAACAGAAAACCAAATACCACATGTTCTCACTTATAAGTGGGAGCTAAATGATGAAAACACAGGGACACATAGAGGGGAACCACACACACTGGGGCCTTTCAGAGGGTGGAAGGTGGGAGGAGGGAGAGGATCAGGAAAAATAATTAATGGGTACTAGGCTGAATACCTCGGGGATGAAATAATCTACACAATTAGCTCCCATGAAAACCTTCACTTGTACCCCTGACCTTAAAAGTAAAAAAAAAAAAAAAAAAAAAAAAACAAGGAAGAGAAAGACTAATAAAAGAATCAGAAATGAGTCAATTTCTCTGCCAGGCACTTTTGCATAGGATCCCTTTCCACCATGTGGCAAACTTCACAGAGTCCTTGTTAGTCTCCCTGCTTATAGGCTAGGAATCAGGCCCCAGGGAATGACACGTCACCCAGGGTTAGTGGCACAGTTAGACTGCATTTCCCTTTTTTATGTGATTCTTTGCCCACAACCCTTCTAATACACCCTCAGTCTGGCCCCAACTCTCTCAGGCTGTGGCCTCATCCTGTGCCCAGGCCCCTCACTGGCCTCAGCCTTCTTCCAGCTGAAGCCTCTTTATTTCCAGCCCCTTTGATCAGAGCTTGGGTTGATGCAATGCACCACTCTAGGGGAAGCATAAACCCAGAAAAACATCAGGGGGTTGTGCTGTTGACATCACAATCATAATTCTGGAAACTTACTTGAAGGAAATAATTTCACAAGACAGGAAAAAGCAAGTTCATAAAAATGTTCATGGAAACCTCTATGATTTTCCATAATGGATAAATGTTAGAGGCTATGTGAATGTCACCTAAGGTAGTTAAATAAATCATGATAGTGTCACTTGATGGGACAGAATGTGGCCATTAAAATGCTAACAATGTAACTATGTATCATTTTACATGAGGAAAAAGCATTTAAAATAATAAAGACGCAATAATTACATAAAAATTTCATATGTATATAGACAGGTACTAGGAGAAAAAAATGAAACAAAAGTAAGATTCTGAGTAACTGATAATTTGTTTTCTGTTACTACATTTTATAAATATAAACAACTAACTTTTTAAAACAAATTTAAAGCTTGTGCTAAACTGTGACTTAGCCCCCAGTAAATCTCTATTTATTTGGCATCTGCTAAAAGAACCAAATGCTCTTGAGATGCTGATGGGACCAACCTTAAAGCATTTAGGTTTTTTATTTTTTATTTTTTGGCCCTTAAAACATTTTTGTTCTTGTCATGACTTTGGACACTCAAGTTTTCCAAACCTCAAAAAACAAAACCTTTTTGTCCCCAGCTGAAATCCAATGTCACAGGTGCACTTTCTCTGTGCAAAAAATACTCCCAATTTACTGACAGAAACTTAAAGCCCAGATTGCAGCTTTCAAGGTTACTCCAAGGGCATTGTTATCCTAGGACCCCTATGGGTCGGGCTGTAAGTTTCCCACCAGTGGATTCCAGAGCCTTGGGCAGAGAACACCAGAGCTGGTAGTAAACACCTTCCACCTGCCTCCCACTCTCAAACTGAGGGACACTTTTCTGAGGGGGCTCGCTGTGCCTCGAAAGCCTTAAACAGCAAGCAAAATGAGCTTCCCTGTGCCTAATGTGGGAATGATTTACTCATTTACACAAGCAGCTCAAGTTTGGTACAATTAGCTGGTGTAATTGGAAGTCACTGTCTATGAGGATGGATGCAGCAACCCTCAGACCACACCAAGTGCAGTGAAATTACAGCAAATTGCAGTGCTCCTGGGCACTGTGAAATAGACTTTGCCATAGCAGCCATGGCACATCTTTTTGTCGGATGAGAACACAAATATAAAACAGTCCTTAGCAACATCTTTCTTCCCAAGACAAGAATGCAAGAGGGAATCTAGGATGCCTTCAAGGTATTATGTAGGGAGATGGTTCCAGTAAGAATCCTGTTAAAGAGAGTTGCCTCTCTCTGACGTATGCATGGAAAAAGATGGATTTAAGCAAATAGACACGCCTGACAAAAGTGTCTGGAAAAAGAAAACAAGAAATGCTTTTTGTTTTCTCTATTTCTTTGACATTACGGAATTTACTGCTCAGCTAAAATAGGACAGGTTGACGGGGAAGAAAGGCCAATTCTTTCTTCGTGAGTTATGTATTATGAGTAATATGGCTTATGTATTACTCAAACATCCAGTATGCATCCACTCTGTGCTAGGTACACTTCTAGATGTCTGGGAAACATTGATGAACAAGACAAAACCCTTGCCTGGAGTGTCAGATGCACAAAGGCACACCCAAACAAAGATTACTATAACGCAATGCAGTCATTGCAATGACAAAAATACTCCACAATGTTACATGAGGGGGGTGCATAAGCCAGTCAGAGGAGGTGAGATGAAGTCTCTTTGAAAAGAGGTAATGCCCATTCTACTCGGTGACTTATAAGTTTGAATTTTTAAGTTCCAAATGTAAGTGGAATCATGCAATATTTGTCTTTCCATACCTGGCTTATTTCACTCATCATAATGTCCTCCAAACTAGGGGGTGAAGAAAATGGGGAGATCTTGGTCAATGGATGCAAAGGTTCAGTTATGCAAGATGAATAAATTCTGGAGATCTAATCTACAGCATGGTGACCATAGTTGATAATATTGTATTCTACACTTGAAATTTGCTAAGAGAGCTTATTTTAAGTCCTCTCACCATGAACAACATCATAACTATGTGAGGAGATGGATATGTTAATTAGATTGATTGTGACAATCACTTCACAACGTATACATATGTTGCACACCCTAAACAGATACAATTTTTATTTGTCAAGTACACTTCAATAAAGCTGGGGTAAAAGAGAGGTAATGACTGAGATGATTGAGGCAAGCAGACATTATCCCAGCAAACAGCCAGTGGATGAGAGAGGGAGGCCTTGAAGGCAAATCAGCGTTATCGATGTGCAAAGAAGTACAAAGGTAAAGAGCAGCTTCTGGAAGGAGCTGCCAAAAAGCAGTTTGGTGCTGCCAGAACATAGAAGTGGAAAAAGCAGATGATCAGAAAGCAAGCTAAAGAGGTCATGAGGAGTCCAGGGGTACCCAAATGTTGGATTAAAGAGCTGTATGGTTCATGAAAGTTGTCTGTGTTTGCAGGGTCTGTGTGTTTCATAGTGATACGGATAGGAGTCAGGGAAATACTGGGTAGAAGAGGGTTCCCTGGCAAAACCCCCACCCTCAGGCCTGGAAACCCACAGCCCTAAATGGGAGCAGGCATTCCTGTTTTCATGCCCAAATGTGGCCTTTTGGCTCACCACACTCCCCTATCCTGTACCCATATAAAACCCAAACCCCGGGCTCCACAAGCAGACAAACAGAAGAGAAGAAGAGTAACAGAATGGCATGGCAGAGGAGAGAAGAGAAGGAGCATCCAAACATCAAGAGGAATTCAGCTGGGGATGTTCAGAGAGGAAACCAGCTGCTGGATGACCAAAATCCAGGGGAAGGTCATCTTCCCACTCCATCCCCTTTCCACCTCCCCATCCAACCTGCTGAGAGCCACCTCCACCATACAATAAGACCCCCACATTTACCATCCTTCAAGTCCATGTGTGAACTGAGTCTTCCTGGACACCAGACAAGAACCCAGGTACCAAGAGGACACTGAATTGGTTAACACTCAAGCCGTCTGCAGATGGCAGAGCTAAAAGAGCACTGTAGCATGCCCACTGAGGTTTTGGGAGTTGCAGACACCCACCCCTGGATGCTGCTGTGGGGCCAGAAACCAAAAGTGCTAGCCCGAGCTCCTGCACCTGCCTGTCTGTGTGCTCCCCCTCCCGTAAGGGGTTTGAATGTGTACAGTGGCTGAACAGATGAGTCAAACCCCTGTTGCGTGTCCTGCAAGGGGGGTCAGGGAACTCTCTTGTTTCAGTAGGTTGGTCAGATGGCTGATGTGGAGGGTGGATCTTGGAGAAAGGACCAGGGGAAGCCAGCAGGTGATGGATGCAGGAGTCCTGAGAATTTGAGATCCCAACCAGGGCGAAGGTAGGAGGGCAGAGGTCAGTGCAGACAGATTTGCCACAGTAGCTCTCAAACATGGTGGCACAAGAGACTCCTCTGGGCTCCATTTATAAATATTTCCTGGCCCCACCCCTGAAGTTTCTGATTCAGTAGCTTTTAGAAGGATTTGGATCTGCCTGTCTTTTAAGCCTCCAGAGCTTTGAAAGCTCAGTCAGATTTGAAAGCCATTGATTTAGAAAGTAAAATCCATCCCTCCTCTTTTCCCCCATTCTTTTCTTTCTGTAACAGTCTATTTGGTACCTACTGCATGGCAATACTTTACTGAGGTTAAGAAGTACCAAGGGAGTTAAAGAATACACAAAAAGGGAAGGTCTTTCATCCTTTTAGGTGTTTCTGAAACTTAAAAACTTGTTAGCCTGCAAACCTGTAAAACTTATAAAATCTGTCTTAGTTTGGGCTGCTATAACAAATTACCACAGACTGGGTAACTCATAAACAACAGCAATTTATTGCTCACAATTGAGGTTGGGAAATCCAAGATCAAGGTGCCTGCAGATTCAGTGTCTAGTGAGGTTTTGTTCTTCATCGACGGCGCCTTCTAGCTGTGTCTTAACGTGGCAGAAGGGGTGAACAAGCTCCCTCCAGCATCTTTCATAAGAGCACTAATCCCATTAATAAGGGCAGACTCCTCCCAAACATCCAAGCATTTTATCATCTCCCAAAGGTCCCACCTCTTAATACCACTGTCAGGCCTCTGAGCCCAGGCCAGGCCATCGCATCCCCTGTGACTTGCACGTATACATCCAGATGGCCTGAAGTAACTGAAGATCCACAAAAGAAGTAAAAACAGCCTTAAATGATGACATTCCACCATTGTGATCTGTTCCTGCCCCACCCTAACTGATCAATGTACTTTGTAATCTCCCCCACCCTTAAGAAGGTACTTTGTAGTCTCCCCCGCCCTTAAGAAGGTTCTTTGTAATTCTCCCCACCCTTGAGAATGTACTTTGTGACATCCACCCCTGCCCACCAGAGAACAACCCCCTTTGACTGTAATTTTCCATTACCTTCCCAAATCCTATAAAATGGCCCCACCCCTATCTCCCTTCGCTGACTCTCTTTTGGGACTCAGCCCGCCTGCACCCAGGTGAAATAAACAGCCATGTTGCTCACACAAAGCCTGTTTGGTGGTCTCTTCGCACGGACGTGCATGAAATTTGGTGCCATGACTTGGATCGGGGGACCTCCCTTGGGAGATCAATCCCCTGTCCTCCTGCTCTTTGCTCCGTGAGAAAGATCCACCTACGACCTCAGGTCCTCAGACCGACCAGCCCAAGAAACATCTCACCAATTTCAAATCTGGTAAGCGGCCTCTTTTTACTCTCTTCTCCAACCTCCCTCACTACCCCTCAACCTCTTTCTCCTTTCAATCTTGGCGCCACACTTCAATCTCTCCCTTCTCTTAATTTCAATTCCTTTCATTTTCTGGTAGAGACAAAGAGACATGTTTTATCCGTGAACCCAAAACTCCGGCGCCGGTCACGGACTGGGAAGGCAGCCTTCCCTTGGTGTTTAATCACTGCAGGGACGCCTCTCTGATTATACACTCATGTTTCAAGGGTGTCAGACCATGCAGGGACACCTGCCTTGGTCCTTCACCCTTAGCGGCAAGTCCGGCTTTCCTGGGGCAGGGGCAAGTACCCCTCAACCCCTTCCCCTTCACCCTCAGCGGCAAGTCCCGCTTTCCTGGGGCAGGGGCAAGTACCCCTCAACCCCTTCTCCTTCACCCTCAGCGGCAAGTCCCGCTTTCCTGGGTCAGGGGCAAGTACCCCTCAACCCCTTCTCCTTCACCCTCAGCGGCAAGTCCCGCTTTCCTGGGGCAGGGGCAAGTACCCCTCAACCCCTTCTCCTTCACCCTCAGCGGCAAGTCCCGCTTTCCTGAGGCAGGGGCAAGTACCCCTCAACCCCTTCTCCTTCACCCTCAGCGGCAAGTCCCGCTTTCCTAGGGGGCAAGAAACCCCCAATCGCTTATTTCCACACCCCAACCTCTTATCTCTGCGCCCCAATCCCTTATTTCCACACCCTGACCTCTTAACTCTGTGCCCCAATTCCTTATTTCTGTGCCCCAACCCCTTCTCTGCTTTTCTGGAGGGCAAGAACCCCCCACCCCTTCTCCATGTCTCTACTCTTTTTTCTGGGCTTGCCTCCTTCACTATGGGTAAGCTTCCACCTTCCATTCCTTTCTTCTCCCTTAGCCTGTGTTCTCAAAAACTTAAAACCTCTTCAACTCACACCTGACCTAAAACCTAAATGCCTTATTTTCTTCTGCAATGCCGCTTGACTCCAATACAAGCTCGACAGTAGTTCCAAATAGCCGGAAAATGGCACTTTCAATTTTTCCATCCTACAAGATCTAAATAATTCTTGTAGTAAAATGGGCAAATGGTCTGAGGTGCCTGAAGTCCAGGCATTCCTTTACACATCAGTCCCTTCCTAGTCTCTGTGCCCAGTGCAACTCGTCCCAAATCTTCCTTCTTTCCCTCCCGCCTGTCCCCTCAGTCCCAACCCCAAGCGTCGCTGAGTCTTTCTAATCTTCCTTTTCTACAGACCCATCTGACCTCTCCCCTCCTCGCCAGCCCAAGCTAGGTCCCAATTCTTCCTCAGCCTCCGCTCCTGCACCCTGTAATCTTTTTATCGCCTCCCCTCCTCACACCTGGTCCAGCTTACAGTTTCGTTCTGTGACTAGCCCTCCCCCACCTGCCCAGCAATTTACTCTGAAAAAGGTGGCTGGAGCCAAAGGCATAGTGAAGGTTAATGCTCCTTTTTCTTTATCCCAAATCAGATAGCGTTTAGGCTCTTTTTCATCAAATATAAAAATCCAGCCCAGTTCATGGCTTGTTCGGCAGCAACCCTGAGACGCTTTACAGCCCTAGACCCTAAAAGGTCAAAAGGCCATCTTATTCTCAATATACATTTTATTACCCAATCTGCTCCCGACATTAAATAAAACTCCAAAAATTAAATTCCGGCCCTCAAACCCCACAACAGGATTTAATTAACCTCACCTTCAAGGTGTACAATAATAGAAGAAAGTTGCAATTCCTTGCCTCCACTGTGAGACAAACCCCAGCCACATCTCCAGCACACAAGAACTTCCAAACGCCTGAACCGCAGCGGCCAGGCGTTCCTCCAGAACCTCCTTCCCCAGGAGCTTGCTACACGTGCCAGAAATCTGACCACCAGGCCAAGGAATGCCCGCAGCCCAGGATTCCTCCTAAGCCGTGTCCCATCTGTGTGGGACCCCACTGGAAATCGGACTGTTCAACTCACCTGGCAGCCACTCCCAGAGGCCCTGGAACTCTGGCCCAAGGCTCTCTGACTGACTCCTTCTCGGCTTAGCGGCTGAAGACTGATGCTGCTCGATCGCCTCGGAAGCCCCCTAGACCATCACGGACGCCGAGCTTCTGGTAACTCTCACAGTGGAAGGTAAGCCCGTCCCCTTCTTAATCAATACGGAGGCTGCCCACTCCACATTACCTTCTTTTCAAGGGCCTGTTTCCCTTGCCTCCATAACTGTTGTGGGTATTGACAGCCAGGCTTCTAAACCTCTTAAAACTCCCCAACTCTGGTGCCAACTTAGACAATACTCTCTTATGCACTCTTTTTTAGTTATCCCCACCTGCCCAGTTCCCTTATTAGGCCGAGATATTTTAACCAAATTATCTGCTTCCCCGACTATTCCTGGACTATAGCCGCATCTCATTGCTGCCCTTCTTCCCAATCCAAAGCCTCCTTTGCGTCCTCCTCTTGTATTCCCCACCTTAACCCACAAGTATAAGACACCTCTACTCCCTCCTTGGCGACTGATCAAGCACCCTTTACCATCTCATTAAAACCTAATCACCCTTACCCCGCTCAACGCCAATATCCTATCCCACAGCACGCTTTAAAAGGATTAAAGCCTGTGATCACTCACCTGCTACAGCATGGGCTTCTAAAACCTATAAACTCTCCTTACCATTCCTCCATTTTACCTGTCCTAAAACCAGACAAGGCTTACAAGTTAGTGCAGAATCTGCACCTTATCAACCAAATTGTTTTGCCTATCCACCCTGTGGTGCCAAACCCATATACTCTCCTATTCTCAATACCTCCCTCTACTACCCATTATTCTGTTCTGGATCTCAAACATGCGTTCTTTACTATTCCTTTGCACCCTTCATCCCAGCCTCTCTTTGCCTTCACTTAGACTGACCCTGACACCCATTAGGCTCAGCAAATTACCTGGGCTGTACTGCCGCAAGGCTTCACAGACAGCCGCCATTACTTCAGTCAAGCCAAAATTTCATCCTCATCTGTTACCTATCTCGGCATAATTCTCATAAAAACACACGTGCTCTCCCTGCTGATCGTGTCTGGTTAATCTCCCAAACCTCAATCCCTTACAAAAGAACAACTCCTTTCCTTCCTAGGCATGGTTAGTGTGGTCAGAATTCTTACACAAGAGCCAGGACCACACCGTGTAGCCTTTCTGTCCAAACAATTTGACCTTACTGTTTTAGCCTAGCCCTCATGTCTGCGTGCAGCGGCTGCCACTGCTTTAATACTGTTAGAGGCCCTAAAAATCACAAACTATGCTCAACTCACTCTCTACAGCTCTCATAATTTCCAAAATCTATTTTCTTCCTCACACCTGACACATATACTTTCTGCTCCCTGGCTGCTTCAGCTATACTCACTCTTTGTTGAGTCTCCCACAATTACCATTGTTCCTGGCCCGGACTTCAATCCAGCCTCCCACATTATTCCGGATACCACACCTGATCCTCATGACTGTATCTCTCTGATCCACCTGATATTCACCCCATTTCCCCATATTTCCTTCTTTCCTGTTCCTCACCCTGATCACGCTTGCCTCATGCTATCCCCAAACTGCCATTCTTAACTCTTGAAGTAAATAAATAATCTTTGCTGGCAGGGCTATGCTGAATCTCCTTAGGCACTCTCTAATCAGATGTCCTGAGTCGTCCCAATTCTTAGACCTTTTATACCTGTTTTTCTCCTCTTATTCCATTTAGTTTTTCAAATCATACAAAACCGTATCCAGGCCATCACCAATAATTCTACACAACAAATGTTTCTTCTAACAACCCCACAATATCACCCCTTACCACAAAATCTTCCTTCAGCTTAATCTCTCCCACTTTAGGTTCCCACGCCGCCCCTAATCCCGCTTGAAGCAGCCCTGAGAAACATCGCCCATTCTCTCTCCATACCACCCCCCAAAAATTTTTGCTGCTCCAACACTTCAACACTATTTTGTTTTATTTGTCTTATTAATATAAGAAGGCAGGAATGTCAGGCCTCTGAGCCCAGGCCAGGCCATCGCATCGCCTGTGACTTGCACGTATACATCCAGATGGCCTGAAGTAACTGAAGATCCACAAAAGAAGTAAAAACAGCCTTAACTGACATTCCACCATTGTGATTTGTTCCTGCCCCACCCTAACGGATCAATGTACTTTGTAATCTCCCCCACCCTTAAGAAGGTACTTTGTAGTCTCCCCCACCCTTAAGAAGGTACTTTGTAGTCTCCCCCACCCTTAAGGAGGTTCTTTGTAATTCTCCCCACCCTTGAGAATGTACTTTGTGAGATCCACCCCCGCCCACCAGAGAACAACCCCCTTTGACTGTAATTTTCCATTACCTTCCCAAATCCTATAAAATGGCCCCACCCCTATCTCCCTTCTCTGACTCTCTTTTGGGACTCAGCCCGCCTGCACCCAGGTGAAATAAACAGCCATGTTGCTCACACAAAGCCTGTTTGGTGGTCTCTTCACACGGACGCGCATGAAAACCACTACATTGGGAATTAGGTTTTATCATAAGAATTTTGGGGAAACACCAACATTCAGACTGTGGCCACCCCCAGGCATAAATGTGTGGACACCTCATCCCAAAGGGTTCCATAGATTACAGTTGGAGAAATGCTACCTTGACCATACTACCACTTACAGTCACTGGGTTCACCCATCAACATTGAGGTTATAGAAGCAGTCATCCTGGTGGCCCAGGTTAGGTTTCTTTTAATTTTTCTTTTTAAATAATTATTAATTTGAATGTGAGAAACTTCATGAACTGCCATGGTTCTTGTTTACAGACAGCCCTGTCCATTTTGACATTTCTGTGCAGATGTAAGAGACGAAATTCTTTTTTCAAAATTGACTTGGTATGGGAAACTTTTTTCCAGTAATGAAAAATATTAGCCCAATTTGCCTTTTGCAATTTTCCTTTGATGTTGACACACCAGACAGTGCCTATTTGTGTCAGAGCCCTCCCAAAGCCATCAGGTCAAGCATGCCACTCAGCTTCACAGGAGGGGGAGGATGGGCTCTGAATATGTCTATTCAGTTGCAGGAATGTTCAGGTTGAATGGAATTTGCAAATACAATCATGATGACGAAGTCACCTCCATTGCGGGCATGAAACTCAACTCGTCCCATTTGTTTTTTCCCACTCATTTCCCTACACAAGCCTTGTTCATCCAATACTGACAGGGCACCCCTCCTCAAGGATTTGACAATTCAAGCTTGGGGGACACCATGTAGACTACATGGTTTCCAAGTCAAGGCTAGATCCAGACCTCAGTCACCCTCTTCATTCCAAAACTGTGCCTTTACTCCTCCCCACCCTACATCTGCAAGCTTATGGCCACCCTAATCAAGTGGATTGATCATGATTGGGAAATTCAGGTTAATTTCACCATCATTTATTGAGTGCCTTTGGAAAAGGCACTGTGGCTAACTAGTTAAGTGGGCAAGCTTTGTATTCACACTTAGTAGGAATCTAGGTTTTGTTTACTGGTCAGGTCATCTCTGGCAAGTAACTTCCTTCCTCTAAGCCTCAGTATTAAATGGGGATAGTGATCCTTACCTTGAAGGGCTGAGACAAAATGCATGATGATAAGCACTCTGAGTGATACATGGTAATGATAATGGGGTCTCCATGGGATTCGAGCAGGAAATAGACAATTCAAGGAGAGTTGACTAGAGGCACTATTTACAACGCTGTGAGCCGGTTGAGAGAATCAGGGCAGAGGTATAGTGGAGGAGTGAACTAAGTAAGTGAGAGTGGGAGGGGTGGAGGAGGGAGCAGGTCCCAGAACCTGAAAGGTCACCTTGGGAGGAGCTGTGACCTTTCTGGAGGGGAGAAAGCTGCAGCAGTCAACACCCATCCCTTGGTCTCCTCCCTCTCTCCTCATCCCCTGCAAGGCACTCTTTCAGATGAACAGAAAGCAAGGCAACACCGTGATGTCTGAGACTCAATCTCCTGTGCTAGGGCACAGGCAGAGAAAGGTGGAGGGAAGACATGAAGGAAGGAAGGGCAGGTAGCAGCACCACTGCCATTCATGGATGACCTATCCTATGCCAGGTCCTGGGAGCTCAACAATGAACAAAATGCATTTGGGGAAGTCTAAGAATTCTGAGCCAAGTTGTAGACAGATGTAGAAATCCACAATCACAGTATGGGGGAATAAATTCTATTATAAACTAACAAGTAGGAAGCCCTCAACCAGGTGCTGAGGGACAAAATATGCCCCAAAGAACCCTTGAGCAGGGTGCTGAGGAGGCAAGAAAGGAGGAAGAGGGAAAAGATAGCAAGGGAAGTGTAGTGTGGCTGTAATGTAAAGTCTGTGCATTTGGGAGGGGGGATGGAAAAGCAGGAGAGGGCACTGGGCAAGCCCACAAGGGCTGAGTCACTCATAGAGGAAACTGTTGGCCAAGTTAAAGAGGAGGTTAGGTTTTATCCTGAGAGCTGTTGGGATTTATAAGGATTTTAAATGGTACAGTGTCTGTATAATCTGTATTTTAGCAAAATGATTTTGGTCTCTTCAGGGAGGGAAGTGTTGGTTTCTCTGATTCTGACCCATGAGCAAGGTCCCCACGGTCCATGGTCCAGGGTCCACGGTCCACAGATACAACTGGGCAAGGGGAGGAATTTCACAGCAGGGTGAGAAAATCCTGACGTAGTAAGAGCATGGTTCAGGGAAAGACTGGTTCCAAAACTGAGGCTCCAGTAAATGTTCCTGGCATGATGGAAAATGCTTGGCCTGCAGACAACTCAGTACTGTACTTGCTGAACTTCAACGTGCACAGTGACAACCTGGGGATCTTGTAACAGTGCAGACCCTGACTCAGAAGACCTGGGGTGGGGACAGAGATAGCACTTTCCTAAAAAGCTCCCAGGGGATGCTGATAACAGAAGAACACAGAGAGGTTCAGCTTGAGATGCCCAACTGCTTCAACCTCTTCTTCTGCAGGTAGGCTAACAGAGGCCGTGGAAGGGCATGGCTGGTGATGTATCATAAAGTTGGTGGCAGGACCTGTAGAAACCTGGCTGCGAGTCCTTCAATTCAGAGTTCCCATGGGGCTTCCAGGACCCTCTGGGAGATGACTGGGGACCAGGCAATCTACTTGCTATTGAAGGGCAAAGGGGAAAGGGAGTGAACAGGAATTGATGAGGTAAGAGTGTCTCCAGCACGTCCGTGGAGAGTGCAAATGGATCTGCCAACATGCATGATAAGCTTTTCACACATCAGCCTGCTCTGAGAGTATCATGAAAGCTGACATAAATCTCTGGTGGGCTGCCAAAGGCCTTCTTCCCAGACATGATGACTGGCATAAAAACTCAACACAATACTTAAAACACACACTCACACAGGTGAGATCTATGTGCAGTGCAATTTGGCAATATGTAGCAAGAGTTACAACAGTATTCATTCCATTCAACCCAGTAATTTCATGTTTGTGTGTGTGGTGGGGGTGGGAGTGTCTAATATACAAATACTCTAAACAGAGGTGGAAGAAAACAAACTTTGACATTGAATGGATACTGGACAGCTAGGACTACAATACATTTTGAATTCTTATAATATTCCTGAATTGTAGGCTTAATATTGCTTCTCCTACACACAATTTTATTAAACCAATAAGATCATTCAATTTCAGAAGTTAATTTGCCCAAAAGTCAGCAACCTAGGCAACGTTAGATCTAGGATTTGAATCCAGGTCAACCAGATCTGAAGGTCATGTTCTTTCCACCATGATGCAATGCCACCATAAACATGAAGTTTATCATAGTGTTATCAAATATATAAAAAATAAAGGGATGGATAAGAAAATTACGTTATATACACTAATGGACAATTATGCAGTCATTTAAAAAGATTAACTATTTCCATGGTTCTATAAAGGCATCATGATTGTGATTAAACACTTAATGAAAAATTACAATAGCAAATTTTATGTAATTATAATTAGGTAAAAGATGTGTGCATATTAACAAAGATAAAATACAAGGCAAAATTAGCACTGTGGTAGAAGAGATTATAGGTGATCTTTTTCTCTGATATCCAAACATTCTATAATATTGTTATAAAAACTGGCCAAGAAAGGCTAAGATAACAGAATGCATTTGTTGGTGGGGAGAGCAGAGAGCCTATTGTACATACAAGATCCTTAACGGGATTTCCTACAAAATCTTGAGACCTCTGCACATGGCCTTATCTTCCTGTGGTTCTGCCCTTCAGTCATGAAGACTCTCTAGATGACTTGCTCTAACATAGACTCTCTCACCTCTGGCATCATTTTCAGGAAGGCTTCTATAGCTCTGGTCTCATTATCCAAGTGGTAACACAGGTAAGCATCATCAAAAAGAACTGCCTCTCACAACAGCAGATAGAACATTTATACAGTAGGTGGGAACGGACACACAGGGCCTTTAGGCATTGCAACTGACAGCATGGCTACTGCTGGGAGTGAAGGGCTAGTCTTCAGGGGCATGGCTCATAGGATGAGGAGAGAGTAGAACTAACTCTATCTTGTTAAGAGACAAAACAGCTATGACAGAAGGGAGATGCCCAAGCCATCCTCAGTTCCCACCTTCCCCATGTCTTCCTAGATAATCTCAGTCTAAGCCTCACTTAGGACTTGATACCCAGGAGCCTATGGCACCAGTGTGCCTAACACAGCCCTTCCTGGGAGGCTGCTGAATCAAACCTGCTTGCAAGAGTCTTGACACATTCTCTGCACCTCCACACACAGGCTAGGGTCTTGCTGTCAACTAGGCTGATCCTCAGAGACCTGAGACCACTGCTTTTTTTCACTTCCAATACCTTTGGTACTTTTGTAAACTAAAAGTAAAATCCTAAGCTCCCAACCAACTGAAAGGATGCCTTCTTGGCCAAGGGGACCCCAGAGAAACCTGAAAACCGGAATTCTTGGCCATGGGGGAAAGGAAATCACAGGTTACTACATTCCCTCCCTTTCGGATTTTAGGCACAATGGACCAGCATTAATGTTAAAACAGACTCTTTGTGGCAATACAAAACCAAATTATGAACAAGGCCTAAAGTCATGCAAAGCAAGGGTTAAGTCACAGCTGCAGGCCATCAATCCAGCTACATAGCATCTTTATCTTAACTGAACACATTCCTTTCTGCTGATTCCAAGTTTTAGACAGAGCCTTACTCCTTTAACCCATTACAAATTTAAAAATCTCTGAATCCATGTAAGCCCTCACTTCAGGATATCTCGTCATTTGGGGCCAAACTAATATATACCTTCCATGTACTGATTTATGTCTTTGCCTGTAAATCTTGCCACCCTAAAACTATAATCCGACTATCTTGGGCACACTTTCTCAGGGTCTCTTGAGACTGTTTTCCCAGGCCATGATCACTCATACTGGCTCAGAATAAACCTTTTTAAAAGGTTTTGCAAAGTTTGGCTTTTCTGTTAACACTTTTGACTCACCATGTTGAGTTCAGTCATGAGATGGGTGGGACTCTGACACAGACATATCTGGACTTTGCTTTAATCTACTGGCAAATGGAAACCCAGCTGCCGATGGGGGATACAGTGTGTGGGAAGTTTCCCCAGAACCTCACACCATCTGCTTTATCTTCTTGTTGGCCCATAATGCTGACGTCCCTGCAGATACTGCAACAGAGTCCACTAGGATTACAACTGTTGTGAAAAGGACTGGAAACTGCAACATGCTTATACTGCAGAAAAAAAAAAAATCCAGAAATTACCTAATTACCATAAAGACAGATTCTGTAGGATGAACCAATGAGTGAGGGCAGAGCTTCACCTATCCCCCTATCAACCTTCTGAGAAGAGGCCAGAGACAGCAGGCAGGGTATACCTTGCAGGCTAACCCCATTCTGTTGGAAATGACCAGCTGCAGTGCTGTGCCATGATGAGAGGGATTCTGAGGCCATGTTGGAGTGCAGTGGAAGAGCATGCCCTGATTGATTATTGATGTCCATCATGGGAATGGTATTAGGGAGGAGTCGGGGCACACACTTGCCCTATATTCATCTCCCTCTGCTAGGAAATAAGCAAACTGAAATTCAAGTTTTAAAACAAGGAGGAAAACAGGACCACCACTTCTAACCTCGAGTTTATGGATCCCATCCAAATGTGTATGTATTGTTTGACTCTCCTCCATTAGATCCATGTCTATTGAACATAGCGAGCTATTATTTAGACCACAGTTCTACAATCAATGGAACGCATGTGAATGCCACTGCCTGCTACTGAAAAATCTATTGAGAGGGAAAAGGAAAGCAGAAGTTCACACTCTCCTAACCAGCTGCTTAAAAAGATCCAGTTCACTCTTATCATACCCCCAAAATTATATCTAACATTCTAGTAAGATCAATCAACACATCCCAAATAAAGTGATTTGAAAGTAAATATGGTCCATATGTTCAGGGAATGGAGAGCCATTAAATGGAATAAATAGATTACACAGAAATGAGAATATGTTGGGCATAGTGAAAATTAAAAAAAAAAAAGTCCCCATAACCACATCAAAGCTGTTGCAAATGCACAAGAACTAGACAGAAAATAAACCCACATGAAGACGGCTAGTGTGTTATTTCCACTCCCTATTTTTCTAACACTATATAATATTGTTATATTGTCACTAACATTTAATGAAAACTAAATTATTTTAAAAATCAAGCAATCATAGCGATGTCGATATTTGAATATCTCTTACGCCTGTTGCCTTAACCTTGACTCAAGTTTGGAATGCATTTTTATTTATTAAACAAATATTTATTGAACCCTACTTTGTGCCAGGATCTGTTCTAGGCACCGGGGATATACCTGTGAATACAGATCTTCAACCTTGACAAGTTTATACTTTAGCAAATTAATTCTATGGTTAAGTATAAACTCACTGGTTGGAACCTCATGTAGTCTATTAGAGATTATTATAAGACTTGGGACATAATCTTATGATTTTGGATGGTCCTATAAGGTCATATATATGGACTAATGGATGCTAAGAGATACTTCTGTTACTCTACCTACGCCTTCAAAGGGATCTCATCTCCATAAGAAAAGCCCATCCCATCTTCATAAGGAAAAAAAAAAAAAAAAAAAGAGGCCAGGCACCGTGGCTCATGCCTGTAATCCCAGCACTCTGGGAGGCTGACGCATGTGGATCACTTGAGGTCAGGAGTCCGAGATCAGCCTGGCCAACAAGGTGAAACCCCGTCTCTATTAAAAATTAAAAAAAAAACAGCCAAGCATGGTGGCATGTGCGTGTAATTCCAGCTACTCAGGAGGCTGAGGCATAAGAATCTCTTGAACCTAGGATGTGGAGGTTGCAGTAAGTTGAGATTGCATCACTGCACTCTAGCCTGGGTGACAGAGTGAGAATCCATCTCAAAGGAAAAAACAAAAAACAAAAAACAAAAACAAAAACAAAAAAAGAGAGAAAATTTTAAAAAGAAAAGAAACCAAAAAGAAAAGAAAAAAGGCACCACCAAATTTGAGACCCCATTGTGTTCCAGGTACTATGTAAGGTACTGAGTTCTTTCCAGAGATGAGCTATGTATATATATAGGAGTGTGTGTGTGTATTTATATGCACATACTTGCTTGTACATGTATATCCCTATATTGTGAGTCCCTTTGTTTATAAATGTGTGTATCCCTTGGCACTTATAATATAAGGATAGACATTTATAAAGAAATAAAAAATAATTGTGAACTGTGGTCCATGTTATCCAAAAATGGGAAGCAATGGTAGAGACAGTGGTGAGTGGGCAAAGCCCTACCTGAAGGCTATTAGGCAGGGCCCTTCTGAGGTGGTAGCATTCACATCAATACCTGTAGTAGGAGAATGAGTTGGCCATGGAAGAGGAAGTGAAAGAGCTTTCTGGCAATAGGAACTCTGCGTGCAATAAGCCTGAGACAGGGGCCCCTAGCATGCTGGAGCACAGTAAAAGAAGGCCAGTGAGACCAGAGGGAAAAAGAGAATGGGAGGTGCAAGTCTTTCAGACCTAAGGTAGCAGTTTGGATTTTATGTGAAATGCAATAGCTCTAAAAGTAAGGTAATAAAACTATGAGAGATATTAAAGAAAACCTAAATAAATATACAGAGATTGAATATCATAAAGATGTCAATTACCCACATATTGTTCTATACATTCAAGGCAATTCTAATAAAAACAACAATAGATGTTTTCATTAAACTTGGTAAGTAGATACTAAAATGAAAGAGCCAAGGGCTAGAATAACCAAGATATTGCTGAACAAGTATGAGGAGGAGGAATCTTCTCTACCAGAGATCAGGACACCGTGAAGCTGTAATGAATATGACTATGAATGGTTATAGTGCATGGAGGCCAGTGGAATAGAGAGCTCAGAAAAAAATTCATGCATATAAGAAATTTTGGCCTAAGTCAGATATGGCCTGGTAGAGCAGGGAAGAAGAGACTGTAAAAAGGACTTGGATACAGTGTTTATCAATGTAAGAAAAAAATAAAATTTTCACTCCATCTCTCACCCTATGCAAAAATTAATTGCAGATAGATCAAAAACTTAAATTTCAGGAGCAAAACTATGCAACTTTTAGCAGAAATATAGGCAAGCATCTTTCTCACCTTGGTTTAGGGAAGAATTTCTTAAGGACACAAAATGTGTTAACTATATAAACAAAGAGTGATAAAATTGGCCATAATTAAGGACTTTTGTTTTTCAAAGATACCTTAGAAGAAGTAAAAACAGCAAATTACATTTGTAACTGGCAAAATATTATCAAAAGTATATTATAAAACTATTACATATCAATAAAGAAAAGAGCATATAACCCAGTAGAAAAGTAGGCAAAAGACATGAACAGATATCCCACAGAAAATGAAATACAATATTCAACCTCATTAATAATTGAGGGAATACAAAGCAAGACAACAAGATACCATTTTATATTTATTTAGTCAAAATGAAGAATCTTGACAACACCAAATGTTGGAGAGGGTTTGAAATCATAGGCACTCATAATTTGCTGGCATGAGTGTAAATTAGTGCAACCAGTTTGGGAAAGAGTTTGGAGTATTTTTGTAAAACTTAACATTCATTTACCATCTGACCTAGTTTCTAGATAGAAATTCAAGAGAAAATCTTGCACATATACAGGAGAAGGTAGGCAGAAGGATGCTCATTTCATCACTGCTGATAAAGGCAACATTCTGAAAGCAACCCCAATGTTTATGAAAGGATCATGAGTGAAAGTTTTGTAGTATCTTTGTGCAGTGGAGTATTAGACAGCAGTCAAGATGAATGGACTACAGCTGCACTCATCCATGGGGATGAACATTTGCAATACAATATGGAATAAAAATGTCCCAAAAGCTTATACACAACTTAAAATCCTTTATTAAAGTTAAAACACTAAAAAACAATATGCTTGTAAGGAATTCACACAAGTAGCAAAACTATATAAAATATACAGGAATTATATACAAGATTCAGAAGAGTGGAGGGGTCAGGAAGATGGGATGGGGAGACGTAAGTGAGTAGAAACAGATGTGCTTATGTAGATCATAAGTAAATGTTAGGTGTTGTCAGCATTCTGGTTGTCTTTTAGTTGGTGTGTTACTGAAAAATTAATGAATAAATAAAAAGAAAAGAGACCCATGCACAGACCAATACAGAAAGAGTTTCATGAAACTAGGAGTGAGATTAATCTCATTTTGGGCACCCAAGTGATAGTTCATAGCAGAAAGAGCTTTTTGAATCTCCCTGGTCCAAGCCTCCTAAGCCACAAATGTGGAAACTGAGGCCCAGGTTGGGAAAGAAGCTAACTAGTTCAAGTACACTCTGCAATGACTAACCAAAGGTCAATCTTAAATTTACTGTTTGCACAACCCACTATTTGACGTGCAGCGATACACACGTTAAAAACGTGCATAAAATAAAACAGAACAAGAAAGCAGTGAACTTTCTTTATGCCATCTTGAAGGACCCTGGAGACATGGTATGTATGTATGTATTGAAACCATAATGAGGTAGACCAAGATCTCATACTTGGGTGCCAGTTTTAAGGAATTACTTTTCTCTTGGTAAAGAGTAAGAAAAAGCAGTCAAAAGAAAAAATGCCCACTGACTTAAGGTGAGGGGAGAAAAACCACCTGCTAGCTCCCGAGCTAATGAAAAGACAAGCAACAAATCACAAATTTGAATTCCAGCCTCCAGAGACTTCAGAACAGAGGCTCCAAATGTCCTGATGATAGATGAAAATATGCAAACATTTTTCATTTTGTTCTGACCAAAACAGAAGCGAAAGAGCCAGTTAAAAGCAGCAAATGCATGCTGCATTGCCCAGCCTAGGCGGAATTCCAACAGGCGTAACACGGTAAAACATCTGAGATGAAAAGAGAACAACTTGTGATGTTTAAAGAGACACTTCACAACTTAAGTGCTGCCTCTGGGCACAGTTTATTGAAAGGACCACAGCAGCCAGGGAGAAAGTTCCATCTCTAGCCATGTGGCCATGTGCACAGAAGGACACCCTGCAAAGACCTCTGGGTGCACATACAGTGCATCAGAATGCAGTTTCCCTCCCAGATAAGAAACATGAAGAAAGCCCACTCCCTGACAAATGCAGAACTCACTCTTCATTTCCTTCCCTTCTCTCTCCTAGGACAACTGTAGATGCATAGGATTCAATTTAACCGGGAGACTTTTGTTTTAATCCAACATTTTTCTTTAGCAAAACTCTGGAGACAAATTATGGCAGACGTTCATGTTAAACAGCTGGGAGCCCACTGAAATGAAAGAAAGTTTCTCCCCTGGTGTTACCATGGCACGGATATGAGGTGATCACAGGCCCCCCTAGTCCAGGAGAAAACAGACATAGCCCTGTGTCTCTGATATCTCTGTCAGTTAACTCTCCAATGAAATAGAACAATCCTAAGGATGAAGCTGGAAAAATGGATACATCAAAGGATGAAAGCTTCACACAGACATGCCACCAAAGATACAATTATATGAGTGTATACATGGGACAGTGTACAACTACATAAACTCACAAAAACATATGCTCATACACACACCCCAAGACAAGCATACTTATTCACATGTGCGCAGTGCAGGAATATTTTTCATGCAGCAACCTTTATTGTTTTCCACAGCTGAACTGAATGATTAATGTTTACTGTGAAAACCTCACTGGCAGGACAACATGGTTTGCTATCCTTAGGTAACAAGTGCTACACATCTGTTGATTTCCACTGTCAAGTTACCTGGCTCCATCACAAATACCTGTCTCATAATAGAAAAGAAGAAACACCCCAAGGCAAATATAGAGGCAATCCTAATATACCACAAGTGGATGACCAGCAGCTCTAATGGGCCCAGGTACATAAATGCAAGTCACTCACATCAGAATGCAACTTCTTTTCCTTCCAGACTCTGAGTGCCAGAAATCATTCTTTTCAACCAGAGCTGTTTCTACTGAAACAACTGTCAGCTTCCCTGTCAGCCCGAATGACCTGTATATGGCATCTAACCAGGGATGCCTGCATTTTTCAAGTTTCTGGAGGGAAAACATCTTATGGAGGTTGAATGATGAGCCGTGGACTAGAACAAATGGCTCCTAGACATCCCAGGGCCCTGACTTTTAAGATTTAGGGAAGGCCTCTGGGCAAATCTACTGTTTTGTGTGTGCACATGTCTTTTTTAATCTCACAAAAAAAAACCACAACAGGACTGACTTCCACTATTCAGGAGAGGGAAAAAGATTTGCAAGAGAAGGTCTGTGGTGGGCTCTGGCATCAGAGTTGCAAGATGCCATTAGTAACACGCAAGGGGATACTGACAGAACGATACCTCCCTATGTTTCTTCAATTACTCCACACACTGTTTAGCAACCTTGAGGGAAACAAGACCAATGTTTCTTGAATTTAATCCTTAAAAAAATTAGCACTTAGCAACTGCCTGTGTATGAGTGAGTTGGCTGTAGCGTAACATCAGATAGAGGTGGAGTCTGGCAGAGTGAGAGTGAAGATAGGTTAAGCCAGGATCAAGACTGGGTTTATTTAGAAGGTGTTTAGCTAGGATTACATATCAGAGGAGACCGACTGGATTCAATTCATGCAATGCTTCTTCCCAACCCTGGATGTTTTTAAGAAATTCTCAAGGAACTTAAAAACAACAAACAAATACAGCATATGGATAGCGCCCCCTCCCCTAGAGATTCTGATTTATTTGGACCGCAATAAGGCCCATCCATCCATCCCTGCATTCATTCAGGTAACTAGACACCTATTTATTTATCTATACATTGTTTCAAGCTCTCAAGGTATGCTTTTTTGTTTATTTTTGTTTTGATTTTGAGACATTCTCGCTCTGTTGCCAGGCTGGAGTGCAGTGGCATGATCTCAACTCACTGCAACCTCTGACTCCTGAGTTCAAGTGATTCTCCTGCCTCAGCCTCCCAGGTAGCTGGGACTACAGGCATGCGCCACCACAAGCAGCTAATTTTTGTATTTTTAGTAGAGACGGGGCTTCACCATGTTGGCCAGGACGGTCTCAATCTCTTGACCTCATGATTCACCCACCTCGGCCTCCCACAGTGCTGGGATTACAGGTGTGAGCCACCACACCAGGCCAAACTAGACTTTATTTTTTAGATCAGTTTTAGCTTCACAGCAAAATTGAGCAGAAGGTGTCTCAAGGTGTGATTCTAATCTTCAGCCAAGCTTGAGAACAACCAAACTAGTTAGACAAAAATAATCATCATTGCCCCTTGCTAGGATAGAGCACAAATCCATACATTTATCCAAAGAATATTTATTGAGTACATACTATGTGAAAGCTACTATTTTAGGTTCTCAGGACACACTGAAAGGCAAAAATAAATATAGCATATATTAGTTGTTTCTTTCTTTTTTTTTTTTTTTTTTTAGACAGAGTCTCGCTCTGTTGCCCAGGCTGGAGTGAAGTGGCACAATCTTGGCTCACTGCAAGCTCCGCCTCCCAGGTTCACGCCATTCTCCTGCCTCAGCCTCCTGAGTAGCTGGGACTACAGATGCCCGCCACCACACCCAGCTAATTTTTTGTATTTTTAGTAGAGACGGGGTTTCACCATGTTAGCCAGGATGGTCTCGATCTCCTGACTTCATGATCCACCCGCCTTGGCCTCCCAAAGTGCTGGGATTACAGGCGTAAGCCACCATGCCCGGCCTGTATTAGTTATGTCAAGACCAAATGCTGTCAGGCTAGAGAACCGGGGAAAGCTGATGTTGCAGTTCCAGTCTGAAAGTCATCGGCTGGGGAATTCCCTCTTACTCAGGAGAGCTCAGTCTTCTGATCTATTCAGACCTTCAGCTGATGGGATGAAGCCCATCATATGGGATGAAGCTCCCCTATGTTATGGGGAGCAATCTGCTTTACTCGAAGTCCGCCCATGTAAATGTCAATCTCATCCAAAAACACCTTCACAAAATCATCCAAAGTATGGTTTGACCACCAATCTGTCAAACCGTGGTCCAGCCAAGTTGACACATAAAATTCACCAATACAGGACCCATGCCCTCACGAAGGTTCAAGTCTGTTGCGGGCCTGGGTGATACTGAAGTACACAAACGAAACAAGTGCAGATTGTGGAAATGGTATGAAGGAAAGCAAGTTGTTAAGAGAGGAAACGGAGGGGAACCTGTTTTGGATCAAGTGGACAGTGGAGGGAAAAAGCCTCTTGGAGGTGAAGAAAAGGAAGGAGCCAGCCCTGAGGAGTGTAGAGCGAAGAGCATTACAGGCAGAAGGAATGACACAGAGTGGCGAGGGCTGCCAGGAACTGGGTGAGCTTGGGAAATGCCAGGAGGCTAAAGGAGCTGGACTGCAGCAAGCAATGGGAAGAGGAGCGGCAGGTGAAGTTAGAGAGGCAGCCAGTGTCAGATCATTCAGTGCCTTGAAGTTAAGATGAAGCCAAAGCAGACGAGGAACAGGATCAGATTTACCTCTTAAGATGTTCTGTCTGGCTGCAGTGTGGACATATGGAACAGGTGAAGTGTGGAAGGGGGTGGGCAGGGAGGAACCGAAATGCTCCAAGCATCTGAGGGGTGTTCAGAACAGGATGTGGCAGCAGAGATGGTGCCACGCAGCCTGACCTGTGTCTATTTTGGCAAGAGAAATAATCAAACTTTCTGGCGGATTAGCTGTGTGGCTGCTGGGGGCAACGGATGAAGCTCTCATTTCTGGCTTGAACAATTTAGAGGAAACAAGAGCTTTTTTCCTTGTTACCAGCCTGGCTCGAGTTATACTCAATAGCGGCCTGCATTATGCAAATCATGTGTCCTAATTAACGTAGATCCAGTTTGAATTATGCAAATTCTTGCTTTGGGCTGTATTAGTCACAATCCAGCTGATTTCCTCCTGCCTAGACTACCTCCTGCCCATCTGGAACACATCCCATTCTCCACACTGCTCCTCTGTGGACCAGAGTCATGAGCCAGTCTGGGGTCAGTGAGCCCTGAGTGGTCAGTGAGCCCTGAGTGGTCAGCGCAGCAAAGCTGAAGGATGGGAGGAGGCATGCTCATCCATCCAGACAGAGCCAGGAACCTTCTCTGGGCCTCTGTCTTAAAGAGTTTCCTCGTGAGCTTATCCACCCAGCTGGTCCCCTCTCTCCATCAATGTCTGTGTTCAGGCTTTCGTTCTGTTCAGAACTCCTGTCTCAGAAGACGCTCCAGCCTCCTTGTAATGCACTCTGATGGCTTGTTGATTCCTGGGGCCCATGCTTTTTGTTCAGATTGAATCCAACCATCTGTGTGCTGAAAAAAATATTGACAAACCCTCTGACCTATTGTACCTTTTAAAGGCGCTCCCATACAGGAATGCCGCCTTGTTTTATTGAAGCAAAGTCTGTTTTATTTAACTCTGAATGCCAGGCACCTAGAATAGCTTGTAAGATAAATGCCAATCAACTCTAGCATAATCAAGACACCCATTCCTGCCTCATTAGGGTCTTCTCATTCCCTTTAAGCTTCTCAGATTTATACACTGTAATTAGAAACTTGGTGATTTTGACTGCTAAACAGAAAGGCTTACTGGGAGGCTTCATATGTCTGAATTTTAAATATTTTCACACTTCGTTAACCCAGTTGCAAGTGTAACATCTTCTGGCCCAATTCCCTCACACTGTGTGATTTTTATTTTTGGACGAAGACGAGAACAATTAATTGAATTGAAACATATTGATTACTGTTTTCCATGAACTCTGAACAGCTTGTCTCTGAATGATTTTATTGAAGGGTTTTTAGACAACTGTTTGGTTGGATTGCTTCCCTTGGTGACCTCATTCTGGCTATAAGTGCCTGTCTGCAATTGTGACGGTCTGTGTTCTTGGTGAGTTGTGGTTGTTCCCAAGAGCTGAGTCAGAATGAGAGAGGCCACACCACCCTTCTGCACATCCACACCCTGATTAGGGAACCCTGATGCCTTAATCAAACCCAAAAGCAGGGTTCTGGAAGAGTCTATGCAGATGTCATGATTTCCATATTCCTGATGTAAATACTGTTTGGACGTCAGGTGAGCAGGAATATTCCTTACTGCATTAAATGATCACATTATTCATGCAATGACTGCAATGTTTTCATCAGGCAGAGCTTTCCAGACCAGTTGATATTCCCTTACCACCTCTACCACCCTCTTGTGCAGATCACAATTGTGAGATTTGAGAATGTTTCTTAAACCAGTGCTTTTTATGCTTTAATGTACACACGAATTATCTGGGGATCTTGTTAAGAAGACTGTGATTCAGTGGGTCCAGGCTGGGGCCTGGGATTCCGCATCTCTAACATGCCCGCAAGTGATGTTAATGATGCTAGTTTGTGGACACAAGGCCATTGGTGCTGCCTCTATCTGTGCATGACCTGTCACTCTGTTAGGGGAATGATCATAGAATTGCATTCTGCATCTCCCACTAAAGTGCAAATCCCCAAAGATCTGAGGCCATGGTCTAATTCATCTTAATACTTCCTGCTGCAGCTCAGATGAGGCCGGAACCAGTGGGCTCTGACGAGGATTCTGAGCTCCCCTTTCAGTGGGCAGAGAGAGAGTTTGAGGCTGCTGCAGAATGAGACGGTTTCATAGCCCTGGAGTGGTAATAGGGTCAGGGTGAGACACCCATCTTTCAGGGAAGGTGGGCCCAGGATCTAAAGGTCCGTGGCTCCAGGGTGCTCCTCAAGATAATAACTCATTACTAAAAAGAGGGTGTCAAAGCTGGGCTAGCAGCAGTAAAGAGGCAGCTGTAACAACACTTTCACATCTTCTGCTCAGGTATAAGGTCTTGTAATAAATAGTTCATCTTAATATCATAGATGATGGAAATGTCCTTGCCTCCTGGTGCATTTTCCAGATGTTTCCAGGATGCTTGTGTGCCCACCATCTCTTATCCACACAACAGCTGGATGACCTTTTAAGAATATAAATTGGATCCCTTCATTCCTCTGTGTAGAACCCTCCTAGGGCTTTCCATTCCTTTCAGGATAAAATGCAAGTTCTAGGAGTCCTGCCATCCCTGGCCCTACCCACCCTCACTGTCCTCTGTGCTCAGGAGGCCCCAGTCACTCTGGTCTCCTTTTTACTACATTTTTAAGGCCTGCCTAAGTCATTTCCACCTCAGGGCCTTTGCACTCACTGTTTTTATTCATATGTCTTCACTACTTTACCTTCAGAGACTTTGGCTGGCTTATAGGCAAGAATTAAACAGCAAAGCAACTCCGAAAAGAGGTAGAATTTTTGATTTCATGGGTTTGACATAGATTTACTTTCCCCTTCATTCTTACCCAGCTGAAGCCAAGAACAGTCTGACACCTTTCATATTAGAAAGAGAGGACTGAAGACTGGAGACAGAATGGGACTTAAAGCCACTCACATTTTGGGGGGCAGAATTGTCCGAGGATGGACTCAGAGGCTGTGACTTGGACTTGTGCAGAAGGAAATTTAATCTTAACCACTTGGACCTGCTGTATTTAACAATAACATAGTTATAGTAATGAAACTTCCCTCCTTCCCCTCCCTTATTTTTTCTTTGCTTGTAACTTTGCTGAGGCCAAGGTTGTATATAGAAGGCCACAGACAATCCTGAATTTCTCTTCCATTTGCATTATCCTATTTTTCTTTGTAATAAAATATTCTATTTTGAGGCCAAAAGAGGGTAATTTGTAATTTATGAATTTCTCTCTTGAAATTACAACTAGAACCTAATTTTAAAAATCAAATTGGTTTCATCTAATTAAATTTGTAAATTGCCTCATAAAGACATGCTTTGTTATAAATGTTTTTAAAAGCAAGGTCTCTTGCTTACTGTCTGGGGCTGGATTGGGTTGAGCCCAGAGTAACAGTTACTTCTCATCTCTCTACTCAAGAGAACATACTCTCAATTGCCAAAAGTTTCTCAAGAGTAGTATTTTCCAGAACAGTGCTTCTGAAACCGTAACACCCATAGGAATCACCCAAGGATCTTGTTAAACTGGAGAGGCCTGAGCTGCTACACTTCTAACTAGCTCCCAGGTCATGCTAATGCCGCTGGTCTATGGACCACGCTAAGTTGCAGAAAGGGGCAAGACATCTGTACCTGCATTTAGGAGTCCTGGGTTTGGCATCTGGGTAATATGAACTTGGTCTTTTCATTTTAACCCTCTGCACTCAATTTCCTCATTTTTATGTAATGACAACAGCTAACATTTATAATGTTATTTCTAAATGCCAAACACTGTACAAAACCTAATTTAATCAGATCTTCAGAGTAATCCTATAAGGCCATTTTATTATTACCTTGATTTTTCTGATAAAAGGCTTAAGGTTCTGAGAGGCCACTTGATGTACTCAAGGTCACAGAGCAAGTAAATGTCAGAGCTGGGATTCAGATCTAGGCTATATAGGCTCAAATGTCACCATCCTTATTTTCTTAGGCCTCACTAGCTTTTGATACACAAGACTACACTCATGTTTATGCTCACAATACAATGGCCTAAATCTACAACCTCCTTAGCTGTCTTTACAGCATCCCTCAATAATTTTGGCATATTCCGCAAAAGTAGCCTCAAATGCTTACAAACAACTCAACCAGTTACAATACTCTGGTTCCGGTTCTCTGCAAATTATAGCCCAAGTCACAGCGAAGAAGCTACCTGAAGATGTCTTTCATCATAGTTGTCTCCCATAGAATCCATGGGAATGCCAACATCCCTGGCATCTGGTCTCTGAAAATCCACAAGGCATCGGATTCACACAGAAGTGAGAAGGACATCCTGCTGTAATCTGCACCCACCTTTGTGCATGGGGCTCCAGAGAGTGCACTATATACTAATGCCTCAATTGCAGGAGGTTCTACTCAAACACAGAGTCTAACTCACAGTTGTGTTTAGACCCTTGCTCTCCCTCTGTTTCTTTCTTCTTATCATGGAATTTTAATCATGATATTTCTCATCCAGTCTAATGCATCATTCTACTAGAGGAAAAAGTGTATTACTCTCAAGGATCCAATCTAATGCATCATCCTACTAGATGAAAAAGTATATTACTCTCAAGGAATAATATGTGCAGAGATATGACTCCACCTGCAACATGGCCCTACAGTAGTGGTTTCCAAATGCAGGTATGTACAAGGACCAGGGCTTTTCCATGACAAAGTTGCCATCAATCCAATGCAAAATTAGAAAAAATAATGTGACTGTCATGAGTTAGTAAAAAATCATAAATTTATTCAATTTGAAGGATGGACTTTTATTCTGAAATTATATCCTTTCTATATTTTTGGAATTATGTCTTTTATAAAACGATGTAAATAAAAGATGTTGAAGTACCCTAGGTTAGTCCCCCAAGCCTTTTTAAATGCTACTGGCCTGTGAATTCCAAAAGTCTTGAACATCTGGCACACAGCGTCTTTTACATAACAGTATCAAGTAACTTAACTTCCTAAATCATGGGTCCTTTCCTTCTGCTTTACAAAGAAAAGTTTGCCAGGCACAACACATCTTTATTTCATTTAAATGTGTGTGTGTGTGTGTGTGTGTGTGTGTGTGTGTGTGTGTGTGTGTAATTGTGGCTTCTGCTTTACAAAGAATAACGTGTAGACTTGAAGTGACTGGATTTTGTTTCAGTTAAATTTTCAGAACCTCTCTTTCCCAAAGAAGTTTTGAAAATGTGCTAGGCAAGGTGTATCGGTATGAGTACCTGCCCTCCTCCCGGGGTACTCCCCAGGAAGAAAGCTTCTCCCAGGCGTGTGGCCTGAGAAAACTCATAAGTGATGGGGATGGATGTCTGTTTCCTCCTTCCATCTGGTAATCCTGAGAGCTGCGCCAAGCTCCCTGCAGCTTCTAAGAGGGAGATGTTAGCTCTCCTGAGGAATGCTAGTTTTAATGAGATAAGGTGTTTTCTTAAGCACCTTGTACATGTTGGATAATCTTCTCCCTCAGAGAGTTCTCAGGACCATCTGTGACTCTCTAGAGAGGTTATAGGTCTGTAGATTAATCTTGAGTACTTTTCCTTCATCAAATACTCCTTGACTTTCCTCCCCAGAGCTCACCTTTCCTTATGGCAGCAATATTCTTCCCCCAAGCCCACTCCCTATACATGCATGTTTCTGCATGAGCTGTCAGTGACTTAAGCCTCTTCGTGGGCCTGTGGTACATGTTTCAGTCTGGGATGCTTGTGTCTTTCCCCCTCATCAGATTCCCTAGAGAAACCCTGAAGAAGTGATTACCACCTTTATTTTACAGATGAGAAAAATGAGGCTTAAAGAGAGGAGGAATCTACCAAAGGTAACTCGGGAAAAGGTGGAGCTACTAGGACACTAGGCTACATCATTCCAGCTTCGGTATCCATGCCCTTGCCTCTGCATTCCTGTGTGTTTCCACTTGATCTAGTATTGTAATCTTATGTTGTGTAAGAATACAAGGGGTGGGAGGAGACTCAAACTTACTCGTATCAGAATACTTGAATCTTAGCTATATCAGCTTTGTTGGAGATTTTTTTGTTTTGTTTTGCAATAAACTTTCATACAGTTTGTCTTATTTTTGCAACTTTTCTGGAAGGCACATTGTGTTGGCTTGATGGGTACATTCCTGCTTGAGTAGGTTCTGGTTCATCTCTGATATGGTAAGGCCCAGCTAATGCTTGGAATGGGGGCTTTGGATGCCATCACCTGGGTGACAAAATATGCCTTGGGCACAGAGCAATTTAAATCTGAAGAATCCTGTGTCCCTGGTGCAGAGAATAACATTGGGATTCTTTTCAAAGCAAAGAGACTGATATTCGTAAAGTGAGCATCATGTGGGTATTGCAGTTTCCCAGACGAACTTTCACTACTGTTTGCCAGGCCTGGGCCTTCTCTTCCACATAAGAACAATCTGACTCCCTGGGTTTTGGCTCTTTTGTGGATGAGGTCAGTTGTCACCATAGTCACTTCAATGCATGATGTGTACAAATTTCTTTGTTCTTGGGGCTACCAGGACAGCTCCACTGTGTGCCATTATGTCTGCACCCCATTGTACCGTCAGAAACCTTTTGATATGTCACATCTTACTCACCTTTATACGTTCAGCAGAATGGGTATTCACCAATGTCAGGCTGAAGTGACTTGAATAAAGCTAAGCCAATGGATGCAGCACAAGGGACCTCCTTACCTCGTAGAGCGTGATGACCCCATTGGTCTCATTGGGAGGCTTCCACTGGATGTAGATCTTCTCCTCAAAGGGCCCCCCTTGGATGGATTCTAGAGGAACAGCTCCTGGAACTACAGAATGGAAAAGTTATGAACTTGATGTCACCTTCCACATCATTTCTCCAGCCCCGCTGACCTAGAACAGGGGTTGACAAAGTTGCTGTAAAGAACCAGATAGTAAATATTTTAGGTCTGATGGGCTGTACGTTCTGTATTACAACTACTCAACTCTGTCATTTTAGCACAAAAATGACTATAGATAATCCATAAATGAATGAGTACGGTGGCGTTCCAATAAATATTTATGAAAACAGGCAATGGGCTGGATTTGACCCACAGGCCATAGATTGCTAACCCATTTTCAGAAGGCTGATCAGGCTTTTCATCTGCAGACTGAGCAAGTCGGTTTATGAACTGAACCTGATAAGGGCAGAAAGGACATGAGCAGTTCCCAGTTCTGCCAGAGGTGGGAATCTGAAATGAGGTGTTTGCTTCAGGGGTGTCTAATCTTTTGGCTTCCCTGGGCCACATTGGAAGAAGAATTATTATTGTAGTCCACACATAAAATACACTAACACGAACGATAGCTCATGAGCTAAAAACAAAAATTACAAAAAAAAAATCTCATAACGTTGTAAGAAAGTTTATGAATTTGTATTGGGCCACATTCAAAGCCATCCTGGGCTGCATGCAGCCCAGGGGCTGCTGGTTGGACAAGCTTGCTTTAGGATTTGTATTTGAGAAATGCAAAGTGAGCTTCCCATCATCTTACCAAGTATCATTTTCTTCACTCTGCCAAGTTTTCTCTAACTTTAGGAGTGCTTCATCAGTTTCTTGACTAATTCCTGAATCCAACATGAACTATGTGGCTTGAAACCCCAATCCAATTAGAAGAAGCTCGCCTTGCTCCAAGAAGGCAGCTAGCTTGACTTGTTGTTGAGTCCCAACGCCTGGCATGAAGTAGATGCATAATAACTATCTGCTGGTTGGATGAATAGGTGAATGAATGACCTACGCCAGCATTTTGCCCTAATAAGTGCAACCTTTCCTGGGGCTCCTTCTATAAGCCGGTCAGTCTTCCTGCCAGCATCCTCCTGCTGGATTTCACTATTCTTACAACAGTCTGGAAGACGGTGAGCCAGAAAACAAATTATTCCCCAAACTTTCTGCTGTAACCCCTTAAAAATAATGAATTTTTTCAGTAAATTGTTACCAAATCTATTTATATTTTGGTATTATAAAAGCACTTACTCTTGGACTAGAATTTTACCTACATTATTTCACTTAAGCCATAAAACAGCTCTGCCCAGTAGGTATTATCTCCTTTGCGTCGAGAAGAGAACTGAGGCTGAGAAAATGGAATAACTTGCTGAAGGTCATACGGCTCTTAAGTTGTAAAGAGGGAACTAAACACCTGTCTGTGAGTTTTAAAGCATATACTCTTAATCATCACGCTACGCCTCTCTACATATAGCCTTGGCCATATGTTGCAATCAGTTCTCCTTTGTTAAATTAAAATATGTTTAGTTTTGCTCATTATGGACATGCTATACAGAATTTGTTGAATATTAAGAATATATAAAAAGGTTAAAAAAGGAAAAGAACAAAATTACTCATAATTCACATGTTCAAATATTATTTTCCAATCTTTTTATGCATATAAAATTTTATTAAAAAAAGATATGCCTATGCATATATATATTTTTTATTTTCTTAAAAATGTTAACTCCTACTGTGCATATTTCATTGTGACCTTATTTTATCACGAAAGAAATTGCAGACTTCTCTGGGGCCATTCATTTCTCTGGGGCCATGCATTTTAATGGCTGCTTAGAGGGGGCGTTGCCCCTTTATAGTCACTAATCCTTTATTATTGGGCATTAAAGTTGGTTTGAATTCTTCATGATTTTGAGCAATGCTGGAATGAGCATGCTTATAGGTAAGTATGCATGCAACTCTGCAGATAGACCTTAAGATTAATGCTTTGGAAATTAATTTACTGGGCCAAAGTAAATGAACTATTTTATTTTTAAGGCTTTTGACATATATTACCAGATTGCCTTTCAGAAAGTTTGTACCATTCTGGACTCCCCAACAGAAGACTATGTCTGTTCTTGCCAACACTGACTATTTAAAAAATTAAGTGCATGTGTATGTGTGTCTTTTTTAGAATACTGGAGAGTACAGATTTTGTTTTCAGCCTAATTAGCCATTCACATTGCTTCTTTTATGAACAAATTATCTATACCTTGTGCTCATTTTCCTGTATGGCTCTTCATTTTTGCTCATCTTTGTCTTATGGGCTCGTCATTGTAATTTCATTTTAAGGACGTAAGCTTTCTTGCATAGGTTGCAAATATATTTTCGCCAGTTTTTTTGTTGGCTTTTGAAATCATTTAGGTATGCAGAAGCTTTTAATTAGTCAGGTATCCTATTGCTTTCCCTTATCCACCCTTCCTTTCCAGAAATATTTATTATGTATTTAATATGATGAAGGGACAGCGATGGACACTAGAGATATACCAATAACAAAGAGAGATGTAGTCAAATCCATGGTAAAGCTTGTATTCTGGAAAGAGAGACAGACATTAAGCGATTATACTCAAAATTAATTCATTACATTTTTTTAATCAGGACTCTGACATAAAGGGATATGGTACTAGGAGAATTATTAAAAGCAGAGAACAACCTAGAATGGCAAGTTAGGATATTAAATGGCACATAAGTTAGAGTTGCTTGATAAGTAGAAGTTATCAGGGCAAAATGGGGAGGAGGTGCTGTAGTGTGGTGGACAGCTTTGTGAGGTTGAGGGTGGAAGGAGAAAAATCAGTTAGGAGGCTGTCATTGTCATCCTCGGGAGAAAGAATTGTAACGTGGACTGGAATGATGGTAGTGTAGAAGTGAAATAGATTGTACAGATGTGGACTCAGAGGATGGCAACGTGGAAGATCAATGACTTGGTGGTGATAGATAAGGGTGAAGGAGGGAAGGGATGTGTCATGGAGAACTGCAACCCTTTTGTTTTACACAACTGGGGGATCAAAATGTTGTTTATAGAGAGGAAGCCTTAAAGGATGACCAATTTTGGAGAGGAAGCTGGTGAGCTCAGTTTTTGTCATACTTTATTTCAGGTATACATAGAACATCCAAGTGGCAATGCTGAGTAGCAGTTGGATATGGGAAGACTGGGGCCAATGTTTGGAAATGGAAACCGTGGGCAGGGAATAGATGGCAAGAGTATAGAGCAGAGAAAAAAAAAAAATAGGTCTAAGACTAAGTGAAGAAGAACTCTAGAATTAACAATTAGGAGGAAAATGAATGGAGAAACTGGGAGTCAGTGTTCAGAGCGGCAACCAGAAAACCAGGAAGGTGAGCCGTCATTGTAGCATCCAAAGAAGGAAAGAGGCTCAAGAAGGTACTGGTCAGCAGTCACAAATATGGCTGAGTAGTCGAGTAAGATGTGGCTTTAAACTTGCCCATTGAACCTACTGTCCTCAAGGTGACTCGTGAGCCAAGCAAGAGTAATTTAAGGGAGAATGTTGGCATCACAAGCCATCCTGAAGAGGGTTGAGAAGAGAGGGGAAGGTGAGGTGAGGCAAGTAAACAATGCTGGCTGTGAAAAGGAGGGGAATTCAAACCATAACAGGAATGAGAT
The DNA here is from genome assembly GCF_028858775.2 of Pan troglodytes. Lineage (NCBI taxonomy): Eukaryota > Metazoa > Chordata > Mammalia > Primates > Hominidae > Pan > Pan troglodytes. Next base: position 48,716,179 of record NC_072419.2, read on the forward strand.
ATGGAGCCAAAATAATGACTCTCTTAAAGACAAGAGAGGTTATGATTAAAGCAACTAAGAAAAAAATTGAAAATAGAGGCTGGGCGTGGTGGCCCACGCCTATAATCCCAGCACTTTGAGAGGCCAAGGCGGGCAGATCATGAGATCAAGAGATTGAGACCATCCTGGCCAACATGGTGAAACCCTGTCTTTACTAAAAATACAAAAATTAGCTGGGTATGGTGGCACGCACCTGTAGTTCCAGCTACTCGAGAGGCTGAGGCAGGAGAATTGCTTGAACCCAGGAGGTGGAGGTTGCAGTGAGCCGAGACCATGCCACTGCACCCCAGCCTAGTGACAGACTGAGACTCCATCTCAAAAAAAAAAAAAAAATTCAAAATAGAGGTAAGAAGGAGAAGAGTGAGAAAGAAAGAGGAGATAACTGACAATGGTAGGGTCCTGAAAGCAAGAGCAAGGGTGGGTTGAAAGAAGGGTTCTCTCCTTTTGTGAGAGAAGAGGAGTGGATGGAAATGTGCTAATGCTTTGTACGGAGGAATTGAAGTGTCCTAATGGCTCTGTTTTCTTGAGAAGTGGGGTGAAGCCATCTACCAAAAGCGTAGTGGGGGACGAATTGCATCAAGAATTTGGAAAGACAGGAGAAGCTTTAATCACAGAGAGTAGAAGGCAAGCAGAATAGAGAGATGAAAATTCTATTCATTCATCTGAGGGCCTATCTGACGGAAATTGAGGAGGGTGTGTCTGATGGACAATAAGAAGTGTCTGTCTGATGAAGACTGTGAGCATGAAACTCAAGCTAATAGATCTTGGTCTTTCCAATCTGGGGAAAATTCTCTTTTTCACACCAGATCAGATGAATGGAAAGTACAGATGAATAGTTGTTCTATAATTTATTTATTTTCTGTTTTATTCCCATCTTTTTCTTTTTACACCTTACACGTTAATATTTCTGAAATTACTGTGTATACCATACATGGTAGAAATCTATAATTCCTTACAATTTTCTCAATTGTAAAGGACAATTAATTGACCAGTCAAAACTTGCCCCAGTGATTTCAAATGCCATCTTACTACCATATTAAATTATTTTATATTCTAGTGTATGTTGTTTGGCTTTCTGTTCTATTTCACTAAGTTGTAGCTTTTACTGTGACAGTATTTCTCTACCGCATTAAAATGACATGTTTTGATACTTGGTAGAACAAGTCTTATTCTTCTTTTGCAAAGCTTTTTGAGGTATCACTACCCATGTATTCTTCCAGAAGAATTTAGGAAGAGTTTTATAAAATTTCAAACATATTTCATCACAATTTTTACTGCAGTTGCATTTTTTTTCTCTTTTTTGGGAAGCAGAGAGTATCACTTTTAACGTGAGTCCTTCTATCCAGTAAACTGTATAAATCTTCATGTATTAATGCTTCTTTTTATGCCCCTCAGTTAAAAATCTTTTTCTTTTATTTCTTACAAATTGCATTTCTAGGACTTTATTATTGTTCATATTGTTTTTGTATTATATTAAAAAGTTTCTTTTATAGTGTTTTGCGATATATTAAAAAGTATACATAACAATGTATGAATAGTTCAAAGAATAATTGTTAAATACACATGTGCCCACTATCTGCTCTAAGAAATAAAACATTACTATACTATTGAAGCACTGTTTATGCCCATCACTATTGTTTCCTTTTTCCTTCTCCATCGTTAAATAAATAAATAAATAAAATAGGTACTACAGGTACTATCCTGATTTTCCTTTTTTTTCTTTTTCTTTTCTTTTCTTTTTTTTTAAGACAGAGTTTCACTCTTGTCGCCCAGACAGGAGGGCAACAGCGTGATCTTGGCTCAATGCAACCTCCGCCTCCTAGGTTCAAGTGATTCTCCTGTCTCAGCCTCCCAAGTAGCTGGGATTACAGGCACCCACGACCACGCCTGGGTAATTTTTTTTTTTTTTTTTTGGAGACCCGGCTAATTTTTGTATTTTTAGAAGAGATGGGGTTTCACGATGTTGGCCAGGCTGGTCTTGAACTCTTGACCTCAGGTGATACACCTGTGTTGGCCTCCTAAAGTGCTGGGATTATAGGTGTGAGCCACTGCGCTCGGCCTGAATTTTCTCTTAATCATTCTCTTTATTTTTATTCGGAGTTCTAAATATATACATATATCCCAAGACAATATATCATTTAGTTTTTCTTGGTTTCTTTTAAATCTATGTGGATTCAGTGTTTTCTATTATATGATTTGCGTTTGTCACTCATCATTTTCAGATTCATCTATTTTGATGCACATAGTTGTATCTAATTCATCCCCATCTTATAAATATATTCCTATTTATTCCACCATTCTACCGTATATGAACAGTAGAGTTGTATCCAGGTAGGGCTTTCTTACAATATAATTTATCAGAATACTTTTGTATATTTGGTTGAACATATATATAAGATTTTACTAAGGTACACTTAGGAAGAGAGGGTCTATTCCTATGACTGAAGGGCTTGTCTATCTTTGTTTTTACAGTGTAATGCCAAATTGTTTTCCAAAGTGGTGGCAGCACGGCCCCAAGCAATGTTCTGAAAGTTCCTACTCCTCCGCATCTTTATAAACATTTGGTATTATCAGCTTTTAAAATTCTAGACCATCTAGTAAGTGTAAAACAATACTTCATTAAGGTTTTACATGCTTTTACCTATTTATTAGCATCTTTTAATGTTTGTTGGATATTATTGTCCTTTTCCTGTTGTATATGTTTGATACTGATCATTTTATTGGCTATATGTGCTACTGAAAAACTTCTTTTAATTTGTGTCTTGCGTTTCTCTTTATGTTACCTTTGAATATGGATCAGTTCTTAATTTTAATGTACTCAAATTGATCAGATTTTAGTTTTTGTATGGGAGAAAGAGAGAGACAAATTTAGTAGCAGACACTGTTGATGGCCTGCCTATATCCCACTGAATAATGCTTACTGCAAAGTACAAATTTACCTAAATGCTGTGGGAGCCAACTTGTTCTCCACGTAGAAAAAGCAAGAAGTGCCAGAGAGTTAATGCCCCGAAGACATCCTTCAAGCAATGAAAGACAGGAAGTTGATGGAAGAACATCCCAGTTTCCTTACTACTTGGTTGGGTAACTCTGAGACATGTTTTACTAGCACTTCTCAAACTATTTCAAACACTGAAACCATTGTGATGATGATAATGATAATTCCAAATCCACTGTGGACTCATGATATCATAAAATACAATAAAAATAATAGGGAAGTAAAATTTTTAAGTAAAAGTGAAATTGAAAAAGCAAAAAAGAAAAATACTAAGCTCCTTCTTTTTAAATACTTTCTTTTTCTGTACTTGTCTTGTTATGGATTAGAGAGTCAATGAGTCGGTGCTGGTCCTTGGACCACACTGGGAATAGCACTGTTCTAGAACTCAGTTATTCACATGGTAATTTTTTGTTAATAAACTTTGTATTGACTTTCTTCCCTTTCCTGTTTCACTTTCCCTCTTTCTTATGAGTGTGTCCTGAGACCATCTCCCAAATAAACTACTTCCATTTGTATCCTTATCTCAGGGTCTGCTTCCGAATAAACCCACACAAAAGAGTTTTCCTTACGTAAGAAACACTTTCTCTATCCTGAAGTCATGAGAATATTTGTCTAAATTTTCACTGACATTTAAGAGTTACTCTTTTAATAAAATGTCCTCAATTCATTTACAACTGTGTTACTATGTATAACATGAGGTAGGAATCCAATTTTAATTATTTCTCCTCATCCTAGGGAGATTGAAAAAATACTTTTAATTTCTCAATTGATCTGCCTGATAATTTTAACTTCTGTCACATTTCCACATATATATGGGTCTACTTCTATGTTCTATTATATTCAATTGTTTCTGTTAGACTTTCCCTGTGTCAATACCACATCTTAATTAACAATGAGGTGTAATGTAAGTCTTGCTATCTGGTAAAGTCTACTACTTTGTACTTCATGTTCATGACTGTCTTGGGTACTCTTACCTTTTCTCCTTACATAAACATTTTAGGACTAGCTTGTACCTTTTCAAAAAATGTTTGGTTTTTGAATTTTAGTTGCATGTATTATAGATCAAATGGGAGATAATATCATGTCTTTATAATAATAGGTTTTCTCATCCATGAACATGGTATATCTTTTATTCAGGCCTTCCTTAACGTCTTTCAGTGTTTTATACATTTATACGTACATCTTGAAAACTTATGTTAAATGTATTACTAAATACCTTATATTTTTATTGCTATTGTACATAATGTCTTTAAGAAAATACCACATACTTGTTAGGTTAATAGAAATGGAATTGACTTTTTAATGTTAATGTCTTGGCAAACATGCTATATTCTTATATTAATTCTAATAATTTGTTTGCAGATTTCTTTGGGTTATCTATGTAGAGATAATTGTAGCATCTGTAGTTAATAATAGTTTTGCTCTTTTCCAATCTTTTATTTTCTTATCTTCAATGACAGCCACCAATACAGTCTTTAATAGAAATGATGATATGTCTATCTCCAGTTTCAAAGATAATGATGATATTGTTTCATCTTTGAGTATGATGTTTGTAGGTTTTTTAGTTATCTTTATCAGGTTGAGGGGGCCATTTTTATTCCAGGCATACAAGAATATTTTGTTTTTTAAATCATGCTGAGAATTAACTGATGCTTTTTCTGTATCTACTGTAGTGATGATATGTATTTCCCCTCTCCTAGTATGTTACTGTAGCAAATTACACAAACAGATTTACTAAAGTTAGACTAACACTAATTTTTTAAACTATTTTTTTGCATAGGTACGCAGTTTCAGATCATTTGCTAATATTTTGTTTAGGTATTTGCATATATTTTTTCTCATAAGCTTTTCTGCTTTTAATATCAAGGTTATAGTCTTGTCATAAATTGAAGGGGGAAGTGCTTCTTCTTTTTCCTTTCTCATAAAGTGTATAAGATTGGGATTACAAACTCCTTGAGTGTTTGACTGATTGCACTTGTGAAGTCACCTGGGACTGATGTGTACTTTGTTGCAAAAGTTTAAATTACTGATTCTATTTCTTTATTTGCTGTAAAACTATACAGAATTGCTTTTCCTCAAGTCAAGTTTTTTAATTAATATTTTGCCATATCACCTAAATTTTACATTTATTGGTATAAGATTATATATACACTATCATCATTTATCTTGGTTACTGTGAAATAAACACAAATGCATAAAACAAACATCTCATTAATTTTTCAGTACTTAACTTCATACCGTGACCTTGCTTTTCCTTCTACTTTTCACTCCTTAAGCACGTATCCCTAAACACAATAGAGTTTATCATCAAATAAATAAGAATAACAAACAGTGCTAAACTCTTTTACAAAGGCCAGTCTGGGAGAACTAATACCTTTACAATCTTAACTTCCATTCCATGAACATGTTCTATCCCAGGATTTATTTAGATATTCTTACTGAGCATGTGTATTAGTTTTTTTGTTTTGTTTTTAAAAATCTTGTTTCTTGCTTCAATTGTTAGGGGGTATTTACTTTGCACTATCAGATTTGTTCTTTACAATAAGAATGAAAGCATTATTAAAAATCTGTCCAGTAACCTTTCCGCATGCAACCTCATAAGAAGTGGTGTGTGATGGTCTGGTTTAATGGGTCATTCTGCTAATTACCATGTAAGTCCTTATTTTAAATATTTCCAACTCACAGGGAAAGGAAAGAATTTAGATATATTCTACATTACTTGGCTGGATAAGAGTTCTGTCTGACCTGTGGGGCAGTGGTATGAGGGGCAGTTAAGGAAGGGAAATAATTAGGCAGCAGGAAGATTCTCCGTGGCAAGAGGGCTTTTTAGGTGTTTTGAGGGGCAGCCTGAAGTTAGTTACCACAGACACTATCCCTTCCTGTAATTGTTTCTTTACAATGAGATCCTTCCACTCAAGCCCTCTTTTCTTGTTTGCCACATGCCCTGGACGTAGGCTTGGAGGGGGAGCTCTCGTTCTCTGCATCATGGACTAGCAAATAAAGATGACCAGGGCACTGACCTCTCTCCTTTCCCCACTCCCATCCACCAGCTCCAACGCCCACTCCTGTTTTTAGTACTGATTGCTCAAAGTTGGAGGTACTTATGCATGTAGACTTGGAAGTCTTTTCCTCCAATTCCCTAAGGGATTTTCTTTCCAGGCAGTCTCAGCCTAGTCATCTCTTTCCCATTTGGGACTCCCTCCCCCATGACGTCTTGCATTAATTTTTTCAGGAGCAGCCATGGCATCCTCTTACAGTTGTCAGCGCAGGTACAAAAGTGTTTTTCTCTACATTTCTTTAGGACAGTAGTTTAAAAAGAGTGATCAAATTGGCATTTCTAATCAAAACTCTTATTGTCATCACTGAGACCTAAAAGGCAGTATTGTAGAATTAAACAATGATCAAGGGTTGAAGCCACACTGCCTGGGTTTATGTCCTGTTCCCACCACTGTATTACCTTGGCCAAGCTGCTTAATGTCTCTGTGTCTCATTTTCCTTACTTTAAAATGAGGATAAAAATACTACCTACTACATAGGTTGTCCTGGGGATTTGATATGTTAATATACACAAAGTGCTTAGCTAGGTGTCTGGCACAAAGTAAATACTATGTTTGTCTGATCCTCCCCCTGGCCCCATTGCATTCACTCTGAGAACAGCTCTAGGGTAGCCTAGAGATCACTAATTTGATTTTTTTGTAGAGACAATTAAGATTGTTGCTATTTCCTGTGATGTCCTTACCTCAATCTGCTCTATCCGAATGATGTTATATTGCTAATCATAGAAGCTATATCTTCTCATAGCTTACTGAGCTTTCTACGATCTTCTTCTGATTTCTATGGTAAATAATCTTAAATCTAATTTTTCTCTGAGGACTCAGAATTCATTCGTTCAATAATGTATTTATTGTGTCCTTATTTGTCTACCTGGCACTGTTCTTCTAAGTGCTTGGGAAGCAGAGTAAGCAAAACACAAGGAAAAAATCTTGTCTCTGTGGAATGCATTCTAGTGGGAGAAGACAGATAATAAAACATATAGTGAAATATACAGTATGTCAGATGATAATTGCTAAGGAGACACTCAAAGCTGGAAAGAGGGACAAAGAGTGTGCTGTAGGAGACTTCCAGTTTTTAATAGAATGGTCTGAGAAGAGCTTGCTGAGAGGTGACATTGGAAAAAAGACTTGAAGAAGCTGAAGGAACCATCCTGCTTATTTGGCAGAACCTTACTGTAGCCAAAAAGGATGGCAAGTGCAAAGGCCCTGAGGCAGGGATGTCCCTGATATATGTGAAGAGAATGATAACTGAATTTGCATAGTGAGGCACAAGTAGCAAGAGATGACACAGAGGCAAACAAAAGTGGGAATTCTGGTCACCTGGAGCATGTGAGCTACCGTAAAACTTCGGGTTTTTAATGTGAGTGACAAGAGAAACCATCAGAGGGTTGGGAGCAGAGGGAGTGATATGATTTGCTTCATGATTTAACAAGATCATTTTGGTGCTGTGTTGAGAAAAGAATGCAGCGGCCAGAGCTGAAGCTGCAAAGATTATTTAGAGGCTGCTGCAATAATCTGGAGTGCAGAGCACAGTGGTTTGGACCTAAGGGGTAGTAGTAGAGGCTGTGAGAAATGGTCAAGGTCTTGACATACATTGCAGGATGAACCAAGAGAATATGTTATTGGTTCAGATGTGGGGAACAGCAAGACTGCTGCTTTGTACAAAGCCAGGGGGTCTCAATCAAAAGCAATAAAGGGTGAAGAGGTTCTCTTTTTCTTTTTTTGAGACAGGGTCTTGCTCTGTCACCCAGCCTGGAGTGCAGTGGTACAATCATGGCTCACTGCAGCCTTGACCTCCCAGCCTCAAGCAGTCCTCCCACTTCAGCCTCCTGAGTAGCTGAGATCATAGGTACACACCACCACACCCAGCTAGTGTGTGTGTGTGTGTGTGTGTGTGTGTGTGTGTAAAGATGGGAGTTCACCATGTTGCCCATGTTGGTCTCGAACTCCTGGGCTCAGGCAATTCACCTGCCTTGGCCTCTCAAAGTGCTGGGATTACAGGGGTGAGCCACCATGCCCAGCCAGAAGGGGTTTTCTTTGGAGATGTAAAAGCCAGGGCCTCAGTTCTGACAAAAGTGAGAAGTCAAGGTTTTTGGCTCGAGCCGCTAATAAAACAGAGTTGCCATTTACTGAGATGGAGAAGACAGTGGGAAGAACAAGTTGAAGGATGATCACAGGCTCAGTTTTGAATGTGTTTAATTCCACGGGCTGATTAGCAATCTAGGTGGAGAGGTTGAGGAGACAGCTGGATAAATGACTCTGCAGGGCTGGGCAGAGGCCTGGCCTGGAGGTATCAATTGGGAAAATTATTAACATATGGATGGATTTTAAAGCCAGGAGACTAGAAGAAATAATTAGGGAAATGAATGTGGATCCAGGGTCAGCAAACTATGGCTCTTGGGTTGAATCCAACCAGCTGCCTGTTTTTGTAAATAAAATTATATTGGAACACTGCCACACCCATTTGTTTATCCATTGTCCCTGGCTGTTTTCCTGCTACAATGGTGGCATCGAGTAGCTGCTTCAGACCCTCTCGTGGATAAAGCCTATACTTTAAGACCTGGCCAACCTCTGGTATGGATACGAATGGGAAAGAGTCCCAAGAACTGGGCCAATAAGGTTGGGATGTGATATGGTTTGGCTGTGACCCCACCCAAAATCTCATCTTGAATTGTAATCCCCATAATCTCTACATGTCAAGGGAGACACCAGGTGGAGGTAATTAATTCATGGGGGCTGTTTCTCCTATGCCGTTTTCATGATAGTGAGTGAGTTCTCAGGAGATCTGATGTTATTATAAGTGTTTGGTAGTTTCTCCTACGTTCATTCTCCTTTTTGCCGCCTTGTGAAGAAAGTGCCTTGCTTCCCCTTCACCTTCTGCCACGATTGTAAATTTTCTGAGGCCTCCCAGCCATGCTGAACTATGAGTCAATTAAAGCTCTTTCCTTTATAAATTACACAGTTTTAACCAGTTCTTTATAGCAGTATGAAAATGGACTACTACACGCTGTTTAAAAGGAACCAGCAAACTGTAATCCCAACATTTTGAGAGGCTGAGGTGGGAGGATGGCTTGAGGCTGGGAGTCTGAGATCACCTTGGGTAACACAATGAGACCCTGTCTCTACAAAAAAAGTAAAAATAAAAATAAATAGGCCGGACATGGTGGCTCATGCCTATAATCCCAGCATTTTGGGAGGCCGAGGCCAGTGGATCACCTGAGGTTGGGAGTTCGATACCAGCCTGACCAACACGGAGAAACCCTGTTCCTACTAAAAATACAAATTCAGCCGGGTGTGGTGGCACATGCCTGCAATCCCAGCTACTCAGGAGGCTGAAGCAGGAGAATGGCTTGAACCTGGGAGGCGGAGGTTGTGGTGAGCCAAGATCGTCCCATTGCACTCCAGCCTGGGCAACAAGAGCGAAACTCCGTCTCAAAAATAAATAAATAAATAAAATAAAATAAATAAATAAAACAAATAAATTAGCTGAGCACACTTGCACATGCCTATATGTGCCTATCCCACATGTCCTAGCTACTGGAGAGGGTGAGGTGGGAGGGCCATTTGAGCCCAGGAGTCAGAGGATACAGTGAGCTGATCATATCACTGCCCTCCAGCCTGGGAGACACAGTGAAAGCCTATCTTTAAAACAAAAACAAAGAGGAGAAGCCACTGCAGAAGGAGAAAATCTAGAAGTGTGTGATGAATTGGAAGCAAAGTACAAAAAGTGTTTTAAGGAGGATTTAACAACCAGCTGTGTCAGATATTGCCAACTGGTTAAGTAAGAGGATCTGACTTTCTGAGTAATGACTATTGGATTTGGTGACTTGAAGGTCATAGGTGATCTTGAAATAATTGTTTTGGTGGAATGGCAGGGATCTGAGTTACTTTGGTTGATTGGATTCAAGAACAAATACAAAGAATGGATGCATAAAGAGGGGATGGAATAGTAGCTTGAGGAGAAGATAGAGCTGGGTGTTTCTGTTTTTTTTTTTTTTTTTAATCTTTTTAAAGATGGGAGAAATACAGCTTGTGTGGAGGGTGAGAAATATATCCAGTTACAAAGGGAAATTTTGATGTAGGGTGGAAAGGGGACAATTGCTGGAGCAATGACATTGAGTTAAAAAAAAAGTAAGTGGGATTTGCTGCATTAAGTAGCAAAACTGGCCTTTATTTAAAAAACAAATGGTTCATCCATAGAAACAAGGAGGTGAGGGGGAGGTCAAATATGTGGGCAACATGTGGGCAATGAGAGCTGGAGGGAATTTCTTTGAATGGTTTCAGTTCCTCAGTCTATTAGGTAACAAGGTCATCTGTGGAACTGAGAACAGGTGGATGTGCTATTAGTCGGAAGATAGGAGAAATATTCTCTGGGAGACTAGAGGGATGAATGGGCCAGGGAAAGACAGTATTGCCAGGCAGCTTTAAAAGCCAGCTCCAGTGGTGCTTCTGGCTTCCAAGTGAGAGTGGTTAGCGCAGTGGTGTGCAGCAGCTACGGAAGGAAAGACCTAGCACAGGCAGGAAATCAGACGGAGCTAGGGTTGTGAATAGCTGGAAATGAGAATGAGGCTGAGGTGTTGGGGGATTATGCAAGGATGTAACTGGAATGATCAGTCGAGGAATTTAAGCTGAGTAGAGAAGGGAATGAGGGCAATGAACAAGGTAGCAAGTCCTGGTGGGGCTGAATTTTTGGAGCTACAATACTAGAGGGAATAAATTGAAAAGAGAAGAGATGTGGTCAGAGTGAAATGTTTAAAATGAGATTACAGAGGGGTTAGCGGTTATTTAAAAGTGGCCTTTTGCCCAGGGCAAACGGAAATTTTGGATAGAGCTCTTGTTTTGTTTTTTCCTGAACACCCTGAAATAAAAAGCTGTCTATGATGTCTGATGTTGGCCACACACCACTTAGCAAAGCTCTTGGCAGACAGTAAGTTAAGGGCTTTACACATAGACTTTCATGTGCTACAGCCTCTGTAGAGAGCCATTTTACAGACGGGGCACTAAAGTGTACAGAATGCGAGTCCTTAAACCAAGGTTGCATAGTGAAGTAGTGGATGAAGCCTGGATATAGCTCAAACTCTTCTATTTCCAAGGCATTTCCCAAATCACCCCTTTCTTCTATCACCTGGTAGGTCTGTGGGTCCAGAAGGCTAAAAGGCTCTCATCGCATCTTTAAGCAGCAAAATCAGGATGTCTCACCCCAAGTAAGAGGCTCTTTCCACCCACCACATTGCCATTCCATAGTCAAGATGTCCTTTACAAGGAGATAGACTTACTTTCCTTTGATTAAACTAGGTCTCTCTCTCTCTCTCTCATTGTAAAAAGACTTCTCGGCAAAAAATTCCTTTTTTGTCTTATCTTCTAATTCTGTATCCCTTTTCCATTCCTTTTTCTTTGTAATTCTTTAATGAATCCACATTTTCCCTTTCCACAATTTCATTTCTTCTTCTACTTAACAGCCTGGAACTTTCCATCCTTTTGACAGAGTTCTACAACAAAGGTTAATTACTTTATAATTTCATTCTCTTAAAAAAAAGCACACTAAAATTGCTAATTTTAACTGTGCTTCTTGTCAGTGGGTTCATGTAAATTCACTGTAATTAAACCAGATGTTTTCTTGTGCCTTAAAGTCAGGTGGTAATTTAAGGAAAATTTTCATTTCAACATAAAGGAGGACAGAGTGTTATCAAGGGAAGTTTTCTCCTCTCCTCTCCCCTCTCCTCCCCTCCCCTCTCCTCCCCTCCCCTCCTCTCCCCTCCCCTCCTCTCTTTATCTCCATTTCCACATCTGAAAAGGGGTTAACAATGGTGAACTTTGGAGGTAGATATGAGGAATACCAAGGTAGTATATATAAAAGCACATAGCCATGTACAATTCAACAGGAGTTTCCCTTGATACTTGTCTATGTCATTTTTTTGTCTCTCCACTTCAGTTGCCATATTTCCTTATTCATTCATTATACAGAGGCTTGGGACTAACTTAATAAGAGAGATTTAGATAATTTTAGTCTCGTATTTCCTAGTCGTGTTGGAGAAAATACATTTGTTCCAGATAAATCTTTACATCTTAATTAACTATAGCCTTTTAATTGAACTATACAGTGGTATGCTACTAAATGTTTCACAACCTGCTCTCCAGGGAAAAATAAAGACAAAAACTTTGCCAACTTCCATGGTGTAAATATTTCCACCATGGTTTATTTGAAGCAACGAATGTGGTACTACTGAACTTGGAGGTGGGAAGAGATGCAAGCAAGTCTGAGTTAGCTTTGAATATAGCTAAAAGACGTCATACATATCCCCCATCTTCACAAACAATACCCATAAATGGGACACTATGGTATCACGAAAAGGGCATGAACTTTTATGTGGAACGGTCATTTATTCATCCATCTATTCATTCAACAATGAGCCCATACTATGGATTACCAGAGTGAACAACACAAAACAAAGTTTCTATTCCCATTAAGCTTATATCCCTTATAGAGAGATAATAAAGTGATCAATATACAGCATGAGGCAGAGAAAAATAAAACAGGGAACAGCGGTAGAGGTTTCGGCCAGGTATAGAATTATATATTGGGTGGTCAGGGAATGCCCTTCAGGTTAGATTTTGAATTCTATTTACTCCTCTTCTGCACAACTGTATCGACAGCATCTACATCAACGTATTTGGGAATTGACTGTAAGAATGGAGAGTATCAGCACAATGCCTAGTTCATAGCGGGCATTTGAAAAACATAATTGCATTTCTCTTTGCCCTTTATAATATCTCAAGACCATCTTGGTAAACATCTCAAATGTACTGAGCTCTAATAAAGTGATGCCTTCAGGACTCACTAAGGTGTGAATAGCTTTCACTCTTACACTAAATGACTCTGGACTGCTTTACTTATTGCCTTGTTGTTATTGCTTTTTCTGCTTTTTCTCTCACTTTTCCCTTTTCCCGGTTTTACATGCCACATCTTGTTACTACAGATGTACTCATCCTTAGCAACATGCAGCCTCCTTCTAGCTTACTGTGACCTGAGAAACCTGATCATCGGCTCATTAGAAATGTACACTTAATAAAGGTACTCATTCCTGAGGCATGTCAGTCTTCCTTACAATTCAAGTACATGAGTTTTTTAAAAAGTATGATGCTAAATGAAATAATATATGTTTTGTATGTGATTAACTGTATTAAATATCAATAATATTATAGTAGATATTAAGTTATTAATTATAATCAATTACATTATATGTAATTATTATATGGGATTCTACATTTCCTTATTTGTAAAACAGAAAAAAACAACACTCTTTGCTCCTTCACATTTAGTGTTCAGATTAAATGAATTTACACTGCTAGTGAAAACACAAAATCATACAACTTCTATGGAAGAGTACCTCTAACTCTTGAGTACAGCTAAGAAAACTTCATATGCACTTACTCTGTGACTCTTGCAATCTCACTTTTAAGAATTTATCCTAAAGATATATTGCCACAAGTACCAAACAACATATGCACAATGCTATTTGCTACAGTATTATTTATGATAGTAAATAACGGAAACAACCTGGGTGTCCACTGGATATTGGTTGAATAAATTACAGTATTTCCATCAACACAGTGAAATACCATAGAGTCATAAAAAATAAAGAGCAAATTCTGTAGTAACTGATATGAAGTGACTTCTAGGATATACTGAGTGAACAAAAACACAAGATGCAAAGTATATCAATGATGCTACCTTTTATATAAGAAGTAGGAAGAAGAAAAGTATTACATATTTTTTTGCAAAAAGAACTCTAAGAAAGATCAACCAGAAAGGAATGAAAATAGCTACCTTTCAAGTGTGGATTGGAATAGTGAAAAGAGACAGGAATGGCGGTAATATTTTTTGGAATATACGTTTTAATGTAGTTTTTTAATGGTGTTTTTATTTCTAATTTAATTTAAAGTTCTGAGATACATGAGCAGGAACTGCAGGTTTGTTACATAGGTAAATGCATGCCATGGTAGTTTGCTGGACCTATCAACCCATCACCTAGGTATTAAGCCCCATATGCATTAACTATTTATCCTGATGCTCTCCCTCCCCACACTCCCCCAGAAGGCCCCAGGGTGTGATGTTCCCCTCCCTGTGTCCATGTGTTCTCATTGTTCAGCTCCCACTTACAAGTGAGAACGTGCAGTGTTTGGTTGTGTGTTCCTGTGTTAGTCTGCTGAGGATAATGACTTCCAGCTCCATCCATGTTCCTGCAAAGGACATGATCTCATTCCTTTTTATGGCTGCATATACCACATTTTCTTTATCCAGTCTATCATTGATGGCCATTTGGGTTGACTCCATGTCTTTGCTATTGTGAATAGTGCTGCAATGAACATATACATGCATGTATCTTTATAATAGAATGATTTATATTCTGTTGGGTATATACCCAGTAATGAGACACAGTTTTTACTTTTGAAACATGCAACTGTTTTGCATATTAAAAACAATTAAATTGAATTAAAAAGCATAGGTGGAAGGCAAACCTTTAAATGGAAACAAATGAACATAACTGGGTATCAAATTGATAATATAACCATACAGAGAAAAGAACTGAACTTTTGAACATAGTATTCTCACTGCATACCCTCAGTGGTATACAGCCTAAGGAGATAAAAACTGAAATCTTTAACCTAACTTAGTATAATAGCTTTATTGTTTTTTAGAGGGATTGGTGTTGTAATTCTGAAACTATTTTATGTGTGTTTCAGGATGGAGCAAATGAAAACTATGTGGATGTTGAGCACCAGGGTTCTCACTGCAGGAGAAGGGAGATATATGTATAAAATGTGTTGAATTTGAATCAGTATGAGCTCATGACTTAAAACAAAAATAAATTATACTCCCTAGCTCTACCTACTGAAAGAACCTACAGGCAATAACGCATCACCGAGCACACCTAAGATGTATATCTTAGTGCCAAAATACCACTCCCCATTGAAAGCAACCACAAATCCCTAATAAGTGGTTGGCTTCAGGTCTGGGGCAGGGACATTAAAAGAATAGTCTAGAATATTTTTGTTCCGCCAGAAGCAAGGAAGACTAATGAGAACATGTCAAAAGGACCTGGGAATCAGCTTGAAGAGACTGCCACTGGCCATATTTGAGGCAATTTGAGCATCACAGAGAACGGCAGTGGAGGATTTTAATACACTGAGTCAAAAATGATCTATGAATCAACAGGGAGACCAAAAACAGGGAGGAACATGAAGAGAGAAAAAACTCTTCTCTAAAGAAGAAGGCTAACTAGTAAGCGTAGGGAGAATTATGATGTTTAAATCACCCTTGTGTAAGCACCAATGTAATAACTGGTTCAGGTGAAGACTCTCAGGGCGTGTTAAAACCATTGAGTGAAAGCTTTAGGGGAATACAATACTCATTCCATCTCCAAGTTTCACTCCAAGGATACTTTACAAAAGAAAAAAGGTGCCACATTTACAGTGGAGGGACCGGGCAGTTCTTGTCTTATCTAAGTGACCATATGTGACATCATCAGTACTGGGACTCCCTGACATTATGAACTTCTTGACAAAATACAATGAGAAATATACATCGCCAATGTAAAGGTTTTGCCAAAGATATACGGAACCCTGGTTCTGTCACATAGAATCAGGTTAAATATTATTGGAAATGTAAACAAACTGTATATTACATGATTTTAAAATTAATGCAAAATTTATTAGAGGTTAAATAGCATTGTGGGTATGTAGCAGAAAGTTCTTATTTTTAGGTCTTGTATGCTAATGGGTTTAGAAATCAACTGTCATGATTTCTGCACTTTACTTTCAAATGGTTAAAATATTGTATGTATTCATAAATATATTTACATAGCATATGTCACCTATCATGTAGATATAAGATACACACACATGAGTAAATGCAGCAAAGTGTTTACAAATGTTGAATCTAGATGAGAGGTTTATAAGTCTCCTTTGTACTATTCTTTCGATTTTTCTAGCTTTGAAAATTTTCACAATAAAATCTTGGGCTAAAGGAGTACAGGAGCCACTGTATATAATATGTCTATCCGTGCCTAGCACAGTGTAGGTGCTCAATAAATAGCAGTCAAAGTGAGCTGCCAAGCAAAACCATCAACATGGTTTTCATCTTTCAAGGTGCAAGCGAACTGTGGTTTTGTCTGAGACATTTGTGGAAAAGGGAAAAATAAAGAATCTGTTCAGTTTCTTATGAACAGCTGCTACCCAAATGAAGCCATGGGGCTCAGCAGCCATGAGCTGCTCTCTAGTGCTGGATTTCTTCGCAGGCCCTCAAATGCACTGAGGTGCTGAAATGACAAATTCTGCAAATTCCCCAGAAGACAATTTTGTGGCACGGATGACAGCAGCATGAATTCAGCCATCCAGCCAACTCAATCCTACAGGTTGCTTGCTGGCTCCCGGAGGGGGGTTTCAGTTAATCTACTAGAGCCACGCTCTAGCCTCATCTTGTCCTTGAGGTGAACGAGTTACTCAGCCAGCAGGAGTGGTGCCTCCTCTCTCTTTAGAAAGAATGGAACTTAACCCTGGCATACAGCAGGGTCCTACACTGAGACTCTCCTTCAGTCCAGTGGGTTTTGAGGCAGAGCCTCAGAATACAGAACTGAGGAATCATGTCTCGTATGTTGGTGTTTTTAGTATGATAATGTCCACACAACTCCATAGAGCAGGAATTGATGTTTTATTAATGATGTTTAATTAAAATTTAATTTCAAAGCATTCCTGCTCTCATGTTGTTTTGATAAAGGCTTTTTTTCTTGGTGACAGGAAGAAGAAAGAGAGAAGTTAAGGAACGCCTTAAAGCTGGACTTGGGGTTTGCTGAGGCACAGGGAGGTAATCCCCAAAGAGCAGCTCAAGGTGGGCAAAGCATCTTTAAAAAGGTGCCCTGAGCTGCTCCTTGGGAAAACCCTATTGTTCATCTCCTGAGTCCTGAATTTTCATGCTGATTTTCAGCAGTGACTTCTCCCTCTCTAATAACCAGGAATTCCCTGTGACTATGAGTCACTAAACCACCCTTTTGCCCTGACTCTGTTTCTCATATCAGGCACCAAGCACACTGCCACTTTTTGAGCGTCTACAGTGTATTTCCCACAACCAGTTAGATTTCTAGATGTCTGGACATGTCTACAGCTCTGAAGAGGTTTCCTAGGGGAGCTGGGAAGTTTCTCAATTGCCGGGGATAGATGCTCCTTTGTGAATACCTTTTTTTCTCCTGTGATTCAACACAAATATAGTACCTTATAACATGCTGGGTATTAGTCCAATTTCTTTATATACCATGCCACTTAATGTGCACGAGAATCTATAAGATAAGTACTTTAATTATTCCTTTTTTGTTTGAGACAGAGTCTCGCTCTGTCACCCAGGCTGGAGTGCAGTGGCGCGATCTCGGCTCACTGCAACCTCCGCCTCCCAGGTTCAAGCGATTCTCCTGCCTCAGCCTTCTGAGTAGCTGGGACTACAGGCATGTGCCACCATGCCCAGCTAATTTTTTGTATTTTTAGTAGAGATGGGGTGTCGCCATAGTAGCCGGGAGGGTCTCAATCTCCGGACCTCATGATCTGCCCGCCTCAGCCTCCCAGAGTGCTGGGATTACAGGGTGAGCCACCATGTCTGGCCAATTAATTCCATTTTACAGATAAGGAAACAAAGGCACTAAGAGGTTAAACAACTTGTCCAGGCATGCTTGGCTCCAGAGTGTACATTGTCTGACAGCGCACAATTCTACCTGCTGGAGGAAGGGGCTACAGATTTCTGAAACAATGAAGTCAGATCTAGGGAAATCTTCCTAGAACTGGAAGTTTTACAGAGTCTACTCCACGATGACCCCAAAGACCAGCGTGTGGGGTCTGCAAAGAGGATGGCTACGAGGATGAACTGGAAGGGTGTAAGGGAGGGATGGATCGTCAAAGTAGACTGTGTAAAACTTCCAGATCTAGGATGGGACATGGTGGAAGTGAGAATTAGGGGCAGGGTGAGAAGAGGCTGGCACTATTTCCCTTGTCTTCTCATGAGATTTTGCAGCTGAGAATGTGAATCTGGGTTCTACTCAGGGTCCTAACTCTGAGGTATTTAGAACTCGCTTAGATGAAACAAGAGTACTAGATCCTACTGAATCCCAGGAACACAGAAAGAAAGAAGAAAATGAAAATGAAAAAAAAGAAAACATGTACTAAACAGAATTGCCACAGTAGAGGCTCTGTCTTCAAGTTCTAAGGCTAATCTGAGTCAAGCCGGGTATTTTCTTTATGCAGCTGACAATGCCAGTGCTCTGGCTAGACCTTTCAGATCTCTTTATACAATTTTTGTGAGACTCTATCCTTTACCTGCACATGCAGAGAGACGAAAGTTACTGAAATTTTACCTCTGAATCTCTCCTCCCCATCCCAGACCCTAACTGTTGGCTGGCAGCTTCCTTGCCTAACTTAGGACATCTGTGATGCATGGCCCACCCTGAACAGTTCCCTGAAGGCTCAGGTTGCAGCCAGTTTTTGCTGGACTTGGCCAAAAGTTGCCCCTTGGCTTTCTCCCCTTCCTTGTCCCACTTCCCTCACTCCCCTCCCAGTCTCCCCTGGGAAAACTTTCTTAATCAGTCACATGCACACGAATCTTCATCTGAGTCTGATTCTCAGGAACTATCTAAAGCCATCCCACAAGGCAAGAGGCAGCCCGGGCTGGCTGGAGGGGAAACTGAAATATGGTCATGGGGAAGTGTTTCTTAGGTAAGCCCCGGAACTGGCGAATTCTATGCTATCACTAAGGTAACTGCGGTGAGCCTGGGAAGAAACATCCAAGTCAATCTGGGGCAATCAAGGAAAGCTTCCTGGAGGAAGTAACACTTGAGCAAAGACTTGAAAGGTCAATAGAGGTTTCCTTGCAAACATGGAGGACAGGTCATTCCAAGCAGGAGACATGGCATGGGTAAGGACAGAGAGGCAGGAAAAGTTACGTGTTCTAGCAGTAGTGGCTCTAGGTTCTTGGAGTCTCAAGTTATGAGGAAGATAAACTGCAGGAAGCATACCCATTAGAAATGGGGGTATGGAGGTGGGGTGCGTTTGGGAGGGAGACATGGAGGCTCCTAGGCTGGCTTTCAGGTCTCTATCTTGAGTTACTAGGTGCAGTTCATTGAGATAAGGAATACAGGAAAGTCAGTATAGAATTGGAGATTAGTTCAATTTCAGATACCTTGAGCTTGAGATGACTGTCATCCAGCCAGATGAATATTCAGTTCTGGGTGCATCCAATGTGTACGCTACGCTTTTTATATCTATTTTCTGTTTTTAATTCTTACGTAATTCAGCATTGTCTGACTTCCAAATTCAACATGTTTAAACAATGTGATACATGTTTTATCTTTTTGGAGGCATCAGTGCAGTCAAACCTTGGACAGAGAAGGTGGTTGATATAGTTTGGGTATTTGTCCCCTCCCAAATCTCATGTTGAACTGTAATCTTCAATGCTGGAGGTGTGATTGGATCATGGAAGTGGATCCCTCACGGGTTGGTGCTGTCTTCGCGACAGTGAGTGAATTCCCCGGAGATCTGGTTAAGTGTGTGGCACCGCCAATCTCTTGCGCCTGCTTTGGCCACGTAGTGTTCCTGCTCCTACTTCATCTTCCACCATGAGTAAAAGCTCCTCAGCCTCCCCAGAAGCCAAGCTATGTCAGTGCTATGCTTTCTGTACAGCTGCAGAACTGTGAGCCAATTAAACCTCCTTTCTTTATAAATTACCCAGTCTTTATAAATTACCCAGTCTCCGGTGTTTGTTTTGTTTTGTTTTGTTTTTTTGGTAGAGACGGAATCTCACTCTGTTGCCCAGGCTGGAGTGCAATGGTGCGATCTCGGCTCACTGCAACCTCTGCCTCCCAAGTTCAAGCAATTCTCCAGCCTCAGCCTCCTGAGTAGCTGGGACTACAGGCACACGCTGCCACGCCTGGTAATTTCTCTTGTATTTTAGTAGAGACAGGGTTTCACCATGTTGCCCAGGCTGGTCTCAAACTCCTGAGATAGGCAATCCACCTGCCTCAGCCTCCCAAAGTGCTAGGATTACAGGCATGAGTCACCACACCTGGCTGCAGGTATTTCTTTATAGCAATGCAAGAATGGTCTAATACACTGGTATAAAGCAAGAAGAGGGATGGGGGTACAAAAGGGCCAAAGCTGAGTGCAAGTCTATGGCAGAACTGTCACTGTGATGAGAAAAGCACTCCCTGGAGGTGTGCAATGCACAGTTTACATAGTCCTTCATTGAAGACCTAAGAAAAGAAAGGTGTGTGTGAGGGAATTAAAAATGTAGGAAAAATAAAAGCCTCATAACTGACTGCCATGGCCCTGTGAATAGATTCAATATCCCCATTCCCATGTAAGCTCTCCTCCCTCGCTCACCGTCTTCCTCAGTCTGCACCACCAGCTCCTCGCTCTCCATTCGGCCCTCGGGGTTAGACAGCAAGAGTCGCAGCCGGATGGTCATGAAGGGGCGCAGGCCTCGCAGGGTGTAGTGGGAGGAGGTCTGGATGACCTCCTCGGCCTCGTACTGCTGCTGGTTGAACACATACTGGTACTGCACGGTGAGGTTGTAGCTATGGCAGCGGGTCACCGCGTAGCCGAAGGGCTCCCACTGCAGGGTCAGCTGCCGGGCTCGGATGTCTACGATTTCCACGTTCTGTGGGCCATGCACCGGATCTGCAAAACATGCAGGCAAGAAACAAGGGTTCTGAAGAGACCATCACGAAGCTGGGGTACATGTTCTGCTAAAACAGGGAACACAGCTTTTCCAAACACATCTCCACCATTCAATCACTGCCATCATGATTTTTGACACAGGCAATATAATTTAGAGAACATTTTTCTTCACATCAATCTCCCTTGTCTTATTTAAATACATGCATCTAATAGAAAACATAAATATATAAAAGGAAAACATCATAAATAAATGTTAACCATAAAAATAAATGTGAAATTGTTAAATTCTTAAGGGTGCATCAAAGTGCCACTGAAAACCTTCTTGGTACCACACACAGCGCACTCCTCGCTTCCGGGATACGCTTATTTAGACGGCTGCTGAGAGCTGACCTGCCTCCTTATACTGAATTCAGCCCCAGCCTGTCCCCTTGGAGGTCAGCCTCTCCTCTTCAGCCAACAACATCCAGATGCACTAGCTGGAAACTGAGTCACAGCCTCAACCCGCAACACCCAGTTTATCCATGCGGTCATCATGACCCATTAACCCTGCTTTAGGATTTCCTCTCCTTTCCTTGACTACACAGTTCATCATTTCCTAACCTCCTACAACAGTCTTCCACCCCTCTTTTCCTCCCCTGGTCCCTCTGGGAACATCATTCTAAAAGCTAATCTGAGCATGCCTTCTCACCCTAATGCTGTCTCCCACTCCATGCCTCCTATTGATCTTGGTCCCAGATCACCATACATAACGTTGTCTATGTCTAATTTTATTAGGAATATTCTATTTATACTTTATGCACATTAAATAGATTTTTTTTATATAAAACAGGTTATAATAAACATGACATTTTTCAAAAATCCTCACATGTAAAGCTCATTTTATGTTGAGGTTTAGGCATTTGTCTTTGGGGTGGCTTGTTTTGTTCCTTTGAGATGGGAGTCTGACTCTCTCTCCTAGGCTGGTGTGCAGTGGCACAATCAGAGTTCATCCCAGCCTCAAACTCCTAGGCTCAAGCAATCATGATCCTCTAGCCTCAGCCTCACATGTAGGTGGGCCTACACCATGCTTGGCTAATTTTTTATTTTTATTTTTTCACATATGGGGTCTCTCTATGTTGCCCAGGCTGGTCTCAAACTCCTGGGCTCAAGTGATCCTCCTGCCTTGGCTTCCCAAAGTGATGGGATTGCAGGCACCATCCACCATGCCTGGCTCTTGGGTCAGGCATTGGTTATGGTAGAAACATAACTTCTCATGTGATAGATACACCCAGAAATTCTTGTGTCAGACTTTCCTATCTGGGAGGAGTCAGGCACAGGCTGGAGATTAAATCAGTACTTCTCCCCATACCTACAGGACTTTGCCCAATTATGTATCCTCTTTGGGTCCACTTTTTAATTCATTTGTAAAATGATGATAATAATAGTAGCTAACCTCATGGCAGGCGGAAGGGGAAGTTGGATGAGATGTTTGTAAAGCAGTTAGAACTCAAACTTAATAAGCACTCTACGTATGATAACTGGGGTGTGTTGTTTGTTTTGCAGTAATAGTAATAATATATATGTAATAGTAATAATAATAGTGTTCCGCATGCTGTGTCTACCTTGAATGCCTTGTGAGTGGCAGTGCTGGGAGCACCCTTATGCAAAATGATGGACTAGGTTTCCATCATTGCTCCAATCCCCTCAGAGCATTTAAGGGTAAGGCTACCTCTGCACCAATGCAGCAATAAGAAAGAGGGGGTGCTATTGGTGCTAGTTGATCTGTCCCTATGGGGAAAATATCCTGTAACTTGTGGCGGCGTCCTACCAAGGAACATAGTTCACAGGAATGTCAGGGAACCTGGCAAGCCAGCACAGAGCTGCCCATGTGGCTGCAGGAGTGAGGGTGTTGAGGACAGTGGGCAGCCCTGGCCCCTGATCAACTGAGGAATTCATGGTCACTCTTACAGCCCAATTATTCATGCTCACAGGTCCTTTGGGCAAAGCAGAGCCAGCATCCCCAAATCAAATGGGTGACCCTGAGAATGTGACATTGAACAAGCTGTTGCTGAGGGCCTATTGTGGAATGGAAGGTGAAATGTGGTCCCTGTAGCTGGGGATTATGATTGGGTGGGATTACGGCTGCTGGCTAAACATCTCACAGTTGTACCGACTGCAATGAGAGCAGATGTACAGGCACACAGAGAGCAATAAATGGCTTGCCTGGGAAGCCCCGAGCATCCCCACCAGCGTTGCCTAGCTGGGGCCTGTCCACTTGTCCAGGTGCCAGAACTCTCCTGGCAGAGAGCCACTGCCCCTGCTCAGGGCCTCTTCAACACTCCTCCCCTGGGTTTGCCCTCCAAACGGATGCCAAGCCCCAATACAACACTCACCCACATGGCACTCTCACCTCCCTCCTGAGGCAGGGAGAAGAGGAACACTTAAGACCCATTTAAACCCAAGGCTAAGACCACATGTTATTGAACATCTTAAAATGTACCATATCTCATGTTAAATATAATTTTTGAGGTCTTTATTATGGCCTTAACCCACAAACAAAGCTATAAAGACAAAACACCACTGATGGAACTGTAGCCACAAGTGCTGGGCTCTATCTTCTGAACCATCTTATGACCCTAGGAGGGAAGGATGGCCCACCCCACATTACAGATGAATAACCTGAGGTCCAGAAATGTGCAGGAATTTGTACAGAGTAGCAAGGCCAGCAGGTGACAAAGTGCGGTTTTGAACTTGTGTCTGCCTGACCCCACATGTAGTGTGCAAAGTAAAAACTCTCTGTAAGCTATCAGTTGCACTCTCTATGTTGAAAATCTCACTACCTGGGAGGAAGGCATCACTAGCTCTGTCCTAGAGGAAACCAAAGCTCTTTGAGACAAAATAATTGGCCCAAAGCCACAAAGTGAGAGGCACAGCCAAGATATGAGGTCTGCCAGAGTAGAAAACCTGTGTTTTCTCAGCACCTTGACGCCACCGGAGACTGAGACCAGGGAAAGAACATAAATATGAGGCATGTCGCCTTCATCAGAAGTCTGGGGAGACTTGAAGACAATATTGAGAGAAAGCCAAAATACTATAAGGCAAAAATGACTTGGGTCTCCGGAGCCTAGGACTTGCGGGAGAGAGTGGTACAGTGATGTAAACACATTTAGTGCAAAGCTGACCGCTGGCCTTTTGATCCCTGGTCTCCATTCTCCCTGGAGCTCACCTCTGGAGGTGTGCATATACACACATTTCTGCTCCTCTTAAAGGACTAAACAGGAGCATCTTTTTAAAGAAGACACGGATATCGTGATCTTGCCACACAGCAAAGAGACTCTTCCAGACTGGGAAAGTTGGGATACAGGAAAAGCTACTTGTTCCCTCTTGAGCATGTGTGACTGTCACGGCGGGCCCCAGGTACAGTGCTGCTGACTAGAGCGTGGCTTGAAGCGAGACTCTGGCACTCACTATCTGGGTGACCTTGGGCAAGGGCACTTCATTGCTGAGCCTCCATCTCCTCATCTATAAAGTGGAAATTATTACACTAGTCTCAAAGGTTGTTAATGAGCATAAAATGAACTGTAACGAGAGAGAAAATTGCCTTTGGCTAACAGTAGGTACTCCTCTTAGAGAGAATTGCCTTTCTTGGAGAAATGCCTTTGGAAGCTTGTGTGGGGTAGAAGCTGCATTCTTGGGGCCTCAGTATCACTTATGCTGAGACTCCAGTGGAAGAGAAAAAATAAACCCACTGGGGGCTTGGATAGAATAAGAGAGGTGTGAGGGTGAACAAATGGCAGAATATTGGGTGAAGCCCAATACGATCACTCCCCAAGTGATTTTTAGATCTCCAGCAAGGCCCTCAAAATACAACAAAGACCTTTGCTGTGCCTGGATCTCCTGTGGGTTCTAGAAAGGGTTGAGGTCGGCATGCCTTGGGCCTAATAAGATACCATGTGGGAACACAGCGACCAGAGGCAAAGGAACCTTGGAAAATGTGCTCATGTGTGTTACTGAAATCTTGGGAGATGATATTGGGGAGATGATCTTTCTACTGGCTATGAAAATTCAGAGATTCAAGGAAATCTCAGTTTGTATTCCAAAGGCAAGAAGGACTCTGGTGAACCTAGAGATTCGGTACCTGCAGGTGAAAGCATTTTGTCAATCTGAGAACTCGCATTCAGGAAAGGGAAAGACAATGGCTATTAAGTAGCAACTCTGGGCTAGGAGCTACCCTTAGCACTTGTGTCCTAAAAACAACTCCATGGTATAGGAAGTTGAGACTCAGTGAAGAGATGTAACTTACCCAGGGCCACACGGCCGAGCCCCCATTCTCTGGGCTCCCATGAATGGGTCAGTTACACATGTATACACACAAGCCTGTCCCGAACATGTGCAAAATCACAGATGGGTCTGGGATAAGAATACACATTTTAGTCTGTAGCCCCTTCCCCCTTCTCCTTCCACCCAACTGCATCTCTTCCTGCAGGGGGCCTCACATATATGTGTGCAGCGACCTCAGTCCTCAGGTGCAAGCTCTGTCCACTTCCCCCAGACATCCATTCTTTGGCCATGGCACTTTGCACTGTTGTCCAACACACACTTAGCATTTGTCACACTGCCCAGGAATTGCTTGTTCATGTGTTTGTCTCCCCTCTCAGGCTGCAACAGACCATGTTCTGTTTGCCAGTAACCTCACAACACGGCACAGGGTCTGTCAAGGGGCAGTTCCTGTGAGATGAACAGATGGTGACCTGTTCTTGGGAACTGAGCTCAGACTCTGACTCCACAGTCCTTGTTCTGTCCCCTTCAGCATGTCAGCCAGGTCTTTAAGGGTAATATATATATATATATATATATATATTTTTTTTTTTTTTTTGCATTCAAGCAAGAGAATATCCTGAAATCCTATTCAATGGAAACTAGGTTTTAGAGTGTGATGGAAGCATTCATGCTTTCAGTCTGACCCCTCTAAACCTCATCTGCCAAACCCAGCTTCTGCTGGGTAATTGCCTGCAGCATGGAGAATCTGGGGTTTACATTCGGGTTGGTGCAAACAAGTTGGAAATTGCTAAGAAAGCCTTGTGTGTGCAGTGGAGATTGGTTTGTTGAATTTACATCCCCCGTGTAAATACATCCAAGCCTAGAGCCTATGGTTTCTGCCTCCAGATAAAGCCCTGTCCGTATGACCTTCTTGAGTAACAGCCCACAGGCCAAGAAGATGACAAACAGTGGGAAGAGTGTGGCTTGTCTGGGAAGCTGGAAAACCATCTTCTGATAGAAAATCAAAGTGGCTCTACCTCTGGATGCACCTTCTGTATGCTCTTAGGCTAGACAACAGTGGCCTTGTCCTATGCCCTGTACTTTAGAGAGCCACTTTGGCCCACTTCAGACTGTCCCTCTTCTCGGAGCAAGGGATCAGGGGGCCAATGGGCTGGCCAAAGGACCTGGTTCTGTCCTCTCCCTTCTGGTCCAGGCTCCACATTTATGACCCCCTAGAATTCCCTGCCAAGAGGCCCTACACTCAGTTTCTTCCTTTGTTCTGTCCTTCCTGTGAGTGGCCGTTGGCCTAAGGATGGCCAAAGGATGGCTGTCTGGGGGCAGTGGACAGAACTTGCACCTGAGGACTGAGGTTGCAGTGCACACACATATGTGGGGCCCTTGTGGGGAGAGATGTGGTTGGGTGAAAGGAGAAGGAGGAAGGGGCCACGGGCTGACATTTTTATTCTTATTCCAGATTCTGTGATTATGCACATGTTAGGGACAGGCTTGTGTTCATGCATGTGTGACTGACCCACTCAGGTTTTCAGAACCTTCTCCATTCTTACTGCGGCCTCAGGAAGGCATGGTGGTCCTCCTCACCTCTGAACCCTGCTCCTCTTTCTACATCAGCTCTTATTAAAGCACCATGTCCATCCTGAAGTACCATTTTCATCCTAATACCCGAGCCCACCCTGCAACAGGTACCTTCCTGCCCCCAAATGCCCCTGAGTCATTTTCCACTTCTCACTCATCAAATCCTGTATTCTTAAAGCAAAGCAAGGGATTATAAATGCCTTCACACCTCCAAGCCTCTGCCCAGCTATTTCCTCTGCTTGGGATGCCACCAACAAATCCTCATTCAATATTTTCAAGGCCCAGCTCCAATGCCACCCTTTACTTGTGACTTTCTCTAACAGTCTCCCTTGCCCATAATTAATGCCTCGATGACATTTTTTTTTCCTTAACATGCTATCATATGTCTCCCATAGCTCTTATCAGACTTCAGGGTTATTGTTCATATGTTTGGTTCATGTTCACCTCCACTGCCAACCTGTGAGCCCCTAGATCTCCTCATTTTATAACTATAACATACAGCTGCTGAATAAATGAATGAATAAGTACATAAATGAATAAATCTAGAAAGTAGTGATAGCTGAAGACCAAACCACCCGAATTTAGGTGCTAATAGAGGGCAGGGGAAAAGCAATAAGTAGAGGGTTGAATCAGGATCTCTTTACACTCCAATTGTTAAGGGTAATCATGTGGTTAAGTCAGAATTGGCTCCCTTTTTTGTTCTGTATGGACTCGGCCTCCATCCCTGCTGTCAAAGGCAATAGCTGTAGAATCTTCTAATGACCTTAATCAAGGCAGAACATCTTATTAGAAAAGAAGCAGCAAAACAGATTTTCAATTCATGAATTTGCTACGTATTCATCTTTGCATGTGGAGTTGGCTGTAGCATATGTACTGTTCAAAGTTGAACCTAAATTAAGATAATTTGGGGATGGGGCTGAAAATATGGAGGTGGATAGCTTGTATGCAAAATTAATTTTTTATCCATTTGGAGATGCAATTTGAGTTCTTTTCAAATTAAATTGCAATGGGGTCCTAGGCAGCTGGAAACATTATTGCCAACATAATTTGATACTGCAAGAGCAGAAATATGTTGACAGATAGTTCGATGTGACCATTAATTTGCACTTTCTGCATGGAAATGATACACGAAGGGAATAAAAAGGTAAGGGGAACAAAAATAAAATCCATCTTCTTTCCAGCATCATCCAAACCCACTCTCTTGGTCATTTTCCACCACCTCTTCTAATTTATTGCAGATGTTTGGTGGACAAGAATTTGTTGAATACTAGTTCACTATTCCTAAACCAAAAATCTGAAATCTGAAATATTCCAAAATCTGAAACTTTCTGAGTGCCAGCATGATGCTCAAAGGAAATGCTCATGGGAATATTTCAAATTTCAGATTTTCAATAACAGGGATGTTCGACTGGTAAGTATAACAGAAATCTTCCAAAATCTGAAACATTTCTGGTTCCAATCATTTCAGATAAGGGATATTCAGCCTGTATTATCATAGATATCTTATAAATATAAGCAAGCATAGGAATCCAGGAGCTCCATTTGGAGATGCTGGTAATTCCACAATATAGAAGCACTAGATCCTACCCGTGCTGATGATTAGAATCACCTGAAGCTGGAGCATGTCACCTTGTGAGAAGGCAACACGGTTGCTACCCTCCCATAGCAATGCCACAGAGAAGGTAATCCACTCACGTGTTCATTGTCTCATTTCTTAATTGAAAACTACTCACTGAGCATGGAGGCATCATGACATGGGGAAAAGAACATTGGTTCTGTGATCACCTGAACCTAAGCACATCACTTACCCTACCTGTGTCTGTGCCTTATTTTTCTCATGTAGGAAACGTAGATGATACTCCCTCACTCTTAGGGCTATGAGGTGAATTAAGAAGACAATATATTCCAGAGTCTTGGATGGTACTAGACACAGTTGCACTCCCTCAAACCCAGAGTGGGAGGTGAGACAGAACAGCCACTGAGACAAACAGGGGTTGTGGAGGTTTCTGTGGATCTCTGACCTGGTTCTGAGTCTAGTTGACTACTGGCCTCATTCTTTTAACCAACTATAGTTTAGTGTTAGAAAGCTTCCATTAATGCCCTTGCAGTTATTGCTGTATCTACTCCTTCCATTCTACATACATATCCTGAACCTCTGAGATGGGCCAGGCATTAGGGATGTAGGTGAATGGGACACTTGCTTGCCTTTGTGAAACTGATGCTAGGGGGATGCAATAATTTTGAAGGATGATATGATGAAGCTTGATAAGTCTTTTGCAGGGAGGTATTGGGCTTCTGGACAATAGATACAGTATAGCATTGAAACCCATCTAAGCCAATTTGATGATGACGCATGCACAACCCTGACATTCGTTATCATAGAAACCAAAGCCATCAAAGAAATTTAAGGTGAACGAGGATTAACGATTCCCCAACAACTGCATTATTAGATGATAATAAAAGCAAGCCTTAGGCCAAATTCTACTACACAGATGGACACAGTATACAAGCATTTATTAGCAAATGGGCACAAAACAGCTCAAACAATCTATTTCATAAAGTCCCAGCAATAGATGAATCAGTTACCATTTTTCATGAAAGGTTCATTCGAGGCAAGTACAACAATACTCTAAGGCAGAAGTAGGTGAGCTTTTTTTTTTTTTTAAGGGCCAGATAGTAAATATTTAAGGTTTTGCACCTTTGCAGGTTAGACAGTCTCTGTTGCATCTTTCCATCTCTGCTATTATAGTGCAAATGTAGCCATAGACAACATGTACGCAAAATAGGTGTGGCTGAGTTTCAATAAATGTTTGTTTACAAAAAGCTAGAACCTTAGGCTATAGCATGCTTACTCTTGTTATGGAGGTAAAATAAATGACTATGATTGTCACTTTAGGCAGCCGGTAATCCTCCTAATCTCATGGCTAACACAGTACTGTTTAGGAATCAAGGTTTTGACACCATCCCTAAGGTCGAAGACTAGAGGTCTTACAGGATTATTCTTTATAATGTCCTCCTGGAGAGTATTTTAAAACCATTTTGGCCAACCCACATATTTTAAATACCTTTCATTTCACCAATTAGAATTTACTTGTAACATTTATTATGCTAGTCCACAGGCCCTTGATTTCAACCACAGTAATCAATTGCTAATATTTAGTTTGCTAATTAGCAACATGGAGGTTGTTGATCAAGATATGGTATCAGAATAGTTGGGAAAATAGGCGTGTACTCATCACATCTGGTTAGTTTTTTTAAATTTTTTTTTAGAGGCAAGCATCTCACTATTTGCCCAAGCGGGTCTCGAAATCCTGGCCTCAAGCGATCCTCCTGCCTCAGCCTGGGAGACAGAGCAAGAGCAAGACCGTGTCTCTAAAAGAAAAAAACCATATATATATATATATATATATATATATATATATACACACACACACACACACACACACACACACGTGCATGTATATATATGGTTATCATATGTTATTTTGATATATGATATCAAAAGCATGTGGTGTACTTAGAGTTTTCTCTGAGGTATGGGTTCTTGACTGCAACACTAGTGTACTTCCCTAAATGGTGTGTTCTTGATTGTAAGGCTCTTAATACCGGTACTAGCTCTCAATAGCTTGACCAATACAACTCACCCATCACACCCCACTGTGTAAGCTTAAATATTTGAGATAAATTACCAACAACGTAATATTTAGTCTAGAGGCCAAGAATTCTTTCCTGAAAAGGGGACCTTGGGCAAAGGATGGATAGGATTAAACCAGGTAAAGGGGAAGAGTGTGTATAGAAGGGGACGAGAGAGGGAGAAAAGGGAGTGGGAAGATTAAGCCAGAGATAAAGGAGGCAGCACATTTAAAATCTAAGAGACAAGAGCAAGGAGGCTAATGGCCACAGAGATTGCCATGCTTGGGTGGACCGTCCCCAAGAGCAGGAATCCCTGCCTTTCACCACACATGCACACCCCATAGTGATGTGCTAGGCCAGTCTGGGTGTTACACATTGGTCCTCCTACCATCCCTAAGAAGAAAATGAGGATAACAACTAGGGCAGTTGTAACAGTATGATAAGAGTATTCTTTGCCAAAAGTAAAGCACTGGACAGAGTCATTTGTTTTGTATTTTGAGTTTCTACCATGTGCTGAGAACTATACTGGATGTAGGAGTGAACCAAACAGGCAAAAACCCTCTGTGCCCTTATGGTGTATATATTCTAGTGGGGGTAGGAGATTAAATAATATATCAGATAAATCAGAAAAGTATGTAACACATCAGATAGTAGTAAGTGCTGTGGAGAAAAATCAAGGAGGGAAGAGAGACTGGAGGGTTGGGAAAGGCTTATGTCTACAATTTTACTTCTTTGATTTGAGGCCTTGGCATCAGCTCCTTGATCTTCCTGATCTCTCTTCTTCATTCACCCTGAAGTTTTTTACTTTTTTTCCCACGGCTTAGCTCAAAATATTTTTTAAGCATCTATAGGGTGGCAAGCTAGTTTTGGGGGACATAGTGTTAACAAAAATAGACATAATTCCTGCCTCCTTTGCACTAAATCTGGTGAGAAAAACAGACTAAAACAACCATCATGGCAGCCAAACACATGAGCTAACCAAATTGCATGTGTTTTGAAGGAAATACAGATGTTATAATATGATGATAATGCAAATAAAAAGTGTTCTGAAGGAAACACAAGGGATCGATTGGATAAAAATGGCAAGCTATGTACAGTAGTCAGAGAAGACGACTGAAGAGGTGACATTTGGACTGAAAGGTGTCACTCTTCCCTCTCTATTCCCACTTCTCTCCCAGTTTTCACTCATTCTTCTTTGTTTTTGAGACAGTCTCGCTCTGTCACCCAGGCTGGAGTTCAGTGGCGTGATCTTGGCTCACTGCAACTTCCACTTCCCAGGTTCAAGGGATTCGCCTGCCTCTGCCTCCCAAATAGCTGGGATTACAGGCACGCCACCACGCTTGACTGATTTTTGTATTTTTAGTAGAGACGGGGTTTCACCACATTGGCCAGGCTGGTCTCGAACTCCTGAACTCGAGTGATCCACCCGCCTTGGCCTCCCAAAATAACTGGGATTACAGGTATGAGCCATCGTGTCCAGCCTCCACTCATTCTTTAGGCCTTCCTTTAAACATTAGTTCTTCCGAGAAAGCTGTCGCTCAAAAGCTTCTCTCG
Source organism: Pan troglodytes (assembly GCF_028858775.2). Classification (NCBI taxonomy): domain Eukaryota; kingdom Metazoa; phylum Chordata; class Mammalia; order Primates; family Hominidae; genus Pan; species Pan troglodytes. Next base: position 48,747,997 of record NC_072419.2, read on the forward strand.
CCCAGTTGGGTATGTGTCCCACCCCATCCCACTCAGATGCATGTAAAATTGGGTCCAATCAGGGCTAGTCCAACAGCCCTATCCCATAGGTCCTCCAGTCAGTTTGGGGTACGGAGGGGGAACCCAGAGTCAGATATAATCCAGATTCACAAAGCAGCCTATTGACTGAGGTCATGGCCCTCGGGCCCACAGTAAGCACAAAAACTGCAGCCCAAGGGCCTTCAGCCAGTTATTCAGCCACTGTCTTTGGCTCCAAACATGCCCTCTGTATCTTGCTTTACGGTGCTAAGGCTAGGATGGCACAAATCACATGTGCTCTACTGTCTGGCTGCATGCTAGTATCTGCCCATAGGGGGCGATAGAGGGAGCCTGCGGGGCTGGAGGACGGGGAGACTTCAGCATCAGGTATCCAAGTAGCCAGTTCATTCTGTCACAGCATTTGGATCTAGCTTGCAGTTTCCCCAACACTTACAGAGCCAGCCTCATTGCAGCACCTCAGAGACACCAGCACCAGCCTCTTTTCGTTCTTTTCAACCCTGGCAGTAGCTGCTCCCCACAGTTGCCACCTTTGTCTAGTGTTTTCATGTTCTCTTTTAATGTTTTCCATTTTCTAGGCAATTCTTTATATACAGTTAACCAGAGGTTCACAGTGCCCTTGGTGTTTTGGTAATGTTTTTTCCCCACAGATCCTAAGCCAAAAAAAATACCCAACAGTTTCATGTATTAGTTGTTCCAAACAACTTAATAAGTATTTGCATCCTAACAAATAAGAAGTGGTTTGAGAAAACAGTACACACAAATCAAAATAAAGCTATTTTTTTTCTTTCTTTCTTAACTACAGTTACTTCCTAAAAGGATGCATGTATCTGTTGAGCATTACACAATTTCTCAAACTGAAGATTCAGATTAGACAGACACTGCCACTTTCGTTGCCTGTTCCATGTTGATTTTGGCACAAAACTTGCATTTCATCATGGCAATTGCCAGAAGCCCAATTCTGCCAAGATATGACATCAGAAGGAATGTAGCCCAATCTCATGTTGAAACTCTGGGCCCCTTCAAGTAGTCATTTGTAGCGTGTCTGACAGATGATGCTGTGTTTTCCACGATACTGGTACTACCGGTGCTCTTGTGAGTTAAGAGTGGTGTCTTACACTGTCTCAACACAGTTTGAAAACCAGGATAGTTAACAATTCTGTATAGGCAATTCTGTCTGTTATAAGTGTCATGATTTACCTCCAAAATAGACCTTGACTGATGCAGGACCCCACTGCCTAAACTTCCTTAATATTCCACGTTCCCATCTTTGTCTCCCAGTATTCCACTCAGCCTAGGCACCTCATGCCCAGAAATCTGATGTCCTCCTAGCTGCCACATTCTGCTTCCCAGCTCCATCTCAGACCTTGATCTTCCCTCTCTGCCCCATCCAGATGCAGTCCCCTGGACGGTGGCTTGAGCCAGGCAGCAGGGTGGTCAGTCAGCCGTGTGCCTCCTGCCACATCAACTGCTCAGGTGCTCAAATGCTGGGAAGAATTAAAGGGACAGAGGCAAAAGACTGCAGCCTGAAGACAGAGACTTTGGAATGTTTAAAAATTACTTTTGCGCTAGAGGAAATCGGGTTGGGAAAAGAGAAGCGATTTTGAAATTACATGGTTTCGGTTTCTAGAGAAAGGAAAAAAGATTTGGGGTGAAGAAAAGGAGAAGTCAAACCCATAACATCTGGGTTAGTTTCACTTCAATTCCCACTTGATTCGTGGCAAGTCGCTTTGTTCATTTAAAGAAAAAAAAGGAAAAGAAGAAAAGCTGGAGAAAGAAAAAAACTCGAAACATTTCTGATGGTCAAAAGCCACCTAGCACTGGGCCCTGGTGAGGTATTAAACATTCTGAACACTTTACTTGTCCCGGCTGTGAACAATAGGGCACTGGAATTAGAAAAGTCTCAGCGTAGCTAATTCGCCATTACTGCCTAAGAAGCCATGTGTAAATCAAATTGTTTCTAGACTATGTAAAAACAAACAAAAGTCATATCTCCTAATTGGACTCTGATCGCCTCTCTTCTAGAAGTACTACCTTTTTTTTCAGCTGGAGAATTTGGCTTTTCATATTCAGATCCAGGGCTTTTCAAAGCTGAGGCTGCTCATAGCTGACAACTCCCCCATCCCAGCACATTCTTGATCTTCCAAGGAATCACATTAATCTACAGACACTACTCAGGACTGCTGGACCTTGAAGAGCCCTGCTGTGTCAGCAGCCCCAGAAATGCCTACCAAGCTTTTTTATGATGTCCAAAGCTTTATTCTTTGAAATGTACAAGAGTGTCATTAAACTGAAGGAACACTTTCAAATGAAAACCACTGTCAGTTGAGGGAGGCTTATGTTCTGTCGAATCTCATTTGGGACTTACCTAGGCAATGAAAAAGGCAATTGACAAAACAAAGCTGTCCATCTCAGTTAACTTGTGGCAAACAAGAAGGGAACCCCAGTAGAAGAGGGATCACAGTAGAATGGTAGCTAGAAGACACATTATCTGACTGCCTGCCTCACTCCTTTGTGAAGTACCCGCTGGCCTGGTTGAGCACCTCTCAGAAAAGATGAGGGGTTAAAATGCACACGTTCTGTTTCCTGACTGACCCCTCTAATAGGGGCTGACAGTTGGCCATGACATTGTGAGACACAATCCTAGCACAGGCTTTTACATAAGCCACCAAATGATACTTCTTCATATCAGAATCTCAAAAACGATCACTACTCTTCCTCCTTGACTTTCATCTTTGACTTAGCCTTCTAAGGATGGCCTCTGCAAAATATGAGCTCTCCTTAAATGTCATCAGTCTCGATGCCTTTTCCACTTTCCATCTTCCTCCATCTGCAAATAGTCTTGCTCAGATACTTGATGTTTTCACATTTTCTATCTCTTGCACATCAAAACTTATTTATGAACTGCGTGACATTGAAAACATACTTTTACCCTTCCTGGCCCCAGATTCATAATTATACATACCTCCTACATTTCTTGTAGGGTTTAAATAAAATTATATGCATGCATTGTTAGTGGGATGTTGTCACCATAGTGCTGTATAACAAATCACCCCCAAAGCCACGGGTTTACAGCAACAGACATTTATTCTCAAGCTCATACATCTGCTTGTATAATCTCCTGGTGTGGATCAGCCAGGCATGGCTCCAGGCTATGAGTTGTGCCCAGGTCTGCCTGATGTATGCTTATTCTACAAACCAGGTTGAAGGAGTGGTAGCCCCTCAGAGTAAGTTCTTTCCATGATGAACGCACCAGAGCTGAGCCAAGCCAAACTATGTAGGAGCTCTTAAGGCCTCCCTCATGTCAAGCTTGCTAATACCATATTGACAGAGCAAGTCACACAGGCAAGCTCAACATCAATGAAGCCACTCGTCCCACAGTTGGAAAGGGTGGGAGTAGCAGAGGTGAGTGAATATACTGAAAGATAACTCAAACTATCAGATCAATAGATGTGTATGTTTTGGTTAACATGAACCGCCAACACTCCTTCACATAGTACAGGCTTGATCCCCTGAGGGAGGAAAGTCTGACTTTGAGTCAGGTTTGTGGAGAGCCAGAAGATTCTGCTAAAGCCATAAGATTTAAGCAGTTTCCTGTTCTATGTTCATTTTAACTATTATGGAATGTGTCTCTTGGAGAGAAGGGCAGAAGTCTAATAGAGAGATCTGGAGAAGCCACCCTGGTATTTGCAGTCTTTGTCAATCTCAGTATGAACATTCTCATCTACCAGCCAAACTGGTCAGGTGAGTTATTCCTGTCCTCAACTCCCAAATGCTGTCTCAGACCACATCCCTGCACAAACCCTGATATCCTCTGCCCCAAATCAAAACTCTACAGTAGGCAAAAATATCAGCCCCCAAAGAGGTTCACATCCTAATACTCAGAACCTGGGAATCTGTTATCTTACATGGCAAAAAGAACACTGTGAACGTGATTAAGGATCTTGAACTGGGGATATGATCCTGGATTATCCGGGTGGGCCCCATGTACTCATAAGGGTCCTTATAAGAGGGAGGCAAGAGGGCAGAGAGGAGAAATGATGTTAGGCTGACAGCTTCAAGGATGGAGAAAGAACAGCAAGCGAAGGCATAGAAGTGGCCTCTAGAAGCTGGAAAAGGCAAGAAACAGATTCTCCCCCAGAGTCGATGGAAGGAACACAGCCCTGCAGACCTATCTCAGACTTCTGACCTCCAGAACAATAAATCAGTGTTAACTGCTACACTTGTGGTGAATTGTTATAGCGGCAAGACGAAACTAACACAAACCTCAAAGATTGCTCTGCTTATTCCTGTATGTTTATCGACATTCTTCACTTTCACTGCCTTCCCTCTGTAGACCCATTATGTTTTATACACTGTCTTCTGCCTGAATGAGTTCTTGTAAAATACATGTAATTGTTTAGTATGCATGTATTTTTAATTATGTAGATTGCAATGTGTTCTAGCTCGTTTACCTTTCTGTCACTCAGCACTACACTTTTGACATCCACCCAGGCTGCTGTGTGCCCTTATTTCACGATTTTCAACCATTGCATGGGGTTCTGGGGTGTGTTCTCTCCATGATTTATCAATCTGCTCCCCACTGTCAGACACTGTTTGCTTCTTACTCATCACTATCAGAAATCACACTGTAGTAGAACTTCTCAGGTGTCTCCTTCTAGATTTGTGTGAATACCTTTGTGGTCTACATTCCTAGGGGCAGAAATACTGACATATAGGCTGTGTGTAAACTTAATTTGACAAAGTACTGTCAGACTGCTTTCAGAACAGCATCCCCAAAACTTTTAGCTGTATGTAAAAGTACCTGTGAACCCACATTCATCCAACCTTTGGTATTATCCAATTTTTCTACCTTTTTACCAATCTGATGGGCACTACGTATTTTTTCCCATTACTATTTTAATTTATATTGTTTCAGTACTAAGGAGTTTGAGAATTTCTTCCTATATTTATCAGCCTTTTGGATTTTTATCTTTATAAACTCGTTGTTCAAATCCTTTGCACAATCATCTACTCATTTGTAGAATTCTCTGTATATTCTAGGGTTTTTTTTTTTTGTTCATGATAATCTCTAATAAGTAAGAGTCCTTTATTTTTGATGTAATAAAATCAACCAAGTGCCAGGCGCAGTGGCTCATGCCTGTAATCCCAGTACTTTGGGAGGCCGAGGCAGGTGGATCACCTCAGGTCGGGAATTCGAGACCAGCCTGACCAACTCAGAAAAGCCCCATCTCTACTAAAAATACAAAATTAGCCGGACGTGGTGGCGCATGCCTGTAATCCCAGCTACTCTGGAGGCTGAGGTAGGAGAATTGCTTGAACCTAGGAGGTGGAGGTTGCAGCGAGCTGCACTCCAGCCTGGGCAACAAGAGCAAAACTCTGTCTCAAAAAAAAAAAAAGAAAGAGAGAAAGAAATATGAAAAATAAATAAAATCAACCAAGTTTGTGTGTGTGTGTGTGTGTGTGTTCTTTGCTGATTCTCAAGGTTTTATTTTATTTTTATTTTTATTTTTTTACCTTATTGTTTTTTTATTACACTTTAAGTTTTAGGGTACATGTGCACAACCTGCAGGTTAGTTACATATGTATACATGTTGTTATTTTTTTGAAATGTCTCCCTAATGGTAGACATAAAATCTGTTCTCAAATATTCCACGTCCCCCTTGTTCCAGGCACGTGGTCAGGTTGTACTTTCCTTTGAAGTTAGGTATAGCCATGAGATTTTCCTTGCCCAGTGATAAGTGAGAAGATATCACCTGTCACTTTCAGGACTGTTTCAAAGCCCAAGTGTAATTGGCCCATTTCACTTTCCCCTGTTGACCTATGTGATCACAACACACTAGCGAGAGAGAGATTCTGTTGCGGGTTAAGCCATCAGATTTTGGGGTCATTTGTTCCTTGAGCATATCTAGCCTATCCTGACTTGTTTGTTTTTTTTAAATTTATTTTACCCCATCCCCCACTCTCCTACCATGAGCAACCATTTTAATATATTTATTCTGACTTCTTAGAAAATGCATCCTATTACATGCGCATTTTTAAAATTTAGATAAATGGTGTTGGGTTGTCTCACTCTGTTTCTTACTTTATTCACTCAGCATTATGCTTTTAAGGTCCAGCCACACTGCTACAACTGCATATCAAATCTGTTGTTGTTAAATGCTGTGTGGGTGAGCCACAGCTGTGATTTCCCTCTCTTCCTTTCCCTATGAAAGACAAACTTTTTTTGAAGAAATCTTTGCCCAACTCTAGTCTACAAAGTCATTCTGCAATATTCTTTTCTAACTTTGTAGCTTTATCATTCACACTGACATCTTAGGTCTCCAAAGCCCACCACCCTGGGAGTAGGTAGTAAGGTGGCATTCAGTTTTATTTTCCCCTGCACAGTAAAAAAAGTTTTCCTCAAAACCATTTGCTTACTATTCAGTCCAGTTGATCTGTAGAGCCATCTCTATCACACATGAAGTTTCCAGACATACATGAAATGGTTCTTGAGCTTTCCATTCTGTTCTATTGATCCACTGCCTATTACAGCATGCATTTTTATAGTTATGGCTTAATAGTATATTTTATATATTCATGTACGGAAGGGTACATCTTCTGTGTTTTTAATCCCTCCTTGAAGTTGACTACTATGATTTTTCCCCTCTCTATATATTTATTAGAGAAAGTTTATCAAGTTTGTTAAAAACTTAACGGAAATTTTTATTGACACTGAATTAAATTTATAGATAAATTCAGGGAGGATTTTCACTTGTGTCGTATCTTCCCATCCATGGCCATAGACTTTTTCTCCATCTATTCAGGTCTTCTTTTAACTCTCTTATTAAAGTTTTCTCCATTGAGATTTGATATATTCTTAGACTACTTAAATCCTAAATATTTGATCATTTGTATTACAATTGTCTTAAATTAGATTTTCTAGTTCATTATTGCTGGTGTACAGACACGCTATTGATTTTTCTAAGTTAATCTTATATCTGGCAACCTTGTTGAACTCTCTTATTACCACAATTTTTGATTGCAATTGATTTTTCTAAGAGGATTATCATATCATCTACAAACAATGAGTTTTATTTCTTTGCGATCCTCATACATCTTATTTCTTTTTCTTTCCTTAAAGTTTGGGCCAGAAACTCCAGCATTATGTTAAATAGCAATGGTGGCTCCACTCTTCTCCCTGCTCCAAAAAGGAATGCACCTGCATTTTCTACATTAGGTATAATATTTGCTGTAGAATTTTGGCTTATAAACTAGCAATCTAACAAAAGTTTCCCTTTATTTTCTAAGGGTTTTAAAAATAATCATAAATTGGTGAATACCTTTATCAAATGCTTATCACCTATTCACTCATTTAAGGACATTTAAGTTGTTTCAAGTTTGGGTAATTATGAGTAAATCTGCTATGAACATTCATGTATCAAATGCTTGTCTCAAGGATTGAAATAATCATATGATTTTTATTCTTTAGCATATTCAAAGTAGTGAATTGCACGAACATTGAAAAAAAACTTGCTCCTGGGATAAGCCCCATATAATTATTATTTTTGTAAAACAGTGTTGACTTCGTTAGCTAGTATTTAACATACGATGTATTTTCTATACATTCACACATGAAATGGGCCTGTATTTTCTTTTCTTGTATTCTTATCTAATTTTTCAGTCTGATAGCCAAGAGGGCTACTAAGAGACTAATAAGTGAGTAGCATATATAGCATGGATATGTTGGACAAATGGATGATGCACATTCTGGCAGGATGGAGCAGGATGGCATGAGGTTTCATCACAGTATTCAGAAAAGTGACATTTTAAAAAGTTATGAATTGTTCATTTCTGGAATTTTCCATGTACTATCTTCACACTGTGGTTGACTGTAATTGAAACCAAGAAAAGTGAAACTGTGGATCAAGGGGGAATACTGTGTCAAGAGGTGGAGCCTTTAGGGGTCCACCTTCAAAGATGGGATTAGTGCCTTAGAACAGGGCTTGAGGGGGCAAGTTTTCTTCTCCCATCCCTCTGCCATGTAAGGACACAGCGTTTGTCCACCCTGGATGATAAAGCAACAGCGTGCCATCTTGGAAGCAGAGAGTGAATCCTCGTCAGACACCAAATTTGCCAGATCTTGGGCTTCCCAACTTCCAGATCTATGAGAAATTAATGTCTATTATTTCTAAATCACCTATTCTAACATATTGTGTTATACCAGCAGGAATAGACTAAGACACTTATGCTATCTTTTTATAGACACACCCTTTCTCTCCTCCCTGCCATCTAAAACCCCAGGCAGCCACTAATCTGTTTTCCATCTATAATTTTTTTATCATTTCATAAATGTTATATAAAAGAAATAATATACTATATAACATTTTGACTCAGCATAATTTTTCACTTAGCATAATTCTCTTGAGGCTCATCCAAGGTGTTACAGGTACAATAGTTTGCTCTTTTTATTCCTGAGTAGTATATCATGCTATAGGTGTTTTACAGCTTGTTTAACTATTCACTCATTTAAGGACATTTAGGTAGTTTCCAGTTTGGGGTGATTGTGAGTAAATCTGCTATGGACATTCATGTATAAGTTTCTGTGTGAACATGAGTTTTTGCTTCCCTGGAATAAATGCCTAAGCGTGTAATTGCTGGATCATATAGTAAGTTCATTTTTACTTATAAAATAAACAGGCAAAGTACCTTCCAGAGTGGCTATATCATTTTACATTTCCACCAGCAACGTAGGAGAGATCCAGTTTCTTTGCATCCTCACTATAATCTGGTGCTATCACTACTTTTTATATGAGCCATTCAGATAGGTGTGTAGTGATTCCTCACTGTGGTTTTAATTTTCATTTTCCTAATGGCTAATCATGTTAAACATTTTCTTCATGTTCCTTTTTTTGCCATCTGTATATACAGGTCATTTGTTTTTAACTTTTGTTTCCTGTTAAATAAATTTAAACTTTTAGACTTTCCTCTAAGTGTTGCTTCAGCCTGTTGTGCCAATATAGACTTGTTCTGCTTTCATTATTATTCACTTCAGGATTTCTTTATGATTTCCTTTGTAACCAAAGTGTTATTTAGTAACATGTTATTTAGTTGTCAAATTCATGAGATTTTAAAATCTGTCCTTTGGTTATTAATTTCTAAGTTTATTGCATAACAGTTGGGGAACATGGTCTGTGTGATATGAATTATTTGGATTTAACTGGGCTGCTTTTATGGCCTAATACATGTTCTATTTTTGTGATGATTTTGAGTGTGCTCAAAAAAATGATTTTCTCTGTTTGCATTTGGAGTTCTATATATTAAAATTATTCAACACTAATTTGTCAATATGTTAATAAGCTTGAGTTTATTCATTCTATTTCTCAGATCTTCAATGTCTCTAGTTATTTTTTGTCTACTTGATATTGTTCTGCTTCAATAGATTGATTCCCTAGTATGGCTGCTAACTTGTATCCACCTTAAATGATAACCACAAAAACAACCATAATTTGCAAATACCTAACTGCCTCATGTAAAGTTTTAAATACTATGTGCCCTAGTATGACTGCTAACTTGTATCCACCTTAAATGATAACCACAAAAACAACCATAATTTGCAAATACCTAACTGCCTCATGTAAAGTTTTAAATACTATGTGCCAGGCACTTGGCTAAGCATTTTGCTGGTGTCACATTTACCTCTTACACTTACAAGTCACAAGGTTCCTGTTTTACAGATGAGGAATCCAAGAGTCTAGAAGCAAATTAACCATGGCATGCAGCCAGAATGGCAGAGCTGGCATTTAAGTGCAGATTTGTGTTCTAAGTCCATGTTTTTAATGATTGTATTCTATGCCTCAGTTTACTCATTTGTAGAAGGAGGAAATTTGGAGGACTTTGAGGGTTTTTTTTTTAAGACTAAGAAACTCATCATCATTCTTATTGTCTGGGTTAACATTTATTGAACTCTTCCTCTGTAAGTTCTAGGTTCTGTACTAAGCACAGCATGTCCGTGATCTTATTTCATCCTCACAGCCGCCCTATAAAGTAGGTGTTGAAAACTTAGTGTTACAGATGAGGAAACGAGGGCTCAGAGTGGGTACTCAGTTAGGATAAGAACTCATTGGTGAGGTCACCAGGGCCTAAGGTCCTAATCACAATGCTAGACTTTGATCTTCCACACTGAACCGGGGACTTTATAGATCACATTTCACGTAGCCCCACAACAGCTGTCAGAGGGAAGAAGTGGTGTGCCTTCTTAACCACATCCATCCAAAAGTTTTTTGGTTGACCCCTGGGACTTCAGAAAGAAGTCCTCTGTCTTTCTTATTTGATTGAAATGTTCCTTTCAATTCCTTGGACTCTGAAGCCCAGCATCCTCTTTTTCTCTCCCAAGCTGCTCAACACATTCCTAAAGGCAGCACTTGGCCTAGCTCATTTCTTCCTCTTCATACCCCTCCATTTAACCTCCCCATCTTCAGTGGAGGTACACACACTCAGTCACATTGCCCATCCTCTCCTGTTGTCTTCCAGAAAAGTCTTACCCTAAAATGGACTGATAAGCCCATACAACTTATAGTATATTTTAAATATGAAGATAGGGGCTTTTCTCAATCATCTCGACCCTTTCATCTACCTGTTTTTTTCAGAGTAAAGAGAGAGAAGCGGTGAGTTATTGTCATGTTAAGCTGCACTAAATGGCTGTATATTACGGTTAGAGACCTCTGGAGAAATAACGATGAGATCACTGCATCTTTTGTTCTTGGAAAAATGATGTGGCAAAAAGACACCTCTAAACCTCTATTTTAATTTGTTTTTATTGATCTCTTTGAAAATTAGGGAAACAACGTTTTCTCATTGCAAATGTTATAAGAATGCATGGGGAGGTTCTAGTTATAAAGAATAATGAAGTAGAGGCTATGAAAGAGAGTCTCTTCATAAGGCATGGATTTAGTGGAGGACGGTGGGTGAGAAAATACCTGTAAAAGGAAATACACAGAGTAAAGAAACCTCTCAGATATCAATGACTGACTCTCAGTTGTGGGTTTGGGAATAATGTGTCATCAAAGAGGCATTCCATGAGCTCAGTAAAAACTCCCACCCCTCCCCCAACTATCATTTCACTATCATATCAATCTCCTTTATTCTCTTGGCACTTGCAGGAATTACCTTGTTTATTTACTTATATGATTGTTTACTTGTACTATTTCCCCCACCTTAGCCTGAAAAATTAATTGTACAAAAGAAAGAACTTTGTGTATTTGTTTTCTGCCATTTCCTGGTACCTAGAATCATAGCTGGCATATAATAAGTAGCCAAATATTTGGACAGATGAATGGATGGATGAATAGATAGATAGATATGTGAAATAAATGTTTCCTCTATCCCCAATCTTCTGTGATTTCCAAATTTTCTATAATGAACAAATGTTACTGCTCTAAAAAGAAAAAAAATTAATTTAGCATCACATCTTTCTAGAAACCTTTCCTGTTTCCTCGGGCACAAGTGAATCTTCCTCCTCTAATCTCCCAAGAATATTCAAACCTCTCATTGGACACTGGGCCTTGTCATCCTGACTCTCATTATTTGCCTACATTTCTTGTCTTCCTCACTGAAATTTAAGGCCTCTGAGTGTTAGACTCACAAATTTCCAGAGCAGGAAAGAACTTAAAGATCATCAGGCCTAAGGTCCCCACTTATAGATGAAAACAGTGAGACTCAGAGATGTGAGCTATCCAGACCCAATGGCAAAAGACAATCCAGGAAAGTGCTACACTCTTAATGCCATATTTTCTTTGTTCAAGTTGTCTTAGGTCACTGGGTAAGCTGTGGTAGGTTCAGCACTTTAACTGGGCACCTAGCCCTCTACCCTCTCTTCTCTAGGCCACAGGGCAGTGCCTTCTGCATTTGCAATTCATATTTCCTACCCCAGTGGCTGAAAGGGGCAGAAAGGGCTGGAAAGTGGAGGAGTCTCACCTATACCTTCTCTCTTTATTTGGCATGTCCATGCACCTGGCATCCTACCCTTTATGCCCAAAGAATTAACAAGGAGAAGAAGAAATAAAGCAATAATTCTCTGGCAACTGTCAAAAGGCACACAGACCATCCACAAGTGGTTTTTCTGATAAATATGTGCAAAGCCTCTTTCAGTTTTCCCGTTAGAGTCTCAGCGCTCCCTTGAGGAAGAGGTAGCTCAATTCTAAAAGAATTTTAGATAAGCTATTTAAGACATAGGGGAAAATACAGGTTAAAATATAACAAATTCCCCAAACCTAGCGCCTAAGATACTGAATTTAGGGTTTAGCATTTCCATGTAGATATCCATGTTTCCTTTTCATATATACGTTTCTAAGAATAACATAGTATTGACTGGCAGACTTAAAAACTACATACAGTTGACCCTTGTATATAATGCAAGGGTTAGAGGTGCCAACCTCCCACCCCCACACAGTTGAAACTCCATGTATAACTTCTGACCTCCAAAAACTTTCCTACTCTTGACCGAAAGCCTTACTGATAACATGAACAGTTGGTTAAAACATATTTTGTGTTATATGTATTATACATTGTATTCTTACAATAAAGTAAGCTAGAGAAAAAAATATTATTAGGGAAATCATAAAGAGGAGAAAATCTATTTACTATTCATTAAGGGGAAGTGGATCATCATAAAGCTCTTCATTTTCATTGTCTTCCTATTGACTGGCCTGAGGAAGAGGAGAAAGAAGAGGGGTCGGCTTTGCTGTCTCAAGGGTGGCAGAAGTGGAAGAAGTGGAGGAGGTGGAAGGTGAGGCAGGAGAGGCAGGCATACTCCATGTAACTTCACAAAAACACATTGTAATTTGTCTTTTTCACTTTTTTATTTCTCTCAAAAATGTTTCTATGTGGTACCAATTTTTCTTCCACCTCTTGCTTTAGTTTCAGTGCCTGTTTCACAGAAGTTTCCATGTCCTAAAAGAAGTCAAAAGTGGTCTTGAATAATTGGAACCATTCTGTCAGATAATCTAATGTAAATCTGTTTTCTGGCACCGCTCCTTCTATGTCTTTCCTCATCTTCTGGCACCAGTTCAGAAGAGCTCATCTCTAACAAGTTGTCCGCTGTTAATTCTTATGATCTTGTGAAGTGTCTATTAGCTCCTGAATTTCTCCAAGATCTGTATCTTGAAATACTTCACTTTCCCCACCTTTTTTTTTTTTTTTTTGCCATATCCACAATCTCTTTCATAATGTCCTTGATTGCTTCAGTCATAAATTCTGTGAAGTCACACACAACATCTGGACAGTTTTCCCTAGCAGTAATTTATTGTTTCAAGCGTGGCCGTTTTCATGGTTTTTTGTATAACGATGATGACATCTTCAGTGGTGTAATCCTTTCAGACTTTCATGGGCTCTCTTTATACCGTTGACAATGCATTCCATAGAATACAATGTGTAATGAAACTTAAAGATCCTCATGACCCCTGAATTAGAGACGTTGTGTTTGGGGGCAAGCAGACCACTTCATTGCCTGCGATGTTCAACTCATTGGGTTCTAGGGGGCCAGAGGTATTGTCTAATAGCAAAATAAATTCAAAGGTAGTCCCTTACCAGCAAGGTACTTCCTGACCCAGAGAACGAATGGAACCAATTCAGAATTTGTTGTCCAGGACTTCTTGTACAATCAGAAGTCTAGCAGCTGGTGTTTATCTTTTCCCTTCAAGGCTTAGGGCTTAGCAGCTTTACAGATAAGGTTAGTCCTTGTCATAAACCTGAGTGCATTTGCACAGAATCATAGATTTAGCACATCTCTTCCTGTCTTAAATCCTGGTGCTCACTTCTCTTTCTTATAACTGAATGTCTTTTATGGCATTTTTCCCCCCAGAATAAGGCACATTCACTGGCATTAAAAACTTGTTCAGGTAGATATCCTTTCTCCTCAATTATTTTCTTAATGGCATCTGGGGTATTGTCTGCTGCCTCTTGGTGGGCAAAAGCTGCTTCTCCTGTTATCTTGATTTTTTTTTGGTTTGTTTGTTTGAGACAAGGTCTCTCTGTTGCTCAGGCTGATCTCGAACTCCTGTGTTCAAGTGATCCTCCTGCCTCAGACTTCCAAGTAGCTGAGATTATAGGCACCCAACATTGTACCAGACTCTTTTCTTGACATTTTTTTAAACGAAATCTTTTTCAAAAATTAACAAGCCACCCTTTGCTGGCATTACATGCCCCAGCTTTAGATCCTTTACCTTCCTTTTGTTTTAAGTTGTCATATAATAATTGCCTTTTACTCCAATGATATTAGAGTCTACAGAAATGCCTTTCTTATAGAAATCCTGCAACCACGTAAGAGCCGCATTCTCAATAATGATATAAAAAGGTATTTTGCAAAAAGTGCAAGGTTTTCATGCATGCTGGTATAGCTGTGGTGATCAGTTCACAAATTTCCTTTTCTATTCTTTTTTTATTTACAATGGTCCTTGTGCTGGATTCATTTATCTTGAAATGGCAGAAAACTGCAGCTGTAGACCTCAATCTAGGGTACATATCAAGCAATTTAACCTTTCTTTTGTAATGTCATGACTTTTCTCTGCTTCTTTGGAGCACTTCCAGCATCACTAGTGGTACTTTGTATGGGTATCACCACGGTGTTTTTCAAGGTTTACACTATTGCACCAAACATGATGAAAAATACATGAGAACCTCAAGAGATCACTTTTTATTGTGGTAAGTGATGTACTGGAAAGATGAACTGATCATATGGAGACGTCAGCCTTGTAAATCGAAAATAAAATTCTAAGCCCCCCAGTCAACTGAACAGACTTTCCTTTTGGCCAAAGAGATCCCCCAAAACCTGAAAATAAACTAGTTCAGGAAGGCAGGGGGCAGGGGCAGTTGGACATGTCTCATTACACCCTCTTCCCTCTGGAGGTTAGACAAAATTGACTAGTGTTAACATTAAAGTAGAGATCTTAAGGACTGACAAAACAGACTCTGTAGCAATAAGACACCAAATTCCAACCTGATTCTAGTGTAACATCACATGACAGATAGTGGGTCCTAACGGAAATCAAAGTATTTTGATCCAAAATATACTTCCCTGACATATTTTGAAATGGGCCTGAAAAGCTATCTCTTGTGGGGGAAGTTATATTCTGTAGAGACTCTCCATCCCCTACGAGGTCTTTTCAGGAGATTTTGACATCTTTTAGCTCTAATAAGAAACATGCACATCTATTCTCTCTGAACTCTGCTACTTGGAGGCTTCATCTACATGACAGGAACCTTGGTTTCCACAACTCGACCTCTCTTACCTTACCTTAACTCAAGGTGACTCAACTCTTCAGGAAGAGCTTAATTCTTTCAACCAATTGCCAATCAGGAAATCTTTGACTCCACCTATGACCTGGAAGCCCCACACTCTACCCGGCTTTGAGATGTCCCACCTTTCCAGGCCAAACCAACGTATACCTTACATATATTGATTTATGTCTTTGCCTGTAACTTCTGTCTTCCTAAAATGTATACAATCAAGCTGTAACCCAACTGCCTTTGGGACATGTTCTCAGAACCTCCTGAGGCTGTGTCACAGGCCATGATTTTAACCTTGGCAAAATAAACATCTAAATTAGAACTGTCTCATACTTTTTGGTTTATAGCCTCAAATGGCATTTTAAGGAGATACTCATCACATTTGAACTCACGGCAATAGCAACAGGAAGTGGCTACAAAATTAACTGTAGTACACACTGTACTACTGTGGCAATTTTGTGCAGTTATGATCTAATACTGCATCTTTATATTTGCTTACATTTCTCTCAACTGCAAATGGTGTCATGTACAGTCTGTATATCTGTAAGTTTTGATAAACTTTTTTTTTTTTTTTTTTTGAGACAGAGTTTTGCTCTTGTCACCCAGGCTGAAGTGCAATGGCACAATCTCAGCTCACTGCACCCTCTGCCTCCTGGGTTCAAGCGATTCTACTGCCTCAGCCTCCTGAGTAGCTGGGATTACAGGCATCCACCACCACACCTGGCTAATTTTTGTATTTTTAGTACAGACACAGTTTCACCATGTTGGCCAGGCTGGTCTTGATCTCCTGACCTTGCGATCCAGCTGCCTCGGCCTCCCAAAATGCTGGGATTACAGGCGTAAGCCACCATGCCTGGCCAGTTTTAACTTTTTAGTAACAGATTTCAGAATATTTTATGGTAGCAAATGATAAAATAGACTACTATCTACATCTTTCATGACATACTTAAAAATTTTTTGATTTTTGATATTTCTGGGCTGCATGATGTGTCTGCAAGTTTTTCAAATCATTGCACACCTCCAACAAAATGTCCAATATATGTATTGAAAATAACCCTTGTATAAGTGGATGCTTTCAGTTCAAACCTACATTGTCCAAGGGTGAGTTGTAATTGGTATCATATACATACCCTTCTTCAGCTTCTATCATTTTAGTTAGATTCATTCATTATGATACATGGAGCTTAAGTTCATTAATTCTACTGCTATCCAGTTTTCCATTGTATGACTATATCACAGTTCATTCATTATTCTTTGGATGAATATTTATTTTAGATTTATTTTTAGTTCTGTTTGTAATTTGAGTTTTTTTTATCCACTAACATGGTATGTCTCTTAATTTACCTAGGTCTTTTAAAATTTATTTAGCATAAATTTTATAATTTTCTAGGTCTTACACATTTTTCACTTGTTTTATGTTTTATTTTTGTTGCTACTGTAAATGGTGTTTTTAAACTTTCTATTTGAATATAAAGTACGGAGAAGTACAAGCATCTCTGAATTTCCACAAACTTCACCCTTGTATAACCAGACAAAAATCAAGAAAGATGTTACCAGAATCACATAAGCCTCTTTATGCCCTTCTACTCACTACCCCCATCAGCAAGGTAAATGCTATTTTAATATTTTTGAATTAAATTTTATAATTATTGTATAAAAATGTAAATGACTTGTATACTGATCTAATATCCAGAGACTTTGATATAGCATATTACTATTTATAATTTGTTGTAATCAAAAATTTGATTTATATTGTAATCTTTTTTCCTCTCTAGACAATCATGCCACATGTGACTAGTATAACATTGTTTTGCTTCCTTTCCAGTAATTATTCATTTT
This sequence comes from Pan troglodytes, assembly GCF_028858775.2. Taxonomy (NCBI): domain Eukaryota; kingdom Metazoa; phylum Chordata; class Mammalia; order Primates; family Hominidae; genus Pan; species Pan troglodytes. The sequence continues at coordinate 48,765,136 of NC_072419.2, forward strand.
ACTCCCCTTTAAAAAAATTCTCTGACCTTACTGGCTGTCTTTAACACCATGTGAAATAGATGTAGTGTTGGTGCATCCCTTCCTCACTTTCCCTTGGTTTTCAAGGCAATGTTTTCATATTTATCATTTATTATGATGCTTATTGACTGAAGATGTCCCTCATCAGAATAAGAAAGTTCTTTTCTATTCCTAGATTTATAAGGGGTATTTTTAGTTTAATGATTTTATGCACTTAGCAAATAATTTTATGCACTTAGGCAGCTATAATTTTTCTATTTTGTTTGATTAATGTGGTAATTACATTAATGTATTTTCCAATGTCAGACAACCCTCATAGTCTCTCAATGAACCCAAAATTGCCTTCATCTATTTACTTTTTTTACTTCTTAAATTTAAACTTTTAATTGATAAATACAAGCAGGTCATAAATGATAAACAAGCAGCAAGGTGAATTTCCACAATACTGACATCTCCTATGTAACAGTATCGATAACAAAATATTACCAGCCCTCAGAAGCCCACCCCATCATGCCTTTCCCCGTCACTAGCCCCCACAAGGGTAGCCAGTATCCTAATTGATAACTTCATTGTTTGTATTTGCCTATTTTTGAACTTTTATCTAGAATAAATCATAAGCATCTGCTCTTTTGTGTCATTTGTTCAACCTTAGGTTTGGGAGAGTCTACCACAGTGTTATAAGTAACATTACTTCATCCATTCCCATTGCTGTATAAAAGCGCATTACATAAATATCCCACATTTATTCATTTATTCTATTGTTGAGACACATTTTTGTTTCAAGTTAATAAACATTAGGAATAGTGCTATCATGAACACTACACATATTTTGCTGAAGGTATATATGCATTTCTGTAAGAAATATACGTAGAAGTGGAATTACTGGAGTGTGGGTAGTATATATTTACTTTCTATATACACCAAGGATCTACAAGCTACAACCCTTCTCTTCTGCCTGCCAACAATTTTTGCTGATAAAGTTTTATTGAAACACAGCCACACCTATTTGTTTATGTATGTCTATGCTGTTTTAGCACCTCAGTGGCAGTGTTGAATAGCTGGGATAGAAACAGTACGACCTGCAAAGCTTAAAATATTTATTATCTGGTTTTTACATAGAAAGTTTGCTGTTCCCTGTTGTATACTGTCAAACGGTTTTTAAAAGTGGTTATACCAATTTATACCCCCACTTCTCTAGCTTTGCCATGATATGTTTTAATATGCTTTCTTGAATTTTATTCTTATATATAAGTGACATTAGGTTAATATGCCTTCATTTTTTTTTGTCCTGGTGTGGTTTTGATATCAAAATATCCTAGACTTATAAAATGAATTAGGAAATTTTCCTGTATTTTTCATTCTCTGAAAGAGTACGCAAAAAGAAAGAAAGAAATTATATTTTCTTTGAATGCTTGGTCAAATTTGCTTGTAAAACAATTTGGGCTTAGCATTTTGAGAAGATTTTCAATTATTGATTCATTTTTTAAAATTATATTCATTTTGTTTACCTCTTGAGTCAGTTTTGAAAGTTACATTTTTCAAGGATATACCTTTTTAGTCTCACTTATTGACAAAATGTTATTATATTCATTCACCATTAAGTATTTTAATAGGAATCATTTCATATATAAAAAGAGCACTTACAAAGTATATGTAGTGAAAAATAAAATTCACTTCTGTCTATGAAACATCTTCCTTAAGAAACAGAACAATATCAATACATTTGAAATCCACTTGTGCCCCTCCCTACAGTATCCACTTCCAATTGCTTTTGGAGGGATAGGAACTCTCCTAGAAAAAATTACATATGTACACAAACACACACACACACACACACACACACACACACATCTCAAACGAGATATTCAAATATTATTGGAATATATTTTGCACATTTCTGAAATATATATAAAAGGAAGAATATCACATATATTCTTCTTTGCCTTGCAGTTTTCACTAAAACTTCACATTTTTGACAACAGTTATCCATATTGGGTAACTCATTTTTGTGCTGGCTTACTCATTTTTACTGTCTTACAAGATCAGACTATACGAATAGATATAAACTATTAATACAATTTACTCATCAATTCTCCTGACATAAACATTTATGTTGGTGCCAGATTTTTTAGCTATTAGTGAGCAAAGCTGCTCTGAACATTCATGTATTTATCTCCTGAGAGTACAAGTGCAAAAGTTTCTCTAGTCTAGGCTACATATCTGTGAGTAAATCACTGGATGTTATGTTATACACATCTTCAATTTAATAGATGATTGCAAACTGCTTATCCAAGTGGTTGCAGCAATTTGCATTCTCATGAGGAGTATTTAAATATTTGCTGTTCTAATTAATTGCAAATACTTGGTGTTTCAGGCTATTTGGTTATTACCAATCTGTAAGTTTATTTCTTGGACTTTTAATACTAGCTGTATGTTAAGGTATCCTCTTTTATTCCTAACAATTTTTGTTTGTGCCAACTTTTTTTTTTGGAGAGAAAAAAGGAGTTTGGTGTGTTTTTTTATGCCTTTTCAAAGAGTTCTGGCTTTGTTGATACACTCTGTTTTAGTTTTTCTTATTTCATTAATGTATTCTCTAATATTAGTTATATCCTTTTTCCATTACCCTTAGGTTTAATCTATTGTTCTTTTTTACCATAATATGATTGCTTAAATCATTAAATATTTGGATATTCTTCATTACCATAAGCATGTTAAAGCTAGGAATTTCCCTGAAATTGTGAGTTTAGCCAAATCCCAAGAGTTTTATTTGTATTATTTTTATGGTCATTCAATTCTAAATAGCTTATCTGTTGCCTTTAAGACATTTTCATGACATAACTATTTTGTAGGAGTGCTTTCAAACTTCCAAATGTATAAACTTTAATAAAAGTAAAATTTTTGCTTTTCTTTTCTAACTTAATCTCATTGTGATTAGAGGATATAGTTTGTGTGATGCTGACTCAAAATTTTTGAGGCTTGCTTTATTGATTGATTTTTGATTTTTGTAATTGTTTTATGTATTCCTAAGCTAAATGTATATTCTCTAATCTCGGAGTGCAGCATTTTATACTTGTCAACTGGATTGTTCTTATTAATTGTGTCACATAAATCTTTTCTTTATTTACTAGTTATTTGTCTACTTTGTCTGTCAATTACAGAGATGTATCTGGTATCTCAAAGCATTCTTCTTATGCCTTCTGCTCATACCAGTCTCCCTGCTGTTCTTAAAACAGGCCAAGAACTCTGCCCCTTCAGAGCCAGTAAACTTACTGATGCTACCGTTTGGAATGATTTTTTCAAATCTATAACCTGATTGACTCCCTCACTTCATTCAGGTCACCTTATGAGGGAATCCTACCTTCATCACAATCTAAACAATAGCTCCCTTGCTCCTTAATTTTCTGTCCCTTTACCCTCATTTGTTTTTTCCTTTTTAGCCCTTATCAACATCAGACATATTAAATATTTTTTTCATTGTCTTTTCCATCCAGAATATAAGCTTCAGGGGAATTGTGATTTATTCATTATAATTTCCTCAGTACCTAGAAGGATGCCTGGAATAAAATAGAGGATTTTATTTTCAAGTGTTTCTAATAATAAAATGTTATTGGTAATCCTAATTATGTGTGGGCCCAAACTGTTGCACAATAACTTGTATAATCCCATTTATTCATTAATTGTTCAATTAATTCTTGTTCAGCAAACATTTGTTCAATGAATGAATGAATAAATGAATGTTAAAAAAAACCATCTCACTGACAGATTTGCAATTTCCTCTTTGCAACTGTGTCAAATTTGGCTTTACATATTTTGAGATCAAGTTATTATGTGCATACAGGTTTAGAATTGTTGGAACTTTCAGAATAAACAAACATTTTATAACTGAAAATTAAAATCTTATTTTAATGAAATAATTTATCATTTTGCTTTCCGTCTAATTTATCTGATATTAATAATGTTTCATCAACTTTTTTCCTATTACCAGTTTCCTGCTATATTTTTCCCACCTGTGACTTCCAGCCTATTTGCATTATTACATTTTATGTATGTGTCTTTTAAAATTGTATAATTTGGATTTTGTTTTCTAATCAAATGTAACATTTTCACATTTAAATTAGGAAGTTTAGTTTAAGTACATTTTTTGAGAATACTGATAAGTTGAAAATTCTTTCTCACATCTTACATTGTCTTGCTTTTTAAAATGCCCTTTCCTTCCTTTCCAGCCTTTCTTTGAATTTACTGAGTTTTAATTATGTTTTATTATAAATCTAGCCTTTGGTCCTCCAAATATTTTACTAGGCTCTGCAGGTCAGTAGAAATAAGTTATGCATACACATCTGTGAAATTTATGCAGGCAAATAGCCTCCATTCGATAGGTCCGATATTCTGGGAGCTGGGCAGGGCATACCTACAATATACTATTTCATGGAATTCAAATCCCAATGACCCTCTATAAAAAAGGCACTTTCAAGTTTCTACTGAACTTGCTTCTTCCCTTTCTTTCCCCTCTTTTAACCCCAACCAAACAAGTTAGCCATTAAGCCTACTGCTCTGTGTATCAAGTGATTCTTAAGTTACATAAATATGCCTGGTAGCATTCACGACTGCACTCTTTTAATTATTTTATTTACTTAGTTTTATTTTATTGGACAGCCTCCACCAACCCTCAGGACCAGAATAAGTTCAGAGCTACTCCTGTCTTTATTATTATTATTGTTATTTTGAGATGGAGTCCCGCTCTGTCTCCCAGGCTGGAGTGCAGCAGCGCAATGTCAGCTCACTGCAACCTCTGCCTCCCAGGTTCAAGCAATTCTCCTGCCTCAGCTTCCTGAGTAGCTGGGATTACAGGCGCCCACCACCATGCCTGGCTAATTTTTGTATTTTTAGTAGAGACCAGGTTTCATCATGTTGGTCAGGCTGGTTTTGAATTCCTTATTTCAGGTGATCCACCTGCCTTGGCCTCCCAAAGTGCTGGGATTACAGGTGTGAGCCACCAAGCCTGGCCTCCTGTCTTTACTATTTTAAATAGCCAGGTGACAAATTGAACTCTTCAATTATTTGTTGAAATGACAGATTTTTAGGGTCATAGAAGGAGGGTGAGTTTCATATGAGCAACAGGAACTACTGGCTTAAATGTGAAAATTAATGCATCTCTGCATATCAAGCTGTGGCTACCTCTCTGCTTGGTCTCCAAGGGACATATGGTTTACAATCCTCTGTGACACTGAAAAGAGAAAAGAAGCAAGACTATATTTGCCATTTGACTGTTTTTCATTGGAATTCGATTAAAGCATATTTCACTTTGTTCATTGTCCTTTTTAAAGCATTCAGCTCCACGAAAGGTTGAGCCAGAGCAAGTAGTCGAAAAGATTTTCTATGCACCTTTCCTCCCGCGTTGTATGACTGGTGGCAATAAAGTCACTTTCAGGCAGAAAGATGCAAAGCCATTAACTCAGGGTTACATACATCCCAAACCAGGCTCAATGGGAAGAACACATTTGACTGTCTCTTTCTGTTTATTTAGCCATCTTCTTAACATTTCTTTTTTGGTGTATGTTTTACGTACCCAAATTGTATATGTAATGCACATACAATACATTACTCTAGTAATGTATACATACATTTATCAATAAGTATGTGTACATATGGGGAATATGTGCTCAGAAATGTTTTACTAATTTGATTTGTGATTTAAAAATGAGTACACTGGTGTGTGTGACAGATTTGGAAGCCTGGTTTCTCATCCACACACTTCAATAAGCATAGCCCTATAGACCCTCTCAGGTGTATTAACCCAGTTCATATCTTGGGCCTTCTTTATTGACTTAATTCCTTAAGGTGATACTGATGCTTTCCAGTTGAATCTATTTCCAGAGTACTTTTCTCCTATCTTCTCTTTTTTCTTTAATCCCTTTGTCCAAGGCCCAGATTACTGCCACTTAAATTCAGTTGTATCTCTTACCTTTTTCTCCATTCCAGGTTGTGAACAATGTTGCACAATAATTTGTGTAATCCCTGAATGTATCTTTCCTGACTTGAGAAAAAAATGAGAATATCTTTCAGTATCAGGGCTCCTTGGAGGTCAGGGACATTGAATAATAGATGGTATTATTCCCATTATTTATGTAAAAAAAAAAAACACTGAGATTAGGTGATTTTTGTGTAAGGTTACAGAATCAATCCGTATGTTTTTAACCTCACCTTGAGATTCTGAGTCTTGTACTTTTCCCTGCTGGGATCCTCAGTGAGTCTATGTTTTCTCAACCTCTGACCAGAGGCTATGCCTGTGCCCCGTCCTTGTTTTTCATATGGTAAGGACAATGTCCTCCTGGATCCTAGGATCTGACCACATCTTATTAATAGAGTTCAAGGCAGTAGAAAGAGCAAGGTCTTTGAAAGTAGACAGAAGTGCATTCAAATCTCAGCTCCCAGGTCCACATAAGTTGTGAGACCTCATTATGCAGGAGTAAAAACACACCCCAAATCTTAGTGGCTTGAAAACCACCCATATTTATTTCCCACTCACTTTATATACCCATGGGCAGGTTAGAAGGCCCAAGATATGAATTGGGATAATATACCTGAGAGGACCTATAGGGCTATGCTTATTGAATCATGTGGATGAGAAACCAGGCTTCCAAATCTGTCACACAAACCAGTGTACTCATTTTTAAATCACAAATTCTAATTATATGTGGACCCAAGCTGATGAAGCAGATGCCAGAGGAGGAGCACATGGTGACCCATAACTAGCTCTTTAAGCTTCCATGGAGATGAGACATATGTCACTTACACTCACACGGATGCACCCAACCCAAGAAGGGAGAAGCCTTCTTGGCAGAGAAGGGAAAGCCCATCGTGTGCTCAGGAGGAGAATCAAAAACATTGGAGATACACCACTCATAATTATCACGCCAATTTATTTAGCATCTCTGAGCCTCAGTCTTCTATGTAAAAACAGGACAGTGATAAGGATAGAAATATAATAAATCAGAACTAATGTCTTAATACATGAAATGTACAGCACAATGCTTGGCCAACAGTTGAGCCTTAACAAATATTAGTTCAATCCTGTCTGCATTTTGTTCCTTTCTCTCTAGACCTGAGAATAGAGGGAATTGGTAGGAAAATGCCAGCGGGCCGGTTTCTAATTCCACCAAGAAGACAAGGAAAATGGGTTGCAATAGCAGCCAGAGGACAGAAGGCCAGGGTAGCCAGTCAGGTCCCAGGGATCAGGTAGAATTTCATTACTCGCAGGACTTTTTTTTTTTTTTCCAGCACAAAATAACCTTCTAGAAAACTCAGCTGAGGAGAAAGTTCACAAAGGGGTCATATAGGTAGCCCAAGCTCTTCGAGGTCAATGCATGGTGTGCCTCTTGATGCAGCCTGGCACTTTCATTAACGTATTTAATCATGCTTTTATCTTTAATCATCAAATGGCTTAATAGCATGCATTGTATTCCCAGGCCTGAAATAACAATGGTTATGTGGCTCTGTGATAAATGTTTTTAATAAAATCAGTAATTACCCTTTGTGTGTGTGTGTGTGTGTGTGTATTATATTATTATCTTCCCATTTCCTTAATTTTGGCTTTTAGGTATGCAAAAAAAAAAGACTAAGGTAGAATACTCAAAATACTGTTTTTTGTTTGGTTTTGTTTCTAGGAGCGCCTGCTGAATAGCAGGAAAGGTGAATTCTAAGCTGTGGATTTTAATGCAAGCTTCATCTAAGAAGTTGGGGTTGGGAGAGAGACCTGGCTTCAGGGCCAACCAAAGGTGGGGTCTGAATCCCAGCTGTATGAGAGAAGGCTACTCATAGGACCTCTCCAAGCTGAATTTCCAAATCTGTAAAATGGTAGAGCACTATTCTTTATAAAGTTGTGGTGGAGAATACAAAGATGCTTAAAAGTAATTACATTTAACAAAAAATAGAATAGCCCTTACTATGTACCAGAAGCTATTCTAAGTGACTTATAAATATTAACTCACTGGGTCTTCAACGCAACCTTACCAAAACAGGTATTTTGAGATGATAGATAAATAAAAAGAGAGGTTAAGTAACTTTCCCATCGTGCCATAGCTAGTAAGTAGTAGAGCTGAAATTAGAACCCAGACAATCTGCCTAGAGAAGTTCATTCTCGATTTCATACTCTAAACAGGTGAGCTATTATTACTGTTGTTATTGGTCCAATAAACATATTTTTACTTAATAGACCTGGCTTTTGTACTGGAAACTCTGGTCATTGTACATTTAATGATGGCTGTTTATCCTTACACTTAATTTATATTTAATTTATAAATATAAATTATATAATTAATATTTAATTTATAAATATAAGTTATATAATTAATTTATAAATATAAGTTATGTAATCTATAAATATAAATTATGTAATTAATTTATAAATATAAGTTATGTAATTTATAAATATAAATTATGTAATTAATTTATAAATATAAATTATGTAATTAATAATTATATAATTTATATTTAATTTATAAATATAAATTATATAATTTATATTTAATTTATAAATATAAATTATATAATTTATATTTAATTTATAAATATAAATTATATAATTTATATTTAATTTATAAATATAAATTATATAATTTATATTTAATTTATAAATATAAATTATATAATTTATATTTAATTTATAAATATAAATTATATAATTTATATTTAATTTATAAATATAAATTATATAATTTATATTTAATTTATAAATATAAATTATATAATTTATATTTAATTTATAAATATAAATTATATAATTTATATTTAATTTATAAATATAAATTATATAATTTATATTTAATTTACATTTAATTTATATATAATTTATATTTAATTTACATTTAATTTATATTTAATTTATAAATATAAATTATATAATTTATGTTTTTAATTATAAATACAAATTATATTGTTTATATTTTTAATTATAAATATAAATTATATAATTTATATTTACATATAATTTATATAATTAAATATAATTTAAATTTATATAATTTAAATTTATAAATTTATATTTAAATTATATACATTAATATATATCAATTTATATTTCTATTCAAACTGTTTGTGTTGTAAGGTGCTCCTTATTCATTTATCAATGCCCGATATAGAATTGGCCTTTATTTATACTCACTGTATGTCATTCTGCAGAATAGCTCAGGATTCTTTTAAGTAAGTCTCATCCTCTCTACTTATATTGTTGAAGGCAAATCACTCTGAACCTTAGTTCATCTCTCTGTAAAATTAGGCTACAGGTTGTACCTGCTGTTTCAGACTGATGTGTCTTATTTATTTAGCAAATATGTATTGAACATCCACTTAGAGTACCGTCCCCATTCCTGGCGGGAAGTGTCTTGGTAATTTTAATCAATCCTAACATACCACCCACAGGGACCTCTGATCATATAGATAGGAACAGTCTTGGATAAAGAAGGAACCTGGGCTGTGGAGTCAGAAATTGAGCTCCTCCACTTGTAGAAGGACATGTCACCTCACCTGAATCCTATCTGTAAAATGGGTTGACCTAAGAGAACAAGAATCTGAGAAGGAAAAATACATGGCATAGTGCTGGGCAGACATCAGGGACAAAGAGGGAGACAGTCTACTTCTAATTTGATTTTATGAAGCCCAAGAGACAAGGACACACGGTTTGCTGAGTCCAAGAGCACCATCATGTGCATAAGTTCAGGGCCCCGTTGTGTTTCGAATACCTAACCCCCCTTGAAAATGCCCCAGGAAGAATTGGCTTGTATGACCACAGCAGTCCCAGCAAATTTGCAGGATGGTGCAGTCCTACAGCCCTTCCCTAACTAGGAACAAAAGTTTGTAGCCTATATTCTTCTTGAATAATAGGAATTATTTATTTTGAAATGTATTCCTGGAACTTTGCTTGGGTTATAGTTTTAACTTCCATAGGCATGAATTCACATGCTATAACGTGTGTGTTTTTTAAAAAAGGAGCCCCAATACAGACCTGCTCACAGTAAGATGAAGGGTATTTACTGGGTCATACAAGATGTGCTATGGTGTCCAGATAAGAGCTCAGACCCCAAAAGGAAAGTTATTTTTCCAGCCCTAAAGGATAGAGTAAAACAACCTTTCCCATTATCTTGCTAGGCAAGAAACCAAGACAAAGGGGTAGAACTAAGGGATGGCAGGCAAGAATATACATACAAATTACACAGACTGGAAGTAACAGAACCGTGGAGTCCTGCAAGCAGGTGGCAAATCCATTTCTCTCTATTCATTGTGCAGAATAAATTAGGGGAAAGCCACATTTCCCAGCCAGAGAAGCAATAAAAATTTAAAATTTAAAATAACCTTGAGCAAAAGCATTAGCAAAGGCCTTGCTTGTTGCTATGGTTTGAATGGCCCCTCCAAAACTCATGTTGAAACTTAATCCCCAATGTGGCAATCACTGAGAGGTGGGCCTTTAAGAAGTGAATGAATCATGACGGCTCTGCCCTGATGAATAGATTAATCCATTCATGGATTGATGGATTAAGGGGTTATCATGGGAAGGGAACTGATGACTTCGTAAAAAGAGAGAGACCTGAGGTAGCACATTGCATATTAGTACAGTTAGCACATGGCCACATGATGCTCCATGCTGCCTTGGGACTTCTAAAGGAGTCCTCACCAATAAGAAGGTTCCCACCAGATGTACCCTCTGAACCTCAGACTTCCCAGTCTCTGGAACTGTGAGAAATCAATTTTGTTTCTTTATAAATCACCCAGTTTCAGGTATTCTGTTATAAGCAACAGAAAGCAGACTAATTAACCTGTTCTGCAAATAATAATAAACTCTTGATACAACAGACTTATCCTAGCCAAGACTAGTGTGAGGCAGTAACAGTGGGAAGTCTAGGGGAATGGAGACCAGGAACACTCAAGGGGAAGAGAAACTCGAAGGAAGCCAGGACAGGACTTTTGTCTTATTTGGAGTTGATTGAAGGCTTTCACCAAATGCACTGAATATAGTACTCATCGTTTGTGGACTTTTTTTTTTTTATCATGACTATGGTCAAGAAGTTGAGGGTAAAATGTATTCCTTTTCAGTCAATAATTTGAATCTGATGCTATTACTTCTGGTGTGGTTCCTTAACTAGGAGCTCGATAAAGATCAGGAAATACATGTATCTGGAGATCAGGATTAGATATGCCCAACTTAACTCTTACTCTAATGATTTTGGTACCAAATGAGTAATAACTGGTAAACACCCTATTTTTTTTTTTTTTAGATACCAATGTCTTGGCAAGGTCTATTTCCTTCTGAAAGGGCTACACCCTGGGCCTTTACAGACTCGCCTCCTGCTTTCTAAATCTAGACCAAGTTCCTACCAATGACAGCAAAGCACTCCATTCTATAGCAACCTCTTTTCTTAACTTAGAACGTATAGTGTGTACATTATCATTCAAAGTTTGTACATCATGAATGAACAAGGAACAACATTCCAAAGGCAAGAAGAGTAAATAGGAAAGGTTCTATTCCTCCCTCTCCCTGAGCTGAGCCATCTGTCTTGTTTCTCTCCCTGGAGGCAACTACTCATAGCAATTTTGGATGCAACCTTCTAAAGATATTCTTTACTTAAACATATATAAGTAAATGTTTAAATTATCATACCAAATATTCATGAAATTTAATACACAATTTATATAAATTTCTATGAATTTTAATACATATATAGATTTCATGTAACCACCACCACTATCAGGATACAGCATGGTTTCATCATTCCAAAAAACTTCCTTGTACTATCCTTCCATAGTCACAGTGTCCCTAAAACTTCCCACACAACTCCTAACCCCTGGCAACCACCGAACTCTTTTCTGTTACCATGGTTTTTTCTTTTTGAGAACATCACGTAAGTGGAATCACACAATATGTAGGCTTTTGAGTGTCTTCTTTTCTCAGTATAATGCCTTTGAGATTCATCCAGTTGTGTGTGTTAATAGCTTGTCCCATTTTAATTGCTGAGTAATATTCCAACATGAGGATGTACCACATCTCCTTCATCTATTAACTTGTTGAAGGCCACATCTTCTTGGTGATTATGAATAGATCTGCTATAAATATTTGTGTATTTATTTTGGTGTGAACATACTTTCATTTATCTAGGATAAATAACCAGTATTTGGGTTGCTGGGTCTAACGAGTAGTATGTGTTTAATTTATTAAGAAATTAACTAAATGTTTTCAAGCTGACTGCATACACTGTTCTGCATTTTATAAAAATCAGTGATGCATCCTACCAATCATTTTGGATGTGTCAGTTTAGTTAGATCTACCTCATTTTAAAAATCAGGCTGCAATGGTTTAATGTTGTCATTGTGATGTTTTTTGTTTTTTGAGACAGAGTTTCACTCTTGTTGCCCAGACTGGAGTGCAATGGCATGATCTTGGCTCACCACAACCTCCGCCTCCTGGGTTCAAGGGATTCTCCTGCCTCAGCCTTTTGAGTAGCTGAGATTACAGGCATCCACCACCACACCCAGCTCATTTTTGTATTTTTAGTGGAGACAGGGTTTCACTATGTTGGCCAGGCTGGTCTCGAACTCCTGACCTCAGGTGATCCACCCACCTCAGCCTCCCAAAGTACTGGGATTACAGGCGTGAGCTACCATACCCGACCTAATGTTGTTATTGTATTTTTCATATGTTCTCTATTGATGGTGTGTGTGTGTGTGTGTGTGTGTGTGTGTGTGTGTGTGTGTGTTTTCCAGGTGCAAAATCACTGGGCCAATTACCCCCCTAGCTTCCTTGAAGAAGCCGTTGTTTTTCTTAATTTTGTTAATTTCTGGATACCCAATTTTCTTTCTTCTACTTTTTTCAGTTTATTCTGTTGAAAAAATTCTAACTTATTGAGTTAACTTCTTAATTCACACAGATTAACAAACATGAGAGAGTAGACATTAAATCCAGAAGTTCACTGTTTTAGTTGTATCCCATCAGGTCTGATATGTATTATTTTATACATATTTGTATTATTTTGTGTTCTTATTTTCTAGATATTCTGCAATTTTAATACTGGTTTCCTCTTTTACTTGAAACTTACATGAGATAATTTTTTGTTATTAATATTCTATTACATTTCCAGGTGCTGGGAAATATATATGCTACACATAAAGTGTAAAGAGTGATCATCAAAAGAACACTCTTCAACAGCAGTTTGTGAAACAACATTATCCGTATCTCTGAATTCCACTTTGCTGCACTCTTCTAATTCATACATTTCTTTACCCCAAGAAACACCCATTTTTCTGAATTTGGGGTTAGTCATTCAACTGCTTATATACATAAGCAGTGATAAACCTCCAATGAAAAATGAACGTTTAAGCCTTGATGTCAATGGAATCATAGTGAATGCATTCCGCTCTAATATTCATTTTTCCCTGAACAGTATGTGTGGAATTCATCCATTTTGATACTGGTGGCTATAGTTTGCTCACTTTCACTGCTGTGTAGTAGCCCCATTGAGTGTAAATATGACAATTTACTTATCATTTTTTCTACGATGGTCCATTTAGATTGTTATCAATTTTTAGCTTGTACAAACAAATTTGCTAAGAATGTTCTTGGGCATAATCCATGATTAACATGGGTTTATTTAGGTTAGCTCCTCCAGGATGGAATGGTTAAAATATACGACATATTCATCTTTTGCTTTATAATAAAATGCCAACGTTTGCCTGAAGTGGCTTGACCAATTGATCCTGCATGTATCGGCACCCTCCTGCTCCCCATCCTTGCTCATGTTTGATAATGTCACACTTTTAAACATTTCTTACATATGGGATATGAAGTCATATCACCTAGTACTTTTAATATCTGTTTCTAAGATTTTAATACAATTTCTCAGTTCTTTGTGATCATTCAACTTTATAAAATGCATTTTCTTTGTTCATGTTTTTCTTTTCTTTTCAAATGCCTTTTGAAAATTGATTCACTGAGATTCATGATTTACTGTAGATACTTACTTGTTGCTGGTTTTGTATGTTGCAAATATTTTCTGCCAGCGTGTGATTTGTCTTTTCAATTGATTTGGGGGTGCCTTTTGAAGAAGAGAAATTCAACGTTTTAACACATTTGATTAACATTACTATTTGTATAATCTTTAAGAAATCTTTCTCTACCTCACAGTCAAAAAGTATTCTGTCTATATTTTTCTCTTACTATGAAGGTTTACCTTTTATAAGTAAGACATTTATTCATCAAAAATTGATTCTGTGCATAGTGAGTGATAGGATCCCCGCAATTTTTCCAAGTGGAAAATCAATTATTCTACCGCTATGTAGGATTGTTGTGCTAACAATTTACAAAACCGTTCCACATATGTATAGGCCTATTTCTGACTTTTCATCCTGCTCTACTTGTAAATCCCTGTACTAACTTCTCATTCTCTTAATTTCTGTAACTTATAGTATGACCTCATTACCGGGAGGGCAGCAATCTTCATGATTTTCTCTTTTGGATATCCCCTTCTGTAAAAATCAGAGAACTCTCTTGTCAAGTTCCACTGGGGGTTTTATCCTAATTGCCATCGGATCTATAGATTAGCTTGAGAATAATCAACATCTTAAACACACTGGGTATTTTTATCCAATAATCTCTCTCTCTATTTAGGTCATGTTTAAAACTTTTCAATGCAACTTTATAATTTTTTTTCATAAGAACCATGGACAAGTTTGGGCATGGTGGCTCATGCCTGTAATCCCAGCACTTTGGGAGGCCGAGGCAGGCGGATCACGAGGTCAGGAGTTTGAGACCAGCCTGGCCAACATGGTGAAACCCCATCTCTACTAAAAATACAAAAATTAGTCAGGTGTGGTGGCATGTGCCTGTAATCCCAGTTACTCGGGAGGCTGAGGCAGGAGAATTGCTTGAACTCAGGAGGTTGTGGTTGCAGTGAGCTGAGACTGGGCCACTACACTCCAGCCTGAGTGACAGAGCAAGACTCCATTAAAAACAAAAAACAAAAAACATGGACGAGTGTTGTTCAGCCCTAGGAAGTTATATTTTGCTATTATACTTATTATCATTTTTAATACTTTTTCTGTTTGCAGCTGGGGTACAGAAATGCAATGACTTTCTTGAATAAGCTTTTTATTGAAGTACAATAGATCAAAAAATGTGCACAAGTCATAAGTGTACAGTTTTTTAAATTTTCTTTTTTTTAAAATTTATTTATTTATTTATTTATTTTTATTATTATACTTTAAGTTTTAGGGTACATGTGCACATTGTGCAGGTTAGTTACATACGTATACATGTGCCATGCCGGTGTGCTGCACCAAATTTTCAAACAGCGTGGTCCATGTAACCAGCACCCAGATCAAGAATGAACACATCACCATGATGTGAGAACCATCTTAACCAGTGACTTCCCCTCATAAAGATAACCACTATGTTCATCCCTTTTACCACATATTAGCTGTCCATCTTTTGGACACTTATGGAATGACAGAGAATGTATTCATTTATGACTAGCTTTTTCCCCTTGTTTTTGTGAGATACATCATGTTGAATATGGCTACAGCTTGTTCATTCTCTTTGCTGTATAGGTTTATATTACATGACTAGACTATAACTTACGCATATTAATGTTGGTAGATTTTTAAACAGTTTACATTTGGGGGATATGGCCACTATGAACATTCATGGGCTCAGCTTTTTACATACTTAGGTGTTCATGTCTGCTCATTTGTACTTAGAAGTAGAATTAATGGTTAAGCATATACTTAGTTTTTGTAGATCCTGCCATACGCTTCTGGTTTTCCAAAGTGGTTGTACCAAGATTCACTTGTAGTAGATAAGAATTCCAATACGAAATACAGCCTGTAATTTGACATTTTAATATTTCTTATTATAGAAACATTGGCAAATTCTCATATGAATTCTAAGATTTTATCTACATAATAAGCTAGCATTCTGAGAATGAATTCGCCTTAGTCATCATGTTTTTCTTTGCATAAACCTGGCTCTTGCAATTTTTTTGCTAATAAATTGCTAATTAACTTTGGTTTCTGAATGTGCATAAGAAAATAAAGCTATAATTTCCTTTCTCATGCTGTCCTTATCTACTTTTGGCACAAAGTTTATGTTTACTAAGTATAATTAGAGACAGTTTCATTTCTTTTTTGTAAGATTTTATGTAAGATTAGAATTTCCTTTTCCTCAAATGTTTGGTAAAACTTGCCTATTAAATCATTTGTGCCTGATGTTTTCATTTTGGGGAGACTGTTGACAGATTATAAAGTAATCCTTTAAAGATTACAGGACTGCTCAGATTTTTTTTTCACTGTTTTAATATTTTTCTACAATTTGCTCATTTCAGGTTAATTCTTTAGGGTAATTAGCATAGAGATTATAATATTATCTTTTACATCACTGATGCATTTATAATCGTATTTTGTCATATATAATATGGCTTATTTGTACCTTCTCTCTTTTTTTCATTTTACCTTGGCAGAGGTTTATCAATTATTTTAGCTTTTATTATGGAATTAACTTTCACTTTGCCAATCTTTCTATTGTACATATGCATTCCATTTAATTAATTTCTGTTTCTACCTTAATTATTTCTTCCTTTCTATGTTCTTTGTTTATTCCAACTATGAAGTGGGATGCATACTCCATTAATTTTCAACTTTAAATCTTTGCTAACATAAACATTTATGGCGTAAACTTCTCCCTAAATACTGCTTTAACTGCATTTCACACATTTTGATATATAATAGTTTCATTATCATTGAGTTCTACATATTTTCCAATTTTCACTGTGATTTCTCCTTTGACTCCAGAGTAATTTAGGAGAGATTTAAGTCCACACACAGATTTTAAAATAAAGTTACCTTTTTATCGATTTTATGTTAATTATAAACAAGGAATGTAGTCTGTGTGATACAGATTGAGTTGAGGATTCATTCCTAACAAATGGTCAACTTTTATGAATTCTCGTGTATGCTTGGAATGAATATGTGGTTTCTAGTCATTGAATACTTTGAAACTGTTCAAATCGTCATCCTGATAGTATATATTTTCCTGATTAAAATGTTACTTACTGAGAGAGAATATATTAATATTGCTTATAATAATAACGTATTTGTCACATTCTCCTTGATGTTCTAACATTTGCTTTGAATTTTTAAAGGCATGTTAATACTGTCATACTCAGTTTAGAGCTGGTTATATCTTCAGGATGAATTTGACTTTTGTTGGTATATTAATGGTTATATTTATCTCTGGTAATGCAAACTGTCATTTTAATAGTGTTTCCTAGTGTCCCTTTTCCTCTAATTTATCTGTAACCTTTCCATGATTTTATGTTTTAAGTTGTGACTCCTATAAACAGCATAAAACTGGATTTTTTTTTTTAAATCTAGAAGACAACTTTGGTCTCTTCTCAGATAATTTTGTATCTTTGTTTTAGATATATTTCTACCACCCTGTTTTGTGTTTTCTATTAGATTACTGTCAAGATTTTACTGTCTGGATTTCTTTCATGGTCACAGTTAATAGAATTTAGGTATTCCTTTTCGTGTTAAGTGATAGTATTTTACTTTTCTTGAAAGTTATCCATTTCACATAAATTTTTAAATGCATTAGAATATGGTAATCAATAGTATTCTCCTATTTTAAATTGTGCCATATCTATAGACTAACTATAATTCCCCTTAATTCTTTGTGTGTGTGTGTGCGCGCGCGAGTATATGTATTGTCTTTCTTCCTTTTGACTTTGTTGATCTTCTGGGATTTTTTCTGTTCCATTAATTTTTGTTCTTATGTTAATAATTTCCATTATTTTACTGTCTTTGAATCTATAAAATAGTTTCTTTTTCTGGTTTATTAGCTTGAAAAACTAGCTTACTAATTTTCAGCCTTTTAAAAAATAAGGATTAAAGACAATAAATCTTGCTTTCACTATACCCTGTGTTTTCATGTACAGTATTTTATTTATTTTCCCTGAAATTTTATTTTGAGGTAACTGTAGATGTACATGCTGTTGTGAGAAATAATATATAAAGCTCTCATGTACCCTTTATCCAGTTTCCCCCATTTTAACATCTTCCAAAACTATGGTGCAATGTCCTGATCAAGTTCTTCATGTTTATACAGTCAAGACACAGAACATCTCCAGCACCAGAAGGCTCCCTCATGCTGCCCTTCATAGCCACATTCACTTCTCTTCGTTCCTCAACTCCTTCTTAACATTGGCAGCCACTAATCTGTTCTCCAGTTTTTTAAATTATTGTTTCAAGAATGTTATATAAATAGAATCATACAGTATGAAACCTTTTGGGATTCGAGTTTTCCACTTAGCCTAATTCTCTGAAGATTCACCCAGGTTTTTGTATGTATTCCTTTGTATTGCTGAGTAGTAATCAATGGGGTGCAGGTACCAATTTGTTTGACTATTCACCCAAAGGACATCTGTCTTGTTTCTAGTTTTGAGGTTGTTACGTATGAAGGTGCAATGAACACTCATATGCAAGCTTCTGCATAAACACTGTTTACACAAAATATATAGTAGCTTTATTTAGAGTAGGCGAGTATATTTTAATTTATTATGATGTCTTTGTTGACCCAGGAGTGGTTGTTTGGAATTAAAAAATTACTAATCTACATTTAATAGGGCTATATTTTTGTTGTTGACTTATTTTTTCTGTCTTTCCAGATAGACAGACAGATATAGATATTGATGTGTGTTTGTGTGTATTCATGTTTTGAATTAATTGAGTCCTTATTTGATCAATTTTGTGCATCCATGTGTACTTGGGAAGAATATGTATTCTGATGTCCAAACATAGAATTCTTTAATTTCTTAAAGATTTTATTAATTTTGTTAAATCTTTTAACTCCTCATTGTGGTTTATATGCTTGGTTGACAAATTACTGAGATGTGTAAAATCTCCCACTATGATGTGTCATTTGAAAATTTTTCCTCCTAGTATAATCAAGTTTTATTTCATATGTTTTAACCTGCTTTATTTGGTACATACAAATTTAGAATTATTGTACCTGACTAGTGAATTTATCCTTTCATCACATAGCTTCATTTTTTCATAATAATTTTTTTTGCCTTAAGCTCTGTTTTGTCTGATATTATTATAACTACACCAACTCTCTTTTTGTTGGTTTTGCCCAGAGTATCTTATTCTATTCAAAAATATTGTATGAAACTTCTCAACTTTTTTACTTCCTGTCTTTTTGAATACTTATATTGGGGATGTGTCTCTTAAGGAACATGCAGCTTAAAAAATGAAATAAAACTTTCTATTGTAAAATATAGTATAACTATAGAAAACGGAATAGGACAAATATAGAGCTTAATGAATATTTATGAAGCAAATAGTCTCAGCATCAGCACTCAAGTCAACAAATACAATTTGCTGGCCATCATGGAATCCCCGTCCCAGTAAAATACCCTTTTCTGCCCCTCAAAGTAACCAGTATCATGACTTTTATGATAACCTCTTTCTTCTTTTATTTATAGTTTTATCTTCCAAATACACAACCCCAGGCACCATGGCTTAGATTTTTCTGTTTTGGTTGTATATTTTTAAAGACAATGCCTTCAGTCTCTTCTAGTCTATCAGTCCTGTCTCCAGCCTACTACTCTCCAATTTTTCCAGTGCAATTTATTTGTTAAAATACAGGGTCATTGCATCTACATGCTTACTCTAACTTCATCTTGTATTTTCTCTGCCCCAGCTCTGAGATGAACTATTTCTCTAAGGATGCCTAGTTCGTTTTATGGGAGATGGTGTTTAGAAACCAAGATCTGAATGCTAGTTGTGTTCACTGTTACTAGGATATCATTCTTTCCAGGGCTTGTCAGCAGACAGAGCTTGGAAAGACATATATATATATGTATGTGTGTGTGTATATATATACAGATAGATAGATAGATAGATAGATAGACAGACAGATAGATAGTAACTCATGCCTAAACACACATCCATATCTATTTATCTATCTACCTATCATCTATCTATCCATCCATCCACCCACCCATCTACCTATATACGTACATACATATCTCTCTCTATATGTATCTACCTATCTAACCTACCTAGCGACCTACCTACCTACCTACTCACCTGTCTATCCATTCTGATATTTCTGATTCCAGTTCAACAAATTTCATTCATGCTTTACCAAGATTTTGGCCATTTCATATGAGTTCAAGATAAAATACCCTTTAAGCTCATATAAAAACTTATGATTTAAATTTAGGACTACAAGTTCTCCTATCTTACAAATGTATTGCCTTTCTTCTTCACCAAGAATCCTGGTTCTCACGGAGATAAGGGTAAAATAGAAATTAGAATGTCATGCTTTCTATGTTGTACACCTAACAGTCTCAGAATGACAGAAGTAATTTCAATACTACCTCCATTTATTTGATTATTAAAACAATAAATTGATTTATAGATCCTTTTCCAATATTCCTGCATCTTTAATAGGTGTGCTGAATTTATGTTGTCAGAGCATATAGCCATTCAATACTGTACTTTTTTCCATAGAATATTTATTTAATGTTCACCAATAGCCTTTATGCTGATATCTCTCTAATCATGTTGGTTGACTGAAACTCATTGAGTAGATTATTCAGGAAGAACCCATTAGAACAATATTATCTGATTTCCTGCATGTTGATAGCAATTTGCAGTTTTTAATGCTTGAAAGTCAGTCTTGCTGTATATAAAGTGCTTGGTTTACATTTTTTTACTTGAGTATAATAAATATATCACTTTATTTTATTCTGGCACAAAGCATTGCTGCCAAAAGACTGATAACATTCTGGTTTTCTTTCCTTTTTGTATGACTTAGTCGTTTTCCCTGGAAGCATGAAAGAATTATTTTCTTTTGAGGTCCAAAAATTTTACTAAAACATGGCTCAGCGTTGGCAATCCAGGTTGGTGTTCTCAAGTAGGTATGACTGCCCTTTCAATAAGTAATTATTGAAGTTATTTCAGAAAAAGAAATAGTACAACAAGAACTTTTTGTTAAATTTTACTTTTTGATATTTGTGCCTTTGCTTTGGGTGTCTTCTTTGGGAATTCCAGTATAATGATTTTCTTAGCCTGTCTTGCAACTTTTTCCTTTTCTCTTGGATCTAGTTGCCTCTTGCTTTTGTAAAAGTTTCCTTCTTTAACCTAGTTTCCTCCAGGCACTAGTGGTTGTGTGAATTTATTCGTGTGTGACTTCTACCTTAGTCTCCATTTCTTAGATATATTTTCTTAAATTTATAATTTATTTCCTGAGTCCTATGACTACATTCTGAGTTTTCTAATTCTGATTTTTGTTGTTGTGTCTCATATCATTTTCTTAATGTCTTTAACTCTTTCTGAAATAGTTCTCATCTGACTCGTAGGCACATTTATTTGGCAAACTTTGATTTTCTGGAGGGGTGTTATTCTCCTTTTTCTTTGAGATGGAGTCTCACTCACTCTATTGCTCAGGCTGGAGAGCAGTGGTGCGAGTTCAGCTTACTGCAACCTCCGCCTCCCAGGTTCAAGCAATTCTCCTGCCTCAGCCTCCTGAGTAGCTAGGACTATAGGTGTGTGCCACCACACCCAGCTAAGTTTTTCTACTTTTTGTAGAGATGGGGTTTCACCATGTTGGTCAGTCTGGTCTCAAACTCCTGACCTCAAATTATCTGCCCACCTTGGCCTCCCGAAGTGCTAGTATTACAGGTATGAGCCACCATGCCCGGCTTTCTTTTTCTTGACACTAACTTTGCATGTGTTTTTATTTCGATTATTTTCTGTCTTCCCATTTATATGAAATTGGTTTCCCTGAGCATTTAGAAGAGAATGTAGTCCAAAATTTCATTTCTAAACTCACAGAGCTCTCTTTTCTCCTGTATATGGTATGCACGAATATGGTGGCTCATTTTCTGATACTCGCAGATCTTCAATTTCTTGTCACTGTTGTCTCTGTGCTACTCAATTTAGATCCTTAATTTCATTGTTTATTCCTGGAAGGGAATTTTGACTGGTTCCTTCTGAGAGTCCACAGGGCCTAGACTACTCCAGACACATAAGGTCTTACTGTTGACCCCTTGTTTTTATCCTCTACTGAAAATTGCAAGATCCTTCACAGTTTTAGCTACAATTCTCAAATTTGATGTTTGAGCTTTCCAGGAGGTACCTGTTAGTTATGTGTGACTCTGAAGCCCATACAATGCCTTATTACTTTCCTCTCCTTCTCCCTGAGTAGTCCTGACACCATGCAGATCTTGTGGCTGTCAGTCTCATAATAATTTGATCATCTTTCCTTGACAAGTGATTTAGTTTTGCCTTGAATGAACACAGAATTCATTTTTCTTTTAAAGTCCAGAAATTTTATTTGAATGTCTCATTGTTGGACAACCTGATTGTCAATAGTTTGACCCTCTCTACTCATAATTTGTAATTTATAGGGATAACTTGCCTCCTAGGTGTTTTGTAAATATTGTTCATGGGGTTTTGTTTTGCTGTTTCAGTTTGTTTGTGTGAGGGAATTTGGAAAATTTAAAAACTAAGTCACCAGTGTCATTTTCCAGCCAATTGCATTTTCTTTTCTTTCAACAACTTAATCTGACAATGTCTCCTTTGATTGGTAAGTTTAGTACGATGACGTAGACATATATTGTAGTTATTGATAAGTTTGATATTAGTTTTTCAACTTATTCTATATTTTTACTTCATCTTTAAATTTCTAAACATTTTTTATCCTCTCTTTAACTCCATTTTTTCCCTCTCCTGTTTTGGAAATTAATATATATATCTGCATCTTTTAGTTAAAATTGTAGCCAGGCACAGTGACATATGCCTACAGTTCTAGCTATTCAGGAGGTTGAGGCAGGAGGATCACTTGAGCTCAGGAGTTGAAGGCTGTAGTGTGCTATGTCCATACCTGTGAATAGTCACTGCATTCTAACCTGGGCAAAATAGGGAGAGCCTATCTCTAAAAAAAAAATTGCACACATCTCAGTTGAAGTCTAAGTAGTATCAATACATCACTTCCACAGCAATCCAAAGATCTTGGAATACATTAAATAGAAACTCCCTCTCAGTTTACATGTTATGGTTGACCAATAGTTTAGTTGTATCATGTTTTCTACACACACATATACCAACTTGAACTTTACTATTTTTTATATAGTCAGTGTTTATTTAGATTTCCCATTCTGCTTACCAATTTCCTTGCTCACCACTGATTTTTGCATAGTAGGCTTTTCTTCCTTTCTGGGGAAAGAGATTGATTTTCCCTTTCCTCAGCTAAAATGCTTTGACTTTCCTATGAGATTTTATTGGCAATTTACTCTTAGGTTTTGTTTATTACAATACCTTTCTCTTACCCATACTATCAACCATGTATGCAATTTAAGGTTTGTTTCTTTCCTTCTCTCTTCATTTTGCGGATTTTTCGCTGTTTTCTGGCTTTCATTGCTGCTGTTGAGACACCTGCTTTGAGTTAGTCATTCCACGGCAAGTGATCTGTATACATTTTCAGCCTCTTTGAAGACCTTTCTGTTGCTATGAAATTTCCCGTAATAAATCTAAGTGTCTTTTTATTGTTTCTTATTTATCCCGCTTAGGATAAACTGGCTTTTTGAAACTGAGAATTGGTGTCTGTCATCAGTTCTAGAAAGTACTTGGTCATCTCACTTTGAATATTGTCCCTTCCTTCAGCTTCTATTTACAGAATACATATGTGAGACTCTCATCCCACTAACATGTTTCTTTATTCCCTTCATGTTTTCCTTTTTTTTCTCTCTCTCTCTTCTTGGCTACAATGAGGGTATTAAGTTCTAGCCTCCAACCAATTCATTAATTCTCTTCTCCTGTATGTCTCATTTCCTTCATAATATGTCTGCTGAGTTTGTCATTTCCTATCTAAATTATATTTGATTCTTTTAAAAATATGCCTCCTCAACATTTGGTGTTCTCAATCCATTATCCCATTATTCATGCATTTTGAGACAGGGTTTTGCTCTGTTCCCTGGAGTGCAGTGGTAAGATTACCGATCACCACAGCCTGTACCTCCTGGGCCCAAGCTATTCTTCCACCTCAGCCTCCCGCTGGGACTATATGAGCACACCACCACAGCTGGCTAATTTTTTAATTTTTATTTTTGTAGAGAGGAGGTCTCCCTATGTTGCCCAGGCTGGTCTCCAGCCTGAATTCAAGTGATCTTCCTGCCTCAGCCTCCCAAAGTGCTAGGATTACAGGTGTAAGTCACTGTTCCCGGCTCATCTTTTATTTCTGTAAATGTTTTAAATATTTTTTCCATATTTGGTCATTCACTGAGGGTATATGATTTCAAGTACATAAGCTTTATTCAGGGTGGAGCCTTTGTTCTAACTCCCCTTAATAAAACTGAAACTCAAGGTTCTTTTCATTGAGAAATTTTCCTAGGGCAGGCAGTGCTGTATATTCACTTACAACTCTATTCTCAGCTCTCTTTTCACTTTTGTCCCCTGGATATTTCCCTTAATTACACAAGCATAGTCATTCACTTAAAAACACACACTCGTCCTCTCCCAACATATACGCAATTGTTACAGAAGGATTTTTTTAGGATATACGGTTTTCAATATTGGCCATAGTGAAAGTAAGTTGGGTAATTTCCACATTTCCATTTCCCTAATTATCTCTTCAAATTTCTCTGATTACCTCTTCGAGTTTCTATAATATGAAGAGTTGTGATTTTTATGAATGTAGAAGCTACAGCAAAAAGACTAGGCAGAGAACACGGAATCTATCTGTTGTTGGCTAGAGTTTATCTTCTAATAATTTAACAATAAACATTAATGGGGACCATATTCCTGAAATTGTGTGTTTATATTGTCCATCTCCTGTACTCATATGTGAATGACAATTTAGCTGGTTGCAGATTTTCAGGGTCAAACTTTATTTCTCTGAAATATTTACAGATATTATTCTACTGTCATTTAGCACTTAATGTTACTATGGAGAGTGTTTTTTTTTTAATTTTGTAGGCCATTGATATGTTTGCTTGTACACCAAATAATTCTTTGTTTAGATTTAAAGTCCATTAATTTTACTTGATATATCTTTGTTTTGAATATTCTAAAGAGTGTTTCCCCAGAACACAATGTGATATTTCCTTCTTTAGGTTTAAGACTCTCTTAATTTCTGCAGCAAATTCTTGTGTTCTATCTGGATTTTTTCTATTATAATTCTTCAGTGTTTTCTTTGGGGCCACCACATATGTGTATGTTAGACTCCTTTGTCTTCCATGTTTATCATTTTCTCTCTAATGCTTTCTAATGTTTTACTGATTTCCATTTCCTTTTCCTCATTGTTGTTCATGGCTTTAATGTTTTCAGAAGTGCTCATTCTTCTTTGTGATGCTTCCAATATGGCCCCTTTGTTTCTGTGATGACTTTATTTTGCTATTCTACTTCACTCCTAATGGAAGCAAGATCATACTTTATCCTCTGCTTGATACTTCTCTGTGACATATTTTTGGTAGAAAAGATAATTGCTTAATTTTCTTTTAAAATTAGTAGTGATAAATTTGGTCCCAGTTTTTATCTGTGACAACACTTTCTGGCAAGTGTTCTTTTTTTAACTTGTCTTTTTCCTATGCTTTTCCACGATTGTATTATAAGTTTTTGTGTAGAATCTGTTCTGGTATCTCTAAAATAACCGTTATTACCAATCTCTGATTGAGTTGAGTCCTACTTGAATCAGCTATTTGTAGAAGGTTTTATTTGACGTGGAGCAGGGCCAAGTTCTAAGATAGCAGAAATTCTCTCCAGTTTATAGTAACATTCCTTATGGTACATAGCATTGGTTGTGTACATTGCTTATTTTAGCCAGCAAAGATTAATGTCATAGGATTAAGTTCTCTTCTACTCTACCGTTCTAAGAGACTGACTTCTTGGTTCTTTTTTCTTTTTTTTTTTTTTTTTGAGATGGAGTCTCGCTCTGCTGCCCAGGCTGGAGCGCAGTGGCACGATCTCAGCTCACTGCAAGCTCCTCCTCCCGGGTTCACGCCATTCTCCTGCCTCAGCCTCCCAAGTGACTGGGACTACAGGCGCCTGCCACTATGTCCAGCTAATTTTTTGTATTTTTAGTAGAGACGGGGTTTCACCGTGTTAGCCAGGATGGTCTCTATCTCCTGACCTCGTGATCCGCCTGCCTCGGCCTCCCAAAGTGCTGGGATTACAGGTGTGAGCCACCGTGCCCGGCCGACTTCTTGGTTCTTTATTCAGTGTTTCCTTCCTTGATTCTCCATGGTGCCAAACTGTACCCAGGAATTGTCCCATCCTATGTGCTTTATCCCTGAAATTGACATCGAAGGGATTATTGGCTTATGGTACACTGTCAGTCTTGCAGATCCGCTGACTTTGTTTAAGGTCTGCAGCCACAGATGTCATCTCTCAGCATCTGACCACACCCTTAATGTACACACTGCAACCTGCCACCTTTCCTCATCGTTATTTTCCAACATAATATATTCTTCCTAGTTTTACCACAGCACTTGCATTTCCTTTTCTGATTTTTCTTCTTATGGAGAAGGGGAAAAAAAGCAGAAGGAGCAGAAGGGTCTTTGCTATCTCAAAATCAGAAGTCTGTTCCTCACCTTTCTTAACAACCTTTGATATGGAAAAATGTTGGAGGCTTTTCACAAGCCTAAGTAGATTGTAGGCTGTCCCTGAAAATGTCATTTGTAATTAGATTGTCTGGAATTTGGAATGAATTTTCTTATAGGAACCAAGTTATAAGTGGTATTTGGCAACCAAGACCAGCTTTTCAATAGGCAGTTTAGCTGGATGCATTGTGTTAATAGCATTATTCTGGCTCCATAGAACTACCATTTATTAAGTTATTTCTATGGAAAAATAAATTCCAAGTTCTAGTTAGTAGAATATAGAATGTTTTAAAATGCAAAACTATGCCACTCTCCTGTTTAAAATCCTTCAACAGTTTTCCATTGTTCATAGGCCAGGATGAAATCCTTAGCATGGCCTCATAGGCCCATGATCTGGCTCCTGTTGGCCCTTCTAAATTTGAACCATTTTCCAAACTGGCCTTCTTATTGTTCCTGGAACATGTTATGCTTCTTCCAGCTCTCAGGTGTTTGCATATTTAGTTCCTTCTGCCTAGAAGATCTTTCTCTCACATTTTGCCTTTTCATGCTTACCCACCCTTCAGAACTCAGCTCAAATTTCATTTATTTGGGTAGCTTTCACAGGCCGAACAGCCCTGCCATATACCATCTAATAGCACCAGATTTCCCTGTCTTTATGTCCACTTTATGTCCACTTTATGTCTTTATGTCCCAATACTGCTCACAGTGTCTGGCGTATACTAGATGTTCAATAAGTATGTGTGGTTAGATGAATGGATAAATGAATAGTTCAATATTTCATGTTAAAGACAAAGCTCTTAATTTCAAACCTACTTTTCTGAAGTTAAGGAAATGTTTGTCCCCCTTCCACTCCTGATGCCCTGCCTGAAATATCTTGGGTCTGGGTCTCTGATGAATCATGTGTATGTTACATACAATTCCAAGTGTCATCCTCAGGATAACCAATGCTATAAGTAGTCCTTACGACAATTAAGGGCAAACTCTGAAAAAAGTTACTAAAAACGGTTCACTATCTGAATCCTCACAGTGTTACAGCTTAAATCCCTGAAATATAAATACTAAGACATAAAATCAATTGCATTTTATGCTTGCTTAATCTTAGATATCTCTATCTCAAAACATTCCAGGACTGTGGCCATATATCCTGGATTTTTCTGGGATAGTTTCATTTTTAAAATAGATTAAGCCCTTGCTGCTAGAAAGTGCATCTCACCTGTCAGACTTTGTGTCCTGACTTTTTGTTCATACAACTCGCTCTCTATGACCATGTCAACTATTAGTTTGTCACAAGTATCTTTTTGAACCATTGTATGCTTCCTGCCAGAACTAGCTCTTGTGAAAAGTTGGAGAATTTTAAACCCTCAATATGAAACAGAAACGACCTTTTAAATTTTAAATTAACATGCTCAAGTTTCACTACATAACCCTGATTCAGCTTCCTCACCTATAAGATGTCACGCATGGTGCATAGGACTTCGAAGGTCCTCAAAAATGGTGTAGGGAATATAATTTCTGAGTTCAAAAAGATGTTAGTTTAAAAATCCGCTTGGTAAAGGTAAGAAAAGGTATCTGAGGTTGAAAAGTCCCAGTGAATAGTACGGGGAAGGGCACCGTGAGACCACGACTGTCTAATGAGCCGGGTTTGACACATGTGAAACAAGGATGACCTTGTTGGATCATCAGATATGGATGGAAGAATGGGAGAAGGAGGAGCCAACTGCTGATAATAGGTATCATCAAGTCTGAAAACACTCTCTAGGCGCCTTGCTCAAAGTCAATTTTATTTTATTTTTTTGGAGATGGAGTCTCACTCTGCTGCCCCGGCTGGAGTACACTGGCATGATCTCAGCTCACGGCAACCTCCACCTCCCAGGTTCAAGCGATTCTCCTGCCCCAGCCTCCCGAGTAGCTGAGACTACAAGCATGTGCCACCATGCCTGGCTAATTTTTCGTATTTTTAGTAGAGATGAGGTTTTGCCAGTTGGCCAGGCTGGTCTCGAACTTCTGACCTTAGGTGATCCACTGTCCTCAGTCTCCCAAAGTGCTGGGATTACAGCGGTGAGCCACTACGCCTGGCCTCAAAGTAAATTTTAAAATATCAAAAGACCTAACTCTTATTCCTGTGCAACTTGTTAGAGGAAAAAAAAAAAAAAAAAAAAAAAGAAAGACTTGATGGTTTTGTCCTTTGGGCATACAACTGACTTTTTATTGAAACATTACTACCTGAGCCAATGGAAACTGATTTATTTAACTCATCTCCTTCTCCCACCATCTCCCTGCTTTCTTGTCTCTCTGTTTCTTTACCTGAAAGAGCACAGCAAGCCTTTTTGTTACATTGGGTTGTGTTGATCCTGGATGAGTTTATAAGACTGTGGACTTGCTCCTTGCTTCTAGCTATTAATTGATTTCATCTATCTTGAGAAAAGAGAGGGCTTGTACATAGGCCGATGAGGTAGTTTCCACAGATTCACTGAGAAATTAGAAGTGGTTCACTGTAGCAAGCCCTGAGGAATATCTCCGAAAGGAGCCCAGCCTTTAAAGATCACCTTCTTTTACAGAAAGTGGGGTCCAACCAAGCACTCCTACCAACCCTCTCTAAGTCACCCAGCGATTCATTGCTCAGTCACTGCATGCCCGCTGCATGCCAGGCACCATGCAATGTGGCTCCTATCCATAAGGAGTGTGGATCCTGGTGGCAGAGACAGACACAGATAATCACAACATAATGTGTTAAGTGTTGGGGGAGGTATAAACTGCTGTGTGAGCATTGAATCTAGAACAGTTAGCTTAGCCTGAAGACACCGTGGAAGGCTTTGAAGAGGAAGTGGCTTTGGGATCAGGCTTATGGGAAGAAGAGTTAATCAGATCCATGTGGGAAAAGGAAATTCAGCCTCTGAGTACCACGTTTTCTTGTTCTCTTCTTTATGTTTTTGAACTTGCATGTGCTTCTCCTGTGGACCAAGGCTTCTTTCTGATCCGGTGGTTTGTCCCACCATCATCACCCCAGGCTGTCACTTGAGGAAAAAGGTAAAGGGAATAGAGCAGGGAGATTCAGGCATCCAGCTTAGCAGTACTTGTGCATCCAGGAGCCCTACTTCTGACTTGGTGGGGTGGGATAGTGGCCAAGCATTTGCTTTTTCAACTAGAACCTGGGATAAATTGGATGTCAGCGGTTTCCGGAGACACATGGCCCAGCACCTTCCCTGTGACACAGTGCCCAGCACAGTGTTCCACACCTTGAACCCAATACAAAACACAGGAAATGCTTAACAGAGAAGCAAACGACATCATCCTTAGAACTAAAAATTCCAAATGTAACTCCTACTGCCACCTGTTGGTGGTATGGAGATGTGACCCACCTGCGGTTTGGAAGCTATCTTTCTTTGTAATCCTGGCAAGTTGGCAACTTAAAACCTGAAATTTCAGGAGTTAATATATACTGAAGTGCCAATGGTGGTTTTCTTCAGGGTTACTCTTTTTTATTATGGGCTGTGAAGTTCTGAAATGTTTTGCAATGAGTTACTATTTTGCAATGAGTCTATCTCCTTTTCTATTCAGAAGAACAGAGTAAAGATAAGAGAAAATTAAAAATGTACCTATGGGGTAGACAAAGAGCGATCTACTTAGTTAAAAGGGGTTATGAACAGGCAAAAGGGCATCATCAGAAATTGAGAAAGAAAGGAGGTTTCTATAAATTGATTACCTTCTTATTAATTATCATTTTTACTTGGGGATGGCAGATATGCCTGACTCACTGGTGCTGGTTAGGGGAGGCCTTAATCAAATCGTCAACAGCCATTCTCAGGCACTCATTTAGCAAATTCATACTGAATACCTCCTGGCTGCCAGGCGCCCTTGGCTGCAGCCTCCAACAGTTTCATTTTGGGGTATAGCCAACCTTGAGAACAAGTAAGTGGCTGTCAGTGGAATTCAGACTATGGATAAATGCTCAAGAATAACGCCACGTGCAAGCAACCAAGTACAGGAGCAAGGACTCCCAGTGCTCCGGGAAGTACCTGTCCCTCTAAAGAGACAGTCACTACTTTGGATAGATGTTGGCTGTCCTCCACAGGCTTACAGATGCAGCTTCACAGCACATCAGAGATAGAGGAAACCGCAAACCTCAGCAGGGAGGCCAGCCCTCTCATTTTACTGCAAGGGAAACAGATACAGAAAAGGGAAGGGACTCAGCCAAGCATGTTTTATTTGAGAAGCCGTGCTATTGTCTGTCTGCTGGAGCTGGGAAGATGAGCGTGTCCTCATGGGAGCCTGGTGGGATAGACAGATGCTTAAACTAACAATGTCACTGTAGTGTAGTCAGTGGCCATAACTTGGGCTGGGGATAGGCAAGGCTATGGGGATGAGAGGGGGCAGTGCTGTGGGACCCTTTGTCTCTCTCGTGCTTGGGGATGAAGAACAACAGAGCTTTCTGGATACAGACCCTTGGAAGAAGTGTGTGGCTTAGGGCACAAGGTCAGCTGCCATGAGTCCATGGGTTCAAGTCCCAAGTTCATTAAGTTCTTTGAGCCTCAGCTTCCATCTCTGAAGTCCCCACCCCATAGGGCTGTTTGTGAGGCTGATATAAGGAAGGCACAAGTGCTTAGCACAAAGTGGGATGTCAGTGCATGGCATGATTCTAGAAGTCCTCCAGCAATCCCTTCACATCCTTCTATAAAAGGGCTATATCCAGCTATGGCCAGTTCCATCTTTTTTTGAGACAGGGTCTCAAATCCATTACCCAGGCTGGAGTGCAGTGGCATGATCATAGTTCACTGCAGTCTTGACCTCCTGGGCTCAAGCAATCCTCCTGCCTAAGCCTCCCAAGTAGCTGGGACCACAGGTGTGCACCACCATGACTTGCTAACTTTTAAAGAAAATGTTTTGGTAAAGATAGTGTCTTGCTATGTTGCCCAGGTTAGTCTCAAATTCCTGGTCTTGTGTGGTACTTCCACTTTGGCAGTTCCATCTTAAATAACTAAAGAGGCCCTGAGGAAGTGCATTTGCTTCTTTGTGTCACAACCATATCCTTAGACCTGAAACCATTCCCCCAACATCTCTCCCACGACCCTGGGAGGTGCTTAGGCTTGACCAGTCATGGGCTCCAGGTATAAACCCAGTCCTTTCAATACAGACATTTTCTTCCCAAAGCAGACCTACAGCTCACGAGGGAGAGGCCCACAGTCTACACCCCCAATAAAGATGCCCCACTGAGCCCCAGAGCTAGTTATGCAAGTCATTTAGCAGAGCCTCTCAAATCCCCACTCTTAAAGCAGGGAGAGTTATGGGAGCCCCAGCAGCGCCTTTTAACGCAACTGGATTAATTGCCTGCTCGGAAAACAGCTCGATTCTAAATGATCCTAAATGGCCTCTAATACCTGTAATCTTCCCTCTGCCACGTTGCCCTGCTGCATTACTAAAGCGGGACTGGTTCTGGAAGCCCATTTGCTTAGTAAACAGCGGGCAGCATTGCAGGAGGCCAAAGGCTGAGAAATTGATGAAATCGCTACTGGCCTATTCACCAGCCTAATTTGATTCTAGAAAATCAAGCAGAGGCATTTGGACTGGACTGTTCCACAAGCTCAGTGTTCCTTTGCAGGACTGGGTAATCAAATGCGGGTGTGCCGCCGGGTCTCAACTCCGGTCCTTCCCAGCCCGGCAGTGAGCCGTCTCTCTCAGGAATCTTGATCTTCTTTCTGAAGACCACAGATGGAGCTGACAAGGAACCATGATGTCTTTCAGTCAATCAATTACCTGGAAACCAGGAGTAGGTGGGGGATGGCACACAATGGGCAGTGTGTTCTCGCTTTGGGTTTGCACTTACCTGGTAAACAGGTGAGCACCACAATTAAGAGAAAAAACTCAAGTTGGTGTTTTAGCTCTGCCATTACTAGCTATGTAACTTTGGGCAAGTAAACTCTAGGTGCCTCAGTTTCCTCATCTCTAAAATAGGGATGATTACAATAGTACCTACCTCAAGGGGTGACAGTGAGAATTAAATGCCTTAATAAATACAAGATGCCTTGAGGTCTGGCTAAGAGTCAATTCTATACACGCATTTGCTGTCATCGCAGCTTCACTGCTTCCATATGGGCAGGCACATGCCCTCCCTCAGCCTCAGTCCCTACTTCTGTAAACTGGGTCAATGGTTATTGTGCAAGGGAATGGGGGTGAAGGGTGCATAAAGTGTGGCATTGAGGTGTCCAGTAAGCAGGCTTCCTCTCCTGCCATTCTCATGCACGCTACCACTATGGAATGCTTCTTCTCTGCAGCTGCCCTCTCTCTGTCCAGGTGGACAGTTTCCATAGAGATCCATGTGAACACTGAAGGAAGACAGGTCACCTGGCCAGGGAGGCAGGTTGGGAGAAGGTGAGCCAGACCCACTTGCAAAACAAAAGATGAGCAGACAGGTGTCTGCGTTTTCTTCCTGTAGACCAGTGAGGGTGAGGGAAAGAAATCAGACAGGCTGTGTTCATTTGAAATATCCAGCATTTGAGCCTGACATTGCCTTCATTGGGAGCTTTCACCAAACCAGTGTCCAACAGTGAGAAAGCTTTTGAATCCTTGGCAAACAGATACCAGCAGAGAGTGTGTGTGGATTTCCACAAGGACAGCATCTTGCATGACAAAGACATCAAGATACAAAACTAGGCTGGGCACGGTGGCTCATGCCTGTAATCCCAGCACTTTGGGAGGCCGAGGTGGGTGGATCATGAGGTCAGGAGATCGAGATCATCCTGGCTAATATGGTGAAACCCCGTCTCTATTAAAAATACCAAAAAAAAAATTAGCCGGGCATGGTGGCGAGCGCCTGTAGTCCCAGCTACTCAGGAGGCTGAGGCAGGAGAATGGCGTGAACCCGGGAGGCAGAGCTTGCAGTGAGCCGAGATCGCGCCACTGCACTCCAGCCTGGGCGACAGAGCGAGACTCCATCTCAAAAAAGAAAAAAAGATACAAAACTAGAGTGCTACAGACCACACCCAAACAACACTGGCCATATCTTAATCAACATTATCATGAGTGACTCTGTTGCCAAAAGCCATGTTTGTCCTCACTCTGCAGTCTGGATGCCTATTTATCTACTGACTGGCTGCCACTTGATCACTCTGCTCGATTGCTCCCTCTGTAAAATGGGGCCAACTATCAACCTACAACATAAGGTGACTGTAGGAATAAAAGCAGCATATCAACAATGGTACGTATTTGTTGAGCTCTCAGAATGCACCCAGTGCTGTGCTAAATGTTTGATGTATGAATTCTAACCCATTGACTCTTCCCACTCGCCACGGAAAGTGAGCCCTGCTGTTAATCCCTATTATGCGGATAAGAAACAGAGGGAAAAGGAGGTTAATGAACCTGCCTGAAGTCATATATAGCTAGTAAATAAGGCGCTGTTACCAAAGTCCCTGGCACAAAATAAGTACTCAACAAAAATATGCAGACACACAAAAAAAACGAGATCACGTCCTTTGCAGCAACATGAATAGAGCTGGAGGCCATTATCCTAAGTGAACTAACACAGGATAGAAAACTGAATAATGCATGTTATCAACTATACGTGGAGCCAAATGATGAGTACATAGGGACACAAAGAAAGGAACAACAGACACTAGGGAGTACTTGAGGGTAGAGGGAGGGAGGAGGGTGAGGATCAAAGACTA
The DNA here is from genome assembly GCF_028858775.2 of Pan troglodytes. Lineage (NCBI taxonomy): Eukaryota > Metazoa > Chordata > Mammalia > Primates > Hominidae > Pan > Pan troglodytes. The sequence goes on from NC_072419.2 coordinate 48,799,454, forward strand.
TCTTATAGGGTCCTACGCTTATTACCTGGGTGGTAAAATAATCTGTACACCAACCCTGTAATATGCAGTTTACCTATATAGCACACCTGCCCATCTACCCCAGAGCCTATAAAATAAAAGTTAAAATACATATGATGTAAGTTGGTAGAGCCACTTAGGAGAAAAATTTGGCAAGACCTATATCTAAAGCATTACTTCTAGACAGCTAGCTATCCAAGAACATTTTTGCAATGGCTAAATAGAGCTATTGTGGGGGCTACCATCAGTGCTAACTTTTGGGGAATAAAAGGGCCTCATGGCCTCAGGGAGGCACCAGATTAGTTAAGAGTGAATGGTTGATGGGACCAAGTAATGCCTGAGAATGGCCCTGCAGTGATAGGGCCCTGTATAAGGAGGTTGAGTGCACTTATCTGGGGTCCCCGTGGCAGGGCAAAGTTTGAAGCGGGCTTGGTTCAGGCAGGGTTTGGAGTTGCAGATCCATAGCCTATTCCATGGCCATTGGGGTGGCCAGATCAGGGGCAACACAAAGATTGCAGGTACTGCCAGAAGTCACTTTCTCATCCTGAGTTCAGTGACCTCATCTACAAACTGCATATACAGATAACTACCCTGTCTATTAATAGGAGGCTTATGAGGACTCAATAAGATCGGCTAGTCTGGTTATTCCTCACCATCCCTCAGGGAAGAAAGAATAATCTCCTGCACTAGGTTTAAAGCAGAAACGAATGCTGCACCAAGCAGAAGCCTCAGAGCTCTGCCAGGGACAGAAACTTGAGTGTCCCTGCCCCGGCAGAGCTCTGTTTTAACCATTTCATAAGCAACAGCTTCCCATGTGCCAGGAAGATTTTATTTTTTCAATTCAAAAGAGCACCTAACATTTCTCGAAAGCTGCCTATGCCCTATACATTATCTCCTTTGATCCTTACAGTAACACCATGAGAGAAATTTCCTTCTGATTTTATAGAAGTCATAACTGATATTCCCAAGAAATTAAATGATGTACCCGTTGGCAGATGGCTGACAATTTGGAAACTCTACATTTGCACCTAAGACTATCTACCACCAATTTTCTTATTAATGATTTTTATTCTACCTGCAGCCCCTAATACTTCTTTACTCTACCACAGCACATTTGTCAGGAGATACCTGCATTCCTGTGTGTGAACATTTTACCATTATTCACTTCATGGGCTATGGGAATGTCATGACTGTTCTAGGCCACTGATTACACATCTCTAAAATGAAGACAGTAACAGTTTACTCATTGGATTGTCTCAAGATTAAATAAGGACATACACACATGAGAAGACGTTCAACTTCTGTATTAATTAGGAAGATGAGATGTCATTTTTGGCTCATTAGACTGGCAGAAATGAAAACTTTTTTTGTAATATTAAGTGTCAAAAAAGATAGAGGAAATAGACACTCTTCTATCACTGGCAGAAACCAGAGATTTAAGTTGGTAGAGCCACTGAGGAGATCAATTTGGCAAGACCTATATCTAAAGCACTACTTCTAGATAGACAGCTATCAAGATCATTTTTTTGCAATTGCTAAATATTATAACCAACCTAAATGTCTATTGATGAACCAATGACTGAATAACCATGATATATCTCTTGTGTGAAAGATAATATCATGTAATAAAAAGAATTGGGTAAATATGTAGTAACTAAGTTGAAAATTTCTCTAAGAAGTAGAGACAAGTGGAAAAAAAAAAACCCTAAGTTTTAGAATATTACCAAATGTCACTTAGGTCAAAGAAAAAACTCGAAAATGACAATAGGTTTTACAGATATATATACGTGTTGGAAGTGCATTGGATGAAGCCTGCAAATATATACATTACACTGTTAAAAGCAGTATTCTGGAATGGTGGAGAACAGCCATGAGTTTAAATGGACATAGTATTACCTGATGTTATAAATTTAACAAAATGAATATATTCATATATGATTTGTACACTTATAAAGGTAAAATAACAACAATAAATGCAGTTATAATCTATCAGGTGTTGACTCTGAATCTTCATTTCCTTTCAAATAAAATTATTCATTTAGTAAACAAACTTATTGTGTGCCTACTCTGATTTACTTTCATATGACATCTTTTAACAGAATTTTTTCACTGAAAGGGAAATTATGTTTTCATTTTGCTGATGATGAAAGTGAGGTTTGGCTTAAGTGACTTGCTCAGTTAGTAAGGCACAGAGCCAGGACTGAAAACCAGCTGTTTGCCTCCAAGTTCAGTTCTCTTTCAATTAATCCAGCAAGTCTTTACTGAGCACTGTGTATGTCCCAAGCTCCATACTAGGTATTGGGGATGCAACAGGAGACAGGATAGACGTGCTCCCTGTTTTCATGGCACCACGGTCCAGCGAGAAAAGCAGACAGAGCAACATGTACTTACAATGCAGTGTGCAGTGCATAGATTTCACGGGTAATGGCTTATTCTTCACTGACGTCTGAAACAAAGTATGGACGCACAACTAAACAACTAGTTTAGGTCTGATTCATCAGCATAAGGTATACCACCAATGTATCCTGCTGCTCCAAATATGTTGATTCTCTAATAGATCTCTGAATCAATAGTAATAATGAAGATAGTTATTGAGTATTAACTATGTGTCAGATATCATTCCAACATTTAAATATAACTGATGACACATTTAATTCTCATAATATCCCTATTAAGTGAGTTCTATTACAATCTTTATCTTACAGATGTGGAAAGGTGAGGCACAGAGATTATAAAAAAGAAAAAACAAAACAAAACGAATACACATCTGCTTAAGGCTATGCAGCTAGTAAATGCTAGAACCAAGATTCAACTCAGGGCTGTCTACCTTGCAACCCTACTCTACACTGCCTTCCCAACAAAAGGTTCCAAGCTGCTCAGCAGGACACCCCTCTCAAGGTTCCTTTTCCAAGTCTTCTCTGAAATCCGAACATACTAATAGAGTATCAGATGTCATCCTTGTACAAGAATCAGGAGTAGGTAAAGAGAGAGAGAACAGGTGGGGTCTTTGGGCTAAATCTCATGTCCCCTGTTGGAAGAAATTAATAGGTCCTAGAAAGAGGGAACTTATTTTTCAGTAAACACAAGCATGTAAGAGCATCTTGACCTCAGCCCCCTAATCAGAGGAGCATCTTGCTAACTGCCACTAATGTGATTAGCAGAATTAATTGGCCGCTCAGAAATATTACACATCAAGTCACATGGCGATTAATCTATACCAAAATTGGGAACATCATTGCTCAGTACAGAGACAGTGAGACAACTGACCTCCAAAGGGAATCTTGATGCTCTCATACATTCCTCTTATGCATCGTGAGTATGTTGTGCATTAGACAAAGGCAGGGAGATCTTTCTAACCACTCACGGAGGCTGCTTCACTAATAGTAATCTGCCACTTCCAGTCCAGCTAGAACTTCTTCCTGCCCGCTCTCCACATTGGACACATTCATACTCCCACTCATTTCTCCATGTTGTTTGTGCACTGTAATGTATCCTCCTGAATCTTTGTTGCATTTTGGCAAACTCCTATTCATTTTCCAACAAGAGGTTCAAATGTCACCAATCCATGCAACTATCACTAATTCTCCCCCTCAGGTATTTCACATTGATTTATGTACAAACTCCTATTTCACTTGCACTATTGGACCACCGTGTGTACACCTACCAGTCTCTTCCATTGGCAATGGGACCTCAGAGTCAGGGATCATGTTGTTCTTAATACTGGATCTTCAGAGCCTAAGTACAGATCTTGGTATTCAGTAAGACTCAGCAGTTGCTGAATAGTTGACTCTGTATCTCCAGACTAGGCGTGGGGCTGAGTACACACTAACTGTGGTTCCTAGGCTTGAGGGTATAGACTTAGGAAATATGCAGATTGAATCACCAGGGAATTACGTGAAAATAACCCTGTTGCTCCTACCATGTGTTTCTGATCTTGGTGAATTACAAAAGTGGAGGATCACCATCACTTTTTTTTTTTTTTTTTTTTTTGTGGTAATCGCAGGGTTGGGCCTGGTTAGTACTTGGATGGGAAACCATCACTTTCTTGATCTCTCATTGCTTAAATAAATGCTCAATTTATCAATGTCCTTAATTGTGATCTAATCTGCCCTCTCCCCACTAGACTTGTCTTAGTCTAGGTTTCACATTGCTCATCAGACACAGATACCTGGAGAAAGCATCAAACATGAAAGATAGAGATCAAAACAAACAAGCAGAACAAAGCAATTTGGAGGGACTTGTTGACAACTAAAAAAAAAAACCCACATGCATTTAAAAAAAACAAACAAACTATTACTAACATCCCCAGAGAGATAACAGACCATATTGCAAAACTGTGAACAAAATATTAGAAACCAAGGAACATTCAGAAAACAATAAAAAGCTCTTGGAAATTAAAAATATGACACTATATATTAGAAGCCAATAAAAGGGTTAGAGGATGAAGGTGAGGAAATCTCTTGAAAGGCAGAGCAAAACATCCGACGATTTGGACAATAACAAAAGTGTGGGTATTACAGAACCAATCCAACAGTTCCAACATCCAAATACTAAAGTTCCAGAAAAAGAAAGCAGAGAAAATGAAGGGAGAGAATAACCAACAAAACAGGTCAACAAAATTCCCTAGATGTGAAGAATGAGTATTTCCAGAGTGAAACGGCCCACCATGTGCTCAACCAAATAAATGGATAAAAATTAATCCACAGTAAGGTAGATAATGGAGCAATTTTATAATGATCAGACGCTGATCATATCATACAAGTTTGGACAGGGAATTGGGAAAAATTCATACTTAGGAATCAGAATGGCTTTAGCTTTCTCAAAAGTCACACTGGATGCTGGGATGTAATAGAACAGCACCTTCAAAGTAGTAAAGGAAAGTTATTTCCAGTCAAATTCTTCCCTGAGTGTGAGAGTCAATGACGGAAGGTCTTCACGTGCTGACCTGCTGTGAACACTTTCTTAGGAAGCTACTGAAGAAAGTGCACCTCCAAGACAAGGCAGGAAAAAAAAAAAAAGAAGTGAGGATGGAGTTATTGGCAATAGGAGCAGGAATACAGCAGGAGTAAAGCATAATACCCTTCTTGAAGGTAGAGTGAAAGTGGAGGAAGATCCCAGAGGACGGCACAGAGAGAGCACAACACCAGCACAGAGCAAGCCAGCAGCTCTGGGAGAGCTTTCTGTAGGAGGATGAAATTGAAAAAATAACTGAAGCATCTGAATATCTTGAGTAGAGCTTTAGATAATTGGCAAAGTGTTGAGGCTGAATTAGTAATAAAAACATTCAAATGAAGCAAACAAACCATAAACAAGTCAAATATTAGCTTCAGGGAAAACATAATAGTTGTGCAGGAAGGGAAAATAATCATAATTTACTGCATGGTTCAGTTTTGAATAGCATTTACATAGTCAAAATAGTGTAAACATTGAATGTTGATCTAGCCAAAATTAGGATATAACTTTATCGGGAGGATGGGGAAGGTAGGTGGAAGGGATGCCTGTATGAGTGATGGGTGGGGAGTACAGGGAAAGCAAAACCATTAATAGATAATGGTACAGTGGAAAAGTCACAAGTACCAATAATTCAGAAATATGCTTTGCATAATTATAACCAGGTGAAAAGTGTTTGCAACTGGGTGAGAGAAGTTGGAGTCTACACTTGCTCCTATCATATGCCAAAGAACAATTTGATGATTTAAACTATGCACACATAGAACTTGGATAGATTTTTAAAAATATAAAAAAATATACAATGTGATGTCAACACTCCATAGGTTAATTCCAATTTAATGTGATGCCAATAAAAACACCAACAAGATAATTCTAAATTTTATCTGAAAAATGAACAACCAACAATATTAGACAACTCTGAAAATGATGAGCATTACATGGGGTGAAGGCGGGTGTTGGGGGTAGATTAGCTATCTATGATATTCAAGCATACTTTACATTTCAGTAAATAAAACTGTATAATTCCAGTATGCTAGTAGACAAAGGAATACAGTCAAAACTTAGAAGTAGACAAAATTACAGCATGGATTTAGGATATAATAAAGGTGGAATATAAATCAGTAGGAAAAGAGATAAACTAGTAAATAAAGCTGAGTAGCCATATAGGAAAAAAAAAATGCAGCTGGAACTATAGCTCACACAAAGGTAAACTTTAGATGGAGCAAATAATCAAAAGTTTAATGGAAAAGATGAACCTATAAAAATAATAAGAGAGGCTACTATGTATTTATACACTTGGAGAGAAGGAAGCCCAGTGTGATACAAAACCCATAAGCCATAAAAGGAAAGATGGATAACATATATTGAATTAAAATTTTAAAAAAATCTGTGTGGCTAAAATTACTATAAAACTAAGTGATACGGTTTGGCTGTGTCCCCACCCAAATCTCCTCTTGAATTATAGCTCCCATAATCCCCATGTGTCATGGGAGGGACCTGATGGGAAAAAATTGAATCATGGGGGTAGGTTTTTTCCATGCTGTTCTCGTAATTGTGAATAAGTCTCACAAGATCTGATGGTTTTATAAAGGGGCAGTTCCCCTGCACATGCTCTCTTGCCTGCCACAAGGTAAGTTGTGTCTTTGCTCTTCCTCTGCCATGATTGTGAGGTCTCCCAAGCCATGTGGAACTATAAGTAAATTAAGCCTCTTTCCTTTATAAATTACCCAGTCTTGGGTAGGTCTTTATTAGCAGCATAAGAACAGACTAATATACTATGTCAAAAACTTTAAACTGAAAAAAGCATAACTCATAGTTTTCCTAATATAGAAAGAAGTACTACAAATCAGTCAATAAAAAACAAACCTTATTTATTAATAAGCCAACAGAAAAACTGGCACAGGAGATAGTTTCCAGGGGGAAAAAAATACAAGTGACTCATAAACATTTGAAAAGATGGTCAAATTCCAGACACATAAAATGAAATTTTACTGAGATACAATTTTTCACATTTTTGACAGGACAAGTTAAAAATGTATACTTTGTTGTGAGGATGTAGAGGAAACAAGCACTGTTAAGTATTTCTGTAAGAGCTGAGACGTGACACAATCTATGTAGAGAAGATAATTGAACAAATCTATGGAAATTACATCTGCAATTACCTTAGGACAAAGAATTCTACTTCTAAGAATTTTTCCTACTAATATACTCACACTTGCATGAAATAATGTTTATAAGAACAAATGACTGCAAACTACTTATATATCTATTAGCAGGGGACTGTTAAATCCACCAAGTTTCATTCATATCATGAAATCATAGCCATTTTAAAAAGCTCTTTATGTAATCAAGTGACTTCCAAGATATATTGAGCAGTGACTAAAAGAAGGTACTGAACAAGAGGTCTACAGAAGTTATGTGTACACTATAGTCTATTAAGTGTTCAACAGAATTATGTCTAAAATACATGAACATTACTTACTTAAAAATACTTTGTTGCTGAAAAATGCTAAGGATCATCTGAGCCTTCAGCAAGTTGTAATCTTTTTGTTGGTGGAGGGTCATGTCTCGATGTTGCTGGCTGCTGACTGATCAGCGTGCTGGTTGCTGAATGTTGGAGTGGCTGTGGCAGTTTTTAAAAATAAAACAACAGTGAAGTTTGCAGTATCAATGGACTCTTCCTTTCACAGAAGATTACTCTGCAGCATGAGATGCTCTTTGATTGACAGGCTTTTACCCAAATGTAGAACTTCTTTCAAAATTAGAATCAATCCTCTTAAACCATGCCACTACTTTATCAAGTAAGTTTATGTAACTTTCTAAATCCTTTGTTGTCATTTTAACAGTGTTTACAGCATCTTCATCAATAAAAGATTCCATCTCAAGAAACCACTTTCTTTGCTTGTCCATAAGAAGCAATTCCTCATTTGTTAAAATTTTATCATGAGATTGCATCAATTCAGCTATATCTTCAGGCTTCATATCTAATTCTATTTATTTTGCTATTTCCACCACATGTGGAACGACTTCTTCCATTGAAGTCTTGAACCCCTCGAAGTCATCTGTGAGGGTTAGAGTCAACTTCTCCCACACTCCTGTTATTATTAATATCTTGACATTCTCATGAATCATGAATGTCCTTAATGGCATCTAGAATGGCGAATCCTTTCCTGAAGGTTTCCCATTTACTTTGCCCATATCCATCAGAGGAATCAATATCTACGGCAGCCGTAGCCTTACAAAATGTATTTCTTAAATAAGACCCAAAAGTCAAAATGACTTCTTGATCCATGGCCTGTAGAATGGATATTGTGTTAGCAGGCATGAAAACAACGTTAATCTTTTTGTACATCTCCATTAGAGCTCTTGAATTACCATGTACATTGTCCATGGGCAGTAATATTTAGAAATAAATCTTTTATTTCTGAGGAGTTGGTCTCAATAGTGGGCTTAAAATCTTCAGTAAACCCTGCTGTAAACAAATGTGCTGTCATCCAGGCTTTGTTGTTCCATTTACAGAGCACAGGCAGGGTAGATTTAGCGTAATGTTTAAGAGTCCCAGGATTTTTGGAATGGTAAATAAGCACAGTCTTCAACTCAGAGTCACCAGTTGCATTAGCCCCTCACTAGAGAGCAAGTCTGTCCATTGAGGCTTTGAAGCCAGAAATTTGTTTCTCTCTAGCTACGAAAGTCCTAGATGGCATCTTCTTCCAATTTAAGACTTTTGTCTACACTAAAAATCATCTGTTTAGTCTAGCCACCTTCATCAATGATCTTAGCTACACATGCGGAATAACTTGCTACAGCTTCTGCATAAGCACTGGCTGCTTCACCTTACACTTCTGTTACGAAGAAAACTTATTTCCTTAAACCTGATGAACCAAGCTCTGCTGGCTCTAAAATTTTCTTCTGCTACTTCCTCACCTCTCTCAGCCTTTATGGAATTGAAGAGAGTTAGGACCTTGCTTTGGATTAGGCTTCGGCTTAAGGGAATGCTGCGGCTGGTTTGATCTTCTGTCTAGACCACTCAAACTCTCTATGTATCAGCAATATGACTGTTTCACTCCTGTTGTCTGGAGCATATCACAGATATGTAAGAAAACCCACTGTATGCTAGACTTTGGGTAGAGGGGACATTTATTGTCTCAGCACTTGGGAGACTTTCCACTCCTCTCTCAGGAGAGAGCACAGAGAGTAGCCTGGCTGTTTATGTGAGAATGCAGGCACCAAAAGCCTAGTAAGCAAGTAGGATCACATGGTCTTGCACTCAAGTCTTGTGTAAGCTATACATTCCCGAGCTTTTAAGAATAACAGACGTGGGTCTTCTTTTTTTATTTAAAAACATTTTTATTCTTAAGAGAGACAAGGTCTCATTATGTTGCCCAGGCTGGTCTCGAACTTCTGAGCTCTAGTGATCCTCCTGCCTCAACCTGCCAAAGTGCTAGGCTACTGGTGTGAGCCAGTGTGTCTGACCCAGACATGGGTCTTCTATGGCTGTACACTCCCCAGCTTCGCCTTTAGATCCAAGGCCTGGGCAGAAAACTAGCAGTGCTGTGAAGGAACATACGGCCAGACACCAAGCCAAGTGCCTCAGGGCTCTGTTTTCCTTCCTGGCTTGCCCATGCACATTTAACTTCTGCCACTTTAGACCTGCCTGGATCCTCAGACCAGGCCCCGTTAAGGTCATACCCTTATCTATCCACCTGTGCTGGCAAAGTAAACTCTGCTGGACTTTTACCTTGGAATTCCGTAGTACCGGTCAAGCCACACACCTTTTCCCATGCTTCTTATATGTGTGAAACAATTCTCAGTTACCTGGCAAACAGGAGTTTTTAATCCAGGGGTTCATCAAACCACCCTAGTAGGATTCTGCAAGTCCAGCTAGAAGCAGCCAGAGCCAACTGACAGCAGTGTGTGCAGCCCTCCACACAAACGGCCATTTGCCTGCCACCAAAAGCCACTTTTTGCACTCAATGCACACCCACCCTGGCGAGATTCTTTTTTTCCCAGGTACCATTTTGCTCAACCCACACTTTCAATTCCCCAGCCTATCCTGAGGAAACAAACCTAGGCTTTACTCCCCTACCCAGAAAGAGTCTTCTCTTCCTACTCAAACTGAAACACAATGATTTATATCCACATCACATGTTTAATAAAAGAGAACCAATCTTGATTGAAAATCTTTTGAGAAGTGGTCAGCACTCATACAGTTGGTTGAAGGCACTTGGGCTGGGTCTGGTTAAATCTCTCTTCTGGGTTTGACCCTAGGGCAGTTCACATGGAGCTGGCAATGAAAGACTCCCAAAGGCTGTTAGGCCATCTTCACTCACAGAAGTTAGCAACAAGGTCCACAAGAATAGCAACAAGTTAGGAGAAATTAAATGCATCTGTATGTTTCTAAGTGTGTGTCTTCATTTCCTGTTTTAGATATTGTTTATATCTCAGACATTTATATGTATATGTGTTTTTTTCTATATTAGTTTAAATATCTATATCTATAAATAGTTATACATAATATTTCTTACATCTCTTTCAATACATACAAATACATGTATACCTAGGTAAATATTCCTGGTGTATTTGTGTGCTCATTAGAGTAGCACTTTTAATTTTCTTCAAGAACTTTCCATTTGCACTGATAAAAGAAAATCTTCAGCCAAATTAAATTTAAAGGTGTTTAATTGAGCAATGAACGATTCACAAATCGGGCAAACCCCAGAATTACAGCAGATTCACAGAGACTCCAGCGCAGCCACATGGTGGAAGAAGATTTATAAACAAAAAAAAGGGGGAAATAATGTACAGAAATTGAAAGTGAGGTACAGAATGGCTGGATTGGTTACAGCTTGGCGTATGCATTATTTGAACGCAGTTTGAACACTCAGCAGTGTATGATTGGTTGAAGTACGGCCACTGGGATTGGCCAAGACTTAGCTATTGTTACAGCTGCATACTACTAGTTAGGTTTTCAATTTTGTCCACCTATTAAGCTAGGTTACACTTCATCCAAAAAGACTCAAGAGGCTGAGGCAGGAGAATGGCGTGGACCCGGGAGGCGGAGCTTGCCATGAGCCAAGATTGCACCACTGCACTCCAGCCTGGGGGACAGAGGGATCGACTCCATCTCAAAAAAAAAAAAAAGAAAAAAAAAAAAAAAAAAACAAGAAAGAAAGAGAAAGAAATACGGAGTCCTTCTCAGGCCATATTTAGTTTCCTTTAACAGTGTTTCCAACTTAACTAACTGCTTTGTGTAAGAGGTCCAGCTTTGTGCCTGTCTTGGCTTTCAGCATGCCTTCCTCACTAAGCTTAATCATGTCCAGCTTTGGATTTAAAGTGAGAGACCTGTGACTCTTCCTTTCACTTGAACACTTAGAAGCCATCGTAGGGTAATTAATTGGCCTAATTTCAATATTTTTTTGCTTCAGGGAGTATGGGGGCCCAGGAGAGGGAGAATGACAGGAGAATGGATGGTCAGTGGACAGTCAGAACACATACAACATTTACCCACTACGTTTGCTCATTGCTAGAAAGGCAACGTTTGTGCATCCCCAAACAATTACAACATCAAGGATCACTTATTACATATCACTGCCATAGATCTAATAGTAATGAAAACGTTTGAAATATTAAGAGAATTACTGAAACGTAACACAGAGACATAAAGTGAGCACATGCTGTTAAAAAAAATAGTGCCTTATAGACTTGCTCGATTCAGGGTTGCCACAAACCTTCAATTTGTAAAAACATACAATATCTATAAAGCTCAATAAAGCAAAGTACAATAAAATGAGGTATGCCTGTATACTCTTTTGTGTGTTTTGAATTTTGAGCCTCAGAACTCTAACACTTATTTAGAAAATTACATGTTAAATTAGCAAAAAACTTTTAAAGATGCTTCCTAAGAAGCTCTACAGTAAGTGAAAAGTTCAGAAAAGTGGAAACTTGCTAACATGGACACCAAGAAATACTAAAATTATTTTCTATATCCTTGTAAGTTATCTCTTTCCTTAATTAGTCTGAGTGACATTAACTTTCTATATGTATATGTGATAGAAACACCGTAAAATGAAAAAAAAAAACCATTATTATTTAGAGACTTTACAGTCACAGAAGGGAATAGATGCATTATTTTCAAATGAGGAAATATTTTTGTTAATAGAAAAGCAAGTCGAGTCTTAGAATAAAAATCACATCATTAATTGACAGATAAAAGACTGATAAAGTTCAACCTCTACTTTTGATTAAAATCTTTAAGCAAGCTAAGAATAAAAGATAACATTCTTAACTTGTTAAAGGTTATACCTAAAACCTACAGTAAATAGTATACATTTTTGAGAAACTGTAGAAATATTCCCTTTAATATTAAAGAAAACACAAAGGTCCCTATATCCCAGGTTCTGCTTATCAAAGAAAGAGAAAAGGATCAGAATGAGGTGTAAATATTAGAAAGGAAGACATATAATTGTCATTGTTTGCAGATAATACAATCATATATACAGAGAATGCCACACAGTCAACAAACTATTAGAATCAATAAGTTTTACTAGGTAGCTAGATATAATATCAACTCCAGAAAATCAATAGCATTTTTCTACACCATCAATAAGTAACTAAAAAACACAGTTAAAAGAGATACCATATACTATGATAACGAAAACTATAATATGTTTAAGAATCAACAATCAAGAACTCCTAAGACCTATATGAAGACAACTTTTTAAAAAATCTGATAAGGTAATGGACATGAAAAAACTCAACAAATCCAGGCATTCTATGATCTTGGATAGGATACAGTGATATAACAAATGTGCTATATTATTATTAAATTAATTTACAAACTCAATGCAATCTTGTAAAAATTCTAATTGGACTCCTATAAGAACTAGATAAACTTAGCTTAAAATTTATAAGAAAGAATAAAAATCCATGACTAGCTAAGATGAAGGATGGTGACTTGCCCAATCCAATACTGAAACAGAACAAAAGGCACAGTAATAGTGGAATTGAATAATGAGCTCTGAGAAAGGCCAATGAAAATATAAAAATATATCATGTAATAAATGTTAAATTGCACATCAATAAAAAAGTGATGGACAGATTTGTAGATATGTTGGAAATACTGGATCATCCTATGGAAAAAAATAAAACATGCAAAGATAGATTTCAAATGGATCAAATAACAAAACATAAAAACTGAAACTATAAAGTTATTAAGAGAAAATATAGAAGACTATACTTGTGACTTAAGGGTGGCGGACTTAAGACTTGAAAGACACACATCATAAATCAAAGCACTGAGGAATTTTATTATATAAAAATTATGGATGTATATTCAGTAAAATAAACGGAACACAGATTGGGAAAAGATACTTGTGATGTCTTAAATCGACAACCGAATAATATCCAGGATATAAATGCAACCCGTGAAAATTTAACAGAAAACACAGGAACCCTTTCTCCAAGAAACGCGCAGGTGTTATGTGAACAGACAATAAAGAAGAGGGAAGGCAAAATATTAAGGAGCATTGGATTGATGCTCAAACTCATTAGTTATCAGAGAAATGAAGATGAACACAATGTACAGTCATTTACACTGAATAGGTTGGCAGAGAAATAAGAAAGCTAGGTAGTGCTACTCCAGGGCAGAGCTGGGGAGCTCTAGAAACTCACCTGCAGCTCGGGAGCATGGACTAGTGCAGGCATTTTGCAAAACAATCTGTTATACTTAGTCCAACTAATCTAATCTAAAACCAGACATTCAACTCCAATTTATAGTCCAGAGAACTTCTCACAGAGCCCTCTGGGTGAAAGTGTATCAGAACGTCATAGGCAGTAGCGGTGATTTGGAGACAGTCTGCTCACCGATTACGGGGTAATGGATAACAAAAGTGTAGACTATGATGCAAAGCTTAGAAGTAATGTGTGAAATGTACATACAGTAATCTGGATGGAAGTTAAAAAAATAGTACTGATTGAAAAAAAAAAGGATGAAGTAGAATGAGTGATAAATGATTTATCCGTGTACATTTAAAATACTCAGATTAACAAAGTAAATTTTTCCTGAACACAAACAAAGCAGTGTAAATTAAATGCATTAAATGGGCAGTGGGGTTGGGGAGGGACATGGGAGCAGAGAAGAAGGAGATAAGAGGGTTACTCAATAAAAGAAACAAGCAGGAGTGCTTTGTGTACCAATGTGATTGAATGCTATAAACTGTGGCCCATCATTAACTCAATTACCTGCACTAGAGATCAACAGAAAAGTCAGGTTCATCTCACCTCCATGAAATAAATCTTGGAGAACTATCCATGTGAAGAGGCACCTGTTTATTCATCTGCTTAGAGCCATGTGTAAACACATGCCCCTCAGTGGCAAACCCTCACCACAGCTGGTGAATGGGAGGGGAAGGTTGTGGTTTATGTGATGCGCAGTCTCTAGTAGCCAGCTGCGACAACACTGCCTTATTTCCCATTGATCAGACACACCTAGGGCATCTCAACACTACTGTGGAAAATCGTGGTAGTGGGTCAAGAAAATCTCCAGGGCAGATACCTACTTTGATTTATTTCTATCTCAAAAATTAATGGAATAAATACTTTAAAACTTTGCCAAAACTGCTTAGACAAAGACCAGACTGCTTGTTTCAAATTGAAAATGGGCATGAACTGTGAATGGCTTGAGATTTTGTAATTTTTAGGGAGACTGTGGGCTAATTTGCAATTGAAAAATCACGAGAGCCATTTATAGAATGACCACTCTGTAGTGAATAGCTATTGTTTTGTCTTCTGTACGCCCCTTGCTTTTGTGAATTGTCACTCTCCTCCATGTTATCCTGATAGGTTGCCAATCACCTCCCCAACTTTCTTGCCATAGGGGTACGTATGTGACTTCAGGAAGGACAGTGAGAGCCTGCCATTAAAGACTAGAAGTATCTCCAGACTACCATTCCAATTTCTTGAAGGGACTCACTAGCAAATGAAAATAACAAAGAGAAAAGCAGTGATGTGAGTGGGAAGGGAAAGGGGAGAGAGGGAGAGAGGGAGGAAATGAAGATAGACATAAGGCAAATGCCACCCCTGAGCTTTTAAATTATATGAACCATGAAATTATTCTTTGGATTAGGGGTTTTTTTTAGTTGAGTTTCTATCAGTTGAATCCAATAGAATAGATATCCCACCTGAAAACACACAACCAGTGAATAGCAGACCTAGTTGCATTCTTGATCAAAGCCAAGTTACCCCCTATTAACCCATGGTATCTCTTGCCTAGACACAAATTCCGACTGGTACAAAGGAACCACTTTGGCTCCTGGCACAGACATTTATTGCATTGTGGGGCTAAGCTGCATCCTTTATAGGTAGATCTAAGTTTTAGAAATTGCTCAAGATTACACCTGTGGAAAAAAAGAGAAAACCCAGATTACATCTGTGGAATAAAACCGAAAGCCCTTCCAGAAAACACTGGAAGGAAATAAGCATGATGCACTATGTATCTATCATACACTTGGTTTTGAAAGCATTTCTCAGTGTGTCTAAGTCTGATTTGAGCCATGGCCTCCTCATTACCACAAGTAAATTGCCACCAAAGGAGGCTTCTTTGAAAAGATACAGGGCACAGAATGTGGTCATTGGAATTGGACTCGATTCTCCCCTTACTGTGTGTATAACTAGGTAATGTACTTAACCTCTCTATGCTTCAGGGGCCTGGTGTATAAATTGGGGATAATGATACCTTCTTCATACATTGTTTTTCATAGATGAAAGGTAATCAAACACATAAAACATCTGGAAGAATTCTTGCACATTGTTGACCCTCAACAAATTATATATCTCTTTATATAAGGCGTATGTTTTATGGATTTATGCATATTAGACGTTTTAAGGCATTAATCCTGGTGTATTGATTAAAACATCTGCCTTGTTACTCTATCATCATACCCTGCAAAGAGCTGGGCCACTCCCATTTCATACACTTCCCCGTGGGCTCATTCTTTTAGAAATAGTCATCAGGCACACACAAAAAGCAATTTAAATGGTTCATCTTTCCTCTTTTCATCCATAGACAAATTTCAATAATTATCTTAGTCAACCCATTAATTAGTCTAAATTTGCCCAAGCATAATTGATGCTGCCTACACTATTTTCTATAAAAATTTGAAATGGATGGCTAAACAGAGATTTTTTTTGTTTGTTTGACTAAGTGCATTTTCCCCCTATGCAAAATGTGTTAGTCAATGCTTATCTGGTGTAATAAGCTTAGCTTTTAGTGTTCGTGTCTACATCTGTGATAGAAAGAAGTTTGAATCTCTAAGTTCAAATTATGCATTGGCAATTTCTAGCTTGTTGACTTATGGTCTGCCCCTTGAACTCTCTGAGAAAACCTGTGGCCTTACTTGTTGAATGGGGGTCTGGCTGACTAGCCCTGCCTTCTGGAACCCTTCACATACCTAGGTTTTCCCAGATAAACATTGGTATGACTACTATACCCACATCCTTGAGTACTTTGTTTTCCTGGACCTTCCCCATTCCTTGCTTGTTTGTTTTCCCTAGGGTTCCATTCATTCTTAATCCCTTTCTACTATTTAGCAATTCCTGGATAATCTGACTGATCTCAAACTTTCATTACCACCTATACATGAAGGGGATGCTTCTCTTATGTTACCATCAGTCTATAACACCAACTTTGCTGTGCATCATTCTTTTCTAACCTCTAGAGAATTCTTTTCAACAGGTGCTGTGTTCCTCACAGAAACTATTAAGGGAATAAATATAGGGAAACCTACAACAGCATAAAAGCCTCAAGGTTTGTTGCTGGACTCATGATGAAGATGAGACCAGATGAAGGAATACATGAAAGGAAAAACTTTCAAACCAGCTTCTTGAGCAATTTCAGATACCCTGGGAATCAGATATAGGCAAACAATACCTCCTTAACCTGAATTGGGAAGAGAGATGGCAGATGCCACTGAAGACACATATGAAGCACAGAGCAAAACATCCAGAAGCAAACACAAACGTAAATAAAAATTCAGAATCTAAAGACCTATCAATGCAGCAGAACAATGTTACATTATTCAATAGTCCTGCCATAATGGGTTAAGTGTGTGAAAAATATCCAATCTTATCCCAAAATAAATGCTAGATGAAATAAAGCTCTCAGTGTAGCAGAAAAGCAAACAAAAATGACACCACAATTTAGATGAATATAAAATTTTTTGCACGAAAATGTTTTTACAATACATTGAAACCAAAACCATTAAAAATAAATACATTTAATCACATAAAGGATCATATTTTCTCATGATCCTAGGCCATCAACACATTCAAAGGCACATGTCTAAATTGGAAAATATTTGCCATGCATAGAACCAACCAAGATTAATGCTGTTAATACATAAACTGTTCTTACAAATCAATGAGAAAACTAATGAGTATCCCCAAAGAAAAATGTACAAGGGAAGTAAATTCGTAGTTTAGAAAAGAAGAAATACAAGTAGCCAGGAAGCATGAACAACGGTTCCACTTTGGGTATCAAAGAAATGAAAATTAAAACAATAAGATTTTTGATATATGATGTTTTTATTCATTAAAATGAAAAAACAGTCTCAGGTACTGGCAGGCAAGGGCAATAAGAACCGCCTTGAGTAGTGGTACAGTCAATTTTAGAGGTCAGCCTGGCCCTTTTTAGTCTATATCTCTATTCTACATCTAAAATTTCAAAATGTCAATAAGTTTTCACTTGGCAACTCTACTTCTAGGAATTTACCTGAAAGAATCATGTGAATTTGCAATGATGCATGTACAACAATGCTCTCTGAGATGGTATAATAATGGAAAATTGGAAGTAGCATAAAATTCAATGATAGGCTAGCTCAAATAAAATCTCTTCCCAAAAGAGTTCTTTAAATTTATTTCTTCTTCCTCACTATGTGCCATTCTGTGCCAAACACACACCAGTCTTTCTTCTCCACACATTTTTCCTTTCTTTCTCCCACATACGCATTTACTTTCTCTCAACCCATTTTCACTCTCTCTCACTTTTACCTTCTATCTCCCCCTTCCACTCACATTTACTTTCCTTCTTACTGACCATTTTTCTTTTCTCTAAGCCATTTTTGCTTTTCCTCTCATGCATGCTGTCTTCCTTCCTCCCTTCCCCCAACCCTTTTTCTTTTTCTCTGTCACTGACTTTTACCTTCTCTCTTATATCCATCCATGTTTACTTCATTCTCACAGTTAATAGTTTTACATTCTCTCTCTTGCAGTTTCATTTTCTTTCTTACACATACTTTTACTTGACCTCTCTCCCCCACACTTTCACTTTCTCTCCCACACCGTGACTTTTACACACACCTTTTTATTTTTGTTCTCACTCAGTTTTCCTCTGTAACCCAGAGAAGAGGGTGAAATGGCCAGATTAGAGTTTATCCAGTCACGGGGCAGCCAGGACTGGGTTGAGACCTGAAGCAGGAGGCTGTTGCAGTATTCCAGGACGGAGCTTAGTTTTTTCTACCAAGCAGCAGTAGCAGGATGGAGGGGAAAACTGTGGATGCAGAAGACATTTCTAAGGTGGAGCTGATGGGTCTGAGCAACCGTTTGGTGAATGAATGGTAGCATCTAAGATGATGTCAAAGTTTCTGGCAGGGACAGCAGAGTAGAAAATGTCACCAAGGCCACAGAAAGTGGTAAAAGGAAAAGGCCTGGGTGTTTCTTGATCCTAGAGCACCTATATCTAAGGCAATATAATCTTTGCAGGATTTTCAGACAAAAAAAAAAAAAAAAAAAAAACGTTCTTAGGAGAAGAGAAAAGAGTCCGTAATTGCCTACAGAGAGTCCTTGAATTTTGTTTCTTCAACTGAGCAATTCTCCCTCTTGTATGCCACTCAGGGGCATCCCTAAAATATTTTTACTCCAATGTCTATAATACTAATCTGTATGTCTTTGTGTATCCAAAAAGCACTTGTACCCCCAAACCTACTGAAATTCTTAAAAAAAAATTCTGTAAAACTTAAGCTTCGTGCATTAATGGATTTTTTAAAATAGAGCTATCACAGGATAACAAATTTTGCCCACCACTAGCTAAATGCTGGCTGCATCATCTCTTTGCACAATGTCATTGACACAATTATATCCCCAAAGGGCTTGCAGACTCTGTGAGGGCAGGGAGGCTGTCCTCACTGCTCAGCACAGGTCCCAATTGCCTACAAGAGTAACAGCCTCTTAGTGGGTACTCAGGAAATATGCTGGGATGAATAAATATTTAAAATCTTTCTCATGTTGTCAGTCATTATTGTTCTGTAAAAACGGAAAACTGAAGTGAAATTATGGAACCACTCGCATTTTTGATGATAAGTGCAGGCCCATAAACCCGAGGCAATGATGGAAATCATTAAGCATCATTGGAAGTGGTACATTTTCAGTTTCAATTGGATGCTTATTGGACTTAAGCTGGTCAAATTTGTGCTCAACTGTCAATGAAAAGAACAAAATTAAAGATATATTGAATGTTGGAAACAGAGCTTTGAAGATTTTATGTAAAAGGTGAGGCAAGTTGGGGAGTTATTATTTTTTAGATTTCTTGAAGCAAACCTCCTCACTCCCTACCACAAAAAGAAAACCTAAGTCAACCGTTCCAACACAGACATTTGACTTTTATGCAATTTTTCAGGAAAGTATTGTGTTATGGAGTAGGAGCTGCCTGTCCCCATTGCTTATCCTAGTATTTCATCTACAGAGACAGGTGAATTCTTGTCAGCAGATCAGATTGTGGGAGGTGACAGACAGTCCAGCTCTCCAATGTGACCTTCAGAATAATTCAGAGCATTGCTGCTACACTCCTGGGGACAGATGGAAATCTAATGGGTACAGAATGCTCTGGGCCTGGAAGGAAGGATTTAATGCTCAGAGAGGCACCTGGTACATCATCCATTGTTTATCTTCATGTAAAAGATTGTTTAATTAATCAACTCAAAGTATTCATGCTACTTTCCCAGGGTCTGAGGATACAGTCATAGAAACACTGATAAAAATCCCTGCCCTCATGGAGCTGACAGTCTAGGGCGGCCAGGTGCAGATAGAAAATTTAAAAACTAAATAAGTAAACCATACAGAACGATAATAGAACATGATGAGTACGAGACAAAAATAAAGCAGCAATCACGGCAGGCAGTTTAGGTGTTGCTAGCAAGCAACTACAACTCTCAATAGGGAAGTCAGGGAAGTTGTGCTAGGATGTGTTATTGTTCAATATCCATTATTTCTTCCACTCCAAGATGACTATGCATCCCGGCATCCCGGACACTGCCACGTAACTTGTAGTCCTTCCCCGCTGGCTGAGGAGACCTCCTTGCCCCAGAGACATGAGGTTTACCATATGACTTGTTTTGACCAATGGAATATGGGCAGGTATTGCTGTACAGAATATCTAAAGGAATGTACCTGTGTCACTTAGCTCAATCTCTTATGTCTATCGTCTACCATGAAAATGAAATGTCCTAGACAAGGGCTGGTCCTCCCACCTGCTTGTGGAATGAGAAAACATGTGGCGAGAGCCACGCCTCCAGCAAGCCCACACCTAGGAGGGACGTGAGCAAGGAAAAAACAAGTTTGTCATGTAAGCCAATGATAGGATTTTTCTGTTACCACCATAAAGCCGATTAATATAAAAAAGCCTTTCTAAGAGGTGACATTTATGCCAAGACTGGAAAGAGATAAGATGATAAAACTGAGGCCCAGAGAAGTGATGTAACTCTCTCAAGGCACACATCTATTAAGCGACAAAGACTCTATTGAAAATCTTTCTCTCTGCGTTTGTTCACACTATCTCCTCAGGCAGGGACTTGCCTAGCTCAGATCACAAAACCCACAGGGTCAGCAATATTTTCCCATCCTGGCCAATTGTATGTACAGCCTCTATCCTTAAGTTACTTGAGGCACATGGCCCTCTCCTGCAACTGAAGAGAAGTGTGACTGAGTCTGCAGCTGAATTCTTCCATCTCCTTCTCATCTTTTACATCTCACTAGAACCCTGCAATTAGCTTGTGAGACAGGGCAGGATGGTGAATATCAACATCTCATATTTACAAATGAGAACACTCAGGCTGGGAGCTAAGCGACTTCCTTAAAATCATGAAGTAAGTGGATATTGGCGGTGGAAACCCCACCTTCCTGAAACCAAGAATATCACTGCATCACTTGAATTTGTATATACTTGAGTATTTGAGCATCAATTCGCTATCCCTATATATATATCCCTATCTATAATAGATAGATGAAGAAATCAAAGCTCAGAGACATGAAGTAACTCTCAGAAGTTCTCACAACTTAGAAGAGCAGATTAGAATCAAAGATTTTTCTCACTCCAGAACCTGTGCATGGTATGAGCCCTGTCCTCTTTGTGACTTTCTATGAGGATGCAGAATGATGGCTGTTGGCCACGAAACACATTGCACAAAGTTGTTAGTTTAAAGAAGTTCAATGAACATTATTGCTTAGTCAATTCATCCTTAACTGAGTGACATTGCTGGTGCCCAGGGAGAGCCAGATTCAATGTTCATGAGGAAGCTGCATATCATGATGTGCCTTCAATCAGAAAGAGCTACTCCGCACCAGGGTCTGAGACCACCACCAGCCAAATGTCTAGGGGAATAACAGTGAGCCCTCTCACTGTTATTCCCTATGTGTGTCTCTCTCCCCTGCACTTTTGCTTTGCTAGACACTTTTCGCTATTGGGAAAGACTAACATCCTATACATACAGAAGGCAACCCAGTGTGGCAGAGGCAGGATGGTTAGGGTTGGAAGTTCAGCTCTTCCATGGAAAGGCTGTATGGCCTTAAGCAATGACCTCAAAGGCTTGTTTTGTGGGCTCACCCCACAACTCATTCATTGATTCCTTCATTCACTTATTTAAATGTATATTAAGTACTCATTATATATCAGTTATTATTCTAGACCCTAGGAATACAGCAATAGCAACCAGACAGTCTGCTCCACGAATACCTACAAACCCTTACCACTGTTTCACTCTAAATGTACAGAATGGCTACTCTGCTCCTACCCCTTGCTCTGCAAAAAGGGCCTCTGCAACTAGCACAGTAGTCCCCCAGATCACAGGAGGTCTCAGAGCCAGAGACAGGTCATGGGCAGGTAGAATTCCCCTAGAATCTCCATCCCTCTGCTAATACAAGTAAAACTGACTCATAACCCCACCTTTCATGACACCCTTGGGCAGCCCAGCCCAGACAACTCTGCTACCAGAGGTCAAACTATTAGCCCTTCTCACCATTTTTTTAATGTTTCCGGGTGAGTAGAAGAGCAAATGGATCCAGACAATCAATAGCTAGGGGACAGAAAGTCATTGTGGAGTAGCAACTTTTGCTTGTATAAAATTGTAAAAACAAAAACAAACTATCAAGCAAAAATAGACATACGAAGAAAATGGTTGAGTTGCCTATGTAGAGAAAAACTGGAAATGTGTACCTCACCTTTGCTTCCTTTACCTGGATAAGCCCCATAGCCCAGCTCCAATGTTGAAATTCTCAGGAAGGCTGGAACAGCCATTCCCCTGACCCATGAGACCTTGCCCCTGGCCAACCCATTGGGCAATTACAAATAGAAATATTCTTTCAGTTAAATGAATGAATTACTTGTTTAACTGAAAGGTAGTTAGTATTGTCACTGTTGGTGTTTGTTTTAAACTTTTACGTTCAGGGGTATAAGTACAGGTTTGTTATATAGATAAACTTGTGTCATGGGGGTTTGTTGTAGAGACCCCTGGTGTTCATCACTCAGGTATTAAACCTAGTACCCTTTAGATATTTTTCCTGATCATCTCCCTTCTCCCACCTTCCACCCTCTGAAAGGCCCCAGTGTGTGTTGTTCCCCTCTATGTGTCCATGTGTTCTCATCATTTACCTCCCACTTATAAGTGACAACACACAGTATTTGGTTTTCTCTTCCAGCGTTAGTTTTCTAAGTTTAATGGCCTTCAGCTCCATCCACGTCCCTGAAAAAGACATGATTTCATTCTTTTGTATGGTACATGTACCATGTTTTCTTTATCCAGTCTACCATTGTTGGGCATTTAGGTTGACTCCATGTTTTTGCTATCGTGAATAGTGCTGCAATGAACATACACATGTATGTGTGTTTATAATACAATGATTTATATTCCTTTGAGTATAACCGTAATGGGGCTGCTGGGTCTAATGGTATTTCTGTTTTTAGGTCTTTGAGGAATTGCCACAAAAAGTAATCTCATATACTGTTGGTGGGAGTGTGTATTATTAGCCCAGTCACTGCTGATCTTGACAAACCCATAAAGAAGAAAATGGACTCACACGGCACAGAGGGGTATCTCAAACCCAACTCTACTAATCTCAAACCCAACTCACCCTCATGGATTTTCCGATTCCCATCAGTACCGGCTTAGAGTTACTCTTCTGAGGAATATTGCACTGATGTAACCACCTACAATACAGCCACGTGCATTTACCTTAAAGTGTTGCTCCATGCCAGCTTGCGGCTGATGCAAAGCTAGCTGGCCAGAAATAGGATCCTTGGGATTCACGCCGGCTTGGGGCTCAACATCCCTAAGACTCTGAACAGAATTCTCCATGTGAAGGAGTTGGACACACTGTGACCAAGACGGAAGCTTTCATGTGTCGACTGGATGGTCCCCATCAAAGCTGTGTGAGTTTTCTGGGTGAACTCCATGAGGACAAACACCCCAAAATGAGGCCAAAGGCCAGATGTTCCTGCACGGTCTTTCCACAGTCCTAATAATATCCTTAGTGCTTATTATGAACTATGGGTGATTATGCTGATGGAATAGAACATTGTAGAGGCTTAAATCTATATAAATTTCTGCAAAATTTTGCCCTTTGAGCAGGATTTAATGTTTAATTCCATGCTGCCTGATCTGTGATGTATACAAGGATTCCAAGTTATACCATTCACGTGAAAATCTGCAAACCACCCTGGAATTTGTCTTCATCGTCTTTCTTTTTGTGGCCCCAGAGACCATAGTTACAGGGAAGCAAGGCTAGATGGGGGAAGCTTCTGGTCTTAGCAACATATGTAACTTATGCAAAGCAGCTAGTAGAGTCCTGGCACCCACTAGGTGAGCAGCAAACCTGTTTTCTTGTCTCTATGCCATACTTTTGTTTTCCAAGAAGTTCATTTGATAGATTTCTAATATATTCCAAGTTTCTGCCTCACGATGTCTAAAGGCATGCCATTACTATTAAAGGAGGGACAGTAAGTGACCAGCAAGAGAATGAAATGATTAATCTAGAGTCTACAGGGCACGGCATGACATTATAGTCTCTTCCATTGATGCTCTTTGACCCCTGACTTGAAGAAGCTGGGCTCTGAGAAGGAAGAACAACTTGGTCTCCAAACATCTCTGCTGATGCTATTCTGAATGCAAAGAAATGTCAAAGCTGAAATAACCATAATGCAATTGTACTTAGCCTGTTTGCTGAAATATCAGTCATTGCTTTGCACAGCAATTCCATTTTTAAAGTTCATTGTGCTAGAAAAATGTTGCAGCTCCTTAATTCTTACGTTCTCATCCAAGCCGGGTGGGAGGTGAGAAGTTTTTGAACTGTATGAAAATCCATATTTCAGCAGCATTACGGAGCTCTCTTTCAGCATCCTGCACATTTTCTCTTCCCTGAACCCAGAGAAATCTCCCACTTCCATGGCCTGCCCTCATTTTGACAGCAAACATTAAAAGAGCATCAGCAGAAGCACAGATGAAAAAAGAACAACACAGGGTTGCTGAGCACCCATCCTGTTGTCTGAGGAGGACCAGGCTCACTGGGAACTCTGGGTTGAGTCTGGTTCGCTCAACCTCTAAGGGTATCAATGACTGATGTTCTGGAAGCCGACTTCTACAGGTTGCCTCAATGGGCTCTTGGTTTCGAACTTCTGGTTATATTCAGCCAATAGGAGGTACAGGCATGGGACTGGAGAATAGGAGAATGGAGAGGTTGGGCAGTGATTCTCTCCCTGCTTTTCCATGGTTTGTACAGTGGCTACATTCTCCTACAGCAGCATTTCTCAACCTCAGTTCTATTGGTATTTGAGGCCAAACAACTGTTTGTGATGGAGGGTCATCTTGTCTTGTGTGTTGTTGGCTATTTCAAAGCATTCCTGGCATCTACTCACTGTGTGCCAGTAGCACACTCGCCAGGTTGTGACCAAAATGTGACCAAAAATGTCCTCTGGGGGAATATTGCCAATTTCTCATAGGGAGCAAAATTGCCTCAGGGTACATCTCTATAGACGGCCCTTTCATTTAATTCCCACTACTAACCCATTCACAATGCTCTCTGCAAGTAGCTGGGACCCCAAGGTAAGTGAATACTAGTATATGTGGTCCTCAATCTGGATTCTCTTTGTATGTAATTGGAGGTGCTGTGTCCTTTAGCAGACTGCAAGCCTTCTGAGGGCAGTGACTAGGGCTCCTGCATAAAGCACACCCCACCCAGGAGGCTTCAAGCACAATGTGGCCACTGGAAGGAAACACTTCTAGGTGCTGCTAGAATCCCAGGGGCTTTAGTGAAACTCTCTCTCTCCTGGATTCCTCCTCAGTGGAAGCAGAATACACAGGGACAGTGCTCCCTCCACTCTCCACCCCCAGCCTCTTTCTATAATGACTCTTCATGTCTGTGGGCTACTTCCTCCTGGGGAACAGAAGGTCTAGGAGGCCTCTGAATTGGCACCAGCGCCCTGTGGTTAACTTGTGGCTGGCAGCAAAAGCTGCTGGTCCCTAGGATGCAGCAATCACCTCTAAATGAGGTCTGCCTTTGCTACATTTAAGGACTGTAACAATTGCTTTTTCTCCCTTGGAAATATAACCTTAGAGATGAACCGCTCTTGATTCAGTAAACGTCTGTGCCAGTTTCCTTAGAGGCTACCATGAGAAGGTACTGGCCTCCTTCCACAAACTCAAGAGGAAAGCACAAACCTGCAATCACTGCCCATTTTCCTATGAGGCCAAGGGCAGAGGCTGGGCCGGGACTCTAGAAGGCAGCAGGGAGGTGTGTTGGGTCTGAGTTGTTTCTGGATTGCAAGTGTCATTGATGCATATTTAATACCAACGACACTGCTCTGCTGTCACTATCAGTGCCCCATGCAAGCCTTGGGGACATCTTAAGGAAAAAACTGGCACAAATGATCCCATAGGTGTGTCCCTGTGAAGCCGTGTTTAAAGTTCTCCTAGATTATATTTAGATCCTGGCATGGCTTCTCCAGTTATGGAACTGTGTGTACTGCTGTTTGGTTCTTGCCAGGTCTGGTTTTTCATGGAGTCAGGGCGTGGGCTTAGAATGCTGATCTCCACACTTGGTCATGCTGCTTGCCTTTGCCAAGCTAGATGTGCTAAAGGAGTGAGGGATCAGGAGAACTCTGTTCCTGGTCCCCAGTAAGCAGGTGCTGCCAGTTCACGCTGACACGCACCGCTGAAGAGCATAAAACTATAAAATGGAGTTTCTGCCTCAGTTTCCACATTTGTGCTAGATTTCTGTTGGGACTGCTGCCTCATTGACTGTAACCCTCATACTGGCTGTTGTTCCCCCCAAAACCCTCTCAGGGATGGAACCTAGAGCTAGCTGTACCTCCATCCGATTGGTGATGGAGGAAATCACAGTTTTATTCTCCCCTGGCTCCAGCGTTGAAATCAGGCAGCCTTGGTCTAAAACATTAACTCAGAGCCAGTCACCTCACCTCTCTGGGTTTCAGTTGCTTTGTCTGTAAACTAATATTGAATATTTTAATCCTTTCCCACTATTTTCTTCTGAGCTGTAATTTGCATTCAGTAAAATAAACAAATCTTAAGTGTACAGCCTAATGAATTTCTATACATTCACATACCTGTCATCCAACCCAATATAGAGAATATATTTCCAGCCCTCCAGAATTATCTTGTTCCCTAACCTAGGTAATGCCACACCCCCATAGGGAACCACTGCTTTGGAGTTCATCAACATGAGTAGTTTTGCCTGTTTGTGAACGTCATATATATGGAATCCTACAGTATATACTGTTTGCGTCCAGCTTTGTTTGTTCAACATATAAGTTTTGAGGTTAATTCACATTATGGAGTGTACAGATAGCCAGTCCCTTTCTGTTGATAAATAGTATTCCACTGTAGCAGTACAATACAACAATGTATCCATTCTACTTTGGATGTCATTTGGGTTGTTTTCATTTGGAGACTATTACAAATAAAGCTATTACCAACATTCTTATGTGGGAATGTTTATAGAAATATGCATTCATTTCTCCTGAGTTTATTCCATGGTCCAGTACCAGGGATTTAAGCACCAAAATTCATTCCACACTTAAGTTCCTCATTAGCACATTTTGATGCCCAGAGGCACCTGAGGCTCAGCAGGTTCTACATGGAGTCCATCACCCTCATCACTCAGCCCTGACCATCCCTCCAGGCTCAGGGCTAAACATCTCCTCCAGGGCTACAGGCCAGCCGTCCTCAGCTTCTAGTGCTTTGAATATGCCTTATTCTCCTTCCATCTTCCTGGCCTTCAGAATAAATTAAAGTCAGATGACTACATCCCCTTTATACAGAAATATATTCTAGAAAGATTAAAAACTCGAAGGCAAAACAAAACAAAACAATAAAAGTGCTAGAAGAAAATCTGAAGTATCTTTTCATATTCTTGCTTTGGTTGCCTAAAAGTGTAATAAGGTTAAAAGCAAGGAAGAAAGACTGAAATAAAAATTAAAAACATCTCTATATAAAAAGAGTATAAAGAAGACAAATCGGTTAAAAACTAAATAAATTTATTTAGTTTATTTTTTTACTACTAATGTGTCAAAAAACACATATTATCCTTAATACGCAAAGGGCTCTTGCAAAATAATAAGAGATGTGTAAAGCTCCCCAAAGAAAAAAATGCATAAAGAAGTAGCAACTGGTAATATAAAGGTCCAATAAGCAAGAAAAAGTTGCTCAACATAATCAATCAACAAAGAATAACACATTAAAACAAGCTATTATTTTTTACTAATCAGATTAGTTTTCAGACAATTGATGGTTTTGGGAAATTAGACCTCTCATATGCTCTTGGTAGAATCATAAACCAATACCTCTTTTCCAAGAAGATATTCCTATGATGATCAAACACCACATAAATGTGGCCAAGTAATTCAATTTCTAGGAAGATGTCCTAAGGAAATGGTTGTATATATACACAAAGATATGTACCAGCCTGTTCATAACAGAAGTGCATAAAAATTTAAAAACTGAAACAACCCAAATGCCCAGAAATAGGAAAATCATGAAGTAAAGTAGGGTACATACATATAATGGAATTATATGCAGCCATTAAGGTGATTGGATAAATATGTCTTTATCACAGAGAGCTGTTCATATCCTTTTTGAGAGACTGAAGTAGGTTGCAAAAAATAAGTCAAGATATGATTCCATTATTGTGCATGTGCGTGTGTGCACACACATGCCCACGGCAAATGTTTGGAAGGTGTTCTATTCAGGGTAAGTGAACCTCAGTAACCTCAAAGATTTAACACAAGAAAGATTTCTTTTTCGCTCGTGTCACAGTCAAAAATGAATCTGCAGGGTGGCTCTGCTTCACTTTGTCATTGAAAAGCCCAGGCTCCTTCTATCAGTGGCTCCACTGTCCCAAAGAGTCTTGAAGTCCCCCTCTGGACCCTCTGTATCTCACCATCAGAAGAGGGAAGAAACAGTGGGGGTGGGGTGTTTACAGGGCCAGGGCTGGAGGTGACTCATTTCTTCCCAAATACCACTAAAACATAACCACAGGGTAACCCCTAACTGCAAAGGGGCTGAGAGGTGTAGCCTTGCTGTATACCCAGCAACCGCCTAGTCTCTTTCACAGAAAGAAACAGCAAAATTCTAACATGATTAGGTCTGGCTAGAAATATTTGGGATCAGCTTTGCTTTCTCCTTTCACTCTTCCACATTGCCCAGACTTTTCCCAAAAGATGTGGGCTACTTTTAGAATAAGAGCAGAAAAGCCCAATACAGCTATTGCCAGCCTTCCATATTTGCAGGTTCTGCATCTGCAGATTCAACCAACCATGGACTGAAAATATTTGAAGAAAAAACAATTAGAAATAACAATACAACAGTAAAATACCAGCAAACTAACACAGGAACAGAAAACCAAACACCGCATGTTTTCACTCATAAGTGGGGGTTGAACAATGAGAACACATGGACGCAGGGAGGGTAACATCACACACTGGGGCCTGTCAGGAGGTTGTGGGGGGGACAAGGGAAGCGAGAGCATTAAGGCATTAAGACAAATACCTAACGCATGAAGGGCTCAAAACCTAGATGACGGGTTGATGGGTGCAGGAAACCACCATGGCACATGCATACCTATGTAACAAACCTGCACGTTCTGCACATGTATCTCAGAACTTAAAGCAAAATAAAAATAATAATAATACAAATAAAAAAATACAGTAAAACAACTATTTACATAGCATTTGTATTGCACTGGGTGTTGTAAGTAACCTAGAGATGATTTAAAGTATACAGGAGGATGTGTATAAATTACATGCAAATACGACCTCATTTTATATGAAGAACTTGAGCATCCAAGAATTTTAGTATCCAAGGAGGGTGCCGGAACCAATCTCCTGAGGATACTGAGGGTCAACTGTATTTCCATTCTCATGGCTTTGCAGAGGAATCAGACAGTCCTCCACTGTAAATCAAGCTGCAATTAGTGCCCTGGTGTTCTGGCGCCCCGGGTCCTTCGTGTTAGAGCTGGGACATGAAGACAGCACCCGAGAAGAAGAAGGGGGCCTGAAATATCCCTGGCTGCCCTTCACATCTCAAAAGACACAGACACTAGTCCCCAAGGCAGCTCACAGCCCACCCACCTGGAACTTTCTCCATGCCTGGGAGGCCTCAAACTGAGAAGCAAACCCCACGTTGCTGTGTGACAGGGCCTGCTTCTGTCCGCCTAGGTGCACAAGTGCATCCCACCACTCAGAGGAATACACTCCCCACACCACCATTTGTCACTGTCAGCCCAGGGAGCAATTATATTCCATCCGGCCAGAAATAAACAGACACCAGCATCACACAGGAGATGACAGGCAGACACACTGCCTCTGATGCACACACGTTTTTCTCATGCCCAGCTGTGGCTGAGCCTCTGGGCACAGATGCAGCGCAGAGCCTGGTGGGAAAAGCAAATCAATCAGGGCCCTTAGAGGATCTCGTACGCTCTCTCACCACTTGCTCTTTTCAGGTAGAATGAACGAATTTGGGGAAAAGCCTAACTTTTAAATTAAACAGTTGTAAAACTTCTGATAAAAATGCCATTAAAGAAATTTATGAGATTAAACACATCTCTATGGCTTCTCCTGCAGATCAGCCTGTGGGTCTGAAGGCCTTTGGATCAAGGGGATGAGCGCATTGGTGTGGGAGCTGGGGCAGGGAGTGGGGTTTGAGCTCCTGCAGCACTGCTTAACAGCTGTGCAGTCCCAGCTGGGTCCTGTAACCTTCCTGCCTTCCAAAGGGCAATATTATCACTTGCCCTTCCTCCCTGCTTTTATTAATGCAATTTTCTCTGCTTCATATACACTCCTACATCCTCCTTACCGCATAGAAGACTTGCTCTCTGCCAAATTCACTCTCCCCTTCCATCACACAGGGCTGTAGCTAGGAAGCAGCTACTCAGCTAGAGAGTATATTTCCTACCCTATGTTGGCTATGTATGGCTTCAAGACAAGGCTTTTTTACATTGTGCACATGTACCCTAAAACTTAAAGTATAATTTAAAAAAATAGATTCAATTTTATTTATTTATTTTCTCTTTTGAGACAGAGTCTCACTCTGTCACCCAGGCTGGAGGGCTGCGACGCAATCATGGCTCACTGCAACCTCAACCTCTCGGGCTGAAGTGATCCTACCACCTCAGCCTCCCGAGTAGCTGGGATTACGTGTGTGCAGCACCATGCCCAGCTAATTTTTGTATTTTTCGTAGACACGGGGTCTCCCTTTGTTGCTCAGGCTGGTCCTGAACTCCTGGGCTCAAGTGATCCTCCTGCCTTGGCCACCAAAAGTTCTGGGATTACAGGCACCGCAGCCAGCTGACTTTAACGTTTTTAAGAGGAGCTTTAGGTTCACAGCAAAACTGAGCAGAAGATTCAGAACCTCGAGACTAGTTTTCACCAATGAAATGGGAACAGAAGTGATGGCTGTGACTCCCAGGCCCTGCCCTAAAGCGCCTTGCAGGTGTTCCTCCAGGCACATTCTCTCTTTCAGCTTGCTGGGGTGGAAATGAGCAGGACAAACTTGGAAGCCATGCATTGAGGATGTAAGTCAGGGCTGCTGTCCACCTAGGTGACTGAGTGACCAAGTAAAGGACTATTGCTCCTGTTGCCAATCCAACATACCACACTGAATGCAATGAGGTATCTTTGATTGCATCCTGGAACAGAAAAAGCATGTAAGTAGGAAAAAAACAGAACTGATTAAACCTCAACAAAATCTGGTGTTAACAGTAACCCACAAATGTGCCATGGCAATGTAAGTTGTTACTATTTGGCAAAACTGAATAAAGAGTAGACGGGGACTCTCTATATTATCTTCGTAACTTTTCCATGAATCTAAATTTATTCCAAAAGTAAATGTTTATTAAGAATAATTTTTAGGCAGGGTGTGGTGGCTCACACCTGTAACCCCAGCACTTTGGGAGGCCGAAGCAGGTGGATCACCTGATGTCAGGAGTTCGAGACCAGCCTGGCCAATATGGTGAAACCCCATCTCCACTAAAAATACAAAAAATTAGCCAGGCATGGTGGCAGGTGCCTGTAATCCCAGCTACTCAAGAGGCTGAGGCAGGAGAATCACTTGAACCCAGGAGGTGGAGGCTGCAGTGAACCAAGGTGGTGCCACTGTACTTCCAGCCTGGGCAACAAGAGTGAAACTCCATCTCAAACAAAAATAAAAAATAAAAAAGAGAGAGAGAGAGAGAGAAAACGATTTTTAAAATAGCTGTATTGAGCCATTGTGCCTTTGGGTCTATTTATTACTGCAGCCACGCCTACCCTAACAAATGCACTTCTCTTCACCCGTAAAGCTCCTAGTCACATTTTAAGACTTGGCTTTGACATTATCTCCATTAAGAAGCTTCCTGTGATTACCAGGGGGTGAGGTACTGTACACTTTCTTCCTCGATCACACCCAAGAGAAGTAACTAATAGAACTGCCTATTTCCCAAGCCACATTGAAGTCTTCCTTGAGTCAGAAGCCTTGTCTGCTTCACAGCTACAACATTCCTCATGGTGTTCAGAAATATTTGTCCAATGAGTTAATGCCAGCCTCACCTATTTGTTGTGAACATTCACTATATTTGTTGTGAACCAGAATAAAGCTGCTTCATTAACTCTGAAGCACTGCACAGATGTAGGGGATGATTAATCAGTTGCAAAGTATTTATCGAACAACAGACCTGTTTTATAATTGTGATATATTTTCCTGGTGGCCTGGAGTGTCTGCACTGATACATGGCACTTGGTCTCATGATTCTGACTGTCTTAATTAGTATTGATGAGGCAAAATGGC
Source organism: Pan troglodytes (assembly GCF_028858775.2). Taxonomy (NCBI): domain Eukaryota; kingdom Metazoa; phylum Chordata; class Mammalia; order Primates; family Hominidae; genus Pan; species Pan troglodytes. The sequence continues at coordinate 48,832,018 of NC_072419.2, forward strand.
TTAAATAGTCAATTCAATGCCATCTGTTGAACACCCAAAGACCAAAGACATTATAGGTGGAGGTTTGCTTTTTTTTTCTTTTTTTTTTGGAGACGGAGTCTTGTTCTGTCACCCAGGCTGGAGTGCAGTGAAACGATCTTGGCTCACTGCAACCGCCGCCTCTTGGGTTCAAGCAATTCCCTGCCTCAGGCTCCCGAGTAGCTGGGATTACAGGCGTCCACCACCATGCCCGGCTAATTTTTGTATTGTTAGTAAAGACAGTGTTTCACCATCTTGGGCAAGCTGGTTTTGAACTCCTGACCTTGTGATCTACCCGCCTCTGCCTCCCAAAGTGCTGGGATTACAGGCGTGAGCCACCGCGCCCGGCTGAGTTTGCGTTTCTTGAATGCCTACTGGCTGCCAGGCAAACATGTGTTGGGGGCTTTCACTCCTCTTATTTCACTGAATCCCAGTAGTGAAATACTCCAACGTTGGTATTATTATCCTCCACTTTACAGGTGAGAAAATTGAGGAGCAGAGAGAACAAGTGATGTGTTTACCACTGCTCACTTCGTAAGTGGAGCTAGGTCTCCGAAGTCCACCTATAACCTGCTTCTTTTCAAAACAGCATCTTGACATATGATTGATCGCCAGGCTGTGCTAAGAACTGTCATAAAAATAAATTCAATTTCTTCCATGCCCCTCTGGGTTGGCTCTCAAATAAAAGCTGAATGCCAGAACTCAAACAAACTGCCATAAACTGAAGTCCAGTTGTTGAAGCTGGGACTTGGGGTCAGAGGTGACCCTCCTGGCCTACAGAGAGCTGTCTGAGCTGCTAAACCCAGGATGCTTCAACTGTCCTGGATTCATCTGGGACTAAGAATTATTTCGGCTAGGCACGGTGGCTCATGCCTGTAATCCCAGCACTTTTGGAGGCCGAGGTGGGTGGATCACGAGGTCAGGAGTTCAAGACCAGCCTGGCCAATATGGCAAAACCCCGTCTCTATTATAAAATACAAAAATTCCCCAGGAGTGATAGCAGATGTCTGTAGTCCCAGCTACTTGGGAAGCTGAGCAGAAGAATCGCTTGAACCCGGGAGGTGGAGGTTGCAATGAGCCGAGATTGTGCCACTGCACTCCAGCCTGGGCGACAGAGCAAGACTCCATCTCAAAAAAAAAAAAAAAAAAAATATATATATATATATATATATATATATATAATTTCAACTTTTATGCCATGCCAGTACTGCTCTAAGTATTTTACACAGCATAGCTCACCCAACCCTTACAACCCTAGGAGGAGACTACTATGATTCCAATTTCAAAGATGATAAAATAGGCTCAGAAATGTTAGTCAAAAGTTACTGTGAATAAATACTTCACTATGAAATTAGATGCTCAATGTCTCCTTTCCCAATAGACTGCGAGCCATTTGAGGGCAGGGACAGTCCTGCCTTATTCTTCTTCGTATCTAAAGTGCACATCACAGAGTCCTGCACGCAGTAGCTGCATAATAAATAATTGTTGAATAAAGGCACGAAATGATAAAAGTCATACAAAATTTGGGGAGCCACAGAATCTCTGGAAGGCCTGTAATGAATCAACTAATGATTGTTGCTATCACGTGAATATCAGCCAAATGCCTGAGTCTGCACCCTGTCTATAAACTCACTCCTACCTGCTCCTCTCCACCAGCCTCACCCTCACCAGTCCATGCACTTTCTGAGAGCACCCAGGGAGGCAGAACTCCTAGATGCCAAATGAGAATGGGTTCTATTCAGAGCTCTCTGCACCAGAGCCATGCTATGCTCCAGGCAGAAAGAGGCAGAGGGCTCTTAGCCTGATTCTTTCACACAAGATCACTTGGCCCTCAGTTAGCATGACTTGTGTTCAAGGTCTCAAAAGTTCCCCCAAGAAGACATTTATCATCATTTAGCCACATTTACGAGCTAAATAAATGTTCATTTATTTATTTGTGTATTCATGTTGTATGTCACTGATATTTTGTGCTCGGTTCCTTACATAGCAATAGCTGACTATTGCAAACTACCAAGTCTATGTTACAGAAGAAGACACTGAAGACCAGAAGGTTTAAGTAACTTGCCCAACATTTTATAGAAAGAATGAAGCTAGTATATAAATTTAGGTCTGTCTCTAAAGCAGACAGGCTTCTGCTACCCCACGTGGCTCCCTCTGTCCTTTGGAAGGACATCCAGTCCTTATACCTGGCAGGACAGCCAGTGTGTGTCGCCAGTGTGTGTCATCAGTGTCTGGGGCATCTCTCCCATCTGTACCTCCTTGACAGTAGCACAAAGGTGACTCTTGGACAGATGCTGTACTGAGTCAGGATGTCACACCTGGAAACCCGCTGTGTCCCTGCTGAGTAACTACCCTTCACTCCAGAGCTCTCCTCGGCACGTACGGATATTCCTCACTTTAATGTGTAAATGCCATTCCAAATCAGCAACCAAATCCACCAGCCAGGGGAGCTCCAGGTGATTAATGCATCTCTCAGGTAGTGAAAACCACTTAATCTTCAGCTGCAAGTTTCTGACTCCACCAAACACAGATCTAATCGCCCACAAATGCACTGCCTGATGGGTCTTTATTGCTTAATTACCAAGGTGAGAGGCTCATAATTAATAAGCCATTTACTCCTACATTTAGATGTCTCCAGAAAATGTAGCCAAAGATTTTCCAAGGAAATTCACATTATTTGTCATCTTTATATCTCTTGGTACCTGAATTGGTCACCTATCTCATTGGTTTCTAAACTTTTCTGCCTACAACTAAATATGAGAGGGAGAGAGAAAAAAAGAGACAGGAGGAGGAGAGAGAAGGAGATTTCCCCTCTTCCTCCTGACTCTATTTTTCATTTATAAAGACCCTTGTGATACATTGGGCCCACCTGAATAATCCAAGCTAATCTTCCCATCACAAGATCTTTAACTTAATTGTTTTAATTAACTTAATTAACTTAATCTATAAAGTCCTTTTTGCAGTGTAAGGCAACATATTCACAGATTCTGGGGATTAGGACACGGACATAGACATTTTTTACCGGGGGTGGGGGTGGGTTATTCTGCCCACCCTAATGTTCAGCACTGCAACAACCTAAGCCTCCCATAGAAGAAATTGGTTAAATAATCTCTCCCCACACATTGCATGTGCTGCCATTAAAATGCTTATAAAGAACTCTTAGAACATGGCCCATGCTGATGCTGTAATATTTGGTAGAAAGCTGGGCAAATTTGAAAAGTATTACACTTTGCATTAACAAGTGTAAAAAGCATGAACAATGATGAACAAATAAGATGACAGGGAAATAATAATTCCTGTTTATTGTACTTGGTAGTTGAATCATGTACACTTATTTGTTTCTGTCTGCATTTTTCTAAATGGGAAAGAAGGATAGAGAAGAGGAAGAGAGTTGAAGATGCTGCATTGCTCGAGGAAGAGGCCATGAGCCAAGGAATGCGTACAGCTTCCAGAAGCTGGAAAAGGCAAGGAAATGGATTCACCTCTAGATACTACAGAATGCATCCTGCCAACACATCAATTTTAGCCCAGTAGGATGCATTTCAGACTTCTGATCTCCAGAATTGTAAGATAATAAATTTGTATGATTTCAAACCACTACGTTTGTGGTAATTTGCTACAGCAGCAAGAGAAAACTAATGCAAGTGCCCTTGTGAATGAAACTGTTCACGTAGTTCAGATTTCTATTACAACAGATTTCTAGAAGTGGAATTACTGGATCAGAGGATGTGACTGTTTTGAGAGCTCTTGACTAGATGTTGCCAAACTGCTATCCAAGAAGGCTGAGGGGCAACTTTGGTAGATGATCCAGGAAGAGGACCCCAACCCCCACTGCCCCGGGGCAGTCATCCACTTCTTTCCATCTTAGTTTCCCACACCCTTGTCCAAGCCATGCCCTCACCTCCCCTGGAAAGAATGCCCCAGCCCCTTCACTGGTCTTCCCACTTCGCCTCTTGGCAGCCACAGCTTGTGTCCCACATATCAGCCAGGAGAATCTCAACACCTGAGTTAGAGCCTGGTGCTCTCCTGTATTCGTTTGAGCTGTTATAACCACATACCATAGACAGGGTAATTTATTAGCAACAGAAATTCATTGCTCACAGTTCTGGGGACTGGGAAGTCCAAGACTGAGACTCCAGAATATGTGATGTCTGGCGAGGGTCTGTTCCTCATAGATGGTGACTTTATGCATGCTCACAGGGCAGAAGAGGCCGGGGGCTCCCTCAAACCTCTTTTACATGGGCACTAATCCCGTTCATGGGGGTGGGATCCTCCTGACATAATTGCTTCCTAAAGGTCCCACGTCTTAATACCATCACCATGGGGGTTAAGTTTCAAGATATGAACTTTGGGGTGGACACAAACGTTCAGACCATAGCACATCCTTCATTGTTTTCCCATTACTCTTTGCATAAAGAAAACTATCCCCACCCTGGCCTCTCCTGGCCACCCTCTGGCCTCCCCACCCACCAAGAACCCTCACCCCTTACCTTCTCTGCTGTGGCCACACGGGTCTTCCCCCAGCTTCCACCCACAGGCCATGCTCTCATTTACTCCAGGGCCCTGGCACATGCCTGGAATGCTCTCCTCACATTCTTGTTGGCCCCAACATCTCTCCCTTGTCCTTTAGAGCCCATATAAAATGCACCTTTCTCAGGAAAGCCCCCTTCACCTCCCAGGCAAGGTCCACTTCTCATGCATTCCCATACTGTATTCTTCTCCTTCATAGCACTCATCATGATTACAATTAATTAACTTTTTAATCAGTTGTTTAGCTTTTAATCAAAGTTTGGTATCTATCCAGGAACTTGCACATAGCACAATCTCTATGAACTTTCACAAACTGAACACACCTGTGTAAACACCACCTGGAGCAATAAAACATTCTCTGCCTTCTCGGGCATCCCAGAAGCTCACCCATACCTCTTCCAGTTACTAAGTCCCCTAAGGCAATGCCTACCTTGACCTCTAACACTAGAGATAAGTTTTTTTTTTTTTTCTTAACATCTAAACACAATTGATAGCCTTTTTTTTTTTTTGGCATATATGTCTCCATTAAAATATAAGCTCCATAAGAGCAGGACCCATGTCTGTTTTGTTTGCCATCCTATTCCCAATGTCCAGCACCTTAGCTCAACAAATATTTGTCAAATTACAGAATGAATTAATTAACAACTAATTAATGTTGTAGGAATTGGGCAACAAGGTGTAGGAGGTACAGTGAGCAGGGTGCCCACAGGAAGATGGAAGTAAGAGAAACAAGGTGCATCTAGCCAAGGAGGGCCCAGCAGGAAGGTCAAAGGAATGCCCCTGGCTGCACAAGCCCAGCCTGCACTGGGCAAGGCAAGCACCCTGGCCACTAGGGGCCTTCCACAGTGGCATGAGTCCACCCCCCACCCACCCAACCTCCAACTCCCTGCCCATGATGGTCTGGATAAGATACCCTTCCTCCATAGATAGGAGCTTTTCTGGAAGGACACAAGCTGTTGAGCTCCAGAGAGGGATTGTCCTTGGCAATAAAGAGGTGGCATTAGACAGTGTTTTGATGAGAATAAGCTGGCATCTGTTGGTCTCAGACTGGGAGAAATTGTAGCCTGTAGCCCAAGTTTGAATTGAAGGACACTGACTGGGTGACTACCCCATGATCTAAGTTCTGATTTCACCAGATCCTGCTTGCCTCCCTACTTTCCCTCCTTCCTTCCATTCAAACTTCTGTCCACACTTATCAGAGCAGGTTCTCCTATGTGGGGGATGATACAACCCCGTTATCAGCACAGTGGTCTCAAAATGGCAAGACGGACTCTTTCTTTCTTTCTTTCTTTCTCTTTCTTTCTTTCTTTCTTTCTTTTTTTGAGATGGAGTCTCACTCTGTCACCCAGGCTGGAGTGCAGTGGGCAATCTCAGCTCACTGCATGCTCTGCCCCTCCAGGTTTAAGCACTTCTCTGCCTCAGCCTCTGGAGTAGCTGGGATTACAGGCCCGTGCTACCACGCCCAGTTAATTTTTTGTATTTTTAGTAGAGACGGGGTTTCACCATCTTGGCCAGGCTGGTCTTGAACTACTGACCTCGTGATCCACCCACCTCGGCCTCCCAAAGTGCTGGGATTACAGGTGTGAGCCACCGCACCCAGCAAGATAGACTCTTTCTATGCTTCTGACTGAGGGCAGTTTGGGCTCCCAAGTTGGAGAAGCATTGAGCCTGCCTATGTGGGTTGCAGAGCCAGGCAGAGCATTTGACATTTCCGGTTGGAGGGCCATGGCAGCCAGTATTTTATTTAAAACACTCAGAGTTTACAGTCAAAAACCCGTGAGTCTGAACAAATTCTTTAACTGGCAATTCCCTGCAAAGGGCTCTGCAGTTTGCACTATTTCAATCACGTGTTCAATCAAAAGGGTATTGGAGACGTAACTGTACATTATCGCTATTGACATTTCCCAGCCTACTCCACTTTGGTTAAAAAGAAAGTGTCCAAAGATGCCACTTAATAACTTTGGGTATCATGAAAATGTCACTTTGGCAAGCAGAAAAGTGGATTTACACACCCACCAAAGGTGACCTGCTTAGAAAGAGACAGCAGGGATTTTTTCCTGGCCTCCAAAAGAGACAGTGCACCCAATTTCCCTGCAAGTTACCATTGCCCCAGGGGATGGAGGGAGGGAGAGGAAGAACAAAGGGCAGTGGCAGCCCAGGTGCTACTCAGCCCACTGGAGCAGGCTCGGGTGGACAGAAAGGCTTCTGGGGCTTCAGCAACAAAGCTGGGGTGGGGGTAGGGGTTGGGCGAAGAAAGGTGATATGGTTTGGCTCTGTGTCCCCACTCAAATCTCATCTCGAATTGTAATCCCCACATGTCGAGGGAGGGACCTGTTGGAAGGTGATTGCATAACGGGGGCAGTTTCCCCCTTGCTGTTCTCATGATAGTGAGTTCTCAAGAGATCTGATGGGTTTATAAGTGTTTGGCAGCTCCTCGTTTGTTCTCTCTCTCTCCTGCCATCCTGCCATCAAGCCATCATGTAAGACGTGCCTTGATTCCCCTTCATCTTCTGCCATGATTGTAAGTTTCCTGAGGCCTCCCCAGCCATGCAGAACTGTGAGTCAATTAAACCTCTTTTCTTTATAAATTACCCTGTCTCTGGTAGTATGTTTATAGTAGTGTGAGAATGGTCTAATACACAGGGAAAAAGGACCGACTGGTGCAAAGCTGATAAAATGACTGCATCCGGTTCTGGAGTCCCAGATGGGGGTAACACACACATAGAAAGACGCAGGAAGGTGGGTCCCAGCCAAGAGACCCGTCCCTTGGTCAAGGTGATGCGGGGCAGCAAGTGATCCTGTGGCCCGGTGAAGGCAAGGTCAAGGTTTTGGAAGGACCGTCAAGTGTTAGCAGAGCTACAGCTGGACAGAGAAGGAAGAAGAGGGACCATTTTCCCAGAGGAGAAGGCTGTGAAGAGCCAGCCAGGCAAAGTGGCAGGGCTCAGTTAAAAACCGGTGGAATGGCAGGCTGAGGCATGGCTGCAAAAACTGGGTTATCCCCTTCTCCACTTCCTGGGTTTCCATCTCAGCAACACGCACCAACCTCCACAATCTAGGTGGCAACCTCAAATCTTTCTGTAACCTCACTTCCCACAGTGCTTTGCACCTAACCCAGGGGCAGACAAATATTTTCTGTAAAGGACCAGACACTAAACATTTTAGGCTTTGCAGGCTCTGTTTATTGGAACATTCACTCTACTCAACTCTACCGTTGTAGCGTGAATGTTCCCAGAAAACTTACAACACTAGGCAGTGGGCCACATTTGATGCATAGAATACTGCTTGCCAACCCCTGATGTAACAAATTGCCAAGGCCTGTCAATGTTACCTTCTAAAGATCTCCTGAACCTGCCCACTCTTCTCCAGCCCCCACACCCTCGCCACACTAGTCCAGCCACAATCTTCTGTTGCCTAGATGACCCCAGCGGCTCCCTCCCTGCCTGCCTCCTCCGTTCTGCTTTCACTTTTGTCTCCTCTACCCAGCAGCCAGAGTGAGCATATAAAATGCAGTTCTGATCCTGTCACCTCTCTGCTTAAAACTCTTCAGAGGTTCACCATCGCTTCCAGAAAAAGATCAATACTCCTGACGTGGCAACCTGTCGAGACTCAGGACCGCTAGGAAATCAGCTCTTGTTTACCCCTCTATCCATTACGCTACGATCCAGCTGGGGTAAGTGCCTGTTGGAGCATCTGCATGAGTTCTCCCTCCTGGGCCTTTGTCCCTAGATAATCTGGCGGGGGCGCACTTTCTCTCCATTAACAATTCCACCCTTCCCTCTCCTCATTTTGACTCATCTCAGTTTAGGCATCACTTCCTCTGAGCAATCCTCCCTGATGTCATGAGGCAGTGTTGAGTGCCTTCTCTGGACCCTCTGTTTACTTGCCTGTTAAATCCTGAACATCTGGAAGGGAGTCGTGTTCAGCAACATATCTACGCCTTGCAGCACGGTGCCTGGCCTGCAGCTGGTGTTCCGTAAACAGCTGCTGACTGACGGGATGCATCGGTGAGTCAATCAATTAACTCTCTCTCACAATAGGAGGATGAAGCTCAGAGAATATCCAACTGGCCATCCTTCCCCAGAGGCCAGAAAATGCCGTGGCTTGAGTTCCCTGGGGCTTTGCCTGCCCTGGTTGGGATGGCTTTCTGCCCCAGAGTTCTCTGGAACTTGCAAGTCTGGAGTTTTCTGACCCAGGAGTTATCTGTGTCAGAAAAAGAACCTGGCTTTCAGAATCTTCTGTGTATTATAAGGTGGACTAAGGTTTAGAAAGACACAAAGGAACTAATACATTTACACATTTTCCTGGGTAAAAGCATAAGTAAATTCTCAATCATCTTTTCTTTAGTATGATTATTCATTTATTAATTTCTTCACTTATTTATTCATTCTACAAGTGTCCCCTGAGCTCCCAAGGGGTTTCTGCCCCTCAACTAGCTGCTTCATCCACAGAGATGGCTGGTACCCAATTCTTGCCTTACCGTCAGATGAGGAAGACAGGCCATTTTGATATAGTGTGGCAAATGCTATCATAAATGAATGGTCAGGGACAATGTCAGGGAGTAAAATGAGGGAGAGTAAAAATGACAATAAAGTACACAAGAAAGTTCAGGTCAAGCAGTATTTTAGAAACAAGTAGACTTAACAAGCTGAAAAGAAAACAGGCCATTACCAAGGAAGAGTATATAGAGGCAGTTAAAAATAAAAGTAGATAGGTCAGGTTAATGTCAACAATCGCTATAACAGAACAGTAAAGAAACATCAGGCTCTTTACAAAATTGGATCACAGAAGCATAATATGGTTTGCAAGGAAATCAACTAGCGTTAAAATGATTCACTCCCCCAAAATGGCCATGCAGGTGCCAGTTTTGGCCACACCTCTGCACAAGGCGGATGAGCAAACCTGGTGGGAGGGATGCATGGCAGAAGCCAGCATGAAAGGACCACCAGGCTGTGCTGCAGGCTCTTCCAAGGGAGGGGCTAAGGGGACACAGACGGAGACCCAGGCATGCAGGTTTGAGAACACTGGAGGGAGTGAAACCTGTTGTTTCTCTCCTGACCTGGATGCAACAGAGTAAATAAGATGATACTGCAGACTGGGGATGTTTAGCTCCTCTCTTAATGAAACTGCTTCAAAGAGGTCGGGGGAGTATTCCCTTGGCAGTGATTGTGGTTAAACTGGGCTAATGGTGACTGCCTAGACTGCTTTCTCCACCTAGTTCGGCCACCACAGAGGGTCAGGGCTACCCAGACTACCGGCCAGGGAGGAAGGAGATCAACAGCATGGAGATGTGTGTGTCTCAAATTAAAAATGGTCTGGCCAGATGCAGGCACTGGCATGCTCAGGGAGAAGCAGTCTAACCAAACAAGAGAAAAACCTTCAGACCTGAGCGAGGCTGTGTGTGTGTGTGTGTGTGTGTGTGTGTGTGTGTGTGTGTACAGGCATACCCAGTCTAACCAAACAAGAGAAAAACCTTCAGACCTGAGCGAGGCTGTCTGTGTGTGTGTGTGTGTGTGTGTGTGTAGGCATACCCATATGTGTGTGAATTCCCATTAGGAGGTGGGACGCTAGCAAACTGGAAGGCAGAGCCCATCTGACCCTGAAATCCTCACACTCATGCAACCTTAATGCCAAGACAAACTGAATGGTTGATTGTGTCAACTCTCTTGTTTTAGGGATGGGAAAACAGGCCCAGAGTGGGAAAAGGAGTTACCTCGAGTCAACCAGGAGAGTCTACGAGTTGAGATTAGGATTGATCCCTGGCCTTTCTGGAAGCACACTAACCAGGGATTCACTCCTTTTGCTTCCAGGACACACTCTATGATTTAATCCTCATCTCAATCTCCCAGTGCAGGGTAAATGGAGAAAATTATCTCCATGTTAAGAGTATGAAAGCTGAGGCTCAGAGACAGTATTTTTCTGAGGGTCACAGAACTAATCATGGTGCAGATGTGATTGCAATGAAGGCCTGTTTAACTCCAAAGCCTTTCCACTGTTTCATGTTGTCTAATAGATAGCCAGCAAATGTTTCAAACTTAACATGTCTGAAACTGAACTGCTGATCTTCCCCAATAAACCTGCTCCATCGACATTCTTCCCCATCTCACTTGGCAGCAATCTCATCCTTCCAGTTGCCCAGGCCTAGACTCCTCTCTTCTTCTCACTTCCACTACCAATCCACCAGCAAATCTGTTGGCTGGATCTTAAAATATATCCAGAATCAAACCATTTCAACCAGCTCTCCCCTTGCAGATGTCACCATCTGCCCTATCTTGGATCTGCAATCGCCTCCTACAGTCTATTCTCAGCTCTGTAGCTGGAGTGATCTTCTTCTTATGCAAGCAACTCATCTTACTCTCTGTTCAGAACCCTGCAACAGCTTCCCATTTCATGCAGAGACAAAGCCTAAGCCCTTACAATGGCCTCAATGGCCTTTGAGTCTTGCAAGTTTTTTTTTGGGGGGGGGGGGTCGGTTTTTATTATACTTTAAGTTTTAGGGTACATGTGCACAACGTGCACGTTTGTTACATATGTATACATGTGCCATGTTGGTGTGCTGCACCCATTAACTCGTCATTTAACATTAGGTATATCTTTTAATGCTATCCCTCCCCCCTCCCCCCACCCCACAACAGGTCCTGGTGTGTGATGTTCCCCTTCCTGTGTCCATGTGTTCTCATTGATCAATTCCCACCTATGAGTGAGAATATGCGGTGTTTGGTTTTTTGTCCTTGTGAGAGTTTGCTGAGAATGATGGTTTCCAGCTTCATCCATGTCCCTACAAAGGACATGAACTCATCATTTTTTATGACTGCATAGTATTCCATGATGTATATGGGCCACATTTTCTTAATCCAGTCTATCATTGTTGGACATTTGGGTTGGTTCCAAGTCTGTGCTATTGTGAATACTGCCGCAATAAACATACGTGTGCATGTGTCTTTATAGCAGCATGATTTATAATCCTTTGGGTAAATACCCAGTAATGGCATGGCTGGGTCAAATGGTATTTCTAGTTCTAGATCCCTGAGGAATCACCACACTGCCTTCCACAATGGTTGAACTAGTTTACAGTCCCACCAACAGTGAAAAAGTGTTCCTATTTCTCCACATCCTCTCCAGCACCTGTTGTTTCCTGACTTTTTAATGATGGCCATTCTAACTGGTGTGAGATGGTATCTCATTGTGGTTTTGATTTGCATTTCTCTGATGGCCAGTGATGATGAGCATTTTTTTCATGTCTTTTGGCTGCATAAATGTCTTCTTTTAAGAAGTGTCTGTTCATATTGCTTGCCCACTTGTTGATGGGGTTGTTTGTTTTTTCTTGTAAATTTGTTTGAGTTCATTGTAAATTCTCGATATTAGCCTTTTGTCAGATGAGTAGATTACAAAAATTTTCTCCCATTCTGTAGGTTGCCTGTTCACTCTGATGCTAGTTTCTTTTGCTATGCAGAAGCTCTTTAGTTTAATTAGATCCCATTTGTCAATTTTGGCTTCTGTTGCCGTTGCTTTTGGTGTTTTAGTCATGAAGTCCTTGCCCATGCCTATGTCCTGAATGGTAATGCCTAGGTTTTCTCCTAGGGTTTTTATGGCTTTAGGTCTAACATGTAAGTCTTTAATCCATCTTGAATTAATTTTTCTATTAGGTGTAAGGAAGGGATCCAGTTTCAGCTTTCTACATATGGCTAGCCAGTTTTCCCAGCACCATCTATTAAACAGGGAATCCTTTCCCCATTGCTTGTTTTTCTCAGGTTTGTCAAAGATCAGATAGTTGTAGATACATGGCATTATTGCTGAGGTCTCTGTTCTGTTCCATTGGTCTATATCTCTGTTTTGGTACCAGTACCATGCTGTTTTGGTTACTGTAGCCTTGTAGTATAGTTTGAAGTCAGGTAGCGTGATGCCTCCAGCTTTGTTCTTTTGGCTTAGGATTGACTTGGTGATGCGGGCTCTTTTTTGGTTCCATATGAACTTTAAAGTAGTTTTTACCAATTCTGTGAGGCAAGTCATTGGTAGCTTGATGGGGATGGCATTGAATCTGTAAATTACCTTGGGCAGTATGGCCATTTTCACGATATTGATTCTTCCTATCCATGAGCACGGAATGTTCTTCCATTTGTTTGTATCCTCTTTTATTTCATTGAGCAGTGGTTTGTAGTTCTCCTTGAAGAGGTCCTTCACATCCTTTGTAAGTTGGATTCCTAGGTATTTTATTCTCTTTGAAGCAATTGTGAATGGGAATTCACTCATGATTTGGCTCTCTGTTTGTCTGTTATTGATGTATAAGAATGCTTGTGATTTTTGCCCATTGATTTTGTATCCTGAGACTTTGCTGAAGTTGCTTATCAGCTAAAGGAGATTTTGGGCTGAGACGATGGGGTTTTCTAGATATACAATCATGTCATCTGCAAACAGGGACAATTTGACTTCCTCTTTTCCTAATTGAATACCCTTTATTTCCTTCTCCTGCCTGATTGCCCTGGCCAGAACTTCCAACAGTATGTTGAATAGGAGTGGTGAGAGAGGGCATCCCTGTCTTGTGCCGAGTCTTGCAAGTTCTTGTCTCCAGGTACATTCCTGACTTACTCTCCTCCCATTTTCTCCTTCACACACTGAGCTCTAGGCCCCCTAGCTTCCTTGCTGTTCTTTGAACATTACAAGCATGCTCCTGCCTCAGGGCCTTTGCAATGGCTGGACGTATACTAGAAAGTCTTCCCTCCTCCCTTCTTCCTCCACCCTTCATGATCCATGCGACTAAATCTCTCTCATCTCTTTCAAGTCTTTGTCAATATATCACTTCCTCAATGAGGCCTACTCTTTAAAATTATTAACCACTTCTACTGCAAGAATTTCCAATCTGCATTCTCTCTGCTGCGTTTTCTCTTACTACCTTTTAGCATACCATGAACTCTACTCATTTATTATGCTAATTGGTTATTTTCTGTCTCCCACATGAAAATGTAAGCACCATGAAGGAAACGATTTGTTTCTTTTGTTTATTGGTGCATCCAAACCTAGTAAGCAGCTGACACATGGCAGGTGCTCAATGAATATCTATTGAATTGCACTATCTCTCTAATTGGTGGCTGCAAAAAAAAAAAAAAAAAAAAAAAAGGCTTAAACTCACAGGAGAGGAAATTTTTCTAAGTCACAAAGTCATTTTTTTAAACATTACTCCATCCCTAAGTCTTCCACAGAAGGAGCTGAATGTGTAATTTTGACAAATGAGTTTGCATAGAGAAGGAAATAAAACATGGAATGAGACTATGAAAGGAGTTCTTGGGAAGAGAAAATTGCATTGCCTTTAAGTAGGAAAAGGAAAGTAATATTTAAAAGCAAAGATGTTTAAAACATCACAATTGTAGGTAGAAATAACTCAGAGGTTGAAGCGGGAGGGTGCTGCAAGATGCAGTGGAATTCTTTCTTATCTGGGCTCCTGCCTAAAGCATTACTGGGCAATTGACAGGCCAAATCAATAAGCAACTTAAATTCTGGTCTAAAGGAATAACTGAAATGAATGCACAACAGCACAGGGAAACGAATCAGCACTTGGAACAAAAAAGGGGCTGGAATGCTGGCTTTGACTGGCTTGTTCGTCCCAGTGAAACCAGCACTCCAGGTTACTTGCTAAGTGCTGTGATGATTATAATAATGGTGGCTTTGTGGGGAGAGTATCAGCGCAGCCCTCTTTCCCTCCTGGGTCCCAGTAGACGGATCTGAATCTGGTCTGTTCTGTGGAGAGAAGGGAGGAGGGAAGCACCTGTCTTGGTCTTGTCTGTAGGCTCCCTTTCCTGGGGTGTGGCGGAGCTCCTGCAGGCTGGGTGTGGAGGGCTGGTCCCAAAGGCAAGGCCTGGGGTGGAGGCCCCCTGGGGAGAAGAGAATGAACCTCAAACTAAGGGTTGGCCAGACGAAGCTCTGAGGCTAGAGGTGGAATCACAGGCTGGAACACACTGTCCAGAGTTCAGATGGACAGAGACAGGATCACAGCAGGTCACCAATGAACTGGAAAAACCCAAGCCCCCTGGGCTGCCACCTACAGTTGTGCACAAAACCACAGGTCAAGGGGGTGAGTCCGCCTGAAATTAAATTAGCCTAGGGGCCACTATCCCTCACGCGGGTTGAGCCAGTTCAGAGGGAGGGACATCTTTTTGCAATCTGTTCACAAAAAGAGGTTACCTTTTCAAAATTTGCACAGAGACTCCCCAAACTCTGGCAACTGTGGTTATCTGTGATCACCCTTTAGTGGTTTGTTTTGTAGAGTCAGGCATGCTCTGGTCAAGAGAAGCTGCAGGAACTGGAAGAAATTAACTCTGATCTTCTCAGAGCTCGCCCAAAAAACTGGACCTATAGAGAAACCTATGGAACATTTCAGGCTTCCTTTTCCCAATCCAAATTTGAGCTACAGATTTGAGCCCCAAATTAATCCCCAAATGGTTCTCCTACTGATTCGTTCATTTCGTTCATCCAGGTATTCACAGGGTTACTAAGAAGTGCTTGTCCTCGGTCAGGCCAGGAAAGAGAGATGACAGACTTGGTCCCATCGGCAAACTCTTTACAGACAAAAAATCCACCTCTCTCATCTCTACAGCTCCAGGGCTCAGCACAGGGGCTGGCACATGAAGGCTCCCTTTCCTTACCTTTTCCTGGCACATGCAAATATATGTTTTTTGAGTATATAAATCAATGAATGATGAGAATATCTTGCAACTCCTTCAAACCGACAGGTCCACAGAGATGATCTTGCTCCTGACCTTGACAACAGAAATACATTCTTAGAGACTCTGTAGTCCTAAATAGAACTTTGGGGAATCCTTTTAAGAATCAAATGCATACTTGGTAGGGGAACTGACAATGGCAACCAGTTGCTCAGAGTTATTTGCTCAAAGGCCTAACCGCCTCCTAAGCCTCACTGTTCTTCATTAACTGTCAGGGGTTAAACTTTCAAGAGCTACTCCCAAAAGAGCTGCAGGAAAATTCTGTCTAAACAGCCATGCAAAAGTGTCTGGGGATCACTACGGACAGAGGATGATGACAGAGGGCCCATGACATTGGGCCTTGTCATGGCTGAACACTGACCTTCCACTGTCATGGCTGAATACTGACCTTCCACTGCCTACAGCTTTTAAAAAGAGTAAAAACTATGTTCATGGGTACACAAATACAAACATGCACCCCCCCCCCACACACATACATGGACACACACAGAGGCATATCATGCATTATCTTCTCTCATTCATCGATATTCTCAAATGGCTTATTACACAGATTTACATTCACAAATATTCTATTATGTAAATGTAAATCTATTCTATTATGTGAATGTAAACCTATATAATATATTTAGCCATTTTCTCAGTTGGATATTTTGGTTATTTCTATGTTGTCACAATTTTAAATCACATTGAAATAAACTAGGCCCCTTTGACTCCTTTCTTTCTCTTTTACTCCATGTGGTAGACTAAATGTGGCTGCTAAGTTTATTTCTCCCACTATGTCTTCCAGCCAATTCTAGATGTGAGTCAATTCTAGAGACCACCATGGTGGAGAGTTCATATGCAGGCCCGCCAGTTAACTGATCTGGCTGAGCTCAGCCCTCCAGCCATCCCTGCCAAGGTGTCAATGTGAGTGAAACCATCTTGAACTCTGCATATTAACTTATTCTCCAGCTGAATATCACCAAGAGACCTGTCTTCTGATGCTACATGGAGTGGAACAATCTCCCAGCTGAGCTCTGTCCACATTCCTGACCACAAAATCATGAGATATTAAATAAAATGGCTGTTGTTTTAAGCATCAACCAGTCTTCTCAATGCTGCCACAATCCTCACAATGGCCCATAAATCTCTATGTGATCTCCCACTATTCTCTTTGATCTCATCTTTGGCCTTCCCATGGCTGAACCTGCTCCAGCCCCACTGGCCTCCCTGTTCCTCCCTGAACATACCAAACATGGTCCTCCCACCTCACGGCATTTGCACTTCCTTTCCCCTCTGTGAGGATAATCCTCCCCCAGATGTCAGCACGGCATGGTCCCTGGCTTCATGCAGGCCTTTGCATACATTTCAGTCAATCAGAGAGGTCTTCTCTGATATCTTACCTAAAACAGGAGTCCTTTTCTTCCACCTCAGCCCCCTGGAGAGCCAGGGAACACCTCTCTCTCCTTATCATGCTTTATTTTTCTTCATACCACTTTCACAATATTAATATTTATATGTTTATTGTCTATTTAGACCTCCTCTCCTCCCCACAAATAAATGCACATTCTTTAGTACGAATTCTCCGCAAACAGAGACGTTGTCTGCTTTTATCATTGCTGTATTCCCAGGACCTAAAACAGTGTCCTGGGTGTAGGACTGATCGATAAATATTTGTAAATGAATGAATGAATTAATTAGCACATGTTCTTGGATAGAAATCTCCCTATTCATTTCTAATTATTCCTCAAAATAAGTTCGTATGAGTTAAGTTATGGAGGTGTAGGAATAACACATTTCAAAATCTTTTAGCACATATTGGCTAAAATTCCCTACAGACAGGCTGCACTGGTGCTTACCCATCCTGCTAGGGATGTGTAAGAGTGCTAATTTCCTTGCATCATCACCAATATAGGATAAAGTCACTCAAACATATTTGCTACGTGGATACATGGAAAAAAATGGTTACCCTTTATTTTAACTTAACTTTCTTGATCCTGTGTGAACTGAACTCCTTGTTCCATATGCTTATTGGCCACTAGAAAGTAAGTTCCTTGACAGCAGGGGTTTAGACTTGCTCACTGCTATCCCAGCATCCCAGATAGAGTCTAGGATATAAGAGATACATGATAAATATTTGTAGAAAGAATGAATTAATATAGATGTTTTCTTTTGTTATTGAAAGGCTATTGACTCATGTGTCCTCTGAGAAGTCTGTCTCTTTTTTCTTACTGACTTGAAATAACTCCATGCACATAGAATATTTTACTGTCATCTAGGTTGAATTTTTAATGTGTCATTTGCACTCTATTTTGTATATGCTATTTTTTGACATTCAGAAATTCTAACATTTTATGTAGTTACGTCTATCATTTTATTTCAGTTCCTCTATTTGGTACCATGTTTAGCTACAGTCATAATAGTTAACACTGTATAGCACTTCCCACATGCCAGGCACTTTTCTGAGGATTTTACATACATTGTTTATTAAATTCCTACCACAATCCTATAAGGTAGACACTATCATTATCTAATCATATAAAGAAACTGAGGCAATGAGCTATGAAATCAATCGTTTCCTGTACAAGATTTTATATAAATTTACCTGTAGATTGCTTTATGATTTCAGTTTTTATATTTGTGATTATTATGTAATAATAGAAATCTATTGGGTTACTCCATGGAGAAGTGAGGGTCTAATTATTTTTTCCCAATTAATTGTCAAGTGCTCCAACACAGTTTATTGTAACAATATGTAACATGTCGGTAACATATTGATATATATATGTATGAATAGACATATGTATACGTACATACAAACATATGTACATGAACACAATCACACACTATATAGCATTTGCTGGTATTCTTACTCAGCTCATTTGTACTGTCAATCCTTTTAGTTGTTTAGTAATTTTTGTGGTGTGTTCAGTGAATCAAATTTATAAAATAGAAATATAAAGAAGAAACATAAAAGGATTACCAGCGATTCCCTACAAATCCTGATTAAAGACACGTTCAATGTTGTTCTCATGAAATATGCACCTGTCAAATAAAAACATAAGCGCCTCCAAATTGCATTATAAATGCACAATACTTTTTGGAAACAGTTTGCTTCAGAACTTTGGCAGCCACAATAATAACACACACAAGCCTGTTTCACCCCAAAGGAAATATCTACAATACAAGGATGTTTAGCTCCATCATTTTTCACTGCTTTGGGTTTCTTGCAAAACCATTTTGATTTCAGTTGAAACTAATGACAGCAAGCAGTTGATGGTCAGGTTCACAAAGTACATTTCTACCCTTGCTGTGGGGAAGGGACCACAAGAAAATAGCTTCCAGTAGGTTAGGACTCATCTAGCTCCCAAAGTGGGGACTCCTCCACCAGAGCTTGCATTTTCCACTTTTCGCCACACTCAGAGAAGGACTTCGACCTCAACATGTGATCCAGGTAAAGAGCATCCTCCTACACAACCTCAAGGTAATAATAACATTTTATTAGTATCTTGTACATCCGCTGGCATTGGCATTTATATTTTTATTCCTATATCTTCTTATGTCAAAGAGAGCATGCTATACATCCTGTTCCCACCTTGCTTTTCTGTTAATGATTTATTTGAAAATGGTTCATCATTCATTTCTACAGCTGAATAATAGTTTGCTGGATGGCTATACCCCATGTATATAACCCGAGACAGGGTGACCTTTTGTGGCCCACTGCCTGGCACTTGGCTTGGTCTAACAAACAGAACCTTCATGCACCCCGCTGGTCATGCCACCAAGTCAGTGCAGTCCTTGGGAGTGAGTGGTATGTGAGTCCTGGCTCCCTGAATGCCCTGATGGACCCCATGGTCCAGCCACACTGGCTGGGTCCCTGTAAGCTTAGCCTACCTTGCCTGAGAGCCAAGGAAATCCCATCTTCTGCCTCACCACCCTCAACCACATTTCAGCACCAATGCAAGATCCAGTACAGCTGCTGGAATCCTTGTTTCATCCAGGGTGGACATGGCAGAGGAGTCAGTAACCATTTTGTGCCCCAGTGTTCTCCAGATAAGTTCCCACTCATGACAAACTCTAGCCCATACTGCAACTGAGGTCCCAAACATGCAATTGCATTGTTTCCCACGGTGGGCTGGGTCACTTGCTACTGCAACAAGGCAGAGGAAGGACAGCATCCCAGCATTTACAGACACATTGCCCAGCATGGGGTCTGGCTCTGCCAGAATCCACCGAAAGGTATGAGCCCTTTATGAACTAGCTGCACTCTGCCCTTTGGTCATAAAATAAACTCATATCTTGACCCAAGGCAGAGCCCTGACCTCAGCATCAGATCAAACTTTTGTCTCACCACAGAGCAAGCCCTGACCCTGGTCAGACTCAACTCTGACCCTTGCACGGCCTGAGCCCTGACTTGAGCCACGGACTGCAACCCGACCCTCAGACTCACGCTGAGTCATGACCCAGATCACAGACACAGCTCCAAGCCCCAGACTTATCCTGAGCCCTAACCCTGGGCCCAGACTCAGCCCTCACCTTGGCTGTGACTGAGCCCAGCTGGCTATCTTCAAATGCGGTCACACAGGAGGTACTTGGCACAGTAGGCAGATGGCTCTGTGTGAGCCCTGCCTCGGCTCTGGATGGTGCTTATGATCTACTGCCTATCACGAGCATCTAGTATCTTGCCATGGGGAAGAAATCTCAGTCCCACAGACCTGAGTTCAAATTCTGCCACTGTTTAGCTGGGGGACTTTGGGCAAATTACTTCTAGTCCATCAAATTAGATGCCTTCTGAAGAAACCATTTATAAAATGGACACAAAATACCTGCTGTCATGATGGTCACGATTAAATTATATGATTGTAAAGTACCCAGCTCACAGTAGATAGAGTTCATCCCTTTCCCCAGTAGGCATCTTGTCAGCTGCAGCTGAATTATTGGTATAGAAACAAGCCCTCCAGAGCTGTGCTGTCCTATACTGAGGCCACCAACCACATGGGGCTATTAAACAATTGAAATGTGGCTGGCACAGCCGGGCACAGTGGCTCATGCCTGTAATCCCAGCACTGTGGGAGGCTAAGGTGGGTGGATCACTTGAGGTTAGGAGCTTAAGACCAGTCTGGTCAACATGGTGAAATGCCGTCTCTACTAAAAATACAAAAATTAGCCAGGCGTGGTGGTGCACGCCAGTAATCCCAGCTATTCAGGAGGCTGAGGCAGGAGAATCACCTGAACCTGGGAGGTGGAGGTTGCAGTCAGCTGAGACCGTTTTGTGCCACTATACCTAGCCTGGGCAACAAAGCCAAACTGTCCCTCCAAAAAAAAAAAAAAAAAAAGGCAAATAAATCAACTAACCAGAAAAATGAAATGTGGCTGGTGCAAACTGAGCTCTGCTGTAAGGAACACACCATATTTCAAAGACAAAAAATTCAGAATAAGAAAAAGAATGTAAAATGTATCATTAATAAGTTTTCAATGATTACGCATTTAAATAATATTTGAAATATATTAGATCAAATAAAATATACTACTAGAATTAATTGCACCTGGTTCCTATTCTTAAAAATATAGTTACTAGAAAATTTTAAATTACATATATGGTTTGCAGGTCCAGAGGTCTGGGAAGAGCAGTTCATGGGTAATAAAGACAGTTAAAACAGAAACAAGAGCAACAGTAAAAATAATACCTAACTAAGTGTTTATTGTGTGCTGGGCACGGCGCTAAACACTTAAGTCCTCACAGCAACCTCTGAAAGTAGGCCCTACTACTGTCCCCATTATTGAGATGGCACAACTGAGGCACCAAGATGTAAAGTTATACGGTCCAAGGTAAAGAGCCAGTAAAAGGCAGAAATAGGATTTGAGTCCACAACACCTGGATCCAGAACCTATGTCCTAGAGGAAATGACACATTCATTAAAGGCTGCCTCAGTAAAGTGCTTCCTACAAATGAGTCACCCACAGGGAAGAAACATGCCCTGGATCAATTAAATGCTGTCATTGAGACATGGGCAGCAGCGAACCCCACTCTCCAAGCTCTTACCTACCCACATTGCTAGGCACTTCACTGCCCATCAGACTGGTTGTTACTCAACAGGGTCTTTATAGAGGTGGGGGAGTTCTCTTATTTAATCTTGTGCATTTCTCAGACATATGCCAAGTTATCTTTATCTGGAGAATCAAAGAGGACAGCTCCTTCAAACCTTTTTAGCTTTCTCCATTAGCAAGAGGTACCTCTGAGAGCAAAAATGATAAACTCAATTGTTCAAAAAGCAAGTTCCGTTCTTCAATTTGTGTGCCAGTCATAAACACAGCAACTTCCATTTGAGCAGAAATCCCACATTTCAGCAGAAATACTTAATGTGTCATTTCTCCTGCATCCATCTTCTTCAAAGCACTTACTTTAGAAAGTAGAGAAGGAAAAACAAACAAACTCTAATAACCTGTACTTTGAATGGGAGATGGGAACTTTATGATAAAGAACTCAAAATGCTTTATTGACATGGCTGCACACATCCCCCTTCGGCTCCTGAAACTGCTCCTGAGATGAGAAAACTTTCCTAGGAGGCTTGCAACTCGACTTCACACCCAGCTAGGCTCTGGGGGTAGGATGCACACTCACTCCAGCTCCTGATCTGTTTTGATCAGCCAGAAGTCCTAGTTCAATTCTAAACCCAGAATATAACCATCTTTTTTATCTTAAATCATGCATTTACAAATATCTGGCAAATACATATTGAGCACCGTGGCAGATTATATTTTCCAAAGATGGTCATGACCACGCCACTTACCCCACAAGTTCTTACAATGTGATCTTGTCACTCCCCACCAGGAGGTGGAGTTTATGTCCCCTCCTCTGGGACCTGCGTGGACCTTTGTGATGGGCTGGACCAATGGAGTATGGAGAACAGGCTTCTATGTGACTTCTGAAGCTAAACATAAAAGTTACAAGTCATGAAAGAGAAAAGCTTTCGCTCTTGGAGCCCAGCCACTATGCTGGGAGGAAGCCCAAGCCACATGAAGAGGTCAGAGATAGGTGTTCCAGCTAACAGCCCCAGTTGAGGCTCCCAGGTGGCAGCCAGCATTAACCTCCAGACTTGTGAGTGAGGAGTCTGGCTTATATATAACTCCAGCTCTAGCCACTGTCTTATGCAACCACAGGAAGGAGCCCCCAAATGAAGCCACCTACCTGAGCTAGTTATGGTTCATCAAAAAAATAAGACATAATGAAAAATACATTACTGTCTTATGCCACTAAGGTTCTGGTGACTTAGCATGCAGCAATAGATAACTGGAGCAAGCACCTACTATGTGCCAGGCATTGTGCAATCTGCTTTAACAACAGTTGAAGCAGACTTTGTCCCTGACCTTAAGGAGACCATAGCTTAGTGGGGACATAAAAAAGTAACCAATCACAAGCCTACACTGTATGAACAGGTGACAGAGGGGCATGCAAGATACTTTGGGAACAAACCAGGCTTCGGGAATGTAATGAGGCCTGAGGACATCAGGGAAGCCTCCTCAGAGGAGAAGATTGTTTAATTGAGTCTTCAGAATGAGTCAGTGTCAACTAGATGAAGGAAAACAGAGCTTTTCATTCATTCTAAGGAATTTTGGGAAAATAATGTAGCAAAAATAGATAGAAAAAACTATGAGAAAGCCTGCTCACTTAAAAACATCTTATAAAACCTCAATAATCAATACATTAATAATTAAAACCTCGATAATTGATTGGCTTATTGACAGACCATCTGACTAATGAAACATTGAAAAGTGCAGAAATAGATCTAAATGTTACAGAGATTTAGCGTGTGTGTGTGTGTGTGTGTGTGTGTGTGTGTGTGTGTGTGTAATGGGGCATTCCAAAGAGGGACTTTTCCAGAAATGCATTGTACTGCATGCTATATACACCAAGATAATATCCAAATGGGTCAAGATTTTAAATGCAAAAAGAAATCCCAATCCACTGAAATTTTAGAAGAAAATACAGAAAAATAGAATTTTAGAAAGAAAATAATTTTGTATAACTTTGGAAGTATCTAAAGTCTTTTTTAAATCAAAATCCAGAAATATTAAGGGAAAGATTGATAAATTTGACTACATGATAAAAAAATTGTGTAATGCCAAAAGAAAAAGAGAGGGAAAGAGAAGCCTTAAGCTAAGTCTAAAAACAAAGACTTCTATGACGGTTAAAGATAGGTACAATGTCAACCTGAAAAACTGCAGCTTCTCCTTAGCAATCCTAAGATATCTATAGCTTCTTGAACCTCTTACAGAGGGCCTGAAACAGAGTAGATGTTTAATAAGATATATTGCATGATCCTGTTACAGAAACTCTCACTAAGATGGAAATTCTGGTTTAATCTTGACTCAGTTATGTGACCTGGAACATAAATGGGTATGTGCACACACATGTGTTCCATGCACTGGGGGGAAGTAGAGCAGGTGATTGCTTCCCTACTGCCCTACCACCTCATTCCTGGAAAAACCACATCACCACTTTCAAGGTAATACATTGACGCAGTGATCAAGACTGCCAGGCAAGGCCACAGAGGCAGCATTAAAGCAAGCCCAAGAATCAGGCATTGTTCTATGGATCTCACTGTTCCCCTAACCTGAGGCTCACTTCTTCAAAAGTCAGAATCTGGCTGCATCTTGCTGAACCTCAATTTTCCCATCAGTACAGTAAAATGGGCACAATGACCATGGCTTCAGAAAGCAGTTGAGCATTTAAATGAGAATAATGTATATAAGAGACCGAGCACTGGTGTAGGATATAGCACAAACTTCGTTCTTAGTCTCTGTGGCCACCAGAGTCATTATGGTCATGGTTAGTTTGCTGGAGATTCTTTTTTTTTTTTTTTTTTTTTGAGATGGAGTCTCACTCTGTTGCCCAGGCTGGAGTGCAGTGGCACGATCTCAGCTCACTGCAAGCTCTGCCTCCTGGGTTCATGCCATTCTGCTGCCTCAGCCTCCCGAGTAGCTGGGACTACAGGCACCCACAACCACACCCAGCTAATTTTTTTTTTTTTTTTTTTTGAGACGGGTTTCACCGTGTTAGCCAGGATGTTCTCGATCTCCTGACCTCGTGATCCTCCCGCCTCGGCCTCCCAAAGTGCTGGGATTACAGGCGTGAGCCACCGCACCCAGCTTTGCTGGAGATTCTATTACGACAAATACGTAGGCCAGGCACCGACTGGATAAATAGGCAACCTCCACTTGTGCTTCTCTGTCTGGAGGAGTTTCTTGCCTTTAAGGTACATTGCATAGATGAACAGAACACATTACCAAAGATGCACAGGAACAAAATGAAAGCATCAAGAACACCCCGACCTGCTACTCAGGATACTGGGCCATAGGCCCCACTCTCATGATTTCAGGCTGAGAGATAAGGAGCTGTTAAAGCTGGGGTTTTGTTTCTCATTCCTCCCTAAACACAGTGAAGCTTGGGAGGCATTAAATGGATCAAGCATTTTTCAGAACAAGGTAGAGAAAAAAAGACGTGGAGGTATGTCATGCTTAGAAAACACAAGGCTAGCCCCTCTGAAGGTGCTGACCGACTCCCTGGAGTTTACTATTTGTGTAGACCTTACAAAGCTCAAGTTTGGGGTGTCTGCCTGTCAGTTTCTGCTTCCTGGTTTCCATCATGAGGCCTCTGAGGACTCCACCTAACCATGTCATCCAGTCCCTGCCACTTTAAATCAAGGATCTGAAAGGCAGCCTCTCCATTTAGCTGACAGGAGGGGCAGCTGTCAAGAGTCTTCTGTATCCTTTGTCAGTGAAAGTCACATGGGGGAATAACCCAAACTTTTCTTCCCTTTCCAGTGTAGTGAAATGGTAAGTTTCAAGCATATGAAAAACTCAGCCATTGGAACATCATGGGGTCGATTAAGCCAGTAATGAATCAAACCAAAGAGCTGGGGAATCTTCCGACTAAGTAATAGGGTAGTGAATGCACAGAAAGGCAGAGGCAAAAACCGAATTGTAGCATCTAGTTCATGAGCCTTTGTATGACTTTGGTCTCAGCACCGGCACAGTAATCATCATGGAATCTCAGAATCACTGGAGGAGCAGGATCCCCCAAAACCCATCTCTGTGATCGCTATTGGATGCCAAAATCCTCCGCACATCTTCATCTAGTGGTCACCCAGCCTCTGACAGCCTCCAGGCTTGAAACTCTACTCTGAAATATTAAGAAGGGAAGCTGTGTTCACCACTCAGACACCCACTCCTAGTTCACCTCCCTCAAGAAACCTTCCCTGTCTGCCCTCTCAGTCACTCTCTAATACCTTGTCTGACTTTGCCTTCTTAATAGATGTGTTAGATGCTGACCCAGGCATGGAGGTTCTGACTGTGATGTCATGTAGCTTACTTATTGCCATTTAGACTGAGCTGGAGAGCTCATTTATCTCATCTGTTAAAACCAGATTTGGTGGAAAGTGAGGACCTCAATATTTCCACATTTGCTGACAACCTTAAACTCTCATCGAAGAGTGGGAAGTTGTTGCTTGGAATCACATTAAGATTAATAATGACAATAGAGATAATGACAACTGCAAATATAGCAACTCTCCCACTCACAATGGCAGTCCCGATTGCAGAAAGAATCCAGTACCAGGAAGGGACACATTTTAAGCTATCTTGGAATTGTTTCCTAATCTGTGGGATAAAGATAGACCAAACACCACTTTGCATTTTTTAAACCTTGAATAAATAGGTAAATAGCCCCTTTGCTAAGTAGGAGAAAATATTGGGAGGAGATGAGTTTAGGCTTCTCAATATGTTTCCATCTCATTGGCCAGCAGGTCTATGGTTCAGAGAGGTTGAAGCTGGAGACAGGGTTTTCAGAATTATCTGTAGAGTCTCTTGGTTGAGGCCTTGGGAATTAATGAAATTGCAGTACCAGAGAGTACCGGAGGAGAAGGGAAGTGGGGAGCTGTCCTAGAGAACAAGCTAGAATAGAAACAGTCAAGACAGCCAAAGCAGGAGTATCCGGAGACCAACGTGAAGGGAAAGAAGTGAGAGACATGTGGAAGAGGTGGCAACTCCTGCCAAAGGGGATTAAGAACAAGGAGTTCTAAGAACTTTCTGCAGGGCTGTTGGTTGGAGACGCTGCCTCCATGCAAATCTCATTTGCCGCTGTCAATCCAGATCCTGTCCCACCACGACCATTTCTGAGAAACAGACTCAAGACACGAAAAAAAACCCTCTTTCTGTAAAATTGGTTCGGGAAACAGACTACAGGCATTAATATCCTTTATGAGTGACAATTTAGGGCCAACATTTACACTTTGTAATGTTCGTTCTCTTTCTCTCAGGACAGAAAAGAATGTTGCCAATATCAATGAATAAACATTAATAAAATCAAATATAATCTTGTTCCATCTGGAATCAACCTTTAAAAAAATTCTTAACATCTGTATATAACATACATACACCTCTATGTACAATAGGGAAATCAGATTTTGCCTGAGAGATGTGCACAGTATTTAATGCCAATTTATTTGGTTCCACCTTTTCTCCAGACTGCTTTAGAAGGGTAGTGTCCCTAGACTTGAGATTCTGAATTAGTTTCCTCTGACTCTCAGGTATAGAATGTCCAGCTCAAGCCAAGACAAATCAAATATTTATCCACTCCCAGATTTTCAAAAATCCAGCTTTCTGTCTCCTCCTGCAGCTGACCTCCTCTGGCAGAAATTCAGCCTCAAACTGGGAGAAATGAGTGGATCACCAGAATCAAAGCTGACGTCAGTGGTACTGTGGGTTGGTATATGACGTGGGAACCTTGACAAACAGAAATGCGTGTTTATAAATGTTAGATCTCAGGTCTGCAAGGAAAGATCTTGCTGTACTTCACAAATGGACTTGCTTTTTAATATGTCTCCTGTTTCAGGACAAGTAATGTTGGTCAGAACTCTGGGGGTGAACCTAGGGGCTCGTACCACTTGGGGCTGTGTTGTCACTCCTGTCCTCAGCATCGCAGAGGCCAAACTGTACCCAAATGAGACCCCAGGGAAAGAGAAAAGAATCTTGGGCACGGGGGTCATTATTCAAATAACCTGGTGTAGTGCGTGGGAGATACTGCATGCACCTCTAACTCAGACATATCATTAATTCACACCATCCCTCTTGTGCCTACTAAACCAGGATTTCTCAGCCTCACCACCATTGACATTTTGGGCCAGAAAATTCTTTTCTTGTGGAAGTGCTCAGTGCACTGTAGGATGTTTAGAGGCATCCCTGGCCTCTACCCAGAAGATGCCAGTAGTACTGTCCTGGTTGTGACAAGCAGAAATGGGTCCAGATATGGTCAAGTGTCCTCTGGTGAGGGGGTAGCAAAATGGCCCCTGGTTAAGAACTACCGCAGTGAAATATTCAAGGGACCATGAGTGAAGTTTTGAATAATCCACACCTGAGCTAAGTGGTGCCAGAAAGATACTTGCAGGACCTCTGCTTTGTTAGTCTGACATCTCTCCTATAAGCCCACCGACTGGAGACCCCAAGCATGCTGCAGCCCCTACCTAACAGATCTTCATTTATTCCATTACAGACTGTGGGCAGCATTTCTTCATTTCAGACAGAATCTTCCAGAGTTTAGGAACAGAGCAGGCTGCCTTCTCTCCTCTTGCCAGGAATTTCAGTGCGACATTGAACATGTCACTGGAGTTTGCTTGTTGCAAGGACGAACACTTCTCCTGGCACCTCACTCCCACACCTGCCTAGAGACAAGGCTGCCCAGGCTGTTTAAAGGGAAATCAGTACTGTGCCAGGCCTGTCCAAGTGAATTTTTTCTTTGAGCAAATACCCCTGCCTACTTGTTCATTTTTAAAACCATAGGTCTTCCTGGTGAGGGGGCTTCAAATAAACTACAACAAAGAGTAAAGCCTTTATCCCTTAGTAGGAAGAGAAGAAGAGCCTCCAACAATAATTTATTCATTCATCCACTGGTAATAAAGGCAGGGCTGTGATCACAAGAGAGGAGATACAGACTTCTTGGTCTCAGGGGATTTGCAAGGCCCAGAGTGTCCAGTGGCATAGATCCGTCAAGGAGAAGCTTCCTTGGTAAACTTAGTGCCTACTGATCCAGGAAGGAATATATGCTGCTCACTTCATCCCTCTGTCTCCATGTCCCACCTGGTAAAAATCAGTCCTGACAATACCAAAACTTTGCCAATTCTACTTCTGAAACATCTCCTGGCTCAGATCCCTCCATCTTTGCAGTTCCTAATGTATTAATAGTTCAGGTATCATCTTCGTTTGTTCCTCTGAACTAATGTAATTGCTTTCTCATGCCTTTCCTTCCCACTTCCATACAGAATACCACGGCGGTCTTTGTAAAACCCAACAGAATGAGAAAACACTCATATCCCTCCTCACCAAATACCATAAACAATGTTTGAAAATAAAAACAAAATTGTCACGTGGAAGAAACAAAAACACTTGCAATGTTTGTAACAGAAAACCTAATATCTATATTTCTGACTCTCTCCTGGCTTCCACATATGTGAAGAACTCTCACAAATCAGTAAGAAACTGCCAAAAATAGGCAAAGGCCATGATTAAGCAAATACCAAAAATGAGTTTTTAAAACGAAAAATACAAATATGAGAAATGTGCAACCTTACTTCTAATTGAGGGCCACAAATTAAACAAGTATATTTTAACCTCTTAGATTAGCAAAAATGTAAGAGGTTGGCAACAGCAGGTGTTGACAAAAATTCACAAAAATGGGAGCTCTCATAATGGTTGGAAGTGTAAATTGGTGTATAATTTATCAAAGGCAATTTTCCTACATTGTATTTGTTTTCCACTGCTACATAACAAATCACTATAAATTTAGTGGCTTAAAACAACACACATTCATTTTCTCACAGTTTTAGTGGGTCAGGAGTCCAGGCAGAACTTAACTGGGTTCTCCGCTCAAGGTCCCACAAAGCTGCAATGGAGGTGTCAGCCAGGGCTTAGATCTCATCTTAGGCCGAGTCTTCTTCCAAGCTCACATGATTATTGGCAAAATTCATTTCCTTGCAGCTGCAGACTTTTTGAGGCTTGTTTCTTCAAGGCTAGCAGGAAAGAGGGTCTCTGACTTCTAGACTCTCTTTTAAAATGTCTCAGTTGATTAGGTCAGGATCACTCAAAATTAATTCTGTTGATTAAAGTCATCTGATTAGAAACCTTAGTTTTATCGCAAAATCCCCTCACTTTTACCATATATTGAAACATATTCACAGGAGTGACACCCATTGCCTTTGCCATATTCTATGGCGATATGGTTTGGATCTGTGTCCCCGCCCAAATCTCATGTTTACTTGTAATCCCAATGTTGGAAGCAGACCCAGTGGGAGGTGACTGGATCATGGAAGCAGAGTTCTCATGAATGGGTTAGCATCATCTTTCCTTGGTACTGCATAGTGAGTGAGTTCTCGCAAGATCTGATTGTTTAGAAGTGTCTAGCACCTCCTCCAACCTCTCTTTCTCGTGCTCCGGCCATGTAAGATTTGCGTGCTTCCCCTCAATTCCGCCATAATTTTAAGTTTCCTGAGATCTCCTCAGAAGCCAGACCGATGCTGCCATGCTTCCTGTACAGCCTATGGAACAGTGAGGCAATCGAACCTCTTTTCTTTATAAATTACCCAGTCTCAGGTATTTCTTTATAGCAGGGTGAGAACAGAGTAAGGCATATGGGTTAGAAGCAAGTCACAAGTTCCACCCATGCCCAAAGGGAGGGGATTAAAGAAAGACACAGATCATCAGAGATCATCTTATAATTCTGCCAACAGCATATATAGACCAAAACTTAAAATGTTGACAATCTTTGCCATAGTAATCTCACTTGTAGGACTATATCCCAAAGAATTAAGTGGACTAGAACATATATATGCCCACAGAAGCCTTTTCATCATTCTGCTATTTGAAATCATGAATATATATACTATAGTAGCAACCCCAATATCCATAAAAATGAGTTCAAATAATTTATGATATATGCACATGGCCTATCATATAGACGTTAAAAAAAAAAAACACAAGTGATCAAAAGGTATTTAAGTAAAAAGAGTGCTACGATGTATTAAGAGGAAATAGCAAGTTTAAGTCCATCTACACTTATATTTATATATAACTGTGAAAATGAACCTAAAATTGTAAAATCACATACAGCTATTAGCAGACAGTATCTCCAGGTATGCGAATAGATGGCAATCTTTATTTTCTGTGTAGTTTTTATGGTGTGAAACTTTTTGAAATAGCTGTGTATTCCTTTTATAACAAGACACAACAAAAGAGCTGTTTTTTAAATGCGAGAGTATTGGTTTGTAAAATGAGTAGTGTACAAAATAGTATACTCGAGGGCATCTCATGTTTTGTAAAATATAGATGAGAAGAAGAAAACTTGAGGAAGACACAAAATTTTAATAGAGGCTAGATAGACGTTGGTATTACGGGATGTCTTGAGGTTCTATTTTAGCTGTTTTCTGCATTTTTCCAATACAACATGTACATTATTTTCATAGTTTTTCAAACCAATTCCTGCTATCTTTTTTTTAAGTGTAGAAAAGGAACCATACGTAGGGGAAAAAAAAAAAAAGCCAAATGCAGTCTCACTTCCCTGGTCTCCAGGCAGAGATGGCCTCCAACATCTGAGCCCTCACTGACCACAGCTTCCTCCCATGGCTTAACAGTGCCTTCTATTGTGGCTGCCTCCCCCATCAGGCTGTAAGGGTATTGATGGCAGCACCCCTCGTTCACCTCTGCACCTCCAGTGCCTGTCACAGGGCCTGCCACAGAGTACTCCACGGTGGCTAAATAAATGAATGAAGAAGATACTGGCAGGCTAGAACCTTGTAAGCAAATCAAAGTGTTCCAACAATCATCTTATTTGCAACGGTGAAGGATGGAGTTGAGGGAGCAAACTGGAGGCAGGGAGACAAGATGCCCTGGTTTATTAGGAGTAAGATATTGAGGACCTGGTGGCAAGGGAGCAGCAGTGCAGAAGCACCGGAAGTGGAAAGGACAGAATTCAGGGAATAATGGGAGTAAGTGTCCACAGCAGCCAAGCATTGAGGGTAATGCCCATACTCTGGCTTGGACAACTGGGTGGTGACATTTGCCTGAATATGAAGCAAAAGCTTTTGAGAGAGAAAAACATGACAACTTCAGGTTTGAACACACAGGCTTTGATGAGCAGAGACATCTGGGAGGTGCCACAAGGAGCTCCTTATGTCATCCTCCCAGCTGTCACCACACACAGGGTTGATTCTGCAAACCACAGGAGCTTAGTTGATGCATGTCTTCTGAGTAAAATTCATCTATCCCTCCTCAGGGATGAAATGCCCCCTGCCTTAGGATTCTGTGACTTCCTCAAGCCCAGAGAGATGGGGTGCAATGGGAGGGTTGAGTTACAGTGTCAGGCACTGCATGGGCTAAGGAGCTCCAGGGTCTGCTACTCTGCTATCTGGGAAGATGCTCATTTGCATTGGTTCCCTCTGCAGTGGGATGATTTTGTCCTTCATTTGCCTTCCCTGGATGATGCAGGCTGCCTGCATCCCCAGTCTGAAAACTCTTTACACAGAACTGGCCGCACATTTCATAAAGCCATGAGTGATGTCAAAGAGCATGTACAATGGGGAGAAGACTGACTCTGAGCATTAATTTTACATTTGTAATCAGGGGATCTTAATCAAATGCCACCAAGCTACCACTGCAAGACAGCCTTCCACAAACACCATCCCTTGCACAGCTCAGGTTCTGCCTGGCACTCAAATTATCTGCAAAATGGTCCCTACCACCATGCCCACTTATGCCCCAGGCGTCTCCATGGAGCCACATCCAGTTTCCTAAGTTTACTACATCACTCTTTGTGTTGTCCTCTCAGCCTTGATTGCCCTTCCAGATGTAACCTAACTAGTCCAGCCCTCTGTAGCCTTCAAAACCTAGCTCAGTCATCGTCTGTCCTGGGGGATCTTTCATTTTTATTTTTTAAAATTTTACTTATTTTGGTTTTTGTTGTTGTTGTTATTTTTTTGTTTTGTTTTGTTTTGAGATGGAGTCTCACTCTGTCACCCCCACTGGAGTTCAGTGGCACTATCTCAACTCACTGTAACCTCTGCCTCTCAGGTTCATGCAATTCCCTTTCCTCAGCCTCCTGAATAGCTGGGACTACAGGTGTGCGCCATAAAGTCTGGCTAATTTTTGTATTTTTAGTAGAGACGGGGTTTCACCGCGTTGGCGAAGCTGGTCTTGAACTCCTGACTTCAAGTGATCTGCCTGCATTGGCCTCCCAAAGTGCTGGAATTACAGGTGTGAGCTACCACACCTGGCCGGGATTTTTGATTATTATTATTTTTTACATTTTTAATTTTATAGATTTAAAGGTACAATTGTAGTTGTGTTAAGAGGATATATTGTACAGTGGTGAAGTTGGCTTTTAGCGTCCATATCACCGGATAGTGTACATTGTGCCGATAGGTAGTATTTCATCTCTGACCCTGCTCCCACCCTCCTACCTTTTAGGGTTTCCAATGTCTCTTATTCCACTCTGTACGCCTGTGTGAACCCGTTATTTAGCTACCAGCTATAAGTGAGAGCATTTTTGACTTTATGTGCCTGAGTCATTTCATTTAAAACAATTGCTTCCAGTTCCATCCATGTTGTTGCAAAATACATACTTTTATTCTTTTATGGCCGAATGGAGTTCCATGGTATATATGCAACACATTTTCTTTATCCAGTCCTCTGTTAATGGACACTAAGGTTGATTTCATGATTTTGCTATTGTGAATAATACCACAAGGAATATGTGAGTACACCTCCTGGCAATCTTCAACCCCTTTCTAACAGGGTGGGTTTGGATCCCTCTGTCCTGAGTCAATGTCAAGGCACTGCATTGAACCTTTCTGTTTATGATGCTGCATCTCTCACACTACTCTGAGTTCGTAGGTTGCTGTGCCTTGTCTCAGTACCATGCTCAGCTCCATCCCCACATCTACCATGTTATGTACTAGTGAGTGGTAGCTGCCGCCTGATAGAATGAGCTACTCTCCATAGTGGAAAATTCTTTCCCATTGATTCCAAACAGTGCAAAAGACCCCCTTTCAGAATAAAATTTGAGGGTCACCTTTGGCTCTTCACTGCTCCATCTCCAACATACAATCTGCCTTCTACCTGCACCATCACCCCTTTCATTTTCCCATTATATTATTCCAGTGGATGCAAGTGATTGCAAATTACCATCTCGCCAGTCACAAAAGCATTATCTACAAATCGCTTTGTAGGCCATCAAGCATCAGCACGTGTCACGATTATCTGGGTGCTCACAAAATCCTTGTGAGATTTGAAGGCCAGAAACCATCTTCCACATTTTACACACGAGAAACATGAGGCTTAGTAAATTAATCTAGTCAGATACAAAGTTTAGATTGGAAATCAAGACTTGTAATTCTCAGACTTGGTCTTTTTACATGTTACCTCCATTAAATAGTCTACTATAAGAGTTCATTAGGGATGGTTTACTCTACAAGAAAAGGATCCTTTTGGTTTTCTCCAGTGCCTAGTTTGGGACCTAGCACAACAAATCAATAAATCAATAAATCATTACTAAATTAATGAATACATCTCAATAAATCATTACTAAATTAATGAATAAATAAATGTCCCTTTGCATCATGACCTTAGTTTTCTCATCTGTAAATGAGCATGTTTAGGTGTGCTGGTTCCCAAGAACATCTCTGGCACTCTTTTGTCTCTAGCTATCAATTTCTGGTTAGCAGACTGACTGTCAGGCTGAGGTCTGTGCTGGGCAGAATGCAGGCATGGTGAACACCAGGTGCCCTGGGTGTGAATAACAAGCAACAAAAAATGAACTGAGACCATTTATGAAAATAATAATAAAACCACACATTCCTTGATGCCAGAAATAATACAGGGCTCCATGCCTTGTTACCGGCTCTGCTTCTCAATGTCTCTGCCATCCCAATGTCATTCATTCCCACTTTGCCTGAAGTCCGTTTTTGGTACAGAAATGTAATTTAGTGGGTGGCTTTTCCCACAACTCTGGGCCACTAACACATTCATTTTCTTCTCTGCTTTTAAAGTTTATGTTCCTTCGTGCACAATAGGCAGCACATCACCACTTTCCTGCAAAGTCACAGGCAACAGAGAAACTCCTAAAAGCTCCTGCAAGTCTTGGGAGAGACTGGAGCATTTCCAATAAGACCCGCGTGCTACTAGATTGTTCTTAGGAACCCCTCAGAAGATTCAGCAACATGCAAAGTGACTTGTAGAATGGAATAATAATCATAAGGGTAATGAACGCCTATTTGATAGTGCTTACTTTCTGCCAGACACTGGTCAAACGGCTTTCTATATATCCTTTCATTTAACTCTCCTGATAACTCCGTGAGAGAAATGCTGCCAATATCTCTACGTTTCAGAGGGGAGATCTGAGGCATAGTGACAATAGGAAACTCTACAGGTCACATTATTAGGAATGGGCAAAGCCAAGCTTGGAACCCAGGCAGCATGATTCCAGAGCAAATACCCTTACCACCATGTTCTATTTTTCTCCTATAGCTACATATGCTCCTCTTCCATGAAGCCTTCCTGGCCACCCCACAAACAATGCTAAATACTAGATGGTGACAGAACAAGGAGCAGGGGCTTCACAGTCAGTTAGAACTGATTTCCACCCCTGGCTGTGCCAAATTACTTATATGATTGTGGGCAAATTGAATAACCTCTTTAAATCTTAACTTCCCCATTTGTAAAATGGAAATGATAAACATTTCACAGTACCTTGGCAAACACTTAAGACTTAAGAGTCAGTAAATGTCCTGCATGCTCTGAAATAGGAAGTCCCAAGGCAGAACAGAGGGGTGCTCTGTTCCCTTCACTCCTCATTCATTTATTCATTCATTCACTTACCCAACAATTCTTTAATGAGCACCAACCACATGCCATGCATTGCCTGGGGTG
Organism: Pan troglodytes; assembly: GCF_028858775.2. Taxonomy (NCBI): domain Eukaryota; kingdom Metazoa; phylum Chordata; class Mammalia; order Primates; family Hominidae; genus Pan; species Pan troglodytes. The sequence goes on from NC_072419.2 coordinate 48,867,228, forward strand.
CTGGGAAGGTTCCTGTTCTCACGGAGCTTACGGTCTAGTGATGAGTGACAGAAGTTAAAAGGCAAATACACCAATGGCACACACAATTTCAGAGACAATCAGTGCAAGAAGACAATAAACAGGAGATATGAGTGATATAGTAATGGTATGCTGGGGAGGAGGGTGGAGGGAGAGAACTGCTTTAGACTGGCCTGGCAGATATTTGAGCTGAGACTAAAATGAGCAAATGAGCAGCATCAGCCAGCCAAGTGAAGATCCAGGGGGCTAGGGGTGGGGTGGAGAGGGGACAAACAATTTAGACAAAGAAAATGACAAGTGCAAAATGCAAACAGGCAAAAAACTTAGAGGGTTCTAGGAAACCAAATAAGGCCAGTACGGCTGGAGCATAGTGCATGGCCAGGAGAATAGAAGGAGATGAGCTTTGAGAGGCTGGTGCGACTAGATCTTGCTGGGCCTTGTGGGCCATATAAACAAGGAGTTTGGATTTCATTGGAAGTGCAATAGGAAGCTCTTAGGGCATTTTAAGTAGGGAACTGGCATGATGTGATTTATGTTTTCAGAAGCTGAATCTCGATAAGAAGTGAAGAATGGATAAAAGGAGTGGAATACATTTAGAAGTGGAACCTGGAGATTGTGATAAATGTTAGACCTCAAAGCTTCACTCCATAGATGGACAAGAATGACATTTCTTCTTTATCTCCGTAGATGTGTTTCCCAAGACATCCAGGAGAGGATATTGGCGCAAACAGTGAGTCATCACTCTCCACCCACCTTCCAGACTCCCTCCTCCATGAATATCCAGCTCTTCTCAACCTGGGGCTCCCTTAGAAAATCCAGACAAAACAATTGCCACAGAGCCAACATCTTCCTTTTCCCTTTGTCTTATGGTACAAACATATTTGTAGAAGCAAATCAAATAATAAAAGATTAGCACATAAATACACCGAAAAGTAAGATCACTGACAAATACACCAAGTGTCGGCAAACAGTTCTTAGTGTCTTGGCATATGCGGAGCCCATGTTGCAGGTGGCATCAGGCAGACATGGGGCCTAATCAGAACTCCCGCTGAAGCTGGACGGCCTTGAGTCAGCAATGTTCTAGTTAATATCTCTCCTCCATTTGTCCCCCACCTCTGCATTTCCTGGTTTTTTCAACAGAGTCATCTGGGGAAAACCCACACATTTTATGATATTTTGTCTTCCCCTTCCTCTCTGTTAAAATAAATGCCTGTCACATTTGATACTCATCTGAATTACTGATGTTGGGCATGAGATGGTGGGGCCATGCGATCCCTCTGGAGACAGGAATCTGGTTTATTTGGATCCCCAGGAGCTCAGGAATACTGTGAGTTAGGCTTTTGGCTCTTAAAGAAGAGAGTCCATAATATCCCAGAACAATGCCTCAGTAGCAGATTTAGTTCTCTCTTTTTTTCTCCTGATTGTGTTCCTTTTTACCTAGCACTAATGTGGGTGGCTATGGTGAGAGAAGAACACGCTAGGAAGAGGTTCTCTCATTTTCATATTCTTCTCATGCACACATCCACTAGGGAGCTAGGTGGAGATGCTTGCACCCCAAGAGCTCTGGGCCCAGCCACTCATTGGAATCAATAAGCCTTCCTAAGGGTTTAGAGTTGGGGGAACTGAGGCCCAGTGATGTTCTATATCTCTCTTCTATACCCCGAAGACATTGAGTTCCATAATTGCACCATACTTTGCCTGGCATGGCCTGCACTGGCATGGCTCATGAAACATGATAGGGGCCTGCCCAGTTGACCCAGGCCCCCCTTGAGGCTTGGTGTGTGCTGAGAGGGTGACTCCTGTTTCAGGCATTGACAAGAAACCCAGTCCAGGGGTTTGTGTTGCTGACCGCAGGCAAGCTATCAGCAGGGGTGTCTGATATAGGCTGTGAGACTCCAAGGTCAAAGGAGGAAAAGCATCTCAGAGTCTCTGTTGGTTGGAGAGGGCAGAGATGAAAGTAGAACTCATGGAGTGAGGCGCGACCCAAGCACTACAGGGAGAGGCACATGCAAGGCACAGGCCTCTATGAATGCCTGAGGAGTCCATTCAGAATCCAGTTAGACCTGCCCCGGAGCAGGTGAAGGTGGGTCACGTGGTCAGAGCTGGACCCATGGCTGAATCCATTCAGCCACTTTCTGCTCAGGCCAGGACTGACCCCAGGACACAGCCTGCAGTAGGGGAGCTCACTGCCCTTGCTTAGGGGCAGGCAAAGAGATTCAAAAGCCAAGGGGGGCCTGGTAACACTGACACCCCAGGCTCAGTTCTGCTCATCAGCCCCTGAGGGAGAAAAGCTGCAGGTCTTCAGGCCCTTGTCACTCCCTGCTGGTGTTAATTTACTCACTTCTTAGACGTCTCCGCAGAAAGGTCAAGGGCTAGATGAGTAATCATGGCTGAGCTAATGCCTCAGCCTCAGCCATCGATTCTCAACCTCAATTTTCACAAATGTCTCACTATCTTATCCAAATATGCTTCATACCTTGGAGCAAAGGGTGTTCCTGGTGAAGTTTGCAAATGATTGATTTAAGTGGTTGTGGCTTTCAGAAACTGGCATAAAAAAGAATGTGAGCAAAGACCGATCTGCACAGGAACCAACCATTGGATGCTGCTGTGGGGAGGAATGTGGATACCAGGAAACGGGCTCTCTCCCCCTCCTACAGGAGCCCAGAGCCTCCTACCTCAGTCCACCGATTAGAGGGTCACAGGTTTCAGGATGCATCAGAATTACCTGGAGAATGTGTCAACATGCAGGTTCCAGGGCCCTGGCCCTAGAGTCAGATTCTAGAGATGTGGCGCAAGACCCAGAAATGTCATGTGGCCACGATCCCTCATGAGCCTGATGGAGGCATGGTCTCAGAGCCTTGCTGTTCAAAGTGTGGTTGATGGACTGCAGGCAGTAGAACAGAAATGAAGAATTTCAGGCTACAGGATCAGAATCTGCCTTTAACAGAATCGCCAGTGATTCTTGTGCACAATGTTGAGAAATGCTGGCTTAGACCACATTGTGAGCCCCGTTGGCTCTTCTCTGGCCCCAGATTTTTCTCTGGCTGTGTTTTGTGACTCCACTTCACTCACCTCTAATTCCCTGAGGGACCCCTTCCACCCCAAGATAAATAGAACTGACCTTCTGGGCCACACACTCTTGCAGGGAGACACGTACACACACACAGGCACCTACCAAGGCTGATGTGGTAGGGCCAGCCCAGCAGATCTGGGACCTCAGCAAAGCCAATCTGAGGGCAAGAGAATGAGAACAGGAAAAAGTATGGGGGCTACAGCCTTGCCAACTGCTCACAGATTTCAGCAAAGAAAACAGCAATAATAAATTCTACCAATACTTTTTGAGCACCTGCTATGTGCCAGGCCCTGGGGGAATGACAGCCGCCATTCATATAATACCTTTTGGTTGATAAAACATGTTCACTCCATTCTGTCAGTGAACTGCACATACAACAGAGAAATGAGCCTGTGATATAGAAAGCATGATCCCCATTTTACAGATGATGAAACTGAGGCTCCAAGAAACTGAGTTACTTGTCCAAGATTTAAAAATAGCTTTTGGGCTGGGATCCCCACTTTTTTGGCTTTCTTCCCTCACACTCAATGTGATTAATTTATTTGCTCTACATGGTCATTTGAGCATTACCCCCGACATTTTTTTCTGCCTTTTCTGCCATGATGACTGTCCAGCATGGAGAAGCATTGTGTCCAGTTGCCACTGAATTTCCATTAGATGGGGTCACTCATCCTGAACTACAAGTGGCACTGAGTATGCCCATGCTCACAGCAGCTATTCATCATAGCTAAATTTTCATCACAGCTAAAATGTGGAAGCAACCCAAGTGCCCATGGACGAATGAATGAATAATTAAAATGTGGCACATACATAGAATAAAATATTATTTAGCCTTAAAAAGGAAGGAAATTCTTACACATGCTACAACATAGATTAGCCTTAAGCTAATTGAAATAAGTCAATCGCAAAAAGAGAAATACTATATAATCCTACTTACATGAGACACTTAAGAGTAGTCAAAATCATAGAGACAGGAAGTAGAATGGTGGCTACCGGGGGGTGGGAGAAGAGGGAAATGAAGAGTTCGTATTTAATGGACACAGAGTCTCCATTTTGCAAGAAAAAGAGTTTTGGAGATGGATGGTGTGAAGGTTGCACATTATCAATGTATTTAATGCTACTCAACTCTACATTTAAAAATGATTAAGATGGTATATTTTATGTTACCTGTATTTTACCACAATTTGAAAAAATGGGAGGTGGAGGAAGAGATTCTAAGCAGCTTCCTGTGTAAAGGCCAGATCTTGGAACTGGAAGTTAGGACTGAGCCACCAATCATGAACGGGATGACCACTGGGACTGCACAGAAATATATTAATATGTCAGCCAAACCCAAGATTCAGAGGCTGAGCAGGGATACGCAAGACATTGCTTTGAAGTGTTGATTCCTTATCACTCATCAGTGAAAATTCTTACACTTGGAGCAACAATGAAATGCTTCCTGAACACAAGAAAATAAAACAACAAAATAAAGAACAAAACAAGCCCTGAACATGCCTGAACCAAGAAAGCCAGGATGTGAGGGTGATGAGCATGAGGGTGTGGGCATGGGCGGATTGCATGGGGCTGGGAGTGCACAGCGGGGGAGCCTGAATGAGCAGGCAGAGGGACCTGTGGGCGCTTGCTTTTGCTTCCGGGCCTTCTTCATTATCATGGGCCCGGGGAATCTGAGAGGGTCTCACAGTGCCCACAGCCTTACCCTTATCCCAGGTGCAACTGCTGATCCTCCCTGAAACGCCAGCTCATAAGGGCATCCTCATGTGGACCAGAAGCAATGACAGTGGCCGTGTGTCACAGCTTGCAGAGCATCTTCATGTGCCACCCAATCATCTATGCCCTGGTGGGAGTACTATCTCCACTCATTTTACAGATGATGAAACTGAGACTCAGACCAGTAAAGCTGTCTGTCCAAGGAATAACCAGAGGGTAGACTTGCATCCAGACTCCAGGCTCCAAGGCCCAAACTCTGCATCTGGCACCTCATGGTCTCATCTGTCTCCGGAATAAGTACTCAATGGCCACAGCTGAGGTGCCTCATGCATCATGGGCAGCCACGGCCCCTGCCCCAGTCCCCTTGTCTGATGAACACACATCATGATGCCACTGTAATAAAGAGGACCGTTGTCAGAAAGGATTAATTCCTTAATGAATATGAGGTCTCTGGAAACCCAGAACGTGATGTAAATACCTGTGCTGTCAAAGCTGCCTCTCTATTGCAGAATGAAAAGCACCAAAATCCCTCCATTGTCCTTGGATAATAGCTTTGATTTGGGGCAGGGCAGGAGGAAGGAGACTCTGTCTGGGGGATAAACAATGCTGGGATGTTCCAACATAGCAGGCTGGGGAAGGGAGGAGTGGGCTGAGGCTTCAGTCTTCCCAGAGGACCTCTGTGTCTTCGCTCCTGAATTTCCCACACTACCCCAGCCAGACACACACATGCACGTTCTCTCCCCACCTCCCTCCCTTCCTCACTCCAGCTCTTGCCCTAGAAAGAACACCTCATTTTGACTTCTTGTGAGGGGAGCAAAGATAACGCCCATTTCCCAGCAGGTGCAGGTTTGAAGCTGATTTGCCCCCTGGCGGGTGTATTTGCAGTGACCAGTTTGCACTTTGTAGACCACACTCATAGTGACCAAGAGACCAGGTGGCAAATGTCAGGGCTGCGTCTGAGTATGTTTGAGTTTTCTGCTGCTGCAGAGATGTCTTAGTCTGCTCAGGCAGCTACAACAAAACACCACAGATTGGGTGCCTTAAACAATAGGCATTTATTTTCTCACAGTTCTGGAGGCTGGAAGTCTGACACCAAAGTGTCAGCATGGTCAGTTTCTGGCAAGGCCTCTCTTCTTCGCTTGCAGACAGCAAAGCAGCTTCTCACTGTGTGCTGATATGTTTTTTTTCTTTCTTTCTTTCTTTCTTTCTTTTTTTTTTTTTTTTTTTTTTTTCTTTTGCTTGTGTGCATGTGAAGAGAGAGAATTCCAGGGTCTCTTCCTTTTCTTGTAAGAGCACCAATCCCATTATGGGGGCCCATCCTCATTAAAATATTTAATCAGAATCTAACTACCTCCCAAAGGCCCCCCCTCCAAATACCATCACATTGGGTGTGAGGGCTTCAACATATATATTTTTGGGCGGACACAAGCATTCAGTTCATAACAATAGCAAACATTTCATGAAGCAGTGATGTAAGACAATATACGTTTTATGATGCCCATGGGCTCTGTGTATCAGGATTTGCACACAGGATCCAGCAGAGATGGTATGCTTTTCTCAATATTGTCTGGGATATCAAATGGGAAGACTGGAACAGCCAGGGGAGATTTGGATGCCTGAGATCTGGAGCTGCTGGAGCTGGAGGAATTGATTTCCAACTAGATTTCTTCACTCACACATCTCGTGCTTGGGCTGGATGGCTGAAGGTCAGCCCAACTGGCACTGTCACCTGGAGCACGGACTTAGGGTCTTGCCATGGGGTCCAGGCTTCTCACCGCATACAGAGCGAGTTCTGAAGGAGAAGATCTTCAAGGGAACAAGTGTCCTAAGAGACCACCCTCAAATGCCATGTGGTTCCAACTTTTCTCAAGGGGAAGGTACAGTTTTAGCCAGCCCAGACCCAAGGGAAGGGATCAGAGATATTCTTGATGGGAAGAGTGTCAAAGATTTGGGGGCCATGTTTTAAAGCCATCACAGGGAAGGACGTCACGGTTTGGTATAGGATTGAGTTTGAATACCCTAGTCCCAGACACCCACCCCGTCTCCATGAGGAAGATAATACAGAACACTCCAACACTTTTTTTTCTTTTTTTTTTTCTTTCTGTTTTTGAGACAGAGTCTCCTTCTGTCACCCAGGTTGGAGTGAAGTGGCGTGATCTTGGCTCACTGCAACCTCCACCTCCTGGGTTCAAGCGATTCTCCTGCCTCAGCCTCCTGAGTAGCTGGTACTACAGACGCACATGACCATGCCGGGCTAATTTTTGTATTTTTAGAGGAGACAGGATTTCACTATGTGGGCCAGGCTGGTCTCGAACTCCTGACCTCAAACGATCCGCCCGCCTCAGCCTCCCAAAGTGCTGGGATTACAGACTTGAGCCACCGCACCCAGCCCCCAACACTTTGAATTAAACCATTTTCATCCTTGAGGCATAAGTTTTAGGGTCCTTACGGAACCTAGGTCCTTGCCTTTATTTATTGATGACAAAACTGAAGCCACGAGAGGACACTTGTTATGGCCAATGTCACATGTCTGCTAAGTGTCACAGCCAGTGTTCAAAAGGAGGCTGCTGACTCCAAATCCAACACTGACTCTTTGCTCCCAGGTCTGGCTGCTATAGCAGCTGGGCTGCCTCGTTCTTTCTACCAAGATATGGAATCCATCTTTACAGCTGAGTAACCAGCTGCAAACCAGAACCTTCCAGCTTCTCTTCCTCTAGGAGAAGGGCAAGGAACAGGGGGGCCCAGGGATGTGTGCTGTCCAGGGAGGCTGCAGGCTGGCAGACAAATAAGCGCAGATCAGCTGACCCCCACTCCCCTCAGGGCGGGTCTATGATGGGCAATTGGATAAACACATTCAGAACAGGATGAATGTGCAGCCGAGCGTGAGCACATTTTAAAATATACATTTCACCTCCATATGCAGATCCCAGTGACATGTGACAAATGTGCTGTGGCCTCCAGGAGCTGTTCTCCAAGGAGGTACTTATTTCATTTGACTCCAAGCATCCAACCTCAACAGATGGCAGAATTCAGATGGGTGGCGGGAAGCAGGCTTCAATTACTGCAGGAAGACTCAAGTTAGACAATGGGAAGAACTTTCCTTCTCTGGAACACCAGCTTTTTTCAGCGACTATTTTGCAATGTGATACACAGACTCAACATAGACACTTTCACGTGAATAAAAGTGCTCTCTGTAGAAATGGGGGGGAAAAAACCCGGTTGATAGAAACTTAGACTTTTAGCTCAGACTCCCAGATTTTCTGTAATACACTCATTCCACAAAGGGTGTCACCCTGGTGAGCACTTTTGGCTTAAATGAAGGCTCAGTGTCTCTTTTTGGAGAGCAGACAACATGTTAAGGACATAAATATGTAGATCTGCGGGTTTACTTGTTGTTTTTTTTTTTTTTTTTTTTTTTTTTTTTTTTTTTTTGAGATGGGGTCTCACTATGTTGACCAGTCTGGTCTCGAACTTCTGGCCTCAAGCAATCCTCCCATCCTGGCCTCCCAAAGTGCTGGGATTACAGGCGTGAGCCACCATGCCTGACCTGAAATATGTAGATTTGAACTTGAAAACCTGAGAACTGAAGCCCTGTAACCTTTTCCAAACTAATCTGTGAGACAGGAAGGGGTTTAGAATTATATAAATAAGTCACCTGCTTGTGTGTCAGGCACATTTTTTCTTTTTCTGTTGTTGTTGTGGGGGATAACACCCTTTTTGAGATAAAACTCACAACCATACAATTATACAATTCATCCATTTAAAGTGTATAATGCAGTGAATTATCATATATTCACATAGTTATGCAGCCATCATTGTAAGTCAATTTTAGAAAATGTTCATTACCCCAAAAAGAAATTCCATACCCTTCACTTCCACACAAACTCTTCGCCTAGGCAACCACTAATCTTCTTTCCGTGTCTACAGACTTACCTATTCTGAACATTGCAATACACTACATAGTCTTTTGTGTCTGACTTCTTTCCCTTATCATGTTATTTCAAGGTTTGTCTATGTTGCAGCATGTATGCCTTCATGCCTTTTTATTGTGGAAAAAGTGTTCACTGTATGGATATGCTATATTTAATTTCTCCGATCATCAGCTGATGGGCATGTGGGCGGTTTCTATTTTGCGGTGATCATGAATACTACTGCTATGAGCATTCATGTACAAGGTTTCCTGTGGATGTATGTCTTCATTTATCTTGGATATGGACTTAGCAGTGGAATTGCTGAGTATGGAACTCTACATTTAACTTTTTGAGGAACTCCCAAACTGCTTTTCCAAGAGGCTGACCATGTTACACTCACAACAACAGTGTATGAGGATCCAATTTTTTCACATTCTCTCCAACACTTGTTATTATCTGTCTTTTTCATGGTGGCCATCCTACTGGGTGGGGAGGTGCTTCTTTTATGTTATCTCATTTCATCTTCAGAACGCTGCCGTAAGGGCAGGCACTACCATCCCAGTGTACAGATCACAATAGTGAGGCTCCAAGAGGTTGAGCCTGTCAAGGTTGCAAAGCTGGTAAAGAGGCATAAAGATGTGTTGTCAGGTTTGCCTGACACCTCTCCCACCTCCCTGTATCCCAGCCCACCCTCTCAGGCCCATCACGCCACCTGCATAGCCCTCTCCATGTGTTTATCTTTGTGTTCCACGTGTGACTCATTGCTGAGATGGTCAGGAATGACAGCGACTGAACTTTCTATCCAAACTCACCTTCCTTCCCTGAGCCTTGAGATGGGACCATCCCCTCCTGGCTGTGGGCATTCCTTCTGTCAAGGGTGAGAGCCAGCCCAGACTGCCATGAAATAAACCAACATGCTTCTCTTCCCCAACCCCTCCGTCAGTGCCCAGATCCAGCCCCACTAGGCTCCACCTGGCTCCATAGCTATTTCACCCACCTCTTGGAGCACATGAGGCTCTTGCCTGGTCCATCAATGGCTTCAGGGATCTCCCGCATCAGACTTCCAGGAAATCTCCCTTTGGTTCAAAAAATCGTAATGAACAGGACCCTAAACAACCTAGCACCTCCTAAGACCCATGCTGACATGGGCCCTTGGTCGTGAGTTGCATCATTCAGCCTCCTGCTGAATGAGGTCAGCACCTGCTGGACCCACCCATCTCCTGACTCTTCCCCTTCCCCACCACACAGGAAGACAACTGATGCAGGGAGCATCAGTGTCAGGTGTGTTGTATTTATGTGACGCACACAGTTCCCTACTCTCCCACCATTGTTCTTTGATGTATGACAAAACTCCCAATTTGTCAAATGCTTAACAGCAGTCAGGAAAATCTATTCTCCACACATCCACAGAGCTTTTCATTTTGCACCACTGTCAGCAAGAACAGTTTATAAATTTTCTGTCATGGAGATTCTGAAAGAATGGGGAAGAGGGGAGAAACACCCCCCACCCCAACCCCTTCTGTGAGTCACAGCCTCAACTTGACAGAAGCCCAGGCAGCATCTGAGACTCCCCTGTTACATTACACATCATCACTCTTTGCATTTAAGCCCATTTTCCAGGCAGCCATCTCTGAATGCATTTCTGTTTCCATCAAATCCCTCCCCATGGTGTAAAAGTAAATATTAGACAGTGCCCTCCTCCTAAAAGACCTTGTATTTCAAGCTCAAAAAAGTCTCCTAGAGGGACTCAGTAGTAGACAGCTCTCTGCTCCACAGATGCCAGCCAGCTTCCCTGGCTGACATGCAACAGATTATCATGCAAACCCAGAAGCCTCAAGCTTTTAAGACATTATATATTGAAAATATACACTGAATCATCTCGAACAGAAAAAAAAAAAAAACTAAAACCAACCAAAATTTCCAAAGAGAGACAATCGATTAAATAAATTATGATAACCCCCAAAATGGACCATGGTCCACCATGGAAAGAGTGTTTCTGTGGTGTGGGAATGTGGTTAGGATATGTTAACTAAAGCAAGTTTCAAAACTGTATTTACAGTATGATTCCCATTTAGTAAATGTATGTATGTATATTTATGCATAGGGGGAAAAAGACCAGATGGATAGACACCCTAAATGTTAACACTCAAGAGATTATCTGCTTTTTAAAAAGATTTTTATTTTCATGTATTTTCCACATTTTCTTCAATGAAGCAAAAACTTTTTTTGAAAAAGTTGTTTCTGCTTAACAGTCTATTCATGGACCATTCCAAAAACTTTAAACTTGGCAGACTGCGGCCAGTTGTACAGTAAACATAATTTACAGCCCAATGGCTTTCTGGCAGTGAGCACTTTTTCATTCACACCAGGTGATGCCATACTGAACAGCAGCTGTCCATATGATTTTAATCACAGTAACTTTTGAAACCACAACGTGCAGTCCCCCTTATTTTGTTCCATTAAAAAGCTGTCTTTTGAAGCTAATGAGCAAATTCTCTGAGAACTGGAACCTAGCAAATGCTGAATCACTGGGCAAATAGCCCGTTAAATCCATACTAGTTATGCAGCTCTTTGAAGACACACACAGCTTAGGTAACTTGAAACTTCCCTCTGAGAATATATAAGATCTCTGGTTATCATATGTAAATGTAAGTCAATGCCTAACAAGAAATGATTATTTGCAAATACCTTGGCTATGATCTAAGTTGGAGATCTAATTTGAGGAGTAGCAGAGTGATCGCTTCAGCACGGACCTGGAGGCTAAGATTACCCTTTACAGGGAAATCCTGAATAGGGTTGAGACTTCCCAAGAGACAGATTCTATGAGCTACTCACAATTACAACTGTCTAAGCTGAAAGAAAATTTCAACACTAAATCCCTTAGTCTTTCCTTTTCCTTTCTATTCAGTCTCTTCTGTTTTATCTCCTTTCCTACCCACCTTGAATATTTCTTGAGCTATCTCTTTAATAATACTTTTAGAATGTGCTTTCAAAACGTTTGCTTTCAGTCCTTCACAACCACTTGAAGGGGAAAAGAAGGAAAAGGAAAAAAATATATACATCCCTTGTGTATGAGTTTGCTAGAGCTGCCATAACAAAGTACCATAGACTGGGTGGGGGTGGGGGCTTAACAATAGGAATTTATCATCCTATTGTTCTAGAAACTGAAAGTCCAAGATCAAGGTGTCAGCAGGGTGGATTCCTTTGAAGGGCTGTGAAAGAATCTGTTCCATGCCTCTCTCCTAGCTTCTGGTGGTTTGCTGGCAATCTCTGGTGTTTCTTGGCTTGTAGAAGCATCACTCTGATCTCTGCATTCAATTTCACATAGCATTCTCCCCAAGTGCATGACTTTGTCTAAACTTCCCCTTTTTGTAAGGACACCTGTCACAATGGATTTGAACACCCCCAACACACACACTTAATGACCTTATCTTAATTTAACTGCATGCACAATGACTGTATTTCCAAATAAGGTCATATTCTGAGATCAGAGGGTTAGGACTTCAACATATAATTCAGGTCCACAGTACCTTGTATCAGTCCAACCACAACTTTCTTTGAACCTATGCCCCAATCAGGCTCCTGAGCACTGCTGGAGAAAACTGTACAATCTCCAAGTGATGGCGTGGGTTCCAGTGTCAGCTGAGCTAACACTCCTTTGTCACCACCCCCTTCTATTCCCCACTGCAGCTTTTTTCAACTTTCACCATGCTCCTCTATCCCCTCAACTTCAGGAAATGATCTTACCTCCTACTTCACAGAAGCAAACAGAGGCCATCCCAAAAGAATGTTCTGACCACCCTGCAATGAATTATTTCCCTTTACTTGCTGTGTTAGTTCATTTTCATGCTGCTGATGAGGACATACCTGAGACTGGGCAATTTACAAAAGAAAGAGGTTTAATGCACTTCCAGTTCCACATGGCTGGGGAGGCCTCACAATCATGGCAGAAGGCAAGGAGGAGCAAGTCACATCTTATGTGGATAGGTGGTCTCAGGCAAAGAGAGAGCTTGTATAGAGAAACTTTCGTTTTTAAAACCATCAGATCTCATGAGACCCATTCACTATCAGGAGAACAGCATGGGAAAGACCCACCCCCATGATTCAATCATCTCCCACCAGGTCCCTCCCTCAACAAGTGGGAATTATGGGAGCTGCAAGATGAGATTTGGGTGGGGACAAAGAGCCAAACCATATCACCTGCCTCCTTTCTTTCCCCCTCTGCCCTGTCCTAAAGCAAGGTGCATCCTTCCCCCTGGGCTCTAGATCGCCTGCCCTCCAGCTCCTCGGGCCTTGCCCACACCAATTACCCTCTTGCTTCTGTCTTCAACCTCCCCATCTCCACTGGCTCCTTTCCATTAGCATTTAAACATGTCCAAATCTTTTCCCTCAAGAACACCCATAGCTCTTATCTCCAGGTCTCTCCAACAACCTCCTGTCCCCACCACATAGCCAAATTCATCAAAAGAGAAAAATAAGTTATCTCCACTTTTCTTGTCCTCAACCCATTCTATCAGACTCTTGCCATCACCTGTGGATTGTAAATTCTCCTGCCATGGATTCCTCCATTGCCCTCTTAAGGGGCCGCTCGGCAAGCATACAATGCCATTGACCTCATCCTCCTTTAAATATGGAATTCCTTGGCTTCTGAGTGATCCTATAGCCTCCCAGTTCTCCTTCTGGATTTGCTGTGCTGGCCACTCCCTAGATGTTCAATGGTTGCATTTCTTGGTATTGTTTTCAAGCTCTTTCCCTTCTCTTTCTGATCTCATCTAGTACTATGAATTAAACTACTACCTAGATCCTGGTGACTCTCAAGTGTCTACTTCCAGTCTACTTTTTTCTCCTAAATTGCAGATGCCCACATTCCTCTCTACTATTACATCTTCCATGGGTGACCTACATCCAATAATAGTTATGAAAGAGAACAGCTAATAGCAGTAGGCTGAGTGATGGGCTGACATGGACTTAGGAAGGGCAAAGACCCCTTTGGCAGGGTTAAGAAAAGCAGAGGTGAAATGAGAGGTCAGGACAGTCACCTGAAGTATTTCATAGTTCTCTAAAAAGTACTGTCAGATTCAAATTTCCTTGACACTTTGCTAACCGTTCTGCACACCTACATCCTAAAGGACAGGGCTCTCCTTAACATGAATTAAATTTGAATATGTCTCTACCTTAGAAAATATATTGTTCCTCTACCAGTGTCCTGGCATATGGAGACTGCCTACTGAAAATCATGGGTATGACATTGATTTGTGTAATGCTAGCTTTGGAGTACATGTAGCTTTTTCTCTATGGACTTAAATTTTTTTTTTTTTTGAGATGGAGTCTCACTCTGCTGCCCAGGCTGGAGTGCAGTGGCGCGATCTCGGCTCACTGCAAGCTCCACCTCCTGGGTTCATGCCATTCTCCTGCCTCAGCCTCCCGAGTAGCTGGGACTACAGGCACCCGCCAACATGCCGGCTAATTTTTTGTATTTTTAGTAGAGACGGGGTTTCACCTTGTTAGCCAGGATGGTCTCAATCTCCTGACCTCCTGTTCCACCCACCTTGACTTCCCAAAGCGCTGGCATTACAGGCATGAGCCACCGTGCCCGGCCAGACTTAAATTTTAAGGGAGGCATTTACATTAAATTATACTTCCCACAATCCACTCAGCTTGGTCTTTGGCTCCATTGTTGGGTGGAATTACAATTGCTAGTACAGTAGCTGGATGTTAAATAGAAGTCAGTGTAGAACAATAGATGTCGAAATAAAAAACAAGATTAGAAACAGAAAAGTTCATGGCTTCAAAATGCATGTTAGCCTGGGGTAAAAGAACTGCATGGATCTTACAGAACATGGAGTCCAGCACTGATACGGACAGGAGATAGGGAGATACTGGTTTGAAGAAGGCAGTTCCCGGGCAAAGGCCCCCCACCTTCAAGCCAAGAAACCCACAGCCCTCAGTGAGAACAGGCATTCCTGTTTTTGCGTCCAAAAAGTTGCCTTTTGGCCTGCTATGTCCCCCTATCTTGCATCCATATAAACCCTGAACCCCAGGCTCCAGAAAGAAATGCACGGACGAATGGCAAAATGGGGCAGCAGAGAAGAAGAGAAAAGAAGGAAAATCATCTTCCCACTCCATTCCCCCTCCAGCTCCCCATCCATCCCACGGAGAGCCACCTCCACCACTCAATAAGACCCCCACATTCACTCTTCAAGTCCGTGTGCAGCCTGATTCTTCCTAGACTCCAAACAAGAACCCGGGTGCCAAGAGGGCACTGAGCTGGTTAACTTTAGCTGTCTGCAGATTGCAAAGCCAAAAGAGCATGCTGTAACATGCCCGCTGGGCTTCAGGAGTCGCAGACACCCACCCCTAGACACAACCAGAGGGCCAGAGGCCAAAGTGCTTGCCCTGGCTCCTGAACCTGCCTGTCTGTGTGTTCCCCCTCCCGTAAGGGGTTTGAGCTTGTGGCAGCTGAACAGATAGGCATACCCCTGTCACATGTCCTGTGGGGGAAGCAGGGAACTCTCCTGTTTCAGCACCTTCATTTTTAAAACAAGGATACTAAGGTTTAGAGAGAATAGTTAAACTTTCTCAAGGTTAAACTCTACGGAATGGGATGAAATGGTGATAGAATTCAGCGCTTATTCCATCTCCATGTGAGAGGCCTGAGGGACATGGCCTCATTCTGCTAGGGCCTTCGAGTTATTGGAATTTTTGCAAAGCATGTCAACATCCCACCCGGCAGAAACTCTGGCATATTCACTTCATCCATGTGCTTCTTCTGGGACCCCTTGTTTTAGCCAACTCCATACCCATACTTCAGGAGACTCCTGATTTTCCTGAACTCTGAGTCCTGGACTTGTGTTCCCACACCCAGCCTTGGCTCTTCTCTCAGGCTAACCTTAGCCCCATTTGCTCTGCTAGAATGTCCCTTTCTGTTTTCTTCCTCCTTTGGTTCTACTGCAACCAGCCTCACCAAACAGTATTCTGCTCATCTGTCTAGGAGCTCTGCAATACACCTGAGCTCATACCCTGCCACACCTCCCCCAGCCCCATGAAGGAAAACAAAACAATAGCAAAAAAAAAAAAAAACCCTGCTGAACTCAGATTCTGATTCAGCTAGCATGAAGCCATGACTTGTACCAGGCACTGTCCTAGGTGCTGGGGTGAACACTGTCATATTTAACTTAACCTACCAGCCTTTCATAGAATCCTGCTCTGTGAAATTTGCACAGGGGCCAAAGGGAAACAAGGCATTATTTATAATAATTGGCTTGCCATTATCCATTCTGTTGGCGCTGCCTGCAACAACATGATGGACCTTTATGCTATTCACAGTCTATAAAAAAGTAGTTCTGTTGTGATTCAACATATAGTAATCTCCATTTTAAGAGGACAATAGAAACACTCAGCTATTATTCATCTCAGAGCTTTAAACGGCAGAGAATTCCTTTATCAGGAACATAAGGTTAGAACGGCATGAGTTATTAATATTGCAAGTAGCCCAATGCATTTATTGAGGTGCTCAAACTATTGAAAAAATTTAACGATTTTTAAAAGTAAAAGGCTAGACCTCAAGTAGCACTTTGGGAGAAGTGTGTCAAAGGCACAAGCTATTCAGAACTGCTTAGGTTGAAATGAGGATGGGGAAAGAGTCTTGGTCCCCATAACCCAACTCAGTTCTGAATGTTCTGAAGAGAGTAAAGGAGAAACGCCACACATGTTCAGAAATCCAGATTTGAGGGGCCAGGAGTGGTGGGAAATATGGCAGCAGCTGCAAATCATAGTTAATTAACAATCATTAGGGATACATGCATAACACATTTTGTATTCAGTTAGCTATTTATTTATTTATTCACAGCCACATTCCACAAAGGGCTTGAGGCAGCCTACAATGGCAAAATGCAAACAAGTGTAAAAAGTCAGGACTAGCATATAGGGTGAGGAACACCTTGGCCAGAAGGGCACACATTTGTCAGCCCTAAGGGACTCCAGAGGTACCACAGTCAAGTTCCAAATCCAAAGGATGCTTGAGGCATCCTGGCAGCCAAAGTGAAAAGGAGACAGGGTCAGGTCCAAGCATTCTCTTTAACAAGACACTGTTAAATGTCTTTCTTTCAAAGCAGGTAAAAAGCTGAACACTGACACAGTGGCCCCACAAATAACTGCAGAATCAGTGGTCTGCAACTGCAGTAAAATGGATGGGACAAGGGACAATGGCAAAGGAGTTGGGTTCTGGAGCTGAAAGTCCTCACTGTGAGGTCCAGCTTAACCTCTACTAGCTCCAGGGTCCTGGAGAGGACGTTTAATTTCTCTGGGGCACACTCTTATTATGCATAAACCAGAGATTTAAAAAGACTTAATTTGCTAAGTCGTGTGTCAGAAAGAAGAAAAATGAAAGAGGGAGAACGAATAAAGGAATGAATAGGTATGTACTATGAAGTGAATTGAAACATATAAAGCACCTAGCATATGAAACATACCAGAACTTTTCTAGTTTTTTTTTCTTTAATTCTTTCTGTGAAATTGAGTCTGGGTAGCAGACTGTCCCTCCATCTGAGTGGCTGTTTGTCAGTCTCTCTCTTCCCTCTCCCACCCTCTGCCCCTACCACTCTCTTCAACCTCAACTCCAGATGTAGCTGGGGCTATGCCACATCTCAATCTCAGAACACCAGGGCACAGAGAAGTAAAGAGACCCAAGTGATGGATGGGTGCATGAGTCTATAATTCTCAGAGGAACATTATTGGAAGCAACAAGTGGTGATGGGCACAGGATCAACCAACACAATGAGAGAGAAAAACAGTCAACTCAGAGATCAGGTAATCAGTGATTGATAATCTGATAATGGTTGAACACTCACAAGGAAGGGCCATATACTGAAATGAGTCCATTTATTTTACATATTCCTACCTTGAGTGCTTGTTCACAAATACGCTTTACCTAATCCATTCTGATTTTGATGAAAAGTTCCATTTTGTAGAAATGGAACTTTTGTAGAACATTTCTGCAAAATGGAACTTCTGTAGAACACTTCTACAAAATGGAACTTTTCATCAAAATCAGAATGGATGCCAGCAATCCATCCAAAACCAGAATAGAGCCAGCAATACTGGCTGTCTTGATGCTAAACACTTTTCGACATCAGCTAACAGCATGAGACTAACTATCGAGCTTTTGTGTTTTCAGTGACCGTATTTTTCTAAGCCAAACATTTAAAAAATTCACATAAAAGTCAAATTACTTGTATATATTTTGAGGCTCATCTAGTTTAAGAAAAAAAAGCTATCAAAAACTGAATATCTCTTGGAAATTCTGAGTCATACAGCCACTGCACTAAGCTACTTGGACAGGTGATCTTCCCATTTTTCAGATGATTCTCCTTACCTTCAAGCTTAGGTAAGAAGTCTCTGCTCTGTGTTCCCTTTGAACTTGCACACATCTCCATTCTAACACTTACCACTCTACAGCTGAGCTTCTGATTAGACTAAGAACCCACTGGCCACAGGATGTCTGTCCTATTCAGTTGCATGTTTCCAAAATTTGCTCAATAACAACCAAAGGGAACTGTTTTGCAAGCATAGAAAATCAGTTCTTCAGTACACTACTAAATGCAGCAAGTTACCCTCCTTTTTTCTACATTGCCCTCTTCACTTTTTAGCTTCTAGACTTCTCATCCTGCCTTGACCAGCCCCAGCCAGGCCTCTTTAGTCGCAAGATTCCAAGAAGTCAGAGAGGACCTACATTCACAGGGCCTGAGCCAGCTCGGAGAAACGGGCCCCCTGGGAGTAGCCACAGAGGGTCAGGTGGAATCCATCATGGTGCATCAGGGCTGAGACTTGAATCTGTACAATAGCCCAGGCCATGGGAGGCCTTCCTAAGGCCCGACTTGACCACTAAGGATCTGTTACTTCTTGGGTCCCCAGTCTAGCAGTGAGAGTGAAGGAAATTCTCAGGTCCCTTGGCCAAAACCTCAACTCTCTGCCTTCAGAATATGAGCTTAATGAGAATTCCCTGGATGAGAACCACTGTCATTCATTTAAATCACAGCTACACATTACCATGAAGCCTTATCACACTGGGCCGCTCTGATCTCCTTCTGTAAATGGTCATCAATTTCTGTATCTTTTACTTTTTTGTGTCTGAATAATGAACATACTGCTGAAAGCAATGCCCGGGATGACCGGGCACATCTAGGAGATTCTAAAAGTGTGAGTTTCAGATTTTTGACACGATTTTATTTTCTTCATGCTTAAACTCTCATAAAATTCTGGATCCATTTAATCATACTACCTAATCATATGTTTATCATGAAAAGTAGCACTAATGTGGTAGGCAGACTGTTTTTTCATGTTTCTTTCTTTCTTTCTCTTTTATTTTATTTTTTATTTTTTGTAAGAGATAGGGTCTCTTTCACCTAGGCTAGAGCTTATTGCAGCCTCACACACCTGGGATGAAACAACCCTCTTGCCTCAACCTCCCATGCCCATGTAGCTGGGACTACAGGTATATGCTACCACACCCAGCTAATTTTTTAAATTTTTTTGTAGAGATGAGGTCTCACTGTGTTACCTAGGTTGGTCTGGAACTCCTGGCATCAAGCAATCTTTCTGCCTTGGCCTCCCAAAGCACTGGGGTTACAGGCATGAGCCACCATGCCTGGCCCCATGTCCTGTTTCTAAACTAATAATTAGCAAGGTAAGGCAAAAACGGTCCTTTTACCTGTATTTGAGCTCACATCTACAGAGGCTTCAACAGAACAATTCCATGTCCTATTTTTGGAAGAAAGCTCCAATTTCTAGCCCTAGTTTTCAGTGTTGTGGAGTAGTTTTATTTCCTGTCTTTCATATTTTTTAAAAAAAAGAGCTTCTCCAACATTTTAGTTGCAATCTGAGACAGTCTGTTTCAGAGACAAAATTTTACAGCCAGATGCTCCAGTGTGAGCCACTGCAGTTTGTTTCTAAGGATGATCAGTAACGAATGGGGAATGCTTGTCATTTGCTCAAATATTGTGAAGTCTTGTCTTTTCTTGGGCACATGCACACTTTTATAGGCAAGGTTTCATCCATCCGTAATGCCTGCTGGGACAACTGGGAGAACAGGTCAGTCATTTGCAGAAACAGACCTAAAACCCTAAGGCCTAGGAGCCATCACAGCCCCCACCCCATCTGGACATTAACAAGACACACAGGGTGGGGAAAGAAGGTAAATGGGAGTGCAATGGAGTCAGGAGATAGGCAACTCTGGGCCTCCACTTCCGTGGGGGATTTTAATAATTTCCCTGGAGTCACAGTGGGTTGTTATAAGGAGGCAGAGGGAAGGTAGGATGGTTCTGATACAGAAAATAGCTCCTCGGTGGGACAGGGGAGATGACAGCAGAGAAGATTTCAACCACCTTTTTTTTGTGATGCCACAAGTCTCTGCAGCTCACCTGTATAGCGCTATTGCTCTATTCCATGTGACAAAACATGAGTCACCTGCTCAATTAGTTTCATTCAGTCCATTATCCCTATAGCTAGGGAGAGCTCTCTCCCATAAACTGGCAAATCATTGTTCAATATATTTAATCTTAATATGGTTGATCCTTCCTTTTCTTTCTTTTTACCTCTCTTCCTCTCACCATCCTTCTGATTCATCCATCCACCTATCTATCCATCCATTTACCTGAAGGTATATTGACCATCTACTTTGTGTCAGGTACTATTCCAAGCACTTAATATACCATATCTGATTAAATTTTAACAATACCCTGGAAGTTAGCTCTTAATATTCTTTATGAATATTATATGAGGTTTAGAGAGGTTATGTGTCTTGTCCAAGATTCAGCAAAATTCAGCCCATGGGCTAAATTCAACATATTTTTGTAAATAAAGTTTAGTTGGAACATATCCATGCCCATTTGTTTACTTATGACACAATTTCAGCAGAGTGGAGTAGTTACAACAGAGACCATTTGGTCCACAAATGCTAACATATTTACTAACTGGCCCTTAACTGAAAAAGTTTGCCAACCCCTGTTCTTGCCCAATAATACTTAGCAAGAAAGTAGCAGAGTCAAAGATTCAAACCCAGATCTATTTACCTCAAAAAGGCCATAATTCTTCAATGCTGTGTCATGCAACAGAAGTATGTGAGTTTTGTCTACATGACTTCTTGACACCTAGGGTGAGAAGGCCAGGCTAGATCTATGGTAAGAGGAACAGATCTGACATATATTACTTAGTAAGTAGCCAATTACTGTGGAAGACTCTCTTCATTTGTAAGAAAAGCCAATGAGGATGCTTTTTTTTTTTTCCTGGTGAAATAATTATAGAGACGAGTGTTGATGCATGTTTTGACTTTGCTGCAAAAGTAGTTCTGTCTTCTCCAGTTTAAGTAATTACATTAGTTTCTAAATAGAGCAGATGGAACTATAGTTGTCAAAGAATGCAAAGATCAGTCAACTGCATTTATGGTGTGACATTCTAAGCAGAGATACCGCAAAGTATCTTGTGCACAACCAACTAGGTGAGTGCTATTGAGCACCTGTGAGCCAGAAGAAAACAAGAGAAAAATGTGGCTAAATGGAAATGGAAATTTCTACACAATGGGATCTGGTGGCAAACACTTTTTCTACCATAATGCCCCAACAATTGCTTGTTTTCTAATGTTGCCTGGTTGGGGGAAGATATATTCTGAGTGTTCCTCCAAACTTGTAGAACTCAATTTTTCTGGGGGAGAGGGTTGTCCTAAGATGGTCTGCTTGGTACTCAGAGTGCAAAGATGCCTCCTGCAAGAAGCAAGCAGCTTATGAAGGAAGCAATGACTTAAAGCAGACACGTTACCTCTAAAGAACAGGGAGAAGATCAAATCCAGAACCAGGCAGTAGTAATAAGGGAACTGACCTGGCAATAGGCCAAGGATCCAAAGGACATGGGAACCAGGCATGATTCAAAACAGCCACTGCTGAACACCTACACCAATGGGGGGAAAAATGATACTCTTAGCATTAGAGTCCACAACTGCTACAGAGTCTCAGCTGTGATTTCTACTGCCGGGTGTCCCCAGAGAAGTCCACATCCCAACCCCTGAGACCTGTGAATATGTTACCTTACTTAGCAAAAGGGACTTTGCAGATATAATTAAGCTAAAGATCTTGAGATGGGGAGATTATTCTTCATTTTTTGGGTGGGCTCAGTGTAATCACAAGTGTCCTTGCAAATGAAAGTGGGAGGTAAGAGGGTCAGAGTCAGAGAGAGGTGTCAAGATGCTACACTGCTACCTTTGAAGATAGAGGAAGGGGCCATGAGCCAAGCAGTGCAGACAGCTTCTAGGAGCTGGAAAAAGTCAGCCGACAGATTCTGTCCTAGAACCTCTAGAAGCAACACATCCAGGCAACACCTTGATTTTAGCCCAGTGAAACCCATTTCAGACATCTGACTCCCAGAAGGCCAGAAGATGACAAATTTGTGTGGTTTTAAGCCACTATGTCTTTGGTAATTTGTTATAGCAGCAATGATAAACTAATACAACAGCCCTGACTTGGGGGGAGGGTAAAGGAAAGAGCCACACACCACCACCCTCTCACCATGGGAGGAATAGTTGAAATGAACACATGACTTCAGGTCCCCAACAAAGAGCTGAATGGGTTTCAGGCTAGCTTGCTAATTCATTCATCAATTCTCAGCTCTGGTGTTGCTTGATTCAGAAGGTAAAGACAATTTTTAAATTTCCTTAGTTTCAAAACTTAATTCATCCAATGCATTTAATTTAAAATCATACATTATTTATCCACAAATCTTGATCCACAGGGAAAGAAACAGAAATATTTGCTGGACAGGTGGCATGGAAACAAAGGGTTATTAGCGATTGCCATGCAGGCCTAAGTGAATTCACAATGACCATCATGACATCATGTCTGTTGTTACTATCAAGAGCGTTGCTCTTGGATAAGTATCAATAACCTCAGAACTATGGAAAGAACCATGTGTGGAGTTTGGCACCACAGATATTCTCTGAGTGATTGAAGTCTCTTCTACCATGGTGAGTGGTACCATGGAAGTAATCTTGTCCCCAGGCCTCCTAAGCTTACTTATGATGAAGTGATGAGACTCTTACCCAAGAAACCATTACAGAAAAAAAAATCCTCGCCTAATAAAATTGTGCCAGTGAACAAACTCTCAGATATATGGCCATATTGACAAGATCTGCAATGGTATCAAAAGAGGTCAAGCTAATAACCTGAGGAAACAGGAAGAAAACTCCAATTGTCTTATACAGAAGGTCTACAATCAATAGGATGAAGTCTAACACTGGCGAGAGTGGGGTGAGATGGATGAACTTCTCTACCACCTGGTGATGAAATACATTGGGATTCTATGAAAAAGCATTTTTTTCTAAATTCAATTTCCATATTAATTTTAGAGCTATATGTAATTAGTTAAAAATGTTCCTGAAGACTTAAATCAAGATAATCTTTTAGAAGTAACAAAATGATCTACACATGAAAATACTCAATTCAGCTTCACATATTGCCACATGTTATGTTCCCTGAGAAGCAGACTCTGAGAGTTTAGCATGTAGAATGTTTTAAGTGGTTTCCTTGGGGTCAACAGCTATGCAGAATAGGGGAAGTTAGCAGGAATGGGGCAGAAATAGAAGTCAAGCTGTGAGGTAGGCCCAATAACATCTTCAGCTAACCTGCTGGAGAGCTCTAAGGCTGGAATGTGAGTGGTCCTGTTTTGGGGATGAAATGGTAAAACATTTAAACTCTTGATTCTCTGAGTCAGTGAACATTGGCTGCCCCAGGAAGGAGCCCAATCTTGGGCAAGGCAACTCTCTAAAGCTGAGGGGATTCTTGAAGAAGCTTGTGTAAATGAATGAATGAATGAATGCAAGCTTGTGCAAGGTTAACCCAGTGGACTTGGGGTACTCAAACTCTGCACATTTTAAAGAGAAGACTGGCCCCTTGACCATCCTGGGAGATAACCTATAAGCCTTTGGAATACCTAGCCTGATACAAATGTCTTTTTGTATCTGGGGTCTTGGGATATGCCAGATAGTTTATGCAAACAATGTGATTTATGGTGAATGCCTGTTTTTGTTCACCTGGGGCCCTGGTCATGCTGTATTGGTTGGACGCCGGAGACTGAGCAGTCATGGAGGTACCCCAGGCCTATGTGACTAGCCCCCAGTAGAAACCCTAGAGACCAAAGCTCAGGTGAGCTTCCTTGTTGGCAATCCTTCCTATGCATTGTCACACACTGTTGCTGAGAGGATGAAGCATTGCTGGCACAACCCCAAGATCACACATGCTTTCTCCTATGCTGTTTTTGTTGTTGTTGTTTTTTTTTTTGTTTTTCAGATGGAGTCTCACTGTGTCGCCCAGGCTGCAGTGCAGTGGTGTGATCTTGGCTCACTGCAATCTCTGCCTCCTGCATTCCAGCGATTCTCCTGCCTCAGCCTCCTTAATAACTGGGATTATAGGCCTGGCTAATTTTTGCATTTTTAGTAGAGATGGGATTTCACCGTATTGGTTAGGCTGGTCTCGAACTCCTGACTTTGTGACCCACTCACCTCGACCTCCCAAAGTGCTGGGATTACAGGCGTGAGCCACCACACCCGGCCACTATCCTATGCTTCTTTTAAAACCAGCCCTTCGCTGTTAATCTGTATTCTTTTACCATATTATCTATATTTACTATATTTACTAATTTTTACTATATTACTAATTTTATATATGATACTAAATTTATGTAATATTACTAATTTTACTATATTTTACTATATTTACTAATATTTACTATATTAATATATATCTTTTACTGTATTAAACTGGAACATGAGTATAGCAGCTTTCCTGAGTTCTGTGAGTCCTTTTATAAATCATCAAGCCTAAGGATGGTCTCGGGGACCCCTGACATAGGGCCAGCACTTGCCTGCTAGCTGTAGTCTCAGCAGCTAGGGTAACAAATCCTTTCTTGAAGGGATATCCAGGTGGCACATCACAGTATGTACCTATAAAAGCTAGAAACAAGTGAAATATTCCTAAATAGGACATCTATTTGGCAAAGTAGAAGTTAGGAAGTACCCAGCCAAGCTCTGCCTCATGGAATAAGAGTGCTTTTTGAGAATGATTCCAATATCTATCTTCATTTGCTATACATATGGAGAAAACAGTCTTCTCAGTTTGGGGAGAAACTCTGAATTATTCTTAAAGAATCTCTGGTTATCCCCTCTAGCTTACACTGAACATTCTAGGTCCTTGAGAAGATCTTCATTTCAAAGGCGATAGAAACCATCTGAAATTGATTCATTGGAAAATGTATATGCTATTAACACCAGAGAGCAGAAGTAGACTGGCTAAAATATAGCAACTTGAAATATATTTTATGTACTGGAATTTGATCAAATAGATGGATAACTTCTGGAACGATGACAGCAAACAATCTTTGGAAAAACACACGACTGTGCTTGGAGAACGGTATCATAGTTTTTAAGAAATGTACACTGCATAGCTAGATAGCATAGCAGTGTCCGTTTAAACCCCAATCTAACACTTCGTTGTAAGTTGACAGTAGGAGAAAATGGTTATTAGAATATGGTTTGACAGGCCAGGAGCTATGGCTCACACCTGTAATCCCAGCACTTTGGGAGGCTGAGGCAGGAAGATCACTTGAGGCCAGGAGTTCGAGACAGTGCAAAACCTCATTGTCTTTACTTCAAATACAAAAATTAGCTGAGTGTGGTAGCACATGCCTGTAATCCCAGCTACCCTGGTGGCTGAGGCACGAGAATTGCTTGTACCTGGGAGGTGGAGGTCACAGTGAGCTGTAATTACACCACTGCCCTCCAGCCTGGGCAACAGAGTAAGACTCTGAAAATATATATATATATAAAATATATATTATATATATATAATATATTATATATAATTGTATTATAATAATATATTATAATAATACAATTATAATATATAATATATAATATATATAATATATTATATATAATTGTATTATTATAATATATTATAATTGTATTATTATAATATATTATTATAATACAATTATATATAATATATTATATTATATATAATATAATAATATATTATATTATATATAATATATAAATATATATAAATATATCAAGTAACCCATCAAACCATATATATAATATTATATATAATTATATATAATATATTACATTATATATAATATAATAATATAATTATATTATATATAATTATATATAATATTATATATATGGTTTGATGGGTTACTTGATAACTGCCAATTCAGTCTTGAGATGAGGAACAAAACTGAAATATGAAACATGACTGGTCTGGTAGACCACAGGACTGCTTCTGGTCCACTGACTGTGAACGTTAATGATGTGTGTTCATTGCTGGGTTGAGGTAAGTATGAGTTGGTGCACTACCCCCTATTTCTCTCTTTCCTTGTCACAGAGGCCTTGAAAGCTCCATGATAGAGATGACAGAGCTATAAGATGAAAGCAGCCCAAATCCCTGAGTCACCAATGTTTGAAGAAGAGCTTCCCAGGAGAGGTACCAGACCCACATGAGACTTCACATGATTATAAAATGAACTTCTATTGTGTTGAATCTCTGAACTTCAGGGTTGTTTTGCAGCACAGACTACATTATAGCGACAAGTAGAGGAAGGTACAGGCATGCTAATTTCATTTTAAAATTAATCAAGGATTGTCAATGGAAAATAAAGATTTCAGATTCCTTGCACCTTAAAAAAGACGAAAAATATGTCTTTTTTCTTCCCCAACCCCTGCTTATGTGAAGCATTATAGTCTAATAGCTGGCATTTTAGAGAGATGAAAAAGATGAGTTTGCTTCAAAATGTATATATGACCAGACTGTAAATTCACATGCAATGCAGTCTGCTTTGGGAGTTAAACATATTATTTAAACAAATCATTATAACTTGACTTATTATACCTCAATTTGATTATAAAACAGACATTAAAGTGAAATCTAAGGTAAGTCTTTTTTATTTCCAGTTCCAAAGCCATTTCCATTTCTTACTTATCTTTGAATCCTCAGCCCCAAGCACAGTGCCTGAAACACAGCAGGTATCCACAATCTTTGGATGACTGAATGAAAAGGAAAGTTTAAAGTCAATTACCTTTAATCTTGCTTGTGGTTTAATTTCTCAGAGCTAATTTGAACACTAGATGGAGAAATACTGAAAAAAAATATTTTTCGGAAAGGCAAGCATCCTCTTGGTCTGAGAGGTTTCATAACAAGTTAATTTTATTTTAAATCAGTATGAATGGATGGATGATAAACTTTGGAAAGTCACACTTAGAACTACATTGAAAACAAATGAATGTGTCCCCAGATGAAAAATAATAACTATGTAAATAAAATTTGAAATAACCACTTGATAGCAAAGAGAACTCCAGTATCAAGAAATATTTTAAATTCCATGCAATGGTTAATTATATTCCTGAAATCTATGCACAAAAGGGCAAAATTGAAGAAAAAAAAGAATATAGGTTAAGATGAAATTCGTGAACAGGAACCTGAAAAATATAATAGGCAACAACGTGCTGCATTTCAATATTTAAGAGGCTTTAACATCCATATTTTTCTCCAATGTGCAATTACATGAACTTATAATCCTTGAAAAATTGTTATTATTTTTGTTGCTAAAACTGCTTGTAATAGGAGTCACAGGTATGTGTAGTAATATGCTCAGATGATTACATTTGAACAAATACCATGGTAATAATTCTCATATTTGGAAATGCTAGAATCTGAATTACACATACAGTTAGTGGCATCTCTTTTTTGAAGGCTTAGATTTTATTTTATTTTTTGTTTTAAGACCAAGTAAAAACCCAACTTTCAGCTAATGGAATTCTAGGTCTAGTTGTTAGAACGAGATCCAGATGGAGTTCAAAACACCTGCTGAATAGTATCTGTAAACTGCCAGCTTGATATCGTCACCAAGAATTCTGCGAGCTGAGTGTCCACATTGGAATCTTAAGGACTTGCATACAGTGTAGTTATATATAACTCATAAGAACTAATTATTAACTACTAGACTGTGAGGACTCTTTCTTTGGCTTTTAAGGAAAGTCACTGAGTTAATGCTGAATATATTTCTAAAAAAATGTACTTATGAAATTAATAGAGTTGACCGACAATTTGAATAATATTAGGCTACAGTAACCTCGAACTTGATTACTCTTATACATGGTAAAACAATCCAGAAATCCTGGGGAAGGGTTGTTCATTATGGCTGCATGGAGGTTGCCCAAGCCCTGGCATTCTTTTATAGTTTCAAGGGAGGGCAAAAGTCTGAAGTGGGTAGGGACTGAGCCACACTTAATAATTTAAGCTTAGTATCATGGAACAATTCACACCTGTTACATACAAGTTAAATAACCTTCATGCTGTGTTGCAAACTGCTCTTCCTGCTGTACTTCAAACAGATAGAATCATTTTACAAAATAAAATTACCAAAATGGGGATATACTTCATAAAACTGTTCAAGGGAGAAGCAAACCTTTGGTGAAGAGTGTGATATAATCACCAATGGCTTTAAGAATGCCATTGGGAGGATTTTAAAATGGAGATGGGCCAGATGCAGTGGCTCACACCTGTAATCCCAACACTTTGGAGGCTGAGGTGGGGGCATCACTTGAGATCAGGAGTTTGAGACCAGCCTGGCCAACATGGTAAAACACTGTCTCTACTAAAAATACAAAAATTAGCTGGGCATGGTGGCGCATGCTTGTAATCTTAGCTACTCAGGAGGCTGAGGCAGGAGAATTGCTTGAGTTCAGGAGGTGGAGGTTGCAGTGAGCCGAGATCACACCACTGCACTCCAGCCTGGGTGACAGAGTGAGACTCCAACTCAAAAATAATTAATTAATTAATTAATCAATTAATTAAAATAAAACGGAGATGAAGGATGGAAGTGATGGTGAGATGTGCAAGTTCCAGCATGTGTGGATCTGATGGCTTTTGAAAGTATCAACTGTAGGGATTCTCTCATATTCTTACAGGAACCTAACAGTGTTGATATATATGATGAAATATAGCACTCAAACCTTCATGGAAGATGGTGCCTCTGACTCTGGAGGGATACAATGAGGAGAGAGAGCACATAGCCATAGTCGAGGTCTCCAAGTCTATCATGCATCAGCATCACCAAGAGGGTTTCCTAAGATTTCGACTGCTGGATGCCACCCCTAGAGTTTCTGATTCCATAGGTTTAAGTGAGGACCTAATAATTTGCATTTTCAACAAGTTCTCAGGTTATTCTGACACTGCTGGTCAGGGAACTATGCTTTGAGAACTACTGGTCTAGGTGTTTCACTTAGAAGCCAGAATGGTTCACCCCTGTTTCCTTCTCACTGGGCTAAAAATCCAAAGTCCTAACCATTGCCAGCAAGGATCTACGTGATCTGGGCCTTAACAATCTTTCTGACATCATCTCCTGCCAGTCTCCTTGTTGCTAGCACCACTCAAGGCTCATTGTCCTCCTTGCTGATCCTTACATATGCCAAGCTTGTTCCCCCCTCACATCCTTTGCAATTGCTGCTTGCTCCCTCAATCCAGAATGCTGTTCCTGCAGATCTTCAAAGGGCTTGCTATCTCACTTCATTCAGTCCTTTGTGCAGAGAAGCTTTCCATAACCATCCTACTTAAAATCGCTCTTCTCCACAGTTCCCCTTTCATTACTGTCTGTCCCTTCCCTGAAAATTTTTCACATCATTTTCACCTGAAAGTAATATTTATTTACTGATTGTCAGCTCCTCTAAGAACAGGGACTTGGTTTGATTCACTGCTGAGTTCCCAGTGCATAAGATAGTATCTGACACACAGTAGGCATTCAATACAAATTTGTTAAAGAAAAGGATAAATAATTGATTGAATAAATAATTTTAAGAAAGAGCAACTGCAAATATACTAGCCAGCCTCCAAACTGACAAAGCTAAGAGGGTAAAGGTCTGAGATTTAAAAATCAAACTTGCATCTATGAAAACACTCTATAAATAAGAATGTACACTATATGAGAGAATTTCTGTTATACATAAAGAAGGGTGAATTGTATCTACTCACAGGAGCCAATTGTGCACATCTCTTCCCAACCCAATATTCAATAACTTTACACTGATAGGGAGAAATCAGTCACAGTGGGAATATTTACACCCAGGAAATTGGCAAACATTACAATTCAAGGCTTATTTTTATCAGCACACTACTGATTCTATCCATAGATAAACACATTCCATTACTCAGTCTGATAGCCTCACCCATGTAC
This sequence comes from Pan troglodytes, assembly GCF_028858775.2. Lineage (NCBI taxonomy): Eukaryota > Metazoa > Chordata > Mammalia > Primates > Hominidae > Pan > Pan troglodytes. Next base: position 48,897,213 of record NC_072419.2, read on the forward strand.
CTGTCACCCAGACCAGAGGTGAGACAGGTTTGTTGCCAATTAAAGGAGGGAAAATGGGACATCTCAGTATAACAGATTGGGATAGACTGGGAAGCTTATCTAAATCTTACTTCAGGATGTCCATTTAGCGGGGCTGAACATCTACTCTGCCCTGCCTGAGCAGTCGAAACATAAAACAGGTGGACATGGGGATGTGTGCTTTTGAAGATACTCACCCTTCGCTCCTGCTCTACATGTATTATGGGGAAACTGATCCTAACCCTGAGTCTATGGATAGAATATATGACTCATATTATTCAAGTCTAAAGTTGGGCCCAACAATGGATTTTCAGTTACACAAGTCCATAAAATCTCCCTCTGTCTTACTTATGACTAAATGAATCCTGACTATGCTGTGCTTTTTTAAAAGCAGGATGTAAAATAGTACAAACCCAAGTTTGAGCACAAGTAAATCAAATACATATTCAAGCCACAAGTGACAGAATGGAATAAGCACCGAACCAATAAAATTTATTTTTTTTTGTTGGTAGTTGTATGAATCTATTCTTTGTCTAAACATTTTTGCTTAAATTTTAGTCACATTGTTTCTGCAATTAAAAAATCCATAATATATAGGTTGAATTTCAATTTTCTTCTCTGTTTATAAACTGTTTTCCCACACATTAGAAAGATGTCTAAGATAAACCCATGAATTAATGGAGAATGAAAATGGCAGAGCCAATTTAAATACCACATATTTAAACAAACACTAGAAAAAAAAATCTCTTGCAACAGAGATTGCTATAGCACATTAATTATAAGGTTTCAGATAGATTTTTGTAACTCAAACATAAATTTTAAAGAACCTTCCCATTTGTTTCTTTAAGTTATTAATGTCTCCAATAGAAGGACAAGTTGACCTTTAAATCTGAACCAGCTCAGAAAAAGGCCCAAATGCACACTTGACCTCTTCTACAAGGAGCCTATTTTAGTCACAATATAATTTTACCCTCTCACAGGTGCTCTCTAGCAGCCTGACAGTGGCATTTACATTTTTTTTAAAATAAGCTAAGAAATAATAGAACAAGGAACACTGGTAGTCACTTGCTTTAATTGTAACTTTGGGCCTCTGTTCTGTCTTATCACCCATTTTAGCTGACGAATGCACTTCCTCGTTCCCTGTTTTCCTTGTGGTAAAGTAAGAAACTCGAATTTGAAACCAGAGCCCTGAGTCTCCTATGCCCTGGCCATCCACTGCCTTTGCATGCAGCCTCTGTTCTGGCCCTCAATCTGCTCTCTCCGCAATTCCCAGAGCATTCCTTGGGTCTCAACTCTAAGGAAGCATCTTCCTTTCACGAATCATTTTGTAGGGGACACAGGAGGGTACATTCCCCCAGCACAGCCTACAGCATTTCACTAAAAAGCGCCCAGAGAACTTTCCCTAATGTCTCCTCCTTAGCCCACAGTCTTCTGGGCTTTCCAAGCTTTCCCACTTTTTCTCTTCTTGATGTCCTTGTCTCTGTTATATTGCTCCTAAATTTCAGGACACTAGGAGACACAAACCAATCAAAAGATTTCACATGCTCTTTTAGGTATTATAATTCAGTGTTTACAAATTATCTAGACATTAATTAGATCCCTCTCTTCTACCTTCCTGGTAATCTTACTCCATTCTTTCCAGGCACCTGTCTTTTTAGTCTGGCCATGGCCCGTCAGCATTTCAAATTGTCTACGCCGCTTCTGCTTTACAAAATAACCGGAAAATCCCTCTCCCCCCAACCCGAATGAAGCTGGGAATTTTAACCTGCCATCTGTCAGCAGCTATGGACCTATATGATATCTCCTTTTGACAGCCAAACATCATAAAAGTGTTGTCTACACAGATGGAGTTCATTCTTTACCTGCTACAATCTGGTTTCTGCCCATACCACACCTCTGTACCTGCCCTCACCAAGTCTAACAAGTTCTTAATCAAATGGGCATGTTGCACCTTGTGTTACTTGAACCAACGTGAAGTGTAAATCCCACACATTAGAATATTAGAGATTTCATAAGCACCAGTAAATTTTATTTTTTTATTGGTAGTTATATGAATCTATTCTTTGTCTATACATTTTTGCTTACATTTTAGTCACATTGTTTGATATAAAGAGTGTAACACTAGTTACCATTCACTGGGAACTTCATTCACTGGGCACCAATCTTTAAGTATAGAGACTTCTTTAAAAAAAAAATTTTTTTTTTTTTTGAGACAGAGTCTTGCTTTGTTGCCCAGGCTGGATGGAAGTGGCATGATCTTGGCTCACTGCAACCTTTGGGTTCAAGTGATTCTCGTGCCTCAGGTTCCCGAGTAGATGGGATTAGAGGTGTGCATTACCATGCCCAGCTAATTTTTTTATTTTTAGCAGAGATAGGTTTTCACCATGTTGGCCAGGCTGGTCTCGAACTCCTGACCACCGTCTCAGCCTCCCAAAGTGCTAGGATTACCTGCCATGCCACCCAGCGAGAATCTTCTTTAATTGAAAATAAGCATTGGGAAAAAAATGTCTAGAGATGTTTGAAATTAGTGGAAGACTTAAATCTACATTGAGGATCACCATTCAGCTTGCCTGGGCTGCCTCTGTGTCAGTCAGATTTTGCTTTCTAGCTGGAAACCACCCTTACTCCATCTGGGAATTTGAAATGTGGATTGTTCCTCGGGCCCCACCATTAATGACAACACAAACACATATTTTTACATGATTTTAATCATTGTGTATGTTCAATGGTGTCTCCTGACTTATTTATTTAGCATTATATCATAAGCATGTTTAAGGTTGCCCAATAGCATCTATAATTACCATTTTAATTGCTGCATAATATTCCACTAAGTGGATGGTCATGATTTACTAAACCATTACCATAGTGTTGGAAATTAAGGTTGCTTCCAATTTTTGCTACCATAAATTGCCCTGCATATAGCATTTTCCCAGGTTTGAATTAATTCTTTATGATAATTTCTCCAGCATTGATTGCTGGTTTAAAGAGCATGAGCCATTTTTAAGACCTTTCATACACATTTCCTATTCCTTCCAAAAGGACTGTGCTAATCTGTCACTAGCAATGTGTGAGAGGCCTTCCTAAGGGTAATTGCATGAACTGATAAAGTGTGCACTGAGAACAGCATGGAACCCTGGATGAATAAGCAGCAGTGAGAGCTGAGAGTATAGGATATATTGAAGAATTATAGGTCTGCAAGAATTGTCTTTGATGGGGGCTTTATACATTCTCTCTGTCTCCTCGCTCCCTCGCCTGAAAATCATTTACAGAGTCATTAATGAGGGTCTCTATCATAGGTCAGGCATCAGCTTTTCTATAAACCAAAGCCTACAGACTTTGGAAAAGTCCCTCTAAGTCTGTGATCCACACAAACACTGTGAGTATACTTTGCCATCATTGGGAGCCAGATTAAGGCTGAATGTAATTCTTTCCAGTGGACCCAGAGAACTTGCAAATGGCTTGGATGAGCCATTTATGACTGATATTCCCCTGAAAAGAACCTAAGCAGTTGGAATAAGCAGCCACAGAGACCAAGAGTGGTAAAGAGAGGCAAGGCAAAGGCTAGAGAGGCATGATATGATACCTCCATGCCCAGGCAAGACCTGGTGTCGACAGAGGGAGCAATCCTTGGAGCCTGAAGTCCCAGTTTCCAGTCCCAGCTCTATCTTGACTATGCAGCCTCATACTGACTTCTAAGCGTCTTAGAGTGCCCTCTTCCAAGAGGACCCAGATACCTGTCTCACAGGCTAACATGGAGCTGAGATGGGAGAGCATGGAGCTTGCTTTGAAAGATGCAGGGATCTACAAGGTTATTAAATCCAACTCAGCAACCAGACTGTTTACACCAACAGTGTGCCTGTCCAGATAATATTGAACATGTCTGGGAATTCAGCCTGGGGAGACAAGTGAGTGCCAAAAGGTCTGTTTCTGCAAGGCTGCCACTAAGAAGAGGATTCACACACTCCTGGAAACCCTTCAGAGCAGTTAAGGTTATTGGGCCAAAGCTAGAGGGCCTTGGGTGTGGGCTCAGAATTAGATTTTCTGCATATTAATAATCATTCTTTCACATCACACTATATGAATGACTTCCAACTATTTCCAAGTTATTTTCCAACTGACTGAGAAAGCTCTGATCCTTACTAGTTGTGGGACGTTGACAGAGTTATGGACCTCCCTGAGTCTCAGTGACTTATTTGTTAAATGGAGATAAAAATGCCTACATTTGGAGTAAGATAGGGAATAGTAATAATCTTGATGGTGACAACAATGATAATAATGTGAATAATAATGTGAATCTGTAGAGTTAATACAATGTGCTCACTCTGAGCTAAACTAAGGACTGTATGTACATTATCCCACCTAATCCTCATAACAGCCTCCGGAGGTAGGAACATTAAATACCTGAGATCAATGAGGTACCCAGTGAGTGGTAACTAGTATTACACTCTTTAATACCAATAATTCCCAAGGAAGAATAACCTAATTAGTTAGTGGGAGAGCAGGATTGTTGAAATGAGTATTGCCTCAAGGATTAACCCCCCTTTGGGAGGTTGATGTAAAAAACCAAAGTGATATTGATTGTGTTAATGAATACATTTAGTGCTCTCCTTGGATCTGTACTATTTGACTTGTAATTGGGTAGTTTCCTCCCACTTTGACTCTGGGCTTGGCCACATGACTTGTTTTGGCCAGTGGGACAACAGCAAACTGTGGGCAAGTGGATGCTTGAAAAAGTGCTTGTGCGTTTCTGCTTCTTCTCTTGGATCCCTACTTCTTCCATGAGAAGACACCCCAAGGCCGGACTAGCTTATTGAATGTCAGACCAGGTGGACCAAAGTGGAGTCACCCAGCTGAAGCCACCTGAGACCATCCAGTTCCAGCTGACCTGCTAGTTAATTCAAGATGCACATTGAGTTTTGTTATGCAGCATTATTATGGCAATAGCTGACTGATGCAACCAGTTCCATTACTTCACACATACTATTTTCTTCATACATGCTGATAACACCTGGTGAATAAGCATTTTGCCAAAATTCTACATGGATTGTATCATTTATTCCTTATACAAAAACCCGCGAGGTACATGCTATTATTACCCTTACTTTATTTTATTTATTTATTTTTTGAGAGAGGGTCTTGTTCTGTCCTCCAGGCTAGAGTGCAGTGGTGCAATCACAGCTCACTGCAGCCTCAACCTCCCAGGTTCAAGTGATTCTCCTGTCCTCAGCCTCCTGAGTAGCTAGGACTACAGGTACGTGCCTCCACACTCAGCTATTTTTTTTTTTAATTGAGACAAGGTTTTGCTACGTTGCCCATGCTGGTCTCAAGCTCCTGGGCTCAAGCAATCCTCCCAACTTGGCCTCCTAAAGCACTGGGATCACAGGTGTGAGCCCATGCCCAGCTACCTTCACTTTCAAGATGAAAATATAAGGTGCAAAGAATTTAAATACTTTACCCAAGCTTACAGTTAGTGATGGGCAAGCATTTCAAGCTGGGCAGCTCAGCTTCAGAGCCTCTGCCACAACCACTATGCATTGCTTTGTGCACACTATAAGAGAGCTCCTCACACCAAGCTGCTTTATAGGACTGGTTGCAACCCTCCCCTTGCCTGAGCATAATGCCTCTATGGATCTCCCTTTTCAGCCAGGCCAGGCATCATGAATCAAGAGCTGGCTGCCTTCCTCTCTGAGCTTATGGCTCCTTCTCCTTCTTTGACAAGGTGCTCTGGGAAGAGAGAACACCATCAGGAAAGAAAGCCTTCTAGCAAACACAAGATCCACAGATTGAAGGAGTGAAGTGCTCTTCATGATGCAGTGCTCTTAAAATCCAGGCAGTGTGATGGGCCTGAAGAGACCCGCAGAAAACCAAGGGGGCCCTAACTGCACTCTTGCCACTTCTCAGTAAAGTCCCAAGAATCCCAATCTGCAACTGAGCCTTCAACAGGCTGTGCAGGTTTACAGCCCTGTTCTCATCCAGGCCTCATTGTCTCTGTCACCTGGACCTTTGTGACAGCCTCCTCTTAGGGCCTGCAGCCTCCAGACTCACCTTTTCTAATCCGCCTTACACTCCAAACCAGAGAGACTTCCCAAAACACATGTCACTCTCTGCTTAAAGCTCTGCAATGTGTCCCTGAGATGAAACACCTGAAAACAGCATCCAAGTCCCCTCCCAATTTATCAGTACAGCCTTCCAGGTCTTGGGCACTGATCTTCATGTTTCCAAAGCAGAGTACAGGGCTTTCCTTTGTCTATGTTCATGCCCCTTCTCTTATCAGTATGCTCTTCATCACTAGGTTAGGCTCTTACCTGTGCATCTTGTATTTGGGCACAGATACAGGGGACAGGGGCTATAGGATGCAATGAAGAATAAGATGTTTTGCATGGAGGATAATGGCCCTGGGTCTTCCTCATCTCTGGTCATGAGCCCTCAAAGTCCAGAGACTCAGCAAAGTGGTCTTCAGTGTAACCCCAGAGCCTGACCCCAGGAGCACTCAGGGACTTTCTGGGAGGTAGGCTGTGAGTAAGGAGCTCCAGATTCATACATATTAAGGTAGAGACCTGGGATAATGATCAGCAATTCATTTACATTGCCTTAATCACAACACTTAGTCCTTAAGCAATAACTTATATTCATATGTATTGCACAGATTACTAAGTATGTGCTCTTCCATTTCTCATTGAAGGTACAGTAAAAGCCTTGCCATCACTCCCATTATACAGAGGAAGAAACTGAGACCTAGAGAAGTTCAGAACCTTGCTACATCAATCAGAAGTAAAAGCCAAGGCTCATGAAGTGGTTTCCTTATTCTCTTACCCCAAGTTAGTAAGTCTGTAACTTCTCCTTCACAGTGCAATTTGTCACGCAGTCTATGGCACTATAGAATTTGGCTATAGATCCCTAAGTCAGAAAAGTCCATGTTTGGAGAACTACTAGTAAGTCAAGACAGAGGAGTGTGACAAAGGCTGACAAAACCCTACCTGCAGCCTGGAGGTCACAGGCAGCCTGCTTTTTGAGTCTCCCTGAATGGAGGGGAAGGGGCTCTCCCTGAGGGAATGTGCTCAACTCTGGATCGTGTGGAAGAGTTAGGAAGTTAACACTCCATGAGCGACCCTCATCCAAGGTCGGCTTGGAATGGGTGGATAAATACCCTAACTTTCTAAGGTATATGTGTGTCCAGCAGGGCCTCCAGTGGGGATGAACCAGTTGGCCACAATGGTAACCTGCCCATTAACACACCCTTCATTGGTCTTTATTCCCTTCCCTGAGCCTTCACTGTGTTTTCAGGGATCACCTCCGAAGGAAATGACTTACACCCAAATCAGGATCTGTTTTTGAGGGAACCCAACATAACACACGGAGAGATGGGTTTCCTTTGAAGAAGGAAATATGGGCTGTAAAATACCACAGAGAGTCAGAGTAAGTACAGGCGGCTACAACAAAGATAGATCAAGTCACGGAGGTCTCTGGGAATAGAGGAAAGCCACCCGGAGGAAAAAAGGACATGACTGCCACTAGCACCATATGTATGTTTCAGATGCGATGTGTATTTATGTGTGTGTGTGTGTGTGTAGGGAGGGGTGACAGAGAGAGAGAGGCAGAATAAATATCTTGGTCATTGGTTACAAGCCAACAAAACTGAAGTGATGAAACCCAGTGAGTTTTATAGAAATGTGCTGGAGATGCTTCAATTACTTTCTCAATAAGACTATTTTGATAACTGAATGAAAAGAATCCATGTGAAGCACCTACCACTCTTCCTGGCTTGTAGTGAACACACAAAAAGAATTGTTGATTATTGTAGTAGACACTGTAGTATACCTCCTAGATTCTCCTTACCCAGCCACTATACCCATCCCCATTGCTGTGAGGTCAGGTGCCCAGGAATCACAGCATCCCACCCACCCTTCCCTTGCTCCAGGCAATGCCCTCAACTGGTAGGTGTCACTTTGCCCAGAAACTACCATTCTTCTCCAGGGGACCCACGGTCAAGGGCAAACTGGCATAGGCTACGTAAGGCTGGCCCCTGGCAGAATGTATGTGGAAGAGGCAACTCTTCAGTGTGCTTTATGGACCATGGACCAAATCCAGCTCTCCATTTGCTTTTGTAAATTGTTATTGGAACACAGCCACCCCATTCCTTTTTGAATTGTCCATGGCTGCTTTCCTGCTACAACAGAAGTTGAGTTATTGCAACAGAGGTCGTCTGGGCCACAAGATCTAAAGTATTTACTCTGGCCCTTGATGGAAGAAACTTGTCCACCCAGCCCTACAGCTGCACTTCCAATATGGTAGCCATTGGCCATATGTGGATATTTCAATTTAAATTCATTAAAATTAAATAAAATTAATATTTCAGTTCTTCAACTCCAAAAATTACATTTTGAGTACTCAGTAGCCATGAGTCACTGGTGACTCTCCTATCAGCCCAGATACAGAACACTGCCATCTTCACAGGAAGTTCTGTTCGATGGTGCTGCACTATAGGCTTCAGCTTCTGGGTAAAACTAAGGGGATACTTAACCTGACCACATTCTGACTCAACCCTACCCACATCCCTCCCTCCTCAACAGGTTCCTCCCTCAATAAATCACATGTACCTGTTCTCCTATCTCAGGCTCTATATCTAGAGATCCCAACCTAAGACAGCCTTTTTTTTTTTTTTTTTTTTTTTTTTTGAGATGGAGTTTGCTCTGTCGCTCAGGCTGCAGTGCAGTGGCGTGAACGTGGTTCACTGCAGCCTTAATCTACTGGGCTCGAGCAATCCTTCCACTTCAGCCTCCTGAGTAGCTGGGACTACAGGGTGTGTTACCATGGCCAGCTACTTTTTAGAAATTGTTTTGTAGAGATGGGGTCTCACTATGTTGTCAGGGCTGGTCTCCAACTCCTGGGCTCAAGTGACCCCTCCCACCCTGGCCTCCAATGTGTTGGGATTACAGGTGTGAACCACCATGCCCAGCCTCCAATGACTAAGATAGTTATGATATGCTTGTATTGCATCCCCAGGTTCATATCTTTGCCATTCTTGTGATGAGAGTGTGGGCTACTAAGACACAGGGGAGGATGCCAGGTTCACCTCTAAATCTCCAGTCTCCACTACAGTGTCTGTCACAGAGCAGCATTCAGTAAATAATACATGAATAAATAAAATACATAAATGGTCCCCTCATATGCTGTACCCCTGGTGTCCCGTCAACAGCCCAGAGCTCCTCTTAATCCATTCCCACTGCACGTTTCAGGTTCAATTTCTCAGCCATTCACTTTACCCGGAAGTCCAGCTGTGACAGCTAATAGATGAAACCATCCAATTTGCAAGTTCCCCTGAGTCTCTGCTGTAAAATCAGCCAGATCCTCAGGAAGTTCCACACCTAGGTCTCCACTCTCAGCCCTATGACCTCACCTCCACAGACCCTGCACTTGAGCATTCCACCCTCAGCGCTTGTGAAAGGAGTCATGGGAGACACAAGGCTGGAGGATGTGTCTGCATCTTCAGAAACCCGCTAACAGGGACAGCGTCTGTGATACCGGCTGACGCTCATTAAACCAAGGCTCTAGTAGCCTGTTCCTCTCAGATTTCAGAACTAAAAGAACAGTCTGGTTACCTTGACTTCTTCTTTTATCATAAGATGCTGCAAGTCGAATCTACAGCAGTCAGAGTTAAGAGAAAGCATTAAGTAATAACAAAGTCAGGAGTTTCTTCTCTGAGGTAAGCTTTGCTGGAAATTTCTGGTCCCTACTCAAGATGGCAACCCAGGACACTTTGGAGACAGCAGCTTAGAAATGGCCCTGAAGTGGGTCTTTCCTTAGACTTTAGGTGAAAACACTTTCCCCTGATCCTCTGGGGAAATGGCTCCCCTGAGGTTGTCTGGGGTTTTTACAGAGCTCTTCTAAAGACCCTGGGCCTTGGGGCATGCTGTTTAATTTACTGGGTTATTGGCTGCCATATTGAAGACAAATGCATCCAAGGAAAAAATGGCTCAAGAAGAACAGACACCTCCATCACTTCAATCAAGGGGTCCTTCACGAACATGCTTCATTAACAGCAAAAAGGGCTGTTGGGATGCTTTGTCCTTACTCTACATCCCCCTCTCAGCTCTGCAAGACTACTGCTGTCTTCCCAGCAAACCAAGCCCGGCAGAGAGAGAAGCCATCACAGGAACACAGTTGGCCTCAGCAGCCTGATGCTCTCAAGGAATGTGTTGAATCACTACACAGATAATCGGAAGGCAGCTGCTAAGGTTCAGAAGAGAAACAGCAGGTTCTATCATTAAGTGAGAAGCTGCCCACATGAAGAGTTGCCCTAGTCCCCCGAATGTGACTAAAACACAGCCCAAGAAGGCCACTACAGCTGCAATTCCATGCCTGTGCTGAGGCCCCTGCGTGTCTAGCGCCACTGTACTCTTCGACTCCAAGGTGTACCATTCATGTGGAAGGCTATGTAAATCATGCTTCTTGGAGGGAGGCCAGGCCACAGCCCTGCAGGTGGGCACATCCTGTATCAGTCCATTCTCATGTTACTGATAAAGACATACCTAAGAGTGGGTAATTTCTAAAGGAAAGAGGATTTTTTTTTGGTGTCATTGGTTTTTTTTTTTTTTTTTTTTTTTTTTTTTTTTTTTTTGAGACAGAGTCTGGCTCTGTCGCCCAGGCTGGAGTGCAGTGGTGTAATCTCAGCTCACTGCAAGCTCTGCCTCCCGGGTTCATGCCATTCTCCTGCCTCAGCCTCCCGAGTAGCTGGGACTACAGGCACCTGCCACCATGCCTGGCTAATTTTTTCTATTTTTTAGTAGAGATGGGGTTTCACTGTGTTAGCCAGGATGGTCTCAATCTCCTGACCTTGTGATCCGCCCACCTCGGCCTCCCAAAGTGCTAGGATTACAGGCCTGAGCCACTGTGCCTGGCCAAGGAAAGAGGTTTAATGGACTCACAGTTCCACGTGGCTGGGGAGGCCTCACAATTATGTCAGAAGGCAAGGAGGAGCAAGTTACATCTTACATGGATGGTGACAGGCAAAGAGAGAGAGCGTGTGCAAAGGAACTCCTTTTTATAAAACCATCAGATCTTGTGAGACTTATTCACTGTCATGAGAACAGCAAAGGAAAGATCTGCCCCCATGATTCAATTACCTCCCACTGGATCCCTCCCATGACACGTGGGAATTGTGGGAGCTATAATTCAAGATGAGATTTGGGTGGGGACACAGCCAAACCATATCACATGCCTTGATGGCCATGCAGAACACTCATCTCTCTCTTTGCTCACCTATAACTGGGGCAGTCTGATTTCAGAATCATACACTTCATGTTCTCACCACATCCTATAAGCCAAGTTCATGGAGGCACACATTTATGTGGTGAAAGTCCATCTCTATAAACGTACCCATAGATTCCCCACAGAGAAAAAGATATGAATGCTGGTTAAAGTAATAACTCCCTCATCTCTGGGGAGTATGGGAAGGTCCTGAAAGAGCCCCTAAGTTATGCTTGATTTACTGCAAAAAGTGTTTGCTGGTTGAGAGCAGACATATCCCTCCCTCAACTTCTCTCTCATGTTTGGAGAGACAACCCAGGTGCAGTTAACAAGAGAACCTCTTTGCATTTGCATAGCACTCAAGCATCTGCAGCACAGAGCCAATCAGAGCCTTGCCTTAGCTCCTGGATGCAGGCAAGGCTTACTTGCCTCAGGTCTATGTTATCCAGGCAAGGGGAAGCCAAGGAGGGCAGTAAGAGCCTGCTCCAACTGTGGTCCCCTTATAAAGAGCTCTCCAAAAGGCCCCACCCTCCACCACTCTGCTTTACATCTCACTGGCTAACACTTGGTCACATGACCACACTCAGCTGCAAGAGGGGCATAGTCTTTTAGCACTCACATCATTGCCAGAAAAAAATAATCCCATCTCAGGAAGTAAGAAGGTACAAACAGATATTGGTTAGCAGTCTCTTCCACTTGGCTCATTTTTTACAGGTGATGAAGCACAGAAGGATTAAGAAACTTGTCCAAGTAAACAGCAGAACCAGGACTTGAAATCCAGGTTTTCCCAACCAACCTCCAATACCCTGTCCACTACTTCCTTAACTGACCTTCTGCACCACTGAGGTTTCTGCACAAATCACTGCCACATGCTATTAACAAGGCAGTATCCTCCCTCCCTCAAGCAATCTCACACACATACATATGCCCTCCTCCATCTCCCTGGGCTCATCAGGATCACCTCATTTTCTAAAATAAATCTGTCACGTCCATCGATCATGAAAAACAATTGCTCAATCAGCTGCAGTAGAGGGGGCCTTTTCAAATCAGGGATTGGACTAAACTGGAATTGACCAGCGGATTCATTTCAACCATCACCTTGACAGTTACAGGCAGACACAGTCACAGAGGCCAGGGTTGTTGAAAGACTCAGCATGCACAAGAAAAGTGCTTTTATTCTCTGCTGCTTGCGTTTCTGTCTTGGGTCTGCAGGGACAATAAAGCAGAGGTCATCTCCTAAGCTGCTCTGAGATGCCCAAGAATACTTATGCAAAGATAAAGTAGAAGAGAAAAACCAATTTCCTTCCTATATTTTTAAGTTCTCAGGAAAACAACCACAGTGGAGAAAATATTCATCTCTGCCAGTGTGGCAAAGAATGACAACGGCCAGGCAAATGCAATTGGATCTTATGTGTTCACAGTGAGAAAAGAACACAATTAAGAAACCCCAGCAATACCTGAATTCTTGAGGAAGTGCATAGACCTCCATTTCTCTGGCGAAGCTCTCCAGAGAGGCCCCCAAAATAAACTAAAGGCTACTTTATTCACTCACTTTTCAAATGGGTGAGTGAATAAAGTAGCCTTTAGTTTCTTTTACACGTGTAACTAAATGGCTCTTATATCTGAATGGTATCAGATTATAAAGGGTTCTATAAACAAAAAGCATTTTGATAAAGGAAAGTGGATTTGGTATATATTATTGTGAGAGAAAAAGATAAATGCCTTTACAGATGGAAAGTCTAAAAATGATGGTATTGAATGTGACAACGGACATATATTAAACTAGAATAAATAGCAATTAACAAACATGGCCAAACCCCTATTGCTTGTCAAAGTCAGATATAAGAAAATATAGGCATACCCTATTGATCTCAAATGTCAGAATCGATGGACATTTGTTTAACTTCTACTTGCCAACAACTGTCATGGATATTTTCTCAAATGTTTTCCATTTAGTGACTGTTTCAAATCTATGAGCTAGTCATATTTTGTTCCCATTTTACAGATGAGAAAGCTGAGGCTCAAAGAGATTAAGCAACAGTCATTAAGGGACAGAGGCAGGGGCAGGTCTGGAATCCACTTGCTGTGATTACAAGCCCAGTGAGGTTTCTGTGCCTTGAGCAGTTGCCTTTTCTAGAACATTACTGATGATATTCAAGGCAGGTTGTATTGCTGAGCAGAGATACTGGAAGCTTCATCTAGGTTCAGAGTTTGGGTGTGCCACTCATTAGCTCTGTGACCATGGACAAGTGACTTCCTTCTCCAAGCTTCACCCTCATACTTAAAAAAGGGATAATATGGCCAGGCACAGTGGCTCATGCCTGTAATCCCAGCACTTTGGGAGGCTGAGGTGGGTGGATCATCTGAGGTCAGGAGTTCAAGATCAGCCTGGCCAAAATGGTAAAACCCCATTTTTACTAAAACTAAAAAAAATTAGCTGGGCTTGGTGGTGTGTGCCTGCAATCCCAGCTACTCAGGAGGCTGAGGCATGAGAATTGCTTGAGCCCGGGAGGTGGAGGTTGCAGTGAGCCGAGATGGTGCCACTGCACTCCAGCCTGGGCAACAGAGCGAGACTCCACCTCAAAAAAACAAAAACAAAAACAAAAACAAACAACAACAACAACAAAAAAACAACAACAAAAAAGGAAGATGGATGATACTATATCTTCATTTGCTATTAATAAGTAGAGAATGTAGGTAAAATGCCTGCCACATATTGTTTCTATTCTATTCAAATGACAAAAAAAAATGGTCTATTAAACATTCATTATGAAATCAGGATACTTGGAGAGATTCCTTTAAGGGGAATTACCTGCTCTGAATCCACATTGCCATTTGCATGCTTAGACCATGTAGCCCTTCATTCATTCAACAGAACCTCCTTGAGTACTTACTTGCTCAATGCTGGACCATGCTGGGCACTAAGGTACCAGAGCTTAGAAGACACTGTGGTCACTACCCTGAGGAATGTGCTGAGGGATGGTGCACGAAGCAGGTGTCGTAACTTTCCAGCCTGCATCTGGTGATGATTGCTGTGGCTCTCTGGATTCTTTCTGCCACTGGTTGCTGATTTCCTGTTTCCCTCTCAGAGCATCCCCCTCCCCTTCACTCATGAGTCCCAGAGCTCCTAGAAACTCCATTCTGTGCTGTCAGAACCAATCCTACTCATCACATTCCTTTCTTTGCTGCTGGGAGGCTACTGAAGACATTGATGCCTATGGTGCCTCTGATAGCAGGCCAAATCAAGGGCCTGATGGTTGCCAAGGGTGAGTCCCTGCCTTTGTGTCACCTCCCCCATCTTTGTGTCACATCACTTAGTGCAGATTTCCTGAAGAGTGTGTCACCTCCCCCATCTTTGTGTCACATCACTTAGTGCAGATTTCCTGAAGAGTGTGTCACCTCCCCCATCTTTGTGTCACATCACTTAGTGCAGATTTCCTGAACAGTGTGTCCTTCAGTTCATATGAGGTGCATGTGGTAGAATAATCAGAATGGATCTGGCAACACTCAGACCTAACCATAAGGACCTCATAAAAGGCAAATTTCCCAGCATTCTCTTTCTCCATCATAACTTTCCAGGACTGACCAGTGCTCTACCAGTTAATAGCACTGACAGCCTACATCATGTGTGAAGTCCTGTGCTCTGTACTGGGAACCCAGCAGATAAATAAGACTAACAGACTGATATGATTTGGCTATGTCCCCAACCAAATCTCATCTTGAACTGTAGTTCCCATAGTACTCACATGTCATGGGAGGGACCCAGTGGGAGGTTATTGAACCATGGAGGCGGTTACCCCCATGCTGCTGTTCTCATGGTAGTGAGTTCTCATGAAATCTGATGGTTTTATAAGGGGCTTTTCCCCCACTTGCCCTACACTTCTCCTTGCTGCCACCATGTGAAGAAGGACATGTTTGCTTCCCCTTCCATGCTTGTAAGTTTCCTGAGTCCTCCTAAGTCCTGCAGAACTGTGAGTCAATTCAACCTCTTTTCTTTATATATTACCTAGTCTTGGGTATGTCTTTATTAGCAGCATGAGAACAGACTAATACACACACCTTCAGTCTTGTGTGGCTTACAGCCTATCAAGGACAGCATCAAGTATCACAGAATTGAGTGATAGTAAAAAGAAAAAGGTAGATGATCTTGCAATCATCAGGTGCAAATTCACGGCAGCAGGCAGCTAAGGAGTGGGAGGCTGGAGGTCAAGGAGAAGCCCACAGATGTGTCTGATCTTCACAGGCCAGTCTAGTTGTGGAATTCTCCCTGACAGCGTATTAAGATGCACCTGCATTCTACCTTTGAGAGTAACTGGAATATTTTTGTCATAAAATTATTTTGAACTATTTAAAAAATAGTTTCATTTTCAACATCACTTGGTTTCCAAGAACTTAATAATTTATCACTGTCTGTGGTTTCTCTAATCACTTTGTTCCTTTGGGAATTCTTGATCTGCGAGGAAAACTAACCCACAGTTTATCGTTATGTGTAATGAAATTTTTTGAACAGTAAATTTGACAATATCTATAAAGGCATGTAGACACATATGTCATAGATAACAAATTCTTGTTAGCTTCAATTATTCAGTATTCTTTTTACATTTTTGAGTCAACATATTGCTTTTCCAGGCCTTAAAACATTTCCATAAGTCCTGAAATCTCCTGACCACAAAGTAAAATAAGGAAAAAGGGCGCAGAAAGGGAGCAGGACAGGACAGGGGAGGCTGGAGAAGCTCTGGCAGGGCTTCAAATGGCAGGAAAGGTAGTGACAACACTCCCAGGATGTTAGAGGCCATGGAAACTATGTAAACTGAGGGAGAAATCAGGCTAGGTTTGGTGCTGGGATGCTCCCCATTGCTGTCCCATAGAGAATGAACAGCAGCAAGGACATGAAGTTGGTAATTAGCACCCAGGAGGAGAAGGCTGGTAGAAAGGTCCAAGAATGACGCAAGAAGGCTCTCCCTAGCACAGTGCATTCAAGGATGAAGAAAAAAAAAAAAAAAAACTGTCCCAGACAGGCAGGCAGGCAGGCAACTTAGGGAGGACCTCTCAAAAAGCTGCAGTGGAACAAGGAAGTAGCAACTGGCCGCAAATGAGAACATCCCACACCAGACATCCAGGGCCACTCTACCCGCAGAACCCACTCATTAAGGGCATGAAACTATTCAAGCGGATGGTTACTACAGAGAGGGGTAGGGACAAGCGAAAGAGTTATCTCTTTGCAGACTGCACTACGTCCAACACATCCAGACAATACCAGCTTTGCTGGATAACTATTTTTCCTGTGTACCTATCATGTTCTGGGCACCTTGAATGACTCTCTACATATCTGTTCATTAAAGCCTCACAGGAGCCCACTGAGATGGGTACAGTTATTCCAAATGTATAGATAAGGGGTTAGCCCAGAGAAGTTTAGTAAGTTGCTCAGGTTCACACAGCTGGTAAGTAGTGAGATGAGAGTTTAAATCTGGAAGGTCATACTCTCCTTGGAATAACCTGTGGCTTCCCAAAGCCCACTAACATCAGGGCAAGAATATCACTACTACCCGCATTGAAGAGAAATTTATAGATTATATCTTATTACATTAATGTTATATATGCATTTAAATTCACTTTCCCATTTAGTCATCACGAGACCTTCTTCAGCAATGACAATTCAATGGATCCAATCATATCATGGTGTATTTGATCCTATCAGCAATGAGACATGTAATACCCCTTCCACCCTGAAAAGGTCCATTTCAATGGACCAAAAATGGAAAAGTATGGAAGTAGCAAAATTAAATCACATTTAAAAATACATCATCATCTACTGGAAGAGAAAAAATAGTAATAATCCGCCTTAGAAATTTGCCAGATCTCAGCTGGGTGCAGTGGCTCACGCCTGTAATCCCAGCACATTGGGAGGCCAAGGCAGGTGGATCACTTGAGTTCAGGAGTTGGAGACCAGCCTGGCCAAACATGGTGAAACCTTGTCTCTATTAAAAATACAAAAACTGGCCGGGCATGGTAGTGTACCCCTGTAATCTCAGCTACTTGGGAGGCTGGGGCAGGAGAATCACTTGAAACTGGGAGGCAGAGATTGCAGTGAGCCGAGATTGCACCACTGCACTCCAGCCTGGGTGACAGAGCAAGACTCCATCTTTTTAAGAAAAAAAGAAATTTACCAGATCTCATATTGATACCTTGGTTATGAGTGTAAAATCAAACATGAGACTTCAATGAATAGTGGCAGCAAAGACTCCTCAGGCCACATCTGTGAATGGGAGAGTAAAACTGGAGAAAAAAGAAACAGATCTAAAGGATAAGGAGGGAACATGCATAGTAGTATGGCTGATTGGGTGTAAAGGCTAAGGATGGTGAGGGAAGGATTCCAAATGACTCTCAGGTTTTTGATCTGGGCAAACAGGATGATGTTTACCAAATTGGAGTAGCTATTTACCAAATAGGAGTAGACCATTTTCAGCATCAACCTATAATGTTGAGGTAGGTAGAAAACATATAGGAAAAGTAGTTAGGCATAAGGACTTGAAGTTCAGAAGTGGGGATATATTCATGTCTTGTTGAAGTCATGGAACAGGTAAAACATCTAGGAAGAGTTTGTGTAATGAAGAGAGAATTGGGCAGAGGACACAGCCCTAAGAAATACCATCAAGTGCAGAAATCAGAGACGAGAAACAGTGGACATATGATCCTTGAAGCAAGTTCTCAATGCACATGAGCTGGATAGAGCTTTTATTTTAAAAATAAAGCTGACATGCAGCCCACAGGGAGGTAAAGGTGGAAAATCTCCCTACTGACCCTGGTAGGATGGGATTGTTCTTAGGTACGGAGGCATGGCCTTTTCTTCCTTAAGAGGGAGAAAAGCTGAGGCAAGATAGGAAAGCCCTAAGGAAAACAGAGGGATGGATGTGGGAGAGAAAATGTCAGGTGCTAAAAATTCAGAGCCTGCCTAAGCCAAGCCTAAAGGAAAGATAAGAGCCTGCAAATATTTGACATGTGTTAATGCCAGTAAGGGAGAGAATGGATTCCGCTCCAAATAGGGGGTTGAGACTTACAAGTAGTGATAAGAAATAAAAGCCATTGATTATCAGCTCCAAACACCAAACCACTTGTTTGCAGAGTTATTGTCTCAGGAAAACAGAGAAGAATAAAGGCAGAATGTCAACTCATAACAGCTATAGATGGGCATGTCCAAATAAACAAAGCTGCTCATCCACTGTTGAAGGCAGGGTGAAAACTGACCCAATTTTTGAAGAACTGTCTCAAAGTCTTGAAAATGCTCACTGACCCAGCAAGGACGGTTCCAGGAAAAAATATTACATATGTGCACATATATTAGTATCTTTCAGGATGCTGATTACAGCTTTTAAAAATTAGGAAAAACTTACATGTCTGGAAATCAAAGTTAGGATGAAATCAATTGTACATCCATATAACAGTATATTAAGACTGTAATCAAAACAATGCCTCCACTCTCTCACCCCCTTTTCACCTATCATATGACACTGGCTTTTGCCTGCTTATATTTTTAATATCCGTTAATGCCAAGTCACCCATCACTCCAACACTGACAAATCCAAGTGATATGGTTTGGCTGTGTCCCCACCCAAATATCATCTTGAATTGTAGTTCCCATAATCCCCATGTGTCGAGGGTGGGACCAGGTGGAGGTAATTGAATCATGGGAGTGGTTGCCCCCATCCTGTTCTTGTGATGGTGAGTGATTTCTCATGAGATCTGATGGTTTTATAAGGGTTTTCCCCCTTTGCTCCACACTTCTACTTCCTGCCCCCATGTGAAAAAGGATGTATTTACTTCCTGTTCCACCATTATTGTAGGTTTCCTGAGGCCTCCTAAGCCCTGTGGAACAGGGAGTCAATTAAACCTCTTTCCTTTACAAATTACCCACTGTCTGGCAGTTCTTTATAGTAGTGTGAGGGCGGACTAATACACCAAGGGGACCCTTTGGAGCACCTCTTACTCAATCCTTCAGAGTTGGCTACTTTCTCCATCCTCAGTTTTGCTGTTGACCTGAGGGCATCACAACTTCCTTGTTTTCCTCCTGCTTTTAGTTGTTCGTTCATGGTCTTCTTTTCAGGCTCTTTCTTCACAACCCAGCCTTATGGTGGTGGCATTCCCTGGGATTGGCCTCTCTTGTCTCTCCACATGCTTTATCTAGGTTGATGGCATTTATTAGTATGGCTTTGTGGGGGGAAAAAAATCTGTGCTTCAATGAAAAACTGCATTGTCTATAGCTCATGCTTCCTTGTTATCAGATTCTGATTCTATGGGAGCTGTTTCCCAACTCTGGAAATTGTAGATAACTGATAATAACGCAGAATAATTCTTGTCCATAGATATGCAAATGGTTCCATGATCAGGAAGAGGGACAACCTTGCTCCCTCAAGGAAAAAAAGCTAGTTTTGCTTCCATTTGCATATTCCTGAAGTATACAGATCTCTTACCTTTGAATTTTCCTCTGTACTGGCTGTAACACCTCACCAGTTTCTTCATTAATGAATTAAATGCAATCATGTTCATTTTTACATCTCTGTGAGGTTTACCTTTTTTTTTTTTACCTTTTCTTAAGAAAAGTACCTTGATTTTACCTTTTCTTGAAAATTATCTTTTAACAGTTTTAAGTTATATCTAGAGCCAAAGAACCCAAATGTATGTCTCTATCACTGACTTGTACATATATCTAACTGATTCTTCTTATTGGAAGTAATGTTCTCTAAAGTTGCACTGAATTACTGAATATTGAACCCATGGCTCCTAGGAGAAATACAAAGTTCAGTTCCTGTGAGCCTCTGCTCACAATGCTTTTGTCAAATGATTAATATAGAACCTTGTTTATGTACATAACCTTGTTCTGTGTGTTTCTGTTTAAAGACAGCTTACTTAACAGATTTTGTCAATTCATTAACATTGAACTGACAGCCAGCAGCCCTGTAACTCAGGCCTGAACAAAGCTCATTTAATATACCTATTTTCTCTGCAAAGCACATCACAGCCTTCTTGCGCTTAGGAACATCAGATGACACTTCAGCACTACACTTGGGGGCCACTTAAAGCAGCAAAATCACCAACAGCACAAAAATGTGAAAAACATAACACTAAATAAACCATGAAAAGCACACTCGTTTACAGTAGGGGAGCTGAAACGAGAAGGCAGAGTGCTACCTCTGACCCCAGCTAGGAATATGTGCATTGGGCAACCCAAAGTTTTCACTGTTCCGTGCAGGTCTGTGAATGACTGGGAGAGAACCGAGAGTACTGATGTTGGTGTTACAAATAAATTTTAGTGAGTAGATAAATTTGCAAATATGAAATCTGCAAATAGTGAAAACTGTATTTCTGTATCTATATTAAATGTAATGTATGTCTCCCCCATTAGTATTCAGGATCCATAAAAACTAAGACCATATCTATTCAATTCTATTATATATTATTCAATTTAATATTTGCATTTATTGAAGTAAAAAGATACTTCAGTACATAGAAAAATATTCATTATACATTGTTTTAAAGTGTGTTACTCAACAACATTTACATATTAGCTCAGTTTTGTCCAGGGAGATATATCTGTCTGTATTAAGAAAAGTAAACCCTAATGGAAAGAAACGTCTCAAAATTTTGTATAATCTCCATGTGGTGGGGTTCATGGTTTGTTTTTACATCCTTTTTTAGTGTTTTTCTGTATCTTCCAAAATAAAATAATGAAAACATATTTTTTTCATCATTGCTACAAAATGCCATTAAGACGTGAATACCTGCCTTAACTTTTCCACTATATACAGCAGAAGTTTGAACAGCTCCAGGCACCAGGAACTCTCTAACTTGCAAAAAAACATCTGGGTCAGCACCTCCAGCCTGCTCATGTGACAGCTTTAATAGCTCATCCCCATAGGGCCTGGTGCTCTCCTAGGTAATATCTTTCATCTATCTTTGGAATATGTGGCCAGAATTAAATGTCATGGTCTTGGGATATTTTGTGTGACATATTACGGGCATCCCACTGCACACTCAGTTTGAACCCTAAACTCCCATAATACAGAATACCGTTACCTTGATAGCCACACCTAATTAAGAATGTACACTCATCCACTCTTCAAACTACCAGATGTGCCAGCCACACACAGAGGTCTGTCCTCAGGGAGTTAGAATCTAATCTATTCAAGACAGTGGGATGGTCTTTCCCAGCCTGTGGGAGGTCTTTAGATGTCTAAGCTGCCATGGCTTTGGTCAAATGCTTTGGGGTGGGTGCGGGGAAAGTCAAATCCATGTACCAACTATAAAAGGTAATTAAGGGTTATGTTATTGACTTCTTCCTTCTAAGGGATATTCCTCTGGGCTCAATTTTATTGTGTTTAGTTCATATACAGTCCTATATAAAATAGTTTGGGTCAAGTTCAAATGGATTCGCTGCTTAACCTTCGAATAAAAAAAATTCAATTAATCAGAGCTCTTGCCTCCTCCATCCCATCGCCACCACCTTTCCCCCATGCTCTCTGGTTAATCCAAGATTCACAGCACATAGAAACCTTCTGTAGTGAACAGACGGCAGGAGTCAGGTGAGTCTGGGGTCAGGAGATGCTATTTCACAGCTATTATGAGATTTGAGATTTGGAGAAAATTGCTTTACTCCTCAGAGCCTCAGTGTCCCTATGTAAAATGACAGTGATCATCTGAATTAAGTCGCAGGGAAACTGTGAGGATCAATAGAAATTGTGCTTATAAAGGGCTCTAGGAAGATTGTACTGTAAAGGCTATGCAAGAGCAGGTGGTGCTGGCCACGTGGAAGGGGCTGGAGCTTTCCTCCCAAAATAAGTTTCCCTAACAGGGTGTCTGCTCCACCATTATGTCTACAAGTTCAGAAGATTTGTAAATATGGCACCCACTCTGATAGGTTCTCTTACAGCTGTGAAGCTTCTTTGGGTCAGGCTCTAAGCTTCCATCCCTTCTCCCTCCCAAGAAACTCCCATACTCTCCCTCCCCAGTCCATCACTGTTTGGGGTATTGTAAGCTTATTCCAGCAACGGTGCTGGAATAATAGGGTAAATACTGAAAAACAAAGTTGAAACTTCACTTTATACCAAAGACCAAAACAAACCCTCTATTAGTTAATGAGCTAAATATAAGACATGAAACCATTAAAAATGCCAACTTGGTAACAGTTGTTATCACTGAGTGATGCTTTGTTGGATTCTTTTCATTGTTGTGTGTATATTTGTATGATTTTCCAACTTTTCTCCAGTGCACACATTTGTCTTCACAACATTCATTCATGCATGCAACACCTATTTATTGCATCCCTCCAGGTGCCATCCATGATTCCAGGCACTGGTGACCAGAACAGACAAGGTAACGATCCCTGGGGAGTATATAGTCTAATGGAAAGGGCAAGTAATAAACAGATACACACACGGATAAGTAGACAACTATGAATTAGGGTAAGTTTGGTAAACAGTGTTTTTTTGTTTGTTTGTTTGTTTTTGTTTTTTCTTGAGACAGAGTCTCACTTTGTCGTCCAGGCTGGAGGGCAGTGGCATGATGTCGGCTCACTGCAACCTCTGCCTCCTGGGTTTAGGTGATTCTCCTGCCTCAGCCTCCCAAGTAGCTGGGACTACAGACGCATGCCACCACGCCCGGCTAATTTTTGCATTTTGGTAGAGATCGGGTTTCACCATATTGGCCAGCCTGGTCTAGAACTCCTGACCTTGTGATCCACCTGCCCCAGCCTCCCAAAGTGCTGGTATTACAGGTGTGAGCCACCGCACCCAGCCGTAAACAGTGTTTTAAATGGTTAAAATGGAGAGTGAGGAGGAGGAAGCTAGACCAACAAGGTCCTTTGCGAAGTGACTTTTAAAGGGACATGTAAAGGGCAATGATGAGTTAACTAGTTCACACAAAACTTTTCTGTAAAATATTTATTTTATGCTGTAGAGTGACCAATGAGACTAAAGGGCATATGGAGCATGATTACATGAGAATGAGGTCAGTGACTAAAAGGGAATAGACACAAGCAAAAAATATGTATTTAATTGGAATATGAAATACATTTCCTATTTTCAAAAGGTTACCTTCAAATTTCAAAAATGTGCTACCTTTTTTTTTTCAAGTATAAAGATGAAGAAGATAAAGAAGTAAAATGGCAGCCACCACCAGAGTAGTTATAGTGGCTGCATCCATTTTCCGCCCTAAGCCCAGGTGGGAAAAGGGTTGGTTGGAAAAGTTACAAGCTTCTAATGATTAAGAAGCCCCATCAAGGAAAATCTACATGGCCATGGTGGATGGATAACCACCCTCTGGTGGATTCCCATTGACCCTCGAGACCCCCTAACTCCCACTCTCACCTCCTGCTACACCTCATCTCAAGAATCTCAGGATGACTTGTGGCTCAAGCCAATAGTGGGTGGGATTTAGAAACAACTGACACTCTGGTTTTCCTCTTTTCTGTCAGGCAGAGTCTTTTTCTCTGCACCAAGCCAGGTTTGGGCTCACTGCTCAGGATAACTCTCCCATTCTTCTCACTGTAGGGAGACCTCTGTGTTCCAGAATGGCCAGCAATGGACAGGGTGCCCTTGGCTTCCTCTGGCTCAGGCATCATTTTGGCTGAGGTTGCATACCAAGCTCTTGATAGAGTGAGCTTTGTGAACACAGCAAAGGGCTAGCCCCTCAGACTCATGGCAATGAGGATTTTTGGGGTTTAATGGTGAGGAAGGCCTAGGGCCTAGGTAATGAGAGAGAAACTGAAAAAAGATAGCATACTGTCCTCTTAATATGTTGTACCAGTTAACTCACCTGCAGAAATGCCTGTTAAGAGCCTACTTCGTTCCTTGCCAAAACTGGTTACTACCAGTTTGAAACATATATGTAGGTAATATACTGATAATGAGAGAGAAAGTGAGCCTCTAGGTGTTAAAGTACCGAAAGCTCCAATTTACTAAGCACCTACTAAGTTCTAAGCGTTGTACTTAGAGTTCTATGGTCAGCTGGGTCCAGAGCAGGACTCTAATCAGACTCAGTAGGCCCCAACCTCAGCTACTTCCTAAACTGTGTGACTTGGAGCAAAACACTAAATCTCTCTGGCCTTGGTAGTAATGGTCATGATAAAACCTACCTCATGGGGTTATAGGTTTGCAGGCAAAGTCAGTGGGGTAAGCCTTGCAGAGCATTATTAGCCATCATTAATATTAATGACCTGTATTTCTATCCAGTGAGGTAAGCAGCATTATACTAATTAACAGAGGGGGAAACTGATTCACAGAGGTCAAGCAATTGCCCAAGGCTGTCCAGCATCCTAAGGAGTGAATCTAGCATTAAAACTCTGATGGGACTGAAAGCAAACCCCCTATTTAACTGTCTCTTACTCTATTTGAACACTGAGCTTGAAGCTTGGTTTGCATCTCAGGGCTTAGCAAATTTGGGACTGTTTCTGTACTGTCCAAAAATGTCAATGATTCACTAACTGTAATCAAAATACCCTCATATAGAGTGTTTTACAATTTATAACAATCATTCACATTCACATTTGACTCCAATGGGTACAACAATTTCTAAATTATGTAAATTTTTGTGACCCACAGTCTCAATACCTGAATATATATATATGTGTGTGTGTGTGTGTATGTGTGTGTGTATTTATATATATACATGAATATATATACAATACATATATATGGCATGTCTGTCTCTGTACCTATACCCAAGTGCAGATAGGTTAAAATACATATTTTAAGAAGGGTTGTTTCCATTCAAAGAAACGCTTTGATCTCAGAATTAGCCGCCCTCCCCCAACCCCATTTAATGTTCAGTTCAGTGCAAAAGATGTACAAAGAGGGGCCTGGAAATAGAGTCTAGAGAAAGTTGAACTGCTCTAGGAACTTGAATGAGAAGACTTTGCTGCACCTGTGGGCAATTTGGGAGGGAGGAAACAGAAAGAGGTGAAAATTTCTTGCCTGTTGAAAGGACTTTTAAAGTCTGAGGAAGGATGAGTTCTATGCTGGGCAGGACGGCAATGCGACCCCTTGCCTGAGTCCCACCAAACACCAAGAGAAGTTTGCTGCTGCAGGAAACAGCCTTTGTTATGTGGCTTAGGCAGAGTGGTGTGGAAGGGCCCAGGTCCACATTTGGTTCAGTTAGGGGAGCCAGAAGAATTTGACTGATGTTCTAGAATCCAGGGCAGGCAGTGAACAGGGGCTCGTGTGCTCTTTTTGAAATCTCCATGTGCAGAATTTGAAATGGGGAGTTCTGGTCAATACTTCATAGATTTCACTGGTAAACTGGCCCCAGCTGATATGCGGTCTGTGTATTTATATTTCACAAAACTGACACAGTAATTACTTACACTTGTGGTTTTGTAGGCTCTTTTTTTTAAAACTTCCTATAGCATGAACATTAACCCATGCCATTAGATACATATACCACAAAAACAGTTTGTAACAATACTAGCATAGAATTCCACTGTGTGTGTGCACCAAAATTTACTTAACTACTCTCCAATTTAAGTGATTTCCAAGTCTTTGTCCTTATAAATAATGCAGTGATGATCTCTATGTCTGAAACTCTCTTTTGAGCAGCTCTGATTATTTTGCTAGAAAAAAATAAGCAAATTGTCCTCTTAATATGCTGTACCAGTTAACTTACCTGCAGAAATGCCTGTAAGAACCTGCTTTGTTATTCCTTACCAATACTGCTTATTAACAATTTAAAAAATATATAGGTAGGTAATATGATAGATAAAATGCATTTATTTGATCATCTGTAACACTGGACATTTTTAATATGCTTTTTGCTATACATATTTTGTTTAGCAATTACCTCTTTATGCCTTTAGCCTTTTTTTCTATCAATGTGATTACATTTTAAAGTTAGAGCTCTTTATGTGTAAAGATATTTTATCTCCCTTTTCTCAGTTTCGTCACATGTTTTCCCACACCAGTTTACTAACCTGCTTTTTGATTTTAGTTAACATGGCACAGAAGATTTTTCTTTTTCTTGTCTTTCTATGTAGTAAAATGTGTAAACCATGACCTCAATGGTGTATTTGCTTGCTTTTAATGAACTGAGAGTCTCTCCCAATAAAAGAATGATATTTTATTTTTTTCTAGTTTTGCCTTTTAAGTTTTTAAACTACCCATAATTTAATTAGCACATGGTAATATATGCAATAAATTCTATTTTTTACAAAGTATCTTACCATGTACAATTTATTAATCATGTACTATTTGATAAGCAACTTTCAATTCATATAAATTTTTTATTTTTGTAAAGCTGGGGTCTTGCTATGTTGCCCAGGCTGGTCTTGAACTCCTGGGCTCAAGTGATCCTTCTGCCCTGGCCTCCCAAAGTGTCATATAAATTTTAAAAGTCACTAGTGGAACAGAACAGAGCCCTCAGAAATAATGCCACGTATCTACAACCATCTGATCTTTGACAAACCTGACAAAAACAAGAAATGAGGAAATGATTCCCTATTTAATAAATGGTTTTGGGAAAACCGGGTAGCCATATGTAGAAAGCTGAAACTGGATCCCCTCCTTACACGCCTTATACAAAAATTAATTCAAGATGGATTAAAGACTTAAATGTTAGACCTAAAACCACAAAAACCCTCGAAGAAAACCTAGGCATTACCATTCAGGACATAGGCATGGGCAAGGACTTCATGTCTAAAACACCAAAAGCAATGGCAACAAAAGACAAAATTGACAAATGGGATCTAATTAAACTAAAGAGCTTCTGCACAGCAAAAGAAACTACCATCAGAGTGAAGAGGCAACCTACAGAATGGGAGAAAATTTTTGCAATCTACTCATCTGACAAAGGGCTAATATCCAGAATCTACAATGAACTCAAACAAATTTACAAGAAAAAAACAACCCCATCAAAAGTGAGCAAAGGATATGAACAGACACTTCTCAAAAGAAGACATTTATGCAGCCAAAAGACGTGAAAAAATGCTCATCATCACTGGCCATCAGAGAAATGCAAATCAAAACCACAATGAGATACCATCTCACCCCAGTTGGAATGGCAATCATTAAAAAGTCAGGAAACAACAGGTGCTGGAGAGGATGTGGAGAAATAGGAACACTTTTACACTGTTGGTGGGACTGTAAACTAGTTCAACCATTTTGGAAGACAGTGTGGCGATTCCTCAGGGATCTAGAACTAGAAATACCATTTGACCCAGCCATCCCATTACTGGGTATATACCCAAAGGATTATAAAACATGCTGCTATAAAGACACATGCACATGTATGTTTATTGCGGCACTAATCACAATAGCACAGACTTGGAACCAACCCAAATGTCCAACAGTGATAGACTGGATTAAGAAAATGTGGCACATATACACCATGGAATACTATGCAGCCATAAAAAATAATGAGTTCCTGTCCTTTGTAGCGACATGGATGAAGCTGGAAACCATCATTCTCAGCAAACTCTCGCAAGGACAAAAAACCAAACACCACATGTTCTCACTCATAGGTGGGAATTGAACAATGAGAACACATGGACACAGAAAGGGGAACATCACACACCAGGGCCTGTTGTGGGGTAGGGGGAGGGGGATGGATAGCATTAGGAGATATACCTAATGTTAAATGACGAGTTAATGGGTGCAGCACACCAACATGGCACATGTGTACATATGTAACAAACCTGCATGTTGTGCACATGTACCCTAAAACTTAAAGTATAATAAAAAAAATTAAAAATAAAGGCTGAAAGAAGAAAATAAAATAAAATAAAATAATTTATGTAACATCTCATCATAAGTTGTTTATAAGACCAATCACACAGGACCTGTTATGAAAATTCCATACTTGTAAAGTGCTACCCAGAGCCTGACACGTGGTTGACACTCTATATGTATGAGTTTCTTTTAAATTTATTTGGGATATTTGAATGCCTATTTATTTTTGTGAAAGGGTTTATGTTTCAAAAATTTTAAAAATATACTT
Source organism: Pan troglodytes (assembly GCF_028858775.2). Classification (NCBI taxonomy): domain Eukaryota; kingdom Metazoa; phylum Chordata; class Mammalia; order Primates; family Hominidae; genus Pan; species Pan troglodytes. Next base: position 48,925,455 of record NC_072419.2, read on the forward strand.
TCATTCATGCATCAAAAAAATTTTAAAGTTTTGCTATATACTGTATTCACTTCTGGGCTTTAATTATTACAGTTTTTACAAATGTTGACATTTCACAGAGAAATCCTCCAATCACTTTTTCTAAGTGCTCTTGACCTCTTTCTCCTGTATTTTCTTTCAGATCAACTTTTAAATCACTTTAAGTTTCAAAATGAATCCCATTAAGATTTTGTTTAGAACTGTATTAAACCCATCAATTAATTTGGGAAGGATTGCTATCTTCACAATATTAAATTTGCTAATCCAACAACATGACATATGGCCATTTGTTCAGGTCTTGTTTTCTCATCCTCAATAAAACTTTGTAGGTGTTTGTATTTTCATATACATGCTGCACAATTCTTAGTTTACACTTAAGTGTTTATACTGTAATTACATTTAAGAATAGGATACATTTTATTATATTTTTATAATGGTTATTACTGGCATATGGCTATTTATTTTTGTTTATTTGCTTTGTGTCTGACCATAGCATTGAAATCTTTTAGTAGTTCCAATGGCTTGTTTTTTCAGTTAAGTTTATTCTCTTAGGCATTGAGGCTATAAGAACATTTTCTTCTGGAAATAAGAAGGTGCCTTTCCATTTCTAGCTTACTAAGAATTCTGATCAGTAATGAAGGCTGAATTTTTTCAAATTACTTTTTAGCCTCTCTTGAGAGGCTCAGATGATTTTTATTTTTTGGCCTACTAATATGAGGCATTACATCCATAGTTTTTCTAATATTCAACATTTTTCATCAGTGTATTCCTGGAAAACACCCAACTGGGCCATGGTGCATTATGCGTTGATAATGATTCTGGATTTCAGGAGCTAGAGCTTTGCAGCTGTGCAGTTAAGGGTTCCATTTTCATCCGGGCCATTTGAGCAAGTGTGTGGCCTTGGGCAAGTCACCTACCTCCCAGACAGTGAGTGGAGGAATTATACCTCCCTCACAAGCTTGCTGCAAGAATTACAAGTAAAATATTCAAAACAAGCTCAACACTATAAGCCTTGCATACAGTAGATACCCCTCAAATTGGCAGCCACTGTTTTCATCACTATAATCATACACTTTCTTTACATTGTCATCTCAAGTGTGACAGAGCTGTAAGAGTGATTGAACTCTAATTTTAATATATTTGGGATGCTATTTTTTAAAAATCCAGAGAGCTTGATAAACACTGTTAGCTTTTACTATCTTTAATGCTTCTCTGTGACTCACTTTTTCTTTGAATCTCAACCCTGAAATTTAGAAGAAGTTGAGGGATTACTTGTTGACTTACTATTGTAACTGAATAAAGATTTAGTTGCTTGCTGCTTGCGGAGTTCAATTAACAAGAGCAAGATCTGGTAGAAAGAAAAGTGACTTTATTCCAGAGCTAGCTGAAAGGGCAGTAGTGCAGTCTCCTACCTCAGGGTGCCACTTTGCTTCCAGGCAGAAAGCAGAGGCTTTTAAAGGAAGGCTTGGAGTGAAGGGCACACAGGGGAGAGAGCAAGGAAGCGCAGGGTCTATGTGACTTTTCAGATTTCTTATCTATCCGGAGGTCTCACTAGTGCCATCATGGGCAGAGTGAGGTTGTAAATGGTGGCAATCTCCTATTGGGAGAGAATTCTGGATGTGCCTGGTTTGCTTCAAGTTTCAGTCTCTGGAACTTCTAAGTAACACATAGTTAGACAGGCTTGCTGTGTTGGAAGTGTCTGGTGGAGAGAAGGTAAAGATTATACTTTCATTCCTAAACAGCTAAGTAGGTGATGGGGGGAAAGAAAAAAGGTTAAACAATTCATTTTTTCCCTTTTAAAAACGAGGTGCTCAGTTACACTATTGCACTTCATCTTGTAGGAGGCCCTGGCTCCCTAAGGAGCATGGAGTGGCAGAAAAATCTAAAAGTGCAACTGGATGTCTAATAGGGCTTTTCCTGTTGCTTTGGAATTTTATCTAAGACTACAAAACCAATAAGCATACAAAATAAACACTGCCACCTTCTACAGAGAAGACCTGAGGGACTTCCAGCTATTTCTTCCAGAGAACACTAAGAGGTTCCCAAGCGGACTCTCACTCTTCCTTCCCAGCACTACAGTCAGCTCATACAATAATGAGACTTCATGGGTTAGGGGAAGTGAGTCTCTGGGATTATGAATTATAGGTTTAAAGAGAGAGAGCTTTATGTTTTGCCTCTTTCTTAAGCCAAGGGAGAGGGACTCCAATGGTGCCAACAGTAGACATCGTGCAACAGTGGGAGGGGAGAGACGGTCTGCAAGAAGAGGAGATGAACATCTTATGCCCTCACAGGTGCTTGTCCGTCTGCGGATAATTCTTTTTTTTTTTTTTTTAAGGCGGAGTCTCGCTCTGTCGCCCAGGCTGGAGTGCAGTGGCGCAATCTCGGCTCACTGCAAGCTCCGCCTCCTGGGTTCACGCCATTCTCCTGCCTCAGCCTCCCGAGTAGCTGGGACTACAGGCGCCCGCCACCACGCCCAGCTAATTTTTTTTTTTATTTTTACTTTTTTGTATTTTTAGTAGAGACGGGGTTTCACTGTGTTGGCCAGGATGGTCTCGATCTCCTGACCTCATGATCCGCCCGCCTCGGCCTCCCAAAGTGCTGGGATTACAGGCGTGAGTCACCACGCCGTGCCCAGATAATTCTTATGGCGTCTCAATCAGAGGCTCCATAACCGAGTATGATCAGAGCAGGTTTTCTCCCTTCTTTAGCTTTCATCTCTCTTCCGTGGTCCTACACCCCAGAGGAAGCAGAGAGTGCAGCAGCAGCAAAACAAGTTCGGTAGGTGATGCAAGAACTGCCAGAACCCTTTCTCCACATCTTTTTGAGGAAGTGCTGGTCATAATCCATCTTCTGTGACTGCCTTCAATCTAGGTTCACCTGCACTGCACAAGCAACTATGTCCCTTCGAGCATGGTGTGGCATGCATGAAAGTCCCCTCCTTCCCTAGATCCTCGTGGTCTTGAAAATTTCTCCATTGGTCTTTAGAATCCATTAACTCTATGGCTTTGATTCTGGGTGGGATAGTGATTCCATTTTCATTTCTATTGGCTACTGTTTCCATGTTCCCCGAAGATTTATGGATCATCTCACCAGAATTACAGTACAGCAGAGATGGAGGTTAGATGTCTGTGTTCATACTACCCTCCTGCCCAGAAGGATGTCCCATTTTACTTCTAATTCAGAACCCTAAGAGTTAGGCCAAGTTATGTTCCTCCCATTTTATAGATGGTGCCACCGAGGCATAGAGAAATGAAGAAGAAAAACTCACGAGACTAGTTAAGTGATGCTGTTCTATCTTCTAGACCTTCAATTACCTCTTTTTATAATTCTCTGCCTCTACTCTGTCCTAGAACTGCATGTTGCCCTGAAAGACCCTTGCCTGTGGGACCCACAGGCTTTTCAGAGAACACAGAGACCACCTGAGGCTGCATATTGCAGAGAGTCTGGATTCACTTCCAATCCCTTTCTGCTCTGGGCTTGAAAGGCCTCATTCTTACAAGCCTTGGCCTCCTCAAAGAGAGAAGGATCTGCGTAACATGGTTCTCCCTCTTACCTGAGACTAGAGACAATTATAAAAAGGACAATTCCCATCCCCCTTACCCCGTGCCCTATATCATGAAATACCCTCACAGCTACACGTCGAGGACTCCACAACATGCACACAGCCACATGTCTTATCTTCTCAGCAGTGATCAGAGCTTGTTGCTAAACCACTACTGTCTAAGAAAGTACACAGAGTAGCAACTAGAGAAATCCTTCTTAAAACAGGGTCCATCATGCTACAGTGAAGGAAATTAGGTTCTGACATCCTTTCCCCAGGCCTAAGATTTATTTCTAAATAATGTTTATTAAAGGGACCCTATGTTCCCAGTTCTCTGCAAGGCATATAACTTATCTCACTGAAGCTTTCCAACAAAATGGTGCATTATAATATCCCTTAGATGGAAGAAAATAAATTGAGTCACAGAGAGATGGTGTAACACATCCCGGTCACCCAGCTAGCAAGTGCCCAGCTTGAAATAAAAACCAGATTATTTTTGGCTCTAAAGCCTCTATCCTTTTCATTCAATTCTAATGACTACTCTCACTTCATTGAGCCCAGCAATTTGAATTTATCTTTTTTATCCCCCTGGAGAAAAGAGAGAGGTAGACACATATCACTGCAAGTAGAAATCCATAAATATGTAAATAAAATAGAACATGCAATCAACCCTCAGGTGGAGGGAATAGGAAGAGAGCCCTCCAAATCAACAGCATATGTGGTGTCTCTGGCTGTACAAAGCCACTTTTCACTTGGAGAGCTGGGACTCCGCAAGACTACAATGAAGTGGGTTCCCAGGCAAGGGGCCTTTGATTTACACGCAAGGGGGATGGGCTAAGATTACGTGACTTGCTGGATTGTTGATTTGTGATTCTGTAACTATAATCGGAGTGGCCTGGGGTCTGCGTCAAGCGAAGTTTGGGGGGATAAAAGAAAGCAATGTCTGGGGATTAAGTGAGACAATTGAGGGGCTGAAGACCTGTTTTTGAGATGAGGAAGAAAACCTGGGAGCAAAACTTAGAAGTGGGTGTTTCAAGGAGGCCTATTTGAGGGTGACAATGAGGAAGAGCTTCTTCTATCTAATGCTAGATGATAGTCTTAAGACACCAACAAGCTGGTACCCAAGCCATTGAAAGTGGTACCTGCAGGAGAGGTACAGGGCCAAGTTGGACCCATGTGGTGTCCCTATCTCGTCACCTCACCTGCTTTCTCCAGTTACTGACCTCGGCATCCTCTGCCCTTGGTTCTCACTGTGGACTCCCAATAGTTAATGCTAGCAGCCTGCCTACTGCCCCTACTCTTTTAAACCTAATGGACACTCTGTGTATAATCCATCCAGAGCTGTACGATAACCAAGCTAACACTGGGTAGAGGATAATAGTCACCACCCGAGATCTCCAGCAGTGAAATGGTCTGCCATGGAAGAGTGTAAACTTCCCATCAGAGGCAGCATTCAAGGTGAGGCTGGGTGGGCAACACACAGCAATTCTAAGACCCAACTCCTATCACAGAAAGTCTGCTGTTGGGGATGTGCTGGAGGAAACCACACAATGCTCTAGACAAGAGAGTCTCTGAGATCCCAGACCACAGCATGAACTCTGAAATGGGATTTTCCAGGAGATGATGAACAACAAAAGAATATGGGTCCACCTTCAAGATGCCAATTAGTTCTGAGAAGTGGACAAGTAAGACTTCCTGTTTTGATATAATTATTCATAATCATAGCATCCATAACAATAGCAGCAACCAATAACACTTTGGTTCACTATAGGCAGCTAAAGAACATTTTGAGTTTGATATACACGATCGCATTTGCTCTCATACCTATATCTCACGAAAGATGGTGAATGATTAAACTAAGGAAAAGAAACAAAATGATAAATAAAAATATAAGAAATGGATTATCTCAACAGAACAGCATGAAGACACAGACTTAAATTGCTTTCATCAGTACTAAGAAGTCCCTTTGATTCTAAAGTCCAAGTGAAATCAGGTAGTCCGCATGGAAGAGGCAGTTATCTGCTGATCTCTCCTGAGCTCCAGATTTATATATTCCCATCACCTGCTATACATCTTCACCTCCAACACAACATATTCAGACCTGAGCTCATTTCCTTTTGTGTTTTTCAGCTCAGAAAATTGTTTCACCACTGTGATGGTTAATAATGAGTGTCAACTTGATTGGATTGAAGGATGCAAAGCATTGTTCCTGGGTATGTCTGTGAGGGTGTTGCCAAAGAAGATTAACATTTGAGTCAGTGGACTGGGAAAGGCAGACCCACCCTCAATCTGGGTGAACACAATCTAATCAGCTGCCAGCATGGCCAGAATAAAAGCAGGCAGAACATGTAAAGACTAGACTGGCTTAGTCTACTGGCCTACATCTTTCTCCCATATTGGATGCTTCCTGTCCTTGTACATCAGACTCCAAGTTCTTCAGCTTTGGGACTCGGACTGGCTTCCTTTCTCCACAGTTTGTAGACAGCCTAGACCTCACCTTGTGATCGTGTGAGTCAATACTCCTTAATAAACTTTCCTTTATAGATACATCTGTCCTATTAGTTCTGTCCCTATAAAGAACCCTGACTAATACAACCACTCATCTCTCAGCCATCTAAACCGAAGCATGGGAGTATCACCTTTGACTCCCTACTCCCAACCCCACATCCCTCGATTCCTATCTGATCATCTGTACAGTTTCTGGTTTAACTGGCTGGGAGTCTTGCTCTGAACTCCAGCCTACTGGGCTGGGATGCTGCGCTACAGGCAAACAGTTGACAATCTCCCCCTTAAGAGTTAAGGAGGAGGTATCCTTCGGGTTAGGGGAAGGATAGCCTTCCCTTAGTACCCCAGAATTTTCTTAATCAGTGACCTCTCAAAACTGGCAGAGCCAGAATGCATCCCCACCTGCCTTAGCTGAATTGCCTCTCTAGCATCTTCTTGTGCTACGCCCAAGCTTGTAGCCTACTGCTGCCAAGTCTCTGCCTGCTACTAGCATGTCCTTACTAAGCCAACCTCTGCCACCAGTGCCTAGCACAGAATTTGGCACAAAGAAAAGACTAAGTAAATGTTTGATAGAAAGGAGTGAAACTTTTGTGTAGTAGTTATTCATTCTCAGCTGATCTCCATAGTCACCAACCTCCCTACTACCCAATGCCACTCTCAAGAGGACACTTGTGGGCAGAGGAGGTCCCCAGGGCTGAAGACTCCATCAAGTCCTCTGGTGAAGAGCTTCTTTGGCCAAGAGACCTAGCATTTAACCGATTGGTGACCTTCATCCAACGATTCTGAGTCTCAGTTTTCCTCCCATCTACATCTCAGAGCTGCTGCAAAGACCAAGCTATGGAATGAACATCCTTCCAAAGAGCCATGTTGGCTTGTCACTATACATAAGTTAGTGTAAAACTTGGGTATGAAATGACATCACTCAGTGGAATCCTTACAGCAAATTTCTAGGCTCAACCCCAGAATTTCTGATTTATTAGGTCGGGGAACAGGTCTGAGAATGTGCATTTCTAACAAGTTCCCAGGGGAATACTTGTCTTAATCCATCTAGGTTGCAGTAACAGAATACCATAGACTGGGTAACTTATAAACAACAGAAATTTACTTTTTGTAGTTCTGAGGGCTGGAAAGTCCTATATCAAGGTGCCAGCAGATTAAGTGTCTAGTGAGGGCCCATTTCCTGGGTCCTCACATGGCAGAAGACATGAAGGAGCATTTTGGGGCCTCTTTTGTAAGGGCATTGATCTCATTCATCAGTATTCTGCCCTGATGACATAATTAGTACCTAAATGCCCCACCTCCTAATATCATTATTTCGAGGGTTAGAATTTCAACATATGAATTTTAAAGGAACACAAGTATTCAGTCTATAGCAATACTGATGCTGCTGGTCGAGGGACCACACTTTGAGAACCACCGCCCAAGATGATTCTAAGACCATTTCTCTTTCCATGCTGACGCTGTTTTTCCTCCATGAAGCATGCTATTTCAATGCTTGCCTTTACGTTTTACCTTTTTTTGCTGTTTTGTTGGAATCCTAACCCAGCCCGTAAATTCCTCTGGGCAGAAATTATACCTTCCACTCTACATACTCTCTCACTTTCTGTTTTGTAAAATAATGAGTACATTTCCAGCGTGATTAATAATAGAATAGGAAAAGGAGGAAAATCTCAGACTACCAACGCCAATAAACAACACCTACAAATAGATACCAGCCCTGGAATTCTCTTAAAAATTAATTACGAGGCAAAAAACATTCCACCATCAGTGGCGATGCGGGAAGGAAGATTATCTTCTTGATGACACATTTTGTAAAATGTGAATTATTCAAGATTTTAGCTGTAACTTAAACACCAACGTTTTTTAAAAATAAAATACCACAATTGCATTTCAACTCATAATTTTTATATTGATAGCCAGATTATTGTGTTTTCAACATGTAAAATCCATTACACAGTCATGGCAACAGTTTGCAATAGACTGTAAATCTTTATTGAGATGATCATCTTGCGATTGAATTTCAAAATGTATTATATGATCATCAGCAAATAAGTCCACGGGGGCTGCTAAAGTACTCTGAATATCATTTATAAAGATCAAAAACCCTGGAAACTCTTACATTTACCCTGTGGAAAGAGAGAAATCTCATCAGCAGGATCAAATCAATTATTTTTATGGATGAATATTGCATTGCAAAGCTGAGATAAGGTATTACCCAGTTTAGTAACATATCATTATGTCCTTTTAAAGTAGTAAGTTTCATAATCAGGTTTCAATGAGGAATTTTACCAAAGGCCTGTTTTGAAAATAATCAAGAAAATGGCATCTCTGTTCAGCATAGTGGTTCAATAACCTTACAAGGAATATTTCCAAGCAACAAAAATACCTGGGTTACATACTACCATGATACGCCACTGAGATACTTAAGAATGGTTACAGCTAATTCCACTACAACTCTTGTTTTGAAAACGCAAATTTGTTCCAACCCAATTAATATATGAAAGGGCAATTTGAGCATAACACGAATTCTGCATTTGCTTATGTGTGATTTTGTATGTGAGAAACATTAGTGAAGGAGAAACCTGCACCCAGCAGAACTGAGCCACCTACGAATACATGCAACACACACCAACCCCTTCCTGGCCCCTCAGCTCACTGCCTGTGTTCTGAGCCACACCTTTTTCCCCAATTTCAGACAGCTTTCCTTCCACCACTTCACAGTCACTCACAGGCTGCAACCTCCCTGATACCCACTTCCACAGCAAACTTCAGGTCTTTTTCAAGGTAACATACCATCTGTGTTGAGCATCCCTTATCCAAAATGCTTGGGACCAGAAGCGTTTCAGATTTCAGATTTTCTTGAATTTCAGAATATTTGCCTATACCTAATACGATATCTTGGGGATGGGACCCAAGTCCAAACACAAAATTCATTTATGTTTTATATATATCATAGGCAATCTTATATAATATTTTAAATAATGTTGCGCATGAACCAAGTTTTTGTATGTCAAACCATCAGAAAGCAGAGGTGTAATTATCTTAGCCACTTACGTGGACAACTCTGTGCTTGTCTGTCATCACCATAATTCCTGACTCCAAATGTATATGCTATCGATAAGCAATCATCTTCTTAAGCTTATTCACACATAAGTGCTTAACAGTAAAAAAGAATAAATGATATGTCATTAATACTGTGAAATATTAATGTGTTCAGGTTAACTGAGCAGCACAGTAGACTCAGCAGATACCTGGATCAGCTGGTGAATGTCAGCAACAAACATCCTGGCTTTCAGTCCTCTCCCTGTGATGTTGTGCTTTGATGAAGGGTTCCTATACACCACATTTTATTTTCTTAGGTGAGAACAAACATCAGAAGCAGTTGAGGAACCAGGAAGTGGATCCTCTAGGGATAAAGAGGCATTCTGCTGGATGGCTTTTAAAAATGTTTCCTCCAGAGTCATCTGCCTCATTAACAATGATTTTTGTCTTAGACGTCTCTGATTTTATAAATTGACCTGGTTTCCTGTTCTGCTATGAATGCATACTGCTCCAGTCCTTCCATAAGCTCATCACCAATGCTTGCCATGTCATCTACTGGCACTTTTTCTGCAGTGTTAACAATGTCATCTTCATTGGTGGTATCGTGTTGGCACTCAATAAGTTTCAGCTTCTGGAGCATTTTGGATTTCCGAGGTTCAGGTTAGGAATATTCCACCTGGATGGATGCATTTCTTAGCCATTTCACGTGCATGAAATTGTGCCACCAGTTTTACTAGATTCCCCTCTTTTTTGATGTGTCACTAAGGAAGTATGAATATGGCCCCTAGCCCCATTTTTTCCATAATCCCTGTGGTTTTCATTTCGTAGCTTGACATAGTGTGGTGATTTTTAGGCACCTATATGTCAGGTTATGGCAGAGCTGTATGCACTTTCCCTTGCTGTTTGTTCCCTGGTTCCTGTACTGATGGATCCTTCCCCTCCACCCAGATGCCCTCAGTGACTCCTCTTTGTTTTCTGAAACCCATGCTGCCTGCTCCCCTGAGCCACACCCGCCTCCACTAGAACATCCCCAGCTGTATATACAATGCTCTCTCTCTCTCTCTCTCTCTCTCTCTCTCTCTCTCTTTTATTCATCATGATGTGGCCAAAAGTCAAAGGCTGAGAGTCAGAAAATCTAAGTGTAATTCCTGACCGTACCACTGGCCATTCTATGACTTTGGACACAAAGTTTAAAAGTATTGAGTCTCTATTCCTTTGTGCATATATAAAATGTAAGTACTTACAGCAAAAGTTTACTTGGTGTGAAAAAAAGATATAACATAAATAAGGTAATTTGCAACAAATAAAGAGCAAGTTAGTTTAATTTCTTGAGTTGCATCCGGAGCCAGATCATCTCAGAGGTACAGTGAGACACATGTTGTTAGCCAATAGCCCCTGATTAGAAATGCAGTAGAAGCCAGGAGGCCTGGGACACAGTTGGATCCAGAGAATCTCTCCTCTTAGACACAATCTCAGCCAGCAAATTCTTACATGGCATCCAGGAATATCAGACAGACAGGTGTAGTCAGTAACCCATAGAGATAGAGTGGAATCCAGAGGACCTTCAGAGGAATAGTCCCAACCCAGACTCTTAGGTAGGGATAGGAGCCTCCAGGGGATACAGAGGCAGGAAGCTCTTAGGGACTAAGGTAGTTCCAGAAACAATTCAGAGATACTGTCAGAGCCAGGAGGCATTTAAGACATGGTTGGCAACAGAAGCCCCTCGGAGACAATTCTAGAACCAGGAGCCATCAAGAAAATTTTCAAAACCAAGGGTCACAGGCCCAGCTCAGGGAGCCTCAGGAACAATGTTAGAATTATAAACACATTAAAGATACAACCAAAACCAGAAGCCCCCAAGGACATAGTCTAAATGAAGCCTTCACGGGGCACAGTCAGAGCCAGGAGCCCTCAGAGAAAAACCAGAGCCAGGAGCCCTCAGAGAAACAGAGCCAGGAACCCTCAGAGAAACATGGCCAGGGCCCCCAGAGACACAAAACCAAGAGCCCTCAGAGAAATTATTAGCATTAGAAAGCCTCAGACATACAAATGGCACCAGGAGTTCTGGAAGACACAGAGCCAGTGTGTCTCATCAGAAACACTATTAGATCCAGGAACCTCCCATGACCCAGCTAAAGTCAGGAAGTTCTTAGAATCACAGTCAGAGCTAGAAAGCCCCTAGAAATGCAACCACAGCAAGAAGGTCCTCTAAAAAACAAACAAAAAAAACTCCCAAGGCCTTGATCCTTTTTATCCACAATAGGAAGCACATTCACATTCAAAGAAAATTCGGAATTATCTGTCACAGGAAGGCAAGAGGAAGGCAAGGGGAAGGCCAGTCTTGGCAACAGCACAGCCTCTCATAATGGAGCCTGGGGAAAAAAAAAATCTTACCTGCACACTTGGTCCTGGTGGTGAGGGGAGGCCCTGGCGGTCCCGTACCCCCCTCACCTGGTCGTGTGAGGAGCACTCGGATCTCATACTCAACGTCGGGGTCCAGATGCCACAGCTTATAGTTGGGAGAGTCGACTATGTGGGTCTCTGCCCACGTGCCTGTGGTGGTGCGATATTCCACTTCCTTCAGGATGATGGGGCCATCCCCAATGATGGAGTTGGCATTTGGCTTGATCCACAGGTATGTGGCCCCCACAGCCAGCAGCTCTGGGGGAGCAATGGGCGTGGGAGGCTCTGTAAGACAAACAATCGAAAAGGACTGTCAGATTCAAATGATTTACAGAGCAGACTACAAGCACATGACGACAAGGGACAGAATTCTCGATGTAGCCACACAAAAAATAGTCAGAAAGCCCTTTTTGTTTTATTTTATTATTTTTATTTTATATTTTTGAGATGGAGTCTTGCTCTGTCATTCAGGCTGGAGTGCAGTGGGGCCATCTCGGCTCACTGCAACCTCTGCCTCCCTGGTTCAAGCAATTATCATGCCTCAGCCTCCCAAGTAGCTGGGATTACAGGCACCTGCCACAACGGCTGGTTAATTTTTGTATTTTTAGTGCAGATGGGGTTTCACCATGTTGGCCAGGCTGGTCTTGAACTCCAGACCACCTGAGGTGATCAGCTCGCCTCAGCCTCCCAAAGTGCTGGGATTACAGGCATGAGCCAACACGCCTGGCCTGAAAACCCTTTTAAATCCCATTCATGCCCTACTTTAAGGGTTTGCATGTAAGTACCTGAATCAGTATTTCTTCAATAGCTATATTCAATGCCTACCTTATCTCCTTCATTTAAAGAAATGAAAGAAAGAAGGCCATGTGAGGAAATGGTTTTCCCAGAACACAGCAAAGCTGCTGGGTGAATACTCTGTTTTCTAGCCTCAAAGGAAAACCTGCTTTTGCTGAAGCAAAGTTTGGCACAAAACCAGGGGAGCCTGAGGTCTATAAACATTTCTTACATAGAACACATAGATTGTTAATGAAGTTCTTTCCAAAAAGTGATATGAGCCTAAGTAGAAAAAGAATGATGGCACAGCAAGAATTCAGCTTCTGCCTCAACCCCAGCAGGTTTCTTCCAGCAGAGAAAGTCATGGGTCACAGCAGACCCAGCAGGAATGAGGGGTTAAAGGAAAAGTTGTGCTGAGTTATCGTGCATCTACTCTGTGCTGCCACCTCTCTTCCACTGAGTTCCACGCAGTCAGCTAAGTAGACCAGAGGTTCAGCAGGCTTGGATTGTAGCCTCTTCCTTGCAATTATTAGCCCATGGCAAAGCTACAAAAATTAACACTTATCTTGTACTTCTTATGTACTTTAAAATCTCACACGTATCATTCATGTAATTCTTGGGACAACATTATCACCTTCACTTTAATGGGGAAAAAAAAAAACTGAGGACCTAAGAAATCAGGTCACCTAACCAAGGTCATGGAGAAGGTAGTGTAGGATAAAACTTATATCTGCATGCCTTCCTGGACCAACTTGCACCAAGGAAAGCTGTCTGCCTCTTAATACTCATCTTTAAAAAAATCAAACTGAATATATTTGTTATTTTTATTTGCAGTAAAAATGGCAGAACAATAAAGAAAATGGAAGAAAGAGAAAATGTGAGAAGAAATGGAAGAAAATGGAGAAAAATGGAAGAAAGAAAAAATATCTCTAACATCCAACATAGCCATTTTTATTCTTCCATGTCCATTCCAATATTTATGTACTGACACATTTTTTGTGTTGTTATAATAACACATAGACCCAATGTAGATTCATTTTTCTTCCTTCACTTATATTGTAAGGATTTTTTTTTCATATACTGCTTGAGCTTTATGATCAATGTCTTTAATATTTGCATAACAATCCATCAGGTTATCACACTAACTATTCTCTGATTGCTGGACCCATGAGTTGTTCATGTTTTGCTATGGTAAATAATGCTGCAATGAACATCTTTGTGCAAAGACTTCAGTCTGTCTTATCTCATGTTCTCTTAGAACCAACTGCGAGGAATGGGATTATATGTCAAAGGGTATGAACAAGAGGAAATGAAGAGTAGAACAAGGAAGAGGAGAAAGGGCAGGCACAGAGGAGGCATATGAGGGTAGAATACAATGTGCATTTGTTTGAGAATATTTCACTTATAGAGGGCCTCTGGGTTGTTCACATGGATAGAAGGCAGGTATACATTTTAGCTTGGAACTCAGGTAACGGCTTTGAGATAGAGACGCACTAAGCATTTCCCTTCTAATTAATTACCTAGAAGCAAAGATTCTCTAGAAACAGAATAATTGCTATGAAACAGGGGTGGACAATATTTTCTCAGTGTGACTCGAAGCAAATCTTAAGGGACAACTCCAGATTGCCTCTATTATAGCCTGCCATTTGGTCAGAGAAGGAAATTAAGCAGATTAGTCAAGCTAGATGCTTTTCTTTACAAAGCCATGGAGGTTATTACTCAAGACCTTGTTATCTCAAAGGTGTTTGCAAATTGATTTTTGGATAATTTGTTCCAGGTAGAGAAGCTAGGTTGGCAGGCAGATAATTTCTAAGCTCATCCTTTGTGCATGTTAAATATATGGAACCTTTGATTGCCATTATCAACTCTCCAGAGCTCCCATCAGTCTCCAATGAGGCCCCAGGGGTGATATTTTGCAGCTCTGTGATGACTCTGCCCAATTCCTTAATATAATTATTCACAGACTAGACCTCTACAGAATTAAGAGTTGCAGACTTCAATAGTTTGGAGGCTGAGTGAGTGGCCCCATTTAGTTCTTTTCCATTGACTTTTCACCATGGTTTTCTGCTCTCCTATTTCAGACAGCCTTATTCAATTGCTGACCACCAGAAAGAAAATAAAGTATTAAATCTTTCCAAATGGTTAGCTTCTTTTCATGTATTTCTAATGGCATGTGCAAGTATAGTAACAAACATCCCCTTGAGTATATAAATGTCCCTATCTCAAATGACTTGAGACTTCGCACATTTGTGTGCAAATTAGCCACACGGTTATCTCTCTCTCCATCCCCTCAAGAGTAGACCATGTAAGTTTATCACGGTGTTTCCTCTATCTGGCACCAAGGAAGCCATCAGATTATTGTGTGCTTTATTCTTTCTTTTTTCAGTGATCCATTGATTCATAATTGGCATTGTTTAGAAGGCACAGGTACTGGCGGTTCAAAGAGAGAGAAGCAAAAATATAGCACAGAATGTTTTTGGTAAGCAGCACATTATTTTAAAAATACATAGACAAACCCTATCTATTTATATCAGTTCTCTATCTCTAAGATGAACTCTTCAAGAAGACAGTATAGGAAATGTACAGGGCCATCCAGTCCAATGGCTAGAGTCAGCAGGGAGGAAAAGGAAACCCCTGTGTATCTCATTTGCCAGACAGAGCACCGAGCGCATGAAATTTAATGCAGCCAAGTAAATCAGTGATAACAAAGTGTAGTAAAGTCATGATGGGGGTGGCAGAGGCAGTTTTGAAGCCTGTGAAAGGACCCAATCTGGTCTAGAGGTTAGGGAAGCTCTTGCAGAGAGCACTTAGGGGAGTGTTCTGCCGGGACCACTCATGTTGATTCTATGAACAAAGAAAAATTCCTGGGGGTCCCCTAGTTCTCAGTTGCTTGGGCTAGACTGGTCAACAATTAAAACGATGTGTCCTGGACACTCATTCATTCACTCGTTCTATGAATGTTGAGTCCCTGCTGCTGGTCACACACTGTCCTAGGCACAGACACAATCTTGGCTGCATGGAGCTCCCCTTCCAGCCTTCACTCGAGGATTGACAAAGAGAAGTCAGGAGAGAAGGAAGCTGACTCAGAAGCTGTTGAGAAGGAGGGCATTCGAGAATGGAGAGGCCCTGGGAGCCAGACCTAGGTAAGAGCTTATGGATCCATAAAGGGATACACATATACACAATGGAACACTGCTCAGCAAGAAGAAATGAACAAGCTGCAGACGCAGACACACACAACAACATGAGTAAATCTCAAAAAAATTCATGCAAAAGAAAAATAAAAGAATGCATGATGACCCCACTTATGTGAAAAGTTCAAGAACAAGAAAAACTGCTCTATGGTGATAAAAGCCAGAAGCATAGTGACCTGAGGGGCAGGTACTGACCGGGACAGAGCCTGAGGGAAGTTTCTGGGATGTTAGAATGTTCTCTATATATTGATTTGGGTAATTAAATAACAGAAATCAAAATAGTGTTACTATAAGGGAGATGACTGCCTGAAAGAAGGCATAAGAAAAATTTGGGAGGTTATAACCATTTCTGTATCTTAACTGGGGTTATGTAAAACTCATTAAACTGTGAACTTTAAACAGAAGTATTCTTATGCATATAAGTGATACCTTAAAAGTTAAAAAAAAAACAAAAATATGGATATGTGACTCACTGGGTGAAGAGAATGCCACTAATTACTTGAAAGGGAACCTCAGAAAATTGGGAGAAAATGAGCCTTTACTCCTATACCATTCCCTCTTATCAGCACCATCAGATGCTTGAATTCCTAACAGTTTTTCAAACAAGAGGTTGTTCAGGCACACACCAGTTTCTTATCCATGAGCCTTTTCACTTCTAACACAACCAATGCCCTCTTAACAGACTCCAAACCATCATCTGTGCAAAGCCAAGAGTAAGTGTTTAACATCTGACAGCACCCTCTGCTCACAAAGTTTGCAACTAAATTAAGGAGGAGGAAGTCTTGCCTTCATGGAGCTGAGGGCTGAGCTGGGAGATGACATCAGTGCCTTCCAGCCAGGCATCAAAGCGCTGCGAGGACAAGGATGCCAGGAGCCATCCATGAGACCTGGGCAGCAGCGGCCCTGAGCTTCCAAGGCTCTCCTTCAACATGTAGATGGTGAAGTGACCCCTTCCTGTAATTCTGCCACATCCTCAGGCATCAATCTCCAGAACAATTCTGTCTTTCTTTTCCCTGCTGTGAGCACTTGTAACAGTTTGACTCCCTAGAAATTCCTACAGAGAGCAAAAGTGTTTCAAATAGCTGGAGATGGAGCTGTGCGCATGTACTGTCTGCTCTAGACAGAAATCAAACGTTTTGAGAAAAACCAAACGTTACTAAGATGTGAAGTGAGCCTTGATATGATTAAGGTGAGTATAACCTGGCCTCCAACACTTTACACCACACACCTCACCCCACCTGATCACCCTTTTAATTGCATTTCTATTCACTGACCCTCCAGGTCTGTGGGAATGCCTCCACCCACCCAACCCTAGCCACCAACACAAACACATTCATACACAGACAGAAACACGGTTGTGCCATTCTCATTTCCAGACTTTTGTCTGTGCCATTTTTCCCAACTAGAATGGCTTTCCTTTTACTTGTTTATTTATTATTATTTTTTTTTTGAGACAAGAGTCTCACCCTGTCACCCAGGCTAGAGTGCAGTGGTGCAATCTCGGCTCACTGAAACCTCCAACTCTTGGGTTCAAGCGATTTTCCTGCCTCAGTCTCCCAAGTAGCTGGGATTACAGGCACCTGTCACCACGTCCAGCTAATTTTTGTACTTTTAGTAGAGATGTGGTTTCTCCATGTTTGCCAGGCAGGTCTCAAACTCCTTATCTCAGGTGATCCACCATCCTCAGCCTCCCAAAGGGCTGGGATGACAGGCGTGAGCCACCATGCCCAGCCTTCAATTACTTTTAACTAAACCATGCCTATTTTTCTTTTCAAAACTGCTTCATGACGACTTACTTTCGTGTAGCACAGGGCTAGGCACAGAGTAGATGTTCAATGCTGATTAAACTTTCTACGATTTATGCGCAACACTGTTTTCATACAATAATGGACTGAGGAGCAAAAAGGACTACCTTGGGGCCAGGGTCCAAGCTTTCCTTGACCTTGGCTTACCACTAGCCAGATGTGCGACTCTACTCAATCTTCATGGTCCTCAAATTTATTTTACCTTGACAATGAAAGATTCAAGTCATAAAAGTCCCTAAATTTTCTCTACCAAGGGCCACAGGGATTCTATGTGTACCCAGTGACTACCCTAACAGTGAGCAATCGGCAGTAGCCCAGCCTTCTCATTCTTCCCTGACTTGGGCTCATAGTCCTTGGACACAACCTAAGTAGATATAGCATCAAATCCTCCAGTAGGTGCCAACCAGAATTAGTCTTTGTTGGCTGGGAACGGTGACTCATTCCTGTAATCCCAGCACTTTGGGAGGCCAAGGCAGGAGGATCACTTGAGGTCAGGAGTTTGAGACCAGCCTGACCAACATGGTGAAACCCTGTCTCTACTAAAAATTAGCTGGGCACGGTGGTAAGCACTTGTAATTCCAGCTACTCGGGAGGCTGAGGCAGGAGAATCGCTTGGACCTGGGAGGCAGAGGTTGCAGTGAGCCAGGATCATGCCACTGCACTCCAACCTGGGCAACACAGCGAGACTCTGTCTCAAAAAAAAAAAAAAAAATTAGTCTTTGTGCCCTAACCAAACATACAGCCAGTGGTCAATAAATATCTGATGTCTTATTTAAATGGGTAGAAAAAATATTTGATAAGTTTTCCCAAAGTAAAATGTTGAGGGTGGCGACAAACAGATGAAAAAGAACAAGAAGTACGATGTTGTAGAGAATACTGAATGCACCTCTAAGCAAAGGATTGGAAGTATTTAGAGAGAAGACATCAAACAACTGACAGAAAGCAACAATCAAAGACATATGTAAAGAAAACTTCTCTGAAATACCCAAAGGCCTGAGTTTGCAGACTCTGAAGAGCACAGTGGGTTCCAGGCAAAATCAATGATGAGACTTGAGCTTAAGTACATACTGGCAATATTTTTGAAATACAAAACTAAAGAAAAATTCCCATAAGCCTTCAGAAAAAATAACAGATATCTATCAAAACAAAATAAAAAGACTAAAAACTCTGGTTCCAGACTTTATCATTACAGTTTCAAACACTGGGATGTGATGAGGAAGAGGATGATGAGAATAATCACAAATAACACCATGGGGCAGCTCCCATGTACTGCACACTTTCAGACACCTCTGACTGCCCTTAGTGTTCTACAGTATTGATTCATTTAGTCTTCACAGCAACTTTATGGGTGGGTAGATACCCATCCAAAGTCAAACAATTAGTCATTCAAAATCCAGGACTGAGGCCAAGGCAACATGCCCGGGGTCTGCACTCCTAACCATTATGATAAAGACAATGGTACATTATGATAAAGACAATGGTATACACAAAAGGTCTTAAGGGGGATGTTTCCAGTCCCAAGAGTTTTATAGGAGGTTAGTTGTGGTGCATTTTCAAAGCCAGCAGAAAAAAGGCTCTCAGTTTCTGAAGAACGCAGAGAAGAAAATGCTATGTGCATGCCTTCCCTTAGAGAAAAACTGCTTGAAGATTTACCCTAGTCCGCCTTGTGATGCATCAAAATCATGACCTCTAGCATAGGGGAATTGTGATATAAGAAGGATCAGTCCTATGAGATGGTTAGCTACCACAAGACCTTCCTTTCTCAGATGTGAGTCTAGAAGAGGAGCATGATCTTGTGCCAGACTGAAGTGAACACATAGCCCAATCTGTAAGAAGGGGCAGAATGGCATGCCTTTCATCCACACAGCATTTAGGGAATGCTTAAAAACAAGCAATTTCATTATGAACGGTTAACTTTAGCTTTGGCCATCATCCTGAAAAGGGACATCATAAATTCCTATGAAAATGTCCCTCCTTCACTTTGCTGAACTAAATTCAACAAACAAATCTCATCTGCCTAAGCTTAAAACATCTAGATTTAAATACATGGAAACGCTGACGTTTTTCTTAGAGTTATGAGAATATAGGTACTATTTTTTCTTTATTCTGTTTCTTATTTGATTTTTTTACAAATGCCTAGTAAACCTGCATCAGTTGCTTATTATAAATATAAGCATTTGAAATAGGTAAGGTTTTTATATATTTCAAGCTTTTACATCTGGATGTGACCTCTCTTGCAGTTCTCTGCTCTCAATCACTAGGAGTGTTTAGCAGTCAATCTCCCCTCCTATCTGCCCAGGTAGCAGGAGTCAAGAACCACGATTACATCCATTTTCCCAGCAAGTTCCTCACCAATAGTTCACTAACAAGGAGACCTCCTGGCTACCTCTGGGACCCCCTCAAAGACCTCCACTGTGAGTTTTGACACTTGACTTTCAGATAATCCTCTAATCATTGCAACCACACAGTAGTTTACCTGTTTCCTCATTTTTCTCTCCATAGTGACAACACAAAACAGACAGTACTACACCCTTATTACAGATGAGGACACCAAGGTTACCTAGAAAGCAGCTGTGTCAATACCGCCTGCTCTGTGGCTACAGGCATTGCACTTCCCACCCACCCGCAAGGCCAGGTGTTACCACTCCCAGGAGCAGCCCTTACCCAGTGAGGGATGGAAGTTGGTGGATAAACATCCAGGTTTCCTTGACCCCTAGTGGGACAATGGGGTGGCTTTATTCAGTCTTTTAGATGGTCCTGGGTGGGACTGAGCACCAGATATCCTCTAGCACTTCCAGCTCATAGTGCACTCTTTTTTTTTTTTTTTTTGAGACAGAGTCTCACTCTGTCACCCAGGCTGGAGTGCAGTGGCGTGATCTCAGCTCACTGCAGCCTCCACCTCCCGGGTTCAAGTGATTCTCCTGCCTCAGCCTCCTGAGTAGCTAGAACTACAGGTGCTACAGGCATGCGCCACCATGCCTGGCTAATTTTTTGTATTTTTGGTAGAGACGGGGTTTCACCATGTTGGCCAGGATGGTCTGGATCTCCTGACCTTGTGATCCACCCGCCTCAGCGTCCCAAAGTGCTGGGATTACAGGTGTGAGCCACCCTGCTCAGCCCATAGTGCACTCTTTAAGGGGCTTTCTTTCTTCTCAGTCTCCCTTCGTCTCCTGTTTACCAGTGTTCCCTACAACTTAGATAAACTCTTTGCAAATCCATGCTAAAGGATCTGTTTTTTGGGGAAATCCAGTCTAACATATTATGAAAATGAGGGAAAGTTACTTAACCTCTTTGTGTCTAAACTGCCTCACCTGTAAACTGGGGATATAGTAACATCTTCCTCATGGGAATTGCCATAAAGATTATATAAATTATTATAGTTGATACTTTAGAACAGTTCCTATACGTAACAAGTAAACTGTCTTTGCTACTAATATCATCATCCTCCCAACCAGCCACCGATGAGCCATTCAGCTGTCAATGACAGCCTTAACTGATATTCTCATTTTGTGCCCCCCCAACAGAGAGACACAAAGATCCCATCAAACGCATTCCCCTTCCTGTGTCAGGATCAAGAGAGTCTACAGTCATGTCAGTGTGTACTCCTGCCAAAACTCCCACCAGCAAATAAATTTAAGAGCTCAGCCTCAGTCTACTTAACAACATCATGTTGCAACCAGTGAAGTCATTCAGAAATGCATAATTCAATAACAACTTAGCACCAGATGAAGTTTTATGATCTGCAACACTCTGTCTGCCCCGGCTCCCCTTTATCCCCCAAAACCTCAACATTTTCAAGATTACTCTTTGCTGGGCCACTTCCCAAAATTAAGAGCAGAGTAATCATTCTAGAATAGCCTTCCTTTCCTTGCCTGCTAATCAGGAGTCCTTAGAAAGCATGAATCAAGAGTCTGTCACCTCCAAAGAAGGGGCTAGGAGAAGCTGGATTCTAAAGCTTTGGAATCAAAGGCCATGCTTCAGGAGCACCTTGTTCCAGGGCAGCATGGGTTCACAAATGGGCACCCTTCACTCCCCTCCCCCACCTCAGCCAAGCAGCCCTGCTATGAAGAATGGGGTGAAAGAAACTCTTGCCTTATCCAGTTTGGATCTTAAGAGTTCCAGAGACAACCACGTCTGTACACCCGCAGGATGGTGAGAGCTGTTATTATTACTGTCATGCAGCAAGGACAAATAACATTCTCATAATGTTCACTGCATGCCTGGCTCTATTTCGGGATTTACATACAAATTCATTTATCCCTCATATCACACCGGAAAGTAAGTACTATTCTAGTATGCATTTATAGATGAGGAAACTAAAGGAGTGTGCTAGTATTCAGCTCTGGTCTTTTTGCTTCAAGCCCACCCTGTTACATCGGTTATGTAATTCTGGAGCTGGGACCCTACTAACAACATCTCTAAACTACCTTGCCAGCTGGCTTTGGTCCAGTCCTAGTGATGGGAGACTTCAGATGGAGACTGGGATGCTGGAAGAAGGAAGAAGATGCTCTCTTTCTGCTTCAAGGTAGAAGGTCCTTGTAGCATCATTCCAGCAACAGGGGCTGCTACGCTCCAGGCCTTCATCTTTTCTGGTCTTTGTAGCACCCATGGAACAGTATCTTTTTGAAGGAACTAATAGAACCTAGGCCATGCCTCTTACAGCTGCAGTACAATCTGTGGGGTCTCCCTCCTCAGAGGTCTCAGAATCAGCCCTGCTGTGCTCCTCCTACAGACTTCTAGGCACCATAACCCCACCTATTCCATTTTGTTACCCCAGCCCCAGGTATGGTCACCACTTCCTGCCATTTTTGGCTACCTTAGCATCCCATTTTTGCACTGACAGCCTTTCATCACTGTGTAATGGATTCCCTTCAATAAAAACCCTCTGTTTGAAATACCTGGTGTGATTTAGGGTTTCCCTCCTGGACCCTGATTTATATCAATAGGTATTATAATTATCTTTATTTTTCACATGAGGAGACCAAGGTACAAATTGCCCAAGGTCATGTGGCTAATTAGTGAGTGTGCTGGGATACTCAGGCTGTCTTGCTCTAGAGGCCATGATTTTAACTCACACAGTGAGCTGATGCCCCACTGTTCTCAGCACCCTGGTCAGCGACACAGTCACGCAGGTACATGAAGGCTGGGAGATACCATATTCTGCCTAACTAACAAGTAATGAGGGCTGATTCTGCTACGTTTGGGGATGTGGAGTCAAAGTAAATAACTGTCTCTATCCTGGAGGAGACTAAGAGACTAGGGAAGGATGCAGAAACCAATGAACTATAGAAGAAAGTGATACAGGCTGGGAAGTGGCAGGCCCAGAGTCCTGTGGACTCATACAGGTGTGTGGTATTGATACGGACAGAAGACAGGGAAGTACTGGGTAGAAGAGGGTGGTTCCCCAGTAAAGGCCCCACCCTCAAGCCTGAAGACCCACAGACCTAAGTCAGCACAGACATTTCTGTTTTCGCACCCAAAAAGTTGCCTTTTGGCCCACCATACCTCCAATCCTGTCCCCATATAAACCCAAGACCTTAGTGGGCACATACACAAGTGGCTGAACGTTGGAACCAGCAGACCAGTGACAATAGAACAATGTGGCAGAGAAAGACAGAAGAGAAAGGATGTCTGGACGCTGAGGGGAGTTCAGCTGGAGGCAGTCAGACAAGAATCTGCCACTGGGCGGCCTGACTCCAGGGGAAGACCACCTTCCCACTCCATCCTCCCCTTCAGGCTCCCCATCCATCTCACTGAGAGCCACCTCCACCGATAAAACCTCGCACTCATCCTTTGAGCCCACATGTGATCCAATTCTTCTGGTACAGTGGGCAACTGAAGGAGCGAGCCACACCCGTTTCACATCCTGCAAGGGAGATAAGGGAAATCTCTCATTTCAGTATCATACACAGAATAGTGGTCCCAAAAGATGCTCAAGTCCTAATCCCGAAAACTCACATAGACTCCAAAACTTGTATAGACTCTGAAGCTGTGATTAAGTTAAGGATCTTGAGTAGGGAGCATATCCTGGATATGTAGTATCCTGGATAAGTGAAGAAGGGAGGCAGAAGAGTCGGAGAGAGCGATTGGAAGATGCTATGTTCTGGTTGTGAAGGTGGAGAAAGGGACCACCAGGCAGGGAAAGCTGGTGACGTCTAGAATCTACAAAAGGCAAGGGAATGGACTCTTCCCTAGAGCCAAAGGAACACAGCCCCGCTGACCCATTTTAGACTTCTGACCTCCAATGCTATAAGATCATAAATTTGTGTTGTCTTAGACCACTAACTTTGTGATTGGTTACAGCTGCAGTCGAAAACTAATACAAGGGGAGATATCCAAATTAGATGGAGGACTTTAGGGAAGGCTTCCTAGAGCAATCAAATCATGACCTTGGTCTTAAAGGAAAAGGAGAGTCTAACAGGCACAAGGGTGGGGTTATTCACAACGACAAGACTGGGTCATGCAGGGATGGTATATCCTGCTGAAGCACAGGTGATGGGGAGCAGGGGAGGGGGGCCAGCAAAAAGGCAATCAGAGAGGTCAAAAGTGACCTGATCAGGAATGGTCTTCATCCTGAGGCTGTGTAAGCAGTGGTGTCACGCAGGCACAAGAGTTTTAGGGACAACTCCTCTGAGTGCACGGTGAATAATGGGTCTAAGGGAGAGAAACAGACAGGCGGACCAATAAGGAAGTTGTGTCAATTACATTGAGGAAAGAAATGATGGAGGCATAACTCAAGTAATGGCCACGGGGCTGGAGAGGCAGAGGCAGAGGAACTAGGCAGAGGGTTGGGTTGGGAGACTGAAAGGACAGGACTTGGTCATGGATTGAATGTAAGGAGCAAGGCATATGGACCAGTAAAAAGCTAGTGTTCAACATGCTGGGTGAGTCTCCCCTTGACCTCCACAATGCCTGCACAGCCCACATAAGTGGAAGTCTACCTCAATTTCCCAGTGCAGTACCCCAGTACTCTATGCTAGCTTCTCCAAACTATGCCCAATACACTTCATCCCTTTGCATTTTCATATTCACTTTCACTTACAAAGGGAAGTGAGGTGTACTGGAAAGTAAAAGATCACTGGGTCAGACAGAGGTTGCCTTGCAATCTCTATTATTTAATGGTGTGACATTAAGCAAGTGATATAACTCCCTTGTGGCTGAGTTTCTTCCCATGTAAAATCAGGGTCATGGTCATACCTCACTGGGTCCTTGTGAAGATCAAGTGTAAGTGCCTGAAAAATGACAGGCCCTACATAAATGTGAGTTATTCCTTTCTTCCCATGGCTATTAGCTTTGGACCCCTGCACTGGTCTTTCTCCCCATTCCACAGCCTTCTCCTGTAATGGGCCATTCAGCCCAGCGCCTCTAGCCTCCTAAGATGCCCACTCTGAGCATCTGAGCTCTCAGGGCATCTTGGGCTCATGCGTCACATGTATCACATTCGATAAAATCAATGTCAGCTTTATGCATGTTGTAGCCACTAATCTCCCACCAGGACAGGCAACTCACTTTCAGAAAGCACTGGAGGAAAAACACAGTAGCTGCCATAGCAGAACAAATATGACAAGACGACAAAGTAGAGAGAAAGGGGGTGGTAGGGAGTGAGGGAAGAAACATGCAATTCAGGGCAACCTGAGTCCAGGCAGCTTCGTCAGTTGCTACGCTACCAGCCACAGAAAGAAAGGCTTACGCAGAAGGTGTCTGTGGCTTTAGAGATATTGTTATTTTGCAAATTCTTCTCCTTGGCCTATCCCTATGTGCAAGGGGGAGATGCATAATTAGTCTGTAAGCTGCTGAAATGGCTAGAAATGACTAGAAGTATCGACTGCTCTGAAGTGTCAGGAAGGGGTGTCCAGATGGATTAAGAGGCTTATCCACAGAGCCTACTCAGTTTATGGGAAGAGTTTAAGAGATGACGCCCTCCCTTATGCAAAGGAACTGAAAAACGAGCTTCTTCCAAATCCTCCCTCATTCCCCTAGGGCTGCCTCTGCCCCTGCCGTATCTTGCCTGAAGAGAGACTTAGCACAGCCTAACTCACTGCTCTTTGGGAAAGGACTTTGAAACAACAAAATTCTGCAAGGTCCCATAGACCTCTGTCCCTGTCTCCAAAAGCCATGATTCTGACTAAGCCAGATGGACGCTGGGCTCCAAGAACAGAATTAGTGGCTTCATGCTGTTGTCTACCACAGGTCACTGCCTCTAGGTGCTTCTGTAGAGGAAGAGAACATGAAGAAACAGGAAGGAAAAGGTAAATATATTGTTTATGACATTGCAGGCACTGTTCTAGGTATTTCTAACATCTTATTCATGTATTTCTCAAGCATAGGCCCAGGGAACTCAATGACATACACAGTGATTTCCAAGGGCCCATAGAAAGCAAGTCTTTAGCTAGAACATCTTGGAACAAAATCCTGCTTGAAGGTGTTGGGTAGGTTTGAATTTTAACACACACAAAAGGTTTCAATGAAATATCACCTTTACACAAATTATTTCAGAGACTCCAAAGAGAAGAATTACTTCCAAACTTACTTTACAAGCCCAGGATAGCTTTCATTCCAAGACTTCACAAAGATAACACATGAAACTTTTAAGCCAATCTCCCTCGTAAATACGTAAACTAAAATCCTACATATTGTATTACCAAGCCAATCCTGTGATATATAAAATGAATAACAGGTTATAACCACATTAAGTTTATGCCGGGACTATAAGATTGATTTAATATTAGAAAATCAATCAGTATAACTCATCATATTAACAAACTGAAAGATAAAAATCACATAGTTGTCTCAAGAGATGCTGAGGAAGCACTTGATGGAAATCAACAGCCATTCATGGTAAAACTTTTAGAAAACTAGAAATAGAAGGAACGTCCTATAATCTGACAAAGGGTATCTAAAACCTTACTCTAACATCATAATCAATGGTAAAATACTACACACTTTTCCCTGATTTCCCCAATTCTACTGGTAGTTTTAGCCAATGCAATGAGGCAAGAAAAAGAAATAAAAGAAATAAATGTTGGAAAGGAAGTAATAAAGCTTTCATTATTCATAGACTACATAATTGTGTGTGTAGAAAATTCTTTAAAAATCTCAAATTATGATCAAAATTAACAAGTTAATTTAGAAAAGTTCCATAGATTAAATATAAACAATTATAAAATGAAATTTTAAAAGTGCCGTTTACCCAGTCAATGGTAATAGACATCATAATAATGGTGACCTCTAGGGGAAGGAGTAGTTGACTGGGAAGAAACATGATGAAACTAGGTACCACAATAATTTACACCTTGATTTAGAAGATGGTTATATGGGTGTACATGTATATGAAAGTCATTGAGCTATCCACATAAGGTTAACGCACTTTATGTCCTTTACTGCATTCTGTTCTACTTCAATAACAAACAAATTGAATAATTACTTACAAAAGCACCAGCAAAGTATTAAAATATCTGGGGATGTATATATACCTATATGTGCATATGTGTATATACATGTATTCTTCTTCACTGAAAACTGCCAAACATTACTGGGATACATTTTTAAAGATCCAAATAAATGGAGAGATATTCCATGCTCATGAATTAGAAGAATCAATATTGTAAAGTCGTATATTCTCCTTATGTTGAAGTATACACTATCCTAATAAAATGTCTGTCAGGCTTTCTAGATAATTTGACAAACTTATTCTGAAGTTTATATAAAAATGCAAAAGGCCAGGAATATTCAAAGCAATATTTAAAAAGGAAAAGAAAGTTAGAGAGCTTACCTTTTAGGAAATTAAGATTTATTATTAAGCTACAATAATTAAGAAAATGAGGTATTAAGCTACAGTAATTAAGAAATTGAAAAACAGTTCAAGAAACAATGGAGTCAAGAAACAAATCCACATATTGATAATCACTTGATCTGTGATACAGCTGACACTTCACTGTGGTAGGAGAAGTGTATTCTCAACAAAAAAAATTAGGATTATTTAGGCATCCATATGAAAAAAAAAACCTTCAACATTGTGCCCTACTTTATACTATAAACAAAGTTAATTCCAGGGTACTATAGACCTATATGTAAAAGGTAAACAATAAGATTTATATAAAATAGAATGTTTCTGACCCTGGGGTAGGCAAACATTTTTTAAACAAGCATAGAACTATAATCCATAAGGAAATTAAAGTGGACCACAAGGGTTTCTCACGCTACTCCTTTAGAACCACAACCACCTCCCTCCCCACTTTCCCACCTCATCATTCATCCCTGGGAACCACCAATCTGCTTTCTACTTCTAAAATTTTGTTATTTCCAAAAAGATAATATATAATCTCTTGGGACTGTTTTTGTCACCTGCCATCATACCCTGGAAATTACTCCAGGTTTTTTTTCTTTTCTTTTCTTTTCTTTTGAGACAGAGTCTCGCTCTGTCACCCAGTCTGGAGTGCAGCGGCGCGATCTCAGCTCACTGCAACCTCCACCTCCCAGGTTCACGCCATTCTCCTGCCTCAGCCTCTCAAGTAGCTGAGACTACAGGCGCCCGCCACCATGCCCGGCTAATTTTTTGTATTTTTAGTAGAGACGGGGTTTCACTGTGTTAGCCAGGATGGTCTCGATCTCCTGACCTCGTGATCCACCCGCCTTGGCCTCCTAAAGTGCTGGGATTACAGGCATGAGCCACTATGCCCGGCCTAGTCCAAGTTTTTGTGTGCACGGATAGTTCATTTATTTTTGTTGCTGTGTAGTTTACATGTGATATACATATGGGTCTATTGCTGTGTTGAATGTTGTTTAACCATTCTCCCATTAAGGGTCATCTAGGCTGTTTTCAGGTTTTTGCTATTAAAATAAAACTGCCATGAACAGTTATGTATAGGTTTTTGTGTGAACATAAGTTTTCGTTTTTCTGGGGTAAATTCCTTGGAGTTCAATCTCTGGGTCATATGGAATTCAGAACTATCAAACTGCTTTCCACAGCGGCTACATCATTTTACATTACCACCATCAATGCATGAGTGGTCCAGTTCCTCACCTGTACTACTATTGTCACTATTTCTTTTTAGCCATTCTGATAAGTATGTAGTGATGTTTCACTGTGGTTTTAATTTATACTACCTTAATGGCTAATAGCATGGAACATCTTTTCAAGTGTTTATCTGCCATCTGTACAGCCTAGTGCAGCTTGATAGCTGGTTCTGGCTGGGGTCACTCAGAAGGCTGCAAACAGGGTGTCTACTGTGGCTACAGTCCTCTCAGGGCCTGACTAGGATAGGATCTGCTTCCAAGCTCACAGAGCTCCTGGCTGTCTTCAGAAGACTCACTGCAAAGATCATGCATGGCCAGGCGGGGGTGGCTCATGCCTGTAATCCCAGCCTTTTGGGAGGCCGAGGCGGGAGGGTGAAATATCTCATCATATCTTTTGCACATTTTCTAATTGTTTTGTCATTGAGTTTTAAGAATTCTTGATATATTCTAGACACTAGTCCTTTGTCATATATATGGTTGGCAAATATTTTCTCTCACTCTGTAGCTTATCTTTTCATCCTCCTTGCCTGAGCTTTCACAGAGCAAAAATTTTAACTTTAATAAGGTTCAATTTATCAGTTTTTCAGTTAGAAATCATGCTTTTGATGTCAGGTCTGTATTAACTTTTTACTTTTAATTATACTCAAATGTATCAGAGCTCACAAATCCATTCAGATTCCTGATGAAATTGTGTTCAATCAAATATTTGGTTCACAAACACACAACTACGCTTGATTCTATTTCCTACCATAGAGTTTCTGAATAACAGATATGCTGAAAAATATGTCTGGATTGTTTTGAAAGTTTTAGTGGTATTTATTTTTTAGAAGTTTGATATTTTAAAAATTATGTTTTCGGTCAGGATGATGAATAGTTAATTTAAAATAAGAAAATTAAAGAATACACTCAAAACTGTGGAAAAGATGGAAGACCATACAATTTGGAACAACCTACAAACTGGGAGGCATGTATCCAACACAGCACTGTCCTTCAGAGTCTCTTCATTGAACTTAACAAGGAAGAAGATGGGATCACTACCCCAAGTTCAATTAATGATTCATTAGTAAGCAGCTGTCAATCTGGAAAATGTAAGATAGACTTAGATACTTAATATGTGACTTTTACTACTGTAAATCTTCAGAGGGCTAAAACTTGATATCTCTTATGCAAGAAAATCTGGCAACATCTGCATAAGACCATCACTTCTGTGGTGATATTTAAAGACCAATTATTGGCAGCCTGCAGCCTCCAGCCTCTACAATGACCCTCAGTGACTCCCTCCTCCTGTCATTCATGGCCTTGGGTAACCCTATCACTTAGAGAGTGGGCTGGACCTAGTGACTCGCTTCTAGCAGAGTACAGCAAAAGCGATGTGATAATATTTCTGAGATTCTGTTACACTAAGTCTACCATTTTACTTGCCTCTCTCCTTCTCTCTTCCCCTTCCCTTTCCCCTTTTCCTCTGCTCTTCCCTCCCTTTTCTTCCCTCTCCCCTAAACCCTCTCTTTTTCTATCTCCCAATCATCTCTCTCTTTCTCCTTCTTCTTCTCACTTTCCCCTGATCTCTTTTTTCCTCTATTTCTCTCCTCCTGTCCCCCTTCCTCCTCCCTCTTATCTCCCTTTTTATCTTTCTGTTTCACTTCCTCCCTCCCTCCCTCCTTCCCTCCTCCTCTCTCCCGTTCTCCTTTCTCTGTTTCTTCTCTCTGCCATGTCATGAGTGGTTTCATAAAGAAACACATACTTAAGCCAACAACTAACAAGGTTCTAAAGCCTTCCAATAGCCACATGAATGATTTTTTTTTTTTTTTTTTTTTTTTTTGAGACAGAGCCTCGCTCTGTCGCCCAGGCTGGAGTGCAGTGGCATGATCTCGGCTCACTGCAAGCTCTGCCCCCCCGGGCTCACACCATTCTCCTGCCTCAGCCTCCCAAGTAGCTGGGACTACAGGCACCTGCTACCACACCCGGCTAATTTTTTGTATTTTTTGTAGAGACTGGGTTTCACCGTGTTAGCCAGGATGGTCTGCATCTCCTGACCTCATGATCCACCTGCTTTGGCCTTCCGAAGTGCTGGAATCACAGGTGTGAGCCACCCCGCCCGGCCATGAATGATCTTTGAAGTGAGTCTTCTGAACACAGCCAGGAGCTCTGCGAGCTTGGGAGCAGATCCTATCCTAGTCAGGCCCTGAGACGACTGTAGCCCCAGTAGACACCCTGCTTGCAGCCTTCTGAGTGACTCCAGCCAGAACCAGCTATCAAGCTGCACTAAAGCTCCTAAGGTATTCTTGTGAGATAATAAATGTTTCTTAAGACACTTTATTTTGTAACATAGGTCATAGACGACTAAGACATCAAACATACTCCATAGATCGCTAATAACGTAGCTTAATATTACCAGACTTTTTTTGTGTCTTAAAAAAGTCTTAGCTAGAAGTTAATATAATAAAAAGGTACAAGCGGATGCACCAGAGAAAAAAACAAAACAAATAAACAAAAAAAGAAACAGAAAAACTTGACACTTCCTTTAACATCAGTTTCAGAATCACCATTGAAGGTGAAGCTTAGAAAGTAGGCAAAAGCCTGGAGAAGATGTGACTGAATCTGTTTCAGATCAACATAAAAGGATACGGGTTACTGTTATTGAAGGACACTGTCAAAGGAGGCATTTTAATGCACTTCAAATGTGCCCAAACATTTGGTTAACCCAGTGTTTTATTTTACAGTGGTAAATAAACATGAGCAACTTCTGGCCATTTTATACATTTCCTCTGTATATTCTATGATCCTGATATCAAGGAAGACATGAACTTGCAAATTACTCGAAAGGAAGATAACCGGTAAGGAAATGGTCAGTAAGATATGGATGGATGTTTGCACACATGGAACTCAATACAAAACAGACACGGCCATCGGGCAGACACTGGGTCTTCACACACACAGCAAGGATTGTTAATTCAAATGTTCCAGCACATGAAGCATCACTTAATAATAAAGCTCGTCCTAAAATCTACTTCTTTATTTCATCAATGGGGTCGTAAAAAAGTAGGAAAAATGGAAAAAACTCGCCTTTGTGGGCATGTACACAATAAAACGAGAAGTGAATTTGAAAGCATGCTCTGCTGCAAAGATATACCTTGGCCTATTCAATGGGGCACATTGATGGTCTCAGTGAAATTGCCATCATTCTTCATTGAGGAAGAACACATATAAGCAATAACAAAGTTCTCTTAAAATTCTTGCCTAAAGCCTCATCTAGATCTTAATCAGTAAAGCAATCTGCTTAAAGCCACATATAACAAAGAACACACAGGTTTACTGTAGCAATTTTCCCCAAGTATTAACTTTTTTTAAAAAAAGAATTGATCTCTAATCGTATCATTCCTATAGAGCTCTTCACAGCTTGTAGGCATTTATGGACTCTTCAAATTGCCCCATGAACTTTCTCTCCTACCTTTGATTCCCCTAAAGGAAAGGAAATGTAACTTTGATTATATGTTCCTAGTTGGAAACCCAACAAGGTTTCCCAACAGCTAGTGTGTACTCAAGATTGACCCTGAACTATCGATGTTCTGCCCAGAAGGCTGATGTGAGCACGTTTAGGGGTTTTAAGGTCAATTCAAAAGCTAAAGTAACCAGTTCCTTTACAGACAAGAAGCATTAACTGGGCCTCCCTAAGAAATGAGGTGTGTCATTATGAAAACTGCAGGGCTTAATGCTTACAGGACCCCTCTGAAAGGACTAAATTGTACCCACACCTAAATGGCAAATGCCTGGGTCCCTCCGAGTCCATTTCCAACTAAGGGCCAAGTACTGCTTTTACTAAAAGTCCTTTGTATTAAGCTATCCCACTCTAAAAAAAATATCTTCATGGGTTGCACCAGTGGCCTCAAACTTGGCTGCACATTAGAATCATGCAGAGAAGTTTTGGAGTTCCTAATGCTTAGGTCTCAACCCTTACCAATGAAATCAGAATCTATGCGGGAAGTTAAAATTGTCAAAAATTCCCTAGTTGTCTCCAATATGCAGCCAAGTTGGAGAAACATTGGGAGGCATCATTTATTCATTCATCCAAAGATTTCCTGAACACTCATTATATGCTTGGCCTCTGGGTGATTCCCCAACCGCCCGGGTCTTTGGGTGGTCATGTCTTATGCATCTCTGTATGTCTAACTCTAGCATCAGAGGCAACAATGAATGCATACATGAATGAATGAATGAATGAACGAACAAATAAATGGCCCTTCTTATCTGCCTCTCCCTGACTTGGGATACAGGAAGGAGTTCTCATGCTTACAGATAGCTCTGCATAGATTAACCCAACAAACAACTAACAACGATGTAGTAATAATGCCTGAAAAACTTGGCAATGAAGAGGAGAGACGATGGAGAAGAAATCTAGTCTCATGATGTTTTCTTTGCAAACAACCTAAAGAGGAGTAAAAAGCACAGTCTCAAGGGACCAGTGCATTACCTCTTACTCTATACTCCCACGGAATCCTTAGGCATTGAGACACCTCACATATTTACACTGAATCACATCTGAAATATACATGGTCACATACACCAAATCACATCTCAAGTATATGTGATCATTTTGCACCTGCTGAAATAGTTTCTTCCTTCAAGGCCCTGTTAATATTGCATCTGCTTGGGAAAGCCTTCTAGGAGACCAGCAGCCTCCCTGACATGTTCCAAAGTGCAGTACATGAGATTAAATAAGGTGCACACTCATGGATATTTACTTATAAATTATTTTAATAGTCAAAAATGTACATTAACTTGTAAAAGA
Organism: Pan troglodytes; assembly: GCF_028858775.2. Lineage (NCBI taxonomy): Eukaryota > Metazoa > Chordata > Mammalia > Primates > Hominidae > Pan > Pan troglodytes. The sequence continues at coordinate 48,958,539 of NC_072419.2, forward strand.
AGACAGACTTCCTTCTATCATAGTAATATGCACTCTCAGTTGAAAAATCAAGGAAAGCATGTGTCATTTTTAAAAAGCAATAATATGAAACACATAAGAGAACAGATGGGAAAAACTCATGAAGGGGACACAGAAAAGACTTTAGTGTGGGAAACTCAGCTAGAAGCCTTTGTAGTCTACATAGTCCTGTTACCCTCTGCATTGTGTCAGTATCATGTCTGTGTCTTTTTCCCCTACAAGAGAGTCATCACAGGGCAGGGATTATGGCCAATCATGCTTGCACTCCTCACTACGCCAAGCACAGTGCCTTACAAAGGAATTCTGAATCGACAAAATTTTTCTGTGATTGTGTTACCAGTCCCATTTAGGTTAAAAGCAATTGACAAAAAAAGTAAGCCCACAAACTAATTTGGGTCATTGCTAAAAATATAAAATTGATATTATTCTCAGAAGCAGCCCTAAATAGATGACGTGTCATGTGCCGCTTTCCTACCTACCCATCTTTCCAGGTCTTGATCCTTCTCCCTGACAACAGCAGTGAGACCCTGACCCCTGATTTCTTCTCTACCAGCTTGGCCACTGGGCAGTGAATCCAGGAAAGCACTTAAGTCACAAGAGATTTGAAAGATTTCTTGACATAGCACTCGACCCTCTCTAACCTAGCGTTTGGGGATTTTTCAGAAAATTATCTCTGACAAAACGAAACACAAACCTCATTTCGATGTGACCACCAGCTTGAGAAGCCCACGGAAGTCACCTTGCCCTTCTCGCCTGAGCTCTGTGTGATGCAGCTCCTGGGGTCTCTCCACAGCAGGCAGTCCTCTCCTGTCCCTCCCACTGAGCCTCAGCCCCCATCAAGAAGCCTGGAGGCTGGCAGGCCCCCCTCACACAAGCTGTGTGGTATAAAAGGATCTGACATGGCTTAGGAAACAGACGCAGAGCGCCTCGACTACACCGCGGATATTTTCTCAGTTTAAAAAAATGTGTTCTCACTTAAGAATGCTAATGGCCCATGCACAGAAATAAAATCCCTGACCTACTTTGAAGCTGAACTTATTAAACAAGCCGACCTTATTACTCAGAAGAGACTGTAAAACAGTAGAATAAAGCCCAAATAGAATTCCTCGCATCCCTCGTTAACAGGAGCAGCCAAGAAAAGCACAAAAGGATGTCAGAGCCCTGGGCTGGGAGTCAGAAACCAGGGCCTGGTCCAGCTTTTTGATGACTTTCCGTGTGGCCTGGGATAAGTCACCATCCCTCTCTGGCTCTCAGAACCCTCATCTAGGGGCTGGACAAGGAGGTCTCTGAGGCCATTTCCACCTACTATAACTGGAGATCTTATTTTTTAGGAGCGTAATGTTAAAGTAAAATAAAAATCAATTATCAAGGGCATATTATCAGACACAGTAAGACAGGTGAGGGAGTAAGATGGACATTCTGCCTCCTAGGAGCCTATAGCCAGGCAGAGCCAGTGGGGGCGGTCCACACTGATTAATGGATTTATTTCCCAACAGCAATTTGAAAGCCGCCACAAGGCTACATACAGCAGACATAACACAGCTTGTGTCTGCAACAAGAATTCCCTCTGGCTCTCCACCTGACAACTTCAGTTTAGTCGAATGAATCTTTCGGTGTATTTTAAACCACCGCAGAGTCATGAGTGGCCATCCGTAAGTTATAATCAAATTTATCACACTGGGAAGGAAGAGAGTGGGGATACATTTCCATGGGATTTTAGGGCAGTAATGTGAGTCATTCCTGCTCATTCTGGAGAAAATCCTGGAACTGCAAGGTAAGTTATCCAAACCAGAATCAGAGAAAGGCAGGGAAGGTCACTGATGTAACAGTAGGCATTAGTAACCCACACAACAGTAGATTAGTCAGTAATGATAGGTGCTACCGTGGGATGCTTAAATGATGTTACTGAGAAAATGTCATGGTGCAATGTAATTAGAGGGCCCCCTTTTCAAATTTCAGGCTCAGAGACTCTTCCCTTCATTGACTCTTTAGCATATGCTCAACCTCACAGAGCTCAGAAAAGAAAGCCAGCGGAGAGAAGAAATTCCCCAAAAAGGGACAAGTGGACCTGGGGTTTAGATTGAGAATTGCAAATCCCATAGTCTCTCCCAGGCATGGCCAGGGTGAACTCAGGACTTGAAATGGTGTGCACAAATTCCAAGGCAGAGCAAGATGTGGGCAATCCTATAGAGACTGGATGTCTGAAATTGGAGAATGTGGTGTCCCAGGGAAAGATTTAGAAGGGTCCCACCAAGAAGACACTTGGATCACGAGCTCTGCTGTCATCGTTTTCATAGTCCTCACACTAAGTAGCCTGCTACAGTGCTCCATACCTTGGAGGTATTTGAGTCCCCAAAGGTACTGTGGAACAGCTAGATCTAGAGTTCTTGTTTCTGCCCATTTTACAGATACGAGCACTGAGATTCAGAGAGATATACGCAAGGCCATAGAGGTATCAAGTGGCAAAACAGGTAAGAGTGTGTGCAGCCCCGCGTCACCGAGGTTAAACCTTATCCTAACCCGACTCTAATCCCAGCCCCTCCCTCTCTGTTTACCCACTTCCCACTTGTCACACTTGCTTAACCTCAAATTTCCCACAGCTGTTAATCACAGTCTGCACCCACCAATCACATCCTGTTCCACCCTCATGAGTATCCTCCCACCTCCTGTGGGAGTGTTGCTGAACTTTGAACAGAGTGTTCTTTGTCTTCCACTATTGGTGCTTGTATCATGATGGGCTTATTCTGACAGCTATTCTTTGAGCTGTTTGGGGTGTCTCCATGTTGTTGGGCCCAGAAGGTATTCTCCTCATCTTCTCAATGTGCAATGCTCATTAACATCTCCAGGGATCAACACGGATAATAAAGAGGAAGCAGAGAGCCCAAGGTTGCAAGGAAGGCAAACCACAACCTTGCTGCAGAGGCTTTAAAAGGCTGGGGTGAAAAGTCATTTGAATGTTTCCAGTCCTGAATGCATTCTCTGTACTGCATCTGACAAAACTCCCTTGACACACTGAACCCCCATGGATCCTTTTCCCCCTAGCAAAGGGAGCAAAACTCTTAACAATCTACTTCAGTGCACCTCCATAAACAGTGGCCGTCCAGCACCCCTGGGAGGGCTGCCCTGTGTCCTGTAATGAATGCAGGCCCATGGAAAGTATTGTAAAGATCCACAGCCCTACAGAACTTTGAGAACACTGTTCTATCACCATTAACCTACAGTGGGAAACAGAGGCCAAGAGGTAGCAAGGTGGTGTTTATCAAGTTCCCTTAGAAAGTCAGTGGCAGAGCTAGGACCAGATCTTCTTGATTCAAAGGCTCTACCTAACACAGTTTATACTTCCCTGAGCATCCCTGAGGAGAACATCTCTTAGTTTTGTTTTTGCCTCTCAAATTCAATTCACAATTCTTCTGGTTAAGCACCTTCGCAAATTTCTCTTAAAGACCCCTATCCCATAGCCAGCCCATATGGTTTGGGATTTATCCTGCCAGCAGCAGGGTATGATCAGAGTAGGTTCAGATTAGCTTAAGTCAATCAGCATATCTACCTTCCCACTCCCATAGTTTAGGGATGGACACATGACCCAATTCTGCCCAACTGCAATCATAAATAGTTTATTCATCCATAAGGGAGAATGCTGGGATTAGTACTGCTGCAGACTTCATCTGACCATGTGGGGCCAGAGAATAAGAATGTGGAGAAAGGGAAAGAGAGACAGAGAGAGAGAGAGAGACAGAGACAGACACACCAGAATTCTATGGAAGTGCTGTTTGAACCTTTAATTAGCTCACACTGGAAGCCAGTAAAACCTATTCATTGACTATTTCCATAAAAAAAAATTCCTCTGTTGAGTAACAAAAACAAAGACAGTAGAAAAGAAAGGAGGAAAGAAAAGAAAAAGGAGACAGAAAAGGAAATAATAGAAAAGTAAAGAAAGAGCATTGTTACCAGGAGTGGGGTGAATGCAAGTTGAACCCCAACCTAAAAGTGGTCTTGGCTATGGTAGGCAGAGCTATGTGCAGTGGGCCCAGCAACACAGAGTTCTCATGATCCAACTGATGCTCCTCTTTCTGCTCCTTTTACTGCAACCCAGGTTTTATTCATTAAACCTCAGCTCTTGGAAGACGAAGCTTAGAGACCATCTAGCCTCACTCCTTCCATTTACTACACAGAAAAGCTTATCTCAAAGAGGGAAGGAACTTATCCAAGGCCATACAAGAATCCAAGGAACAGTCACTTATAGAAACATCACGTGTGCCTTAGAGAGCTTCGTAAAACCAGATGCCACCTCTACTTGCCCCTGCACACGAGCTCTCTGCAGCTTCCTACTGTGCTCTAAGAAATAGAAAAGCAGCTCCTGTCATCCGGGGTTTGGTCCTATCAGCTAAAACTTGATGTTGTTGGAAGCTGGCCCAACTTTCTCACCCAGGCCATTTTGTTCCCCTATTGGACCTAAACAATCTTACACAACACCAAGATCAGGTCAGGTCATTCTGTAGCCACAGTGAAGTGATAAAGAACAAGATGACTTCGTATTTTTTTTTCTAAGCAAGACAAAACCAAGGTCACTGTGCAAATTGCAAAATACCATGTATCTTTCTTGTCCAGCTCAAATGAGTGGCTGCCGCAACTCTACCAATTATAGCTTTAATCTTGCTCTACTATTATCCCCTTCTAGATTAGGTTTCCTCAGATATTCAATCATAGAATTGTCCCCACTTCCTAACAGCTCAATCTAGAAAAAACTCCACCCCCTTGATGTCTCCCAAAATCATCCATCCAAAGCCCAAATCCCTTAACACTGTCTTGCTGAGACACCCCATGGTTCTCTGTAGTATACATTCTCCCTCACTACAATAAGTCATAAACCCAACTTGTTCAACTATGGGTGTGTTCCTAATGGTCTTTAGCTGGAAGGCGTTGATATCCAAAAAAAAAAAAAAAAAAAGTTCCACTTCCTTTCCTGATACAGAATTCTTTCCATAATCAAGCTTTCCTACTGAGTCCACCTCCACGTCATGCATGCCATCTTGTGCCATGGCAAACTAAATACCATTCTGGGCCTTTCTACCTTCCACATTCAGATCCTGTTAACTGGAAAACCCCTCTTCTCTGATCCTCTGACAGAACTAATTTGGGAAGCCTTCTCTGACCCCAGGTAGACAAAACAAACCCTCACGCCTCTCTGCTACTTCCCTATGCTGCACACACACTGTTATGCACCCATCACACCGAACTGTAATTATGCATAACCCCAGACTGCAAAGCTCTCTGAAGGAAAGGGTCATGTAGGGGCTGATACAGAATAGAGGCTCCATGTATTGGCTGTTTACTTTCTTCCTACACTGAAATGAATACCTTTCCTATTCGATTGTTGTCATACTTCAAATCATATTCCAAATGAGCATCAAAAATAATAACATGCGGCCAGGTGTGGTGGCTCACACCTGTAATCCCAGCACTTTGGGAGATTGGGGCAGGCAGATCACCTGAGGTCGGAAGTTCGAGACCAGCCTGACCAACATGGAGAAACCCCATCTCTACTAAAAATACAAAATTAGCTGGGCATGGTGGTGCAGGCCTGTAATCCCAGCTACTCAGGAGGCTGAGGCAGGAGAATCACTTTAACCTGGGAGGCAGAGGTTGCCCTGAGCCAAGATTGCACTACTGCACCCCAGCATGGGCAAAAAGAGTGAAATTGTATCTCGAAATAATAATAATAATAATTGTTACACACGTCCATATAAAAGGCTACTTGAGCAGGCTTAGAGTGAGCAACAAGGCTGTTTATTCACTTGGGTGCAAGTGGGCTGAGTCCGAGAAAGGAGTCAGCGAAGGGTGGTGGGATTATCGTTGGTTCTTATAGGTTTGGGATAGGTGGTGGAGTTAGGAGCAATTTTTGCAGGCAGCATTCACAAGGGCGGGGTGGGGGGAGGTGCGGGGGTGTATTGTCACAAGGGTGGGGAGGAATGTTACAAAGTACATTCACAAGGAAAGGGAATATCACAAAGTACATTATCACAAGGACAGGGAATGTCACGATGGTTTGACCATGGTGTGGCTAGCTCAGAGGACCTTACAATAATAATAATGATAATGTGCAAATCAAGACTCCTGTGAAAGTGCAGCTTTGGTCTGTTGTAATCATGTCACTTGTCACCTGCACAATGCTCTCAGACTTGCAAAGTACTTCCTCATTACCTTGTCTCATTTAATGCAGTCCTCATGGCAACCTTGGCTTCTATTGTGGCTTCTCATTTCTGTTATGTCTACTCTTCCAAGATGCTTAGACACATGGGGGACTCAAGGCTGGGATGAAATCAGGGAATAACTGTAGTTGTCATAAATGGCTCACATGGTTGTTGCTCCAAGTTCACAGGAGGCCCAGTCTGGCTCATGGGCAAAGGTCCTCTGGGAACCAAGTCTGGCATTTACGGTCTCATCTATGTTTTCCCTCTCTTCAGTTATATTTTGGAATAAATATGTAAATATTTTTAATTCAATGCTAGATTGAATTTAATTCAATGCCAGAGTTTGCACCCTGGTTGAGAAGTCAGACAGAACTGAATATGAGAACCGACTTCTCCACTTAGCAGCTCTACAACTTCAGGCAAAGTTTTTAACCTCTCCAAGCCCTGTTTTCTCTAACTGTAAAGTAGGGGTTGAAACAGTATCTACTTCATGGAGTTATGATGACAATTAAATGAGAAAATGTAAGTTGAGAATTTATACCGTCTGTCACATAGTAATAATAAGCATTTAGTACATGTTAGCTATTGATATGATTATGTTATGAACATTACTCTTACTATTATGGACTAGGATGGTCCTAGGCCTGTTTACCATTAGATAGATTCCTTGCCCTTGATCTGTTCTGCTCTGTATAATGGGGAGAGGTTGGAGTGGAGATTAGGGGGTGGGGAACAGGTTTCCCAAGCTCCTCAGCTGGCTTCTGATTTGATCAGCTAGATGCACTCTTAGGAGATTAGGAGGAGGGAGACTCCAGGTCATGTATGTCTGTCTGTCTGTGTCTGTCTGTCTCTCTCTGTCTCTCTTTATCTCTCTCTCTGTTTGTGTGTGTGTGTGTGTCTGTGTGTGTGTGTGTGTGTGTGTGTGTATGTGTGTGTGTGTGTCTATCTGTCTCTCTCCCCACTAACCCTCTCTTCTTTAGGCAGATGTTCTTGTAGCATCTCAGGCCAATGCTGGACTTTCCACCATAGCTTCTGTTTGTTGTTAATCTCTGAATTGGCTCATCTTTGCAACCAATTCCCTACATTAAATTCCTTCTGTTTGAAACATCTGGAGTTTGTATTTTTTTTTGCTGGGCCTTGATTAGTGGATGTACTAGGTATGTACATTTGAGCAAGTTACTTGCTGCATTAAAGTATTTTTATCCTGTGAAAAGTTGCTAATATCTCAACATTTTGTATTGAGCATAGAAAGTAAAACATATGGGCACATAGGCATCTCAGCACCTGGCACATAGCAGTCATTTTAAAAATTTAGTTTCTTCTTTCTTCATTAGAAAGAATTGTTATGTGCAAAGATCTCATTCTAGGCACTCCCTAGATAAAGAAATAACTGAAACTATTACAGAATCAACAATGATTATTACAAAATTATGTGCCATAAAGAATCTTGAAACACCTAAAATACAATTACAGCATATTGTCATATAATTGTGTCCACCCAAAAGGATATGTTGAAGTCCTAACCCTCAGTACCTCAGAATGTTACCTTATTTGGAAATAGGGTTGTTGCAGATGTAATCTGTTCAAGATGAAACACTATACTGGAATAGGGTTGGCCTTAATCCAATTTGGCTGGTGTCTTTATAGGAGAAGATGCACAGACAGGGAAACAGGGAGAATTCAGTGTGAAGACAGAGGATTGGAGTAATGAATCTACAAGACGAGGATGCCAAAGATTGCCAGGCAACCTCAGAAAGCCAGGAAGAGGCAAGGAAGAATTACCCTTCAGATTCCAAAAGGAGTCTGGCCCTGCTAACACCTTGCTGTCAGACTCTTAGCCTCTAGAACTGTGAGTGAATAAATTTCTGGGTGTTTTTTTTGTTGTTTTTTTTTTGCCACACACAGTTTGTGGTGCTTTGTTGTAGCAGCCCTAGGAAATTAACACAATGATAAGAAAAGATAATGAGTTGGTAGAATTCTGTTGGCTCTTAACATTTTCATCCTGTTATACGTGCCCTGTATAATCCTTGGGAACATGCATATGCCGAGATAGCATTCCCATGAGTAGGTTATGTTACATGGCACCCTTGACTCTAAGAAAGAGAGATTATTCTGAGTAGATCTGACATAGTAAGGTGAACTCTTAAAAAAGATGGAAATTCCTTCTGGCGAAAGAGATGTGTGGTGTCAGAACATTTTTATTTGAGAGACAGGCTCCATTTTTGGCTTTGAAGATGAAGGAAGCACGTGACAAAGAATGTGTGTGGCCTCTAGGAGCTGAGAGTGGCCACCAGCTAATAGCCAGCAAAGAAATGGGGACTTCAGTCCCACCATCACAAGGATCAGAATTCAACCAGCAACAAGGATGAGCCTAGAGCTAGGCATGGTGATGTATGCCTTTAGTCTCAGCTACTGGGGAAGGCTGAGGCAAGAGGATCACCTGAGCTCAGGAGTTTGAAACCAGCCTGAGCAACACAGCAATACCCCATCTCGAAAATCAAAACACAATGAGCTTGAAGCAGATTTTTATCCAGGGTCTCCAGATGAAAATTCAGCTCAGCTAACACCTTGACTTCAGCTTTGTGTTATACTGAAGAGATTCCAACCATGCTATGCCCAGGTTTCTAACCTACAGAACTCTGAGATCATAAATTATTTTAAGCTGCCAAGTTTGTGGTAATTTCTTATGCAAAAATAGAAAACCAATACAGGTAGGTACATTCACTCCTTAAAATTTTATGCAATTATTAAATTATAAAAATGCTAAAGGTCATAAAGAAATATGCAAAATATGTGTAATATAGCATTAACTTTAAAATAACTGAAATAAAATGGTACTCTCTTCTGATGGTATCTATGCCAAATACATATTTATGTGGATAAAACAAAAAATCAAAGAGACTTTGGATGTACTAGGGTGACAGGATTATTAGTTCAAAGTTGTCATTAGTCTTCTTTTATCATTTTAAGAATATAAAATATTATAAAAATTCAAGATTTTTCTTGCCCCCAGCCCACATTGAACAGACAAGATAGACTCTAATAGGAAGCATGGTGTCCCATGAGCCAAGCTACTTGAAAAAGAGAACCACATGAGAACTGACATCCTATAAAATTCCACTGGAGAGAGAGATTTCTCAGTTAGATTAATATATCACCACATCACAATGACTCATTTCTCTAGAAATTCCACACAGGCCCTCCTTGTGGCCATTCTCCTCCCTGCCCAAGAGAAAGAAACATAGACACCGTATACTTGGGGCTAAAATTGCAGCTTGTGTTGAGGGCCCAAGATAGCAGGCATGCTCTACACGTTCCACTTTGCATTTCCCGTAGGTCTCTGTCTTGGTCTTTCTCTTTCCATAGCTACCTCCTAAGTGGCTTGAACAAGTTGCTTAACATTCTGTGGCCTCAGTGCCCTATCATAATAAAGACATTATGAATGTATTACTTAATAAATTGTACTTCCCTCTTTTTCCATATATTTGCTGTGTGATCTTAGGGAATACAGTCTCTAGCAGTTTCAGTTTTACAACACCTGAAATGGGTAATGACTACCCATGCCTACCTCCATAGGAATGTTGCTAGCATTGGCATTAACGAGCAGAATTACACTGTTAAAGGTCAAGCCAGAGAGAGGACACCAAATCCCATCCATAGCAGAGAGAATGGGCAGCAAGTGCTGCAAATGGAGGCTACCAGGTGGAGGTGTACAGAGAGGTTGCTGCCTCAGAGAACTGAAAATCCAAATACTACATGGTGTAATGTAAACTCAGAGGCATGCCAAGCTTGTAGCTTGCTTTGGTTATTAAAATGTGAGTACAAAGGACCCAAGGTCCTTCATGACAGAAAGAGCCAGTGCTCGGTTCCCCACATCCTCTTTTCCTCTTTGTCATAGTCACCAGCAAAGTTACAGATGGCGGCTGCTCTGTCATCTTGCAGTGTGTTACGGATGTTTGTCCCCTCCACAGAATCTCATGTTGAAATGTAATCTCCAGTGTTGGAGGTGGGACCTGGTGGAAGGTGTTTCAGTCATAGGGGTGGATCCATCACGAATGGCTTGATGGCCTCCTTGCAGTAATAAGTTCACATAAGATCTGGTTATTTAAAAGAGCCTAGGACTTTTCTTCTCTCTCCCTTGCTCCCTTTCTTGCCATGTGACACGCTGGCTCCCTTTTGCCTTCCACCATTATTGGAAGCTTCCTGGGGCCCTTGCTAGAAATAGATGCTAGCAGTATGCTTTGTGTACAGCCTGTAGAACCATGAGCCAAATAGACCTTTTTTCTTTATAAATTACCCAACCTCAGATATTCCTTTATAGCAATGTAAAATGGACTATCACAGAAAATTGGTACCAGGAATGGAGTGTTGCTATAAAGGTACCTGAAGATGTTGAACTGGTTTTTGAACTGGTAATGGGCAGAGGCTGGAAGAGTTTGGAGATTTCAGAAAAAGAGAGGGAGATGAGGGAAAGTTTGGAACCTCTTAGAGACTTGTTAACTGGTTGTGACCAAAATGCTGACAGAAATATGGACAGTGAAGGCCAGGCTGATGAGGTCTCAGATGGAAATGAAGGATTTATTAGGGACTAGAATAAAGGTCACTCATGTTACACCCTAGCAAAAAACTTGGCTGCATTATGCTCATGCCCTAAGAATCTGTGGAAGGTTGAACTTAAGAGTGATGACTTAGGGTAACTGGCAGAATAAATTTCTAAGCAGCAAAGTGTTCAAGATATGGCCTGGCTGCTTCTAATAGCCTATGATCAGATGTGGGAACAAAGGAGTGACCAAGTTCAGAACTTATAATTAAAAGAAAAGCAGAAAGTATAACATTGGAAAATCTGCAGCCTGGCCATATGGGAGAGAAAGAAAGAACTTTTTCAGAAGAGGAATTCAAGTGGGCTATAGAGAAACCATTTGCTAGAGAGATTAGCATGACTAAAAGGGAGACAAGGGCTAATAGCCAAGACAATGGGGAAAAGGCCTTAAATCCATTTCAGAGATCTTCAGTACAGCCCCTCCCATCACAGGCCCAGAGGCATAGGAGGAAAGAATGGTTTTAGGGGCCAGGCATGGGGCCCTTCTGCCCTGCCCAGCTTCAGGACACTGCTCCCTATATCCTGGCTGCTCCAGCTCCCACTGTGGCTCAAAGGGCCCCAGATACAGCTCAGGTTGCCAGCCCGGAGGGCACAATCCATAAGCCTTGGAAGCTTCCACATGGTGTTATGTTTGCAAGTGCACAGAATGCAGGCTTTCTGATACATCCTCTGAAATCTAGGTGGAAGCTGGTAAGCATCCTTCACTCTTGCACTCTGGCCTGCCACAAGGACAGAGCCCTGCAGAGAGACTCTACTAGAGCAGTGCCATGGAGAAATGTGGGGCTGGAGCCCCCACAAAGATTCCCCACCAGGGTACTGCACAGTGGAATTGTGGGAATGAGGGCCACTGCCCTCCAGATCCCAGAATGGTAGAGCCACCAGCAGCTTGTACTCTGAGCCTGAAAAAACAGAAAGTACTCAACTCCAACCCATGAGAGCAGCCACATGGGCTGTGTCCAAGAAAGCCACAGGGACAGGAATGCCCAAGGCCTTGGGAGCCCACCCCTTGCACCCATGTGCCTTAGATGTGGGACATAGAGTCAAAGGAGGTTGTTTTAGAGCTTTAAGATTTAATGCCTGCCCTGTTGGGTTCCAGACTTGCATGGGGCCTGTTGCCCTTTCCTTCGGGCCGATTTCTCCCTTCTGGAATGGCAGCGTTTACCTAATCCTGTACTACTATTGCATCTTTGAAATAAATAACTTGTTTTTGGTATTGTAGGCTCATGGATGGAAGGAACTTGTTTTGAGTCTCAGAAAAGACTATGAACTTTTTGACTTCTGAGTGGATGCTCTAATAAGTTATGACTTTGGGGAACTATTGGGAAGAAATGAATGTGTTTTGCATGTGAGAAGGACATGATATTTGGGGTCCAGGGGTGGAATGATATAGTTTGAATGTTTGCCCCCTCTACAAATCTCTTGTTGAAATGTAATCCCCAGTGTGGGAGGTGGGACCTGGTGGGAGGTGTTTGGGTCATGGGGGCAGATCCCTCATGAATGGCTTAAGGCTCTCCCTGTGGTAATCCATTCACATGAGATCTGGTTGTTTAAAAGAGCCCAGCACCTCCACCTCTCTCTTGCTCCATCTCTTGCCATGTGACATAATGGTTTCCCTTTGCCTTCCACCACGATTGGAAACCTCCTGAGGCCCTCACCAGAAGCAAATGCTGGCACTATGCTTCATATACAGCCTACACAACCATGCAGAGCCAAATAAACCTCTTTTCTTTATAAATTATCCATTCTCAGGTATTTCTTTATAGTGATTCAAAATGAACTAGCACATCTTGGATCCCATGTATAGAGTAGAGCCCTATCCTAATGCCAAGGAATATGAACAAATTGAACTTTTTTTTTCTAGCCTTGGACTTATGGGGCTGTTTGTTACTGCAGCATTACCTCCTGCATCCTATCTAGTATAGCTTTAAGCTACTCTCCCCCTTTAACAAGTGGAGAAAATGAGGCTGACAGATGAAATCATTGGCTCAAAAGCTCATGGCTACCACTGACAGAACCAAGACTCAAGTTCAGGTGGCCTGACTCCACAGCCCATGACTCTCATTCACTGTGGAAACTTCCCTCTATCCCTTGATGCCTGGATAACCCAACATTGTGTTCAAGTGGAAGCAGGGATGTCACAAGAATCCCACTTTAAAATGAGCAGTATACTGTGCCATTCATTACCTGGACTAATGAGACAAAGGTGATGCAGGAGATGCCAAGTGTTAGGGCATTCTGACAGCAAGAGGTATCTCATTAGGAAAATAATCCTGAATGACATTGTTCTTCTCTCAACAGGCTCCCAAAGAGGTCCAGGTGCCAAGATAGTCCCTTTCCCCAAGTCCCACAGGATCTAATTGTGGGTTCTGCCCTGCCTGGATGTCAGCTTAGATTTTCTCAGGCCACAACTGGCTTGGCAGTGGGTATATTAGCCCTGATTTTAAGAGAAGCAAACATTATGTAGCAGCCCAAAAAAGAAGCCCCTATTGAGAACTTTGGGTACTAAGAGACAGGTTCTATGTACTCCTCCCAGTTGATGATACACAGTGAGATGACATGTTTGCCAGGGACAGTACACATCTGTGCACCCCGAGGTTATGCAAGATCACTCAGGCTAAACAGTTAGGATACCCAGATTCACGACCACCTCAAAAACAGACTATCAGCGTGACCTTGGTTCTATCTCTGAGTCCTGGACTCCCTATTCATAGCACAAGAGAAATGGAAAAGTGATAGGTAAGGTGATTTCCAGCTTAAAATATAATAATAAAAACTGATGTCAACTCTCACACATAGCTGATAGGCCTATAAATTGGTACATCCCCCATGGAGAATAATTTGGCCATATCTATCAAAGTTAAAAATGTTTAGCAATCTCAGACCTAGGAAATTATGCTAAAGATATGCTTGCACAGTGAAATAATGTTTGCTCAAAGTAATTCATTGCAATATTGTTTGTAACAGGAAAAAACTGAAAGCAATCCAAATGCCCACCTATAGAACCCAAGTAAATAAATGATGGTGCATGCATACAATGGAATATCCCAGAGCTATGAGAAAGGAGGAAGCTCTTTATGTCTGAATGCAGAAATATATCCAAGATACATTAAGTGGAAAAAAAAAGCCAAAAGATTTTTTGAAATATGCTATAATTTATGTAAGAAAAAGAAGATAATATGATGGGGATTTAATTTTGATTAATCTACACATGAAATACCTTTGGAAAGATAAACATACATACACATACACACGTACACGCACATGTACACACACAAACACACAGAGTAACATTGGTAATCTCCAGGGAAGAGAAATGTATGGCTAGGATAAGGAATAAAAAGAGTAATTTTCAGTGTACCTTTTTCTGTCTTTTGATTTTTTGAACCACATAAATATATTACCACAAAAAAATGGGTAACATTGCAATATTTTTAACTGCCGCCAGCCAGGGGTTGAATAAGAATCAAGAAAATTCCCAAAAGCACATTCTGAAGATGCTGACGAATCTCAAGTATCTTCCTCCTGGAGCCCATTACCCAAAGGTTTCTCATGGGCAAAATTTTTCTCTTCTCTATTCCCAGTATACATTGTATTATCTGCCTTCCTATCATCCATTGCTCTTCAGAAATTTCACCATATACCTTAAATGAAACTGTAAGACTTTTAACATTTTCTTTTCAATTTTGAAAAAAATGAACTTAGGGATAAGTGAAGGAAGACATGTGATACAGTTTGGATGTGTGTCCCTGCCAGATTGCACTAAAATGTAACCCCGATTGTTGGAGGTGGGATGTAGTGGGAGGTGACTGGATCATGGGAGCGGATTTCTCACAAATAGTTTAGCACCATCCCTCTTGGTACTGTGCTTACTATAGTGAGTGAATTCTCTTAAAAGCTGGTCATTTAAAAGTGCATAGCACCTCCCCCTCTCTCTTCCTCCAGTTTGGGCCATGTGACATGCCTGCTTCCCCTTTGCCTTCTGCCATGACTATAAGTTTCCTGAGACCTCCCCAGAAGCCTAGCAGGTGATAGCATTACGTTTCCTGTATAACCTGCAGAACCATGAGCCAATTAAATCTCTTTCTTTATAAATTACCCAGTCTCAGGTATTTCTTTATAGCAACGCAAGAATGGACTAAGACAACACGGAAAGAAGTAAGCAGAACCAAGCTCTAGGTAGGGCTCTAATTTCCCATGCAGCTGTTGGGTGAGCACCTTGCCCTCTCAGAGCCTCAGTTTCCCCACTGGTTCAAAAAGAGCTATGGGATAGCTGAGGTCTCAGGTCTACTTCCTTCCAGCTTTATGTTTCTGGGGTTCTAAGAATCATGTGGAATAGAGAAAAGGCAAGACCACATTTTGGAGGAAACTTTGGACCAGCTGCCTGATGTGCATTTTCTCACTTTACTGTCATCTGGCAACATCCTAAATGAACCAATGAGTGTCCAGATGGGGGCCAAACTACGAGTCAAATCAACACATACTCACTTATTATTTATGTACAAATTCTGTGACAGGTGCAGTATTAGAAGCCAGAAATACAACTATAAACAGGATACAATTCTGCCTGGACAGAGATCATAGTATAAAGTACACTATGTAGCAGACAAAAAGGTGATTTCAGTCTCCAGCATCTTATGACAAACATGTCCACATCTGGCCACAACTGACTAACTGGCACTTAACTTGGTATCCTGCCAAAACAATCATAACACTACAAAAATATATGAGTGATTTTTTTCAGCACAGTATTTTGATCATTGATAGAGAAGAAATACAGAAGTGAGACTCATGTTTGTCTTGGCTTTCTGCCTGGTGGTTATTTTCTAGACCCAACACAGAGAGGTGGAGGCCAAACAGCATCGCAGTCTTGTTGAACTGAGGAACCCGAATGAGAATTCTGGGCTGCTGACTCGTCTGGAATTTGCGAGGAAGGGGACCAGAGAGTTCATATGGGGAGTACCTGTTAGAATTTGGATATTGGCTGACCTGCATATTTGCAAGGTAAAACTCTGTAAGGTCTAGAAAAGAGTGGTTGATGCAGGGCTGAGAGCTGAACAGAAATGTCAGAGGTTGTCCAGTGCTGGGAACCTCTGGAATCCTGGCCCACCTGCAGTGGAGATGCAGTTGAGGCTTCAGAAAGAGCAAGTTATAGTAGTGAATATTACATCAAAATCAAAGTAAGGCACACACACGAAGATGACTGATAAGCCAAAATAGATCCCTCCTAACAAAGTATAAGACAATAATGACAGTTTCAGAAGGACATGCCGGTAATTTAACTGCTTACCAGGATAAAATTCAATACCATTTAAGTCCAATCAATATAATCCAGACCACCTACAGCAAACTATCTACCATTCTTAGGTAACAAACAGGACATAAATAAATAATTAGATAGGCAAACAAATAAGGAGTAAAATGAACAGATCCCAAGATAATTCAGATGTTAGAATTTGCAGATGGGAACTTTAAAACAGATACTATAAATATTTTTGAAAGATTTAAAGAAAATTGGATATAATGGGAGGATAGCTAGGAAATCACAGCAGAGACATCAGAAGTAAGAAAATAAAAATAAAAATCTGATGACTAACAACTACCATATCTAAAATAAAAAGCTTACTCTGGGGTTAGTAGCAGTGCAGGCACTGCAGAAGAAAGAGTCCTTGAATATAAAAGCAGATCAACAGAACTAATCCAGTCTGAACAATGGACACATATACACAAATACTAAAAAATAAAGAGACTTTGCAACCCGTGACAGTGCAGAAAAATATCTTTAACACATTTCTGAGAATTTTAAAAAAACATAAGGAACCAAGAGAGATACCATATTCATGGATTGGAAGGTTCCAATTAAGTGGTAGATTCTCCCAAAATTGCTCTACAGACTTAGCGTAAATTTTGATCAAAATCCCAAAAGTATTTTTTCTTTTTAAATAAATCAACATATTGGTGCTAAAGCTTGTATGGAAGTATAAAGAACCAAAAATAGTTAAAACAATCTTGATTAAAAGAGTCCATGTGCAAATCCAGAGATATATGGGAACTTTATACTTTTTACTCACATTTGCTGTGAACCTAACACTGCTCTAAAAAATAAAATACATTGTTTAAAAAGTACTTGTGCAGTGGGACTTGCTCTATTGCACTTCTGTTGTAAAAATCTTCCACTCTTGGTGGCTGCTCCCACGGTTCTGGGTCCCAGAATGAAAAAAGAGCATAGATCTGAGCTGGCCAGACCCACAGCTTGAATAGAGATGCTCTGCTAAATAGCTTGGATCAGCTGACTCCTAACTAAACCACAGACATGTGAGCAAAAAAAAAAATTGCTATTTAAAAAAAAATTGCAGAGGGTATATACCCAGTAATGGGATGGCTGGGTCAAATGGTATTTCTAGTTCTAGATCTCTGAGGAATTGCCACACTGTCTTCCACATGGTTGAACTAGTTTACAGTCCCACCAACAGTGTAAAAGAGTTCCTATTTCTCCACATCCTCTCCAGCACCTGTTGTTTCCTGACTTTTTAATGATCGCCATTCCAACTGGTGTGAGATGGTATCTCATTGTGGCTTTGATTTTCATTTCTCTGATGACCAGTGATGATGAGCATTTTTTCATGTGTCTTTTGGCTGCATAAATGTCTTCTTTTGAGAAGTGTCTGTTCATATCCTTCGCCCAGTTTTTGATGGGGTTGTTTGTTTTTTTCTTGTAAATTTGTTTGAGTTCATTGTAGATTCTGGATATTAGCCCTTTGTCAGATGAGTAGATTGCAAAAATTTTCTCCCATTCCCAAAGGATTATAAATCATGCTGCTATAAAGACACATGCGCATGTATGTTTATTGTGGCACTATTCACAATAGCAAAGACTTGGAACCAACCCAAATGTCCAACAATGATGGACTGGATTAAGAAAATGTGGCACATATACACCATGGAATACTATGCAGCCATAAAAAATGATGAGTTCATGTCCTTTGTAGGGACATGGATGAAGCTGGAAATCATCATTCTCAGCAAACTATCGTAAGGACAAAAAACCAAACACCACATGTTCTCACTCATAGGTGGGAATTGAACAATGAGAACACATGGACACAGGAAGGGGAACATAACACACCAGGGCCTGTTGTGGGGTGGGGGGAGGGGGGAGGGATAGCATTAGGAGATATACCTAATGTTAAATGATGAGTTAATGGGTACAGCACACCAACATGGCACATGTATACATATGTAGCTAACCTGCACGTTGTGCACATGTACCCTAAAACTTAAAGTATAATAATAATAATAATAATAATAATAATAAAAGCAGAGGTGTAGGTCTTACATGGATTTCAAGACTTGTCATAAAGCTATAACAATTAAGCCAACAAGACATCAAAATAACGATAAAAAATAGATCTACAGAAAAAAAAGAACAACAGCAGAAGATCCAAAATAAACCCTTACATATGCAGACACCTGATATATTATAAAGGTTCATCTGAAATCAGGTGGGGAAAGATGATATTTTTAACAACAGTCCTGGGTCAACTGATATCCATACAGACAAAATGAAAGTGACAGTTTTTATAGTATCTATATAACACTTTATGTGAAAATCAATTTTAGATGGATTACATAGACCTGTATTTGAAATGTAGAGTAACAGAAATTCTAAAGATAATGTGAGACAGGATTTTTTTTTATTGTGGGGAACACAAGTATTTCTTAAATATGGCAAAAATAAATAAAAGACTGATAATGGGACATCTTTAAAATCAAAACTGTTATTCATCAACAGATGCCATTAATTAAGTGAAAAGGCAAGCTACAGAAAGAAAAAGGATATTTATGATATGTATACTAGACAAGGACTCATATCTAGTAAATATAAAGAACTACAAATCAATAAGACACAACTCAATATAAAAAAACAGAAGACCTGAATATCCAATTCAAACACATGACATCAAGATCACCTGTGTGTGTGTGTGTGCATGCGCGTGCACACGCGCATATGTAAAGGTTGCTCAATTTCACTAGTCATCAGAAAAATACCACAATGAGCTATCACCACATACCTACCAGAATGGCTAACATTAAAACACAGACAACACCAATATGCAATCTGTCATATTAGAAAGCTATTTGGCAGTATCTGCTTAAGCCAAAGAACAACTCTACTCCTAGTTACATATCCAAGAGAAATGGAGTCCAATACTACCAAAAACACGTACAGAATATTTACAGTCACGTGGTTCATTATGTCTAAATAATAGAAACAACTCAGATGTCTGTAAAGCAGTAGAATGGATACATTTTGGTATATTCATTCCATGACATACTATTTAAGAATAACAATGTGGGCCAGGCACGGTGGCTCACGCCTGTAATCCCAGCACTTTGGGAGGCCGAGGCGGGTGGATCACGAGGTCAGGGGATCAAGACCATCCTGGCTAACACGGTGAAACCCCATCTCCACTAAAACAAAAAATCAGCCGGGCGTGGTGGCGGGCGCCAGTAGTCCCAGCTACTCGGGAGGCTGAGGCAGGGGAATGGTGTGAACCCAGGGGGCGGAGCCTGCAGTGAGCCGAGATTGCGCCACTGCACTCCAGCCTGGGAGACAGAGCAAGACTCCGCCTCAAAAAAAAAAAAATAAGAAGAAATAAATAAAAAAGTGAATACAACATGGATGAGACTCACAAATATAATTTCAAGTGGAAGAAATTAGCCAAAAAATATATAATTTATGCTCTTATTTATATAAAATTCAAAAACAGGGAAAATAATTCTAGTAGTCACAATACCTTTGCAAAGGAGAATCAATGACTTGGAGTGAGACCGAGGAGGGCTTCTGAGGTGCTGGTTATATTCTATATCTCGATCAGGATGTTGTTTACATTATTATATTCAGTTATAATGTGTCTTTTCCTGCATTTTTATTATTCTTCAAAATAAAGGTTTATCCACACACACACCAAAAAATAAGGAACTGCAAGAGTCCAGTTGAGAGCTGACGAGAGCCAACGCAGTGATACTAGTGATGGTAGGAAAGATACATAGTCAAGAAATATTCAGGAGCTAAGTTGGTGGGTCTGTTTTAACTGAACATATGCAGGGATGGAGTAGGGAGAGGACTGAGGAAAAGGCAGGAATCTGAAATGAATCTTAGGTTTCTTTTTAGCTTCGCTGAAGAAATGAATGGTTGAGCCAATGATGGAGATGAAAACTTCGAGAAGAACATGTTGAGTTGAAGTGCCTGTGGCAATCCACAGGAATAACTCCAACAGCTAGTTAATCGTAAGTTCAGAGGAACTGTCCGTGCAAGAGATATGGGTGTGGGAGTCATCAGCCTCCCTGGTCATAATTAAAATAATGAGATTGGATAGACTCACTCACAAAGAGAAATATGAAGGGGTATGGTAGCCAGCACTCTGGGGAACATTATATTTAAGGGAAAGGCCCAGAAACAGAAAGCTGTGACCAAGACAGAAAAGGTTCAGCTGTAAAAATTGTTAAGAAACCAAGAGATATAGTTATGGAAGCCCAGTCCTGAGGGAAAGTCCTGAAAAACTGTGGCCAATAAAGTGACTTCTCTCCAACAGCTTGGCAGGAAGGCAAGAAGTTAGCTCTATAGCCGTGGTCCTTGGGCAAGTTATTTCTCCCCTCTGAGCCTCATTTTTTTCAGCTCCAATGTGGGAATGTTATAGCTAAAGAGTATTGTTAAAGGCTATTGTGAGAAGTAAATAAGACAATGCATATGAAGTGTTTAGCAAATAGTGAAAGGTCTATGGTCATGGCGACCTATAGAAACTATGAGCAAATCAAGCAGGGTGTTCTTTCTCAGGATGAGAGATAGGGATATGTTTAGAGACCAAACAGAAGAACCAGTGTATAAACGTCACTGGATACCCAGAGAAGCAGCAGAAAGGGCAGCCCCACGTCCCCAGGTAGATGGAAACACCTGCCACTCTGACACAGGGTAAGAACGGATGTGGAGAAAGACACATCTGACAAAGAAGTGGTAGATGAAGCAACGAAAGGGGTCATTCCTACCAAAGGCCTCCACCATGAACTCACATGCATTTGGGCAAGACCCCTAGGTGTGGGACAATCGGTGCAGATACTAGAGATATTGTAAGAAATAACAAGTTTCATTTAACTCACTTATTCATCATTTAGCCACTCACCTTTGACACATACTAAATGCCTACTGGGTGATTTACAGGGAAAAAAGAAATCCTTCATACCCTTGAGGAGATAACAGTTCCACTGGGATGTTGAACAAGGAAGAAAAGTGCAGTGAATATATATTGAACATTGCCTTTGTACCGAACCATGGGCTTACATGCATGATAAATGATATCATGTGTATCCCTTAGCAGAATGGGAGGTAAAAATCACTATTCCCATTTTACATATGTGAATACTGAGGCAAGAAAATTTAACTGATTAGCCCAAGGTCACATGGTTGTGTCTGACTGGTAGTGCAATAAGAGAATGCATATAAGCAAGTGATTGCAAGGACGTAAGGTGAGATTGTGTGTTGCGGAGGTGGGAATTATGGAGGGGTCAATGAAGAAACTGATGTATGAGTTAGATTCCAAAATAAGAGTTAAAGAAAAAGAGTCAAAGGCAAGAAAAAACTGACGAATGTTCCATTGTCACCAGAATATATGTGTCCACAGCTCACTCCTTGTATAGAGAGAAGTTGTCTATAAGTCGTGCTTGCCTCCCCATTATCAAAATGTGGCTCCTTCTTGAATAAGTACAATTCGTTTTTATGACTGACGTTATACTGGATTTTCTCCAAGCTTTCCTGAGTATGCAGAATTGTCCTTCTGCACTGTCAAATCCCCAGATCACATACTTAGCAGCTGTTTTCAAGATATTTTGTCAGAATTGCTTGTCATAGAGGCATAGAATAATTTGTCGCAGGCATTTTTAAATCTGGTTGACTCCAATCAAATCATCCAGAGATGGGGTACAAACTTACAGATTTTATCAGTTTTAATTACTTAAAACAATTCTGATGGCCATTTGACTCTCTCCCACACCCCCGCCCCCTCCACCATACTGAACACAAAGTTTCAGAAATAATAGGGAACAGATGGCAGAAATATTTAAGACTCTGTTTTTAGCAAAAATAATTAAGAAAATATTGCATTTATTTTGATTTTTTTCCATTTAGAAACAAACTGCTTTCCATAGAAAACGACATCTTCATAACATCTAGCCTTTTAAAAAAATCCCTTTAATCTAATTTTAACCAAAATGAAGCATTCCTCCCAACTTGACTTTGATCAGGATGCATTTAGCACTTAGATCTCAGATGTGCTGATAATAGGAGAACAGCTGCGAGTGGTTTAACCTGGTATCTGAGGAGCCTTTCAAGACCCACTGCAACTGACCAAGGAACTGGGCACAGCTGGAGTTGAATGAGTGTTTGGGTAGACTGGAGCTCCTGCTGCCTACATCTCCACCCATTTGGAGCATCATGGAAATGGGCCCTGGAACGGGTATGATTGATACTAAAGACCCAGCATTCAGGACGAAGCTGGGCAAAAACGGACCCTGGAGGGAGGCTGATGTCTGGATGCTTCAGAGGCCACCATGCCCAGGATTCATCTGTAAAGCAGAAATTGTGAAGGTGGAAATAGAATTATGAAGCAGAATGCCCGAAGCTTTTGATGGAAGCTTGGGTAAAACCATCTCAGGGTTTCCTTCCAGATGTGGGTTCTACGGTCTGCAGGCGGTGCTAGAAGAATGCACTCTTATATGGATACCGAGGTATAGACGAAAAACCAAGCCCTTGAGGGCCCTAAGCTCTACATTCAACTCCCTCTTCTGCAACTAACTAGCTGTACAACCTGGACAAGCCACTTAGCCTCTCTGAGCATTGCTTTCCTCATCCACAAACCTTTCTTATTTAGTGTTAGAAACACCATAGTACAGCATCTGGCACAAAAGGACCAATAACAAAGAGACCTTCTGCATTCTGACCTCCACTATGTATGGTTCCTAAATCACAAATACTTCAAATGAATGATGAGCTTCTACGGACCTGTCTGGCTCCTTCTCGTATCTTATAGGGGACTCACCTGACCATCCTATCTAAAGTAAGTATTTTAACCCAGTGACTGAGGGGTCTTCGCTGTCACATCACCACAGACAAGCACTGGGCCTGGCACCAGGTAGGGGCTCAGTCCTTGTTTGATAAATGACTGAAGACCATCTCACTTGGCAGAGATGGTCTCACTGTTCACAAACCTGTGTCCCCTCCTTTCTTCCTTGACACAGGCATCTGACACTCACAGCCTCCCTTGCAGTTAATATGGCCATGTGGCTAAGTTCTAGCCAATAAACAAGTGACAATATGTGCCATCTTCAGGCTTGATATATCAAAACAAACAAAACCCAACAATAACAGAAAACAAACTTTTTCCTTCAAACTTTTGCTGCAAAAGGGCATGATGAAGATGGGCTGACAGAAGACAGAAAGAGCCTGGATCCCTGAGTCACCACTTGGAGGAGAGCTGTCTGTCTATTTGAGATGTTTCATGAGTAAAAGGTAAACCTCTCACTCACTTGAACCATTACACACCGTTGGACTTGTAATGGCAGTTACCCTAATTCCACGGATCTCCAAATTGGTCGTATATCAGAATCACCTGGAAGACTTATGAAAGCAGATTCCTGAGCCCATCCCAGACTTTCTGATTCAGCAGGTTTGGCATGGGGGTTTTCGGGAATTTGAATCCCTAATAAGTTTCCAGGTGTTGCTGACGCCACTGGTTCAGGGACCCCTTTGAATATAACTGTCTCTCACTAGAGAGTTGGGGTCCAGTAACCCTGATGAGCTTAGGAAGCTTGAGAGACCTCCTGGCATGCAGCCCTGTGCTTACCCATGTCTGCCTGCACACTGTCCCAGATGCTCTGAGCTCACAGCCTGTCAATGTGAAAAGACAAACACACAACTGACAAAGTGTAACAAGTGTCAAACAAGAGGAATGTGGGACAGAACTAAGTGTTACCTCTACACAGACAGCACTCCTCCAAGGAGGTCAGACCACGGTTCAAGCAGCATGAACAAAAAGCAGGGAGTTTGCATGTTCAAGGGTAATTTCATGAACAAAAGTTGCTTGGGCCTGAAAGAAGGCAAACACAGGGACAGGAGGCCTGGAAATGAGGAGATGAAGGGTACTGGAAGTCGGACTCAAAAGTTAAAATGTATCTTAAAGGCAGCAGGGAGCCCCTGAAAGACAAGGAACAAGGGGATGTCAAGGGAAGTGCATGATGGTGAACTGGAGATGAGATGGATCCACAGGAGGCAGGGTTGTGGAGGGCTCATGTGATGGGAGGATGTGGGTGTCACTCAGGTCTTGGCGGTGTGGGTGGATGGAAGCGTGGTGGGTGGGCGGGGAATATTTGTAATGCTGTTGTAATCAGGCGACCAATCAGACAAGGGCTGGGGAGGGAGCAGTCGGGCTGGCCCTCAGGCTTCTGGTTGGACAAGTGGATACACAGCCATGCTGAGAAATGGACACAAACAAAGAAGCAGGTTAGGGGAAGAGGGTCAGTCAGTGCAGTTTGGGGTGTGAATGGACTGTGGGACCTGCAGGCTCTGCAGCATCCTGGGGCTGACATCAGAGCAGCAAGTTTCCCTTGTCATTCCTATCATGAGCCAGTTTCATAGTCAGGTTTCTGGACTTTTCCAAGGAAATCCCTGCTGCCATGTGCATCCATGCACGCACACACAGGTGCATCCCTCACCTCCATCTCCTAATTGCACAGACACCTCCCTCCACTTATCAACAGGCCAACCCATTTCAGACCATCAGTAAAATGCCATTTAGTGATAACCTCCCAGTGATGTCTGACCCTTTGGTGGCTGCTGCCACATCCCCCAGGGACTCATGAAGTTGTGTCTGTCTTGATACTCTGTTGGGGCTACTTTGTGGAAGGATGCCAATGCCCCCATGTTGCCAAAGGTATCTGCACCTGTTCCCTTTCCCTTCCTTGCAGCATCTAGCACTGTGCTCAGCTGCATTGGGAAATCCTGCTTGCTGGCCTCTTTGCTTCCTCCCAAATGTCCTCCCTTCCTCTCTGCACATTCCTTCTCACCATATTGGGTCTATGAGTCACCTGATGAACTTGTTAAAACACAGATTCTGATTCAGTAGGTGGGGTGGGGGGTGTCCAGAGTTCTGCATTTCAAACTCCAAGGTGATGCCAATCCTGCTGGTCTCCAGCAAGAGTTACCCATGCCCACTGTCTCCACTGCCTCATACCCACCTCCAATGCCCACCTCCTTACCAGAACATCTCTGGCTTAATTCACTAATGGCCTCTATGTGACTAAATCCCCTGGACATTAGCAACTGACCCTCCCGCTCCTGGAAATAGTCTCTTCTCTGATCTTCTGACATTGGATGGAAGCTCCATGAGACATCTGCTTCTACTGTAAAGGGGCTGGCTAGAAACTTCCCAAAAGAAATGCCTGTCGATTCCACTTTCTGCACCCTCGCTGGGAGCTGACTCCCCCTCTCTGTCCTTTCTGAGAGTCTCAGAGTGCTCTGGGTCGCTCTGTCTGCTCTCTGTCCAAAAGTAGGAGAATGTCTTCATCTACAGCAGCAGCATCCAGCAGAACCCTCCACAATGCCAGAGATATTCTATATCCACACTATCCCACATGGTTGCCACTAGGCACATGCAGCTCACGTGGCCAAGAAACTGAAATTTTTATTTTTACTTAAGCTTCATTAACTTAAAAGGCCACGCATGGCCAACAGCTGACATATAGGACAGCACAGATCTATGTGCACAACACCCCAGAAATGAGCTCATCGCACACCAGATGTTCCTCAGGACTATGGCAAACTTTAACAAGTCTGCAGTTATCCTGGAAGGCGGTAAACATTAGTGGATGGAAAGCATGCCTGCCAGACTCAGATGACTTGAGTACAAATCCTGCTTCTGATACTTGAATGAGTGACTTTAACAAGTCACAACTTCAGTTGTCTTCATTGGTAATACTACGAATATAACCTCAGAATGTCTTCCTAGGGGTAAGAGTAGTACTTATCTCATTGACTTTCTGGGAGTCTTAAATAAGTAAATGTATACAGAGTGCTTAGGTCAATGCCTAACATATAAATGCTCAATCAGTGCTGTCTTGTCACGATTTTGATTAAGTCGCCAACCTGGTTTTGCAAAGAAGGGATTATTGTCTTACCATCTTCATTTTGCCAATATTAAAGAAAAAGGGGCCACACCAAGAACACACAGAAAACGAGGGCTTGAATATGGTCCTGCCCAGCTCGGAAGCAGCTGGCAGGTCAACCAGGGGCCAGATGTCCCATTCGAAGCTGCAGTGACTGCCTCCCAGGGCAGCCTTCCCAGTGAGCTGGGCTGTGGGGCAGCTCTCACAGAGCTCACTATCTCCATATCCCCAGAAGCGGCTGGTGGTCCACATGTAGCAATGCGGGCACCTGCCATGTTCAGTGCAGTTGTGGCCTGTGGTCTATCCTCAGGGGCCTGAAAATGACTTGTAGCTCCCCTTCCCAGATCCTCAGGGCCTGCATAATACCCCTCTTCCACTCTACCCTACAGGGACAGGACACACCTCCCTTTCTACTCAGTGTAGCCAACCATGTGTTTCTAAATTCAGAGGAGATCCCAGCAAGATGCCACGTGCTTTTGAGATATCCTCATTGTCCTTCCTTGCAGAAGGTACCCTACCCCAGGAAGCAGTCATGGGGAGCTAGCCACCCAAGGAGCCCACATGGGATGGGCAGATCAGAAGGCTGTGATTTGAAAGCCAAAGGCAGAATCCTTGCTCTCCTATCTGTACAGGGTAGGCAACTGGACTGGAGTGGGATTATCACTGGGCTTGGATCCAGAAGACTGGGACTCAAATCCTTGCTTTGATACTTCCCGTTTGATCTTAGTGAGTTCATATTACCTCTCCGAGGCTGTCTCAATGAGTGAAAATAAGCTTGTATGTAGCAATGCATGACTTTTAAAGTATTTTCACAAGTGTGAATTGAATCATTTGTTCATTCAGCAAACATTCATTGAACACCCACTGTGTGTTCTGTCCCTGGAGAGACAATGGTAGGCAAAGCAATAAAATCCCTGCCTTCAGAAAGCTCACTTTTTAATCTAATCAGCTAAGTGTAATCTTAACCACTGAGATCAATCTTATGAAGAAATATTACATAACAATGAAAATGCATCAACACCAGCTGTGTGGCTGTTTCAATTATTCTGTTTGCCCCCCTAATTCAGTCTCTGTCCTCCCTCATGCACCTGGAGGCCCAAACCTATTCACTGCATCTCTCAGGCCTCTTACCCTCTGGCAGCCAGTGGGGCTCAGCCAGTGAGAGGCTACAGCAGGAGGTAGAAGGTAAATTTAAAACAAAAACAAAGCTCACGGCATTTCTTTCTTGTTTCCCTCCACCATCCCCTACCCCAAAGTTCTTAGTTTTCATACTTAGTTTCTACCACTCCCTCCCCTGCCCCTTGAGACCTGGGAAGTAACAGCTCCCTGCTATTGTTTGTCCCTGGGTGCCTCCTCATTCCTCATTTGTTTCCTCAATTCTGCTCATATCCCTGTAAATAATCTCTTCATGCCTAGACATGGTAACTCATGCTTGTAATCCCAACACTTTGGGAGGCCAAGACAGGAGGATCACTTGAGGCCAGGAGCTCAAGGCTGCAGTGAGCTATCATCCTGCCATTACGCTCCAGCCTAGCATAGCATCTTCCAATCTCTTCTTCTTTCTCTCTCTCTCCATTGCCACCTCTCCTCCTTTGACTCTGACCATCCCTGCCTCCCTCTTTTATAGCCCCTGTGATTACAGTGGGCCCAGATAAATCAGTATAATTTGCCCACCTCAAAATCCTTAACTCCATCATACCAGCAAAATCCCTTCTGCTATGTGAGAGAATACATTCATAGGTTCTTGACAGCAGGATGTGGACATCTTTTGTGTGTGTGTGTGTGTGTGTGTGTGTGTGTGTGTGTGTGTGTGTGTTTGAGACTGAGGTTTGCTCTTTTCGCCCAGGCTGGAGTGCAATGGAATGATCTTGGCTCACCGTAGCCTCCACCTCCCTGGTTCAAGCGATTCTCCTGCCTCAGCCTCCCAAGTAGCAGGGATCACAGGCACACACCACCACGCCCGGCTAATTTTGTATTTTTAGTAGAGACGGGGTTTCACCATGTTGGCCAGGCTGGTCTTGAACTCCTAGGTGACAGAGTGAGACTCTGTCTCAAAAAAAGAAAGAAAAAAAAAACCTTCCTCATTAAACTCTCACTAGAAACAAACATGCTGTAAAGGAAAGAGCAGGTGCCTTGAGAATGTTTAATGACAGGCTCATTTCATCTAGGCAGGGAGATTTATCATCTCAGGTGGAAATGGAAGAATGTATATGAGGTAGCCAAACACTTGTACAATAGTATTAAAATCCTCCACTTTACAAATGAGAAAAGTGAGGTTCAGAGAAGGGAAGGGTGGCCAAGGTTATGTAAATCCAGTCATGTTTGTGCATGCAAAGCAGCTCACTGTAACATTTGCCTTCCAAGTCCTAGGGACTTTTATTACTTTCCTATTGCTGCAGTAGCAAAGTTCGACAAACTTGGTGATTTAAAAAGTCAAGAAACAACAGACGCTGGCGAGGTTGCGGAGAAATAGAAACACTTTTACACTGTTGGTGGGAATGTAAATTAGTTCAACCATTGTGGGAGACAGTGTGGCGATTCCTCAAAGATTTAGAACCAGAAATACCATTTGACCCAGCAATTCCATTACTGGGTATATACCAAATTAATATACATCATTCTATTACAAAGATACATGCATGTGTGTGTTCACTGCAGCACTATTCACAATAGCAAAGACATGGAGTCAAGCCACATGCCTGTCAATGATAGACTGGATTAAAAAAACGTGGTACATATACACCATGGAATTCTATGCAGCCATAAAAAGGAATGAGATCATGTCCTTTGTAGGGACATGGATGGAACTGAAAGCCATCATCCTCAGCAAACTAACACAGGAACAGAAAAACCAAATACCACACATTGTCACTCATAAGTGGGAGCTGAACAATGAGAACACATGGACACAGGGAGGGAAGTAACACACACTGGGGCCTGTTGGGGGTGGGGTGGGAGGAGGGATAGCATCAGGAAAAATAGCTAATGCATGCGGAGCTTAATACCTAGGTGACAGGTTGACAGGTGCAGTAAACCACCATGGCACGTGTTTACCTATGTAACAAACCTGCACGTCCTGCACATGTACCCCAGAACTTAAAGTAAAAATTAAAATGAAAAAAAAAAATGAATGTATTATCTTCCAGCACTGGAAGTAAGAAGTCCTAAAGTCAAGGAGTGGGCAGGACCGCACTCCTGGAGACAAGGTAAAAATCTGTTTCCTTGTTGTTTCAGATTCTAGAGGCTACTTGCATTCCTTGGTTCATGGCCCCTTCCTCCATCTTCACCACCAGCATAGCATTTTCCAGTCTCTCTCTCTCTCTCTCTCTCCACTGCCACTCCATTGCCACCTCTCCTCCTCTGACTCTGACTCTGACCATCCCTCCCTCCCTCTTTTATGCCCCTTGTGATTACGGTGGGCCCAGATAAATTGGTATAATTTGCCCACCTCAAAATCCTTAACTCCATCATACCAGCAAAATCCCTTCTTCTATGTGAGAGAATACATTCATAGATTCTGGACAGTAGAATGTGGGCATCTTTATTATTATTATTATTATTATTATTATTTAAGACTGAGTTTTGCTCTTTTTGCCCAGGCTGGAGTGCATTGGCATGATCTTGGCTCACTGCAACCTCTGCGTCCCAGGTTCAAGCAATCCTCGTGCCTCAGCCTCCTGAGTAGCTGGGATCTCAGGCACACATCATCACACTTGGCTAATTTTGTATTTTTAGTAGAGATGGGGTTTCACCATGTTGGCCAGACTGGTCTTAAACTCCTGACCTCAGGTGATCTGCCTGCCTTGGCCTCCCAAAGTGCTGGGATTACAGGTGTGAGCTACCACACCCAGCCTGGATGTGGGCATCTTTAGGGGGTCCATTATTCTGCTACTACAGGGGCCTATGGCCATGGAGTGGATGGTAACTTGCCCATCATAAAGACTAGGTCCTATTGCTGAGGTGTTACCTGCAGCAATGTTGCCTACGGGCAGCCACAAACAAAACCAGGATTCCAAGGCCAGATGGCGTTTGGCAAAAGGGGCTGGTCCAGCCTACTGTCAGCTTTGTGACCCTGAGTGAGACACATAACCTTTGTAAGCTTCACTTTACCATTTGCAAAATGGGAACACTATCTGGTCCCCATGCTGAGAAGACACGAGCTGGTGTGTCAAGAACTCACCACACAGTAGGGCTTCGGGCTCTTCCGTCTCTCTTGTCCTCCTCCTGCCTTCCATTCTCTAGATGCACACACATGTGCAGCTCACGTTCAGTCCCTCAGCAGATGCTATCACTATACTTTGGAGACTGATGAGCTGTTACTAATGGGATTTTTGTGTGTGAGCAGGGAGAGGCAGTGGGAGAATAGAAGACCTTCAGTGCCTCATTCATCCTGCTGACATTTTGACACAGACACAGATCTTAAGAGAATTAGGCAAAGAAGCAGACATGCTATGAATAAATGTCAGTGCCCCTCACAAAAGGTTACCTCCCAAGGCCTCACTTTTTGCCTGCCAATACTCTGAGGTACCAGAGTATCTCTGATCATGATGCCCATCTTTTTAACATCTTTTGAAGACTGCCCTGCTGCTGACAGGACAGAGAGAGGCCTCCATTGTGGGGAACCTCAGATGGCCTTGTGCCTGTCTCCTGACTGCTCTTCTCATTTGGGCCTCCATCCCCCCCCGTTCCAATGCAAGCAAAAAAAGAGGGTATTTCCCAAATTTGATATCCTCTTAGATATCTAATCCTATGTAAGACCTGTTACTTGACATCTTTCAGTGAAGCTTCTTCAGTTGTAAAATGGGTCACTGTGAGGCCAAATAAGATGACAGTTGGAACACACCAAGAACACTGCCAAGATACAATAGCTAGCAGAGATTTCATTAACGTAACACTTACAGTGTGCCAGGTGTTCGATAAGGTTTGGATGCCCTTCTTTATCACACTGTCTAATAACTGACATCTTTCTCAGGAGACTGTGGACCATGGGAGGGTACAGAGGTGTCACTTATGTGTGTGTGTGTGTGTCCGTGAGTGCCTAGAGCATTGCAGGTATCCAGTGAATGCTTGCAGGAAAGCAAATGGAAGAACGAGTAAGAAAAGGGCAACTGGTATGCCCACCAATGTTCAATTTCAGTAGAAAGTTTTCTTCTGGAGACTCCAGGGACTGTTATTTTCCCTGTTCTATTAGGTGTTCCTGCTACCATACTGCAGCCTCAATGACTGATCTTACTAATGACACATTTGACCTTGTTACTTTTGTGTTTAAAACCTTTTAATGGTCTCCAGGTACAAGTCCAACGTTCTTAGCTTGGTCAAATCAGACCCCCTGATCTGGCTCAACTGGATTGTATCTCTCTTGCTGCATCTCCAACCACCCTTCTTCTTGAATTTTGTGCATGAGCAGCACCAAACTTGGCACCATCCTCCAAATACTACTGTATCTTTCCTCACATTGTGCCTCCATCCAGAGGCTCTCTTCCTTCTCAAAACCCACAATTATCTCTCTCGAGCTGGCTCCAGACGACCTTCCAGTGCAACTTGCAGCACCCTTGAAAAGAATTATTGCCCATTATGTTTGCTCTCACTTCACTAACAGCTGTAAATACCTTTACCATGCATCAGTATTTGGGCAGATTCTGTGCCACACAACTGTCATACCTTATCTCTAAGCCAGTGCCTCTCAAATTTTTACCAGGCATTCTAATGCCCCGAAGGACTTTAAAGACAGATTCCTAAACCCCACCCTCAGATTCTGCTTCAATAGGTCTGGGGTGGGGCCAGAGAATTTACATTTCTGATAAGTTTCTATCACTGCTGCTGCTGCTCCATGATCACACTTTGAGTAGCAGTGCCTCACTTGTGAGCAAAATTACATTATCATCTTGCAAGGGAGGAGAGGTAAGGACTTGCCATAGGCTAAATGATCCAGTGGCGAGGCTAGATTTTGAAACCCAGTCTCTGAAACCACAGCCTGGCTCCTTTACTCAGCAACAGCACTAACAGCATCCAACATTGACTAGCAGTTAACTCTAGTTCATTCCACCAAGCACACATATACAGTATCTCATTTAATCCTCAGAATCTTCTAAGGTAAAGCCATTGTTCCTACACGACAACTGATGAGGAAACAGGGGCAGAAAAGGTATCGTAGCCAAAGTCACACGGAACTGAGTGAAGGGACAATGACCACCGGCCCATGCACTAACAATGACCATTTTCTAAATGTGACGTTGCTCACCCTTCACTGCAATTCTTGCTTTACACACCAAGTCTTTCTGGCCAGGCCAAGAGCACCTTTGAAGTTGGGGGAAATCATCTCATTTAACTTCACATCCTAGCCACTGGCAAAATGCAAGCAATTAGCAGGTACCTACATATGTTTAATAAATGAATATGCAAGACTGAAAGAGTGAACAAAGAACAGGAAAATAACCACATTCTTAGCCACTTGACAAGTAGATTGGCCTTCTCTCTATAAATGATGTGACTCAACTCACAGAACAATCCATAGAGGGGCTTCGAGGAGGTGAGTTTGTCTTCAAATTAGAAAAAAAGGAGCAAAACAACAATAACAACAACAAAAAACACTTCATCTCCGGAAGCTGTAGGTTGACGCTGAAAGAAGGCTCTGGAACCAGGCAAAAGACCGCAGGTTTGGCAAAATGAGGCTCCCACCCTGAACTAAAAATGTTTCTCTTGTTTCCCTTTTAGCTAATTTCTCTCCTTTCTGAGTCTACCAGGGGGGTCGGTCTAGCGGATGTTATTAAAACCCACAGCTGCAAAAGGGGAGAAAAAAACAGAGGAACTTTTCTGTTGCTTGTAATCAAGGGTAAAAATAAAAGAAGCACAATGAAAATTAAGGAAAATAAACAGTGATCAAGGCTTTTCTTTTCCACTTGCCCGTGGAGTCCTGCTGTGTGTCCAACAATAGGGGAAGAACAGGACTGAGACGTGGGATTCCGTCAGCTCCCGCTGCATGCAAGGACAGAAAGATGCCTACAACAAGCCAGAGTTACGGGACTGGGGAGACGTGACTCTCACAACCCCCTTCTCCCACGTGAAAGGTGAGACCATGGCTATATAATGAGAAAGCTGGGAAGACAGTACAGGCAGAGGAAAGGAGTGATCCAGGAATGAATGCAGCTTGGTCCCTGGCTGTGAGACACAGGATTGCACTCAGATGTAACCTTCAAGGTATCCACCCATTCAGATCTCTTGGGGAGTGGGCTTGGACTTGACTGGAGGCTCTCCCATGAAATCATAGATAACCTGATTTCCCCATGGCTACCTCTTCTCTTCTCAAGATTTTGTGCTACACTCAGGATTCCAGCATCTGGGTTCTAAGCTGAGATTTGGCCTGGACTTCCCTTGGCCAGGCTGAATTGACCACAGCTTCCAATGAAGCCAACAAGGATGATAACCTCTGCCATATGCCACGCACTGCGCTATGAGCCCAGGATACAACACCTAGTCCTCCCAAAAGCTCTAAGATGCAGGTAGATTTGCCCTAATTTTACAAATGAGAAAGGCTCAAAATGAAAGTATGACACCAAACACATGAATCCATGTCTGTGTCCTTAATGTTGACAAAGAGAAAACCTGACTTACTACCCAGCGTCATTCTTCTAGAAAGTGGCAGAACATAGAACCTTATTCTGGTCTGTCTGACCTGGAGCCCACACATTCCATATTTCTCCAGGAGGGTGCTCTGATAGATGGTAGAAGTTGGGCTTCCAGACTCACTGCTAGAAATAAGACCACCACAAGGGAAGAATCATGGCATGGGTAGGAAGTGAATTGAATAGCTGACTTCAGACATAGCTGATCAGCCATGGGACACAAAAGCAGAAAGCAATAAAAGAGGGGCACTGGAGGCCTGGGGATGTGTTAGAAGCAAGAAGGATAAAGAATAGAGGGAAAATTGGAGTTGAGGTAGCCAAGAGACTTTCTCACTTTCACCCATAACAGATAGAGGATAGAGCAAAGGGAATTGGAAGAGAGGAACAGAGGAGTTCAGGGTGTGTGGTTACCTTGCAGTCAATGTCTGAGGAAGATCAGAAATTCTCAGGGAACCAAATGCTGTCAGTTCTGGTTCACTTTGTGGTAAACACTGTGTAGTTCTGCTGCTGGAAGCACCCCTAGCCTATCAATGCTGAATGCTCACAGCTTCATCCTTCCCTGGGAACTCTATTCATGTTTCCTTTCTTGGAGGTGAGAGGACTTGGCTGATGACTGATTGGTATGAGAATAAAAAAGTCTGGTCCTCTAACCTCAGTTTGGGGGCAATTCTAAAGGAGCATCCCAGCTCCTGGGTTCTCCCACAGGGTTGACTGATCCCTCGGTTGTAACTACATCATGAGTCAGCTTCTCCCTCTGCCCAGCGCAGCCTCCCCCACTTCTTTACAGGTGGGTGTCCATATAGCTTTCCCAAATAAATCTTCTGCACCCAATCTCTGTCTCAGATTTTGTTTCTAGGGAACCCAACCTAAGATACTCCCTGTACCTCTGTGCCCCCCACCACCCTTCAAGTAATCTTGAGAGAAGACCTACAGAATGGAAGGGAGGGGTGCAGGTAAAAGGTGAAGCAAGAACATCTTCACCTAGCCTGCAAACACAGCCTCCCCTTGTGCAACCAGATTCCTCTATGGTTCCACGAGCCAGCTGCAAGATTTCCACCCTGGTTCTGGCACCAGACGTTCAGCGCAGTCTAATTGCACCAAACTTTATTTGAGTCTTCGCTGGGGCTGTCACTTCATCCAATTAAGTGGAGGTTATAGAAGGATCCACTTGTCATTACAGCAATTCCTCCTTGTGCTAAATGCTTCCAGAATCTTAACTACCGAGCAGGCAAGATCAGAAAAGATGGCTCCAGTGGAGATGGTAGTATTTCTCTTTCACAAACACAGGCAGGCCCCCGAGCCTGACATGCACTACCCATGTACAGCCGCTACATAAATTAGACAGGCCTAAATAAGTCAGGCTAGAGACAGGAATGGAAACAGAATGCAGATGAGGCTCACCACCAGGCCCAGCACTGTGTGAAGGTTGTGCGTCCACATTGCTTGGGCAGCATGGTACAGCAGAAAAACTATGGAGCCAACAGCTAGGAGACATGCACCCTGTGCTCTGCTCTTTCTTTGACTGGTGCTGGGATGTCCAGCAAGCCCCTTTCCCTCCCCTGTGGCCTCTAAGGCCTTAAGTGATTTGATCCCTGACTATCCAGCCTCCACTCCCACTACTCACCCATCTATCCCAGCCACATCGACCACCCTCAGTCCTTTCAACATGCCACACTCATTCCTACCTCTAGAGTTGCCCACTCACTGATCCCTTTCCCCAGAAAGGTCATCTTCCTACTCTTTAAATGGCTGACATCTTCTCATTCTCCAGGTTTTAAACCAAATGTCTCTTCCTCCAAGAAGCTTCTCTTGTCCACTTACCAAAGGGAGCCCCCTACTTACTCTCCGTCATGATGCTCTATTTGATCCCAACATAGTCTCAATCACAATTTGTAATTCTATATTTTTCCATTAACTCTTTCAAAGTCCATCTCTCCCTGTAGAATGGTGATGCCCAATATGGTAGTCACCAGCCATGTCCATGTGCAGCTATTTAAACTTTTCTAAAAAAAATAAATAAAATTTAAAATTCCATTCCTCAGCCATGATAACCACATTTCAAGTGTTTGATAGCCATAAGTGGCTACTGAGCCAGAGATGCCAGACAGCACAGATAGAGAATATTCCAATCACAGCAGAAAGCTCTATTAGGCAGCTCTGGTCTATAGTATATGCTTGATCAGTTTCATTGACCCTTGAATCGAATCTCTGGGTACCTACCCATAGTGCCTGTGTATATACTACTCACACAATAAATATGTGAGTAAATGAATTAACAAGTGAACAATGCATATTTTAAATAGAGATACGTTTGGCAGAGCCAAGAAGAAGGAATGTTCATTTCTGCTTGGGGAAGCTGTAGACGTCTTCACAGAGAGGATGACATCTAACATGAGCTTTGAAGGATGACTGCGAGAAGAAGGTGAAGGGGCAGGCATAGAACAAAGAAAACCACAGAGGTAAAAGCATCAAATGACGAAAGATCGTGCTGTTTCATGCTGAGAGGTTTGGCAAGTTTCTTGTTGCAAGTTTCTTGCTGCAAAGTTGATTAGAACTCAGGTTTCCTTTCATTGAAAGTCCGATGCTTGGGGGCTCAACAGCTGAAATATTTGCCTCAGGGCCCAGAACTTAAACGTGGTGGTAAAGTATTATCTCTGAAAAGAAGGCAAAATGTACTGATTTTTAAAATTCAAGGTGAAAAGGGAATGCAGATGTTCATATTTTAATACACTATAAAAGATCCCTGGATACTTATCTCCTGGCCTACATCTTCCTTGTTTTTGTGCTGCAGACATACTTTAGCATACACGGGTTGTATAGAAGACAAAGTACCAGTTTTAGGATGAATAAATGGGAACACTGATGTCTCGAGAGGCCTTCTCAGCATGGAAACACAATGATGCAACCTCATGTGGAAATAAAGGTGCTTTACTTCCACCTTCACTTACTTCAATATGCTGGCACATGCTTGCTTTCAAGCAACTCCCTCTCTAGACATGGGGTGTAACCACCTGCCCTGCAGATGACGTGTACATTCTGACATCTGCATGGAAACAAGGTAATTCAGTCTTAGAAAGCCAGGAGGGTGGCCAAGATCACAGCGGGAGGAAGGAGCAAATCCTTGGGTTTATGTCCCTTTAGAGGAGGAGGGTTCACTCTCTTCTGAAACACGGGCTCATTTATACAAGCAAACAGATCAGAACACATTACAGGAAGGAATTCCCATGGCATGCGCTGCTCTTTGCTTTGCCTTGTGAAGATGAAAGGAGGAAGAAACAAAAGACTTAGAGAGCAGAGCTGGTATGAGCCATGAAGCTGCTCTACATTAATCATCTCCATCGCCCCCACTTCCTGCTGCCCTTCTCGACATAGGCCCTGGGTCTTTTGCTGGGAAAAGGCAGGTCGAACTGGAGCTGGCTGGGGAGCTCATTAGCACCTCGCCAGAGCCGAGGGCTGCCTGCCTTCCAGGAGGCATTTTGAACTCTCCCTTCAGTTACTTCCTTGCAATCAATATGCTGCTTTTGCAGTTGCTCCATCCACTGCCCTTGCAGCCATCGGAGGCTACAGGCTTCTAAGAAGAACTATTGGGGTTTATCAACATACACATCTTCACTTCACAGGAAGCGGCATTCCATAGTTTGCACATTGGTCCTCTGGGCTCATAACACAGCACGGTCCAGATCTGGGGAGAAGCAGGCACGAGGGATGTACTGGGAGTAGGGAGGAAGGCCTTGGCCAGGTGCTCTGGCAGTGAGGGCAGGAAAAGGCCTTGGTGGCAATGGGTGTCGCGTGAGGAGGTCCTATGGTCAGCTCAGGCGAAGACCCAGGAGTCTCAACTGGGAAGCAGACCCTGAAGCCATGTCTCCCAATTCAGACCTAGGGGCCCTGAAACGCTGTGTCTGAGATGCTTTTCCCTTACTGATTCCTGTAATGCCTGAGCCAGCTTGTAGCTGTCATGCATATGGCCACTAGGGACCAGGAGAATTTGCGTTCTACATGTGGCCTGGTTGGCCCCACCCCTCTGGGAGGTCATCACTACAGCTGAGCCACAAGATCCTGGGACTGGGATCCTCATGGACCTCTGGGACAGTAGGTTCTGGGGAGTGACATTGACTCCAACCCTGCAGGTGTAGCCTTCCAGAAGCCAGTTCCTCTCTGTAAAATAAAGGCATATAAAGGACCACTCTTAGCCCTTCCAATCACCAGCAGGAATCCAAGAGAGAGTCCCTCCAGCCCTGAGAGTCCCCAATAGCATCATCCTTCTTATCCAAATCCATTAAAGCAATGCTGTTCTTCAAGGCCCACTGACCACAACCTAATGGAGAGCTGAGGCTGCCAGATACCAAGACTTAGCATTATAGAAGGGCAGAGCTTGGCAGGATCCCAGGGGAAAAGAATTAGCACAACCTCATACAAAATGGAGTAATAATACACCTACCTCAGAAAATCTGCTGTGAAAATTGCCTAAGATCATCTCTTTAAAGCACTGTATTACTTAGCTTTTTCTTAGTGACAAACAACCCCGAATCTTGATGTACGCAGATACTTGTTTCTTGTTCTCAGGTCTGTAGATCAGTTAGCTCCAGGCTGTGTTTGAATCTATTCCCTATGCCTCTCATTCCAGGAACTAGTCTGAAGGAGCTGTTGCTGCCAGGGGCAGGTTCTTCCAGTGACGGATGGCAGCAGGCAACAGAGCAAGCAGGGACACATGATACCTCCTGAAACCTCTCCTGGGAACTGGCACACCATCCCTTCTGCCCACATTCTACGGTTCAAACCAAGCCACATGGCCAAGCTCAAGGTCAATGAGGCTTTGTCAAAGCCAATCAAGAAGTGTACTCTGCCCATGGGGAGGGATCATGAAGAGTGAATCTTTGCAGAAAAACCACACAGTGTTCCAGAAGTGCTCAATAAGGAATTGGGATATAGTCATCTCTCAGAAAATGTTAGTTATTATCAACATGAGTATTACTATCACTATTAGTAACAGGCTTTGCTGATGATTCATTGAAGCTCAGATAAGGTTGGGTTGGATGAGACACAGTTTGGAGGGCTGCTACTTGGGAATGGCCCTGGGAAAGCTTAACCTCTATTGCTTGGTCAAGGTCAAGACTAACTGTAAGAACTGTGATGGAGCCAAATGTGACTAGAGGAGAGGGAAACGGCTTCAGCCAGGTCAGGCTTGACCCCTGAGCTGTCCCTAGGACCAGGAGGAATTGGAGGAAAAGGCATCCCACGGAAAACTGAGTTCATGGCAGAACCATGACTTAAACCCAGATTGCCTTACTCTAATTCTAGATTAAATCCCTACTCCACCCTCACTAGGAGAAAGAACATTTTGAGATGGAATTGATTCCTTTCTACATATTTTTCTTAAAAAAAAAAAAAAAACTCAGTGTTTATTTTTATTTCTTTTAGGCTGAAGCTTAACTCCAAAAATAGTCTTTTTCAGTAGCCCTGTCATTAGCAGTTGCTACAAACACTATGTCCCCCACACATTGAACTGCATGCACGACACTTGAAAAGAGCAATTAGAACAGAAGTCTCCCAAGAATCGCAAGGAAGGCAGTGGCTGCAGCTCCTGATGCCTATAGTCTCCCAAGGACATGGCTGGGAGCCAGCCCTGCTCTGGGGCTTCTCGTGCCTCTCTGTGGGTCGCCCATACCCTAGCATTTGCTCCGTTGTGTGCCTGACTCTGTGCTAACCCCAGGAGAACTTGCAGCCACTCGGCCCTCAACTTCACTCTAGTTGTCTGTCCTTAACCTTAGGTCTTAACGTAGAGAGGTCACTAAGCCTCTATAAGTCTCTGATTCCTCACCTAGAAAATAAGAATCATAATAATTTTGGGATATTTGAGGCATCCTCATCATTTTGTACACATCAAAGAACTATTTGATTTCATGGGAGTGCCACCAACTGAGCTCCTCCTATACACAGGGATACCGAGAATAAACAGATAGTTGGACACAGCCCTTGCCTTCAAACAATTATAGTCTAGCAGAGTTTCCTGCTGTTGATTTAGGGGCATGTAATATAGTTTACAATGGTGGGGAAAGTTTCAGGTAAGACTTCCCTGCAGGGAAAATACATGGGCTGAATTATAAAATGGTTGATGAAATAGGGAAAGGTATGCCAAAGAAAAGGAACAGCATGTGCAAAGGCTCTGAGGCTAACTAGAACTATCTGGGCTGGTCTCCAGCCTCGTGTGCAGTGAAAAGGTCTGAAGGAAAAGATATCGTGAAGGGCTTTGTCCACCTTTGCAAAGAAGCAGCAAGTAATAGAGAAGTATCCAAGCCCTGCAGTTGCTTCATTTATGCAACAAATGTCCACTGAGGGCCCACAATGTGCCAAGCACCAGGGACACAGGCTGAGCAAGCACAGACCCAGTGCCTGTCCTCGTGGAACCCATAACCTAATGAACTTGGCATGTTTGCTATACATGTGTAGTTTCAAGAAGTCACCTTGGATAACAAGGGTGGTGGCATTGGGGAATTAGAATTTGTGTGGTCAAGAAAGGGCGTTCATGGAAGGGGTTCCTGAGAACTATGGCTGGAGAGAGACACAGGGTACAATTTATGCCCTTCTGTGGGCAATGGGGCCTTGGCAGGGGAAGGGGGCAGGCTCTGGCCTGACAGTAAGATAAAGAAAGAAACTAAAAGACGAGGAGAGATGGAAGGAGGGAAGGAAAGGACCAGCCCCCAGCCTCTCAGCCAGACCTCATCACACTCTTGTCTGCTGTGAATCTGTGGTCACTTCTCACACCTGGGAAGGTGCAGACCTCTGTATGGGCATAAAAGGAGGCGTCTGAATTCTTCAGAAGCAAAAACATACAAGAATAACCCAAAAGGAGTTGGGAGGGAGATTTCAAATTCATAAAAGCCAATACACATGGGTGCTGTGGATTCAACTGTGTCAACCAGAAAGATATGTTCAACACCTAGCCCCTGGTACCTGAGAATGTGGCCTTATTTGGAAATAGGGTCTTTGTAGATGTAATCAAGCCAAGATGAAGTCATACTGGAAGAAGGTGGGCCCCAAATCAATGACTGGCATCCTTGTAAAACGAGGGACATTTGGATGCAGAAACACACAGAGAGAAGAAGGCCATGTGACGACAGAGGCAGAGACAGGAATGGTGCATTTATAAGCCAAGGAACACCCAAAGATCACTGGCAACCAGCAGAAGTTAGAAGAGGCATGGGCTGGGCGTGGTGGCTCACGCCTGTAATCCCAGCATTTTGGGAGGCCAAGGTGGGCGGATCACCTGAGGTCAGGAGTCCAAGACCAGCCTGGTCAACATGGCGAAACCCCGTCTCTACTAAAAATGCAAAAATTAGCCGGGCATGGTGGTGGGAGTCTGTAATCCCAGCTACTCGGGAGGCTGAGGCAGGGAGAATCGGTTGAACCCGGGAGGCGGAGGTTGCAGTGAGCCAAGATCACACCATTGCACTCCCGCCTGTGTGATAGAGCAAGATTCTGCCTCCAAAAAAACAAGGCATGAAACAGATTCTCCCTCAGAGCTACCAGAAGGAACCAACCCTACTGACACTTGGACCTTGGACTTCAGGACTCCAGAACTGTAAGAGAATATACTGTTGTCTAAAGCCACCCAGTGTATAGTAGTTCATTATGGCAGCCCTGGCAAACTAATACAATAGTAAATTATATCACACAATTGTACAGATTAAATTTGGATGGGTCAACAGCCTTAGGGGTGGCAAGTTGAAGTAACCCAATAATTGCATT
Source organism: Pan troglodytes (assembly GCF_028858775.2). Classification (NCBI taxonomy): domain Eukaryota; kingdom Metazoa; phylum Chordata; class Mammalia; order Primates; family Hominidae; genus Pan; species Pan troglodytes. Next base: position 48,999,926 of record NC_072419.2, read on the forward strand.
CAGATATACTTAGCCCCACCTTGCAGGACAGGGCCAGGAAGTAGCTGGTGTTAGCCCGAGGGGTAGGGAGCTGCTGACTCCTGTTCTGGCCACATCATCTCACTCATACCTCACAACAAACCTGAAGGGTCCACCTCACTGTGCTCACTTTGTAGAGGGTACAACAGGCTTACAGAAGTGTAGGTGCATGTCCCGGGCCCATGTGGCAAGTGCCAGAGCTGGGATCTGAATGCAAGTCATCCTGTGACTTGCTTTTGAGCCGTAAAATTATAAACAAGCAGTTCCTGTCCACAAAGCATTCACTATTCACATAATTAAGAATGACATTCTTGGCTGGGCATGGTAGCTCATGCCTGTAATCCTAGCACTTGGGAGGCAGAGGTGAGTGGATCACTTAAGGGTAGGAGTTTGAGACTAGCCTGGCCAACATGGAGAAACTGAGTCTCTACTAAAAATACAAAAATTAGCCAGGCATGGTGGCAGGTGCCTGTAATCCCAGCTACTCGGGAGGCTGAGGTAGAATTGCTTGAACCTGGGAGGTGGAGGTTGCAGTGAGCCAAGATTATACCACTGCACTTCAGCCTGGGCAACAGAGTGAGACTCTGTCTTAGAAAAAAAAAAAAGAATGACATTCTTACCACTCTCTAAATGGTCTCACTTATGAGCTCATTTTTCTTCTCCCCTCCATTAGAATATCTGCTTCAAAATAGTCGAAGCCCTGATTCATATGGCTGTTTGCTGTATCCCTGTGTCTAGAAGACTACTGGGGCATAACAGGTATTTAATAAATATTTGTCACATTAATCAGTCAACTAATAGGGGGCATTTGGAGACTAAGATGGCACTGTCCAGGTGAATATTTCTATACTAATTTAACAAAGTGGCAAATGGGGCTGGGCACAGTGGCTCACGCCTGTAATCCCAGCATTTTCGGAAGATGAGGTGGGCACATTGCTTGAGCTCAGGAGTTTGAGACTAGCCTGGGCAACATGGTGAAACCTTGTCTCTCCAAAGAATACAAAAATTAGCTGGTTGTGGTGGCACCTGCAGTCCCAGCTACTCAAAGAGGCTGAGGTGGGAGGATCGCTGAGCCTGGGAGGTTGAAGCTGCAGTGAGCCATGATTGTGCCACAGCCTAGGCGACAGAGTGAGACCCTGTCTCAAAACAACAACAACAACAACAACAACAAAAACAAAATGGCAAATGGTACTAATTGCTTGCTGTCCTCAATCAAAGAATACTCAAAGGAAAATGTTAATGCCACACATTTGTGCAGGCTCGACCCCTGCACCTGAGAGTCTGCAGAAGCCATGGCCAACAGCTCCATGGCAGTGGACAAGACAGGTGTCACCCAAAACATTGGCATGTAACAAGGCATTAATAAGAAATGAAAGGGAGAGACAAAAAAAAGCAGGATTTACAGGGAATGAGAAGGAAGGGAGAACAGGGGAAGAGAGAAGGACATGGTAGGGGAAGACAGGAGGAAGAGGTAGGAGGAAGAGGAACTGTTTTTCAGGAGGGACTATCAGTAGCAGCACTGACAAGCATGGCAGTGGTGAGCCAAGTTACCTGTTTGTGACCTTTTGAATGCATAGGAATGGTGGCAAGACAGAGGGAAGGGGCAGAGGCTGGCAGACACTGAGGAGAGGAGAAAGAAGGATGTGGAAGTGTTAGACAGGAAGTCAGGGAAGCACAGGGACCGGCAGAAAGAGAAGCTGAGAGGGACTGAGACTCTGAAATAGACATAGATAACATAACTTAGTTCTGAACATATTTAGTTCTAAAATGGGTTTCCATCAGTGTGAAATTCATTACAACAAAAATTTAAGGTATTAATAGATCACTCTCATTGTTATTTAAGCCTGAAAGCAGGAGACACAAACTACACACCACAACCTACCAATCAGCCCTAACACTTCATGCAGCCAACTCCCTTCCTGCTCTATTACAGAAAGTGGGGAGGTACATGCCAGTGGGAGCCCCACCTATGCATGTCCTATTTTGGTATGTCCAGCATTCCTATTGAGGGAAAGGGCTCTTGTCTCACTTTGCATCCTCCTGGAGGGCCTGGGTTCACACACTGTGGCTAAAGAATTGGGCACATGACTTAGACTGGGTCCTTCCATCTGCCACTGGGCAGATGGTGGGTCTAGAATCGGACGCTCAATCCTGGCAGGGATGGGCAGAATCCTTCCCTGGGACTGGCCTTCAGACATGGGGAGACATAATCCTTTTGCCCTTGAGGTTGTTAAACTAGAAGGTGTGGATCTGGAGATGCCAGCCCCCAAATGGCCCCCAACTTATCCCATGAGCATGTAGGATAATAGTGTCAATGAGGAACAAACAAAACAGAAAATGAAAAGGAGACAAAGCCCTGGGTCCTCATTTGAGCCCTAGGATGTGATCTGCACAGAGACAGCTCCATGCCAGAGCATTCCAGGGACATGGGCCAACAACCTTCCTCTGGGGTTTTATCCAGTTAGAGTTGGGTGGCTGCCACTTACCACTGCCAGGGTCCAGGCTGAGAATGGCTCCTCATCTCCATCCTCCTGCTCTGTGCAGCCCCTGCCGAGTCCTCTTGCCCTTAACTATGTCAGTGACCACACAGTTTTGGCAGGACAAGAGCAGGACTATACGCAGTGATGTCCCAGCCCAGGTAGGTGTCAAGGACTGAGGCAATGGTAAAATCCATCCTGGCAGTGAAATGGAGCCCTGCTTCTGAGATGCAAAAGAAAGGCAGGGAAAAGTCATGCATCTGCCAGAGGGAATTAATCCAGAGCCAGTGGGGGAAGAACTGGCAAGTGGGGCTGGCAGAAATGAGCTGTGCAAACAGGTCCTGAGGCAACTGTCTGCTGTCAGACTGCTCTAAAAGAGCCTCCGAGGAAGGAGAGAGAGGGGAGGAGCCAGGGCAACATGGTAGGAGACCAGAGCTGCCACCAAGAACTTCTTCCTGGGATGGCAAGGGCACTTGTAAGGGCAGAAATTCATCAGATCTCATTGAGGACATTTGTATTTCTATGCTATAAACCCCTTCCAGCACCCTAAATCCTCAGAAGTCTATTATACCCCAAAGAACTTGAGAGAGAGTGTGCATGTGCATGTGCACACGCACATGTGCTTGTGCATGCTGGAGAAAGGATAAAGAATATTAAGGGGAGCTAAGTTCCAAATTTGGAAGGTTTAGAGAGGACAGAAGGTGTAAGGAGTGAGAGGGAATTGAGGATGAAAGTCAGAAGGAATGGTAAACAGATATGTCAGACCATAGAAGAAACCCCTAGGAATAGGCACAAAGGTAAGAGAGAGCTAATGATACTGCAATCTCAAAGGTCATGGTAACTTCTGTTGGCATCATGGTTGATAAATTTGGGACTGGGTGAACTCTTCTCAGATGTAGCCCCAGGAATGCCTGGCATGAGCCCTTTTGTGCAAAAGCAATCACTACGGGTATATCCATGAGCTGTCTTTTCTGTTCTTTTTTTTTTTTTTTTTTTTTTTTTTTTTTTTTTTTTGAGATGGAGTCTTGCTCTTGTCGCCCAGACTGGAGTGCAGTGGCGCGATCTTGGCTCACTGCAACCTCTGGATCCTAGGTTCAAGCGATTCTCCTGCCTCAGTATCCCGAGTAGTTGGGATTACAGGCAACCACCATCACACCCGGCTAATTTCTTGTATTTTTAGTAAAGATAGGGTTTCACCATGTTGGCCAGGCTGGTCTCGAACTCCTCACCTCAGGTGATCCACCTGACTCGGCTTCCCAAAGTGCTGGGATTACAGGCATGAGCCACCACACCTGGCCTTTTCTGTGATTTCTGAAGACAGTAGGGCAATTCCTTGATGACATCATGGACTAGTAGTCAACCAAGAGTCTTATGGTCATGGTTGGATAAGAGAGGGTGAGAAAGGTGGTAGCTTGGAGTTGGGGTGGTAAAGGTAAGGGCCGTAGGCACAGGCAATACCTGGATGTACTAGATACAGGTCAATAACTGCTAGATATGGGTTAAGACTTGGGAGTCAGCTAACTCCGCCTACTATGAGACCAGACGCAGCAAACCTGCTTCTGATCACTGTTCAGCTCCCACAAAATGCTGACTGGAAACTATGGCATTGTCTGTCCACTGCATAGATGGCCAGAATGAGGTTTCTAAGCCATCAAGGCGAGAAGGGCCAGGGTAACAGACTGAGCCTCCCTGCAGTAGCACCACCTGCCCCGCCCTCATGGGTTGGACAAGTCACAGTTGGTTCAGCTTTTTCTCATTCCCATCACAGCCCAATGAAGTTATTGGGTGAGGAGAGGTGGTGCTGTACTCCACATAGTCATTCAGGGACACAAGCTCCGATCTGGAGCTGCTGCCTGACTTAATATGTGGTCTCAAATGTCACAGCAGGAGGGGAAAAAGAGAGGGGGCTTGCATAGGGGAGTTTTTTAATAGGTCTGGCCCAAAAGGAGTGTATATCACTTCTGCACACACTCCTCTGGCCCCACCTGAATGGAGGAAGCTTGTGTGCCCAGAAGGAAAGATAAATGGTACAGAGAACAAGTAACATTGTCACACGAGTCTTTGAACTTCCTTGCTGTTATGAAGCAGGTCCCACACTCTGCGATTTCCACACTTTATTTCACTGATCCTCAGAAAACATGAGGCAAGAAACATCCTTCTGTCCCTTTCTACAGATGGAGAAACTGAGGCTCAGTCACGTGCAGAGTTGCATTCAGCAACGTAAAATGAACAGAGCCAAGAATGAACCCCAGCTTTGCCTGCTTCTAAAGTGCAGCCTCCTCACCTCCCCTTACGAAGGGCCTTTCCAATTGCTTGCTCAGGCACAGCAAATTGCAGCCCTGTCTTGCTGGGGTCCCAGCAGTTCCTCACTCACGTGGGGAAGAGATTAAAAGAACAAACCACAGAGCACATTTTGCCGCTGATTAACTCAAACAGGAGGCTTTCCCTCACTGAGAACAGATGATCAGCTGCTCTGCCAATAACTGCCTGCTCCGTACCACCAGGCCGCATTCCATCAAAAAGGCACAGTTTCCATTTATTGGGTTGAAAGTGAGTCACATCTGCCCCTGGATAGACATATAAAGCAACAGGCATGCTACTCTGATTAATAATGAAAAGCTGGTGCAAGCACATTTCATTTTAAAAGAGAAGAGGCCAAATCCTAGCCTCCTTTTCTACCAGGTTTAGGAAAGCATGAAAAAGGAGAAGGATCATATGGGTTAGGGGGGAAAAAAGAAACTTTAAAGAAGCAAAGAAATCTACCTGCCCAAGAAGTGGGAAAGCAGAGATTTTATACTATTCTAGGAACCTTGTGATTCTGCAGAGCTGCATCATTTGTTTTTTATACTATTTTAGAAAGGAATTCCATTGTTTTAAGGCGGGAATAAGCGTGAAGCCTGGCCTTAGAATACAACCCATTATTCTGACAAATAGTCAAGTCAAGGCCCTGAGCAATGGTCACTTAAGTCTAATTAGCAGGAGAATGAAGGCCACATCTCTTCTTAGGTAAACGTCCGCTAAGCACTGCTTCTGAGCTCCCTGGATCAAAATGAGCACATCTTGTGCAAGGGACATGGGTGAAGTTTAAAAACAATACAACGTGAGCATACTGAACCTCATCGATTACATTGGGAACCCACAGCCACCCCAACTGTTGAGATACGGCTGTTTTTGGCATCTGCTTCCTGAGAATTGCTACTGTTTTGTTTTTTCAATGTTTGAATGTGTTGCCACGATTTCTTCATGAGAATCCTTTCTAAATGATTGGCGGTGCTTGTTTTTGAACTGCAAAATCTTTTACTCTACCTCCTTTTCTCCACCCCACCCACCTGCGGTTGGAGTCACTGGGTTGCCGGTAGGTGGACCAACTGGCTTGGGCTGGAAGCTGGGTGAGGCCAGGTACAAGGACAGTTCCCATGACCAGCTGGGCTGGCTGGGACTGTTCACCTGGACACCCTACCTCATGTACCAGGCCCTGCCTGACAGGAGGATCACCAGTCCTCCGACTCCTAGTGCAAGACCTACCCTTCAGGATCAGACTTCCAAGCTGCCACACCTGGCCAGACTCTACCCGAGTTCATGTAGTTCTTGGGCTTCATGGCCATAGCCAAGTCTGTCTCTAACCCCTTCCCATAACACAGAACACACAATTTTTGCCCTCATGTCTTCTGGAATTTGTAAAGTCTACATCAAGAAAGAACATTTGGGAAGAGACTTTAAAAAAAATCTTCAAAAACAATCAATACGTGACAAGAAAAAGATACTTGCTCAGCTTTCAGATCGTACAGAATTTGGACGTTTAAGCCCAATATCAGTGGGAAAGGAAGAAACATCTTCCCATCTGTTTTCAGGTAGGCTAGAAAGTTTTCATTCAAGACATTAAGCCTGTGGGGGTTGCTAATGGCTTTTTTTGATCCCAATTGTATTAATTAGGAAAATACTAATTGCTGTAACAAATAAACCCCAAGGCTTAGTAGCTTAACACAATAATAGTTTATTATCACTTCAATATTAATAACAGGCCTGCTTAGCAGACAATTTTCCTCCACAAGGTGATTCAGGGGCCCAGGCGTGTTCAATCTTTTGACTCTCCCCTCACCTTGAAATTGTCTGCATCCAGCTAACCAAAGAGGGGGGTGAGCAGATGAGGAATGACTACATGCTTTTTAACTCTTTGACTCTGAAAGGACATGCAGCAGTTCTGCTCACATTCCTTAAACTGGAACTATTATCACAGGGCCCTAGTGATTGCAGAGCAGGCTGGGAATGAGGTCCATGGTTAGGCAGCTGCTTCACCACTTTATCCTATGGAAGGGAGGCACATGTGCTTGGTGGGCACTTGGCCAGCTTTATTGGCCTGAAAGGTAGCAGAAAATTTCTCTCAGATCTTGGAAATGGGGAGTCAGTCTGCATTTACCTTTTGCTGTATTTCCCTGGATAGTTAGTGGGGAAATGGCAGAGGGAAGACCAAGCATCACTAGTCAGAGTAAACCAGAAGACAAATGTCAATTTTCCAGAAAGGGATTCTGGGGCTCAAATAAGTGGAACCACTTCTTCACAGCCACGTCACCAGCTCTGCCTTCCCGTCCATACAGCTCCATTGGCCAGAGGCCCACAGAGGAAGTATCTTCCCATCCAGTTTCTGCACCTGGCGTCCTAGATGAATAGTAGGGCACTAAGCACAAAAGCCTTCCCATGGGGCAGGATCTGGGCCGGTACGACTGGCCTTTGGAGCTGGGTCATTCTCTGTTGTCAGGGGGCCATGCTGTGTATCGTAGGGTGTTTAACAGCATCTCTGGGCTCCACCCACTAGATGTCAGTACCCCCCCTCTCCCATCGTGACAATCCAAAATGTCTCCAGACATTGCCAAATGTCCCCTGGAAGGAAAATCACCCTCAATTAAGAATCACTGGTCCAGGCAGAGGCTGCAGTGTTTCAGAGGTAAATTAGGCTCCAGTGACTGGACAAAGGCAACGGTCTAGAGCATTCTTACTAAACTGGAGCCCATGGGTTTAACTGAGTTTAGCCTAGGCTGGAACTTGGGTTCTCAGAAAAAATATTCCACATATATCTGCCACGGAACAATACATTATGGAAAATTAGCATAAGGAGGGTCAGAAAATAGTCTCATTTATGGGCTCATTATAGGAAGAGGGCAGGCCTTGGACTGTGTGACTCTGATGAGACTGGGTAATCAGACTTCAGCATCCTCAGTGGTAACAGGGGACCATGGTGAAGATTAAATACAACCTCATGAGAAGACAGTCAGTGAAGTGTCTGGCATGCAATACATGGTCCACAAATGGTAGCTAACTACAGACTTTGCAGCTTGTTCCATACCTCAGATCATTCTTCCATTTGAACACAGGAGGGTAATGTTCCAAGTGAATGAGAATTTAATGCAGTTGCCATTTGATTTAATTTCCAAATGCGTTAAAAGTGTTAATGCAACACATCAGCATGCAGCTGATAAAGTAGTCAAAATAATTCAAGGAAACCAATACTTATCAGGTTTTATTTATCCACATTTACACTCTTTTAAAAATAAGCTGGTCTTTGTGCCCATATAGATTACAATATACATAATATCTCCCGGTTAGCCTCCCCTCCACACATATGTTCAAGTGAAGTTTCTCACTTTTCTCCCATCTGTCATTTTTCTCTTTCCATAAAAAGCTAATGGTGACGTTACCAAAGAGTGAAGGAGTCAGAGGCTAAGGGTGGGGAACAGGGCACCCATGAGGAGGATGGGGAATGATGAGGAGAAGCACAAACATAGGCACGCACTTTGTTTACGAACAATTTTCACAGCCATGGCCTCTGACCCAAATCTAGGGGAGCCGGCATTATTATTCCAATTAGGCAGTCATGAAATGATGGTCCTAATCCACGTAGCTAACACAAGGCAGAATCAGGATTTGAACCCGAGACCTCTGATTTGCTATCTATGTGTTCTTGACAATAGCAGTCGTGGGAAAAAAAAAATGATGCAACTATTATTAATAAAAGTTAAGACCAAAGAAAGGTTAAAAAATAAGAACCAAAGCACCAGCATATTTTCCTACAAAGAATGAAACTCATGCAGAAGATGAGCATGTTGAGGTTTCTCTGCTTTGAAATAGGGTTCCAGGAAAGTCAAGATCAGGCATGAGATGAGAGGAGGAGGTAAGCTAAGCCTACCACAAAAAAACTTCCAGACCTAAGTTGGAGCATATATGATCCATATGCAGGACTCTTGGGGGAATGGGTAGAACTCACACTGAGGCAAGCCTTCCTTGAAAAGGCATTGAAGGCGGCCCAGGAGTTTTTAAAATGACCAGTCTAAGGGGCACATGGTGGGGTGGGTGAGTAGCATGGCTCTGGCAGGGCAACTGAGCCCCCTAAATTTGTAGCCAAATCGGAGTAAAGAAAGACCATAAGAGGAGCACAGGGAATTACAAAGCTCACAGCTCCCATAAGAAGGAAGAAAAGAATTAAGGAAACGTAATACTTAAAGGAAAAGGTAAAGAAACAGATACCTATAAAGGAGACAGAACTTTCTCAGAGGTAGAAGGAAAACCAGGAGCTCAATCAATAACGAGAACCTTAAAAAAGAAGGGATGGTGAGGGGTCTCGTCACATGCTTGTGAAGTAAGGACCTGAGCACTCTTCCCTGGATACAGCAGATGTTTAAGCCCCTTCTATATGCCAGGTACTGACTCAGGTACTGCTGGTCTAGCAGGAAACAAGGCTTACAAAGCTTCTTCCTCCAGGAGCTCATGTTCTAGTAGGAAAGATGGGTAATCCACAGATAGATGTAAATTACAATGTCAGATAGTGACAAGATCTAGGAGGAAAACCAAAGCACCCTGCAAAGGAACAGAGTTACAAAGGGAAGGGGTGGGAGGTGGGGGAGAGTGTTATTTCAGATAAGGTAATCAGAGGGGGCCTCTCTGAGAAGCTGAAGTCTGAGCAGAGACCAGATCGACAAAACAAGTGAGCTACATAATTATCTGGAAGAAATGCATGTCAGGCAAAGCAAGGACAGCAAGCGCAAAAGTCAAAACTAGTTTGGTGTGGTTCAAGGAAGAGGAAATGGATCAGCATGGCTAGAAAAGAGAATAACGGGGCAAATATGGGGGTGGGGCATTACAAATCAAGGACTAGATATGGAGACCATGTTAAGAAGTTTGGATTTTATTCTGAGTATGACAGGAAATTCTGGAGGCTTTTCAACAGGAAAAAAGCCATTATCTAACTTTTTCAAATGATCACTCAGGCTGCTGCATTGAGAATAGACATCAATGGGGCAAGAGTGGAGCAGGGAGGAAGCTGGAATAGTCATGCAGTTGAGAACAGAATAGAGTTTTGACTCATGCGCTGATCAGCAAACTGTGGCCAAATCCAGCCCTCTGCCTGTTTCTGTAAATAAAGTTTTATTGGCACATAACCCATGCTCATTCATTTGCATATTTTTTATGGCTGTTTTTGCTACAACAGCAGAGTTGAGTCTTTGCTATACAGATCATATGACCTGGAAAGCTGAAACTATTGACTCTAATGCCCTGGAGAGAAAGTCTGCCAAATTTGTCGAGGATGTTGACAATAGAGGTGGTGGAAGGTGGCAGGCTCTAGATAAACTTGGGAGGTAGAGCAGAGGCCAGATGTTAGCCCAGGCTCTCTGATACCACACCTGCTCTCTGATCACTGGGTGATATAGCCCTCCAGCTCCTCTTTACTTCTGAGGACTTGTGGAGAACATGAATGGAAACTCTGGAGTCCAGTCTGAGGCCAGCCTTTGCTTTGTTCCACTCCCTACACAAGCACAGAGCTCAAGGTGGCTTTGTCTCTCCTCCTAGCATGAACTTGTCCTCCATGGCTGCTGCCACCAAGGAGGCAGGAGCCAGCAGCCTTGGTCACCTTAGAAGGCCACAGAGGCTGTAGGATCCCTGTAGCAGAAGCTGTTGCGTCCCACCGCCACCTCAGGACTTATTATTGCACCGAGTGCAGTCCAACCTCCAACCGCCTCTGCCAACTGTCAAATAGCTAATAGCCATGGGCTTCTGCCAAAGCCCTGGGGAGCGGGGGGCTATATCCTGTATGACGAGACAGTAAAGCCAGAAAATTAAGACCCCCAAGAGCAGCTCTCAACCAATGACTGGAGGGGGTTAAGGTACAAATAACCCCCTCCTCCACACCCCAGGGGTTCTACACTGAATCCCAGAATTACCTAGTAGGATAGAGCTCGAGACGTTCACAGCAGTTACTCACTTGAGAATGTACCCTTTATTCGCTGCCCTTGATTCTCTGTCTCATGTCCCTAAAACCAAATAAGCACCTTGCACTCGGAACTCCTGCCCTGAGTCTGCTTCTAGGGGTCTCAACGCCATGTGCCTTTTATCTTCACTCTTCTTTTCCAACGCAGTCTGTGCCAGTGACCATAGCCAGCTGTCTGACAATGGTTTTTCCCTGCAGGACGAGGGAAAGGAAGAACAGCTGGATGCAGAGATCCCACCTTATGAGTGTGCACACTACTATCCATGGCCATGGATAGGGTCCGTCACAGCCCCTAGACTACTACAGGATGAAGCCCAGGCTCCTATTCTGATACAAAGACTCTGCAAATGTCCCCTTGCCTACTTATCCAGCCCCAAACATGTCACCCACTCAGTGTCTCAAAACTAACCCAGGCTGTCCTGCTTATGAGCTTGCCAAGCCACAGGACCCATCTCAGATGGGGCCAGTCGGAGAGGCTATCCCAGACTCTTCCAGACTGCACTCATTGTTCCAACCTCTGTACACCTTTAGCTCACACCTGAATGCAGGGTCTACCATACTGGATTTTGCAAGAAATGTGGTATAAAAGAGACAGCATGGCCAAGGCAAGGCAGGCCTAGCTCTGCCACTTATGAGCAGTATGATCTTAGAAAGGTCCAGAACCTCTCTGGGTTTCCATGCTCTCACTGGTAAAAGGTGGTTGCTAACAGCACCTACATCATAGGGCCATTGTTAGGATTAGGGAGGTAGTGTGGCAGGTGGCTAACATTAACTGACCATGCAGCACAGATTTGCATGATTCTTCCTGCTAGACCATGAGCTTATTACAGAACCTGACACAGTTGGGCTCCATAAACCTTTATTAAGCAAATGAATACAGGAATGAGTCAGCTGCTCCAGCCATTCCATCTTTAAACTAGAGGCTATAAATGCAAATCACTGCTGGCACCAGACTAGTGAGAGAGCAAAACGGGACCAGCCAGGACAGCAGTCAATGGTGGAACGTGTGCTTCCAAAACAGGGAAGCTGAGGAGCCCATTGTTGCCATCCTAAAATGTAGGCTCCATGTAGCTATGCCTGATACAGTCTCAAGAAACTTGTAAATGCTGAAAAAAAACTTAGAAAGGAAAGAGAAGACAGTACAATGTAAGTAAAGCATTTTTGCAACTGACTTCAAACAATGGACTGGATTGGATGACGTCAATCCCATTTCAGAAGAGGGAGACCTTAAGATGATCTAAATTTAAATTTTCATAGTATGTACAGAATATCATTCGTTTAAGCCAGGAAAACGAACAATGGACAATGTCTTTGGGAAACATTCCTTAATAGTAATGTAAAAAATATGATTACTACTAAAGACATAATTTTATACTTTCTAGTACTAGGAGGTATCTGTTTATATATGTTACATATATATTATGCTATATATATGTGTTTTATATATTATATGTATGTTATATTTTCTCCCTCTCATAGGACCTATTTATATATATTCACCTCCATTATTCAGATAAGGAAAATGACGCCCAGAGTAAATACATGATTTGCTGAATCACACAGGTACCAGGGAGCAGGACTAAGAATGGAAACTCAAGTGTGTTTAGAACAACAATCCCTACTCTTGATCCTAACAACCTCCCTTGGTAGGAAGTCACATCAGTGTTTAAATCGGAACCTCTAACAGCACTAGTATCACATTTCTTCTGAGCACTAATTCTCATACTGATGAGCGTTCTGAGTGCATAATAGGTTGTTAAATGGAGTTGAAAGATTGGTTTAAAAATCACCACCGACAAGAAACTTTTCATGAATTAGAAAATTTTCATCAAGATACATCTGCATAACTTTGGTTGAAGACACTCAAGTCCTTGAGGCCAGCTAAGACACCTTGAAATTGAAGACACTCAGAAAACCAGAAGCAAAGCACATGAATAAGCACATTTCTGAGCACTGGTCTGGAACAGGTAGGTTGAGGGGCCGAATTGTCAATTGAGCAAAACCTCAATTACAGAGTAATCTAATGTATACCCAGGTACATTATCACAACTCAATAAACAGCTCCCCAGAATTAAGTAATTCCAATTTGCTTTCATTTCGGTCTGTGTGTCGCCCTGAGAATTTCATATTACCTACCCTCACATTAGGCAGCATCTTCTGAAGTGCTAATCTTTACCATCTCAGGATCACACGTCAGCTGTGAGCCAGTCAGCCATGAATACGCCTGTTTGGGGAGAAAGAGAGACCAGCCTGGGCCTCTGCTGTTCCTCTCAGCCTGAGTACCTGCTGTGGAAGCCAGCACAGGGGTTTACGGCTCCCAGAACCCTCGGGTGCTGAAGGGCCCAGTGACCTCCCAACTGTGGAGTGGTTAGGGTTTTGAATGAACAATACCAGGACAGGGGTGGTCCATGTAACTAGATGCCTGAGGCCAAACAAAACTAGCTACTTTTCCTTTGTCCCCAGACCCGGGAATCAGCTTTCCCGATCCAGCAGGGGTGAACACAGGAAAGGACCAGAGAATTCTGACCTATAGGGACTTGTGATGGTTAATATTAAGTGTCAACTTGATTGAAATGAAGGACGCAAAGTATTGTTTCTGGGTGTATCTGGGTGTTTCTAGGTGTTGCCAGAAGAGATTCATATTTGAGTCAGCGGACTGGGAGAGGCAGACCCAACCACAATGTGGGTGGACACCATCCCATCAGCTGCCAGCGCAACTAGAAAAAGCTGGCAGAAGAAGGTGAAAGAAGCGGATTTGCTGAGTTTTCCGGCCTTCGTCTTTCTCCTATGCTGCCCTCGAACATCAGGCCCCAACTTCTTTGGCTTTTGGAGTCTTGGACTTACACCAGTGGTTTCCCAGGGGCTCTCGGGCCTTTGGCCACAGACTAAAGGCTACACTGCCGAGCTTTCCTACTTTTCAGGTTTTGGAACTCTAACTGAGCCACTACTGTCTTCCTTGCTCCTCAACTTACAGACGGCCCATCTGGGTCTTCACTCTGTGATCATGTGAGTCAGTTCTCCTTAATAAACTCCCCTTCATATATACATATATCCTATTACTTCTGTCCCTCTAGAGAACCCTAATAAAAGACCCCATGACCCAAGTGTCCCCCAGTCCACACTTTCATATTTCCTCCCTCCCTCTTCTTATACTCGGCACATCACCGTGTACCCACAGAGAACTGGGCCACGCTTTACAGAACAGGCCTGACATGATTTCCCCAAAACCACAGAGACAGTCATCAAATCGGCACCTGGGTCCAATGTCCTGTCCCCACCCATGGAGTCCTTCATCTCTCTTACTTCTTTGTCTGATAAATCCCACCCCTGTGGGCAATTTATTTATTTTATTTAACAAATACCTTAGAGTGCCTATGCAGGGCACTGTTCTAAGAACTCCTACATCCATTATCACATGTCATCCTCATGACGCCTTCTGAGGGAGGTAATCCTACATTCCTGTTCCCAGATGAGCCAGCTGAGGCCCCAAGAGGTTAGATCATGTTCAAGGTCACAGAGTTGGGACAAGGTGGGGCCAGAATTCAGACCCAAGCATCTTGGCTGCAGAGTTATCTCCTGCCCTGAACTGGAACCAAAGGGTGGGAACCTGTGAGGAGGAAGACCTTGAAGATGTGGTTTTCTTTCTGTGATATCCCAGGGTTGTGGGTGACGTCAGTCCAAGGAGGAATCCTGATCCCATCCCATAACACAGCACTTGGCCCTTGAGAATCCTTTTTCTTTTTTGGTCTGTTTTTCAGATTTTCTCCCTTCTCTGAAAGAAGGAGGATTAACGCTTTTCCCTTGTATTTTTTTAAACAAGTACAAATACTTCAGTATTAAAGTACTTAACCATCCTGGCTCCGCAAAGGCAAAGGGCTCTTGAGAGGTAAGTGAGTCATTCTTCATCACACAGTTTCTTCCAAACGCTTGGGTTTGCTGCCTTCAAATGGGTCCCTGGGCACCCACTCCAGGGTGACAGGTTTCCTCTGGTTGCTTCTGCTCCTGAGGGGGTCCCTGCCTTTTATTTTCTTGTTTTGCTTGGATGCCACTAACTCTTTAGCAGTGTGTTTGGGGTCGGGGCAGGGGGTGAGGGTAGGTTAAATGTATTTCTCCAGCAATCTGGAAGTTAGCTGACAGTCAGGAAGGGAATATCACCTGTCACAATGGCAAGTTAGCTAGACGGACCCAGGGAATCCTGCTTGCCTGGTACCTGGGCCCCTTCAGCACTGCTCATGACATTGTGGCACCAGGTAACAGCAAGACCACAACCCACCAGCCCTCCAGGTGTGACCAAACAGCATGAGCCAGATGCAGGTCGGACTCCAGTTGTACCCCTTGGGATGGCCCTGTTTCTCAACCTGGCTGTGCTAATTCTCCCACTCATGAAATGAGTTAAAATAAAACCAATGTACAGGGCTGCAATTAGGAAAAAATCAGGTAACATATGTTGAAGGGACTTCTTTACATGCAAGGGACCAAGCTCCTAGCTTACCACCATCATAATATTTAAATGGAGGAAAAATGGGCACTAAAAAACTGATAACCTATGCCAAAAATATGGATGAATTTCATCCATGTGTAATAAAATTACACCTTGATTGACCAGATTACAGGAAGTGCCAACCCCCCACTGTTCAATGTGAAGGAGACTGGGTGCCACCCACCACCCCACCCTCCCTAAGCTGGAGTGGCAGGGGCTGCAGGTGTGTGGCTTCAGAGCAGTGGTAGCTGCGGAGTCATATTGCCAGGCCTGGCTACTGCACCCGGGCTAGCACCAGCCCCTCCTCTTGACTTGGGCCCAGGATGCACAACCAGCAGAGGACAAATCAGTGTCCCCGTAAACCCTGGCCACCTCTCCAAATAAAGCAAGGATGCTCCACCACATCCTCTGTCCCAGTAGCCTCTTGGTTTCTCTTCCCATAGCTCCCATCCTGCCCCTGAATGGGGGCATATAAGCAAATAATAAACCAAGCGTTTTCTGGTTCCATTTGTCTGCTCATGGGAATTTCAGAGTGCTACACTAACTCCCATAGCCACTGGTCACATTCTTTTGCCACCAACTTTGCCCCATGTACATGCAAGGTGCTAGCAAGACCATGAGGAGCAGGAACGAACACAGCACACCCTCTCCCGGGGCTCTCAATCTGGTGTGGGAGACCAGCCACGGAAGGTATAAGACACATTCCAGCAGGACATCTGAAAATACACATTCACTGAGAACCTGAATGGCCTGCAATAACCCCTGTGTCACGTAATACATATATAATAATAATAAATCTTCCAAAAAAAATTTTTTTTTGAGATGGAGTCTCGCTCAGCCGCCCAGGCTGGATTGCAGTGGCATGATCTCAGCTCAGCACAACCTCCGTCTCCTGGGTTTAAGCGATTCTCCTGCCTCAACCTCCCGAGCAGCTGGGACTAGAGGCGTGAGCCACCACACCCAGCTATTTTTTGTATTTTTAGTAGAGACGGGGTTTCACCATGTTGGCCAGGCTGGTCTCAAACTCCTGGCCTCAGGCGCATGCCACCACACCCAGCTATTTTTTGTATTTTTAGTAGAGACAGGGTTTCACCATGTTGGCCAGGCTGGTCTCGAACTCCTGGCCTCAGGTGATCTGTCTGCTTTGGCCTCCCAAACTGTTGGGATGACAGGCGTGAGCCACCATACCGGGCCACACGAACTAATCTTATGGCATCAACAAAGCAAAGATAGGAGCTTAATGCCATCAAAGTGGTGGCTTCTTTTCTATGTTAATAACATTTAATGTAAACAAATTTAAAGATTTTTAAGGTTTTTTTTCATAACTGCCTAACTTGTTGATCTTTGGCTTAAGTGTTCATGGCATTGTGGTGAGGAAATAATAAACTCCTGCTGAGGCCAATAATTCATTCACTCGTCTATCAGTCCACACATTTTTTCAAGTTGAGCCTTGTGAAATGACTGATTGTGCAAGTCAAAACAGGCGAACACTAACACTTCATATGGTTTAGCAAACTGAGAACCAGTGCCAGGCACTGCGCTGAGTGCAGGGACTTCCAACCCAGCAGACAGCCCTCCTCTCACAGAGCTTAGATCCTAAAAGGGGAGACAAAAAGTCACCAAGTAAACAAATAAAGGCAAACCAGCATTTTAAAGTGTGATAAAAACTATGTAGAAGAGGAGACCAGGTAATGAGAAGGAATTGTGACCACCAGGAAGGGAGGTGTGGGCGGGGGGTCAGGGAAGTTCTCTGGGAGAAGACGACATACTGGCATTTCAGCTGAGACCTGAATGATGGCACATGATCAGCCATGTGAATGTCTGTATGAAGTCAAGACAGCCAGCATAGAGAATCCCAGCCTGCAACCCCCAGTCCAGTTGGCGCAAGGATCCCAGTCACACTGGGTCAGCAAAATGAGGTCAAAGTTCCCACACCCACCCATACTTTGACAAAGGAAACTAACTCAGGAGGCCTCAAAGGCTCGATCAGTGGGGGTTTTTTTTGTTTGCTTTTTGTTTTTTCCCTTCAAACACACCAGGTCTCATTCTACAGCTAGCATAATAAGAAAAGCTTCATTATTTCAT
Source organism: Pan troglodytes (assembly GCF_028858775.2). Classification (NCBI taxonomy): domain Eukaryota; kingdom Metazoa; phylum Chordata; class Mammalia; order Primates; family Hominidae; genus Pan; species Pan troglodytes. The sequence goes on from NC_072419.2 coordinate 49,017,243, forward strand.
TCACTAAATTATGCTATATTAAAATTTTAATCGGCAAACATAACATTGGTAAAACGAGTACATCCATACACTGCTGTTACCAGTGTAAACTGTCAAACCATTTTTTTTTTTTTTTGCAAAAGCAATATTGCAACACAAAGAAAAATCCATAAAGATGCTCATATTCTTGGCCTCCCAACTCTACCCCCAGGGAATTTATCCTAAGGAAATAATCTGGTTCAATAGAATAAAATGTTCTCTCCAGAAGAACTCCATGGAGGTGCTAATTGTTACATACACAAAGGAAAGAAAAAAACAAGACACCTGGAATTATCGAAATGACTGCAAATGGGGGGGTTTAACAAAATAGGATAACTCATTGGATGAGATAGCATACGATCACTAAGCATCATAACAAAGATGACAAAGTTGCAGAAAGAAATGGGATATCTGGCTTTTTGAGAGAAGCAGAAAACAATCTGCATATTTTAATGGAAAGCATGTAAACAGTATCTCAAGGTGAACAAGAACAAGAAAATTGAAAAGAATTGAATCAAGGCCAGTGGGGTGAGGAATTATTCATTTCAAAAGTCCTTCCAAAATATTGTCATTGTATTGAGTTTTCAATTTTTAAAAAAAATCCCTCAGAAACAATAGTACGAGAACACTGCCACAGCATGCCACCCAAATACAAGGACATTTGTTCATTCTAACTTTAAATACAAAATAAAGCCAAATTTGAAGATGTCTTCTGTGTTATATATTCCACAGTCTTTCACGTATGGCTCTTGTATGTGAGACTCAAGTTGGAATAGCAATGCAATGTTGCATGATTTTACCATAGTTTCTCCCGTTTGGGGAGTTTGTGTTGGGGAGGGAGGCCAGAGTGACTAGAAATTAATCTCCTCTTTTACTGAATGTGGGGGAGGATCAGCAGATGAGAAAAGGGGCTTTAAGGCCCATTAATGCCAACCTTCCATGGCAGTAGAGGCGCAGGCTGGAGGCACTCACCTTTCACGATCAGCTCCGCGTAGTTGGACACACCAGACCCACCATCAGAGCGGATCACACAGCGGTACTTGCTGACGCTCCGCTGGGCAGTGTCTGCCACACTGACTGTGGCTGAGAAGCGCCTGTGGTTGACCACACGGGTGACCATCAGGGCCGTGTCCCTGCCATTCCATTGCTGCAGAACAGAGGAAGAGAGGGAGAGGAGGAATCATAGCATCATAGGCTTCTAGGTGACTCCCAACACGGATGTCCACCCATCCTCACACCCCTGGGGCTCAAGACTTTCAACTATAAGAAGGGATTTCCAGCCAGGCACAGTGGCTCATGCCTGTAATCCCAGGGCTTTGCAAGGGCTGAGGCAGGAGGATCATTTGAGGCCAGGAGTTTGAGACCAGCCTAGGTAGCAAGCAAGACCTTGCCTCTACAAGAAATTTTAAAAAATAGCCAGGCATGGTGGCACTCATCTTCAGTCCCAGATACTCTGGAGGGTGAGGAAGGAGGATCGCCTGAGCCCAAAAACCAAGGTTGCAGTGAGCCATGATCAAGCCACTGCACTCTAACCTGGGTGACAGAGGAAGGCCCTGCCTCTTTAGGAAAAAAAAAAAAAAAAAAAAAAAAAAAGGGCAGGAGTTTTCATGGCTGGTTTGTGCTAATGAGCTGATTCAAGAATAAACTTCGCTAGTGAGCTGATTTGAGGACACAGGCCTGGTGGTAAGAAGAGAGGAAAAAGGCTCCTTCTAAACACTTTGGCTCAGCCTGCATTTGGGGCTGGCATGTAGCCCCTTAACTTTCCTCCCTATTTTCCTTTTTCCCTTAAGCAGAACTCATAGCATTCTTTCAGACAAACTTCAGCAGACTTAGTGAAAACCCAGCCCACGGAGAATAAACACAGCCTGGCTCACGGGCCCTGTGGCTAGTGCCCTGCTACCCCACCCCACAGGCTCTGAGCCCCACCTGCCCTAAGCTATCACCACAGGTAGGGAGGGGATGGGAGCCTTCCAACACCTCTCTTCCTTGGCACATGCTCTTTTCTCTGCCTGGAGGGTCTGGTCTCCCTGGGGACACTCCGTCTTCCGTAAAAAGCCACGTTCAGCTCACAGCCATCTCTAGTCAGTTCTCACAACTGTCACACCATCTCTGGAATCTTATCTATGTATGACACAAACTTTCCACACACGTTTGCCCACAAGTGTTGCCCATTTTACACTGAAGGACTTTCCTCTGTTCATCTTTAGAAGCTTGTCTGAAAGCTTCCCAAGTTGGTAGACATTTCTAGAATCAAGGTGAATACACGTGGGCTTTTGTCTTCAGCATCCTGAGTCTCAGGAGGGATATCCTGAGTTTGAACAAACCTCTTTCACAGTTGCAGGTTATGAGAACTGGTAAGGCACATGCATGTTGGTGCAGTTTGAGTGGATGTTTATTAATGTTATTAACTGGATATTTATCTACTATGTGCCAGCCCCTGAGCTGGGTATTTTTGTATAAATCTTCATTGTGTCTTCACAGCCTTGTTTGGGGAGTGTACAACTGCTGCTCTTCTCAGAAGAAAAATCCAAATGTCTAACAGTTTAACTAAATGTGTAGAGTACACAAGCCCCTTATCCAGGTTTTCCAACATCAAGTCAAGCACTGTTTACTAAGACCATATTCTCAGTGCCTGCTTTAATTTGAAAACGTTTTTCCCCAGAAAGTGAAATTGACTCCTTTAATTATCTGGACTTAGGGAAACCTTATGACTTATGATTCTCATGCCCTGAGTCTCCCAGTCCCGCAACACGATCTTCATTGTTTCCTGCACCAAGTAAACAGTTTCCCCATGTGCATAACCTACTTTCATCTATGTCATCTTTCCTCACCCTCTACAGTGACCTGTCAGGAGAGGGGCACAGGTACAGGTAGAGCCACACTGCTCAGCTCTATGGCAGCAAATGAGGGGAGACCAATACCAGGGGAAGGCAGTGATCATGAAGGCCAGAAACCCAGGGTATCCCAGGCCCCCATCAAAGGGCAGCTAAGAGAGACTTGCTCCAGGCTAGACAGGGAGATTGTAGGTAATATTTTGCTGCTGCTTTTTACTTTTTCACATTCTTCAAACTTTCTGTCTCAAACACGTGTTTGCTTTATACTTGAACATAAAAAAAAATGGTATTGTTCAAAAGCCATGGTAGAATGAGAGGCAGCCATAACTCCCTCCCATGCCAGAAACTAACCAACATGTGGAATAGTTAGTACACATCAGAGCAACATGCATGGGGCTGTAAGAGGAGAATCTGAAGCCAAATGCCAGCTCTGCAGCTTCCAAGCTATGCAGACTTGAGCAGGCAATTTCACTTTTCTGAGCTGGAAAGTTTCCATTTGCTTGCCCGAATAAAAACCAGTAACCAGTACAAGGTAATGGAAGGGGAGAAAGGTCACTAGGGCTGAAACTGCCATCCAGCTTCCTCATGCCTTGAGGCATCTTTGCAGGAGATGGCACAACTTGGACCCCACTATGAGAACCTAGGAGACACCACATGCAATGCCCCGGAAATTCCCAAAGTAGTGCAGGGAGGAAGGAGGGAAAATTCCCGGCAAACACCAGGAATGTATCCTGATTTGGAGAAGAGATCACTAAATGAATAGGAGGGCCTTGGAAGCAGGGGGTCATCAAAAGGAGCCCATCTTCCCCACTGCTGAGCAAGGCATTTCAGGGCCACCATGGGGGATAAGAATGAGTGAGTGGTGAGGCTTTGGCTCAATATTTTCTAATATGAGTTATTTATAACATCATAAACACTTTTATTTTTTCTTTATTAAGCTAATAACAGCTAAACACTACTATGTGCTAAATGTTTTATATGCTTTCTCATTTATTCCCCATGAAAAATAAGGTAGGCACACTTCTTATCGCTGTCATATATAAGAGGAAACTGGGCTGGGCGTGGTGGCTCACGCCTGTAATCCCAGCACTTTGGGAGGCCGAGGCGGGCAGATCATGAGGTCAGGAGATTGAGATCATCCTGGCTGATACGGTGAAACCCAGAAATCAGGTAGCATAAAAATGCACAGAGATACAAATGTTAGGATGTCAGGAAGATGGAGCAGGACATTGAAGGAAAGCCCAAAGTCCTGGGAAATGCCACAAAGAAGCATAGCAAGGATGAGTGCACACAGAAGTCCGGGAAAAATTCCATCAGATAAGGCCCTTATCTACCACTTGGCTTCTTGGAAATTTTCTTCTGGTTCCTGCAGTAGTTTTTCAGATTTAAGTATATCCTTCCTCTGAACTTTTAGGGCATGCTTCTTTTCCTTCTGTGGCAAGATTTTCAAGTCAATATGTGTGCTGTTCTAAAGTGAAATCATCGTCTGGCCCTCTGATTCCATGAGTCAACTCAACAAATGTCCCAGTGGGCCCCAACAGGTGGTGTCTCTGGTTGGGCTCACTGGAAGCAGACTTTGACACATGGAGATTTATCAAGTGCTTTCAGGAGAAAGGATGTAAAGGACAGAGTGAGAAAAGGGGCTAAGAAAGGATGAGATCACAACTGGAGTCAAGCTCCAGCCTGGTCCCACAAGGAGTCATGGAGCATGAAGTGTACCCCAGAGTGGATGGTACCTTGTGGTTGAACTACTGTGTCCATCAGTCATTGGTCAGGGCTCACAAGGCAGAGAGAGGAGGAAACTTCTTACTTGACAGAGGGCAGCTCTCTGGGAAAAGGAAGCTGTGAGGCTTTAGCAGCCGACATGCCCAGTGCTCTAGGGTTGAGGGCACTTGCCTGCAAAGGGGATCTGACCAGGACACTAAAAGCATGCATTCCACTTGGCACTTTCCTGTCTCTGCCTTCTCCTACAGTAAATTATACATTGGGTTTCCTGAAATCCAATGAGCTACTGCCTTGAGATTTTCTGGCAGTCTGTTTCTACATCTGCTTTTTTTTTTTTTTTTTTTTTTTTTTTAAACACATGGGGCTGGGAACTGACCTCAGTAGCACACTGGCAATACCAGGTGTGAGCACAGCTGTAATTAAGCACTGCTTCCTATGAAATGTCACTCCATCTCACATAAATAAACCACTCCATAGCTGAGTTTGATAAACATTTTGTTCAACTTAACAAGATTTATCTGAGTGTTTATCAAGTATAAGTCACATTAACTAACAGTTTTGAAGGCTGACTTTGTGCCAGCCACTGTGTTAATGGCTTACATAATAGACTGTTCACTTGATCCTCTTAAAGTCCCTGTCAAAGTTCTTCTCAAAGAGTGGTCCCTGAATCTACAGCATCGGCCTCATCTGGGAACTTGTTAGAAATGTAAATTTGTAAGATAATTCTAGGGCTGATATCCATTTGGAGATGTTGTTTACTGGGGTTGATAGTCTGAGGTTTTTCCCCTTTCTCCATTCTATTATTAATCATGCTGAAAACGTACTCATTATTTTACAAAACAGAAAATGAGAGAGTGTGGAAGGTATAATTTCTGCCTAGAGGAATTTATAGGCTGGATTAAGATTGTAAAAACAGTAGAAAGAGTAAAACATAAACACTAAGTCGAGCATTGAAATAGTATACTTCATGGAGGAAAACAGGTCTGGCATGGAGACAGAAATGCTCTTAGAAAAATCTAGAGCTATGGTTCTCGAACCATGGTCCCCAGACAGGCTGCACTAACATCCCCTGGGAAATTGTTAAAAATGTGAATTCTCAGGCCAGGCACGGTGGTTGACGCCTGCAATCCCAGCACTTTGGGAGGCCGAGGCAGGTGGATCACCTGAGGTAGGGAGTTCAAGACCAGCCTGACCAACATGGAGAAACCCCATCTCTACTAAAAATACAAAATTAGCCGGGCATGGTGGCGCATGCCTGTAATCCCAGCTGCTCGGGAGGCCGAGGCAGGAGAATCGCTTCAACCCGGGAGGCGGAGGTTGCGGTGAGCCAAGATCATGCCACTGCACTCCAGCCTGGGCAATAAGAGAGAAATTCCATCTCAAAAATAAAAATAAAAAAAATAAAAAAGTGAAATATCTAGGCCCATCTAATATATTCCCAGACCTAATGAATCAGGAACTTTGGGAATGGGGCCAGGCCATTTTTGTTTTAACAAACCTTCCTGGGGATTCCGATGTCTGATAAAGTGTGAGATAAGTCCTACTAGTAATTCCTATTTAATGAATAAGGAAACTGAGGCAGGGAGTGGTCAAGCAGTATGGCTTTTAGTAGTACTTCTCAGACTACAGCATACAAACCACCTGGGGATCTTGTTAAAAATGCACATCTTGATTCAGAAGGCCTGTGATGGGGATTGGAATTCTTCAGGATATCAGGAGGAACAAAACCTGATATCACTTTGCTGAGGGGCTGAGTTAGGATTGGACCCAGGTGATCTGATACTAGACACTGAGACATTAATCACATCACCCATCTGCCATCTAGTACTAAACAGTACACAGCTACACTTAGCAACTCTGTGAAAGTAGGGTAGAGAGTGCAGTGTTCCAGAAACTTACTTTGTTTGTTCAAAGAATATCTAATGATAACTTGCAGAAAATGACTGCTTCACAGAAAACGGTTTTGGAAATGCTGTGATAGAAGCCCAGATGCCTAGCTTTCTGGAAATCTTGGAAGACCTTAAGTCAGAAATATATATGTGAGAAGGAACCGAGTATCTTCCTATATTCTTGGCTATCAGATTCTTTTAATGTATTATTAAGTTATGGCATACCTGGTATACTATTAGGTTGGGGTGAGGTTTCCTTATCCCCACTCTTTCAGACTAGAACAGTAGTTCCTAAATTTTAATGTGCATCAGAATCACCTAGAGGGTAATTTAGGAGGTCTGGGGATAATTAGCATTTCTAATTGGTTCCCTGGTGATGCTAATTCTGCTGACTTTACCCTGGGTCTCAAGGACTTAAAAGCTGATGTCCTCTTAAGTCCCTTAATGGAAAGCAAGGGGCCAAATAATACCACAGAACACATGAATGGAAAAATTCCTTTAATCTAAGACCACGTCCTGAGGATGAGCAACTGGTCACTGCACCAACAGTGCCCAGCTAAGAGGCGAGAGTTGTGGCCCCCAAATCCAACCCATACTCTATTGGCAGAGCCAGGAGTTCTGACTACAGCCATGAGTCCTTACTGAGCCCTCTTGGAGGGAGGTCACTTTTGTGCTTTGCCCAAGGGCTCTATCTGCATATCAAGCTACATATCTAAGGAGCTGCATCTGCCCAGAAGGTGAACTCCTTTTTTTCCAATTCATCCATACAGGAGGGATACATGTTCTAAATTGAAGAAAGGCATTTTACAGCCTAATCGGTGGTTCTGCTTAATCCCATTTTATGTTTATGTTTCTCTGATTATGTTGCCTTTGAAATCTCTCTTTTTCTTTCCCCTTTTTCAACTGCTTGCCTTGCTCTTTAAAAACAACTCAAATTCCAACTTCCCTTGGCTTACTTTGTTTTATGTGGATAAGTCGGCTTGGTTTGAGAGCACACACTCCTTGGAAGAACAGGGGCTGTAATAGCTACACTTCAATGTTCTGTCCCCAGCACAAGTGCATCCTTCCACCCCCAGGCAAGACCCCTCTATTTTCAGGAACCACCTAAAGAGGAAGGCAAGAGTTGCACCTGATGCCACAGAGAGTGCTGTTTTCCTACCGTCTGATTATCTATCAAGGTTTCTGTATTGGCCTTGCCATTTTGCAATTCCCCATCCACTCTCCTTTAGTGTCATGACATTATTTCCTTCACAAAGAGGTAAGACAAGACTACAAAAATGGCTGTCATTATTTCAGAAAGAGCAGGAAGCCTTGAAATTGACTTGTAATTGGCAGAAGTGGAAACAGTACTGTCTTTAATAAAAGGAAACCATTTCTGGTTTTGCACAACAGATACTATGACTGGTTTACAGAAGATATTCTAATGCCGGATCCTGGAAGCCTTCAGTGTGTTGGTTTGAACTTCTGGCATCAAAATAATAAAAAAAATAAGATAAAGATAAAAATATAAAAATAAAACAAAATAAAATTAGGCCCAGCATTTCCAGCTGTCATTTGTTCCAATTGCTCCAGGAATTTCCTGGCCAGAAAATATTTAGGTGAAATTCCCACAATTCACTTGTAATGCATATTCTTTTCACTTCTAGTCACCCTGCTGCCACAGCATGACATTTGGAAACTTGCTAAAATCTAGCCCATTGATTCTCTTAAGATCACATTTGTACCTTTTTGGCAGTCTCTAAAGAATAGCTTTTGATTATTCTTTATTAAAAGTCAGAAGAAATAGAAGTAGACATAAATCATTTTTGATTAGCTGTGCTGAAACCCTTCCAAGAGCCCTCTAAGTACGTGGCTGACTGCTCATTTTGGGTTGATTTCTGGGTTTAGAACTCCTGCAAAGAGTCAGGAGGGACCTGGCGTAAGTCCCACAGGGCTTGGTGGGGGACAAAGGAAACTAATGAGAACATGAAACTTAATGCTGCTTGCTGTGTGGTGAATAATAAAGTTCTTTGTCTCTGACCCAGAAGTTTCATGTCTTCTGCCAGCATCTATGAAACTGTGGCAGTCTACCTTGTGAGCCTCCAAATAAGGTAAAATCTTAGGCCTTTCATAGTTATTGATAGACAGTTTCAAGTGGGCAGTAAGATTTTTGTGGAGGGAGCAGTCAGTATCATCAAATCTGAAAAGACAAGTATAAGGCCTGCAATGCACCCTTTGGCTATAGCAACGAGGAAAGCACTGGGGACATTTACAAGGGCCACTCCTTGGAAGAGGTGGCACTGAAGAAAGCCTCATTCCAAGTGTAGACATCACATTTAAAGAATCTGGCTAGGAAGGGGATAAGAGAATTAAGAAGGCAACTAGGGGGTGGGGAGGCAATTCAAAAATAATTCCAAGGGCATTTTATTTCATTGATCTCATGTAGATTTGAGAAATTATACTTAAGTATCTAGTTCAGCGGCCAATAAATTTAGAAGTGTATAAATATATGCTAAATAAATAAATCTGTTTTTAAAAAGAAAGCCTCCTGTATAGAAGGAAAGGCTGGAGTGTAACCCAAGGTGACAGGGCCATGAGGTAGGCATGGAAGAATGAGCCCAGGACTGAGAGAAAGGACCTATGTTTCTTCACACCATGCTTCTGCTGCTCACTGCCGGTGTAATTCCGAGGATGTCATCTACCCATCTAAGGCTCAGTCTCCTCACCTATAAACAGGGCTACAATCACATCTAACTGAAAGACTGGTTATGAGAATTAAATACATCCTATGTGTAAGCACTTAGTAAACATCAGCTGTTATACATAGTATCATTACATTATCATCATTGCTTAGTTGCAGCGTGATCACTAGATTGTCAACAGAAATGCCACACAGAAGGGATGTCTGGTTCAGATGCAGGCAGGTAGGAGGAGGAGCTGGTCCCCAGAACACTCACAGCCTCAGAGGCCAGCAGCAGCCCTGCAGGAGCAAGGAAACAGGTTTACTGGGCGAACCGGCTGCAGTAAAGACTGATGCGCCTCCTCAGCTCATCAACCCTGTTGCAGCTGCTGCAGTGCAGGCAGGAACCTTTTCCTACGAGATTCAGATCTGCTCCCAGTCCAGTGAACGCAATTTGTCTGAAAACATACACTGTCCCTACAGAGATCTGCACAGGGCGTTTGGACACATGGCTTCATTTCTGAGACTCTTCAAATGTTATTTGTCATAAAAACCCCTCGTGGAGTGAATCCTTTGTAGGGAGGCCTGAGAGTCAGCTCCGTGGTGGGGCTGACAGACTCTGCTCTGGAGTCCCTGAGTAATTCAAGGAAAGAGCCCCATCCACCATGCTCCTTGATAAAGACAGGAGGACACACATAAAATATTTCTAAACATGCTTCTGGATGAGTAGTGTCTGATGGTGATGATGGGGGTGTGGGAAAAACCTGTGTCCTCACTGTTGGAATTAGCTATGCCAAACCCAGCAAAGGCTTCTTTGTATACTAGGAGTATTCTGTAACTGGGAAAAAGTGACCGTTTTTCTTTTTTTAATAGCATTTTGCTTATGTTAGTTTCCTGTATTCATCTTAGAATATTTGGATAAAACAGAAAAGAATAGCGATGAAAATAAAAAGCTTCATAATCTATTATTACAATCAAGTGTCTTAATATGTATTTCATGGAGTTATAGGAGTGTCTATGTATATACATATGTATACACAGATTATATATATTTATATATTATGTACATGAGCATGTATATGTGTATATATTTTTTCATAAAGCTTAATATTATATGACTCTATAACTCATCCTTTTCACTTACATGTTATGAAAATGTTAAATATACTTCTAAAATCTGATATTTAATGATACCATTCTCTCATTTACTTAATCAGTCTCTTTTGCTGAAAATTTAGGTTCTTTCCAGCCTTTTGTCCTACTGAACACAATTGCAGATACATTTTTGTCCCCATCTCTAGATATTTCCTTAGGTAAATTTCCATAAGTAAATTTACTCATTGGAAAAATATGCATATTTAAGGCTTTGGATATCAACTGCCTAATTATCTTGCAGAAAAGATGTACACATTTATATTTGCTCTGTGCTACACTTATAATTATGTTGGTATAGCCCCACCTAGTTGTATCCTGAATGTCATTTTTTAAATGGACTCCACAAAACTGTAGACCACTTTGTTTAGTGGCTATTCCCCTTGGCATGCACACCATCTCCTGGCTTGAAAAATTGCTTGCAAAGTTACATGTCTGGATTCCTCAGGCCAATGTATCACATAAGGAATAAGCAAGTTATGACTGAGCCCCTTCCACCACAGACCACGGCATCATACACTTCACCTCAAGGAGAAATGATCCCAGGACAAGAAGAACCTGCTTATAATTTTTTACTAGCCTTCTATCATCCTTTTCCCTGATTCACTACAATTGTTCTAGGCTCATGTGTTTGCATTTCTGCATCGGTCCTGTCCATTGACTCTCATGTAGAACTTGTACTATAATTCCACAAAAGCCAGCACCGGCAGATGGGGTCTTCTTAAGACATATAAAGTTTCCAGAGGGGTGCAAAACAGGGGCATTGGCTGGTCCTCCTTTTAACTTATTAATTTATGATCCAAAACCACTTAAGGAAAAGCAAGCTATAAAGTCCCACTCTATAGCATTCCACCACACAGGCAACAGGGATTTATCTCAAACTACGAATCCACTGGCTCCTTTCTAACCATTGCCAGAAAGAAGGGCCACCGACATACCTGCTATGCTGGAAACGACATCTTTATTTCCCTGAATTACAGCTGGCTGAGATGAAAAGTTACCACTTTCAGTGACTTAGTGAAATTCCTCAGCATATCTCAGAAGCTACAGCAGGAAGTAGCACTGCTACACAGTAGACCTGCTGTAGCTGTCTTATAGAGACTCTTTTGGCCATGATGGGCCTGTTTCATTTGCTTTGGAAATTCTCAGGCTAAGTCACCCCAACCTTATTATATGAGGCAGAACAACAGCGAGAGTGCCAGCCACTCCTCTAGTGCTTGGACACATCTGAAGAAACATCTCAGGAGAAACTGGCCACTGCCTTGGCCTGTCTTGGATGGTGGCTGCGATCATCTCTGGGGTGGCAGGTGTGTTGATAGGTGCCTTCTTTTTGTAGAAAGATGTTAACCTATGTGATGGTTAATTTTATGAGTCAACTTGACTGTAACAGAGTACCCAAATTAAACAGTATGTCTGGGTGTGTCTGTGAGGGTGTCTGGATGAGACGAGCATTTGAATCAGTGGACTCAGTAAAGTACATGGCCCTCCCCAGCGTGAAGGGGCACCATCCAATCTTTGGAAGAATAGAACAGAAAAGCATGCCCCTTTGCCTCCTCCCTGACTGCTTGAGTTGGAATAATGGTCTTCTCCTGAACTTGGACTAGAATTACACCACTGCCATTCCTGGATCTCCAGCTCGCAGATGGCAGATCATGAGACTTCTCAGTTTCCACAGTCACATGAGCCAATTCCTGTACTAAGTCCTTTCCTTCCATATAGGAAGGACATATTATATATGGAAGGAAAAGACTTACTATGGATGGAAGTGTTTACATCTATAAGGAAACACTTATTAAAAAAACTATATATACACAAATATATATTAATACTTACATATAAATATTTTCCTTAATATATTTAATAAATTTTTATAATATATATTTTATAAAATATATATTTTCTTTAATGAGTGCTATATAAAGATTATATATATTTTTATATATACATATATTTTAAACATATAAATATATTACATATAATTATATATTTTTATATATTATATATGTTATATAACATATAACATAATTTGTTATATGTATAACATGTAATTATACATAATTTAGGATAACATATAATTACATATGATTATGTTACATGATATATAACATACTATATATTATATATGAAAATATATAAAATTATACACACACACACACACACACACACTGCTTCTCTGGAGAACCCTGACTAATACAGCCTACTTCCAATTACCTTATTGCACATAAGCCTGGATTTAACTAGCCACACAGGCATTTGTCAGATGGCACGATATAAACTGTGTACCTCCCAATATTTTCTGAAATGCAGATGAGACAGACAATATTTAGGGAAGTTTCCTTGAAAAAATAGTTACTGAATCTATTCACTTACCAGATACGTTTCAAGTGCCCCAGGATGGAGACAGATTGGCAGAGAGCAGGGGACTCTGCCATAGCCTCTTGCCCACTTCACCCCTCTCTCCCCCTTCTCCTCCCCAGACTGCTTTCTCACAGCCATCATGATGTGAAACAGGCCTGTGAAACTCACTTGTGTGCCCTCAGTAAGACTGTGGTGGGGAACACTGTTCATTGCATCATACAGTGTTTTCTTCACAGGGACTCCTGGGAACAATTCCTGTCTGGCTTCTGTGTGAACAACAGGTAGAATTTTCCTGAGCAATTGGTTTTTGTTTATCTCACAGACATTGTGAACTGTGTATCTGACAAGTTTCCTTTATTCCACTAGTGGCTACAAAGCTGCGGGCTCTGTGTGTGACCCACCAGTTAGTAACGTGTGCAGAAATGCGGTTTTCGCATTATTACCAGCTCTGTGTATTTTCTCCTTCTATCTGGTGTTGTCCCACTTTTAATTTATGATATCTTGTCATGTTTTATGTCCCATTGAAAGCCACCTGGAAGACGTTTTGTGAAATAAGATTTGGTTTACATTGAAAAGGAGATAAGATGTGGAAGAGCTCCATGTCATGTGTTTCCATCTGTTTTCTTCAAATATTCAATTATGATCTCCTTTAACATCCTCCCACTGACAAACCCAAGGTTCAGGGCATGCAACTAAGAACTGCCGCAATAACAATCATAAAATAACTGGAAAACCCAAACAAAGTTACTGAAAATATTGTGATGGTCCTGCCTCATTCTCATGATCCAGCTGAGGCAATGCCATTGAAATCACACAGCTTCTTGGCAGCCTAATACACTTGAACACTAATTGTAATGAAAAGAGTAAATAACACTACCGAATACTGAGGTGACATGTGGAGGTTTCTTATGCTCTCCTGCGGTCTGTAAGCAACCCTGGGAAGCAGAAAGAACAGGTATTTCACGCTGCTGTGCTGCTATTTGCACTCTGCTTGCTGCTAAGTGGCAAGGAAGAACTGTTGGCCCCTAGATGGGCTCTTTATGCCCAAGGATTTTCTAACCACAGGAAATGGCTTAAATTCAAGAAAAGAAGTGACAACATGAACTTCCAAGAAAGTGTGTGGAGAGACAGCTAGGCAAAGGAACACATGCAAATATGTTCAGTATCATCAGTCCTCTAAGAAATGTAAATTAAAACTATAACGTGCTCCCATTACACACCTATTGAAATGCTAAAATTAAAAAGACTGACCATACTGAGTGCTGGTGAGGATATGGAGCAACTAGAACTTTCACAGACTGCTGGTAGGAATGTAAAATGGTACAACCATTTTTTCAAACAGCTCGTTGTTCTTTAAAGTTAAACATATATCTACCAGATGACCCTGCCATTCCACCTCCAATTCACTTTCATACCCAAGAGAAATGAAAGAATATGTCCCTACGAAGACTCACACATGCAGGCTCCCAGCAACTTCTTTGTAATAGCCAGAAACTGCCAATAACCCAACAGGTATCCATCAACAGGTAGATGGATAAACAAATAGTAGTATATCCATTCTATGAAATATTTCTTAGCAAAAGAAAGAAATATTGTTACACACAACAACATAAGTAATCCTCAGAATAATTCTATAGGAAAGAAGGGTACATACCGCATGCTTCCATTTATATAAAATTCTAGAACATGCAACTAATACATACTGTCAGAAAGCAGATTGGTGGTTGCTTGTGACAAACAGGAGTGGGGAAGTCAGAAGGAAGTGATTACACATGGGGACGGAACTTTGGACGCCATGCAAATATTCAATATCTTGATTGTGGTAATAGTTTCACATGTAAACATACACAACTTATCAAATTATATACTTTAAACATCACATCTCAATTATACCTCAATAAAGCTAGTTAGAAATAATTTTTTGAGAAGGAGTTTCAATCTGGTTGCCCAGGCTGAAGGGCAGTGGTGCGATCTCAGTTCACTGCAACCTCTGCCTCCTGGGTTCAAGTGATTCTCCTGCCTCAGCCTCCCAAGTAGCTGGGATTACAGGCACTCGCCACCACGCCCAGCTAATTTTTCTATAGAAATAATTATTTTCATGTTAAATCACCAGAGCCACATGTAGTTAGTGGTTCCTGCACTGAACAGCATGGCTCCAACTTCTGGGCTGCCCCAAAAACTTGCTATTTGTGTTAGTATTAATGGAAGTATGCTAATGTTATAACAAGTTACGTTTTAGTTGTATATGTCGCCCTCTGCCCTAACCCCCACTCAAAAAGATCCTTTCTCATCTTTCTTGGAAGTGGGATGAATGAGCAGAAATAACAGGAAGGCAAATTCAAGCTTAAAACACTTCCCTGATGGACTTTACTAACAGACTTATTTAACCAAAGAATAGACAGATTGCTCATTTTAGTGAAAAATTCCCATAAAAAGCGACTCTCTAATTTTACCCAGATGTACCAGTGAATCACTGGATATCCAAGAACCTTCCAGTTAAGATTATATGACAACCACATACCAAGAACCTAAGCTATTCCATTTGCCTTAGCCCTAGTAATCTGCAATTAAAAGACAAAGTTTGTTAGAGGGTAGTTGGAAAAGGTCATAGTTACAAATTCTAGTTCTGGAACTTTTAGGTTTTGGTCTCGGTTTCTGCATGTATAAAATGGTTATACCAATGCCTGACTAGCAGACTTGTAGTTAAGATTTAACAAGATCATAGATGCAGGGCACCATCAGAGGAACAGAAGTACTTTAAAAATCTCCCTTCCCTGTACACACCAAACCATTCATCATAGCACATACTTTCTTCCCTTATCAAGGGATAAGACAGCATCATTAGCCCAAGCTGCCCCATTTCGTAAACTCACACCATTTTGCAAATGCTGGTTAGAGCAGAAAATTCCGCAGGGGTTTGGGCCATGAGACACATCCCGCCAGACAAGTCCCAGGCCTAACCGTCTGACCCCAGGAAACTCCTCACTTACCAGCGACTGACCACACCACCCACCCCATCTCACAAGTCCAGACCTCTCCCGCCTGGACCTATAATTACCCCAGTTTGTAAGCAAGGGTGGGCTCCGGTGCTAGCTGGTGTCCCCCTCCGCATGTCTTTGGTCAATACACTTGTGTTGCCATAGAGCTGCTTCCTTCCAGTCCTTCTTTTCCCTTTCTCATCCTAACGAGTCTGAGCAGAGGCTTCTCTCATGCTTACCTGGAGCCAAAGCTTGTCATGCTGAGACCACTTCCCACCAGCAATGCACTGAAATGTGGCATTCTGCCCCACATTCACCTCCACGTTTTGGAGTCGCAGAAAATGAGGTGCTTTTCCTAAGAGAGAAACCAAAGAACACAAGAGAATGAGATTCAACAGCCTGCACCACTTCCCTATTGGTGGATGGCAGCTCAGGATGGGCACTGGGCAGGGTGGAACTGGCACTTAAGAAGTAGCCCGGCTCAGTCAAGATTTCATTGATCACTTATTATAAGTCTGGCACTGTTTGAACTTTACACGCAGAATCTCACTGAAATCTCACAGAAATCCATGAAGTGGGCAGTATCCCCATTTCACAGATCAGAAAATTAAGGCTCTGAGGGTTTATGTCATCATTTGGCACAGACACATATCCAGAGGGGGAGGGAACCAGGACGTGAATTTAGATCTGTGCTCTGTGAAATTGGCACAAACATGCCTAGAATACCCCCAAACTGATCATTGCTTCTGGGGCTGGCATTGCACAAAAGGTGAAACTACGACACTGGAAATTAAAAGAAAAATTGGGGGGCAGGAGGGGTGTATTCACCATAGGTGATGCGTCCCTGTAGCCTGAAGAAGCAAAATAAGAAAGCTGAAGGGAAGCACCTTTGGGCCTGATACCTGCACACTTAGCCTGGGTGACGATGTTGATGAGGAAGATGATGAGGAAGACAAAGAGCGGAAGAGGGAGGAAAAGGGAAGGAAAGCACTAGAAGCTGTCATTCTTAGCGCTTGCCATGTGATAAGTACCACATGCAGTGTCTCTCTGCAGTAACTCACTTAACCCAATGCAGTCAGTAGTGTTATTTTCTCTATTACACAGTGAATGAACTGAGGCACAGAGAACTCTAGAAACGTGACCAATGTCACAAGACCCCAGAGTCTTACTCTGTGATGGTGCTTTCTGAGCATGAGGGGGAGCGTTGATTCTAGGGACTGGACATAACGGGGAAAGGGTCTTTCAAATGAAAATCAGAGTGTGTATGAGCAGACAATCTTCGGATTAAGTCTATGTTTTATATTGGGTAACCTGGTTTCATCTCTTTCCTTTTTTGTGGAGAAGGGTCCTCACCTACCTGCACTCCACAAATAATAACAGTAACAGCTCTCCATTGGCTGATAAATTGTATCTAGAAGAATTGGTTTCTTCATTGAGGCACAATGAAGGATCTCTATGCCATCAATCAAATCAGTGATGAACTGGGATCACCCCCAGAATGGAAACAAATGGAGGGTTAGGAGAGGATCAAGGAGGTTTAACAGGAGGCTTTGGCCATCTTTCTAGAGGGAGTCAAATACACAGAGAGACAAATAGTAACAATAATGTCATTTACTGAGAGCTCCTACAATGCCAGGTACTATGATAAATGCTTTGCATGCTCTATCTAATTTAACTTCATGACGTTCCTACAAAGCAGACACTATTATGATTTCCCTGTTAGGTAGAAATCAAGGCTCAGCAAGTTTAATGTGCTGAAAGCTACACAGCACTAGTGAAAGACAGAAACAAAATTCAATCCAGGTCCACTTTAGCCCCAAACTCAGCATGTAACAAGCAGCTATGCTCCCTTGCCTCCTGGGCACTGGGAATGAGGATGGTGTCTCCAGATAGACTCCAGGGTCTGCAGAAGGGGCTCCCAGTCAGGGCTGTGCTGATGGTTCAGGTTTCTTTCCATGCTCCCAAATATTTTATTAAAAGTGACCCCTTTCCTTGCTATTTTTCCTTGATTTGAACTATTTTGTCTACCAAACTGTGTCAGCACCTATAAAGCTCAGCAAAAGCCAAGAATCTTGGAACAATTAGGCAGACTTGTTGGGAGAGCACTGGGCAGCGTGGAATTGGTGCTTGAGAAGCGGCCTGGCTCAGTGAAGAGTTCATTGATTGCTTATGATGAGTCTGACACTCTTTGTACAACTTTACACGTCATATCTCACTGAAACCCCCAAAAAATCCAGGAAGTGGGCAGTATCCCCATTTCCCCAATGTACTTTTACTCAGGTTTTTAAACTAATGACAGCAGCTCAGAGACCCCTCAGGCTACCTTTGAGCCACCATGGCTGGTGTGGTGTCAAGGACCCAAGGCCCAGGGAAAACCACCTCTATGGGCTTTTCAGAGTTGAAAATTCCTGCATCTAGTCAACTTGACAAATGTCACGCTGCTCTGATTGTCTGAAATTGTTTCCTTTTGGCTCTCCTGTATAATTTTATGAAGTTATTTTTGGAACTATCAGTTCAAATCAATTCTTCAAGTGGGAATAGAGTGAACCTTGGAAGCCTGTTCATGCCACAGGCTTAAAGGGGGAGTGAACACATTCACCCCAGGTGGGGAGGGAGTGCCGAGTCTAAGCTCCAATGCTGGGAAACTCTGTGTTTGCTTTTACAAAGAAATGCTCTTCCCTTACCCTTCGAGAAAATGGTTTAACCTCTGGGATATGTACAATTAGCAATGAATCTTTTCTGGATCAATGTCCCCAGCATGCCTCTGACTCCTCTCCACTTCTTCCTTCTCAGCAACAGACCTTTTGCCTTGATTCTTTCATCTTCAATTCCTCTTCTTCCCTTCCTTCTAGGTTCAGTGGTAGAGAGTTTAGATGTTTAATGGCTCCTAGTGTGAATATTCTGGGGAAATACTGGCATTTTACAGCAGAGATAATGAACACATGCACATACAAGAGCCAGTTATGTAAATTAATAAAGTCGTTCAGCTGTAAAACAAAACAAAAATACCACCTCCTTGCCCCATCTTTTACTTTCCCACTTTTGATAGAGACTTGAGAAAAATAAAGATTTCTTTATATAAGAAAAGCAATGTTGCAAGCACAATAACTGGTATCTACCAGTAGCCTCAGCACTGGGGAGAAAATAAGGAGTGGTGAGGACTGGAGGGAACTGGAGAGAGACTCTGAAAGGGGACACTGAAAGGGGGCAGCTCCTACTTAAATTCAGCAGAGGAAGGCCAGGCATGCATGCTTTGTATAGGGGTGTCAAACGTCTGATTTCTCCAGGCCAGTAAGAAATCCAGACTTTATATGAAATCTCTCACTCTAAACTCAACATGTTATTAAAACACAGTACAGGCTTAACAAAACATGTGTACATGCAGGCTCTATCAATCTGCGGTCCCTGATATGTAGCTCTTACGAAAGTCATCTGCAACAATTTCCACTAGCCAGTCTCACCCGATCCAGCCCCATACATTCAGGGATGCCCCCACCACTCCATGCGGTACGCGGTGGGCATCACTTGAAGGCCAACCCCGAGTACAGTTCCCAGCACAGGAGCTGATCTAGGCCACCCTCTTCTTGCTCAAGACCCTTGTCTCTGCTCCTTGGGGCTCTGGGTCATCGTTGGCTCATGACAGGCAGTGCTCTCTGGGGATTGTGCTTATGTGGGGGGCCTGTATGGTCCTCTTCCCTGCATTCCTGGCCTCTCTGACCCTCCTTTTTCCATGCCCCCAAACGGCCTGCTCATCAGCCGCAAGCTCTGTCAACTGTCACCTTCCCCCAGCATCTGCTGCTCTGGGAGAGAACTTATATTCCACGAGCTTCAACTCACTCATCTTCAGCCAAACATGGTTGACCTTGGTACCCAGGTCAGCCATCGATCGGCTCGTGGTTCTAAGCATTTCCTACTCACTCGACACTGAGACCCAATTCCCCCCAGATGGGATGCCGCTGAATGGGCTTAACAGAAGACTGGCTGTGCATTTGGGGCAAAAATGCCTTGACGTGAGTGACATTTAGATGCCTACAGATGTCAGTGCAGCATCTGAAGACATATTATTGTGCCCTTTATCTTGCTCTTTAAACCTGACAGTGCTCAGTAGGAAGCCACACGATTGTGAAGAAAGCCCAGTACGCACATTAGAAACATGTTGCAGATGCTCTGTGGGCTCGGGGACACGGCCCCACAAGATTGTGAGGGAGAAAGAAAAGTCAACTTAGAAGCTAGAAACTGAAATGGAGTGGAAAAATCATACTGACATTTATCTTACACAGTTATAACTGCCTTGGCCCTGCTAACGGCTAACACTGAGAAACAGCAGCAGAGGGTAACTAAGGCTAGAATAGTTCTAGAATAACACAAAAATGTTAAATGGGCTATAAAATATAGATGAGAGGCTTCCGTTTGTAAGAGAAAACAATTTCCTTTGAGTATTATGCCTGTCTTTTGGCTACTGTTTTGGGAGCTTGGAGGCGATTATCTACAGTTCTAATTTCAGTGCCAATCAATTGAAGATACAATTGCAAATCAGTCACTCGCTCCCTGGAACTTTTGGAATATTTAGTGGAATCACTTATTGATAAACTCTGACCATATGTTAATAGAAAATACGTTTCAGAGGACAGAAGGGGAGAATTAAAAAGACTTTATGTCCACAGGCTTTTTTGAATTGAATGCATATATTTCAATATAGTTAAAGTTTTAACCATCTATGAGTGAAGTCATAAATTCTAAGACTGGCGGCTGGGGAAAAGCACCTTTAGTCTAAAGGAGAGTTCAGAAGCTACTATCCACTTGCATGACAGGTAATCCCTGTAAGCAGTCCCTAGGGCCCACAGGGCCCCTCACAAGGCAGCCTGCTCAGTTCTTCCCAGGCTCTCACCACCTTGCTTAAGCTACAAATCTGTGAGTGCACCATCTCCGATGCCTGACTCCTAATCAAATTTATCAAATGAGACCAGTTGGCTCTGCCTCCTAAATGGATTGCTAATCTCTGCACCTCTATCCACCTCTATGCTCTAAGTTTCTTCATTGTCCTGCTCATCATTTGTCATGGTCTGAACTGTGTCTCCCCCAGATTTATCTTTTGCTATATGACCCCAACCCCCAGTATCTCAAATGTTCCTATTTTTAGCAGCAGGGCCTTTAAAGACATGATTAAATTAAAATGAGGCCTTTAGGGAAAGCCCTAATCCAATCCAATCTGACCAGTATTCTCAACAGAGGAGGACATATGAATGCACGGAGAGACACCAAAGGACCGTAAGTACAGAGGAACGACCATGTGAAGCCTCAGCAAGAAGGCAGCCACCTGCAAGCAAAGAAAGAGCCTCAGGAGAAACTATCACCGCCAACACCTTGACCTTGGACTGCCAGCCTCCAGAACTGTGAGAAAATAAAATACATTTAAGTTGCTTAAGCCATCCAGTCTGAGGGGTTTTGTTATAGCAGCTTTAGCAAACTAAAGCACTGTCTGTGCATATAATTATGTAATCCTATTATATAATTATATATGATTTGATTATATAATTATAAATGTATATATGATAAATGTAAATTATATAATTATATGATTATATAATTATTTATATATTATAACTCACATTTATATAATATATACTTCTATTCTATATAATGCTTGTACAATTATATAATATATAGATTATAATAATATAATCATATAATTACTTTATTTGCTTTGCTTCAGCCTCCTTCACTTCAATAGAAGTCCATGAAGACAGACAGTCAATCTGTCTTTCTCACTCCCACAAACCCAGAATGGTGCCTGACATGGAGCTCACGCTCAGGAAATACTTGTTGGATGATGAATGGATGTCTCTTAGTCACCCTGGTGCAGGCCACCACCACCTCTTGCATGGCTCCAGAACTTTCTTCCTCCTAGGTCTCCCGACATCTTCTCTATGGTCCTCCAACACAGAGCAGCCCAAGTGACCCTTCTCCAGCAGCACTCCCTGCAGCAGAGCCTCCCTGCCCTTAGACAAACATTTAAACTACTCACGATGCTGCCCAAGGTCCAGGCTTTCCTGCCCAACATTTGCCCTGACCACCTTCTCCTGTGCCCTGTATGCTCAGGACATGCTGGCAGCATCAAGCCAACTCCGTGTGCAGGACCTCTGCAACCACTGTCTCCTCTGTCTGAAGCACCCCTCCCCCAAATCACTAGACTGTGAACTCCCTCCTGTGATTTGAGTCCCAGCCCAGGTCACATTTTCAAAGATATCTCCTCTGACCACTATATCCAAGAAGCCCTCCCGTATCCCAGACACCCACACTTATTATATCCACTATTATTTTCACTATCTGAAATTTCTGGTTACTTAATATTAGTTACTGATTTAGTGCCTTTCTTTCCGTTGGCTCTTCTGCTAATCAAACACCATGAGTACAAGGACCTAACCTTTCTTAGTCACTTAAGTATCACTGTGCCTAGGAAAGTTCTTAACACATAGCTGATGTACAATAATTTACTTGCTGAAAGAAAGAATAAAAACCTGGGCTAGGTATGGACTGAGCACTGGTCCTTAGGAAAGGGACTTTGCTAGGCCCTACTCAACTCCACATGATTCGTGAGCTATGGATATACCTCAGGCATTATATACATTGCCAGTATTTGTCCATATAGTTAAGTGAAATTTTTTCCAATTCCAGCCACTCCTATGGGGTCTTCACATCATGCTTTCTGGGAAGTTTATGCTTAAGCTGCCTCAACACTGAGATTGAACCCAACAGGAGCACATTATGCAGACATAAAGCCAGGATCACGCCTTCCTGAGTTATATCCCATGGTCCATTTGCTGGGTAACTGGCTTTCAGCAATTTCATGACCGTGCCACCCACACCCCTCTGCAGGAGGAGGATGAGGTTGTCAGGAGAATCCTGACTTCAGGAGCAACCCCAGTGAAACGAGAATTTCAAAAGGATTCATGAGACTTTGGGGGGTGGAAAGTCATTCCAGTGCCCTCCAAAGAGCCCTCTCCCATGGAGATTTATCAAAGAAAAAGGATGCATTTGCTTGTGACAGCAAACCATGGTCAGGGCTTGGAGGTAAGGCAGAGCTTTTACCACTCTGGCCTTGAAGGTAGTTACGGCTAGGGTAAGAGACAGGTGTCAAGGTTGGGCATCAGGACGGAGATGAAAATTCCCATTAGAGCACAAAGTTCTGGGATCCAGGTAGAGAGACTCATGCTATTTTCCCTTGGGAAAAGCCAGCTGTCACCTACTAGAAAGCTAAAGTCCAAGCATCCAGCACAAAGTAAGAAGCAGGAACACAGGTAGATGTGGCAGAGGCAAGCACGCTCTGAGTGGATGGGATGTAGGCAGGGAATGAGGAAGACAGAAGGCATGTTTCAGAGAGACTACCTCGAAACTGGAGGTAGTGCAAGATTGAGCGCATGCAATTAAATGGACCACAGGTAGCATAGACATCTCCCAACACAGTTGCCCAGTCTTAGGCTCATTCTCAAATGAGCAGCTGATGGTGACTCCCACGAGTCCAGGGTGGGGAATATTTCACCCTAGTGAAGGAGATTCATATGCATATCTACTACATAAACGCTGCATAGCTGGGGGGATTTCTGGGATCCTCGTCACATGAAGTCAGGGTCAACAGAAACATTTCCCCAGGCGTGACTGAATGACAGACTCATCTGAGAAATTCTAAAAGCCTCAGGAAGTAACCCAGAGGGTAGGGACTTTCAGCCAGTGCAATGAAGAGCCCAGTAGCATCTCAGCATTCCCAAGATACCAGTTGTTTCTTGGGAAAGAGGGTCTCTCCTGCACAGGATCCAAACACAATTTCTCAAAATAATGTTCGGAACTTGTAATGTGTTCCAAATTCCTCCAGAGAAGGGGCTCTAAGACAATGAGTCAGACAACGGCATTCTAGTGCCAGGCAGAGGGAGGGAAGTTACATTTGAGGGTCTGACAAATTCATTGCAGCAGAAGTGGAAAGAGTTATTTCAATTAAAGCAACATGGATGAGGCTGAAATGAGAATAGTCCCTAAATGCGAGGATTGAGAAGCACATAAGGAGAGGAGGACCCATGATGTCTCTTGAGGCAGCAGCAAACTGCACCATAGCCCAAAGCATGACTCATGCCCATATGGGAGGAGTGGAGAGAGCCCACAGGGGGTTACCTAGAACTGGATGGCTGCCAAGAAACTACTGGGAATCTCCAATCTGCAGAACACTAACACACTCATGGGGCTGGCATCCCAGGTATCCCTCCCAGGGTCTGCCATAATCTCCATGCAAATCAGTTTGATTTCAGTCCCCCCAACCAAATGTCACTGGGTATGATGTCATCTCAACTACCTGTACCCAGGACTTATGGCCTCTGAGATTTAGCAAACCCAGAAACCACATCTCCCTGCTGAAACACATTCCAATATCTGAGACTAAATATGGCAAAGAAATGGATGGGTATGGAGGAGTGCCACGCCTTTGAGGACTCTTGACGCTGTACCATAAGTACTAACCACTATGAGAAATCTCTATGCCTACATGGAGCTGATGAGTATATTTAAAATTATTTTAAAAGAATTAATAGCTTCAGGGTACTTTTCCCTGTGAGGGAACAGTGTGCTAATTTGCTCAGTGTTTTGGTGGTGTTTTTTTTTTTTTTTAAGACAACTGCACAAGATTCTATCCAAAGCCCTCTAATTCTACCACTTCAGTGGTCTGAATCCCACTAATAAACAATCAGGACTTTAGACTCCCTTAATAATGGGGAGAGATTCAAACGAAGATGTTTTGCCACTCTCTGCAAATTCCTGGAGGTGCTGCCTGTTGAATAGGCCGGCAGAATTATGGATTTATTCAGGACTGATTGCATTGAGTATGTAAGCATTTCTGAAGGATTCAAAGAGAAAGAGAGAGTGAGAGATGTTTGTAAGCTGAATGAATGGAAGGGATTGCAGGCTCTATGCTACCCAGTCTGGCATGGATCAAGGCTGTGTTGGGAGGAAGGGAAAGACTTACTGCATGGATGAGCAAGGACCCGGACCTCGTCCACGGCGATGTAGCCAGGATGACCCTTCAATGAGACGGATTCAAATATCACCTGCAACACACAGGGCGGGAGTCAATTTCACAGAAACAGTTGCAGGCATTCATCACAGGAAGCTGCCCGGCCCCCAGCCCTTTATGCTTCAACTTCCCATCAGAAGCAACCCAAGAAACCTTCTATTAAGACAGCACGCTACCCTGGCAATTGACTGGGATTTTCAACACAAGGTAAAAAGGCCACACTTTGGTGGCTAGCAAAAGAAGAATATTTTTAACAGATTTCAGAAATAACACTTAGATGCAGGAAAAACAACCCAAACACCGAGGTCTCGGAAACCCCAATCTGCATCTTTCTCATTGCAGCTTCAAAGGTCAAGCCACAACTTGACCATTCTTCTACAGAGAACTACTTTCCAATATTCCAACTTTCTTATGAAGGATAAGATAGATGCCTACCTTGGAAGCTACCATAAGCCAAGGAGGGTTTACCATGAGTTGATTCTACATTGCCAAGGAACATATTACATTTGAATCTATAACAACACTCTTAAAAATAAGTGGCAATCTACCTGTTGGTATCCAGGAGTAGAAGGCAACTGACTTCCACCTAAACTGCTATTTCCATAAAAATTTTGTAATGCATTTAGCTTCCCTCATCACTCAACCTCTATCTTCACCAAGGAGATATGAATGTTTGTGTGGATAGCATGGCCAACATCCTTGAACTCTCTGGTTCCAATGGCCTTCTTCAATCCACTTTAGCCCCACTTTCACCTCATTTTTCACCTTCTGGAAATTGGAAATTCCATTTTCCCATACTCCGGCACAATCTCTACCGACAGTCTCATCCCAGTTGACTCCTCTTGACCTGCTCCTCAAGCTCACGTGGTAGCCTGGACCTCTGCTTTTATTATCCAATCCTTGGCTTATTAATGCAGAAGGTCCAGGCTACCATGTGAGCTCCTCAGACTCCATACGAGTCTCTCCTAAAGCCCCCATTCCTTTGCACCTTTATTTCAACTTTGCCCAGCCTATAACACATTTGCCTTCTCCAATCCTGTACCTTACACAACTGCCGCCCTTTCAACATGCACCCATGTAATCCCAGCAGACACCCACATCTTCAAGAGGCAAGAGGGAAAGAGAGGGGCTGACTTCTAACTTTTTACCCACTGACTTGATATCCATCCACACCATCCCCTGCCTCTTCTTTGCAAGGAACACCAGCACTCTTGACCCGGACTCTTGCTGTATTTTCCATCTTTTGGATTCTTTTTGGTTTTCTCTGTCTATCCTATATCTCCAAACCCTCCCTTTTATCCCTAATTTTGACATGTCAACTGCTTCTCCTATTCTTTAAAAACTACCCTTCAGCAGCAGGTTTTCTCTAATACCATCCAGTTGTGTTTCAGTAACACTTAAAATTCTCAGCAGTTTTATCTTCATTGACTCCCAACACTTCCTGACTTTCCACTGCAAAACTTTAACCTAATATGATCTGGATTCTGTGTTCCACACTTCCCCTAAAACTGCTTACACAGAAGATACTAATAATCTTCTAATTGCTTAATCAAGTAGATATTTTCAATCTTTATCTTACTTTAAGAAGGAAGACAGTACAGTGCTTAAACTCTGGTTCCAAGTGCCTAGGTTCAAGTCCTGGCTGTGCCACTTGCTAGTTAGTAGTCTTGGGAAACTTATGTTACTGCTATGTGCCTCATTTTCTGCATCTTTAATTATAGTGTCTACCTCATTGAGTGATTTTTTAGATTAAGGGAGTTAAAACCCCACTTAGAACAATGTATGGCACATGGTACATTCTCAAGAAATATTTACTAGAATTGTTATCACAACTTGACCATTCTTCTACAACTGTCAGTGTTCATAGACTCTCCATTTCTGGGTCTTTTTTCTATTTAGGCTCAGATAACACTTTATTCTTGTGATTTTTCTCATAAATCTGGCACTGTTCAATGCCTGGGAGGTCTGTAGGCATTCCTCCTTCTCCATCTTCCCTTCTAACGTGGGCCCCTGTTAGTCATCTTTTCACTGCATACACTCTCCCTTCAACAGCTGCCAATGCACTGATAACTCCAAAGCCCAGCTCTGCACCCTAGACCTTTCACCCACACATCCATCTTAGGTGTCCAGGTCACAGATCTGTATTTCTACCTAGGTACCACATCAATGACGTGAATCCAACAGACCTGCACAGATTCCTCCTCAAACCTTTTCCCTCATTGACCAATAGGCTATTCTTTCTGAAATACGGAATATGGTTAAGTGGCACTATGACCCATTCAGTCACCCAAGCTGGAGACCAGGGTGTCTGTTGGGCCTCAACTTCTGCCTCAGCCCTCATCTTCATTTTCCTTTTTATTCTACCTTATTAGCATTTCTCAAATCTTCCCATGTCATACATCTCTGCTATTAGGATGAACCACTGGAAGCAGGCATTTTTTTGAGGTCAAAACCAGCCAGACATCAGAACCACTGCTCTTGTTCAAACTGTCTTCAGTTTTCATCTCCAACACCTGACAGCCTCCAAAAAGGACCCTCCCTCTCCTGTCTTTTACTCTTCCGTTCAAGTCTATGGATAGAATATAAAGTAGATGATGAGACGAACAGGAAAACCTCCCTGTGAAATTTTTTGTGGCCTATATGGTCACTCCAAGTCAGTGGATTCAAAGATTAGTGCTCTCATTGGGGCTTGGAGCTCTAACAGCTATAACAAAAGAACTGTGGAGAACCAATGGGAACCACTGGAGATCATGGTGATGGCTGAGAAGAGGCAGCTTCCTTAGGTGGTAGGATCTGTTGTGAAACAGCCTGTGGCTGCCTGAGAGTTAGGTGAAGTGCCTTGGGGATGACAGTCACACCAAACATAGAGCTGTTGCTTCAGCATGATGGCCACTCTGGAAGAATAATTCACTAAGATAGCAGGGTCCTTCACAGAGACTCAACAAACAAAATTATTCAAGAGGTACGGGAAAGTTTGCAAAAATAATGTGCTAGCCACCTCATTTTGCAGAGGGAAAAGTAAACAGGAGGCCTTCCTGTAAATAATCATGTGTCTAATTATATTTTTTAATAATTCAAAGGAAACCAAAAGCAAAGTTCATAGAAAAAAAAACAAATAGAACATACACAGTAAATGCATTTAAAAAGAAATAGCACAAAAGCATTCAAACTGTGTAATAAAAATGACAAAATAAAGAAGAAATGTTTCTGTTGTGACAATAAATATAAACGGGTTAAAATACAGAAAAGCTCTCAGACTGTCTAAATAAACAAAGTCTAATTGTATGCTATAAGATAAACACCTAAAACAGAATGACTGCATAACATTAAAAAGAACAAACTGAACAAAGACATAATAAAGAAATGCAAATAAACAGAAAGCAGTTGTTGCAAAAATAGTGTGAAAGCCTTGAAGTAGAATTTTAACTGAAAAGAACAATGAAAAAATTAGGTGGACTAAAATGGTCATTTAGAAAAAACACATGACTCAAGAGACTTAAGTGGAGAAAATGATGAAAAAGACATGGGTTGAAGACTTTAACCTATGTCTTAGACTTTGACTACTAATCGTATAGGAAAAAGCAAGTATATATAATGTAAATGTAAATAATAATGTATTTCCTAGATACATGTTAATAAATGTAAAGACAGAATGAAACTTCTATTCAAATGCTTATGGCTCAGTTGCAAAAAAATCATATACTAGGCTACAATATAACTTCAATAAATCCCTCGAAGAAGAAATTGTTTAGCTTTGGGCCTATACATTTTCTAACCAAATTCACTACAACTAGAAATTAGTGACAATGTCTTAAAAACCAATTTATTTAAAGTTACACAATGCTTTCTTAATAACTATGGTGTCAAGTGTGCTTTGTATGTTAGCAAAAATCTAAAACAAAATTAAAAGTCAAATGACAGGTTGAGAATAATATTTGTAATACCTATGTCAGCTAATATGAAAATATCCTTTTTTATGTGTAAAGGACTCTTGAGAATCAACAAAAAAAAAAAAAACCAAACCATTCAAATTAAAAAGTGGCAAATGACTTCAACGGGTAATTCACAAAAAGAGGAAGTAAAAATGGTAATAATCTATGAATGTAATTGTGTAAAATGACACTGAGTATGATCAAAAGGTGCCCCAGAAGACACCTACAACCTTGGAGGGAGATGATCACTCCATCAATATGCTTCTGATGTGAGACTCCTAGCCATAGGAAGCCCCACCCAATAGATAGCCAGCTCCAGTTTCTAGGGACAGACACCACAAGGGGACAAGGTGATGCCAGGACCCTCAGAGATGGAAAGACCTGCCAAGGTGTTCTGAGGAGAGGGAGAATGGTTATCTCTGACCCAAGCACACTCTCAAGAAAATTCAACCACAGCCCTTGAGGAATCAAAGTCAGGAAATGGGAGAGCCAGGGGAGTGAGTAGAGAAGTCTAGAGGTGACTCTGGTGCAGTGTTTTCCTCCTGTCTTCAGGAGGCAGGCGAGTAGGGATGGGATGTCTTCAGGAGGCAGGCCATGCATACCCAGTGGCACTCCAAGTCAGTAAATGGAGGCCGAGACCCTGAGTACAGGGAGTGGAGCAGAGGGCCCAGGCTGAGAATTCCAATGTCCCTGTAGATGCTCTTCAGCTCCAAGGCTGCCATGTGGACCTACCATCTATTGCACATGCTCCAGCCCATGGGCTTCATTAGAGACCTCCTGGTGCAGGTGTTGAAGAGATGAGGCTTGCATGGAAAGGTGAAAACCTCTCCCTGTGCATGAGGACTTGTGCAAAGCCAGGAAGCAATTCCCCACAAGAGGCTCTGAGATGAGTCTTGCTCAATCCTTCCAAAAAGTGGTTTTTGTTCATACTTGGAGGAGAATGTGGATATGTCAGGCCATGGTTTAACAGACCTGGTGTTTTAACCTAATCTTTTATAGTTCTTGAGCAGAAAATCTGCATGGCAAAAATTTCAAGGGGCTGCAAACATTTTCAGGAGAAGAGAAAAATGTTGGCACATCAGAACTCCTCTTAGAACATAAATATACATGTTTTCATGGGGAGAGATTGTTTAGGGTAAAATTAAGAGAGACTTTTTTTTACTCTATCAGCCCAAGGAGACCTGTATAAGACAAGGAGGAGGATTTGATGCTTAGTGGAGAGAAGTGGGATGGGTAAGGAAGCAGATGGAATAGAATTCCAAGAGTGGTAGAGTGGGCCCCTCATTGTGATAAACTCCACTTCATTGTGAGTGAATTTACTAAATCTACAGAGTGCCAGATAGCACGGTTTTCCAGGGAAAGGGACTGAGTTTAAAGTCCAGTTGAACCAAAGCTGGGTGAGTCCTTAATTTCAGGGGCCTATATAGCGATAATAACTACCGAATACAAGATAATTTTTCCTAGGCAGGTGATGGAGACTAGGGCAAGCAGATGGCTGCAAAATTAACAGAAGTTCTTTTATTTTTTTAAATTTTGAAACAGAAAATTCAGAATCATTAGAAAATATGAAATCAAATTAATATCAGCTAGAAAGGAGCTGTGATCTGAAGTACACGTGACTTAACAGCCATTCAGCACTGAGTGGTGACCACATTTAATAATAATATATTGTGCATTTCAAAATTGCTGAAAGAATCAATTTTTTTAATGTTCTCACTATACAAAAAAAGTTAAGTTGGTGAGGTGATGGATATGTTCATTAGTTTGACTAAGTCTTTCTATAACACATGCATAGATCAAAATATCACACTATACCCTCTAAATACACACAATTAATATTTGTCAATTAAAAGTAAATAAACAAACAAGCCCCCGCTTTCCCAAGAAAAGGCACATGTCGGGAGATGGCTGGCAGAGGCAGGTTCTCACCCCCGGCCTTGCCAAAAGTCTGGTGCCAGAAAGCTCACTCATGAGAAAGAGGAAATTTCAGTGTTTATTACAGAGCTAAAAGTCAATTTTAGAACTATAAAATATGACTTTAATAAATTAATACATAAACCATCAGCTCCGAAGCCCAGTAATTTGTATTTAGCCCATAGAATCATATGTACAGGACCAGAGCTCCAGGTCTGGTGAATTTTAAAACCCATTTTGCTAGTGTCATTGGATTTTCTGATAGGCCTCCTTTTCTTGCCACTGTACTTATGTGTATATGTGCGAGTATGTTTTGAATCTGAGAGTCTTGTGGGTGCTTGTCCCTATGTGGGCACTCTGCAGTGTTTGTGGCCAAGTGAGTAACCATTAGTGATGGTGTGTGTATAACATCTCTCTCGAAACTGCTGCTCTCAGCCAAGGAAATGCAATGAGGCTGTAGTAGCCAACAAGGTGCAAATCAGAAAATTCTCCCAGATGAGGCTACTTATCCAAGGGAGGGCATGGAGGTTACTGAGTACAGGCTAAACAACACTGGCTATTTCTTTTAAAAAGGCTTCCTTCCTCCTTCCCCTTTGTCTCTTTTTCCCTCTTTTCCTTTTTCCCTCCCTCCCTTCCTCCCTTCCTTCCACTGAGGCCCACTGCAAGCCTGATGGCATGGTTTGGCTCTGTGTCCCCACCCAAATCACATCTTGAATTGTAATCCCCATAATCCCTACATGTTGAGAGAGGAACGTGGTGGGAGGTGATTGGATCATGGGGGTGGTTTTCCCCATGCTGTTCTTGTGATACTGAGTGAGTTTTCACAAGATCTGATGGTTTTATAAGTGTTTGACTGTTCCTCCTTCACAGGCTCTCTCTTGCCTGCCACCATGTAAGATGTGCCTGCTTCCCTTTCTGCCATGATTGTAAGTTTCCTGAGGCCTCCCCAGCCATGTGGAACTGTGAGTCAATTAAACCTCTTTTCTTTATAAATTACCCAGTCTTGGGCAGTTCTTTATAGCAGTATGAGAACAGACTAATATACCTGACATGATGATACATATATGTTCTCTAATTTCATCTGCAGAAGGTCCTATCATACCTAGTATCCTCTCCATTCTACAGATGAGGGAACTGTGATTCTGAATGATGACAGGATACAGCTAACATTACACAACTAGGAAGAAGATTCTCAGAAAGTGCAAGCTATTTTCCCTAAAGGCAAAGCAGAGCTTAGAGCCAGAGGATCTGGGATGGATCATGGGGACTTGAATTTACCAGTAGTGCTTCCCACGCTGGAAGATAGGACATGCTGCCACCTAATAGAGGGAGCTACTGCACAGATCTCATGCCTCTCATAGGGTGTGAACATAGGGGGTACTCCAGAAATGTCCTTTTCCCCCATGCCTCATCCAAAAGCATGGCAAATGGTGTGACTGTCCCTGTACTCAGTCAATTTTCTTGCTCATTGTACTTCAACCTGTGGTCCCATCCTGTACCCATTTGTGTCTGGTCCTATATATGGGGTTTACCTAATTGAAACCTTAAAGGCTCACTGACCGTGCCCATGAGCTTTTAGAGATACTTTATGTCTATATTCAATGATACAGTGGTGACAGTCTAGGGAGTAGGGTATCTGGGATCTGCTCTCAGCTTTGCCAATAATTTGCTACATGCTCTTGGACTTCACTATGCAACTCTGGACATCATCAGCTTTATCATGTACATCAGGGTTCAGCTATGGCCTGGAAGCCAAATCCAGCCCACCATCTGTTTTTGCACATAAAGTTTTGTTGGAACACAGCTGGGTCCATTCATTTACATATTATCTATGACTGCTTTCATGGTACAATGGCAGAATTGAGTAATTGCAATAGAAACTGTATGGCTTGCAAAGATGAAAATGTTTTCTTTCTGCCCTTAACAGAAAATGTTTGCCTTATCTACAAAATGAGGATAAACCTAAGCCACATGTGCCAGTATGCATTCTGTAAATGTCTATGGATAGGAAGACTATATAATTTATCACTGAAACTGGGGCACACTATGAAATGGATACTCTTAATTTCACCTGGATAATGGGAGTAAACCAGGGTTGTCCCAGCAAACTGAGATGTAGGGCCACCTGTCTGCAGAATACTATCTCTGTAGTCAGGTGGTCAACCAACAAAAAGAGGGCCAAGATCAAACTTAGAGGCAAGACAGGAAGTTAAACACCAATAAATAGATTTCTTTCTGACTCCTCAGAACTCCCACGTGGGTAACTGTGAGTCTCCTAGAACCGAATACATCATACAGCTTTTTCAAAATGCTGTGACCTCCACCACGTCAGCCTTCACTACAGAGAATCTCGGGGAACACATGTTCCACAGAGCACACTCTACAAGTCATACACTGGGTATTCTTCCCAGAATGTACAAGCAAGATCTGATCCCCTTGTTCATGCAACTGTGCAGGTAGAGAATATAGGGCTATATGCTTAATGCAATTCTGAAACCCCAAAAGCTCTGAAAACAACGTTCTTCACCTTAGTATTATAAAAAGTAATTTGGTGGTAAAACCTGAACACAGCCGAATGGCCTGATACTACTTACAGTCTTTATTTATCCCATTTCTTGTGAGTGTGTGTAAGTTTTGCTGTAGAAATATTACATTTGATTACAGGGTACTGCCTCAGTGCCTACCAGGGTTGTTATAAAATACAGAAGATATGCCAATATATTACTAATATATTACTAAATTCCAAACATTGTGAATTCTGACACATATCTGACACCATCAGTTTCAGATAAAGGTTTGTACTAAAACATATTACACAAAAGGAAAAGACACCGAAGTAAAGAGGCCAAAGATATATAATTTGTCTCAAAACATCTAGGATAAAACACGTCACGTTGTTAGTGACACGTGTTAAAAACAAAGGACTCTGCTTTTAGCCACTTTCATTCATAGGTTCCTGCTGTTGTAAAGAAGGGAACAGGGGCTTAACCTCACAGCAAATGACAACGGTCCACCCTGACCACCCCAAGGCCAGCTCTGCCCACTCACCTCTGCGTTACCAATGCCTGAACTGGCCTGGCTCACGCAGGATGCAAAATGACTGACAAGCAGATGAGAATAGGGAGCGAGTGGCTGAATGACGGTGTGATGAGTTCTTCCAAGAATTTACTCTCTCTTTTTCTCTTTTCTTCTCTTTCTCACTTCCTCTTTTATTTCTGCTCTCTTCCTAACTTTCCTTACTTCCTGCCTCTGGCTCTTGGTCACCCATGGGCAGGCCAAGGAGATGAGGTTGGGGGAGAAGCAAAGGAAACGTGGTCCCAAACAAGGCTACTTAGGTCCATCTCCCAGGCTGCTTGCATATCTCCAGGATTGCGGGAGTCACCTGTGCTGTTCGACAGTCACTGCCATTATATCTCATTATTTACTCCTTTAAGTCTCCTGACAAAGAACCCCAAAATAAAAACCTTAAGAAAACCCTCAACACAGACCAAGGCATTACAAGAGATAGCTGCGGGATTCTCCAGCAATGGAGGATGAGAATGAGCAGAACCAGCACCTTATAAAGGCCAGGTTCCTTCTGAGAGCCCAGCCTTGGAGTTACCCCCTTCATCTCCCCATCCACAAGCTCCAGGCGTGGCTAAGCCTTTCAAGAACTCTACTAGGGGAAATTGTGGAGCCAAGTGGTTAAGAATTATGATCTGTACTAATTTGACAACCACGAGCTACTGAAGCATGGCTAATGAGACTAGGAAACTGAACTTCTCATTCTATTTAACTTCAGTTACCTTACATTGTAATTTAAAAACCGATACCCAATTCACTTAAGAATGTTTGGAACAACTTGTGTATATGTATCCACTTCTTCAGCTATACATTTTATGAGTCCAAATACAGATCATTATTACTAATGAAAATAAAACATTTAAATTGAGACTTACTGTAAGTGTAAAATATAGACTGAATTATAAAGATTGACAGGGAGAGAACAGAAAACATCTCACTAATAATTGTTTAGATTGATTACATGTCCAAGTGATAGTATTTTGGATACGTTGGTGTAAGTAAAATATATTACTAAAATTAATTTCACTGATTTCCTTTTACTTTTTAATGTGGCTACTAAACGTTTATAAATGACATGTGTGGTTCCCATTATATTTACACTGGATTATACTAGCTTAGACAGTGAAATCAAACAAAACGGGTAAAAAACAAGGCACTACCTCTGTTCAAGCTTGGGTTATCACTTACCATTTCTGAGCCTTCGTTTCGTCACCTATAAAATGGGTACGTAGTACCTGCCTCAAAGGATTGTTGTGAAGATTAAACAAGGTAATGTATGTGAAACATTTTGTACTGTGCCTGGAACATGATAAACACCCAATGAATGGTAGGTATCACCATCACCACCATTACCATCATCATCACTACCTCTGCCCTATTTCTGAAAGGAGTTTCAGGAAATGCATCATGAAGAAAAATAACATTATTCTAAAAGGAAATCACAAGCCATTGAGGATAAAATTGAAATATGTATGGCAAAAATCCAGTCTAAATATTGAGGGTAATTGAGTATTAAATTCTGATTTCTCGTTACCAAGGCAAAAGGGAAATAAAGCTTGAATTGTCTCATTAAGGTAAACCCAACAAGCAATCTCAATAGATACATGTATTCCTAACACTAAAATCTGAAAGAACTGTACCATGGATATTAACTTGGAGGATGTCTAAGAAGCCCCCAACCACCGGTTCATCTTCTGCTTCAGATGCTAGAGAAATTTCTCCAAAATGCAGATCTGACTGCCTCACTCTCTAACCTAAAACCTTTCAACAGTCCAAGTGGAGACTAACTGCAGATGAGCACAGTGTATCTTACTAGGATGATGAACATGTTCTGGACTGCTTTATGATGATGGTTGCACAATTCAATAGGTTTTCTAAAGTCATGGGATTGCACACTTAAAATAGGTGGATTCTGTGATATGTACATTTTACCTTAATAGCATTGTTAAAAAAAAAAAAAAAAAACTTTCAACGGCCCCAGGCCAAGACAATGTGGAGAAATGTTCCTCTAAGCGTGCTTTATGGATTGGTGCCAATCTGTGCACTGTGTGCTTCAGTTCACAAGGAGATAAGGAAGGAAAGAGAGAGAGGTTTAGGAACTGTTGCGACAATCTGTCATTGCCATGATTTTTTTTTTACCATGGTTTATAAGAGTATTGCTCCACAATGAGTTGAGAGGAAGTGTCCCTTCACCATGGACAGTATGAGCAGCACTGCTTTAAACTAAGTTCCATCCATTAGCCTGACATTCAAAGCCCCCCATGATCTGCTTGTCCCTGCAGGCTGATCTCCCTGTCTGTCCCCTTTGCAATGTACCTTAAACAACTTAGACTTTCCAAACTCTGCCATAGTCTATCATCCACCCCTGTAGCTCACTGTACACACTGTCTGTGACAACTCAAATGCCTTTCCCTCCCTCCCTTTTAAAATAAATTTGTATTCATTCTTCAAGATTCATCTAAGATGTCATCTCCTCTTACAAACCATCCTAATTGCCTTCCCCAGCAAACACCCCATTCCCCAGAGGGTGATCTTTGACTAGTTATTTCATCTCTCCGAACCTCAATCTTTTCATCCATAAAATAGGCTAGTACTAGTACCTCCCTCATCATGTCATAAGCACTGACTTTATAAAAAGGAATCAATGCCTATGTTCCTCCTGCATCTTCAGGAGCCACATGCATCCTGGTACATTGTCATTTTATTTACATATCAGTCTTTTCCTACAAATGATGAATTCAAGTGGGACAACGGCTGTGTTGGGTCACCTCTGCAGAGCTTGGCTAGGAGGAGACGCGCAGTAAACACGAGTGAATAAATGAAGTCCTTTCTAGACCTAGCACCTGTAGGGAGAGCAAAGGTGTATAGATTTATTACTAATTTTCCAAAATAAAACCATGGTAAAATGCCATACCTGATAGAAATGTGGCCAGAAAGTGCTGATGGCGAGCTCTGCCTTCACCCAGCCCTCAGTGACGACCCCGGACACATTCCAGACAGGGTTCCCTTGGGGGCCACCATTCACCTTCACGTAGACGTTCAAGGCCCCTGGGCTGGACCTGTCACGGCTGGAGAAGTAGTAATGGAAGTCGATGCAGTGGGTGTCATTCTCCTTCAGGGTCGGCAGGAGAAGGTGGGCCTTCTGGCCAGAGGCTCTCCCAGAGCTGTTCACCATCATGAAAGATCCTGGAGACCCACAAAGCAGGTGGGAAGTAGAGACAAAGAGAAAGTAAGAAAATCCTTCTGAAAATCAGTCACACCCATAAACATGGTGGCCAGAGGAGTGGCCAGAGATCAAGTCACTCTAGAAGGGTCTGGGTGACCCTGCAAAAGCCACATCTCTCTGAGCCTGAGTATCCTCTTCTGTAATTGGGTATAAAAAATCTATTCAATAAGGTGGTTTTAAGAATTAAGAGATGGTAACATGTATGAAGTATTTCTACAACGTGCTACTATTGCTATTTGCAGAAAACATAGCTACTATTACTGTTTGCAGAAAACATCTCCAAGCATTCAAAAAGTTTCCTTGTAGGACGAAGTGAGCCTCTTTTGAGTTGCTTTGACAAATTAAATGGTTGTTTCCAATTCTTTATCCCTCCCTGGATCCACGTCCCTTGCCACTGGCTTTGCAGTTCCTTCCAGCAGAAACAGAGGGTATGTCCCCATCCCTTGACTTTGGGCTCCACCATATGACTTGTTTTGGTCAATAGGATGCTAACAGAATGATTCAAGCAAAGGTTAAAATGTGCTTGCCTTGCTGGGCTTGCCGTCTTGCACTACTGCTACCTTTCATGAAAAGGATGTGCCCCCAGTAGCTGCTGCCCCTTTCAGCTTGGGATCAAGAATACAGACATGGAGGATACCTGACTTGAACTTGACTTGATCGTAAAGAACCAAGCCATGCCACCCCTGCAGCTGGAATCACAGCCACATGGCCCAAAAGCCCAACCTAGATCAGCCAATCTACAATCAATGCACAGTTCCATGAGAGCTAGAATAAACACTTATTGTTGTTTGCCAGTGAGTTTCTTTTCAGTGTGTCATGCAGCTTTATTGGGACAATAGCTTATTGATAAAGCTGCCTGGGAGGGCAGACTCATGAAAGAAACCATGAGGGGGTACATTTCAGTTCAGTGTACAAAGAACTTTCTAACAAGTAAAGTTGGTGCAAAATAGAATGGATTGGCCAGAGACAAAGTGAGTCCCCATCAAAGCAGGTGGCAAAACAGAGCCTGGACAAATTAAAGAGATGATTAAGGAAATTTCACAAGCAACTGGGAGGGCTGAACTTAGAGTCTTATGATTCTATGAAATAAACTGCATCATGGAACACTGCAGATAAACTCAGATGATTCTAGAAGGACAGTTTCCACCTAGAAAACCACTAAAATCTTCAATTCAAAAAGAAACCTTAAGACCACTTATCCTCAGCCAAGTTGAGCTACTTCAATAGCTAAAAGTCACCTCATTCTTTCACCCTAATACCAAAAAGACTAACAGCTCCCAGTTAATAAGTGCTGGGAAACCCATAACTTCTTGGGATTCTAGAAGGTACCAATCAAACCCTGTCTCCTTCAGGTTCTGAGTGAATTTAAAAACAGACATGAGAGAGATAGAAAGGGAGAGACAGAGAGAGAGGAGTTCAAAACCTCCACATTATTATTCACAAAGTAACTTGGACTTAAGGCCAAATTAGACTTTCTGCATGTTTCCCCTGAACCACCATGCAGAGCAGGGGGATGGCCATGGACCCACCCTCCAAATGTGCCCAGATCCCTAGGGCCACAGTTGTCTTACTGGGATGACCACTTAGGATAGTTGGGTGGGCTTGTACCAAAAAGTAGCCAGGTGAAAAGCACAGAGAAACCTGAACCAGTGGCTATCAGGTTTTCGCCATCCTACCAATGAGAAAAAATTGTGTCTAAATATAAGGGATACAAGTGCAGCTGTGTTTCATGGATATGTTGCATAGTGGCAGAGTCCGGGCTTTTAGTTTGACTAGCAACCAAATGATGTATATTGTATCCATTAAGTAATTTCTCATCTCACACCCCCATCCCACCCTCCAACTCTTCCAAGCCTCCAGTGAATATCATTTCACACTCTGCGTCCATGTGTAAGCATTATTTAGCTACCACTTATAAGTGAGAACATGCCGTATTGATTTTCTGTTTTGGAGTTACTTCACTTAAGATTATTGTCTCTAGTTCCATCCATATTGCCGCAAAAGTCATGATTTCAGAAAATGTAGCACCGCCTGGGGAAGGAGCCACTGGAAGTGGAACAAAGGTGCAGGTGTCTTTGCCTGGTGTTTCTGAGTAAGGCGTCCCAGTTTTATGGCCTTGCAGTAACACAAGGTAAGTGGAGAGATGTCTCTATGTCAGAGAAGTTATTGAATTATCATAAACTCGCAATGGGGCAGCTAAAAAGGAGCAATTATAGGGGCAGAAATTGAGGCTTAGAGATGAGACCGAGCCTGCATCCATGCCCATATCTGTCCGCTGGCCTACGTGCCACAGGGTTCCAAAAGGTTTCCTTGGACAGGTAAGTAGCAACTCACAAGCCCCACAAAGGGTTTGTGACTGCCTCTGCCACTGAGGAGTAGCACATCTCCCAGCAGAGGCAGCAGCCTGAGAAGCAAAGTCTCTCTCTCCTCTCTGAATCCCATGATACCCGCATGCACATTTCAGCTCCTGTCCTCCTGCCAATTCATGCCACGGGCTCATGTACCCTTGGCTCCTTACAATCCACTGTAGAGAGAGTTGGGAAGGTTTTCCTTCCACCAGTTCATGATCCCACTCCTTTCCATCCTAGCTTTGGTAGCAGGGCAGGCTCACTGAGGAGGTAGAGATTGCCCTGTTCCATGTAGCTTCATGCACAACCCTGTAACATTGTTCTGGGCACACAGCTAGACTATGTCTTCCAGCCTCCCTTTAGCATTTGGTGGGGACATGCAACTGAGTTCTAGATAATGGGGCATGAGTATGATGTGTGCCACTTTCCAGGCCTGGTTGGTAAAAGCTGCCTCCCTCTCACCCCCACACCTCCATACTAAATGATCTTGCCTCTCAAAGACTGGTCCTTGGACCAGCCCCCCCAGCATCACCTGGGAGCTTGTGAGAAACAAGAATCTCACATCCACCCCTAGGCCTATTGAGTCTGGATCTGCATTTTATCAAGATCCCCAGGTGATCAGCATGTACATAAAGCAGTGAGAATCATTGGCCCATTCTATTTTCCCATCTACCAGCTGAATGTCCCGGATCTCAAGAGCCTAGGGGAGGGCAGTGCACCATAAAAGAAGCCAGGTTCCCTGAATGAGCACAACCACACAGAAGGCTACTCACCTATTAGGAGCACTCATCTTAGATTTTAAGTAAAAAGGGAATAAACTATTATTCAGCTACAAGTCCCTTTATTTAAGGCAATAAGATGTGAAACAGTAGCTACTAAGCAAAGTTGCAAGACAGGCTACCTAAGGATATCATTAAGAGCAGCAAGCCTTGGTGGTAACTTGGGAGGCATTTGAAATAGAATAGCCCAGGCAAAGGCACAGAAGCATCCAGCAATGCTAGTGTAAGGTCTTGGGGGTGGGGGGTGGGATCCAGCGGCCATCTCTAGCCCCTTCCACATGTAGCCCACCTGATATAGGTCTGACCACACCCTCCAGAAAGGGAGGGAGCCTATCTGCGAGTTGAGCTCAAGCGCACCACTAGAGATTGCTCAGGAGTGAAAACCCTTGTATATCATCAGCTCTGTGGGGCCCGCTTTGATCAACAGGTTGGCATAATTAATATCATCCCAGGGCTGTCAGTTTCCTGGAGATCAAAAATGAGCCGGCCATTACGCCAAGATCAGTCAGAAACAAGAAAGAGAAAGACTGTAAATACATTCTTTTCCCTTCTCCCCTAAAAAAAAAAAAAATCTACTAACGTGATAAGGAACATAAAACAGCATTAGTTTCCTCATAGTTATTATACATAGCACTGAAAATTGTGGAATTAAACCAGGAAGTACTCACTGGCTGGCCATAAATTTTGCATTTTTCCCCTTCGTGCATAATAATGCCTTGATAAGCGCCTCGTTATTGATGTGTCTGCAACACAGATCCCCTTTTTGGAGGCAAAATGCTTCTCCATAGCAGATGGCGGCTATTGTGTTTACACATGAGCACCTCAGGATTGCATTTCCTCACGTCGGCAGTAAAAAGAAAGTCCTAATTGAGTTTTTAATGGCTTTGCACATTGTTCATTAAGATTACATGAGTGTGCTCGGGCGACTGGCAGCTGAGGGCCTTGGGCACCAAGAGCTCAGCATGGTCCCTGCAGACAGGTGGCCCCGCCAGCTCCCAGTGCCAGCACCTACTTGAAGGGAATGGATGCTGGTGGGGCCTCAAATGCTGCCAAAAGCCAAGCAGCTGCGGTGACATGAAACGAGTCCTGGATCTTCAATTAAGGAAACTGGGTTTCACTCCAGCTTCTGGCATTTCTTAGTTGTGTGACTTTGAGCAAATCAGTAAAATTCCCTGGGCCTCAATGTCCTCATCTATAAAATGGGATAATGAAACCTACAGATCAAAGTTGTTTGTTTTCAGTGAATATTAAGTAAAAACGGTACTTAATAAATGCTAATTTTATAACAGATAGTCAACAGCAGGTAACAGTGAGCCCAATGCCATTTATAAAACCTTATGTTTATTGAGAACTTATTATGTGCCAGGCATTGATCTAAGCATTGTTTAGCACCCTAATGAGGTGGTGCCATGCTATCTCTGTTTTAAAGCAAGGAATACGAAGGAAGAGAGAGGTAAAGTCATTTTCTTAAAGCCACATAGCCAGAAAGTGGTAAATACTCAAACCAATTATTCCTTCTTAGAAAGCAGAGACTACAGGGTCTAGGAATGCACTTTCCTAACCAGTAGCTAATAACACCATATGCCTATTTAAAATAATTAAAATTAAGTAGAAAAAAATCATTTACTTAGAGATACTAGCCACATTTCAAGTGCCCAGTAGACATACATGACTGGTGGATACCATATTGAACAGTGCTGGTGTAGAATACATCCATTGTCACAGAAATTTCTGTTGGATAGCACTGGTCTTGAAGTTGTGGATTACTTACCAAAGCATAACAAATTACATCCAGGTGAGTCACAGGAACTTAACTAACCCAACCTACTCATTTTATAAACTCCAGTAGGGAACAAGTAACTTGGCCAAGGTCAACCAACACAATGAAGATTTAGACTCAGATTTTCCGACTCCGACTTCAGTTTCTACCGCAGACAACTCTGCCGTTCCTTGCCCGAGCTGTACAGCCACAGAAGTGGTTTCCCAGATAGCTATTTAAGAGGGAAAAGAGCATATGTTGCCTTCAGGAAGCAGAAGCATAGAAGTCCTAGGCATTCTACATGTCACATGACTTAGGAGAAGTATGTGCACACACGTTGGGCATTCCCAGCCTCAGCTTTGACAGGCAGTTCAACAACTGTTTGTTGAGGCCCAAGCCCTGGTGAGCAAGGACAATGTAGGATGCTTCTAACAAGGGGTCCCTGGGATAAACTGGAACCCAAGATACATCTCTTCTCTCTGATGATCTTAAACAAGTCACTTAACTCTTTGACTCTCAAGTACCATCTTCTATAAAATGGCTATAAAACACATCTCATATTGTGGCCTCACGTAATCCATGAGGATTAATACAACTACTATTTATAAAGTGCGTAGATAAGTATCGCTGCATGTAGGTCCTCAAAAACAGCTTCTTTTCTATCTTTCCCATACCCCTAAAGTTTTGTTTCAGTGTAGCAGGGAGACCTTAATAGACTGAAGAAGAAAATAGTAAGAAATCCACTGAGAGGCAGAGTAAAATCTGCTGCCCCGTCTCCACCTCCCACAATTGATAAGGCATCAAGGTCCAGGGATGCCTCCTCCTTTTGTTTCTCTGACCATCTTCTTCCTTTCCACTCCCTTGGCACTGGCCTAATTCAGGTCCATGGCATTTGTGTCAGAAACTGTTTATTTTGCAACGACTTCCTAAGCAAGTCTAGTCCTTGATTCTCTCACCATCCAATAAAA
Source organism: Pan troglodytes (assembly GCF_028858775.2). NCBI lineage: Eukaryota > Metazoa > Chordata > Mammalia > Primates > Hominidae > Pan > Pan troglodytes. Next base: position 49,059,900 of record NC_072419.2, read on the forward strand.
CAGTAGTCAGCACCATCTTTCTGAGATACAAAGCCAACCGTGACATGTTCTCGACTTCCATTGAGGTCTTCCTTTATAGGAAATTCCCCACTTCCTATAAAGCCCAAGGTCTTTCATGAGAATATTTGGAGTCTTACACATCCTGACCCCCACCCCTCCTGCCTCTTATATGAAGACTATCTCCCCCACCCTCCCCCCCAAACACAGTCCTCGGCCACTTTGTGGTAGACAGAATAAGGGCCTCCCAAAGATGTCCATATCCTAATATTTGAAATCTGTAATATCTTACCTTTCATGGCAAGAGAATTAAGGTTCAGATGGAATTAAGGTTATTAACCAGATAAGCTTGAGATGGGGAGATTATTCTGGATTTTCCAGCTGAGCACAATGTAATCACAAGGGTCCTTTAAGCAGACAAGGGGGCCAGGAGAGTCAGAATCACAGTTAAGGAGCTATCTGAGGAGGCTATGCTGCTTACTTTGAGATGAAAGAAGGAGCCATGAACCAAAAACTGCAGGTGGCCAGAAAAAAACTAGAAAAGGTGAGAAAACAAACTCTACCCTAGAGCCTCCAGAAAAGAATGCAGCCCTGATACCTTGAATGTACCCCAGTGTGACCCACTTAGGACTTCTGATGTCCAGATTAAAACGTGTGGGGTTTCGGCCACTAAATTTGTGGTAATTTGTTACAGCAGCAATAGGAAACTAATACACACTTCAAACATCCTACGCACGTCCCCGCTGCTAGGCTTTTGCCCAGGTGATACCCTTCCTGAAATCCACGCCACCCAGCTCAGCCATGGTCCTTCATTAAACTACTTAAATATCACTTTCACTACATGGCTTTCACTAATGTCCAGGAAACAGGCACTTCAGAATTGTTGTTCCTATACTTCAGAGTGCATACTTCCATTATAGGTATTTTAAACAGGATCTAATTTAAAAGTCCATAATGATGAAATTTAGCTAGCTAGTCATAATAAAAGTGAAAGTGGCCCAAGACATCAAAAGGCACAATGCACTTTCAAGTAAGAAAATGTAGGTGCAAGAGAAGCAGATAGTGCTACCAGTATTACCATGAAAACTAGTAATCATCAAGCCAATTGCAAACATAACAATAGACCAATAGCCATACCAATAAACATATCATTCAACATTATTCTTATTATCTACGAAAGCAATCTAATTATCAAGTGTCAAAAAAAAGAAATCTGCTGCTTTTCTAATATACCAGAAAATGGGGAGGTGGTGTTAATTGGAACTTAATGGACATATAATACCTATTTAAAACAAAAAAAGATACATCCTGAAACTTCAAAGGAATTGAATATTGTGAACATTTTGTCACTTTGCGTGAACAAGTAATAAGCATTTCTGTAACCATTCATTCAGACCAGTAAGTTGGGGTTTCAGCATTTCATACGCAAATTTGTTAAGGCAATTTTTGAAGAAACAACTATCTAATAATCCATGTAGCTGTGGATAATGTCGTTTAAATATGGTATTAACCCGCAGTGATTGGATTTGAAGGCGCACTGGTGGAGAGGCCCTGCTAACCGGTGCTGGATACCCTAATGCAAGCAGAGTCAGGCAGGGAGTGCGTGTGCACGTGGGTCTTTTCCTCAAAGACCAAATCCCTAGCCGCCTGCATTCTTTTACACTTTCTGAGAAAAAGAGGAAGGCAGAGAGGAAGAGGGAGAGACACTAGACAAAGAAGGAATGGAGAAGGGGAAGAAGAAAGAAAAGAAGGAGAAAACAAAAGAGTAATGAAAACTAAGATGAAGAAAGGAGGGAAAAGGGGAAGAGGATGGATGGAAGGGAAGAAGGGAGGAAGGGGAACAAGGGAAAGAGGCAGATGGAGAAGCAGGAGACACGAAATGCAGGCGAGGGAAGGCGTACTGAGCAGGGGGAGAGAAGAGGTGAAAGATTATGGAGACAAAGCAGAATAACATCTAAACTACATGCAACCCCTACATAAGCTTGCATCCCTCCTGACCTCCCAAACAAAAGCAAAAGTGAAAATAAAGACTTTTTACCCAGCATACTTCTTTTGGTCCTTCCAATGATGATGTGATGAAAACAGACCCAGGGACAATGTTGCAGGGCATCCTGGGACCTGCATCTCCCTTTATTACTTCATAACTTGCCTTCCCCAACAATTCAATTCAATCTCCCAGGAGCAAAACTAAATGTTATTGTTGGAAAAACAATGGAACCCAAAACACAACAGAGTGACAACCCAGCAACATAAACTGTAAAACATAAGGTCTTGACCGATTTGCTCTTTGATGTTGGAAATAGACAATTCATTTGGCAAAGTCCAGATGAAACTGAAGGTCAGATAATGCTACTCTCCCTTCAGACTCTTCACCTCTTCCTATGCACCCATTTTAACCACACACTACCCCATAAGCAAGAATTCTGTCTGTTTCTTCACCTGCAAAACAGGTATATATACAGGTAGAGGTTTTAAAGTTCCTTCCAGCTACAGAAGTCTGTTTCCAAGACTTTACAGCAACTTTACCTGACTAGTTAGTGGTAAGTTAGGAGCCCAGGCTGGCTTGGATTTTCTACCTAGACTCTCTCTGAAGAAGGGGTGGGAAGGAAAGATCCTTCTCCTTGGGTCTTGTTCCCAAAGGAATGCAGTACTTTTTGCGTTCTCATGAGAATTTATTTATCTTCTCAGTCATTCCTCCTCTTAACAATAACAACAGCCAACACATACCATCATGTTTTACTTAAGATTCATTTGTTTAATTCTTATATAAACCCTATGAGGTAGTGACTACTATCATTCTTCTTTTACAGTTGGGAAAACTGAGAAACAGAGAGTTTAAGTGACTTTTTCAAGGCCACACAGCTGGTAGCAGAGCCAGGATTCAAACCTAGGAAGTTATAATTCTCATTTAGCTGCTAGGCTGCACACCACATGTGGGCACGTTGTGTTTGATGGCAAGGAGTGATCATAAACTCCCTGGAGTTAGCTGGCCTTGCGCTGGGGAGCTGGTTCACGCAGGAAGAGGGGTAAAGAATGGAAAGAACGAACAAAAATTAAGTCAGTTGTCAAGCTGCTGCCATATTAAGAGTAAAGAGAACAACAGGGCTGCTGGGAACATTGTCAGACCCCAAATTGTTCTTGACATTCATTGGGCTGAGTCCCTTGCTTCTGCAGCTCTAAATGGAAATGACATGGAACTAAAATATATATATTTTAAAATCTCCAAACTCTTCACACATCCGTTGGCATGATAATATTTTGATTAGTTACATTTATGCTCCAATTACACTCACAGAATGTTCAACTGTGTCTTATATATAGCATGTTTGCCATGCTCCATAGAAAATACTGGATTATTACCTCGTATATTTGCAATGGGAAAAGACACAAATGGAAAGGGGGAGAAAAGACAGCAAAGAGAAGAGATGACTAATCCTGTTAAAATGGTGCTGTCTTGCCTTCACATTACTAAATTGGGTCATCGCTATTATTGCCAAGCTTTAAAATGCCAGGGCTCGGAGAGACATCAAGTATTTAAGTCTACCCTTCCCCTCACCTGAGGCTTTTATCTCCCTTACCACGACTGGGTCTGAAAGCAACCTCCTCACATACTCGGTGAGTGGCAAGGTCGACAGTGGGGAATGTTTGTGTCTTTGTGCTCTTTTTTTCTTCCTGGGGAGAGCATCCATCTATTTCTCAAAGAGCTCCGTAACCCTGTCCAAGATAAATATATAAATAAATAATAAACAGAAGCTAAGAGTTACTCTGAGCTTTGCAAAATGCCAGCCCTGGGGATACTAGGAGTGACTTATTACCGTGTGTGCTGCCCAGATGCCATCACATTATTTTGCTCTTCACTAGTAGCCCATGCTGCAAGCCCTGAAGGTGCGTGTATCACACCATCTAACGCTGATACCAGGTGGAAGGGGTCCCATGGAGGTCTACTAAAGATTGCCCCCAGTTCCACAGCACCCGCCTCTCAAATCCTCAACTACTGGAGCTGGCTTTCTCCCCTGGCTTCTCTCTGCCACTGCATCCCTAACTCCACTGGTACCTCTATGCCTCAGTTTCCCCAAGGTGGTTCCATTCATGAAGGCTAACCCCTCCACCAGTCTCCTTATGAAATCCACCAAAGCCAAGCATTTCATCAAGTTAATAAAATTTGTTCTAACCACAGGTATTATTTGTGCACCTACTATGCGTCTGACACTAGGGGAACAGCAGTCAGCATGGAAGAGTTTTTATCCTCTTAGAGATTACAGACTTCTAAAGAGCCATTACAGGAATGTGGAAAGTTCTATGACAAGGCAAGAACCCAGACTTGATTTGGGGGAAGAAGTATAAAAAGAAAACACCTACAACTTTCTGGAGCAAATAAACTGTAGGCTGAGGTCTAAGTTATGTAGGTATCAGACAGGGGAAAAGGGAACAGAAAGAATGTTCCATGCAGATGAAATAGCCTGTTTCAAAGCCAAGGAACAAGACAGTTTCTGCCTTGTGGGGGGCTAGAAGAAATTGCAGACAGAATGCAAGTGCCTTAGAGACCACCTCTCTAACCTCTCACCCTTCAGTTTATATATAAGGAACTTGACATTCAGAGAGGTGCCCTGATTTGCCCAGAGTCTCACAGCCAACGGGTGGTAGTGCCAGCATTCAAATTGAGGTGTATCTGACTCCAAGATCAGTATCATTTCCCTCTGAAACAGCGGTTCTCAAATCGCAGTGTGCATCAGAATTACTTGGAAAGCTTGTTAAACTGTGCCGGGTCCCATACCCAGTAGATTTGGGGTGGAATCCAAGAATCTGCACTTCTAACAAGTTTCTAAGTGACGCTGATGGGACTGATCTGTGGACCACACTTTGATAACCACTGGACTAGCTGGTCTCTAATTTCCCAGCCCTGATAGGGCAGGGGCCCAAAAATGTGGGCGAATCAACAAATGGTGCTACCACAGGGGTGCTAACTTGTTAAACTACCTCCTACCCTGGGCCACGCCCTGCCTACCTCTCTCAGGGGCAGGAGGTCTTGGCCACTGGCCATTAAACATGAAGACTCTCCCTCTGCCCAACTCCAACAGCCTGAGCCATTTTCTTTCCATCACTGCTAATTACCAAGAATATAATTAGACACTTATTGACTCCCCCAAATGTACTAGGGTCTGCAAAGAAAATAGCACAATAATTATTCCTCCTATTTTACCATCCTCTAAGGAGCTACAAGACTTTGACAGCTGTTATCCAATTAATCCTGACAGCTTATTTTTTTAATGTAAAGGTATTTTTTTCTTCTAAGATTGGAAAAGCTATTTCCTTTTTTGAGGTAAGAATGAGGGCAAAGAGAGGCCAGATAACTTGTCCAACATTACAAGGGTCATTTCTTGCCTCCCTTCTCCTGCATGATCAGTGGAACAATGAAGGATAAGGGCATGGACTGTTGACTCAAACTGCCAGATCAAATCCCAGCTCTGTCAGCTCTCAGCTGTGTGGCCTTGGGCAACATACTTAACATCTATAAGCCTCAGTTTCTCCATCTGAAAAATGGAGGTGATGATGGCAAAAGTTGTGCATGCTTCCTAGGCTTGTTACATGAATTAAATGTGTCTATATGTTACATGCTTAGAATAGTACCTGACATGTTAAGAATTAGCTACCATGATCATCAGTGGCAGAAGCGGCATTTCTGAGCCCTCATACAGATCTTCGACTACAACAGTGAGATAACTGACCCCGGAATTCAGCAGGGTAAGGCAGGTCCCAGTCTCACTGTCAACAGAGGCAGTGGGCCTAGAAGGCACCAGGAAGCCATGGAACATCTCCGTGCTGTTGACAACAAGGAACATCTCTCTTTGCCAGTGGTTCTCCAAGTGTGGCCCTGAGCCAGATACATCAACGTCATGGGGAACCCCTCAAAAAGTAAATCCTTGGGCCCCAAGCTAGACTGACTAGACCAGAAACTCTGAGTGGGGTCAGTCATCTGGGTTCTAACAAGTCCCCCAGGGGATGCTGACACCCACTCAAGTTTGAGAACCACTTTTTTTCCCCAGACAGGTTGCCTGAGCCTCAGCCTATCAGGGTAGACCACAATAACCTGGCGGTCATGCCAGTTCCTGTCCACTGGATGTTCCCTGCTTTTCCCAAGAAGGGACAGGACAGGTTACCAGATTCCACACCACTGTAGCATGGGTCCAGAGCCTGTGCTTTTTAAATTATTTATTATTTATTTATTTTTTGAGAAGGAGTCTCGCTCTGTTGCCCAGGATGGAGTACAGTGGCATGATCTCGGCTCACTGCAACCTCCGCCTCCAGGGTTCAAACAATTCTCCTGCCTAAGCCTCCCAAGTAACTGGAATTACAGGCATGTGCCACCACACCCAGCTAATTTTTGTATTTTTAGTAGAGACAGGGTTTCACCATGTTGGCCAGGTTGGTCTAGAACTCCTGACCTCAGGCAATCTGTCAGCCTCAGCCTCCCAAAGTGCTGGGATTACAGGCGTGAACCACCGCGCCTGGCCTACCCTGTGTTCTTGACCACTGCCCTACATTGCGTCTCTTGAAACTGCCTTCCCACATGCACTTCTGGAAAGGACTCCAATCCCTATCCCAGTGAGGGCCAGCTGGGAGTGGGGCCCTTATTGCTGAGGCACCATAGTTGCCCTGGTGTGCCAGGAGGTAGGAAATGGACACCAGGAGATAATGACGACTCACAGAAATGACACAGAAGGCATCTCCCAGACCCACTGAGTCCCTGAAGCCACTAGGATGTGTCCATCAACTTAGGCCTCTTGAAATCAAGCACCTGAACCCCAAGATTTTCTACGGTTTTCATCCTGAACCCACTCTTCCCCTTTCATCCCTCACTCCTCCACCTGCCCCCATCCTCTCAGCTGCAAAGCTAGTTTCCTATTTCAGTCTTACCTTTCTCCCATTCCCCATCCCTAGCCCTCCTCCCCTGTCCCACTTTTTGTACCAAAATGCACTTTGGACTATCCCCCTTGACCACAATGCAGACCCCAACCATCTCTTGGGTTCCCCTTCCTCTTGCTGCTGTCCACCTCATCCAGTCAAGTGGTCTCTGCACTCTAGACCACCAAAGATACTGTCTCTGTCAGTTCCACCAAGCCCTGCAGTAGAACCTAGACCCAGATGGAAAGAGAACAAGACAAAATCAGGAAGTAGAGGCAGCTCTAGTGCTGACAACTGCCAGGGAAGCAATGAGCTAAATGGGTTCCCTGGAGCCGCCATAACAAAGACCACAAAGTGAGTGGCTGAAACAACAGAAGTTGATCGTCTCACAGTCCTGGAGGCTGAAAGCCTGAGATCAAGGTGTCAGCAGGGTTGGTTCTTTCTGAGGCCAGTGAGGGAGAATCTGTTCCATGCCCTCCCCTAGCTTCTGGTGGTTTGCTGGCGATCTTTGGCATTCCTTGGGTTGTAGATGTACCCCTCCTCCTTATCTCTGCCTCCAGATTCACATGGTTTATCCCTGTGTGCATCTGTCTCCATTTGCTAAGGAAAAAACACCAGTCACATCGAATTCAGAGCACACCCTACTCCAATATGGCTTTATCTTAGCTAATTACATCTAGAATGACTACTTCCAAATAAGGTCACATTTTGAGATACTGGGAGTGAAGACATCAACATATGAATTTGGTGGGGACAGAATTTAACTCCTAATAAGCTTTCTAGAGCCCTACTGTGTTCATCACCCAAAGAGATATCTAAGGCAGTCCTAGGAGGGTTTCTGTAGAGATGACGGAACATCATATTTAGCGGGAGCATGGGAAAATATTCTTTTTAACTATAAAACAATACATGGGGAAACAAACAGAAAAGTAGAAAGGAGGAGTGACAAGTCCTCACAGAAAGACAGCCACACATGTCTTGAGGTATTTCCTTACAGTCTCATTTCCTGGCATAGGTTAGTGCTTTCCAAGGAGTTATGGCATTTACTTGGGTTTGTGACTGTGGTTGGTAAATTTTTCCTGAAGAAGAGGCTTAATGGGGGATAACAGTTTATAGTGGCCTTGTCTGCATTGAAGCTACATCCAAATTCCAATGGGAAAGGAGCAAGCACCCCTTCAACAGGGCTGCCTGTTCACTGATGTTGCAGGCTAGTTTCACAACAAATGTATATTGAGTGTCTGCTCCACACCAGGCACTGTTGTAGGCCCCGGGAGTACAGCTGTGAACAAAACAGTGAAGATACTTCATCAGAGACAGTTTGCGGAGATGAAAATGCTCCTCAAGAGCTTTGAAACAAGTTGAATAGGGCTCCTGTAGACGCCCCCCAGGGAATGCATGCCAGTTTTTCATGCCATGATTACCCCTTTTAAAATTGTTGATTTTTAGCTCATCTTTCGAGGCTCTGAAGTACCTTTGCAATGATTATTTCCCCAGGAAGGATCTACGAATGGTCTATTTTCTGAGCCTGTGCATTTCTGATGCTGCATCACTTTTATAGTATAGATCATGTGCCCGTATGCAATTTGTTGAGTCTCGACCTGTTCCCTTCTAAATACTGTGGACCAGTGCTTCTCATCTTTTGCTAATAGAACAAGGATAGCATGTTTGTCCCTCATCTGTCAAATCCTCTTTTTGAATATACACTTGGAAGGCAGGTAGATAGGTATATCTCACACCCTAATTCCTAATTCCTAATATAGGGAAGTTTTTTTTTTTTTTTTTTTTTTTAATCTTATAGCCTTGTTCTTAGGAGCACAGCACAGCAATGAAGATGCAGGCTCTGGAGCCACACCCCTGCAGTCAAAACCCAGCCCTCTCATTTCCTAAAGTGCATCCCTGGGCAAATTACACAGATTTTTCTCTGTCTTTGTTTCCCAATCTGTAAAATGGAGATAATAAAAAGACAAACCTGGCCAGGTGCGGTGGCTCACACCTGTAATCCCAGCACTTTGGGAGTCCAAGGCAGGTGGATCATGAGGTCAGGAGATCAAGACTATCCTGGCCAATGTGGTGAAACCCCGTCTCTACTAAAAATATAAAAATTAGCTGGGCATGGTGGCGCACGATTGTAATCTCAGCTGCCTGGGAGGCTGAGGCATGAGAATCACTTGAACCCAGGAGGCGGAGGTTGCAGTGAGCCAAGATTGAGCCACTGTACTCCAGCCTGGTGACAGAGCAAGACTCCGTCTCAAAAAAAAAAAAAAACAAAAAAACAAAAAAAAACCCCCAAACCTTACAGGATCCTCAGTTAAGCTTGAGGATTAACTGAATTAATACAGGTAATAGTAGAAAGGCTGACAAACTTTTTCCATAAAGGGCCAGAGAGTCAATATTTTAGGCTTAGCAGGCCGAAAAGTTTTTGTTAACAACTACTCAATTCTACTGTTGAGGTGTGACAACTGCAGAGACAATGGATAAATGGATGGATGGATGAGGCTGTCTTCCAACAAAGCTTTACAAAAACAGGCAGCAGAGGGGTCCATGCATAGGCTGTAGTTTGCTGACCTCTGACTTAGTACCAGGCAAATACTAAATTCTCAATCAATGTTAGCCATTATTATTAACTATGATGAGATTCAGAAGGACAGGGGTTGGATCCTCTCTGTCACTCACTGCCTGCTTCTCTGACACTATGAACAGATGGTGTACATGAAAAACCACCATCCACAGAAGTATTCCTTCCAGCCCACCTATAGCACTGCACTTGTGAAAACGACACCTTCCAAGATGCAATGCGCTGCCACAATGTCTCTGATAATTTTTGCCCTGTTGTATTTGTGAGTTTCAGCCTCGAGCAGGATGTGAAAAGAAAGCTGGGAGGAAAACAATAGAACATTAAGTGCTTCAGAAAGTCCTCTTCATGCTGTAAAGGGATGTCTGTCCCATTTAAATTGGTACAGACCTTTATCTTCTACTAGAGGGACAGAGAAGGATGGATGCACATCTTCCTTTAGTTAGTGGCACGGCATAGGTGGCTGAGCTCTGTTTTTCCGACCATTCCTATTAGCCTTGGAGTTGAGGGAAAACTCTCCCAGATTCTGTCAAACGTTCACCTGTCTCACTTTCCAGTGTTGCTATGATCTGTTGCTTTTGTGCTGTTCTCATGGGAATTTTTAAGGGAAACTGCAAGAGGTTGGGATTCCCAAAGTCTCTTAAGGTTATTTCCACCATGGACTCCGTGTGTGGTGGAAAGAGTTCCCGAGCCCTGTGCTCTCTGTGGCACTGTCTCATTTCAGACACATAAATCCAATGCTTTATCTACTTCTTGGGATTTTCTGGTTATTTTCTTCACCACCTACACCAAGGGTTAAGCCATGCCCCACTTTTCCCTTGTCCTGACCAAAACTGATATACTACGACCCAGGGCCAAAAGCATAGACAACAGGTGTGGGCGAAACTTCTCCACTTGTATAGAAATTATTTGAAGAAATTCCTGCTTAATCGGGCTTCAATCTCTTCCACACCCTTATATCCATTCATTTGTTCACTAATTCATTCATTCTTTTACTAATTATGTGCCCGCTAAACATTCACTGAGCAAGCTTTATGTACATGGTACCAAGCATGCAGAGACACAGAATAAATATTTTATTCTTGAAGACATCTTGCTCTAAATGGGTATGGTGCATCTGGTGATGCCCTGCCCAGGTCTCTCTTTAAAGAAGCTTGTCTCCCCAGCTGCCAGGGCACTTAGGCACACAGTCTTTAGCAGTAGCCCCTCCAGGGACTGTGTCAGCTGCAGAGTGTACTCCCAAGGTCTGCCTTTCTGAGAGCTGCACATCCAGCAACTGATGGAGGCTAGGGTTGAAAGCCTCAGCCAGTCCTGCCCGTTGCAGACTCGGATGGGCCATTTTAGCTCCCCGTGGAGTTGACTAATGATGTCCTGAGGTCTGCGTCAACTCACTTCCTCCCGCAGCCTGCTGCTCATCCCTTCCTTCCCCTCCATAGCTGTTAGTCCAGGGGGCGATTTCCAATAAACATCCTAATAAACACTCATCTCCATCTCTGATTCTGAATCCCAGAGAATCCAACAGTGACAATGGGTCTGGGGAAGCAAGTTGCTCTGTCTGGGCATTTTTGAGGGGACATTTGCGCTGGTTCTTTAAAAACACACAGGAATATTCCAGGTGGAGAGGGAACGATCATTTCAGGCAGAGGGAACAGGACGAGAAAGTCCAGGACTATGACAGCACAGAGGCATTTGGTGTCCCGGCCTGACTGGTGAGAGGGGATGTGGAGGCCCAGGAAGAGGACAAAGCAAGTCCTTGATAGTCAAGCTAAGGAGCTGACCATGCACCAGGAGCCCATGGGTGTTTATCAGAAGAAATGAGACATGATAAAATATTCATTTCACCGAGATGAGTTGTCTTTGTCAAGGTTCCCTCTAAAAAACAGGAGCTACTCTGGATGCGTCAAGTAGATAGTTTTCATACAAAGACTCAGACCTTTATCCACTACTGGGAGGCTGGGGAATGTCAGTGGGGAAGGTAGTCCTTAGGAAATCCCTAAGTATAAGGACCACAGGAAAAGTTGAGTCTGTAGTTTTGGCTACTTGGGTGACTGTTGGGTAGATGCTCAACAAACATGGGCACACCTCAAAGTCTGCTGACTGCCCGCACCCCGACAGGGGCTCTCAGCTGCCGGAGGGAGGCTCACTGTTCTCTGGTTCTTTGACCTTTCAGATCTCTCATCAGTGGGATCTCACTGGGACCCTGCAGGTGAAGGAATCTGGGAAATGTGGCTTCTGGGCTTCATGACCCTTTGGTATAGGAGAGCACTTAGGGAGCTGTGCATCAACAAGCAATATGTGACTTGGGTCACAGAGGATGTGGCTGCAGCAAGATTAGTTAGGGGGTTGAATCAAAAGCCCAAGCACGAGATGTTGGTGCCATCATCACGTCACTGCCCAATTCTCCTTCCTCTCCAAGGCCTCCGAACCTGCTCTGAGGCTTGGCAGGGAAAGTGAGCCAGACTGAGGACAGGAGAAAGGGCTGCTGGAAACAAACGCAAGGGACACACAGCCCTGTCCCGCCAGGTGTGACTCCAGGTGCCAGGTGTGACTCCCGCCAGGTGTGGCTCCCGGATCAGGATGGCTGCTCTTCACTCACTGGCATTTGGGTGAGAAGGGCACTGAGGTGGAGCAGGGATAACCAATCCAGAAGACAGAAACCCTGGCTTGGAGCCCTTTCCAGCCATTTCCTAATTGGATGTATGACTTTTCTAGGGCTGCCGGAACAAATTACCACAAACTTGGCGGTTTAGGATAACAGAGATTCATTCTCTCACAGTTCTGGAGGCCAGAAGTCTGAAATCAAGGTGGGTCGGCAGGGCCGTGGGGGAAGTCTCTAGGGGATAATTCCTCTTTGCCTCTTGCAGCCCGTGGTGGTGTCTGGTGCTCCCTAAGGTCGTCTCTGCCTCTGTTTTCACATGGTCTTCTCCTCATGCCTCGCATTTCAAATCTCCCTCTGCTTTGCTCTCACTTTTGCAGCTATCATTGGATTTAGGATCCACCCTAAATCCAGGATAGCCTCCTCTTGAGATCCTTAACTCAACTGCATCCGCAAAGATCTTTTTTCTACATAAGGTCACAGTCACAAGTTCCAGGAATTACACCTTGCACAATGCTGGGGGGCCATGATTCAACCCCACTACAACTACACTGGGTGACTCTGTAAATGTCACTTACCCTCATGCTTAGACTCAAATTTGTACTAATAAAATAGAGTAGGGGCCGGGTGCGGTGGCTCAGGCCTGTCATCCTAGCACTTTGGGAGGCCGAAGTGGGTGGATTGCCTGAGCTCTGGAGTTCAAAACCAGCCTGGGCAACACAGTGAAACCCCATCGCTACTAAAATACAAAAAAATTAACTGGGCGTGGCAGCATGCACCTGTAGTCCCAGCTACTCTGGAGGCTGAGGCAGAAGAATCGCTTGAACCCTGGAGGCAGAGGTTGCAGTGAGCAGAGATCATGCCACTGCACTCCACACTCCAGTCTGGCTGACAGAGTGAGGCTCCATCAACCAAAAAAATAAAATAAAATAAAATAAAATAAGAGAGTGGGAGGAGAAGATGACCCACCTGGATGTTGGGGTGATTACATAAGACAGAACAAGTCAAAGCCCCGGCCCACTTATAGACACAAGGGAAGCCTGAATTAAATATCTATTGAATCTGAATCAGCTCTCACCCCATGGCTATGGGACTGGTCTGATCAGGACCTGGAGACTCCTAGTTCATGCAGCGTAACACAAAGCTCAGTTTGCATTTAGGATTGCACTAGATTGCCTTAAAAGCAGTACGCAGTTCTGAAGCTTACCATTGTATAAAATAATATCTGGTGTCTATAGTCCTTCATCTGTTCAAGTACAGGTTGGATGGAAGGATTTCCGGATTCCTGTGGATTTAGGATTCCTACAATACTGTGGGCATCAGATTCACTGCAAGTAACTTACCCAACAACTGAAACACTGTTCCCACCCAAAAGGGGAAAATCAGATCACTTCCGCATGGTGGAAAAACTAGATTACTTCCACCATAGAAGTCTTTCGACACTGCCTCTCCCCTTTGCCCGTCCAACCCGCCCCAGGTCTTAATTCCTGTCCTTCTATTTAGGTTTAAATCATCGCTCCATCACTTTCTGACTATATAACTTAGAACAAGCCCCTTTGTACTTCATTTGTTTTCCTTTTATGCTCTTTAAATTTTAATAAATTAAAAGTGGCAGAAAATTGAGAAAGCTACAAAGAATAAAATTATAAATACCCATAACTCTGCCATCTAGCTTCAACCACTGTGAACATCTTAACATATTTGCTTTCCCTTTTTATTTTTAAAGAAGAAAGATTACTTTATTGTTATTGGGAAATGATACATATTCATTTTGAGGAATTCAAGAAATGCAAAATACAAAGATTCAAGTTTAAAAAAAATCTTAAGTTTCACTACCCAGAAATAACTGTCATTAACATATGGCAAACATCATTTTAAATATCTTATGATATACACAGAGACAAAAGGATAGACGGACGGATGGATGAGGATGGGCGGATGGACGGAAGAATAGGTGGAAATAAATACTATGAAATGTGGGATAAAATATATGCCACTTTAAGTTTTTTTTTAACACTGTATTTGTCTTTACTTGTATGTAGCAGAAGAAAAAGAAATTAAAACAAAATTGAAAGAAAACTAGCCTTTCAAATACTTCTTTACCAAGAGATACTTACCCAAAGATCTCTTTAAGAACACAGATTGTGAAGAAAGCATTAAGAGCTTGAAGTAATTATATTATATTTTAACTATTTATTTTGATGTTAAGCTTATCTAATGACTCCATGCTGTCAAATATGGTAATATATCTATCACACTTCCCCTCAACTTCTCCTCCCTCTCTCAATTTCTCAGTTTTAATTGTTGGTGGCCGCTGTTGTTACACTGCCCAGGTTTTAACCTTCATACCCTGATCTATAACTGTAATTGTCTAAGTTGCTTACTGTGAGTCCTATATTTATATGGTTTCATTACTTATCATGAATCCTTATGTTCTGAGGTCTGCATTCATGAATCTTTTATTTTTGTTTGCTTTTAATTAGTTGTATTTTGTAATTAAGTATTTTTGTCAAGATCTTATGGATATTACACTGCCTGAGTACATTTACTCTTGACAACCATGACTTGTGAGCTTTATATTCTATTATATTCTTGAACTATGCTTTCTTTCCCTCAAATCTTTTAGATAACCATTCTTTCATCTTTGACATTGAATCCTGCTGTAGAGAAGTCTGAGGACAACTTGACTTTTTTTTTTCTCCTTGTGGAGGATATTCTTGTGTCTAGAAAACTGGGTAATTCTGTATTTATCCTAAGTTTTAATAGTTTAACTAGGGTATGTCTTGGTATCTAGCATTCTGTACCAAATTTTCCTGGAATACATTGTCTCTTTATTATTATTTTACTACAATATGTAACATAAAATTTAGCATTTTAATTATTTTAAGTGTACAATTCGGCAGCATTAATTACTCTCACAATATTTTGGAACCATCACCATTATTTATTTCTAAAACCTTTTCATCACCCCAAAGAGAAATTTTGTAACCATTAAGTAATAACTCTTCATTCTCTCCTGCCCCAGTCTGGTAACCTCTAATCTACTTTCTATCTCTATGAATTTGCATACTCTAGATATTACTTATAAATGGAATCCTGTAGTCCAAAAATGAACAGTAACAATTTTTGGGAGGATATGGAGCAACTGGAATCCTTATACACTGCTGGTGAGTAGGTAAAATGGTTCAGCTGCTTGTAACACATTCTCTTTTGATCTGCACATTCAGTTATTTATTCGCTTCAGGATTTTTTTTTTATCCAGAGGCAAAATAGCATCATTCTACTCTTTTGAATCCCAATTCTGTTATATATACTAGATGTGTTGCCTTGGGCAAGTTACGTAACTATGTCTTAATTTCCTCATCTATAAATTGGGAATACTAATTGTATTAAGCTCAAATTGTTGTGAAAAATTAATTCATGTAAACCTCTAAATAAATGTTTCATGCATAATCAACGCCAAAATAATTTGTTATTGTGGTTATACTAAGCTATATTTTGTTATAATATATTTGAATAAAAGGTTATATGTTTATACCTTTAGAGTATATATCTTTATGTCTATATCTATTGTAGAATAAATTGCTTTCTCCTTTAGCTTTATGTTCATATTCAGTTGACTACTTTCACCACTCTATTTCATCTGTATTCATGTGCTTGTTAAGACTTCCCTCTACACTGTTTTTTCCAGCAATGTATATTCTATTTTGTTTTTGTATTGTTTCACTTTTTGCTGTCATTATTTACGGGCTCTTTAATCCTATTAATGCTATTTTGGGCCTCAATTTGTTTCCTTTTGTCCCTATTAATCTCGTGCTGTCCATTTATTCCATTATCCTGAACCCTCGCTTTATTGACCTGGTGTTCATATCAAATTGTTCTATAGAGTGAAGCAATTGTGAATAATTTACCTCTGTTTCTGAAATGTTATTTTTTTTAGGGTAGAATCCTTGCCCTTGTATATTACAGCCCCCTGCTTGCTTGCATCCCTTCCTGCCTTTTTCTTCCTTCCTTCCTTGCCCCCTCCCTTCCTCTCTTCCTCCCTCCCTCTTTTCCTTCTTTCCTTCCTTGTTTCTTTTCTCTTCCTCCCTTTATTTTTTTAAAAATTATTATTTGTGGTATGCTTTAATGTTGCCATGACATTTCTTACCTTCTTGTTCTGCCTAGGTGACTCCACTCGGGTGGCTCCATCCTGACATGCCATTTGCTATGATATATAGAATATGTGACACCTGACTTTCTTCCTACCATATCAGGGAAGTTTGTTTTCCCCTTGAAGTTTGAAGATTGAGTATTCTTTATTCTGTCTGATTTCTGAGCCTAATGAAACAGTGAGAAGGAAGGAGAGAGCTCATCTAAGGTGATATTTGGTCACTCTTAGATTACTGGGCATCTGTTTCTTCTTTTTAGATTTTGTGAATATCCCATACTCAGATTCACTACATCTACTTGCAGGTATTTACTTTTCTGATGAGAAGGTAGTCCCTATTTTCATTTATCTTACTCAATTTAGAAGACAGTCCTGAAGATTTTGCTACCATTAGAGAAAGTTAACCTCCTCCATAACCCCCTTCCTTTGCTTTGTTTATACCCCCATCCCGGCCCCAAGCCATTTTTTCTTATTACTTAATCATATGAGAGAAAGGATAATGATACCCAGTAAACTTGATTTTCTCTAGATGTTTGGTATTGAGAAATCCCCATACTATGTTACTAATATGCTTTTTGGTGGGTGGGGAAAAAGATTTAGAAGCCTAGCTATACCTCTCCACATCACTCTGTGTCTCCTGTTTCTTTCCATACTTACCAGTGTTTAAAACTTGCATTTGATAGTTTTCTTTCCCTTGTTTTGGTGTTGTGGTGAATTTTATTCATTTTTCTTTTCTTGTATTCTTGTTTGCTCAATCTATTACGTATTTGTCAAGAGGAATTCTGTAATTCAGTTTCTGTCAGTGATCTTAACCCAAATATCTGAGTCACATTTTCCATAAGTAAGTTGGGATAATAATTATAATATTGAACTCATGGATTTTTTTAGAAGTACTAAGTTAGATAATATATGTAAATTGCTTTGCAAGCTCTCAGATTTTATATGAAGAATATGTTTTCAATAAATGTAGTTATGAATGAATGAGCTGTTATTACTCTGCAGTAATGAACTTAGTTATCTAATTTATAGGATTATAAAATGCTAGCACTTAAATCAGTCCTAGGAATCACGTAGCACATACCATTTATTTTATAAAGGAAGCAAATGTCATGACTGCCATCTTTAGTGCCATGTTTCATCAGGAGGTGGGTGACACAAGAATTCTGTGGTTATAATTGATGGCAAGCATGTCATTCATAAGAATTCTTCTTGCAAATAAACTTCATGTGTTAGAAGAAATATTTTTATTCACGTCTCAGAAGGAAGGTTTTTTTCAATCAGAAGGCCCCTATTTTGCTGAACACCAACATTAGTTTAAACATGCAAGCTTGTGGGAAGAACCCAGAAGCAAAACCTAATTGCCTTCCATAACAGAGGGGAAAAAAGTACACAGAAGAGAGAAAAGAGATAGAACAAGCTAGACCAAATGCTGAGTAAGAAAAATGAAGAGTTAAGTAAAAGCAATGGGGGTACAGGTGAGAATGAACATTGAAAAAAAGATGGTCTGATATTAATTTTCAGTTGTTTCCTCTGAAAGGTATACTTTCTCCATCTCACACAAGGAATATTTAGTAAAGTTTATACTATTCACTGATGTTTCTGTAGTAGGTTTTTGAAAGGCGTAGTCCTGAATTCATTTAGATCTTAGTAAAGACCAAGCAGACATAGCATGTTCATTTGCAGAAGCTAAAGAGTATGGGATCTACTGAATTATTTATGTTGGTCAATTGTATCCTCTTATGTTCAGACACAGCACTGGAGTAGGGGATAGAGTGTGGTAGAGGGCTGAGCTGAAAGAGCTTAGCGTTTGTCAGATGACTGACTGAAGAGATGAGTTTAAAGCTAAAGGGATTGCCAACACCAAGGATGGAGGCAAAGCTCAAAAACCATGGTGAAAATCAGAGGTTCTGATACATGGCAAAGGAAACCAGTAGCAAAGTAAGTTTACAACATTTGCCTCAGCACAACAAGGAAACATTTTTTCTGCCAGGTCAAACTTAGAAGTTGTCATCTGCTTCCTAACACATCTTAGGAGGTTCATCCAAGCCTGATATTAAGATAAAATTAAAAAGGGTATAAAAATAAATATTTTCAGTCAAAAAAAGCAAAATGATCACTGATATTTGTCTTCTAGGGCCTCTTTGAAATGATCATAAGTGGATTTTTAAAAGTGTTTAAGCTCACAAAAACAATTAGGGCAAGAGAGAGGCTGAGTTGACAGGGCTTCTCATCAACCACTTTGGATCCTGGGGAGAAATGTCACCATAACTTCAAATTTTTAAGAGTGATCTTTAGTCAAAAATTGTATACCCAGCAAAACTATCAAATAAATTAGACCCAGACATTTGGAGCCACACAAGACCGTCTACTTATTCTTTCTTGGGAAAATGTAGTCCTGTTTGAACAGAAAACTTTTTTTTCTCTTTTTTTCATTTCATTTTAATATCAGGGTTATGAACATATACAAAAATGAGTCTGGAGGAAACTTTCAGGCTGGGAGCTGGCACACACACAAAAATCTTCTTTCTTGGGCTGAAGCCAGTAATACTAACTGTGAAAAGCCACCTCATCTCAGAGGACAGCCATGATTAATATTCAGTGAAGATGTGAACAGTAGGACAGGTGGCTCTGGAAGTGAGTAAGATCTCTCATGAAATAAGAGAAGTTGATAGCTCAGATGCTATGATAAAAGTAAATAGTGGGGTGTAAGTAAAAGAGAGAATCCATTCAACCTTAAAGGTAGGAGCATTCTCCTTTGAGAGGTAGAGAAGATATGCTCGAGTCCAGCAGAAAAGGAAATATGATCCTAGCACACGGTTTGGTTTTGCAATGAAACAATTTACACAGTAAGAATAATGGAAGAGCTATGTATCCACTTTCAACTTTTAGAATCATTAAACTGACTGATATGGTTTGGCTCTGTATCCCCACCCAAATCTCATCTTGAATTGCAATCCGTACATGTAGAAGGAGGGACCTGTAATCCCCACATGTCGAGGAAGGGAGGTGACTGGATCAGAGGGAGGTTTCCCCCATGCTGTTCTCATGATAGTGAGTGAATTCTCATGAGATGTGATGGTTTTAAAAGTGGCAGTTTTTTCCTGCACACTCACACTCCCTCATGCCGCCCTGGTAAGAAGGTGCCTGCTTCCCCCTCGCCTTCTGCCATGATTGTAAGCTTCCTGAGGCCTCCTAGCCATGCTTCCTGTTAAGCCTGTGGAACTTGAGTCAATTAAACCTCTTTCCTTTATAATTACCTAGCCTCAGGGAAGTTCTTTATAGCAGTGTGAAAATGAGCTAATACACTAACCAGTCATGAAAGGCAAGAATCATTATAGAGAAAAACCTAAAAATTACCAACCTTGGCCATGAAAGCGTAAAAACAAGGATGACAATGTCAAAGACAGAGGTGATTGGGAGAAGGTGAGATCAACAATGTCCTCCTCACCTTACCCAGAAGACCCTGATGGTACCTAGAACAAGAAGCAGAGGCTGAAGTAAACTATAGCATCTGAATTTGCAAAGATTACCAGTGGTAGACATAAAAAGTAAACATTTACTATAACAGAAGCTAGAAAGTGATTTAAAAGGGCAATTCCTCATTTTTCTTAGCAGAAAGCCAGTAGACAACATATTAAGTTAATAAGTCAAGAAAAGCACTTTAAGTAAACTACTTACACATGTAGAAATAACCACCAAAGAAGCAAAAATAGAAATGGATGACCTGTGAGGGCGGGATCTGAAAGGCAGAGAAGCCAAACAGCATATGGTGGTTTTTAAACATGACCCTTCTGAGTTATTTGACATCTTAATCATGTTTGGTTTTTGGTTTTTTTTTTTTTGGTTTAACAGATCTTTGAAAATGAAATTAAACATAAAACTATATGACAATCTCACCACCTATCAATGTGTACACAATAATACTCCCTGAATTAAATTAAATTGTGATATGAAAAAGAAATATATGTATATTCAGGGACAATATGCTTATTCTAGGAAAGGAAAGACTGTTTGAAAATATAAAATGCCTTTTGTTATGATTTCAGCAGGATGAAGTGAGAAAAATAATCTCTAATCTATTGTTGTGGAAGAGGCTTTTGGTAAAATCTTTTCAATATTTTTGGCTTTAAGAAAGTCAGTATTTTATGCTGGAGCCAGGGAGGCTGGAGGGCTTGATCCCAAGACTTGTCCCCATAGCCCAACACACTGGCTGTGGCAGTCTGAGGCCAGCGTGCCTCTTCAGGCCTAACCCTGACCTATCCTTCCTCATTGGGCAGGGCTTCCCTGCAGAAACTCCAATAACTCCAGCTAGAGGCTCAAGGACAGAATTCGGATCACCCTGGACCTGAGCCCCGGTGGGAGGGGCAGCCACAGTTTCTAGGGACCAGCAGACTTAGTCTCTCTTCCTGGTAGCTCTGAGGAATCCAGGCAGCCCAGACAAGTAGGTTTCCCCCAAGCAAAGCACACCCTCTCCACCAAGAGACAAAGTGTTTCATTAAATGGGTCCTGATCCCCTTGCCACCCAACTGGGTGAGCCCCTCCAACAGGGGTTGTCAGATACCCTATACAGGAGCAACCCTACTGGCATCAGGCTGGTGCCCCTCGAGGTCAGAGGCCCCAGAAGAACGAGCAGGCACCCATCTTTGCTGCTCTCCAGCCTCCTTGAGTGACATCTCCAGGCACAGGAGCAAATCAGATAACTAGGTCCTAAAGTGAACCCCCAGCAAACTGTAGAAGCCCTAATGAAGAGGGACCTGACTATTGAAATAAAAATAAACAAGCAGAAAGTGACAACAACAGCATCAACAACAACAACAACAACAACAAAAAGACCCAACAAAAACCCCATTCAAGGGTCAGCAGCCTCAAAAACGAAAACTAAACAAACTCACGAATATGAGAAAGACTCAACAAAAAAATGCTGAAAACACAAAAGGCCAGAGTGCCTCTCCTCCTCCAAACGACTGCAACGTCACTCCATCACAAGCATAAAACTGGATGGAGGATCAGACAGATGAATTGACAGAAGTAGGCCTCTGAAGATGGGTAATGAAAAACGAAGTTCTAACCCAATGCAAATAAGCTAAGAACCTTGATAAAAGGTTACAGGAATTGCTAACTAGAATAACCAGTTTAGAGAGGAACATAAATGACCTGATGGAACTGAAAAACACAGCACGAGAACTTTGTGAAGCATACACAAGTATCAACAGCCAAATTGACCAAGCGGAAGAAAGGATATCAGAGTTTGAAGATCACCTTACTAAAATAAGATATGCAGACAAGAATAGAGGAGAAAAGAAGGAAAAGGAATGAACAAAGCCTCCAAGAAATACAGGGCTTCATAAAAAGACTGAACCTACGATTGACTGAAGTACCAGAAGGAGATGGGGAGAGTGGAAACAAGCTGGAAAACACACTTCAGGATATTATCCAGGAGAACTGCCCCAACCTAGCAAGACAGGCCAACATACAAATTCAGGAAATGCAAAGAAACCATTAAGATACTCTCCAACAAGATCAACTCCAAGACACACAGTCATCAGATTCTCCAAGGTCAAAATGAAGGAAAAACTGTTAAGGGCAGACAGGGAGAAAGGCCAGGTCACCTACAAAGGGAAGCCCATCAGACTAACAGTGGACCTCTGGGCAGAAACTCCAGAGGCCAGAAGAGATTGGGGGCCAATATTCAATATTCTTAAAGAAAAGAATTTTCAACTCAGAATTTCATATGCAGCCAAACTAACCGTGGCTAGTAAGTAAAGGAGATATAAAATCCTTCCCAGACAAGCAAATGCTGAGGGATTTTGTTACCATCAGGCCTGCCATCCAAGAGATCCTGAAAGAAGCACTGAATGTGGAATGGAAAAACAGGTACTAGCCACTGCAAAAACATACTAAAATATAAAGACCAATGAAACTATGGAGGAACTGCATCAACTAGTGTGCAAAATAACCAAATAGCATCATGATGACAGGATCAAATTCACATATAACAATATTAACCTTAAATGTAAATGAGCTGAATGCCCCAATTAAAAGACACAGACTGGCAAAATGGATAAGGAGTCAAGAGGCATTGGTGTGCTGTATTCAGGAGACCCAACTTACATGCAAAGACATACATGGGCTCAAAATAATGAGATGGAGGAAAATCTAGGCAAATGGAAAGAAAAAAAAAGAAGCAGGGGTTGCAATCCTAATCTTTGATAAAAAAGACTTTAAACAAAGATCAAAAAAGACAAAGAAAGGCATTACATAATGGTAAAGGGAACAATTCAACAAGAAGAGCTAACTATTCTAAATACATATGCACCCAATACAGGAGCACCCAGATTCATAAAACAATCTTAGAGACCTACAAAGAGACTCAGATTCCCACACAATAATATTGGGAGACTTTAACACCTCACTCTCAATATTAGACAGATCAATGAGACAGAAAACTAACAAGGATATTCAGGAGTTGAACTCAGCTCTGGATCAAGTGGACCTAGTAGACGTCTATAGAATTCTCTACACCAAAATCAACAGAATATGCATTCTTCTCAGTGCCACATGGCACTTATGCTAAAATCAACCAAATAATTGGAAGTAAAACACTCCCTAGGAAATGCAAAAGAACTAAAATGATAACAAACAGTCTCTCAGACCACAGGGCAATCAAATTAGAACTCAGGATTAAGAAACTCACTGAAAACCACACAATTACATGGAAATTGAACAACCTGCTCCTGAATGACTCCTGGGTAAATAATGAAATTAAGGCAGAAATCAAGAAGTTCTTTGAAACCAATGAGAACAAGGAGACAGCACGCCAGAATCTCTGGGACACAGCTAAAGCAGTGTTAAGAGGGAAATTTATAGCACTAAATGCCCACATCAGAATGCTAGGAAGATATCAAATTGATATCCTAACATCACAATTAAAAGACCTAGAGAGGCAAGAGCAAACTAATCCAAAAGCTAGCAGAAGACAACAAATAACTAAGATCAGAGAAGAATTGAAGGAGATAGAGACATAAAAAAATCTCCAAATAATCAACAATCCAGAAGATGGTTTTTCGAAAAAATTAACAAAATATATCACTAGTTAGACTAATAAAGAAGAGGAGAAAGAAGAATCAAATAAACACAATAAAAAATGATAAAGGGGATATTACCACTGATCCCACAGAAATACAAACTGCCATCAGAGAATACTATAAAAACCTCACATAAATAAACTAGAAAATCTAGAAGAAATTGATAAATTCCTGGACGCATACACTCAACCAAGACTAAACCAGGAAAAAGTCAAAACCCTGAATGGACCAATAACAAGTTCTGAAATTGAGGCAGTAATAAATGCGCTACCAACCAAAAAAGGCTCAGGAGTAGACAGATTCACAGCTGAACTCTACCTGAAATGCAAACAGGAGCTGCTACCATTCCTTCTGAAACTATTCCAAACAATTGAAAAGGAGGGACTCCTCCCTAACTCATTTTATGAAGCCAACATCATCCTGATACCAAAACCAGGAAGACACAACAAAAAAGGAAAACTTCAGGCCAATATCCCTGATGAACATCAATGCGAAAATCCTCAGTAAAATACTGACAAACCAAATCCAGCAGCACATCAAAAAACATATCCACCATGATCAAGTTGGCTTCATCCCTGAGATGCAAGGCTGGTTCAACATACACAAATCAATAAATGTAATCCATCACATAAACAGAACCAAAGACAAAAACCACATGATTATCTCAATAGGTGCAGAAAAGGCCTTTGATAAAATTCAACATCCCTTCTTGTTAAAAACTCTCAATAACCTTGGTATTGATGGAACATATCTCAAAAAAATAAGAGCTATTTATGACAAACCCACAGCCAATATCTTATTGAACGGGCAAAAGCTGGAAGCATTCCCTTTGAAAACTGGTACAGACAAGGATGCCTCCTCTCACCACTCCTATTCAACATAGTATTGGAAGTTCTGGCCAGGGTTACCAGGCAAGAGGAAGAAATAAAGGGTATTAAAATAGGAAGACAGGAAGTCAAGTTGTCTCTGTTTGCAGACAACATGATTTTATGTATAGAAAACCCCACCATCTCAGCCACAAAACTCCTTGAACTGATAAGCAACTTCAGCAAAGTCTCCGGATACAAAAGCAATGTGCAAATATCACAAGCATTCCTTTACACCGACAATAGGCAAGCAGAGAGCCAAATCATGAATGAACTCCCATTCACAATTGCTACAAAGATAATAAAACACCTAGGAATACAGCTAACAAGGGATGTGAAGGATCTCTTCAAGGAGAACTACAAACCACTTCTCAATGAAGTAAGAGGACACAAACAAATGGAAAAACATTCCATCCTCATGGATAGGAAGAATCAATACTGTGAAAATGGCCATAATGCCCAAAGTAATTTACAGATTCAACACTGCTCCCATCAAACTACCATTGACATTACTCACAGAATTAGAAAAAATAGTTTTAAATTTCATATGGAATCAAAGAAGACCCCAAGACAATCCTAAGCAAACAAAACAAAGCTGGAGGCATCACACTACCTGACTTTAAACTATACTACAAGGATACAGCAACCAAAACAGCATGGTACCTGTACCAAAACAGATATACAGACCAATGGAACAGAACAGAGACCTCAGAAATAACACCACACATCTACAACCATCTGATCTTCAACAAACCTGACAAAAACAAGCAATGGGGAAAGGACATCCTATTAAGTAAATGGTGCTGGGATAACTGCCTAGCCAAATGCAGAAAACAGAAACTGGACCACTTCCTTATACCTTATAGAAAAATTATCTCAAGATAGATTAAAGACTTAAATGTAAAACCCAAAACCATAAAAATCTCAGAAGAAAACCTAGGCAATACCATTCAGGACATAGGCATGGGCAAAGACTTCATGACAAAAATGCCAAAAGCAATTGCAACGAAGGCCAAAATTGACCAATGAGATCTAACTAAACTAAAGAGCTCCTGCACAGCAAAAGAAACTAGCATCAGAGTGAACAGGCAACCTACAGAATGGGAGAAAATTTTTGCAATCTACCCATCTGACAAAGATCTAATATCCACAAGTTACAAGGAACTTAAACATATTTACAAGAAAAAAACAACCCATCAAAAAGTGGGCAAAGGATATGAACAGACACTTCTCAAACGAAGACATTTACGCAGCCAACAAACATGAAAAAAAGCTCAACATCACTGATCATCAAAGAAATGCAAATCAAAACCATAATGAGATACCATCTCATGCCAGTCAGAATGGTGATTATTAAAAAGTCAGAAAACAATAGATGCCAGTGAGACCGTGGAGAAATATAAATGATTTTACACTGTTGGTAGGAATGTAACAACCATTGTTGAAAACAGTATGGCGATTCCTCAAGGATCTAGAACCAGAAATACCATTTGACCCAGCAATCCCATTACTGGGTATATACCCAGAGGAACGCAAATCATTCTACTATAAAGACACATGCACATGTATGTTTAGTGCAGCACTATTTACAATAGCAAAGACATGGAGCCAACCCAAATCCCCATCAATGATAGACCGGATAAAGAAAATGTGGTAAATATATACCATGGAATACTATGCAGCCATAAAAAGGAATGAGATCATGTGCTTTGCAGGGACATGGATGAAGCTGGAAGCCAGCATCCTCAGCAAACTAACACAGGAACAGAAAACCAAACACCACATGTTCTCACTTATAAGTGGGAGTTGAACACTGAGAATACATGGACACACAGAGGGGAATAACACACACCAGGGCCTGTTGAGGGGTGGCAGGGTGAGGGGAGGGAACTTAGAGGATGGGTCAATAGGTACAGCAAACCACCATGGCACACATATACTCATGTAACAAACCTGCATATTGTGCACATGTATCCCGTTTCTTCCTTTTTTAAGAATAAACAAAATGTAAAAATGAAATTAAAAAAAAAAGAAGTTTATTACTCACATCCTCCTCAAAAAAAGTCAGTATTTTAGATGTAGAAGAATACTCTATTAGAATAACAGCGCCCATCTGAAGCCAAAGACAACATCATATATAAGAGTCAAACACTGAAGCCACTTCTATTAAATTCAGGAATGAAACAAGGTTATACTTACATTATTCAATATTGATTTGCAAACTCTAAGCAATAAAATTAAAAGGGAAGAAAGAGAAGGAAGAAGTTAGAAAGAAAGAAATTTTTTATAATAATAGAAAAGCAAGAGAGAAAATTACCATTATTTTCCTGATGATATGATTGAATACCTAAAAAAACACAAGCATCAACTCAAAAACTTGCAGTACTGATTAAAAAAAAAAGTTCAGTAAGATGAGTGGTTAAAAAACAAATAGATAAAACACAACAGCTTTCTTATATAGCATCAATAACCACTTGGAAGCTCTGACAAGAAATAAATTAGATCCCATGGTAGCAAATAACTAGGAATCAACTTAAACAGAGATATGAGAGGTCCAGATGAAGAAACCCACAAAACTTTACTGAGGGAAATAAAAGAATCCTTGAAAATGTGAAGATACAGGTAACGATTCTGAGTCTGAAGACTCAATAAAGTCAAGATGGAAATTATCACAAAAATAATTTGAGCAATATTTTCAATTCGAATAAAACCCAAGAGGAGTTTTCTGGAACTTGGCAAAATAATTCTAAAGATCATTTGAAAGGAGACACAAAGAGTCTCTCTCTCTCTTTCGCTTTTTTTCATAAAGTGTAACTAGAAGAGAATGTCCTATTAAGAATTAAATACCTAGTAAAGCCACAATAATTAAAAGAGTGTTGTACTGACATAAAAACAGACAGGCTAATGACAAGAAGAAGAAAGAACATCAATAGACCATATACGAGAATGCATTTGATGAGAACAGTCCCACTTTTAATGAGGGGAGAAAGGCTAAACTATTAATTCATGGTTCTGGAATACTGATTAACTATAGTATTTGAAAAAACAATGGACTTAGATTCTATTCACATGGTGAATGAAAAATTAATTAACTAGCTAATTAATTAATTCATAACTATAAAGAGTTGAACATGAAGAAGAATAAAAAAATCAAATCATTAAAATCTAGAAAAATACAAGAGAATATTTATCTCATTTGGGAATAGGGAAATAACTTTTGAAGTTCAAAAGCAAAAGAAGATATAAAGTTTTCTATAATGGACAACATAAAAATTAAAACTATTCATCGGAGACATCAAAAATTCTGAAAGCAAATAAAAACTGAAAAAATGTAAGTACCAGGTAAAGAATAATATCCTTTCTCCATAAAAAAGCTTATAATATACATATATGGAAAATATAAAAATGTTTATGAACAGATAATTCACAGAGGACGAAACATAAAATATATTTGGCTATATAATAAGGAAAAACCAGGTCAATAGGATGCAGTCTCATTTCTTATCAAATAAGCTAAGATTTTGAAACAGTGATAATTCCTAATATTAGCAAATAGTAAATGAGTAATTACTTGATGCTTGGACTACCAGTTGTCTCAATGATTTTCTGAGGAGCAATTTGATAATACGTATCACATTATCAAGTTGTGAATCATATAACACAATATGAATCACATATCACATTAAAATGCCCACACCACCAATTGAATAATCCCAATCTAGAAGACATAATGAGAAATCATAACAAAGATTTAGGTGAAAAATCTCACGACAGTATTACTGTACTGAAAGACTGAAAGCAATTTCAACACCCAAGTGTAAGGACATAATTAAATAAGTAATAAAATGGCAATATGATATAATTTAATTGATGTAAAAGTCCAAGCATTCAGGAATATTTAATGACATAAAAATGTTAATGATAGAATTCTAAATGAGAAAAAAAAGCCATGTAACAGGACTTATAGCTTGCACCTAATTTTGTAAAATATATATGCATTTAGCAAACGTATGAGCATATGCATACACATGTGTGTATATAAATAGTAATCTACATATAGAAAAACGACTTGAGAAGAGTTCAACTTTCAATTAAACATCACAGAGTAAACACATGCATTAACCTCCATTTTCTTCCAAATGCACCAAAATGACAGTGTAGGAATTAAAAAGACATAAACAAACCCATATATACCAAGAGAATGGGGAAAAAAGTGACAGCAATTGAGAGATGCAAACATTTTGGAGGAAGAAAAATGGTTGGACAAATGGTAACTGATTAAGCAGAGCAGTGAAAACTGAAGCCCGTATGTCCATCAGGTAAGAAAGCAGAATACAACCAATTTAACCCATGGAGTTCCAAAAGGACCCAGAAATGGGGCAACCAGATTATTCTAACGGCAGGAACAGCTAGGGCTGAAAACAAAATTACCTGAAAATCTGTATAAGAAATGTTAAGACAACCACCCACAAAACCCCCTTTGACATCTGCCATGCGACCCGATGCCAGTCCCTTCTCAATACCTACATAAGACTGAAAATGTAGTTACTACAACATATCAAGCAGAGAGGATATAGCTTCAAGGATTCTGTGGCTAGCTGAGAGGGGGTAAGTCACCAGGCAAAACCAGGGGTGATCCACTGAAACCAACATACTGAGTGAAGACAGCATCCCCCAATTAGCTCTGAGTACCCACAGCCAGGTTACACATACTTCCCATGCCTTCATGAGTGCAGAAGGCTTATCTTTGGAAAAATTTACCAGATGAAGAGGAAAAGGCCTTAGCCGTGAACATTCCAATGTTCATCCATAAAAATCCAGTTTACTGTCTTATTTCCATATAGTCAAACCTGTCAGTGAACAAAGCCCCTCCCATGCAATACATACACTCAAAATTTTAGTGCCAATCTCTTAAATATGAATGGATAGCCAATGATGATGACTATTTGAGTTAAATCTCTAACATGAACAGAAGAGACCAAAACAAACAGGGAGGGGAAAAGTGCAGGTAGAAAACAAAAGATAAGTGCTTCGCAGCCTTTTGGCTAAGATCAAATGTAGTATCTCTTCTTATCAGTTTCATATGCAGAGCAGTGACACGATAAAGCAACCACACAAACAAGCTGGCATGATAACCAACTAACAACAAAATGGCAAGATCAAATTCACACATATCAGTATTAACTTTGAATGTAAATGGGCTAAATGTTCCACTTAAAAGGCACAGGGTAGCAAGCTGGATAAAAAAGCAAGACCAAATGGTATGCAATCTTCAAGAGACCCATCTCACATGCAATGAATGGCACACAAAAGCTCAAAATAAAGGGATGAGGAAAATCTACCAAGCAAATAGAAATTAGAAAAAGCAGGGGTTGCAACCCTCATTTCAGACAACACAGACTTTATCCAGCCAAAGATCAAAAAAGACAAGGAAGGCCATTACATAATTGTAAAGGATTCAATTCAAAAAGAAGACCTAACCTAACCCTAAATATATACACACCCAACACAGGAGCACCTAGATTCATGAACTAAGTTCTTAGAGACCTACAAGGAGATTTCAAGTTCCACACAATAATAGTGGGAGACTCCCCACTGAGAGTATCAGACAGATCATTGAGGTAGAAAATTAACAAAATTATTTAGGACTTGAACTCAACATTGGACCAGATGGATCTGATAGACCTCTACAGAACTCTCTACCCCAAAACAACAGAATATACATTCTTCTCATCACCACATGGCACATACTTTAAAAGTGAACACAATATGACATAAAACAATCCTCAGAAAACGCAAAAGAACCACAATCATTCCAAACACACTCTTAGATCACAGTGCAATAAAAATAGAAGTCAACACTAAAAACATTGCTCAAAACCATGCAATTTCATGAAAATTAAACAATATGCCCCTGAATAAGTTTTGGATAAAAAAAAGAAATTAAGGCAGACATCAAGAAGTTGTTTGAAACTAATGAGAACAAAGATACAACATACCAGAATCTCTGGGATACAGCTAAGGCAGTGTTAAGAGGGAAATCTATAGCACTAAATGCCCTTATGTGGTTTGGCTGTGTCCCCACCCAAATCTCATTGTGAATTGTAGTTCTCATAATCCCCACATGTCATGGGAGGGACCTGGTGGGAGGTAATTAAATCATGGTGGTGGTTACCTATATGCTGCCATTCTCATAATAGTGTGTGAGTTCTCAAGAGATCTGATGGTTTTAAAGGAGATGGCCCCCCTTTTTCTTGGCACTTCTCCTTACTGTCACCATTTGAAAAAGGACATGTTTGCTTCCCCTTCCGCCATTATTATAAGTTTCCTGAGGCATCCCCAGCCATGCTAAATGGTGAGTCAACTAAACATCTTTGCTTTATAAATTACCCAGTCTCTTGTATGTCCTTATCAGCAGTGTGAGAATGGGCTAATACAGTAATTTGATACCAGTAGAGTAGGGTGCTGCTATAAGGATGTCCAAAAATGTGGAAGCTACTTTGGAACTGGGTAACAGGCAGAGATTGGAACAGTTTGGAGGATTTAGAAGATGACAGGAAAATCTGGGAAAGTGCAGAATATCCTAGAGACTTGTTGAATTACTTTGACCAGAATGCTGATAGTCATATGAACAATGAAGTCCATGTTGAGACGGTCTCAGATGGAGATGAGGAACTTGTTGGGAAGTGGAGCAAATGTGACTTTTGTTATGCTTTAGCAAAGAGACTGGTGGCATTTTGCCCCTGCCCTAGAGATGTATGGAACTTTGAAACTGAGAGAGATAATTTAGGGTATCCGGTAGAAAAAATTTCTAAGTGGTAAAGCATTCAAGAGGAAGCAGAAAATAAAAATTTCTAAAATTTGCAGCTGACAATGCAATAGAAAAGAAAAACCCATTTTCTGGGGAGAAATCCAAGCCTGCTGCAGAAATTTGCATTAGTAATGAGAAGCCGAATGTTAATCACCAAGACAAGGGGGAAAATGTCTCCAGGGCACGTGAAAGACCTTCACAGTAGCCCCTCCCCCAGAGGACTAGGAAGAAAAATGGCTTTGTGGGCCAGGCCCAGGGACCCCTGCTGTGGGCAGCCTAGGATCTTCGTGTCCTGAATCCCAGCCACTCCAGTCATGGCTAAAATGGGCCAAGGTACAGCTCAGGCTATGGCTTAAGAGGGTGCAAGTCCTGTGCCCTGGCAGCTTCCATGTGGTGTTGAGCCTGAGGGTGCACATAAGTTAAGAATTGAGGCTTGGAAACCTCCACCTAGATTTCAAAGGATATATGGAAACACCTGGATGTCCAGGTAGAAGTTTGCTGCAGTAGTGGAGCCCTCATAGAGAACCTCTGCTAGGACAGTGCAGAAGGGAAATGCGGGGTTAGAGTCTCCACACAGAGTCTCCACTGGGGCACTACCTAGTGGAGCTGTGAGAAGAGGGCCACAGTCCTCCAGACCCCAGAATGTTAGATCCACTGACAGCTTGCACCATGTGCCTGGAAAAAATCATAGGCACTCCACACAAGCCCATGAAAGCAGCCAGGAGGGGGGCTATACCATGCAAAGCCATAGGGACCAAGCTGCCCAAGGCCATGGGAGCCCATCTCTTCCATCAGCATGACCTGTATGTGAGACACGGAGTCAAAGTAGATTATTTTGGAGCTTTAAGATTTAATTACTGCCTGATTCGATTTTAGATTTGCATGGGGCCTGTAGCCCCTTTGTTTTGGCCAATATCTCCCATTTGGAATGGGTGTATTTACCCAATGCCCGTACCTCCACTGTATCTGGGAAGTAACTAATTTACTTTTGATTTTACAGGCTCATAGGTGGAAGGGACTCACCTCATCTCAGACAAAACTCTGGACTTGGACTATTGAGTTAATGCTGGAATGAGATAAGACTTTGGGGGACTGTTAGAAGGCCATGATTGGCCAGGCGCAGTGGCTCACACCAGCAATCCCAGCACTTTGAGAGGCCAAGGTGGGTGGATCACCTGAGGTCAGGAGTTCAAAACCAGTCTGACCAACATGGTGAAACCCCATCTCTACTAAAAATACAAAATTAGCTGGTTGTGGGTGGCACATGCCTGTAATCAGAGCTGAACTGAAGGAAATGGAGGAATGAAAAACATTCAAAAGATCAATGAATCCAGGAGTTGGTTTTTTGAAAAAGTTAATAAAATAGACTAATAAATAAATAAGAAAAGAGAGTAGATCCAAATAAATCCAATTAGAAATGACAGAGGGGATATTACCATTGACTCCACAGAAATAAAAATTATCCTTAGAAACTACCATGAACACCTCTATGCCCACAAACTAGAAAACCTAGAAGAGATGAACACATCTGTGGACATATACACCTTCCAAAGACTGAACCAGGAAGAAGTTTATTCCCGAACAGACCAATAATGAGCTCTGAAATTGAATTGGTAATAAATAGTCTACCAATCAAAACAAGCCCAGGACCAGAAGGATTCACAGCTGAATACTACCAGATGTACAATGAAGATCTGGTACCCTTCCTACTGAAACTATTCCAAAAATTGAGGAGGATAGACTCCTCCCCAACTCATTCCATGAGGCCAACATCATCCTGATACAAAAACCTGGCAGAGACACAACAAAAAAAGAAACTTCAGGCCAATATCCTTGAAGAACATTAATGCAAAAATTCTCAACAAAATACTTGCAAACCAAATCCAGCAACACATCACAAACTAATCTACCATGATCAAGTTGGCTTCATTGCAAGGATGCAAGTGGTTGGTTCAACATGTGCAAATCAATAAACGTGATTCATCACACAAACAGAACTAAAGACAAAAGCCGCATGATTATCTCTATAGATGCAGACGAGGCTTTCAATAAAATTCAATATCCCTTCATGTTAAAAACTTTCAATACACTACGTATTCAAAGAACATATCTCAAAATAGTAAGAGCCATCTATGACAAACACACAGCCAACATCATATGGAATGGGGAAAAGCTGGAAGCATTCCCATGAAAACCAGTACACGACAAGGATGCTCTCTCTCACCACTCCTATTCAACATAGCATTGGAAGCCCTGGCCAAAGCAATAAGCCAGGAGGAAGAAATAAAGGGCATCCAAATAGTAAGATAGGAAGTCAAACTCCCCCTGTTTGCATACAACATGATTTTATATCTATATAAATCAGGATACAAAATCAGTGTA
Source organism: Pan troglodytes (assembly GCF_028858775.2). Lineage (NCBI taxonomy): Eukaryota > Metazoa > Chordata > Mammalia > Primates > Hominidae > Pan > Pan troglodytes. The sequence continues at coordinate 49,093,262 of NC_072419.2, forward strand.
TGAAAATCACTAGCATTTCTATACACCAACAACAGCCAAGCTGAGTGCCAAATCAGAAGCACACTACCATTCACAATTGCCACAAAAAGAATAAAATACCTAGGAATACAGCTAACCAGGGAGGTGAAAGATCTCTACAATGAGAATTATGAAACACTGCTCAAATAAATCAGAGATGAAACAAACAAATGGAAAAACACTCCATGCTTATGATAGGAAGAATTAAATCATTAAAATGGCCACACTGCCCAAAGCAACCTACAGAATCTACCAAACTACCAGTGATGTTCTTCAGAGAACTAGAAAAATCTATTTTAAAATTCGTATGGAACCAAAAGGGCCTGAATAGCAAAGGCAATTCTAAGCAAAAACAACAAAGCTGGAGGTATCATATTAGCTGCCTTCAAACCATACTACAGGGCTACAGTAAATAAAACAGCACAGTATAGGTACCAAAACAGATCTATAGACCAATGAAACGTAATAGAAAGCCCAGAAGTAAGGCCCCACACCTACAACCATCTGATGTTGACAAAGCTGATAAAAACAAGCAATGGGGAAAGGACTCCCTATTCAATAAATGGTACTGGGATAACTGGCTAGCCATATATAGAAGATTGAAACTGGACCATTTCCTTATACCCTATACAAAAATCAACTCAAGATGAATTAAAGACTTAAATGTAAAGCCCCAAACTATAAAAACCCTACAAGACAACCTAGGCATAGGGACATTCTGTACATAGGAACAGCAGAGATTTCATGACAAAGATACCAAAAGTGATGGCAATAAAAGCAAAAATGGAGAAATGGGATCTAATTAAACTTAACAGCTTCTGCACAGCAAAATAAACTATCAACAGAGTAAACAGACAACCTACATAATGGGAGAAAATGTTGGCAAACTATGCATCTGACAACAGTATAATGTCCAGCATCTATAAGGAACTTAAACACATTTACTAGAGAAAAACAATCCCATTAGAAAGTGGGCAAAGGACATGAACAGACACTTCAAAAGAAGACATACATGCATCCAACAAGCATATGAAGAAAAACTCATTATCACTGATCATTAGAGAAATGATGCAAATCAAAACCACAATGAGATACCATCTCATACCAGTAAGAATGGCTATTATTAAAAGTCAAAAAAATAACAGATGCTGGCAAGGTTGCAGAGAAAAGGGAATGCTTGCACACCGTCAGTGAGAGTGTAAATTAGTTCAGCCATTTTGGAAAACAATGTGGTGATTCCTCAAAGAGCTAAAAAGAGAACTATCATTCGACCCAGCAATCCCATTACTGGGTATACACCCAAAGGAATATAAATCATTCTACCATAAAGACACATGCACGTGAATGTTCATGGCAGCACTATTCACAATAGCAAAGACATGAAATCAACCTAAGTGCCCTAGATTGGATGAAGAAAATGTGGTACATATACACCATGGAATACAATGTAGCCGTAAAAATGAATGAGATCATGTCTTGCAGGAATATGGATGGAGCTGTATTCTAAGCAAACTAATGCAGAAACAGAAAACCAAACACCACATGTTCTCACTTATAAGTGGGAGCTAAATGATGAGAACACATGGACACAAAGAGGGGAACAACAGGCCCTGTGGCTTACTTGAGGGTGGAGAGGGAGAGGAGGGAGAGGATCAGAAAAAATTAACTATTGGGTACTGAGCTTAGGACCTGGGTAACAAAATAATCAAACCCCACAACACGAATCTTCCTATATAACAAACCTGCACACATACTCCTGAAACTAAAAGCTAAAAAAAAAGACATTTTGAAGAGCATTTTTTAATGTAGAGAGAAGAGATTTTATCCAAGAAAAAGATGCTGTAAAAAAGGATCATTCCAAGAACCAAGATAACTAACAGATGTTAAAACTATACAAGTATAAATAAAAATTGCAATAGATGGCTTAGAAGATGAAGTTGAGGATATTGTCCAGAATACAGAAAGAAAAAAAAAAAAAAGAAGAAGAAGGAAAAGCAAAGAAAAAAAAACAAGAAAATTGAGTTTTGGCTTATGTAATCCAAAAGCCAACTAATAGGATTTGTTAAAAAAAAAAAAAAAAAAAGGCCAGGCTTGGTGCCTCACACATGTAATCTCAGTACTTCGGGAGACAGAGGTGGGAGGATTGTTTGAGCCGAGGAGTTTGAGACCAGCCTGGGCAATAAAAAACTGTGTCTCTACAAAAATATTAAAAATTTAGCCATGTGTATGTAGTCCCAGCTACTCAGGAGGCTGAGGTGGGAGGATTGCTTGAACACAGGAGGCAGAGGTTGCAGTCAGCCTTGGCTGCACCACTACACTCCAGCCTGGACAACACAGTGAGACCCCGTGCCAAAGAAAGAAAAAAATATACAAGAGAAAACTGAGAATATGTTATCAAAGAAATGATTTAAGAATAATTTCTAGAACTGATGATAACAAAGTTGTAAATTGAAATAGTAACCAAATAGTCATGCAGTATAACTTAAAAAAAAAACCTAAAGTCATTATGAAACCTCAAAACACTGAAATTAAAAGAAAAAAAAAAAAAACTTGACCAAGCATGAAGGTTCATGCTTGTAAATGCCAACACTATGAGAAGCTGAGACAAGACGATCGCCTGAGCCCAAGAATTTGAGAGCAGCATGGATAACATAGCGAGACCCTATCTCTGAAAAAATAAATAAATTAATTAAATAAATAATAAAGTGGGGCATGTGCCTATAGTCTCAGCTACTCAGAAGGCTGAGGCAGGAGGATGGATTGATTGAGCCCAGGAGCTCAAGGATGCAGTGAGCTATGATCACATCTCTGCACTCCACACTAGATGACAAAGCGAGGCCCCATCTCATTTAAGGAAAAAAAGACTAAACATTTACAAGATAAAAGCAGACATATGTCTCATATAAAAGATAAGGAATCAGAATGGCACTGGGCTTCTCAATATTGTGAAGGGAAATCAGAAGACAACACAGCCAACATCTGTGAAATTCTGAGGGATTGACAAAGTTAGAAAGATAATTCAGTGGAGAAAGGACAGGCTTTTCAACAAATAGTACCAGAACAATTAGACATTCACACGGGGCGGGGGGAAAAAAGGAGGAACCTTGACCTATACCTCTCACTATATGTAAAAGTTTACTCAAAATGGAACATAAACCTAAATGTAAAATATAAAATCAAAAACAGGAAAAAATCTTTGTGGCCTTGGACTAGGCTAAAAATTGTTAAATAAGACACGTTTTAGTGTCATCATCCATAAAAGTAAAAAACTGATGTTAGACTTCATCGAAATTAAAATATTTTGCTCTGTAAAAGATACTAGTAAGAGAATAAAAAGACAAGCCATAGGCTGGAAAAAAAATTAAAAATCACAGATCTGACAAAATGCTTATATTCGGATATATAAAGAACTCTCAAAGCTTAATAACAGCTCAATTTTTTAAATGGGCAAAAAATTTGAGCAAACACATTACTAAAGAAGATGTACAGAAAGCAAATAAGAATATGAAAAGATGTTCAACATCATTACTCATTAGGGGAATTCAAATTAAAATCACAATAAGACACAACTGCACATTTTGTTAGGGGAGCTAAAATTTAAAACAAAGGGGAAAAAAGGAAAAAAAATGCTAACTGCAGGTGAGGACGTGGAACAAATCGAATCCTCACATATTGCTCATGAGTATGCAAAATGGTACAACCATTTTGAAAAACAGATTGACAGTTCCTTATGAAGTCAAATATACATTTATCATACAGCTCAGAAATCTTAGTATTTACTGAAAAGAAATAAAAACTTGCATTGAGACAAAAACCGGTATGCTGACATTTACAGTGGATTTATTCATAATCACCAAAAATCCGAAACAATGCAAATGTTATTCAGGTTGTGGGATAGGATGAGGTTTCTCTTCCAATAATCTGATCAATCTTTTATTCTTTAATTCATAGTACCCCCCCACCCTTTTTCCTTTTCCCAGATGTTAATTTCTTTGGAGGGCTGAATCTCTTCTGTATGTACTAGAGTAATGGATATATGATTCCACACATTTGTCTAAACCCATAAAACTATATATGTGTACCAAAAGAAGGGAAATTTACTCCATGTCAATTAAAAAAAAAATTCTGAGAAAAAATTATAGCCTACCAGAACTTTATATCCAGCCAAACTCTCAATCAAATGTAAGGATAACATAAAATGATTATCTGCTAGGCAAGATATTTAAATTATTTTTTACCTTCAAATATAACTTTTCTCAGGAAGCTCCTATATACCATGCTCTAATAGAATGAGAAAGTAAACCCCACACATGGGACCTAGAAAAAGGAGAGAGGTAGCAGGAAATTCCAAAACAAGTGATGTGTCTGGGATCTAAAGAGAACACAGGCGATATTAAACTAGGAAGCTGGAGGCCTCTAGGCATGTAAATTCAAGGAGAGAAAACAATGAAACCAGTAGATATTCTGAAGAGTTTAGACACAAGGAGGTGAGATTAACACTTTTGAGGAGGAGTTGGAAACACTTTAAGGAAAACAAAATAATAAAGCAAGGCAGGTATTATCTCTATGACGGGGGAAATGAGGAAAGAGATGTAATCACAATATGAGGGGACTTCAAAAGGAAGTTTGGGAAGGTTTGTAAGGGAGGACGTACAAGGAAGCTTCCAGAGAACTCAGTAGATAGATGATATCCAAATGAAATCGAAAAGGACTAGCAGAATGCCTATTTTATTTGGAAATGTAGTATTAAACGCATGGGGAAACAGCAGCAAAAGGAGCTGAGTCTGGTTGCCTCAGGGGGGCAGAGAATGAGAGGGGAAGGGCTACTGCTGTTCACTCAAGGCTTTGTAGCATACATTACTTTTAAAACTGTTCTAGACAAGAACTTTTTTTCATCAAAAAATAAGAAAAAAGAGAATGAATGATACCAAATTATTAACAACGATTATTTTTGGTTATTACTGGGTTTATAGATAATTTTCATTTTATTCTTTACAATTTCCTGTATTTTCTCAATCTTCTATCTTAATAATCAACAGGGAGCAGAATGAGAGAGATACAGACACAGAGAGTTATTAAGAGCAGAAAATACTTCTCCCTTCTCTTTAATCAGGCAAAGCATAATAGATATCCATGTCTTATTATGAAGACAGTCTGCATTTAGAAAGTGGGGATTTCAGGGCACAGAGTAAAGGTTTCTACAAGATAGCACGTTGGGAAGGAGACTAGCTCGGTGCCTGGCATGAAGGAGGAGTTTGGATGATGCAAACCCCTCTGTTTGCCCCTGGTCTAATTTTTCCATTGGTAAGATGAGGGCTTGGGGTCAGCCACCTCTCCCTAGCTCTAGAATTTGACTCCAAGAATCTGTATCCACCTCAGATGCCTGTAATCAAGGAACCTGCCAGGAACAGGTTACCCTAGCCTCCTGCTGCCCAGGCCTAGGTGCCAGGAGCCCCTCCTCTGCCCGCCTCCCACATAGGGCCAGGCATGTTCCCACCCCAGACCCTCCATCCACTGCAATACATTCCTGGGAGTTTCTTTGTTCTCTCAACTGCCCACCTCCCAAGAGACAAGTCCCTGAAACCAGGTATAAATGGCTGCTGAGACTTCAGTGCCACCACCTGGTCTGTGTACTTCCAGCTGTTGAATAAATGGCAACCCTTGGACATTTCTATTTCCTGCAAAGCCCTCCCAGATTAGAAGCTGATCCTCATGACTCCTTACAAGCTTGGCAATGCAGAACCAAGCAGAGCATTTGAATATGAAAAGAAAGGCCAGGTCTTGAAATCCAAGTCTCTGAGCTCTAAGACCTGGATGCAGGCCAACACCTGGTTTCTAGAGCTGCAAGTCAGAAATGGCAACAAAACACAAGGGGATGAGCCGAGCTTTGGAACCAAACAGCCCTGGGTTTGAATCCTTAATCGGCCACTGAATTCCTGGCACTGGCTGAGACACGTTTTGGCAGATTTCTCATCCATAAAACTGGAACAACAAGGCCTACTTTCTATCTAAAATAATTAGCAAATAATTAGATGACAATAAGTCGTGTTTACTGGGCACTTGCTATGTAACGGCACTGTGCTAAGTATTTTATGTTCACTGTTCATTTAATCCTCAGAAATTAACTATTACGTGCTACCATCCCCATATCAAAAATAAGGAAATTGAGGTACAGAAAGATTAATGTGTCCAGCATGGCTCAGCAAGGAAGCACCAGAGTTGGGATTTGAACCCCAGCAGTCTGAGGCCAGACTTAACTGCCGCACCACATGGTTTCCCTAATGACAGGCACTTCTTGAGGGTGGACAGTAACCAGCCCTGTCTCCTTCTCCCTGCCCATATTATAGATGGGAGAACAAGGCCCAAAGCAGGGACGTGGGCGTCCCACAGTCATACAGGAGCTGGGGGTGGGCCCTGGATTCAGCTCCAGTTCTTTCCTCATGCCAGCAGCCACTGGAGCCCACAGAGGCCCATCCGGAGGACCCTTGGATCCCCACTGTGAGTGGGCCCAGCACCTTGCTGCCTCAGACAACCCACAACCCCTGACACTCACAGGTCCCCTCACCTTGTTCTGATGTGGGCATGGTCTTCTGCTGGGAAAGCAGGTATCTGGCCTGCGCCACCCCTCAGCACACTTACCAGGCTATCATCCTATTGTGACACCTGCCCTAGTCCACACCTCTTGAGAGCTCATCTTTTCCTCCTCCATGGTGACCAAGAGCACCACCCATGCCCTGCCATCAAAGTGGAGGGAAGGACCAATCTCGGGCCCCTGGATCCAGCCAGGTCTGCTGCAGTCCAGTCTGCTCAAACAGCTCATGCCTACCAAGGCAAGTGATTTGTTTCCTTGGTAGCATTTAACACTCACTATATTAACAGTATGTATTTATTCAGGGACCATATCTGAGTTATCCATTGCTGGGTCCTCAGAGCCTATTCCAGTGCTTAGCAACGAAGAGTCCAGTTGCTACACACAGAACAGAGTACAGAGGCCAAAGGGAAACAAAAGTCCAGTGAAGAGTGACTGCCAGGAAAGAGATGATGGTATCCTGGTGGCAAAGGAGAAAATAGAATAATTTCAGCAGACATTTAGGAGGAAAACGGGATAGGATTGGGGACTGAGGGAAAGAGGGGTCAAAGGTGGCTCTTGGTGTTCACATTTGCACCCTAGACAGATATCCGTCTGTCCTTTCGGAGAAGTAAGAGGGAAAAATGAACACTTTTTCCAAACTGGGTGGCAGCTTTGGAGTACCAGGCCCTCACATAAACTGTTTTGTTTGTTTGTTTCTTTGTTTGTTTGTTGAGACGGAGTTTCGCTCTTGTTGAACAGGTTGGAGTGCAGTAGCATGATCTTGGCTCACTGCAACTTCTGCCTCCTGGGTTCAAGCGATTCTCCTGCCTCAGCCTCCCGAGTAGCTGGGATTACAAGTGCCCACCACCACGCCCTGCTGTTTTTGTATTTTTAGTAGAGACAGGGTTTCGCCATGTTGGCCAGGCTTGTCTTGAACTCATGTGATCCATCCGCCTCAGCCTCCCAAAGTGTTGGGATTACAGATGTGAGTCACCGCGCTCAGCCCAAAAACTGTTGATAAAATGAAACCACAGATAAAAAGCCAGTCTGTTGCCTAAGGACAAACCATATTATGAGCCCTTGCCCCTCTGGGTACCCTTTTAATCAGAGGCTCCAGACTGAGCTAGCCAGGCTGGAACGGGGATCTGGGAAGCTGGAGATTTCTTTCCTGAGATCAATGAAACACTGGACATTGGAGGACCAGTTGGGGATCCCTGTATTGCATGGGCTTCTGACCAAAGGGTCTACACCATGACCTTGGTCTGTGATCCCATCATTATCTTGGGATATCTGGGCTGTAACCAATGGGCCGCTGGACAGAGGAGAGGATCAGAAGGGCTGGGATAGAAAAACAAATCACATCCCTTCCCTGATTTTAAACCTGATATGGGTGCCCACTTCTCTGTGGAGGGTATCTCCCTCATGGCAGGGAATCCAAATTCCAATACAAATTGGTGACAATCTCCCTTTCCCATTTTTTCACCAATGTCTAGTGTAGTGGCCATCATTGGCTGCCCGCCCAGCCATGTCCCCTGCTCATCCTTCCTAGGGGAACCTTTGGGGAGTCCTTGCCCCCTTTATATAGGAACCTGTGCTTGGGCTTGGGATGATGAGACTTGAGGCTCCTACACCTTTGGTCCCCAGGATTGGTCCAGGAAACAGGACTCATGTATCTCCTATCACTGCTTGCCATTGGCTACTTTAGTATCTATCTCCCCTGCTGGACTATGACCTCCTAGAGGCCAGGGCTCAATGTGATCCCTTTCTGGGCTCTGCAGGAGGGATCTGTTGGGCAGAAGAAGGGCACAGGTGCTGGAGGTAGGCTCTTCTTGCATACCTCGTAGGGACTTCCATCTCACACGGCCTCCCTGGTTGCCCATCAGCCTTTCCCACCTTGGGCAGGATTCTGATCCATGGCTTTCTCTAGTCTCAGAGCAAAACGCTCTCTCAATGTCACTCTGAAGCTCGGGCACACTTACTCTGTATTCACTCTGTTTTTTTTTTGTTTGTTTTTTTTTTTAAAAGCGCCCTTCACATGATCTAGCTCTCAGGCAAATTGGAAAAAAAGAAAAGAAAAAGCCTTAATTAAAAGAAAGTAAGGCACAGTTTTCATGCATAATAAGAAATGGCTTTTTGAGCCAGCATGATAAAATCCTATCACTCTGGGGTTGCCCTCCAGAAAGTGAGGATTAAGAAAGCCAGGGTTTTATTTAAGGGCAGTTGGAGAAATAATGGCAGCAAACTCTTAGAAAGCACTCACTGTGTGCCAGATATTCCTACATGCTTTACAAATAAGGGAAAGCAGCGATTTCCTTGAATCCTGCTGGCCAAAAGCTGAGAAGAGTGAAGAGAAAAACATGGGTGGAGAAAAATGACCCATACCAATTGTATGGGATTGCCATACAATCCCAAGGTATGGCATAGTCTGGAGGGTCGTGAAAGCCAACTGGTGCTATTACTACTGGGAACTGGATCCCTCGTTTAAGATCTTTAATAAGTGGTACTCCAGATTGTGGTTTGCAAATTTGTTTTTAAATCACCTGAAGAGCTTTAAAAATTCTAATAGCTGGGGTTTACCCCCTGAGATCCTAATGAAGTTAGACTGGGGTGTAGCCAGGACAATGAGACTTTTTAGACAAACCCCAGGAGATCCCAAAGCCAGTGGGAGTTGTATACCCTGGCCTAATGTTGTTTACTAGTATATTGGTTTCCTCAGCTGCCGTAACAAAGTACCACAAACTGGGTGACTTAATGCAGAAATTTATTGTTTCATACTATTGGGGGCCAGAAACCTGAAAGCATGGTGTTGGCAGGACCATGTTCCCTCTGAAACCTATAGGGAAGAATCTTTCCTTGCCTCCTCCTAACTTCTCGTGGTTTGCTGGTAATCCCTGGCATTACCTGGTTTACAGCTGCGTGACCCCCATCTCTGCCTGCGTTGTCACATGTTTTTCTCCATGTGTGTCTGTGTCATCTCAGGGTCACCTTCTTGCAAAGATACTGATTGGGGCCAACCTACTCCAGTATGACTTAACTAATTACATCTGCAATGACGGTATTTCCAAATAAGGTCACAATCTGAGGTATTGGTATTTAAGGCTTCAACACATCTCTTTTGTTTTTTTATTTTTATTTTCATTTTTTTGGTGTGTGACACTGAGTCTCACTCTGTTGTCCAGGCTGGAGTGCAATGGTGCGATCTTGGCTCACTGCAACCTCCGCCTTCTGGGTTCAAGCAATTCTCCTGCGTCAGCCTCCCTAGAAGCTGGGATTACAGGCATGCACCACCAAGCTCAGCTAATTTTTGTAATTTTAGTAGAGACGGGGTTTCACCATGTTGGCCAGGCTGGTCTCAAACTCTTGACCTCAAGTGATCTGCCCATCTTGGCCTCCCAAAGTGCTGGGATTACAGGCACGAGCCACCATGTCCAGCCATCACATCTTTTTTAGAAAGACACAATTCAGCTCACAACAATGGGTATAAATGCCTGTTCCTGCAACCCCTCAGCTTTGACCTGTGGACTCTGCCTGCGCATTGCCTGAATGCCATACTCACAGCATGAGTTGCTACTTGGAGCCCAGCATCCCCACATATTTGGGAGATCCCTAGTGGCCTTCCTGCTCAAGAAGCCTCTACCCTGATCAAGAAGCCTCTACCTTTCTCCTTATTGTTCATGGAGTCCTTCGTGCTACTTGACGCAAAGCCTTTTGCCTTGGCTCACTTGGCCTTTGGCTTCTGAGTCTTCAACACCAGGCTCCTTGGCAAGGCTACTGACAGCCTGCTAAATTTCCCAAGCACCCTTGTCATGAGAGGTATGCTACACCCTGTCCCCTCAAAACCCCACTGCTAGCTGGGGCTCAGCCACAAAGCAGATATCCCACCCCATCCAGCTGCAGGTTTGGTACTTGCCTCCTCTTAGGTAGCATCAGAGCTCAGACATTCCACTCACCAGGAACAAGGCCCACTAATGAGTCAAAGCTCCTTTAAAATCTGCATTTGTCTGGACCTTGCTGTGCTATTGCACAGCTGAACATCCTTGGGCAAATCACTTAACCTCTCTGAAGCTCTGTTTCCCCACCTTTAAAACACAGATGATAATCCATGCCCTCATTTCTGATCACAACACTCAGGACAAACACAGCTCAGAATTCAGAACAGTTTGGGTTTTTAGACAAGTAATATGGGCCCATAAAACAGTCCTAGTGAGATCTGGGGCAACATTCTGGGCTCAGACACACAACTATTTCCACAGTGAGGCATAACAAAATTCATACTATGGGAGACAAAGGCCACAGATAGCTTCATAACAGTTTGCGTCAGGTTTGACAGCCAAATGAATTTAGTGTTAAATACACACACACACACACACACACACACACTCTCTCTCTCTCCATTTTCATAACTTCTTGAATTTCTGGACTATATGTACGAGAATGTCAACCTAAATCTAGTTCACAAGTCTGTGGTAACTATTACAAGAGATATATCACACATGTGGGTATCTTGCAGAATAGCTAGTTTGAAGTAATGAAGTATTTGTGGATCTGGAAAAGGAAAAAAGCTTCAATCTAGCTGAAGCCAAAGTTTGCCACTCTCCTTAAAACACTGCAATTTGGCCAGAAGGCCTGTGACTTGTGCATTATAAGTGGTAAAATGTCCCCAGCTTTGCCCTGCTCCCCACTTCATCATCAGCCCCAAACTGAGGTCTCAGCATGTGACAGGAACCACGTTCATTCTAATCATCACAGTAATTTTTTTAAAAAATTCCAGCTCCATTCCACATCTCTTAAGTTTTGGCATAAATCATTGTTACAAGACCTTCTCTTAGAAAGATCTTTAGAATCAGAAAACTCCTGTATTCTCCAACAGCAGCCTGGTTTCATGGAATGCAGCCAGACTCAGGTTCACAGGTCTTCCTCCTCAGGTTGGAAGTGGTTTTTATGGTGGCTGCACTGCGAACATCCCCAAAGCTCCAGGAGACATGCAAAACGAAGAAGAGTGCAGTGTCTACAAATCAGCAGCCAGTGCTATAAGGGAGCTGAGTAGCTACACTCTGTCAGGCCAGGGTTGGAAAATCCATTGTCTTCTTCAGTTCAGATTGCTATAACAAAATGCCTTAGACTGTTTATTTATTTTTATTTTTATTATGTTTTTTGAGACAGTCTTGCTCTGTCGCTCAGGCTGTAGTGCAGTGGCACAATCTCAGCTCACTGCAACCTCTGCCCCCCAGATTCAAGCAATTCTCCTGCCTCCGCCCCCAGAGTAGCTGGGATTACAGAAGTGCACCACCATGCCCAGCTAATTTTTGTATTTTTAGTAGAGATGGGGTTTCACCATGTTGGCTAGTATGGTCTTGAACTCCTGACCTCAAGTAATCTGCCCACTTTCGCCTCTAAAAGTGCTGGTATTACAGGCATGAGCCACTGAGCCTGGCCTAAACTGGGTCATTTATAAGCAACAGAAATTTATTGATCATAGTTCTTGAGGCTGAAAAGTCAAAGATCAAGGTGGTGGCAGGTTCCATGTCTGATGAAGGCCTCTTCTTCATGCATGGCAGCTTCTATGTGCCCTCACGTAGCAGCAGGAACAGAGGGGGTCCCTCAAGCCTCTTTTATAAGGACACAAATCCCATTCACAAGGGCTCCACCCTCATGACTTAATCACCTCCTAAAAGCCCCGCTTCTTAAAATTATCACATTGGGGATTCGGTGGCAACATATGAATTTGGAAGAGGGAGATACGAACACCTAGACCACAGAACCCATCTAGTCAGGCCTAGTATGACCTTGGATAAGCTAATTCACTTCCGGGATCCCTAAATCTTCACCTGCTAAACAAGCATGTGGATTATATTCCCTTCCAAGGAACTTCTGGCTTAAAAACTCCACAATTAAGATTTCTGCCTCTTTGAGATAAATGTTGGTTCCCTAAAGAGATTTGGAAAATAAACTATAGCTATTAATAGCTTCCGATAGACAATTTCAGGCAGGAGGTAAAGAAGCAATTACACAGTGCACATCTCATGCCACACCCGGCCTTCGTATGCTGATGGATTCAGGTACAGTGTGGTTCTGCAGTTCCCTTGGGGAATTTTGTTTCTCAAAGCCAGGGACTGACTGCTCCCACCACGGCCTCTGCTGGGCAGCTGCTACTAGGCAGGAACCTGTCAGAAATCAACCCAAGCAATGACTTCTTTTGGGAAACAGAGTCTCCAGAATTTGAGGTAATTCAGGTAAATGTGGCAGATGGTAGCATCTCAAATTGTCATTTCTCCAAAGAAACCTGGCAAGGGTGATAACCTCTGGTGGCCTGAATTTAGAGTTGAGCAATAGTAAGAATATGGCAGGTGTAATAGGTTGCTATTGAGGGGAGCAGAAAGATTTGGGGCAGAGCACTCCCTCAGGTATACAAAGAACAGGGGCCATGCCCATGGTTGCAGCTTTGGCTCCAAGGAGGAAAGTAAGCATGGAGGGCTTCCAAATTGGACTAAAGCCATCTCTGGCTGAATTCTGGGTGCCACATTCTAATGAGAGGGAATTAAGGGGTAAGACTTGACCTCATGTCATCTCTTTACAGTGACCTTAAAAAGCACATCACCTTCCTTAGGAGTAAAATTCTATTAATAGAACCAGCCAGGAAAAAATAATGCATGCGAGTGTGTTGCATGGAAATTCTCAGAAACTTGGCCAAGAAAACTGAAAGATCGAGAACCTGAGTAAAATTCATCGTAACAATAGAAGATAATGAGAAAAAACACAAAATTTCAAAAATAAAGTAGTTAAGTGTATGTATTGAGGACATGCGAACAACATTTATGCAGGTGAGCATCAGAGAAGGAAAGGCCTGTTTTTTGAATGCCAACTATGTGCCAGGCACTGTGCTAGGCACTTTCAATTCATTATTTCACTTCACTCCCATAAAATACATATGAAGTAGCATTGGCAGTCATTGCAGTCGCAGTAATAATAGGAAAGCACCAGTAATTAGAAATCATAGTGTTTTTCAAATCTTTTTGTGATGAAAACATACCCCGGGTTCAGGGAGGCAAGCCTACAAAATTCAAAACGCATGAAGAGAAAAATGAGAACTCCTATAAACTCATCTTTAGATATGAGCCTGACGCCAAAGCTCCCACCGCCATAGCATCCACTTTACCATCAGAATTAAGGGGTCCTTTCTATGAGAGTCATAGTCCTTGCTCAGGTGATTTCATTGGTTTCCAGGACCAATGATTTCAGAAATGACAATGGATTTTTTTTTCTTCATGGTCCAGAAAGTCTTGGTCAAAAAAACAATTTGGTTACTCACAGTGACAGAAGGCCCCTGGCTGGGGCTCTCAGAGGGAATCCATGCTGACCACTCCCCATGACTTCCCCCACATGACAATGGGCTAAGTGGGGCTCTCATGCTTCCCTTCCGACCCCTCTCCCCTCTCCTGACTCACCAAAAATACGAAGTCCTTGGGTACCTTCAATATATCTAGAATCAGCTTCACACTGCTCTGGCGTTTGTTCATTCATCAGTTCGAGCCCCTGTTTTGGGTCAGACCCCATGCTAAGGAGATGGTCGTACGGGGATTTGGCAAGCTGCCTAGTCTGGAGGAAACCCATGGTCCCTGCCTGCCATTCCATGACTCTCTATCCCACCCACCTGTTCAGGTTCATTCTCCCAGCACCTTCTGCCAATGTGGCAATAGAGTTTGTGGTCTCCAAGAACCAGCCCTCTGGGAGTGGCTGGTGCTTTGCTCGACGGGGACCATCAGATTCAGCTCTCATCCCTTGTTACTGTGAAGGTAAGGATGAAGATGCCCCTGTGGGAGAAGGGGGCTGCCTAAGACCGAAGTGTCTAGACATTGGTAAGCAAGCAGCCCACCCCTCCCTTGCCTGAGTGTGTGAATGTACTCAGGATCCTCGGAGCAGTCAGACCAGTGCCTTGCTCGATGTCCACTGTTGTTTCTGTTTCGGGTGTTCTTGCCCCTCAGAGGTCCAGACTGGGGAAAGCTAAAGGGCTGTCTTGTGTGGTAATGGCCAAGTCACTTCTCCTTCTGGATCTCAACTGCCTTCTCTGTAAAATGGGAGTGTTATATTGGTTGGCGATCCAAGGTCATCTTTTCCATATATGCAGGTTTATGATTTTATATAAACCTGTTTCTCATCCTAAATCATAATTATGATTATAATCATAAATTGAAGGGCGTGCATGTGTTTCTGTGTGTGCACATGTGTATGAGAGAGTGTGTGGTCTGAGAAAAATCTCTGAGTTTTCTACGAATGCTCCAGAGAGTACTTAAAAAAGTCTGGAATCCTGGACTCTCCTTGTTGAGAGTGCACACACCTGCTATACCCATGTGGGTCACACAGCCCACCTGCTGCACAAGCAATGGAGGAGGGGCATGGCAGAGAACTCCCTGGGTATGAGCTGGATGGAGGAGTCCAAGACAGGCATGAACAGAGCTCTGTGATCTGGTCTGGAGAAATGGGACATGTATGGAGCACTTGGTTAAGGGCAAGCGAGATTATCCCAGAATACCTCAGGAAATCAGAGATAGCACAAGCTTCTGAGAAATGATGGCAGAGAAGAACTGGGCAGGTAAAGAATCAGACCTCCAGCTGGTCCAGGGCTCAGGGTTAAACCCAGGGGTGCCCTCAAAGAACAGACAAAATCCTTGTTCTCAGTCATGAGACAGCCACACCTACTTGGCCCAGCATGGGTCTATGAAAGACAGAACTTGTAGGGGTCTGCAAGGGAAGCTGAGCATCCTGCAGCCCCCAGGGACGCTACAAGGCAGCTGAGGGCCTCAAAACCTTACCACCATCACGCCCACCACCCACCAGCCTCCGTGTGTCACCCAGAACCATGGATGCCCTCACTTGCTGCCTGCTCACTTCTCCTACTTTGATAAGGTCACTCGCCATGCTTTATAACGCAAAAATAATATTCCTGCTGCCATTGCAAATTATGTCTGAACTATCCACCCTTCCCAGCCTCATGCAGAAAGCAGCTCTGCAGGGGAGAGGCATGCCGGGCTGCAGTTACAAGGCTTATTAAGACACCTAATGGAACACCTTGTGGTGACCGCCCCCTCTGAGGAGAGCTCAGCAAAATGCATCACAGAAGCAGATGTCAGGCTTAAGGCAAAAGCTTCCAAAGCACTAAAGCCATACATGGAAGGACTGAGACTGGCCCCATCTGTACCAGATGTTCGCCATGGCTGTGGTGCTGGGGCTCCTCACCCTTCATAAGCAAACTACCACAGTAATGGTCTCACATTCTTGGCTTCTCGGGGCTGCAAGAAGAGGCACTCTTGCTTAATACAAAGCTTGGGACAATGGCTACAGGCATTTGGTGAGCCTCAAACACCATAGGGGATAAAGTTTTAATTTAAGTGAATGAGTTGCAAGCCCAGCTGTCTGGGGAATGACCTCTTTAGGGATCTCTTCACTGCCCCTCAGGAGCTCTGGTTTTCCATGTGGCTAGTTGGCTCCTACCTTCTGAAGTGGGGAGCTCTGGAAAGTTGAGATAAGGACTGGGCCTGGGGACAGAGGTTCCAAGAAGGCTACAGAGCCTGATTTTTTCCTTTGTTTTCCTGTGTCTTAGGTCTCCTTCGAAAAGAATCAATGGAAGTAGGTACCCTAGTGCTGTGGTAGAAAATGTGCAGGAACAAGCCAGATGCAAACTCTGTCTCTACTCCTTACAAACAATGAGACTCTGGAGAAAACAATGGGGCCATTCTATGCCTGTGTTTTCTCATTTTAAAAATGAGGGTGGTGATAATAACAGTCTCCTTGTCCTCCAGTTTTTATGAAGATCAAATTAGTTAATGCCTAGGGAATCAATCAGGGTCACCCTGGGCATGTTCGAACGAGGAGAATCCAAGGCGAGTTAACAAAGGGAATATTTACAAAGGTACAAAGCGGGCAAGGACAAGGGTAAGTGTAGCAGAGCACCCACGGGGATGGAAGGGATTAGGGGAGGAAGTCGTTAACAGAAGCCAGCAGGAGAGAACAGGGGAGAGAAGATCCCCTTGAGAGGAACAGCAACCTTCAGTCAAGACACACGGCTGGCCCACAGCAACCGCACAGGGAAGGCCCAGGGAATAAGTACACAGAACACTCTTACTCCCCGCCCCCCTCTGATTTCTGGCCATACAGAAGCCTAAGGGCATTGGCAGAGCCTATACAGGCCAGCCTTTCAGGGCAGTGAGCAGGGTGGAGGTGGGTAAAGATGGATTGAAAGGGTCACGTGAACAACACTAGCACAGCTCTCAATCTGCCCAGGAAGTAAGCACTCAAGGCACGAGATGTTGCTCCATCCATGGGCATCAACTTGGATATATGTGTTCAGCCCTCATCACTGGGACACTAAATGGGGCTTTAGAGTCACATGCCACAGCCATCAATGTCTCTCACAGACCTGTAGCTGCCACAGTTGAGTGACCTGCTGGCTGAAGGGAAGGCCACCCACAGGTGACACTCCCAGGACTTCCCTGGGCCTACCATGTTCACCTTGAGACTGTTTAGACTTTGCAACAATGACAGGGCAAGAGGCAGTGATGTTTCCATCCTGTTAGAAAACAGAGGTCTTTAAAAAAATTTTCCATAGGTTTTTGGAAAACAGGTGGTATTTGGGTACATGAATAAGTTATATAGTGGTGATTTCTGAGAGTTTGGTGTACCCATCACCCTAGCAGTATACACCGTACCCAATTTGTAGTATTTTATCCCTCACCCCGCTCCCACCCTTTCCCCGAGTCCCCAGAGTCATTATGTCATTCTTATGCCTTTGCATCCACAGAGCTTAGCTCCCACTTATGAGGGAGAATATATGATGTTTGGTTTTCCACTCCTGAGTTACTTCACTTAGGATAATGGTCTCCAATTCCATCTAGGTCACTGCAAATGCCATTATTTTGTTCCTTTTCATGGCTGGGTAATATTCCATGGCACATACATGCCATAATTTCTTCATCCACTTGTTGATTGATGGCGTTTAGGGCTGGTTTCCTATTTTTGGAATTATAAATTGTGCTGCATGTGTGTGCAAGTATCTTTTTTGTATAATCACTTCTTTTCCTTTGGGTAGATAGCCAGTAGTGGGATTGCTGGATCAAATGGTAGTTCTTTTAGCTCTTTAAGGGACCTCCACACTGTTTTGTATAGTGGTTGTACTAGTTTACATTCCCACCAGCAGTGTAAAGTGTTCCCTTTTCACCACATCCCCATCAACATCTATTATTTTTTGATTTTTTGATTATGGCCATTCTTGCAGGAGGAGTAAAGTGGTATCATATTGTGGTTTTGATTTGCATTTCCCTTATCATTAGTGATGTTGAGCATTTTTTCATATGTTTGTTGGCCATTTGTATATCTTCTTTTGAGAATTGTCTATTCATGTTCTTAGCCCACTTATTGATGGGATTTTTTTTTCTAATTTGAGTTCCTCGTAGATTCTGGATATTGGTCCTTTGTTGGATGTATAGATGGCAAAATTTCTCGCCCATTTTGTGGACTGTCTGTTTATTCTGCTGATTGTTTCTTTGGCTGTTCGGAAGCTTTTCAGTTTAATTAAGTCCCATCTATTTATCTTTGTTTTTGTCGAATTTGCTTTTGGGTTCTTGGTCATGAAGTCTTTGCTTAAGCCAATGTCTAGAAGGGTTTTTTCCGATGTTATCTTCTAGAATTTTTATGGTTTCTGGTGTTAGATTTAAGTCCTTGTTCCAATGTGAGTTGATTTTTGTATAAGGTGAGAGATGAGGATCCAGTTTCATTCTCCTACATGTGGCTTGCCAGTTATCCCAGCACCATTTGTTGAATAGGGTGTCCTTTCCCCACCTTATGTTTTTGTTTACTTTGTTGAAGATCAGGCTGTTAAGTATTTGGGCTTATTTCTGAGTTCTCTATTCTGTTCCACTGGTCTATGTGCCTGTTTTTATACCAGTACCCATGCTGAGGAAACAGGGGTCTTTCTGATAGCCAAGGGGTACGTGGAATTTGCTAAGTGAAAGAGGTCCATTTTAGGAAGTCCCACTTTCTCTTAAATGACAACCAGCCTCCTCCTAAGTCTTTCCCACTTGCTCTAGGCCTGAATTCAGAGTTCCATCGTTCTTTCACAGAACTCCTTGGAGTGACAATCAACTAAATTAAATCAATTAATCCAACATTTACAGAAAGTCAGGCATGTACTGCTTCTGGGGAAAGCGGAAACAGATCAGATGCAGGCACTGTCAGTGGTTTCTTTTTCCCAAGAGGACAATTTTGAAACTCCCTCCTCACATGCCCCTAGGGTAGCCAAAACCCACAGAGGTTCATTCTCCAAGATAGGGTGGTGCAGTGGGCAGAGCATCAGCCCTGGGGGCCACAACACACTCTGTTAGAACCCAGCTCCATTATTATTACATCATCTTGGGGAAAAGTCACTTAGACTCCGTGAACCCTGTTTTCCTCCTCTGAATCTTTCAGAGAATAATCTCTAACTCACACGATCACTCTAGGGATTACATGAGACGATGTGTGTGAATTTTCTAGAACAGCACCCAACACACAGTAAGTCCTCAATAAATGTTAGCTCTTCACCCCTACAAGAACTCCAGGTCTCCAGATGCCTGAGTTAATGTTTCCCATGTCTACCCCTTTAAATCTCAGACTTAGAGGAAGTTAATCCCGCTGCTTCTGTTTCCTACAACTTGGCTGTGCTACCTTGTCCCATTTCCTTCTGGGTCCAGGTTTCATCACCTATTAAATGGAAGGACACAGATTACACAATGGATAAGCCAAGGGGTTCTCAACTTTCCCTATGACTACATTTCTCCCTGGGCTGCATGTTATGAAAGGCTTGTCCACTGCATAAACTGGATTTGTGAAGGATTACCTTTCCTCCATTTTCTCCTAATCATAGCAAGTTCCCCCTTCAGGTTTCTGAGCAGCATGAGATCACAGCCTTGTTCACCGGGTTGAATTTGAAACCTAACCCAAAGAACTTGAGATTTCTTTGAACCTGTATAGTGTAGGCACAGGCATCTTGAAATACTAAAAGCGCTTCAAGCACTACCACTTCTCCTTCCCAGATTCCCAGGTCCTCAAGTTGAAAAGCACTGGACTAATTGATTCTTCTGAAGCCCTCCAATGACTAACTCTGTCATTTTAACGTCCTAACCAGAATAACTAAGGAAAATCAGGCCCAACCTGAAAAGGCATTTGTTAAAATGAGATGGACTGTGGCTCATTATGGCAAGGGCTGGATATGCTAGGATGGAGGCATTTTATTTATGTTAGGAGACTGGGCCATTAACCAGTGTTGTGAATGTGCCTTCTACAGGCGAGTCTTTTGGCATCCCCCAGTGGTAGGCAGTCAGTCCTTTTTGTTCAGTTGCTATACACCCACTGCACTGCAGTGTCAACCCCAAAGGCAGCCGCACTTACACATTCCTTTGTGAGGCCAGCTGCTGGTTTAACCCATGGCCAGGCCTGGTCCTTTTTCTCCAAGCAACAGGGAAGGTGCTTAGAGGCCCATGGGCTTCTCTGCCAAGCTGTTTTCCTGGAGCTTACTTTGGAGCATCCCCTCCTGACCACAGCAGTGATTTGACATCAGGTGTCTTCAAAGAGCAGCCCTTGGACCAGTCTACCTCCTGACTCCCTTTCTTCTCATCAGATGGAAAACTCACAGATGGGAAAAAAACAAGCTGATTACCCGGGTCTCATTCCCCACAGGCATCTTCCATCTTTGGTCCTCATTAGGGCTCTTGGTAGCTGGCTCGTTGCTAAGTCAAACTTGCAAGGCACAGTTTTTCTGCCACTTCCTTAGATCTGCACTTAATTACAGCTGTTCCTTCCTGTTGGCCATTCTCCACTGTTTCAAACATCCAAGATACTAGTCTTCTAATGTTCTTATCCTCTCATTAGAGTTGAACATTTTGTTCTTGTCTTACATCTATTCCGTTCCCTGCACAGCTCAAGAAGTACTTGAGTTTTTGCCTCTGCTTTTATGTTGCATAATAAATAGCATTCTGCCTGGTGTGACATTGAGAATAACTGAGTTACTACTTTCTATCAAAAGTATCTAAAGATCCATGAAGACTCACAAGGCTCCTTTCTACTGTTAAAAGACTGTGCTTTTAACAACGCTGATTTCTATTATTCTTCACTTTATTAACTCTAATCTTACTCAACTCTAATCATCACTGTCTTGCATTTCTCCCTTTCCAATCCAATTCTTGATCCATTATAGGCATCTATAATTATAATACCTCCCTGCCTACCTGGGGCATTCCTTTTACTCTCAAAAATGTCCCTATTGAAACAAAAATAAATATGTCACCCCAACCATAGAGAATAAGATGTTTCCTGTTTATTTGCTATTGCTTCAGCTCAAGTTCCTGCTCTCCATGTGTCAAAGCAGGGGTCAGCAAATATTTTTCGTAAAGAGCTAGATAGTAAATACTTTTGGCTTTGCAACCATATCGTCTCTTTTGCAACTACTCAGTTCTGCTATCGTGGTGCAACGGCAGCCACAAGCAATACATAAATGAATGGGTGTGGCTATGTTTCAATAAATTTAATTTACAAAACAAGCAGCAAACCAGATTTGGCCTGTACACCATAGTTTGCAATCTATGCTTATGTACGGACTGAGATAATGATCTGCCTTTCCCTCTAAAAAGCTGATTTTCCTAACAGCATTAATTATATAATCTATTATTTCCCAAAACGATTTAAGTCTACCATTATCACATAGTGAGTATTTACATAGACACAAATCATTTTCATTATTTTATTTTCTATTCTGTTTCAATTACATTTTATTTCACTAGCCACTAAATTGCTTATAGTATTAAGCTATTTTATAACTCTCTGTAACTTTTTGCTGTGCAAATCTCCCTTCTATTAAGGGACAAAATGTCCCCTTTGCCATTCTTATGCATTTCATCTTCTACCCAAACTTTACAATCATTTTTGTCAAGTTTTAAAAACATAAATATGTAATCACTTTGGGGGAGAATTGACATATTTATATGAATACACGTTTCCATTCAGAAACATGATATTTTTCCAAGTATTCAAGTCTTCTTTTATGTGCCTCTGTGTTAAAGTTTTCATGTTGTTCCTGCATTTTTTTATCTTCATCCCAAGCTTTAAAAGATATTCTGTCCTATTATGATTGGGTTTTTCTTTGCTCTATATATTACAATTTAAAAACTGCACATAGAAAAAACCTGCTAATTTTTTTTTAGAAATTTATTTCGTATCTGGTCCCTGAAACCTCTTGCTAATGCCAATGGGTTCTTCTTTGATGCCTCCTGCATTTATTTTTTTAGAATACTAATCACACTTGTTGAGAGGGCTATGTCCTTTGATTTTCAGAGCCAGAGTATTTTTTCCTTTCCATCAGTTTGAGGATTTTCCTCCACTGGCTCATCCTAGAGATATAGCCTTCATTCATGGATTCTGTTCCCCACCAAGCCCAGCCTAGATACCTCCTCTATTTCACAAACCCTCTCATCTGACCTATCAACATGCCTTCTAGTTAGTGAGGCTTGTACTAATTTTACAGTGCTTGGGTGCAGAAGAGAACAGACTGAGAAGTAGGTGGGGCTGCAGAAACCCACTGGGAAACCTAGACCTCCCTAGAGAGTGAACACAAGTTCACTCAGAGTGGCCAAGAGAATATGACAAACGCAGGTTCCACCCAGGTTGCTAGCATACTTGAGGAGTCAAAGCTGGTGGTGGAGCTGCCCAGCAAAGATGTTTAAGTGAAGGCATCAGGAGATGGGGATGCTAAGAGTGAGAAGCTAGATGATGAAGCAACAGCTTTGCTGCATTTCAGGATAAGAGCAAAGAAGCTAAATCTCAGGCTCCCTTTGGTCTGATATATCTAGATTAACTCAGCATTGTCAATGCCTTTTAGCTCATGTGGCTTGGCCCTGAGTATTTTGGTCTCATTCAGGAATCACCATCTTAATCAAGAAAACTAAGCAGAAGCCTCATATGAAGAACTTTGTATTAGTTAAGGTTCTCCAGAGAAAAAGAACCAACAGAATATATAAAGATATATAAGAGGAGACTTACGGAAATTGGCTCATGCAATTATGGAGGCCAGGAAGTCCCCCAATGTGCTGTCTGCAAGCTGGAGAATCAGGAAAGCCAGTGGTATAATTTAGTTCAAGTCCTAAAGCCTGAGAACTAGAAGAGGTGATGGCTGATGGTATAACTCTCAGTCTGAGGCCAAAGTCCTGAGAACCCAGGATGAGAAGGTGTAAGTCTGGAAGTCTGATAGTCCAACAACCAGAAGCTCCAATGCCCATGCATAGGAGAAGAGTCCTAGCTCAAGAAAAGAGAGAAAAAAATGAACTCCTCTGCCTTTTTGTTCTATTCTGGTGCTCGAACGATTGGATTAAGCTTGCCCACATTGGTAGACTTCTTTACTAAGTCTTCTGATTCAAATGCTAATCTCATCTAGAAACACCCTCACAGGCACACCCAAAATTAATGTTTTACCAGAGATCTGGGCATCCCTTAGACCAATCAATTTAACACTCAGAATTAACCATCACAACCTTGTATACGTTTTCCTCAGAATGACTGCATGCCAGGATTGGGCCAGCAGGCTGACTTTAATCACTACTATCTTGAGAGATGGGCTCCTAAAATACAGCAAAGTTGAGCTGGATCTGAATAGACTAACCCCGTGGCTGAGCAAATCTGGGCAGGACTAGATGGAAAATGGGCTAATTCTGTACCACCCATTATCAAATCACATATATGTCTAGATCTGTGTCAACAAATCCTTTCCAACCCACCAAATCAAATCATTGGAGTAGAACTGGGGAGACCTGCAGTACCATTACGGCTCACAATACCTCGTCAAAACGTGACTCTGGATCTCCTTATACCCAGAGTGTGTCTGTCTGGAGAGTAGGATGTAATGGTGACATTCCATCTTCCCTTCTATAAGTACCCATTTGTTTCCTCTTATTTGTTCATTCATTCGTTCATTTGGCAAATACTTACCAAGCCTACTGTCTGGCAGGCACCTTACTAGGTACTGAAAATAGAGATAGGAATAAGGAACTCTGTCCTTGAAGCACACATCCTATTCATGCATGGTTTAAGGAGGCCAAGACATAGCAAGTTTGAACACCTTGACAAAGGAAAGAAACTAGGGAGGTACAACCAGAGTTTAATCAAGGACTGTTTAACTTACCACACCTGCTATCACTCAGAATTCTCACAGGAAGCTTCCCTAGGCACACTGTGACAGAATGGGTGGGGGAAACTCTTCCTAACACCACCTGACATGTGCCTTGCACCCACCACAGGCATGGTACCTTGAAGCAGAGTAACAGACCAGTCAGATGATCACATCTCCCTCACCTATAGAGACTCATGATGATGTCTTACTGCCTAGGAAACAGTACACTAGCTAAAGCAATCACTGGGGGAAAAAATTCTGAAATCTCTAAGCATTGCTCATTAGCATAAAGCTTGGAGAGGTCTGATAAAGTTCATAGCTTATCTCCAAGCCTGCTTGCTTCCTCTCTGCCCAGAGCAGCAGCTGGGCAAGGGATTGCCTTCTTTGCAAAGAAGCAAATTAAATTAAATTAGATCAGTTATACCAGCACCACCAACAGCAGAAGCATCTTCAATAAAATTAAGATCTCGAAATGAAAACAAGGAAATCATCTTCTAAAAACCTAATCCCATTGCCCAGTTTGAAGGCGCTCACTACTGAGACCTTCTGTGGCAACTTTACATGAACATTTGGGAGCAGGGAACTAGGGGAGACCTGGCAGCATCGTTGGGTAACCCAGGATCTGGGCCTTTTGTTTGTTTTTGTTTCATTCTTAGGGAAGCACATATCCAATCACACACTTGATATATAAATAGGCCATTTCAGTGAATACAGTCATTGGAAACCTTTTCCAATAAGAGCATGTCATACTGGCTATGAAAGAGTGTATTTATAATCACACAGCATGGTATAGTGGAAAGAATGCCAGGTATTCCAGAAAATACAGTGGTTTGCACACCATTTCACAGAACCTCCATCTTCAAAGTTGACTGAAATGAACAAAATGAATTAAAATGAACAACAAAAATATTATTAATTCTGAAACTCAGAAACTGCCCCAACCTCATGCTATAGGTTTTAAGTGCCACCTAGGCCAAAATGAAAGAAGAGTAATCTATGTTCATGCTTTTTTTTTTTTTTTTTTTTTGGAGACAGAGTCTGACTCCACCCAGGCTGGAGTGCTGTGGTACAATCTCGGCTCACTGCAACCTCCACCTCCTGGGTTCAAGGGATTCTCATGCCTCAGCCTCCCAAGTAGCTGGGATCACAGGAGTGCGCCACCACACCCAGCGGATTTTTGTATTTTTAGTAGAGACATGGTTTCGCCATGTTGGCCAGGCTTGTCTAGAACTCTTGACCTCAAGCAATCTGACCACCTCAGCCTCCCAAAGTGCTGGTATTACAGGCATGAGCCATCGCACCCAGCCCATCCTCCCTTTCAAGATGGAAAAGTACTGCCGGCGAGGAAAAAAAAAAAAAAATGTGTAATGGACAGAAAAGCTGAATGATATAGCTCCTAATTTGAAGAGAACAAATTGGAAAGGTGTGAATATTCCACTTGGAGCTCGTTTTTCCCATTTTGGATTGACTCCTTCCCTAAATCCCTTCCCAGAGCCATTCTGGGAATTATCAGGCAGAAACCAGTTATCTCATATGAGGACTCAAATGGGCAAAGACAAGAAAATGAATGGGTTTAGAAAAACAAACGACAAAAGTCCATGAAACAGAAGGACCTCTCATTAAAGTAGCTGACTCATTTTGAAACAGGTGAGCAAACTGAAGCTTTAGGGCACCACCCACCCCAGGAAGAGGATCAACTGACAATTCAATAGACCTAAATCTAGTGTCAGAATTTCAATAAATTTAGAGACAGATTAGAGACAAAGCCCCCAGAGGCTTTTTGCAAGTCCTCAGCAATTTCCTCTCCCATAAGAGAGCAGTCAGACTGTGCCCAAGTAAATTGGGAAAATAGCAAAGGCAAATTCAGCATTACCAATTTGGATCAAATAACACCATCAGGTAACTGCCCCCACTGATATAGTGGTCAAGTAGAGGCGGAAAAGTACAAAACTTAAAGGAAGATTGTGTGTCCCCCACAGTAGGTTTCACATGCAAAGAATTTTTTTTTAAACTCACCCTGGAAGAAGAGATGCTCCAGGAAACATAAATAGATCACTGCTTTGTAATCCCAGGAAAATTAAAGAGAATTTAAGCTCTATGAAACAAGCAATTAAAGGGTGAGAAAACATGACAGTTGTTCAAGACTGGGAGTGTATCAGCTTCTGGACAACCCCCCCCAGGTTCCCCCAGGGTTGTCTTCTGGGCAACCTCCCAGGTACTATCCTCTCATCAATACTAGATCCGCTGCAGTTCCTGAACATGTGACGGCACAGTATGTAAAAATGCGTATACTATTAGGGCTGGGAGGACCCTCATCTAGTCATCGTCAATGACAGGACAATAAAAACCAAGTTCACGTATTTATTAAGTGGCAAAGCTATAGCTTAGACCCCAACCTGACCCTACATGTATAAAGAGGAAAGAAGAGGGATGAAGATAGGATGTTGGGAGGGAAAAAGGAGGAGAAAAAAGAGGGAGAGAAAATGGAAGATGGAAGCAACAGCTGGGGTGCGGTAAAAAGGGGCACTGGACTAGCCAGAAAACCTACCATGAATCAAATCTGAGTACATGCCTTCAATTTCTGGGGCTATCATGCCCAACAAACAGAATTGTTGGGTCATATAGTCACTTGATGTTTAACTTTTTGAGAAATTGCCAACTGTTTTCCACATTAGCTGCACCATTTGGCATTCCCATCAGCAATGTACAAGGTTCTAATCTCTTAGCTCCAGCACTCACTATGTTGCATGACTCTGAAAAAGTCATTTTATTTATCTGAACCTCACTTTCTTTTTCTCTAAAGAGTAGGGGTTAGAACTAGCTATCCTGTTTCTGCCTATTCACACATTCTTTCTTTCCATCCAAATCCTGACCTTCCACTGCCCACATCTGTTTCCAAGAGTTTCCTGACAGTGTGAAGTGCTGTAATGAGTAAGTCCTAGCTCTGCTCCTTAGAGCTGGAATTATCTTAATCCATATCCCCAAGTTATATTAATGCACTTCCATTTCCATCCATATCTCTCAGCGTACATTTTTTCTCTCTTGTCTATTCTTTTAACCTTTTTGCAAGCATCATCTTGTTCTGTCTGTCGGCTGTCAGCTTTTCTCTCCGAGCTTCTGCGGAGTTGCCAGATTCTTGGCTATTTCCCCACCCTCAGCTCATAACTGTTTTTCCCTGGAGCTCAGCGACTGCTAAGTGGTCTTTGTGAAATCCTATTAGGATAATCTCCCTGTCTGTGTCTCCTCTCAGCTGGGCTGCCTCTAGAAACCTCAGCTGTCTTCCTACTCACAGTCGGCAAATCATAGGCTGGCTCCTGAGTCATCCAACATCGTACTTATTCACAAACATGCTTAGATGAGCTCTGAACCTGTCGAGTCTTGTAGCCCACAAGCAAGAGTTAAATTCACTGGAGATTCAACTCATATGTCTTCTCCTGCAGAAGGTGTTTCCTGTTTATGCGGGACCCCTATTCCCTCTACAGTCCCAGGAATGACACCTGCCCCCTTTTTACTTTTTCTGTTTCTGTTTATGTTTATCATCTATCTCTCTCATCAGACTGTGAGATTCATGAGAGCAAGGAGCTGGAGTATCTTGTCCAAAGCTGTATCCTCAGTGCCTGGCATATTACAGGCCCTCAGTACATGTTTGTTGAATTAATGAATACATGTTCCTCTTCCATAGAGTCAATCATGGATCTGCCTACCTGTCTACCTATTAGACCCAAAGCTACTTTGGGGCAGACTGAGATTTACCTGCCATGGTAACCCTTGTTAAAAATAAAATTACTCTGACACTTGTTGAAATGGTAAGGAAGACATTATTCAAGATTATTGCAATGGAGGAGAGAAATTAGGCAAATATAACAAAGACAGCTGGGGATTTAGAGCCAAGGAACAGAGTGAGTGGATGAAAAATTACCAAGAGGAGACAAGGGTAGGGAGATTCTTGCTAAAACAACTTACCAGGGTTCTTACCGAAGGCAGGCCAGGATGATCAGATAGTGCTATCATCCGAATGTTTGTGGAGGCCAAAACTCGTATGTTGAAACGCTAACCGCCAAGGTGATGGTATTAAGCGATGAGGACTTTGGGGAGATGAATTAGGTCATGAAGGAATGGGATTAGTGTCCTTATAAAAGGGACCCCAGAGAGCTGCCTTGCCTCTTCCATCACATGAGGACACAACTAGAAGGTGTCATTTTTTAAGGAAGAGAGATCTCACGAGATATGGAATCTTCTAGCACCTTGATCTTCAACTTCCCAGCCTCTAGAACTGTGAGCAATAAATTTCTGTTGCTAAGAATTAGTT
Source organism: Pan troglodytes (assembly GCF_028858775.2). Classification (NCBI taxonomy): domain Eukaryota; kingdom Metazoa; phylum Chordata; class Mammalia; order Primates; family Hominidae; genus Pan; species Pan troglodytes. The sequence goes on from NC_072419.2 coordinate 49,121,345, forward strand.
TATGGTACTTTTTTATAGAAGCCCAAATGGACTGACAGATGTCAAGGGGTTGGGGGATCCTCAGTAGGCTAACCTAGCAGAGTTCTTGCTAAAACTGGGCTAGACAGGCCACAGACAAGATAGCCAAAATCAAAGCCTAGTTGAGAAGGGAATTCAGAGGAGCATGACTAAAATTTGGTCAAGGGGAGAGTCTTTGTCACCCCAGCACCTAGCACAAGTGGTTGGTACTAAATACTTACTGAGCCCAGCTGAGCACCCACCCTCAATGCAGCCCTGCTTACCCTGACAAAGGTTTAGGGCTCTTACTCTCTCCTTTGTGCCTCAATGAGCTGCAGTGTCCGGAGAAGGGACCCCAGTAGATAGCGTTCAAGTGGCTGGGGGTGGGGAAGAGAAGCAAAATGTGACAACCCCACATTAATCAAGAAGGTACACCATTTTCTTAGGGTTTCATAACTCCAATGATTTCCTGGGCCAGTCATCCCAAATGACCCTCACAGCCACTTTGTGAAGCAAGTTGATTTATCTTCTCATGTTATGAACGGAATAATTGACACTCTGGGAGGTCAAGCGCCATGTCATAGGTCACACACCCAGAATTTCATGAAGTCATGAAGACATAAAGTGTACATTTATCTGCTCAGAAACTTTTTAAGTTGTTGTCCCCAAATATTGTACCAACTTGTACTTATACCAACAGTGTATGGCCACCTGGTTGCCAGAGGTCTCACCAACACTGATGTGTGTCTGCTGGATTATTTTTCCTTTTATTGATTTTTAAAACCTCTTTACATGTTAATTATAGAAATCATTTTTTGTACATATAATGCACATATCTGAGCTCAGTTTGTTTATTTTTTTTTAATTTTTTTTTTTTTTTGAGATGGAGTCTCACTCTGTCGCCCAGGCTGGAGTGCAGTGGCACGATCTTGGCTCACTGCAAGCTCCGCCTCCCAGGTTCACACCATTCTCCTGCCTCAGCCTCCCGAGTAGCTGGGACTACAAGCACCTGGCACCACGGTTGGCTAATTTTTTTTTTTTTGTATTTTTTTAGTAGAGACGGGGTTTCACTGTGTTAGCCAGGATGGTCTCTATCTCCTGACCTCGTGATCCACCCACCTGGGCCTCCCAAAGTGCTGGGATTACAGGCATGAGCCACCGTGCCCGGCCAGTTTGATATGGATATTTTCATGATGTTTAGGTTCTTAGGGACAAAGATATAATATTTTTCTTTATGGCTGTACCTTCAATGGTATCATCAGAAAGCTGTCCTGCTCCCCAAAATTAAATATTTATTTATTCTTTAAATGTTATCTATGTTTTCCAAATTTTACATTTAACTGAAATGCACTGCATTTATCCAGAATATATTTTGGTACATAGTATGAAGTAAGGACCCACATCCTCCCCTGGTGGATTATCATTTCATCTTGACCTGTCTCATTAATTAGAAATGTGAAATTTGTCTATAACATGTACACATGCATGCATTCACACACACACACACACACACACACACACACACACCCCTCTGTTTTAAGGACATACTTTGTTCTGTTAATCTATCTGTCTCTTCTAAGATTGGTATAAGTTATTTGAACTATTTTAGTTTCAGGATATATTTCTAAAACTTGGAAGTAGAAGTCTTTCTCCATCATTCTCTTTTCAACATTTGCTTGATGATCTGTGCCCATTTATTTTTCCAGATAAACCTTAAAATCATTTTATAACATCACTTATACATTTCTATTGCAATATGCATTCAATATTTTAAATTGACAGCTTTAAAATACCAAGCCTTCCCATCCAGAAATGAAATACCTCCGTTTACTTATCTGTTTTCCCAGTTTTGCTTTATAGATTCCTTCTACAGTTCCTGCAAATTGTCTCTTAAGCCAATTCCTCAGCCTTTTATATTTGTTGCTTTTACAGAATGAATCCTTTTATATTATGTTTCCTAACTGGTGATTGGTATTTAGAAAATTTGTCATTTTTGTATATTTATTCCCTAACTAGTCACCTTATTAGACTCTTTTATTGGGCTCTAATAGTTTTTCATTATTTCTCTTGGGGTTTTGGTAGATAATAAAATCCTCTGCAAATAATAACTTTATGCCATAATTATACTTCCCATTCTGTTACTAGAAATCCCTGAATAAATGTTAAATAATTTTAGTGGTCCTGAGCATCCTTATATTTTTAGGATATCAGTTGTTAGTTTGGAATAGACAGGCTCCGTCACATTAAGGAAATAGCTTTCTAGGTCTTTTCAGGATGACGATTATTCTCTGTTCCTCCATCACCACTTTCACCCACCAACCTAGACATAGTGGTCTGTAGTCTGTATCTCCCAGGCTTCCTTACTCTCTGCTTCTAGCTGAGTTTAACCAATGGCAGAGTTTGGCCATGGACAGAAGACCAGGGGGTGGCTGTGTTCCTCTATAGCCTGTCAAGCAATCCCTTAACACTTTAGCACCATTTCTATTTCCTACCATTGCCCTTCAGACCCAGGGTGGTAATGGCTTCCCAAAGTTGCCAGTCCCTGGGTGCTTCACTATCCCTTGTTAATTCCCTTGATTCTGATCCAATCTCTATTTCATTAAACCCCATTTAAATCATTCATCTCTCACATGCTTCTTGCCTAGACATTCCCTAACTGATTGATAAATTAAGACGCAGTGGGAAGTATTTTCAAATGTATTTTTCAACATCTCAAAATAATCAAAATATTTTTTTCTTTTGTGAAATTAACGTGACACTTATTCATTCATTAAGAAAAAAAATTCTGAGTACCTACTATGTGTTGCTTGTTGTGCTAGACACTGAGATCAGAGCACATTAAAAAAAACTAAATAAAACAAAACAGATAAGCCTTCTGCCCTTATGTTCTCTTAGGGAAAACAGTTACACAAACATGTAGATGAATAAAATGCCAAATATTATGATAAGGACTAGAAAGAGTGTCTGGATAAAACAAAACAAAACAAAACAAAAAACAGGGAGTACATATTCAAAAAGGCTAGTCAGAGAATACTGCTCACAGAAGGTGACATTTGAGTTGAGTTGACATGCAAGCTCTTGCTGAGAAGAGCCTTCGGCAAGTGAAAAGCCTTGAGACAGGAGAGAGCCTGGTGTGGTTAAACAAAAAACAGAAAAAAAAAACAGACCAGGGTATCACCAGCAAGGGGGAATGTGGCAGAGGATGTGAATGAAGAGATAGGCAGCTGCTAGATCAGCACCGTCCAACAGAAATACAGTGCAGGCCACATTTATACTTTTAAATTTTCTACCTGCCATATTGCAAAAGGTTATACACACGCACACACACACACACACAAGACACTATCTTTTCAACATATAAACAATATAAAAATTAACACAACATTTTACCCTTTTTTTGGTTCAAAGACTTGAAGATCTGGTGTATTTTGCATTTAGAGTACATCTCAGTTTGAACTGGCCACATTTCAAGTGCTGGAGGCCACTGTATTGAACCACTCAAGGCTACATGGCGCACATCAGGCCTGGCTCACAAGGCCTCCCTTGGGTGAGAGGGGCAAGACATCTGAGACTCATCTCTATAGCTCCCAGCATCATGCCTGGCACATGGTAGGTGTTCAGCAAATGTTTGCCACACAGGATGGCAGAAGAACTGCAAAATAGATGGCAAGTTCCTGAAGCAGAGAGGCTGCACCAGGATCGCTCTGGTGCCTGCTCCAGGAAATTGGGTCTATTGTGTGTCCTCAAGCAAGAGAGGAAGTTGGGGTCCACCTGCTGAGTCTCCCACTGTGGGGGCTGTTCATGACCACCTCTCCCATAGCCGGGGTGCTTAGCAAAGCTGCTTTCTTAATTCAGAAAGATCACATCACACCATATGCCAGAGAGTGGGAGGGAGGGAGCCCATTAGCATTCATTGTACACAGCTTTTCATTTGGAAAAGCACCTCGAATGTGCCGATCTGCATTGCTTTGCTTCATTTTTCAACATTCATGAGTGTAATTGCATTTATTTTTCTCGTCAAGACTGCAAAACAAGTGATAATTTACTACATTACAGCCCATATCGGCTGGGTTTACAGCCACAACAGTTATAATCCACCCTCTTAGGGACTGGGTGGGTAAGCAGGGGGTGGTCTTTTTAGCTGAGAGCACTATATTTCTTTATAACAGGAAGCTTGGGCCCAGCTGTTCTTCAAGGTTACAATAATAGTGGGAAAAACTAACCCATACAGAGACACTGAGCTGTCAAAGCATATGTACTTCTACTGTCTTGATGGCTTCTTACACTAATGGGGTAAGGCAGACTTGTACTCCCATTCACATTTGCCAGAGAAAGAGACTGAGATTCAGAGAAGTCCTCTGTAGTAGATGGTAACAGGTTGGTGAACAGCAGAGCCAGGGTTCAAACCTAGATTCATGTGATAGGAAATCCCGTGCTCTCCTCATGATGACACCTGGCAGTGCCTGAGCTCTGGCAAAGCGTGAGGTCTTGTAGTTATATTGGTAGAAAAGAAGAGGACATGATCTTAAAATTTTGTAAATGTGAATGAAGTGCCTACAGCAGCTGTGACCACGAAGGACACCTATTTTCTTGCATCTACACCACAGAATGCTAACTTCCAGCAGAGAATCAGGACAGGAGACTACATCCCTGCCTGAGGTCCATCCAGGTGCTACTCTGTTTGTGACTATCTAGAAATGAGAGCAGGGAAGGATGGTCTAGCCTTGTATTTGGAGATCATTCAATGCAGATGTTTTCTTCCTCTTTAAAACAAGAGTCAAGCCATAGGGATGTTCAGACTTTAGATCACAAATGCTCACGAATTCATGAGTAGTAACTGATGAACAAGATCCAACCCTAAAAACTTATGGATTCATTAAAATCATTTCCTAAGTAAGATTAAAGTAGTGGACATGTCAGTGGTCGTGAGCTCCTCATTTCTTCTTCCTGGGTTTTAGAGGGATGTAAACTCCATCCCCTAACCTGACTCCCTGCCCCCTAATTACAACACATGGATCTTGAAAAGGGTGGACTTGAAAGCTAGTCTTGCTGTAAAGGATCTGAGGAAAGTGGGCAGACCATGAAAAGCCCCAGATCTCAGTCAGAGGATATTGCTACCATATGATGTGACATCTCTTTCAAGAGGAGATGACCCTGGGGTCCAGCCCCACCTCTGCAGCTTTCTCCAAGGCAGGAAAGAGATACTGGGGGTCCCTGTAAAGTCTGAAGAGTCAGGAGCTGACAGGTGTTCAGGAAGTCGCTCCAGCTACCTGGCCAGGATGCTGTAGTCTGCAAAGGACCCTTCAGCCCTGTTCCTGTCCCTTTTCTGCAAACTGAGGTCCCCTCTCTCAATCAAGTGATGGCTCTCCTCTATCCACTCCTGACGTTGGCAAGTGAGACCCTGTGTGGGCGTTTCTGCCCCAGGCCAGGACTAAAATGACAAGGTCTGGCCACTCCAGGGCCTTCTGCTGAGTCTCAGTAAGCACACACTGGACAAAGAACCTCCAGCAGCCACTCAGTATAAGGGGCCTCAGGTCTTCAAAGAAGGCCAGTAGGCGATGATGAACATTACAGCCCACCTAGTGTTAAACACATGTACTCACACACACAGAGAGAGGAGGGGAGAGGGGAGAGAGGAGAGGGATGGCAGGCCTAACAAGTCCTCAGGGTTTTCCATCAGTACACAGGTTACCAAGGCACCTCCATGCTGAGTCCCAGCTCTGAGACAGGACAAGAAGAAGCTGCTTGACGGTGATGGAGGAGACCCAACATGGGTCCACGCACCAAACATTTTGTTCTGTGTGTTCTCAAATGTTTGTCATTTAATCCCTATGTGTCCCAATTGCATGACCTTCATTTTATAAGTAAGAGAAAACCTTGAGCCATAGAGAAACTTTGCTCAATAGCTTTGCTCAAGGTCCCCCACGCCAGTCCCTCTGGCTATAGTGTCCCTGAACCTTGAACGTGTATATGCCTCTGGAACCTCTTTTCTGAAATTCAACTGTACAGAGAATCAAAGACCAAGGTTATCAAAGTTTTATTTCAAACACAGGAAAGTAGTCTTTCAATTCAGGCAAATAACCTTTCTGTTATTATTTTCCATATTGCAAAGTCTAAAAACTTAGCACAAATCTAAAAATCAGGCTTGTAAAGGTGACATTTTGTTTGAAATGGTCAAAATCAGATAATTGTTTCAATCAGCATGGAGTGTTAAATTCAGGCTTTCTTCTACTTGTTGCCATCACCCAGAAAAGAAAAATAAGATTTATTTTCCAGAGGTTGGAACTATACTCCAGGTGGCTCTCTGGCCTGCCAGGCCCCATCTGCTCCATGCTGCTACCACCTCCACGTGCACTCAAGACTCTCTTCGTTCCTGTATTGTGAGGTCTTTTCATGTGGTCCCTGGTTGCAGTAATGAACAAAGTATGCCACAGCAGAACTGCTTTATAGAACCTGTGCGGTATTAGAGTTAGAAAACTGGGAGTATTACCTAACCAGGGCTCTTCCTTGTATAGGTTAAGGCCACTGGAGCCCAGAGAGACTAAGCAACTTGCTTCAGGCCACACAGCAGGTCAGCAGCACTGCAGACCCGGATCTCCTGAGACCCACTGAGCACCATGCTCTGAACCACAAGTGTATGTTTCAGCCATCTCAGATTTTCTATTTCCTTTAAATCTGTATCCAAATAGCTTAACACTTCACTCATCCCCTAACTCACTTATTCAATATTCATTGAGGGCATTCTGGTGCCAGTTTTAGGAGCTGAGGACACATAGCTGTGAATGGAAAAGTTGCTTCCTGCTCTGATGGAGCTTACACTTCATTGAGGAAGATGGGTGTTAAATGCAAAATTACGCAGAGCTCCTCTGTATTGAGCTCCCGCACTGCCCGACCTGGGACAGGGGCTGGAAGAACAAGGGGATTCTGAGACCCAGTGGTCTCCAAGGCAAAGGAAAGAACATGGCAGTGATGACAAGGGGATGGCAAAGTACAGCATGTAGAGGAAGAAACTACAGGGATGCCAGCAACAGCTCCAACAAAGAGGTGTCCCAGGGTGCCAATTCTCCGCAGGGGAAAGAAGAAGGGAAGGAGCTGGGTGCTCCTGGTGGAATGCCAGCTTATTCCTGTCTTCCTCTAGGAATGCACTCCCTCCGTCTCCTTCTCAGGCTCCCATTCCTCTGCCCACACCCTAGATTGTGGCAATGTGCAGAGTTCTGCTCTCTCCCCTCTGCTCTTCCCTTTCTCCTGCGAAATCTTGACCCTGGCCTTGACCCCTTTCCTAGGTTCCCAAACACCCAGTGGTTCTCAAGATCAATGTACTAAAATTGCCTGCTGTTTCCTGGGCCCCATCCCAGTGCCACATGTTGGGATAGGACCCAGGAATCTGCTTTTTAAAAATACCCTCGGTGATTCTGATGCAGATGTTCAGTCTTCCTGCTCACTGAGACCCAAGGGCTGGGAAGCATCAAACACTGGGCCAACACTTTCACTTGCTAAGAACCCAGTATTGTGGGCACAGAGGTAGGGTCTCTGCATGTGCATCCTGGCCATTTTTAGCACACCTCTATAGGTATGTGTGTAATATACAGATGAGGAAATGGAACCCACGTGGCTTGGCTAGAGTCACAGAACTTCAAAGAATAGGCACCTGACTCCACACCCAAATCCAGTATCTTTGTTCATCTCTTTCACCAAGTTTTCTTGAGCTCACCGATACCTCCAACCCCCTTTTCCTCCTCCCCATTTTTACAGCTAACATCCCCATTCATGCCTGATCAGTTCCCTCCTGGTCCACTGCCTTCCTTCCCACCACAGGCTCCCTGCTGCTCCAAGTTGCCTTTCACACTGGCCAACAAGTGGTTATCCTAAAAGATAAATCTGATCAAACATTCCCTGACTTCATCTCTGATGAATCCTCACTCTTATCATCCAACATCTTTCAAGTTGTGGCCCCAACCTCCCTTCTCATCACATCTCATCCTATGCCACATGACCACGGTATCCCTTCCTAGAATACTACATTATTCAAGAGTATTGGTTTGAGTATTTGCCTCTGCCACTTACGTGTGATTTTAGATAAAATCACACTGCCACTTCTGTGTGATTTTAAATAAATTACTTAATCTTTATGTGCCTCATTTTTCTGAACTGTAAAATGGGCTGTTACCACTAGCTCCTTCAAAAGGCTGTTGTAAAGACTTAATAAAAGAAAGATGACAAGTATAAAGTGCTCAGCACAGTGCCATGAAAACAGATGCTCCAAAATGCTACCTGATACTAATATCATCACTGTCATCCTACCATGTAGGACTACTTGTTATTCTCTGAACATACCACATACTTTGAGGTATCTCACTGGAAGCAGACACCTCTTGGTGCTGGAAACTCCTCATCAAAATTCTAAAGTGACTGCAAGGTAGGGTGGCCATAAAATATCCATTGTTGTACAAGGTGCTTTGTATGTGAAATTTTAGTTAATTCCCCACATAAGTCTTATGAGGCTCTTGTCCCTTATCCTCATTTTAGAGACGAGCATGAGGCTCAGACAGGTTACCAAACCAGCTCCATATCAGAATGCTAGTCACTAGTAGAACTGGCATTCCAACCAATATCAGCCTGATTTCAATGTTCACACTTCTCTGTTCATTTCTTCTATGTGAAAAGAACACAGATTTTTTTTTTTTTTTTTTTTTTTTTTTACTCAGAGTACACTGTACTGAGAATTGTGTCATGGTATCTTGCATCATTCCTACCCCCCCAAGCTCACCCACATATCACTGGGGCTGGAAGCCTGGAAACTACATCTTACTTTCTAGCAGGGTTCCAGCTCAGTCTTCACCAATGACAGAGGCAAAGACTGGGCCCTCACCAGACACTGAGCCTGCTGGCACCTTGATCTTGAACTTGGAATTCCCAGCATCCAGAACTATGAGACATAAATTTAAAAATTTACATATGGCCTTTTTTTTTTTTTTTTTTTTTTTTGGTGACAGAGTCTCACTCTGTTGCCCAGGCTGGAGTCCAGAGGCACTATGTCGGCTCACCACAACCTCCACCTCCCAGGTTTAAGCGATTCTCCTGCATCAGCCTCCCAAGTAGCTGGGATTACAGGTGCCTGCCACCATATCTGGCTAATTTTTGTATTTTTAGTAGAGACGAGGTTTCACCATGTTGACCAGGCTGGTCTCAAACTCCTGACCTCAGGTGATCTGCCCGCCTTGGCCTCCCAAAGTGCTGAGATTACAGGCACGAGCCACTGCACCCAGCCTATGTATCACACATTTTGTGGCATTTTGTTACAGCAATATGAATGGACAAGACGGAAATTAATACCGAGAAGTAGAGTGTTGTAACAAATACGTAAAATGTGGAAGTGGCTTTAGAAATGGGTAATGAGTAGAAGCTGGAAGACTTTAGAGATTCATGCTGCAAAGAGTCTAGATTATTGTGAACAGAGTATTAAGGGTGTTTCTGGCAAAGGTTCAAAAGAAGAAAGCTGGAGAGAAAGGCTCAATCTTCTTAGATATTATAAGTATAGTCACGAACAGAATGATGGTAGAAATATGGATGGTAAAGGCAATTCTGATGAGGTCTCTGACAGAAACAAGAAATAAGATATTGGAAACTGGAGGAAAACTCATATTCTTCAAGATAGCCAAGAACTTGGCTGAATCATGCCCATGTCTCAATGCTTTCTGAAAGGGAGAACTTGCAGGTGATAAACTAGGATATCTGGTGAAAGAAGTATCTAAGCAAAGTGTTGAGGGTGCTACATGGCTTCTCTTGACTGTTTATAGTAAAAGTGAGATAAGAAATCAATTAAAGATGAATTTATAAGTAAAAGGGAAGCAGAGCTAAAAGATTTTGAAAATTCCCAGCCCGGCCAGGACATAAAGGTATATTATGGAGAGAATACCAAGAGTGTGGCTGAGTCAATGTTTGATAAAAATATTAAGATGCCTGATAGGGTTATTAGTATGGGTGTAAGGAAGCCAGATGCTATTTATCAAGACAATGGAAGAACGACTCCAAAGGCATTTCAAAGATCTCTAAAGTTGTCACTCTCATCACAGGCCCAGAATGCCACGGCCTGGGGGGCAAAACTGTATGAAAAAAGGGATCTTGGGCACCCATGAGACCTCAGCACTCGCTGCTCTGTGCCACCTCAAGTCTCTGCTTACTGAATTCTGGTGTAGTGCTCCTTAGATGCCCCAGATGTGACTCAAGTGAGCCCAAGTGTGGCTCAGGCTTCCCCTCCAGAGGGCATAAACAGTCAACCTTGGTGGCATCCACATGGTGTTGACCCTGCAGGTTTGCAGAGTGCATAAGCCGTGGGGGCATGGCTACCTCCACCCAGATTTCAAAAGATGCCCTGGAGAGCCTCAGTGCCCAGGCAGAGAACTGCCAGGGTGGGTGGGGCTGCTCTGAGAACCCTCACTAGTGCAATTCCGTGGAGACATGGGAATGGAGCCACTGCAGAGAACCCCTATTAGGGCAATGTTTCATGGAGCCATGGAGATGGGCAACCCTTGAGACCTCAGACCTGTAGAGCCACCATCACGCAACACAAGCCTGGGAGAGAGACAGGCACCCAACCCCAACCACTGAGAGCTGCTTTGTGGGGCACGCCCAGCAAAGCCATGAAGAATGGGGCTGCCTGGGTCTTTGGCCCACCCTTGCTGCACGGTGTCCAAAAGGCAGGACGTAGAGTCAAAGAAGATCATTCTCAAGCCTCAAGATTTAATGCTGCTTGTCTTCTTGTGTTTTATACTTACTTGGGACCTATTACCCTTTTCTTCTTCCCTATTTATCTCTTTTAAAATAAGAATGTCTATCCTGTGTTTGTCCCAACATTGTATTTTGGAAGTATACAATTTGATTTCATGGGCACACAGCTGGAGAGCAATTTGCCTCAAGATGAATCATAGCTAATTTAGATGACACTTTGGACTTACACTTTAAAGCTGATACAGGAGTAAGACTTCTGGGGCTATTGAGATGGAATGAATGTATTTTGTATATGAGAAGGACATGGATTTTGGGGCATCTGGAGGAGAACGCTGTGGCTTAAGTGCAGGTGTACCTGCAAAATTCACAGGTTGGAACTTAAACTCTAAAGTGATAGTATTACGAGTTGGGGCCTTTAGAAGATGATTAAGTAATGCGGTCAGAGCCCTCATGAATGGGAATAGCAACATTATAAAACAGCTGGAGGGAACTAGGTAGGCCCTTTTTGTCCTTCCATGTGAGAGCATAGCATTCAAGCCACCATCTTTGAAGTAGAAATGGGGTCCTCATCAGACACCAAACATAATGGTGCCTTAATCTTGGACTTGTCAACCTCCAGAACTGTGAGAAACAGATTTCTATTATTCACAAATTACCCATTTTGTGGTACTTTTTATAGTAGCATGAATGGTCTAAGACACTACTGAACAATTCCCTATCTCCCTCCTCTCCCCAGCCCCTGGCAACCATCATTCTATTTTTTTATTTCTGTAAGTTTGACTGCTCTAGATACATCACATAAGTACAATCATACAGTACATGTTATTGATGACTGATTTATCTGTCATAACATAACGTCTTCAAGGTTCATCCATGTTGTAGCATGTGCCAGGATTTCCTTCTTGTTAAGGCTGAGTAATATTCCACTGTATGCGTATACCACATTTTCTTTATCCGTCCATCTGTTGATGAACATTTGGGTTGCTTCCATCTCTTGGCTACTGTGAATAATGCTACAATTAACGAGTGTGTAAATATATTTTCAAGATTCTGCTTTCAATTATTTTAGATATACTGTCACGTGCAGCATAATGGTGTTTCCGTCAATGACAGACTGCACATGTGAAGGTGGTCCTAGGTGGATAGTTGGCTATAGCTTCTAGGTTTACAAAAATACAGTCTATGATGTTCACACAATGATGAAATTGCATAATGACTCATTTCTCAGAATGTATTCCCATCATTAAATGATACATGATTCTATTTCAAGAATTGGGATTGCTAGATCATATGGTGGTTCTATTTTTTATTTTTGGTTTTCCATATAGACTATACCATTTTACACTCTCACAAACAATGTACAAAGGTTCCAATTTTTCCAGATGCTTGATATTTATTTCTTTTTGTTTGTCTTTTTATAGTGGCCACCCTAATGGGTGTAAGGTGATATCTCATTGTGGTTTTGATTTGTATTTCTCTAATGATTAGTGATGCTAAACATATTTTCTTTTCTTTTTTTTTTTTTTGAGATAGAGGCTTGCTCTGTTACCCAGGCTAGAGTGCAGTGGCACAATCTTGGCTCACTGCAACCTCCACCTCCCGGGTTCAAGTAATTCTCCTGCCTCAGCCTCGTGAGTAGCTGGGATTACAGACACACGCCACCACGCCTGACTAATTTTTGTATTTTTTGTAGAGATGGGGTTCTCACCATGTTGGCCAGGTTGGTCTTGAACTCCTGACCTCAGGTGATCTGCCCACCTCGGCCTCCCAAAATGCTGGGATTACAGGCATGAACCACTGTGCCTGGCCGTATTTTCATGTTTCTCACCATTTGTTTATCTTCTTTGGACAAATGTCTATTTCAGCCCTTTTTAAAAAAAAAAAATCAGGTTATTTGTTTTGTTGTTGTTGAGTGGTAGGCATTCTTTATGTATTCCAGATAGTAACCCTACAAGAGAGGTTTGTAAATATTTTCTCCCATTCCACAGGTTGTCTTTTAATTCTGTTCCTTTTGAAACACATTAGTTTTAAGTTAGATATAGTCTCATTTGTCTATATTTGCTCTTGTCACCTGTACTTTTGGTGGTATATCCAAGAAATCGCTGCCAAATCCAACATCATAAAACTTTCTACCTACATTTTCTTCTAGGGGTTTTACAGTTTTCACTCTCATGTTTAGGTCTTTAATCCATTTTGAATTAATTTTTGTGTATGGTGTAAGATAAGGATCCAACTTCTTTCTGCTACATGTGGATATTCAATTTACTAAATGCCATTTGTTGAAGAAATTATTCTCTCTCCATTGTGTAGTCTTGGTACCCTTAGTGAAGATTATGTGACCATGTATGTGAGAGCTTCAAAGGTTTTATAAACCTCTAATACCCTGTATTAAACCCCTTCCTGATGGAAATACCTAGAATGGTTTCCGTTTTCCTACCTGAATCCAAACTGATGGACACATCATGCTTATATATGTTTGCAGCTATGATTTAGAAGGATCTTGGAAGCTATAGGTCTTATTTTAACCTTAGACACTCTCAGAGTTCTTAAAAGACATAACATATTCTTGCTTGTTCATAGCTTTCACAAGTTGTTTCATTGACGACAAGGCTTTGAATCCTGAGAAAGTGCAATTTGGGTTTCTTAATAAGGAAACACAACACCTAGGAAAGGAAGCAATTTTAAAAGATATTGGCAGATTTGAGGAAAGTTTTAAAAACAGTTTGCTCAAATATCTGTTGCTTTCCAAACATAAAGTATGATTGTGTCAGCACAGAGCACAGTGTCAAAACTAGGTAGATGAAGAGGGAAAATAGGAGGTCTTTTTAGAAAAGGGTAATTTCTCTCAATTACCAAATGTCTCACTGATTAGTAGTTGTGGGGAAATAAATTCTGGAGTTGTACCTGTGAAATTAATGGGGCATGTGATAGATCATTGCAGCTCTGCAAGGATGCGTGAGAACAGAGTACGTGCCTTAAGCTCAACTGGGAGATTTATCTTTCTGTGACGGTCTGGGCTCTCAGGGATAGATTGTACGTCAGGTGCCCTACCTCCATATACTCATGAAGACAAATTCCTCTGCAAAGAAGCAGAAGCAGTTGCCCTGCTTGACAGACAGACGAATGGAGGGGTTAGGACCACAGGAGTCTTCACCAATGTTTTGTTTTATAAATGTATCACTAAATTCCTATGTTTAGAAATGCCTTCTTCTTGATTCATAAATTACAAGTCAAAGAATGCTAGAGTCAGAAGAAACTGACTTCTGATATTACAACGGTCAATAAGGTCCAGGGAGGGATGATGTGTGGCCCAAGGTCACAGAGCAAGTTAATGGCAGAGCTAGGACAGAATCCAGGACTCCTTATTTTTAGATCCATTTCACAGAAGTGGGTGTAGGAAGCCCAGAGAAAGGCAGCTCAAAGTCTGAGGTTAGTGACAGATCTGGGATGAGTTCCCAGGGATGCTTCCTTAGCCACTAGGCAGAAGGCCATGCTAACCAAAGGCCTGGCAGTAGAGAAAATGCCTACCCAATTCCACCATGTGCCTGCAGCCCACACAGAACCACAATAATAACCACAGGAAGAACAGAGCTAGAGGAACCTGAGGTAGCTCTGTTGTTATTATGTTCTACATATTTAAAATCACATGTTTCCACCCAATCCTGGGTAGGAAAACTGAGGTCCAGAGGTTCAAGTCAACAGAGCAAGGCAGAGACAGAAGTGTTATGTCCATGTGCTAAAAGGTGGATGCCTGGGAGTCATCAGTGGGTGCCACTGACTTGAGCTGCTTTGGTTCAAATCCCCTTCCCAGCACTTCCAACCTCTATGATGAAGGGCAAGTTGCTTAATCTCTTCGTGCCTCAATTTTCCATCTATAAAGTGGGAACACATGTTACCTACACTGCACAGGGTTTTGTGAACCATAAAGGAAACAAGGCTTTAAAGCACCTGGCACAGAATGAGTGCTTTATAAATGCTAGCTATTACTATTCTCAAAGAGAGATATCCCTGTTGGTGGGAATACAAGTGACGTCATAAAAATCTAATAATCTAGGAGAGTATTGACCAATAGAAACATAATGTGAGCCACATATGCAATTCTAAATTTTCTAATAGGCACATTTAAAAAGGTAAAAAAGAAATGGGTTAATTTTAATAATTTATCTAACCCAATACATCTAAAATATAATCATTTCAACATGTAATCAACATAAACATTATTAATAAGATGTTTTTACATGATTTTTTCATACTAAGTTTTTGAAATCTGGTGTATAGTTTACACTTACAGGACTAGCCACATTTCCAGTACTCCATAGCCATGTGTGGCTAATAACCACCAGATTAGATATGGCAAATGGGACCTCAATGGATTACTGGATTTTCCAGATTGTTGGACTTTATTTTTTAGAGACATCTCAGCCATCTTGTTTTTACTAAACTGGGGAAAAAAGACTATATTTATACTAAACTATTTCCTTTTCTTACCAAATATCTTAGAATGCATATTTGTAATTCAAATTACTATAATAGCCAAAGCATAATGAAAAGCTGTTTCTTTACTAAGGAAAAGACAGATCACACATTTAAAAATGAAAGGTTCACTTGGAGGAGCTCCAGCCCCTGCAGCAGCCCAATCGGTTGAATGGTCCACGAAGACATCGCCTAGCATCAGCATCCAGCCAGCATCACCATGATCAGGATGATTCTCAGCAACGTCTTCCTCTCCGGCTGCCCTGGGAGTGGCTAAAGTTGAAGCAGCAGGAAACAGAGGAATCTTGAAGGACGTCATCTCTGTGGTCCTGTTAAATGTGTCGCTGACACACGACTGTTTTTGTGATGCTTCCTTTTCAAAGAATTTACTCCGAACAACATGCAGGTTCACTGTATCTGCATTTACAGAGACACTGACAGACTTAGATGATTCAACAAACTGACAGGATCAACCCTCCATTAAAAGTAAAGCATTTCTTCCATTTTTCCAGTGACAAGACATCCTTCCCTCAAAAAAAAGTTTTCGGGCAACTTTAATAAATACAATTTTAAGTGTACAGATGATTGAATTAGGCAAAAGTCCGCTTATGGTATCTAATATACAATTTAATTACACATACATTTTTAAATCACGTTTCATAAAATATTAATTGAAAAATAGAGAGTGGTTCTGGGCACAGATTCTGGATCCAGACGGCCTGAATTCAAATCTCAACTCCTCCATTTACTGTAACTCACTTTTGCGAGAGTTGACATTCTGGGCCTCAGTTTCCTCCTCTTTAAAATAAGGGTGATAATAACATCCAGCTCACAGGGTTGTTGAAGTATTAAACGATGTAAAAACATGTAAAGCCCTTAGAACACTGTCCAGGAAGTGGTATACACATGTTAGGTTAAGAGACATAGTGGTTTGTTATCCATTCACATAGACTTTAGAACCTCTTTATTCTTTCTTTCTTTCTTTCTTTCTTTTTTGAGATGAAGTTTTGCTTTCGTTGCTCAGGCTGGAGGGCAATGGCGCAGTCTCAGCTTACTGCAACCTCTGCCTCCCAGACAACACCTTTATTCTAACTCGTCAAATGCAGCAGTGTTTGTCATCAGAAGAAGCACTTTTTTAGTTGAACGATGCCAGTCTCCATCACTTTCACTTCCCATTACACCATTTGGAATATAATACTTTTTGAATCTAGGTATGATGTCACAGAAAACTGAGTGTCAAGGCAAGCATCTATGTGGATATTAGCACAAACAGGTTTTCCCATTTATCTGGCAGCTGTATATTCTGATCACCAAAAGGACATCATGTTGCTTTTCAAAGCCATTGTTTGGACACTTGTTCATAACCATCAGCAACACTCGTCATTACTTGGTCATATCCTCCGGAATAATTACTAAACCTGCGTTCAATCTCCTTGCCTTTTCTATCAATTCTGTGATCCCTGTAAACATCCCAAACTAGCACTGATTGGGGTCACTGCAGGCTAATGTAGTTTCTACAATTAATTTTGTAGCTCCAAGTACACGAAAAACCATCTTATAATATGAGATGTTTTGTAAGAACTTTTCTCAGAGCTGTTTGGAGACAAAGATCTTGTCTTTTATTTGGGAACACAGAAGGCATTCTGGCATTTCTTTCTTCTCCCACCTCTATCTCTTAGGTGTTAGTTGAATAAACCATGGTTCATTCACCCAGGAGAATATCATGTAGCCTTGGATGGTGAAAACTAACTCTGAATACAGTGGCATAAAAAGAGACGGATGACAGAAGAGTTTGGGAGCTATGATTCTATTCACTGTCTGCACTCCTAGGTGGCCACAGTGCAGCTGTCCAGAGCACAGCCTGGACCCTTTCCGAGGGCACGTCGTGCCTCCACCATATGCTAACGATGACCTGGGCAAGTCATTCAAGTTTTCTGTGCCTAGGTTTCCTGATCTGTAAAATGCAGATAACAGCATCTACATCAGAGGACTGCTGCAAAGATTAAATAAGTTACTATATTTCAAGTACTTAGGATAGTACCTGACACATAGTAAGCACTACATAGGTAGGATGTCTCTATTACTATTACCACATACAGATAGTCTCTGTCTTCCATCCTCCTTCACTCTCTCCCTTTCTCTCTCAAAACACATCAATATGTTAATGGTGATATTTAGGCTAACTGTAATCAGGGTGGAGAGAGGTAACTTATATGTTCAAACTCAGCATTTTTTAAGAATAAATATATAATATTTTGTCATTAAAGAGGAAAGAAAAAAATGTACTGACTCAACAATTGCTAAATGGGAACATGAGAACTTACAACTTTAAACCAATCAATAATAGTATCAGGTGTGATTAAGGACACTTAAAGGCCCAAACTTCCATATGATTTTATTGTAAGCCTCACATTAAAGGAAGAGTAGGTCAATCTGAGGATAGATTACATCTTTCCAAGAGGAGCCACTTACACGTGTCACAAGCAGTGCCACACATTCATGAGAGGGTGCCGGGCCCCAGAGCAAAGGAAGGGATCATCCCCAGTGTCTCTTTATTTGCCCGAAGGATCCTGGGACCAACTTCAGAGCAGAAGAACCCAGACCAATCAGGCCCTGGGACCAAGTGGCCCATCCTGACCAAAGCCTCAACAAGCTCAGAGTCGGGCTCAAGACATGAAAGCTACAGATGCCCCAGGTGCCACGAAAACGCCAAAGAAAGTGGCAGCCCCTTGAGGGTTCTCCTGAAACCACTTTCTCCCAACTTTCCCAACACGAATAACTTTAACAATAATTCAGTTATTTTTAAATAACCACCTTCCTTATTCCAGGCCCCATGCAGGATACAAGGAATTCAGCAATGAGAGGCAGTCCATACCCTGCAGCCACTCACAGGCCTAGTAGGGAATCAGAGACAACATGTGATAAACTCAGCTACAGAAGCATAGTAGAGAGGTAAGTGCTGTGAGGGGAGTCAGGGAGGGCCTCCTGGAGGAGGTGACATTTGTGCCGGGGTTTGATTTAGGAGGAAGGAAAAGTGGAGCTGTGCTCTTAGCCTTAGGGATCAGCAAGTACAAAGGCACGAAAGTGTGACCTGTAGGGTTTGTGGTTGAAACAAGAGATATCAACTATGACTATCTTTTAAAAAATACGAAGTTTCTGGAATATTGAGAAGCTCATAATGAACAGAAAGCTGAAGGATCAGGCCTGAAAAATAAGCAGAAAAAAAAGGGAGTTCTGGGAGATCAACAAGCAAGAGTCCAGCAACCTTGTAGCACAAACACCATGGCCAGACACCACCCCTACTACTGCACACCCCAATTCTCCAGCCTCTGGCTGCTGGCCCATCCTTCCTAGATGAAAAGTCCTGGGCAGCAGGGTCCACCTGCTGCATCCAGGTTACCTATTCAGCCACACCCAGGCTGCCAGGAAATGATGAGCAGCTGGCATCTTCACCTCTCAGCGAGCTACACAATCCACCGAGACTCAACACAATGAGAGATACCCCAAATCAAGAAACAGGGTTGGAGACTGGACTTCCAAAACAATAACACAAAGGCTGCTCTCGTGTGATTACACAGAAGGGGAAATGAAAGAGAAAAGGGCAGGAGGGGGCACTGAGGCTCAAGATACATGCTGGGGTCACATCATGAGAAAGTTCAACTATTAATAAGAGCAATTCATCTAACAAACATTTGCCGCTACCTACTAAGCCCCAGCATTGCGGTTACAAATATAAATACTATGTTGTCCCTGCCTACAAGAACCGAAGCTAGCTCTGTTTATGGCCCGTGAACAAGCTCGCAGTTCATCCAATAAACATGAGGGAGCCCACACAGCTTTTTACAGCTAGCGTCCACCTGGATTGACTAGTGCTTGGACCATTCTATTCGACAATATTTCCAACACTATTCTTGCTAAAGCCCAGGGAGTACCTAAGCTAAGAGCTAGAACAAGGTGCAATCAGGGGACCATCGACAGTGCCTGGCTTGCGTTTAGTGCTTCAGAATTTGCAAAGCATTTTCCCAACCATCAAGTCATGGGCAAATGTCCAGGACTACATGTTTGCCATGTGGATGATATTCCTTCTCCAGATGTCAAAGATAATACACAACCATTCTGTTTTGGGTATATAAGGGAATACAGAAATATATACATATGAAAACAAATTCGATAACTTCTATTGGAGATGAGCACAGAGGTGTATGTACAAGAATACTCACCGCAACATGATTCAGGAGTAACTGGAAAGGACTTAAATATGCAACAATATGGGGTGATGAAATAAATCGTGGAACAGTCATTGCAATGGGAAACTATGAAACCTTTAGAAAACATGGTTTTATGGAACATTTAATGACACGGGAAAATGCTAAAGAAAAACGCATTAAATAGCAAAATACATATTTCTTCAAGTTTGTGTGAACATATGACTTTCATTTCATTCTTTATAGCTATCTCTGTTGAGCATTTTCTCAACAATGAATACACATTATTTTTGCCATCATAAATCATGACTGCAAGTAGAAACAATTTTTAAAGATGCTTAGTTGACAACAGTACCATGTCTGCAATATATATTTCTCTAGCCTGGACATCAAGCCTGACTCCTCAGCCACATAAAACTCACATGACCTTGGACCAGTTGCTTCACTTCTCTGGGACTCTGTTTTCTCAAAAACAAGCGACAATATCTCGAACTCATGGGATGGTGGGACATTAGACGAAATGTTGTACAGGATGATGCCTAACCCACTTCTTAGTTAGAGTGGACAAGTAGTAAATGCCAGCTCCCTTAGAAGAAAGCAAAGCTGGCCGGGCGTGGTGGCTGACACCTGTAATCCCAGCACTTTGGGAGGCCGAGGTGGGCGGATCATGAGGTCAGGAGATTGAGACCATCCTGGCTAACATGGTGAAACCCCGTCTCTACTAAAAATACAGAAAAATTAGCTGGGCCTGGTAGTGGATGCCTGTAGTCCCAGCTACTCGAGAGGCTGAGGCAGGAGAATGGCGTGAATCTGGGAGGCGGAGCTTGCAGTGAGCCGAGATCGTGCTACAGCACTCCAGCCCTGGCGACCGAGCGAGACTCCATCTCAAAAAAACAAAACAAAATAAAAAAACAGAAGAAAGCAAAGCTTCCAATACTTACAGAGCTCGTGTGGAAAAGGTAACCTGGGTAGGTGATGGGGTCAGGGTACTGATGTGTAATTGACCTGGTTTTAGTTTCCTAGAACTGCTATTAAAAATTACCATGAGCTGGGTGGCTTAAGACAACAGAAACCTATTGTCTCACAGTTCTGGAAGCTAGAAGTCCAAAATCAGGGTATTGGCAGGGCCACGTTGTCTCCAAAAGCTCTAGAGAAGAACCCGTCCTTGCCTTGCCTGACTTCTGGTGTCTGTTGACAATCCTCAGTATTCCTTGCCTTATGGCTGCATTGCCCCAATCTCCACTGCCATCTGCATGTGGCCTCCTTCCCTATGTGTGTATGTATCTTTGCCTCCACCAGTCGTATTGGGTTAGAACCCAATATGACCAGCATGACCTCATCCTAATTTGATCATTTCTATAAATACTTATTTTCAATTAAGTGTGACATTTACAGATATCAGAGGTTAGGACTTCAACTTATCTTTTTAGGAGACACCATTCAACCCAAACAGACCTCAACCCTCCCTTTAGAAACATGAGCAGTTAGAGCAAGGCAGGAACCCACAGGCAAAGGCCCCATGGTGTGAAGGAACAGGCCAGGACCACCCTGGAGACGGTGCTGCTTCCATGACATGCTAGTTGGGTGAAATGTGTGTGTGTGTGCGTGTGTGTGTGTGTGCGTGTGTGTGTGTGCATGTGCATGTGTGTCACCTGTGTGTGTGTTCTCCCAACTCCTCCTCCTTCCAATCTGGAAACTCACTAAGCTTTTTGTATTTTTCTGCTCTAGAAATGTGTGTAGGAAAAATAGAAGAAGCTGCTTGAAATCAAGGCTTCCTTCCTTCCTCCTTTGTTTTTTCTAACTCTAAACTTACTTAACAGAGAATGCTGGGTTCTGGAAGGACTGGGCCAAGAAGGGTATGCTTTTGAAGGCTAAGATGGTGAGGAGAGAGGTTCTCCCATTTTACGAAGGTGGGAGGAATGGATCTGCTGGTGCCACACTCCTCCGTGGCAGTACCTGAGGAGGGGCAGGCCTGGGGGGGTTTGTGGGTGGTGCACCTGGGCTGGCTGGGCTGTGACAATGGCTCCTAGCCTGAGAAAGCAGCAGCAGAATCACTAGACCTAAAGGGAATGCAGCAGTGGGATTCCCAGAGAAAATCACAACAGTCTGCTTAAACCCCAGGAAACTCATAGAACCCTAGGGAAGAGGGAGCTCCAACAGTGCCTAAAATATAGTCTCAGCTCCCTGGGGACTGAGGGTCAGATTCAGGTTTATGTAAAGAAGAGAAATAAGTGAGTATTTCTTATGTACCTGATTTTGCAACCTGATATTCAACCCTAATCCATACCTTATGTTTAAAGGAATGTCCTACAAGTATTCAAAGGATATAGAAGCAAGCCACCCAAGCCCCACTACCTCTGGCTTTAGCCCTTTCCGAAGGATACCTCCAGCACTCACATCTTCCTTCAGACCCCAGGATGCCCTCCTGCTGGGCCCTGGGCTGTAATTCAGGGCTGTACCTCAGGGATGACTTGTGGAAACCCATGCCAAAGATGGGGAAGGCAGGGCTAGGAACTGGTGGCAGCTGCAGTTAGTTCCATAGGCAGGATAGACAGCTAGAGAGAGGGTTTGTGAGTGAGTGTACTAACCCCTGCTCCTCTGTGACAGCCTCAGTAATGAGAAGGTGGTGAAACCAGGTCTGAAGCCTGGAATGCTAGTGCAAGAGCTTCTCCCATGGACAGAGATGAGGAAAAGTCTGTATTTAGGTTGACACAAAAGTAGTTGTGGTTTTTGCCATTACTTTCAATGGCAAATAACAGTAGTTGTGTGTAACATTCAATTCACAGAGGTGGGCTGGAGGAAATGTCTAAGCCCTCGATGCAGCAATGCATCCTGGACTTGAAAAGCCTCTCTGGCCTGTCAGGACCCACAGTAGAACACCTGCTGAGCAGCTTGCCTTTGTAAAACAGCATCAGTGAGCTAGAAGTGGGGGCAAGGTCTCAGGTGGACTTGGACTTCCAGCCCCAGAGATCGCAAGAACCAGAAAACATTTAGAAAAACCAACATTGACTAACCCCTACTCCGGGCAGACAGTTCACACTCATGCAGACATCCTCCATTTAACTCTTACACTGGTCCCCAAGATAAAGATGTGGAAACTGGGAGTTGAGACCCTAGGGTCACTCAGCTGTTGTGTAAGATTGGAATACACTGACTTGCAAACATGTCTATGATAACGATTTTGAAAGCAAAGAACAGGATGTTATGAGTGAGAATAAGGAGGAAGTCCATCTTTAGACAGACGGATAAGGGAAGATTGCCTTGAGGAGCCCTGTGAGCTGAGACATGAAGAAATCAGCAAAGCGCCAGATGCAGTGGCTCATGCCTGTAATCCCAGCACTTTGGGAGGCCGAGGCAGAAGGATCAACTGAGGTCAGGAGGTCAAGACCAGCCTGGTCAACGTGGCAAAACTCCATCTCTACTAAAAATACAAAAATTAGCCAGGCATGGCGATGTGTGCCTGTAGTCTCAGCTACTTGGGAGTCTGAGGCATGAGAATCACTTGAACCTGGGAGGTGGAGGCTGCAGTGAGCTGAGATAACGCCACAGCACTCCAGCCTGGGCAACAGAGCGACACTCTGTCTCAAAAAAAAAAAAAAAAAAAAAAAAAAAAAAAAAAAAAAACCAGAGAGAGAACCAAAGAACGAAAGATAAATCAACAAAGCGAAGAATTGAGAAAACAAATTCTGGTGAGAAGGACCAAGGAACAATATGTGCAAAGGACCTGTGCCAAGAAAGAATCTGACACATCTGAGGAACTAAAACACACCAGGTATGAGAGAGGAGAAGAAAAGGGGCCCAAAGAAGACATTGGATCATGCAGGATCTTATAGGCCATGACAAGGATTTCAGATTTCATCCTATGTGCCAGGGGAGGCCATCAGCAGGATTAAGTCCCAAAATGACATGGAATGAGTTACCCAGACCAAGTATAGCAGGGAGCTCGTCATACAAAGGGGATGGGCAAAAAGCTGTGGAACATCTGAATAAACAGACTCAAACTTGACTTCCAAGATGAGGAGAACTGCTGGCTTTACAGAAAGAAAAGCAAGATTTCAGCCTTTGCCCATAAGAAGAACAAACAGTTTTGCCTAATCCAAATTCGCTTTCATGCCTCTCTGCCTAAGCGGCACACAGAGCTGCTGAAATCCACAGGCGCATCATGACAGAATAATTTCAGTGATCATTATCAAATGCTTCTATTTAGAAAAGCCCAGAAGATTGTATTAGCATGATCCAATATTTATGAAATGACACCCTGCCATAATGAGGGGCTGAGAAAATTAATATTAGAAGCAAAAGCCATGTCTTTGGGGAGAGAGAGTAGCATGAGTAAAAAGACACACTTTTACTCAGCTTCTTAGAACTTGGTTTTCTGATCCGTAAAATGGGAAGGATAGTAGCAAAGAGGAAAATACATGATCAGTTAGTAAAGCACCCAAAGGCCTTTAATCTTTTTTCATTCATTCCTGTATTAATAAAAACACCTAATAAAGACTATTTGCCCATCCACACATCCATCCAACAAATTGCTAATTTAGTACATAGGATGTCTGATGTACTGCATTAGGCACTGAAGATAAAGTTATGAACAAGATTCTCATGGTCCCCATTCACATAGAACTTCTCATCTGGGAGTAAAACATGCACTGGATGAATAACACCTGCTGTGATGCGTGTTACTAAGGACAAGTGCAAGGTGCAACGGGAACCATTACAAAGAATGCTGACCCAGACTGAGATATGAAGAGGACCCACAAGACAGTGGGTAGGGGAAAGGCTCCGTGGAGGATGCCAATCTCATGTGAGTTCCCGAGGCAGGAGAGAGTCAGAACATTCTGGCAATTGTCAGAAGCCAGTGTAAAGTGAGCAGAGTGGGATGGGGAGCATGATGATGATTTGGAGGTTTAGGGAGGATCAGCCCTCAGAACTTTGGAGACCACAACAGGGCTTTGGTCTTTCCTGGAGCAATGAGAAGCCTCAGAAAGCCTTAAGACAGAAGCTGGGTAGAGACAAGGAAGAAAAGAAGTAACATGAACATGCTTATATTCTAGAATAATCTCTTCGACATCTGTTTGGAGAATGGATTAAAGTCCAAAGAGTTAAGTCAAGGAGTCTGTTAGAAAGTTTTCCACTTACCCAGGAAACAGACAATGGTTGTGTTCACCAGGGCAGTGGTGGCAGAGATGGAGAGGCTTGGGCAGACCCAAAATATACTTAGGAAGTAAAATGGCAGAACAAAGTGATTGATTGGAAAAGTGGGTAAGAGAGAGAAAAAAGAGAAACATGGCCCCCGGTTTCTGAATCAGTACCAGTAGGGTGAAGTGAGCTTTCTGGAGACGAGGAACAGTGGAAAGTGAGTAGACAGGGAAGGGGAAATGGGTAAATCAAGAGTTCAGTTTTGGAGATGTTGAGCTTGGAGAGCCTACAACATGCTACAGGGCTTTAAGTGGACTAAAGATGAGCAGAAAGAGCATATGTGAACACACACACACCCATACACATGCATATGCACACACTGCCATATACACACACCCATACAAACACACGGACACACACACACACCTCCCATACACCCCACACACACCCATACACCCCCCCCACACACATACACCTCCATACAGACAGACCCCCTACACATGCATACACACACACACTCATATGCTCCCATACACATGCATACACACCCTCCATACACACATACACCCCCATACACACACCCCTATACACTCCCATACACACACACCCATACACATGCACACCCACACCCCCATACTCATGCACACACACCCATACACACACCCCTTACACCCCCATATGCACACACACCCCACATACACACCCATAGGCATGCATACACACATATACCCATACACCCCCATACACACACACATACACCCCCAATACACAGGCATGCACACACAATGCACCCATACACCCCCATACACACACACCCGTACACCCCCATACACTCTCACACACACCCATACACATGCACACACACCCTCCATAAGCGCACACCCATACACACACACCCCTTACACCCCCATATGCACACACACATACACCCCCATACACATACACACACACACCCATAGACATGCATACACACATACACCAATACACCCCCATACACACACACACACACATATACCAGTACACAGGCATGCACACACACCACACCCATACACCCCCATACACACACACACACGCATACACACACGTATACACACTATAAGATCCAGATTTATTGGGCCACTATCAAGGAGGGCCATGAAGAGTAGAGCAGATGTGCTATGTTTAAGCAGAGGTGTCTTGGATTCTTGGGGTCCCTAATGGGATGGGTGATTCTATCATGTAAACCAGGCAGTACTTTTTAAAGTCAGCATGATTGGGCAACAGACAGAGGTTGTTCCACACTGCCTTGCTAATAGGCATGCACACCTGTTGATGACTTTGCTCATTCAAAGTAAGGTCCCACCAGATCTGAAATGCTCAATTTTGTACCACAGCCTAACTCTATTACACCTAAGGCTTGTATCAACACTTTTGAGAAATTTATACAATTAATGCCCTTAATAGGAGCTATCCATAACCATCCAGTGGCTCCTGTTTTGGAGCCAGACTCAAAGTGAATGAGGCCACACCCTCACCTGAGCATCTCTGAGCATCTTCTTTGCTCCCACTTTAGTAGCATCCTGGAAAACCCCGTTCTCCAGAGGTAGCCAAGATGACATGGCAGCTGGGCAGTGGGTTGTGTAGGTGTAAAATTCCTGAGACATCTAGGCTGGAGGCATAAATGTCAGAATCACCAGCACAGAGGCAGTATCTGAGGCCATGGGAGTGGTTGAGGCCAACCACAGAAAGAACACCCAGTAAGCCTGAAGAACTCTTAATACTCCATGGCCAGAGTGCGCTGACAGGGGAGACTGAGAAAGAGCACCTGGGGGATTGGTGAAAACCAAGACAGGTGTGGGTTAAAGTGAGGGAGCCTTTGGTCAAAGAGAAACTGTAGAAAATGGCCTCCCTTCTCCAACAAGCAGCTGTCTTTACAACTGTAGCAGGGACATGTGATTATTCAGAAAAGTGAGCTTCACTTTCTCAGAGTCACAACTCTTCCTGGCTTCTATCACCAGGTAAGCCTCTTCAAGATGCACCTTATGCAGGTATACCCCACATTTAGAGTCTAAGTGTTCTCTCTGAGGAGACCTCCTTTGGGTACTTCCCCTGAAACATATCAGGTGTACCTCACAGGCCTGCCCCATGCAGGTATCCATCAAGAATTCACACTAGGCCTTCAGCGCCGCTGGTTAAGGACAAAAGGTTGGTATTTAGAATGTCAGGATGTTTACCTTATAATACAATATATAATAATAATATAATAATATATAATAATATTATATAATAATATGACCTTATAAAAATCTGTGGAAGTATCCCTAAATATATATATAAATTATGTAATATATATACTATGTAACATATATAATGTATAATATAATATATAACCTTATAATAATCTGACTGTAGAAGTCTCCCTAAATATATAAAATATATGTAAATAATATAACACACAATAATAGATAATAATATGGTAATATATAACAATAATATAATAATATAATTAATAGAACCTTATAATAGTCTGACTGTTGAAGTTTCCCTAAATATATACAACCTATGTCCATGTGGCCTGGAAGAAAAGGAGTGACCGTAAATTCTTCAGAAGCTCTTTCCCTGACACGCCACTATCATCGGGCTCCCAAGCAAAACCCAGTGATACCTACTTGTAGCTAAAGCTTAGAATCTCGACGCTAAAAGAAATGCTGAATCCAGGTGACATGTGACTAGTATCAAATCCTGAAGAATTCATTCAGCCTTGGTTTGACCACCTCTGAGTGTGGGGAACTCACTACCTACAGAGCTATCGATTGCCACCTCAGAGAGCTCAATGTGTAAGTAAGTTCTTCCCCCCATGATTCACGGTAAAAACTAGCCATCCCCATGACAGCCCCAAACATGATGGATCACGTACCTGTGGGCACTGCCTGGTCCAGCATTGGTTTCTCCCATGTGTTAATCTGCTCCCAGGCGAACCCATTGGTCCCCAGAGCCACACTATAACCACAATTGCTGTAGTGCTCATCAAAGGAACAGCCACCTGCAGACAAAAGAGATATGGGTAAATACATTCCCGTGTCTGAGGCTTGGTTCCTTACCTCTGTCTCGTCGGCTCTTCATTTACAGCTTTGAATTTTAAACTCTGGAGAAGATTTTATAAATAAATATATATATATATATAAAAGACGAGCAAATTGGATTTTTATATTTGCTTTGGTGCTCTCGGGAAAGGCACTGGCATCTGCAGGCCCCCGTATTTAAAAAAGTTAATAAGGCTAGTTACATTGATTTCAATCTTCCTTCCTGAGAAAGTAAACAGCAGCGTCTCATTCTAAGTAGGAAAAACGAATGCCGGGGCATGCCTCTGTAATTGCTTTGTGCAGCACGGAGAGATGCTGTGAGGCAGCGGAAGGAGCACTCACTTCCCAGTCTGGCAAAACTAGACAGCCATCACCTTCACAAGGCTGTGTGAGCTCAGGCCAGATGCTTCATACCTGAGCATCTCCGTTTCCTCACCTATGATACGGAGGGAAATGTCCAACCTTACAGAAATACCATGAGGATTAAATGGAATACATGTGAAAAGTAACTGCCACAGAATACTTTCTCAGTGCCCACCTGTTTCTCTGTAAAAAGCAGCCTGAAAAATCATTTTTCATGGAGTGAGAATCAAATTGGTAAGAAATTAGACAATCATGCACCTGGAAGATAATAAAGTCAATGTTGATCATGTTTAAAGCTTCTCCCTTTAACTTTAAAGGTCAAGCCATCCACCATTTGACAATAAGTTATATTCATTTGCTGTTGACAAGGATTCACTGAGCATACGTTCTGAGCTGTAAGTCCCATCAAGGTGACATTGAGAGAGATGTGGGGTGTACAATGGAGGCTCCAACTAGGAAACACTGGTCTGTCCAGAGAAATGAGCCCATTATATTCTAGAGGAGAAAGCAGAAGTGGAGGAGAAGTGAACAGGGCTTTGAAGGATGGGAGCATCTCCATGGGCGGAGGGCAGGAGGAATGGCATTCTGAGTTGAGCCTGCAGGGTGCACAAATGCAGGGAGGCAGAACTGGGACTGAGTTCTACAGCAGCCTCCTGGCTGGTCTCCCAGACCTGTTTCACACTCCAGTCCATCTTTTCCAATGTCCCTTTCTTGTCTCCTTAATGTTCACAGGGTGCATCACATCACCATCCTCCTCCTTTAAACGCTCACAGGTTTCCCACCCCACAGAGAACCAATGTCTGCTATAGATTAAATGTGTGAATGCCTGCAAAATTCATGCTGAAGTTTCAAACCCCAAAGTGATAGTATTAGGACACATGGCCTTTGGGAGGTGATTAGGACATGAAGGCAGACTCCACATGATTGGGACTGGGATTGGGACTAGTGCCCTTATAAAGAGACCCCAGAGAGCTATCTCGCCCCTTCCACCATGTGAGGACACAAGGAGAAGGTGCCATCAAAGAAGCAGGAGCTGGGCCCTCACCAGATGCTGAATCTGCCAATGTCTCGATCTTATACTTCCTAGTCCCCAGGACTGTGAGAAATCAATTTCTGTTGTTTATAAGCCACTCAGTCATGGTATTTTGTTATGGCAGCCTAAATTGACTAAGAAAATAAACAAACATGGCTTTATTCAATTCATCCCACACTAGCCTGGCCATGTGCTCATTAACATCACACTATTGTCTCCATCAGCTGCAAAGAACCAAATTCTTTCTCTGCACCCCAGACCTGAGATTTCCTCTGGATAGTGGTGGTGGACATCCTGTTGACAGATCTGACATAGAATACAGTCCAAACACCATGGAAGAAAACCTGTGATAGAAAAGCTTTCTCCACTTTCCTTTCTTGTTGGATATGGACACCCAGAAGAGCTGGCCTTCAGCAACTACTATGGTCCAAATGTGCGTGTTCCCCTTAAATTCATATGTTGAAGCCTAATCCCCAATGTAATAGTATTAGGTGGAGCCTTTGGGAGATGCTTCCAAAGGACTGTGAGGGCTCTGTTCTCAGAAATGAGATCGCACCCTTATAAAAGATGCCCTAGGCAAATCGTTCACCCCTTCTGCCATGTGCGGACTCATAGAAGGTGCCATCTATAAGGAAGGGACCTTTACCAAGTACCAAATCTGCTATCACCTTGATCTTGAACTTGCCAACCCACAGAACTATGAGCAATAACTTTCTATTTTTTAAATAACCCAGTTTAAGGCATTTTGTTATAGCAGCCGAAATGGATTAAGACAGCACCCCACTGAGTATCTCTACTCTGTAGAGGAAAGCCACCCAGAGACTCGCCTGACCAGGAATATCAGCATTCAACTTTTCAGGAGCAAAATATAAACTTTTCTTGTCATACGCCACTGAGATCTTAGGGTTTAACTGTTAGCACCGTAGAGCTTTGTACAACCTGACTAATATATAAAGTGTGTCATACCTCAACACAGTGATCCAAAGAAAGAAAGAAGAAGCATATTCTCCCAAGCATTTGCTCTGTGTCGGGCAACATGTTCGACACTGATTACATATACTATCTCATTAGCTGTCATGTAATCCTCACAAACCACATGAGGTACATTTTATCTCAACTTTAAATCTAAGAGAATTGATGCACTGAGGGGATAAATGACCTGCTCAGGCAACAGGGAAGGAAAGTGTTGGAGCCAATATTAAATCCATGGCAGCATAGCTGTAGAGCCCATGCCCATCCTAATAGACCAGAGAGAGAATTATTCCCCCAAACCAAGGATAAGGTCTTTCACTTATAAGGTAATAAGAGGGGCCAGGCAGATAAAGAACTTCCAAGGTGGTTGGGCCTCTCCATTCAAATCCACTCCTTCACTTATTCTAGAAACATTCAACAAGTTTTTTTAATGGGCTCTGGACATGGCACAGAATTGACAGATATGATCCTTACCCTCACAAAGTTTGCAGAATAGAGTGAAAGGTAAGCATGCAAATATACACTGAAGATGCAATGGAAAATATGCTTTCTTATGTATGTGTTGATGCTAAAAAAAACAAGTTATTATTTTAGTTGATGGTTTCATTAACCAAATTCTCTTCCTTCTTCTAGATAAGATTTAAGAAGGCTCACAGCTATACCTCTAGGCATCCCAGGTTACAGATCCCAGGCAAGGTCACATTAACACTTGCCCCTAGTCCGTTGGATCCATTGCCCACCCCTCACCTCCCTGCCTCTGCTTAACTGTAGGTAGACACTCAGCTGATACTGAGCTGACTGCTGACAGGTCCTGGCCCTCTGAGGACTAGGGATGTACCTCCTCTTCACAGGCACTCACTGAACCACCTTGCTTCTCCCCTCTGCTGAGCTCTGTTGGTCACTTCAATCTGCAGCAGGTAAGCAAATGCTTTTCCCTTCTTACAGTCTGCTCTTTGAAACTAGGGTTCCACAGCAGCAGGCCTTGGACCCCAGTGACCCAATTTTTATTTTCAAACCACAGTCCTCTCTTTTCCTCTGCAGAAGAGCTCACTGAGAGTGAATTTAAAAGCAGCTTTCCACTCTATCTTGAGCCACTATTTCTTCAGAATATTCAGGCCCCACTGTCAGTTCTATTCCACTCTGCCAGGATTTGTCATCACTTATGGGATGACATATGCATTCAGGACAGAAAATGGGGACCGTAAGGTCACTCTGGGGACCTTAATGTCCCTCCTACAGAAGAGTTTCTAGAAATGGGCTCCTGTTCTGCACTTTTATCACTCATACATGTCTGAATCCCAGCAATACACACAGTTCATGATTTTTCCATGGAGCCCTTGGGCTCCCAGCAAAGCAGGGAATTTCAAGGAATGCTGCCTAACTGGTCACTGGTCCAACCAAAGCAGCAGGTTAAACATAGAAGCAGGAAATACTGCATGATGACAAAAATCAAATGAGGACAGGAAAAGAAAGAAAAGCAGGACAGAAGGAGGGAGCCACAAATCTATGCTGCGATTTTCCACGTGTTCCTCTACTAAAAGGGGGTTACATATATAGCTCTGAGCTTCTGACACCCAATAGAAAAAAAGCAAAACCTGGTAAGGTACTGGACACTCTGTGTTTTTATAATATAAGCCAAATTGCTCAGGGAAATGACAACCATTTCAGGTGCTTTGATCAGACAAGAATTTCTCTGCAGGAATACTCATAACAGAAACCCCATATCCCATAATGAAACAACATCCGCACAAGGGGGTGAATGGCCAATTTCATGAGACTGTTTGTCATCATCATTCTCAATATAAATTGATAGCATCACCTAAACACACAATTCAGTAAAAGCTCATTGGGGCCCAACGCAATGCAGTCTGGATACCCACTCCCTATTGGTCTGACTTGACTCAAAGGTAAGTTTTAAGAACTATTCAGGGGAGATTTTTAGGCAACTTTTATGAGTTTTCTGTCTCCCACATTGAGAAACAGAGTGGCTATGAACTCAAGACTACATAACCCAATAGCAACTGACACTGACATCTGGGTACAACCTGTTGGGCTCATATCCCTTCCCTGTTTCTGAGCCTTCATTTTCTGCTGTGCAAGGCAAAGGGCTGAACAAGATGATTGCAATGAACCTTCCACTTGTAACATTTAAGAAATCCAGAGATTCAGAAAGAACTGGAACTCTCAGAAACCACAGAGATACAGACCCATGCAGTCAGCACAAGTACAGGCTAGGGTGCCATGCCACTGAGAGCCACCAAGAGGAGGAGGAGAAATTAAAGCCAAGCTTCCCCTGGACCGAGAACAGAAAACATTTAAACCCAGTAACATCTATCTGTCTTGGAGCAATTCCTAGTGGCCATAACCAAAACAGGCCCCAGACGTTGCTGCAGGTGTTTATGGCAGCTTAGGGGAGATTTATGGTTCCAGAGAGTCCCTGATACAGTTTGGCTGTGTCCCCACTCAAATCTCATCCTGAATTGTAGCTCCCATAATTCCCATGTGTTGTGGGAGGGACCTGGTGGGAGATAATTAAATCATAGGGGTGGTTTCCCCCATACTGTTCTCCTGGTAGTAAGTCTCGCAAGATCTGATGATTTTTAAGGGGCTTCCCCTTTCACTTGGCTCTCATTCTTTCTTGTCTGCCACCATGTAAGATGTGCCTTTCACCTTCCACCATGATTGTGCCGCCTCCCCAGCCACATGGAACTGTGAATCCGCTAAACCTGTTTCTTTATACATTACCCAGTCTTGGCTATGTCTTTATCAGCAGTGTGAAAACGGACTAATACAGTCCCCAAAGACACTCATCTGGATGCTAACCTCATTCAGGTTTGAAGAGCAGATGACATCATTTAAGTGATCTCAACCTCACCACAATCATTTTTGGGAGGAAGGAAACCCAAAAAATCTACCCCCATCCCAGGAGCTGGGCTCAGCTGAGGTTTGGTGAAGATCCACATAATTGGGGGAGGACAGGGAAGTGCAGCCACTGGCCAAGGACCCAGCACCTCCCCAGAGGAGCTATTTCTCTGGGCAGGCTGAGGTCAAAATGTGGCAATGGCCCCAGATGCTCTGATGTGAATCAGACATAAAAAGTCAACAGAGAAATGGAAAACTGTAGCAAGGAAATTGGATTTTGAAAATCCATTTGGGTTTGGTAGTGTATAGCATATCAGCATCTGTAAGGGAAGTAAAAATAGTGCAGGATACATACTTTAGGATACATTAAAGCATAAATAAAGTTTATAGTGTCAATCAGAATTTTTTTAAAAAACATGAGCTCTTCTTTTGAAAATGAGAGAGGAATAGAATTCAATAAAAATATAAATGTGTCTTCCTCTGCATTTCTTAGATATGATCCTGTGTATTCTTGAGCTGAATTAAGTTTTGTAGAGGAACTAAAAGATTCGTTGGGCTCCCACTGTGTGCCAGGCACTGTATTTGAACTATGTAGGTGTATGTGTATATCTGTATATATATTAATGTAGATGTAGGTGACTCAAACACCACCACTCTCTAAGACAGGGGTCAGCAAACATTTTCCATAAAAGACTAGACAGTAAATATTTTCAGCTTTGTAGTCACACAGCCTCTGTCACAACTACTCAGTTCTACCACTGCAGTGCAAAAATATGTAAATAAATGAGTGTGGCTGTGTTCCAATAAAACTTTATTTGCAAGAGGTGACAGCCTAGATTTGCCCAGGGGCTATAGTTTGCCAACCCTTGCTCTAAGAAAGAAGTATTGCTTTCTTCTTTGTATAAATGAAAACTTGTCATCAGAGCTCCTAAGGAACTTACCCAGCGAGGGAAAAACAATGACATCATGTACAGCAGTACTAATAGCAACACCTCCTTTTATTCACAGTTGAATGTAATGGAGGCTTTACCTACAGTATCTAACCCTCACCACAAGCCCTGCCATTTTGATTGTACCATTTTATAGATGATGTATCAAACTCACCCACATGAAGGAATGGAGCCAAGATGTGAGCCCTAGACTGGATGGTACCAAAGCCTGGGTACTTTCCATTGCTCCAACCCAGCATTCTTTTGAACACTCTGTGTGTTCACAGAATCTGGTCTCACCATGATGCTTCCAGAATAGAAAGATGTTCTTTTAATATCCAGCAGTGGAGCTAAGTAAAAAAAAAAGAAAGAAAGAAAACTGGGCTAAACCTAAAAAAGGTGGAAAATTGCCTTTACTTGCCCTCCGTGGTAGGCACTACTTTTGGTAGAGCTCATCATTTTGATGAACGTGGCTGGAGATTAAGGTGATCTGCCATGGATGAGGATACGCAGAAACACCTGCTCCCTGATCCATAGCTGGTGCTGAAAGTCCTAGTAGCTCACTCCACATACATTCTCATGATTCTTGGGGGAGACGTCAGCACTGGGGACCCTGGGGTGGGGGAAGGGACTGAGACCACAGGACTGCGTCCCTCCAACTAAAGCTCCATAGCAACGGGGACATGCCACAAGGGTCTCTTTCCTCAGAGTCTGTCCCATAGTATATGCTTGCACTTTATTGTTCAGTGAATGCCTGAATATATTAAAAAGGACCTCCATTCACGTAGAGGAGCCGGGCTGGGGCCCACAGAGAAAGCTCTCATCCACTGTCATTGGGCTTCTCCTGGGGGCCACGGTGAACCCAGGGGAGGCCTTGCAGGGGAGTAAGAGCGAAGAGCTCAGAAATCAGGCTGGGCCCTTTAAGAAACTACCATCAGAGTGAACAGGCAACCTACAAAATGGGAGAAAATCTTTGCAACCTACTCATCTGACAAAGGGCTAATATCCAGAATCTACAATGAACTCAAACAAATTTACAAGAAAAAAACAAACAACCCCATCACAAAGTGGCCAAAGGATATGAACAGACACTTCTCAAAAGAAGACGTTTATGCAGCCAAAAGACACATGAAAAAATGCTCATCATCACTGGCCATCAGAGAAATGCAAATCAAAACCACAATGAGATACCATCTCATACCAGTTAGAATGGCTATCATTAAAAAGTCAGGAAACAACAGGTGCTGGAGAGGATGTGGAGAAATAGGAACACTTTTACACTGTTGGTGGGACTGTAAACTAGTTCAACCATTGTGGAAGTCAGTGTGGCGATTCCTCAGGGATCTAGAACTAGAAATACCATTTGACCCAGCCATCCCATTACTGGGTATACACCCAAAGGACTATAAATCATGCTGCTATAAAGACACATGCACATGTATGTTTATTGCAGCACTATTCACAATAGCAAAGACTTGGAACCAACCCAAATGTCCAACAATGATAGACTGGATTAAGAAAATGTGGCACATATACACCATGGAATACTATGCAGCCATAAAAAAGGATGAGTTCATGTCCTTTGTAGGGACATGAATGAAATTGGAAATCATCATTCTCAGTAAACTATCTCAAGGACAAAAAACCAAACACCGCATGTTCTCACTCATAGATGGGAATTGATCAATGAGAACACATGGACACAGGAAGGGGAACATCACACTCTGGGGACTGTTGTGGGGTGGGGGGAGTGGGGAGGGATAGCATTAGGAGATATACCTAATGCTAAATGATGAGTTAATGGGTGCCACACACCCGCATGGCACATGTATACATATGTAACAAACCTGCACATTGTGCACATGTACCCTAAAACTTAAAGTATAATAATAATAAAAAATTAAAAATTAAAAAATTTTTAAAAAAAGAACATTTGCTCTGATCACATGAAGGGCCAAAACAGATGGAGATTCTGAATCCCGAGAAAGAAGGGAAGTCCAAGGTTGATCTAAGGAAGCGCCATAAGGCCACCAGGAAATGGAGAAGAGTAACGTGAGACCACGGACAGGTGGAGAAGTCATTCAAGGAGAAATGAGAGTATTTGCGAGAGGACCAGAATGACAGCTGAGACTGCTAAGGAGTAAACTGTGAGCTGAGCTTGATAACGGTTTGCAAGGACCAAGTAATCACAATGCAAGGTCAAAGAGACGGGGACAGAAAGCTGCTGAGCAGACACAGATCCCAACTAGATCTGAGAGATAGTCAAGATAACCATGTTCAGTGCCCAGCACTGTTCTC
Organism: Pan troglodytes; assembly: GCF_028858775.2. Lineage (NCBI taxonomy): Eukaryota > Metazoa > Chordata > Mammalia > Primates > Hominidae > Pan > Pan troglodytes. Next base: position 49,157,406 of record NC_072419.2, read on the forward strand.
AGTGTTCACCAGTAGTAACTCATTTAATTATCACAATCACCCCACGAGATGGATATGATCATTAACCCCAATTTTATAGACAAAGAAACGAAGGCATAGAAAGGTTAAAAAAAAAAAAACTATCCCAAGATCACACAAATAACAGGTGGCAAAGCGTGGCTTTGAACCCAGACTAGCTCAGTCTATGCACCTACTCATTATACTAGGTTGCCATGGTGATGAACTGAAAAGGTAACCTTGACCTCGAAAGGAACCTGTTGAGGGAAATAAGTGGCTGCACAGTTCTTCCCCAATCCCTGTAAAATGGCATTCAGCCAGTCTGCATGCCTTCTGCCCCCATTCACTGCCCAGGCCCAGGATGCCAATCTGCACTTCTGGAGGACCAGGCATAGGGGGTAGGCTCTGCCCCTTCACCTCATAACAGAGGCCATAGTGTTATAGGGAGGAGAAGAAATGGAGTAGGGGGCTTAAAGTCAGGAAGGCAGGCACATGCAGAGAACAGGGGGTGGTGTGGGCCTCACATAGTAATCGCTGGTATGTGAAGAGCTCACACATGTGAGCTGTTCAGACAGATTCAACATGTAGCAAGAATAAATGGTTACAGGGCACAGAAGAATAATGTGGTCAAAGCAGTTATTTTTTAACTGGGGGGGTTGTTAAACTTTTTCTATAAAAGGCTAGATAGTAAATATTTTCAGCTTTGCAGGTTGTATTAGCCTGCTAGGGCTGCTATAACAAAATGCCACAAACTGTGTGACTTAAACAATAGACATTTATTTTTGCACAGTTCTGGAGGCCAGGAATCTCAGACCAAAGTTGGGCAGGGTCAGGTGAGGGCTTGCTTCCTGGCTGGCAGATGGCCGCCTTCTCACTGTGTCCTCACACAGCCTTTCCTTGGTGCCTATGTACTCTGGTGCATCTTCCCAGCCCAATGGAACTAAGGCCTCATGCATATAACCTCATTTAACCTTCTTATAGGCCTTGTCTCCAAACACAGTCACATGGGGAGACATCGCAAAATTCCTTCACCTTTGTCATTCACTAAGATAAGCTAATCAAGACAGTGAAATCCATCACATGCACAGTCCACGCAAGGAGTGGGAAGTACTCAGGATGTGTACCCCAGAGGCCAGGAATCTTGGGGGCTGTCTTAGAATCCCACCTATCACAGGGGGCCACATGTTCCCTGTCACTAGTACTCAACAATGTTATTGTTGTACAGAAACAATACAAAAAGAATGGGCATGACTGTGTTCTAATAAGACTTTATTTATTAGCACTGCATGTTGCATTTCATATCATTTTCACATGTCCCAAAATAGTATTCTTCTTTTGATTCCTAACCATTTAAAAATGTAAAAACCATTCCTTATTTGTGGGCTATATAAAAACCAGTGAACACTCAGATTTGGCTGGTAGGCTATAGCTGGCTGACTTCTCTTTAACGACATAAAAATTCCCAATTTTAGCAGTCACTGAATTTTAATACAGTCCCGTGTATTGCCATTTGAATGTATGCCATGTGCTACTGACCCTCTCCTCCAAAGACTCGATTGCAGAATGTTTCTTCCCATCTCTGGGAACTGGAGGGAGGAAGATGTCTCCCATTGTCTGCTAGCCCTATGGATAAGGGATTGAGTAAAGAACACTAACTCTTTAGATTTAATTAAACACTTCATCTACACTACAAGCTTGTGTTCTTCATTGGTAAGGAGTAGTACTTCCACTTTATAGATAAGGAAACTGAGGCAGGAGTGGATGATGCACTCAGCGTCAGATCAGGGACTGAGCCAAGACTCCAATCATGGGCTTGTTTCTTGGCCAGAAGGTCTGACAACCAAGGCGACCTCCAAGATAGGTCCACCTACGAAATTTGGAGTGCCCCTTGCAAAACTAAAATGCAGAGTCTCTTCTTCAAAATTAAGAAATCAAGATGGTGCCAGGCGCGATGGCTCATGCCTGTAATCCCAGCACTTTGGGAGGCCTAGGCGGGTGGATCTCCTGAGGCTGGAGTTTGAGACCAGCCTGGCCAACATGGTGAAATCCCGTCTCCACTAAAAATACAAAATTAGCCAGGCGTGGTGGCGCATGCCTGTAATTCCAGCTACTCGGGAGGCTGACACAGGAGAATTGCTTGAACCTGGGAGGCGGAGGTTGTGGTGAGCCGAGATCATGCCATTGCACTCCAATCTAAGCAACATGAGCGCAACTCCGTCTCAAAAAAAAAAAAAAAAAAAAAATAGAAATCAAGATGGTGATAGCAGAGCATTAAACCAAGTACGGGCTCTTCTCTTCTGAGTTCCAGGGCCTGTATGACTCAGTGCCCTTGAAGCCAATCCTGCTCTGTGGACACATATTCCAAAGATAAAATACCTCAACCCCCAAATCATGGAGATTCCACCCTCGTGCCAACAAATGCTTTGAAGGCAGGGTAATATCTAAGTGGGGCTTATTAATTGTGAACACCCTATCGTGGGTAGCTGATTCTTGCCCCCGGAATGAATGTAAACCAGCCTTCCATAAATTGAATTCCTTTTCTGAATATCTAATTGAATTTGGAGAAGTGTGTGCCGGGGGGGTGTTTAAATAAGTGCACAAATATGATAAGAAGGCCTTCACACCATTATATCTAATTCAGTAAGCAAAAATAATGGCAGGGCACGTTCCAATTAGTGTTTGATTTATTTGCTTTAACAAATCCAATTAGTAGAATGTTTTATAAAGTCATCCAATGTCAAACATTCATGGACTCAACAGATACAAACAATACTCCTAATATAAAAAAATGTTTTAAAGCTCTTTGAGCAGTGAATTTATTATAAATAAGATGATGTCTCTCTGATGGCTCGAGCATTCCCCAAGGACCAAGAAAACGGTGTCTGATCTGTTCATTTGGTTCTTTTTCTGTGAGACTTTGTGCAGCAACTCAGGTTAATGTGGCCCATTATATTAAATCCAGGAATGAAAACAACAAAGGTGGAAGTTAGCCAAGGAACTTCAAGGGAGAATAATGAACTTGCTGCTGGGTGTCTTCTAGATCAGAGACGTGTATCGACTTCCAAGGCAGCACAGTACAGTGGGAAAAGCCCAGGGGTAACAGAAACGGCGGTGCCCTAGAACCAAATCTGATGCCTTCATGCCCTTTTGGGTCTCCAGTTTTCTCACATATTAAATAAAGAGTTCAATGAGGTTAAGCAGCCCCCAGAAATGCCCACTTTGGGTGGTGGATGATGTTCTTTGCCCAGGGAGACACAGAACAAGGTAGCAGTTAAAGCTATGAACTCCAGAGCCAGCATCTAAGCTCTGCTATTTTTTTTTTATTTAGTTATATGACCTTGGCCAACTTATGTAACTTCTGTGTGCTTCATTTCTCCATCTGTAAAACTAGGATAATAATAGTGCCTAACTCTTAAGGCTGTTATGAGGATTGGGTAATTTAATATTTGTAAACACTTGGAATAGTACCTGGCACGTAGTCAGTGCCAAGTATGTGTTAAATTAATATTTAATCCCAATCTATAAATTAGAAATGGAAAAGGCAGATGTATTACATGTGGTCAGCTGGCATAATCTCACCAAACAAACAAAATGTTTTAAAGAAACTGTATCTGAGTCTGCCCATCATATCCCTTATAGATCATCAGGGCTAATTGTGGTATGCTATTGGTCTGCATGGGAAATCCCAGCTTCTGTCACCCCTTACTACTGTGTGACTTTGAATAAGTCATGTAGACTCTAGGGCCAGCATTTCTCCATGTGTGACAGAAGCAGCAAGTTGAACCCTCTCCGAGAACCTTTTTGTTGCTGTTGTTAAGAGACGGGGTCTTGCTCTGTCACCCAGGCTGGAGTGCAGTGTCATAATCATAGCTCACTTGAAGCCTGGAACTCCTGGGCTCAAGCAATCCTCCTGTCCCAGCCTCCCAAGTAGCTAGGACTACAGGCATGTACCACCAAACTTGGCTAATTTTTAAATTTTTTGTAGAGATGGGTTCTTCCTATGTGCTCAGGCTGGTCTCAAACTGCTGGCCCTAAGTGATCCTCCCTCCTGGGCCTTCCAAAGCACTGGGATTATAGGCACTGTCCCCCACCTTCTAAGAATCCTTTGACTTCTGACATCCTATGGGACTACAGTTATGTCCTCCCTTCATGGTACCTAGCTACATTTGCTGGGACACAAAAAGTACCAAGAGTTCCCTAAAAATAAGAGCCTCTGTTCAGACCATCTTCTCTACGTGGTCTGCTATGGGCCTCTGTCTGGTGCATTTGTACATTATGAAAAAAGAACATCATGGGGTATGGCAAGCAGATTCTGTCTTCTCACGGGCCCCAGCCTTCCCAGGCACCAGTTTCTGAGCAGACACTGTGAGATGCACTGTGACCAAGGAGAAAGTGCGATGAAAGAAGGAGGCCCTCTGTTGGGTCAGCGCCAGCCTCAACCTGCCAAGGAGAGGCTGAGAGAACAGGGGGAGAGAACAGTCACCTTCAGCTGAAACGAGTGAAGATGCTTCAAGTTGGAGGCCAGCTGGAGAGTCCAACCAGCCTGAAAAGTGGTCCCGCCCAACCCAGTGAGTCTTCTTTCCCAAAAACAGCATGGGAGCAGATGCAGGGATTCCAATGCTCTATCAAATTTAGAGAGAGAAGGGACGGTCTGGCCCAGCTGCTAATTTTACAGGTGGACAAACAGGCATAAAAAGGGCAAGGCTACAAAGAAAGGGGGCCCCAGCCCAGAGCTCTGCCCACTCAGATGCCAGAATAGCATCTTTCATCTTTTCTCACGCAACAGTGCTATCTTTTCCATTTTTATTTTGAGGGAGCAGCGAAAGAAACAGATGGCCATGGGTCATCCCCCATCTCAGAGAAACTTCAGATCAGTCGGGAAAAGGTGAGGAAAGGTTTTCTCGACACAGAAGGACAGGCTTAAACTGACTCCTGGCAGCTGTGTCAGCGTCTGAAGCCTGCAGAAGCCCAAGCCAAGCTCTTCACGGTCTCAGGGTCTTTGCACTTGCTGTTCCCCCATGGAACACTCTTGCCCTAGCACGTGATGTGGCTGTCTCTGGGCATCTTCCACATCAAAAATCAAATGCAAAACAGCCTCCTCCCTTCTTCAGTCGTTCTCTATCATACCACCTTGTTTATGCTTGACGAGGCTGTTTCTCAAACGCTTTAGTTACATTCTAAAATTGTTTATTTACTCATTTACTTATTTTCTGTCTTCCCACTACCAGCCTAAGTCTACCAGGGCAGGAAGTGTGCATCCCTTTTATTCACTAGACTCATCAAAGAGCCTAGTACTTTAACTCTTGAGAGCTTGAGGGAAACTCTTTAAATGCTCATGAATGAATGAATGAAATAGAATATGATGAAGTGTCAGAAGCACAAGATTTGGTATCAGAGGATGATGCATGGCTTGGTTATGGCACTTTCTTTGTGACTTTGGATGAGTCAGAAGAAAATTTCTGAGCCTCCACTTCCTCATCTTTAAAATGGGAACAATAATGATAGCAGCTTGCATGTACTGGGAACTATGTGCTATGCACCGTGCTAATCCATTTCCATGGATTACCTCATTCAATCCTCAAAAGAGCCCCATGAGTTAGGTACTGTCACTATCCACACTTTATGCAAGATGAAACCAAGAGTTAAATAACATCACCCAAATATCACAGCTGGGAAATGGCCAGAGATATTCCGCAAAGCATTGCAACAGGCAAATTGCCCTGTAAATCCATCAAAGTGGGGGTCAGGTCACATTCTGAGAGTCACAGAGCTAGCAGGTGGTAGAAGAAAATTCTGAGACTGGTTCATCTCAAAGCCCAGCTTGGCTCAAGCTAAGTTATATTCACAGAGCCGGGGGGCTAAACCCAGGTCCTTCCCATTCAGTCAGGTGTGTGTGAGGCCCCTTCCTCAGTAATAAGTTATAATCAGCTGTCTTCAGGTGCCATCTCTTGAGTGGTCCCTGATGGTGAGCAGGCAGAGACTCCTAGCAAAACATGGATGCCTGGCTTGTTCCCGGTATGAATGCCCAAGTCCTGTCATCTCTCTACCCCTTTCCAGCACTTCCTTTCATCACAGCCACATCCTTGAGTTCTGACTGGCTAAAATCTTGCTTCAGTTCACCATGTCCCCCATCACACTTCATTCCCGTAGCATCAAAAGTGGTAATGCCACCCAGAGCCCATATCACATAGAAGACAGGAGATGAAATCTGCATGGTGGGCCCTCCTCAGTTTCTTCATCCATGAAATGTGGATAATAATAGTACATTGTTGGGAGAAAAGCTGAGTGTTGGGAGAAGCTGAGGCAGGGCTTGCATGTCTGACATACTATAAAAGAGTCTTGGAACATGTCCGGGGTCCAGGGTCTAAAACCCCTCGTGGCCTTTGGAACACCAAGCTCTGTGCTAAAGGGTAGAAGCCTACCCTGAAGCACCATAACCTAAGCCCAGGGCATAAAACCCCTCGTGGCTTGGAAAGAATCCAGGGATCAAGGCATAAAACCCCTCGTGGCCTCTGGAATGTGTCTAGACTTGCTGGCTCCTTGCTCTCCCAGGACTGATTGTATCTTGAGTTAAAAGAACCTGCTCTCCACTATCTCAAGCAGCAGAACATGTTCCATATGCTGCAAAGGAAATGCTAAGCCGTCACAGCTGTAGATCATGCACTTGCCCTTTCGACCCCCACATTCTCACCACCTGTTTCTCTGTTTGATCACCAATAAATAGTCTGGGCTTCCAGAGCTTGGGGTCTTTGCAGCCTCCATACTTGCATTGGCCCCCTGGACACACTTTCTCTCTCAAACTGTCTTTTCTCATTCCTTTGACTCCACCGGACTTCATCACCCTCACGACCTGGTGTTGGGTCTGTCCACCCCAAAAGTACATTCCTGATAAGCTGTCATGAGGATTAAATAACATGTAAGACAGCACAGTGCCTGGCACATAGCAAGCTCTCAACAAACATTAGTAATTATCACTCCCATCACAGAATGTCATACACACACACACACCCTTCTTTATAAACATAAATTTAAAAGAAGAAATGAAACACTTGTGTATGTCCACACTGATAAATTTCTACACTTAGATACTCAATGACATATACTTAACACCCGCAATCCCATACCTGTCTCTGTGGAAGCTCCTGGCACGTCCCCCACGGTCTCTGTCTTGTTTAGGGAACCAGTTTGTGTCTTCTGTTCTGGCTTGCCACGATTGCTAGAATACATCGACTTGACCACAGTGGTAGCACAGTTCTGTGTAAGAAACACCAACCCCACAAGACCCCCATGGGCTGCTTCATGCCCCCTCCTCTCTGGGTGTCACTCCTCCTGCCCCATTAAGGAAAGGAAGCAGAAAAATAAATAGAGAAACCAATGTCTTTCTCCAAATCAGGAAGTTTTAACACAGAGTACAGCAAAGTATGACCTATGAACTAGAAATCTAGCCTGCCTCCTGTTTGTGTAAATAAAGTTTTATTGAAACACAGCCATGTTTATTTGGCTACATATCATCTACGGCTGCTTCCCAGCTACAGCAGCAGAGTTGAGTAGCTGTGATGGAGACCACATGGTCTGTAAAGACTGAAATATTTACTATCTAGCCTTTGATGGAAAAAGTTTGTTCATTCTTCCTTCCAAAGGCCTGAAGGCAATCTAATAGCTGTCACCCAGGGCATGCAGGAAACCAGGAGATGGATGACGGCAGCTTATTTTTGCTAGTCCCAAAAGTTGCTACCACTACAGGAACATCTGGCTTTCTAAAAACCTCTTCTTCTGAAAGTGACTTATTTTTAACATACAATTTTTTTCAGAGGAAACAAAAAAAGGAAAAGAACTAAGGTCCAGAGCCTCTGTTGGCAGGCCTCCCCCAGCAAGTTCCACTTCCTGGGACAGTGAGTACACTGTCCTGATGGCTCAAGGTCAGTAGACTCACATGGTCCACACATGGCTCTCTGTGGAACTCTGGAGTGCCCTTTGACCCCACTCCACATCTCAGCTCCATTAGTGACCTGGCTTAAAGCAGCTCAGGAGAGACAGAAGCCAGGTGCTCCCACCTTGGCCCAGTGAGGATCAGAGGGAGGAGAAGACACCGGTAATCCCCAGAAGAGAACATCCTGATGTCATGCAAAGCTTTCTCAAGTTCTACCCTGGGAAAATCAGCCTTTGGTGCCCACTCAATAATCCTGAACCATTAGATGCCAGGTACTTTCCAACCACTGCCTTATTTTGTCCTTAGAGAAGCCCTGTGAGTTGTTCTTTAGGATTCAAGACAAGATTTTGCAAAATTGGAACCTGAGGCTCAGAGAGGTTAAGTCACTTCTGCAAGGCTGCACAGCTTATAAAGGACAGAGTCGGGATTAGAATTACTTTCAACTTGATCCCAAAGCACAAACCTGCTCAACTTTATGATAATGTCTCTTGCATGAAATTCCCACTCCTCCTTATTACCCTTGCTGAATTTATTCAACCCATATCTGGATTTCATTCATTAATGCTAGATCAAGTGTCTGGTGTATGCTAGACATTATTCTAGCTATCAGGGATAAAGCAGTGATTGAAAGCTATGACCTCTTTCTCCATGGAGCTCACATACTAGTAGGGGAGATCAACAATGAAAACAGGGAGAGAAGTAAAGCAGGTAAGGGGCCCACCTCGGCTCTTGACATGACATAATGCCTTGAAGATGTTAGGCATGCAATAAACATATGCCTAAGGTGGGTATGGAAATGGATCCTTATTGAGCAGCTAATCTTTGCTAGGCATCAGGCCAGACATTCCATGTAATCTTACTTAATCTTAACAACCATCTTGTAATCCAAGAATTAATCATCACCATTTTAAAGATAAATAAACTGAAAATCCAGCAAGTTAAGAATCCAATCCATATTCCCTACAGTTGTGGATTCTGACTGTTTTCCTTCTCCAAAAGCCATCATCTTTCTGCTGCACAATGCTATGCATGCAGAAGCCCAAGGAACATTTAGGACTGGCTGACAGATATTGGTTTATGTACCCAGTTTTTATAAGTATATTAACATTTAACTACATCAAGTAAAGACTAGGGTTCCATACAGTCAATTAAACTCGATAATAGCATCCAGCGTTCTATAAATCACCAAACTGGTAATTGTGTAGATAAAATATTATTGCGGTCTGAGTATTATCATAAGTACAGTTGGTTGTCAGAAGTCCTCTCAAAACAGTGAAGCTTTGGCAATTTAGTCTGTAGTTGCCAGTTGGACTCCGTGTACCTTGGCTGTTAAGTGTGCATTAATTGTAGGATGGAAGGTTTTTAAGGACAGAATACAAAGAAGCCTCAACTAAGCTAAAGCTGAAATTATTTGGATACCAAGATTGGGTCAAGCCAAAGGGAATGGTGGATTCAGCATGTTTTGAGATCACAAGGATGGTGATGGTGTCTTGGGTAGATGTAATTACAGCTGAACTAGCACGTCACCCAGTTAAATCAGCAAGCCTTCTGCTCTTCCTCTCTAATGTTGACACTTTGTTTCCCTGGATAGGTGAATCTCACCAAGAAGGAAGTGTACACAAACGAGAAGCAGGCACTCTCCTAGCAATTACAGGAAGTGGTCTTTGATGAATTTCAAAGAGAGATGGTAGGGCAGTCACTAAGGTTCCTAAGCAAAAAAACAGACCATCTACCTCAAAGCTGTCTCATCTCTACCTCTCTGATGCCCGGGAGTTCATGTGCACCCAGGATACATAAACATGTTTCTCCTCTTTGGAACAAGCACTCAGCAACTTCCAGCTCTATGCACATTTTTTTTTAATCTGCAAAAGAACAATGCAGATGATCCTATGAGAGCAGCCTCTGCCAACCTCACTCCACCTCAGGCTAAAACTCTTTCAAACAGAAGTGAACTTCTAACGAAGCTGCAACTTGCTAAATCACACAGTAACTCAGGGCCTCACAGGACACAACAGGCAGGTGGTCTTGAAGATTGAGGATTTGCCTGAGAGAAAGGAGTCCTGCATTAAAGACTTGGCTCTTCCTCCAGCTGGTTGCATGACCTTGGCTGAGTCACTTTCTGTTTAAAATGGATCTGGCTGGAAGCTCTTGACAGTCTACCACAGTACCAAGGCAATGCCCATAACAACAGTGGAAGAGGTGAAAAGCTTCCACAGAATTGAAAACAAGGTCTTGATACGGGAAGGGGGCAGGGAAGTGCTGGGAAGAGAAGGGTGGGTCCCTGGCTAGGGCTCCACCCCATGGACCTAGGTGAGGACAGGCATTTCTGTTTTCATGCCCAAATGTTGCATTTCCCAAGACCACCCTGGCCCACCACACCCCCATCCTGTGCCTATAAAAACCCCGAGACTCCAGAAATAACACCACACATCTACAACCATCTGATCTTTGACAAACCTGACAGAAACAAGAAATGGGGAAAGGATCCCCTATTTAATAAATGGTGCTGGGAAAACTGGCTAGCCATATGTAGAAAGCTGAAACTGGATCCCTTCCTTACATCTTATACAAAAATTCATTCAAGATGGATTAAAGACTTAAATGTTAGACCTAAAACCATAAAAACCCTAGAAGAAAACCTAGGCAATACCATTCAGGACATAGGCATGGGCAAGGACTTCATGACTAAAACACCAAAAGCAATGGCAACAAAAGCCAAAATAGACAAATGGGATCTAATTAAACTAAAGAGCTTCTGGACAGCAAAAGAAACTACCATCAGAGTGAATAGGCACCTACAGAATGGGAGAAAATTTTCACAATCTACCCATCTGACAAAGGGCTAATATCCAGAATCTAAAAAGAACTCAAACAAATTTACAAGAAAATAACAAACAACCCCATCAAAAAGTGGCCAAAGGATATGGCCAGACACTTATCAAAAGAGGACATCTATGCAGCCAACAGACACATGAAAAAATGCTCATCATCACTGGTCATCAGAGAAATGCAAATCAAAACCACAATGACATACCATCTCACACCAGTTAGAATGGCCATCATTAAAAAGTCGGGAAACAACAGATGCCGGAGAGGATGTGGAGAAATAGGAACACTTTTACACTGTTGGTGGGAGTGTAAATTAGTTCAACCATTGTGGAAGACAGTGTGGCGATTCCTCAAGGATCTAGAACTAGAAATACCATTTGACCCAGCCATCCCATTACTGGGTACATACCCAGAGGATTATAAATCATGCTACTATGAAGACACATGCACACATATGTTTATTGTGGCACTATTCGCAATAGCAAAGACTTGAAACCAACCCAAATGTCCATCAGTGATAGACTGGATTAAGAAACTGTGGCCCATATACACCATGGAATACTATGCAGCCATAAAAAAGGATGAGTTCATGTCCTTTGTAGGGTCATGGATGAAGCTAGAAACCATCATTCTCAGCAAATTAACACAGGAACAGAAAACCAAACACCGCATACTCTCACTCATAGGTGGGAATTGAACAATGAGATCATTTGGACACAGAGCAGGGAACATCACACACTGGGGCCTGTCGGGGGGTAGGGGGCTGGGGGAGGGACAGCATTAGGAGAAATACCTAATGTAAATGATGAGTTGATGGGTGCAGCAAACCAACAAGGCACATGTATACCTATGTATCGAACCTGCACGTTGTGCACATAACTTAAAGTATATATATATATAAAAAAAGAACCAAAACAAAAACAAAAACCCGAGACCACAGCAGGCAGAAACACACAAGCTGCTGGACGTCCAGAGGAACACATCAGCAGAACCCACAAGCATCTGGACATCAAGAGGAACACATCAGAGGAAGAAGACACAAGTAGCTGGACGTCAAGAGGAGCATGCTGGCAGAAGACCACGCTGGCAGACACCAGCAGATGCTGGAGGCTGACCGTCAAAATGACACAGAATTTGGCCGGGGTGGTCAGAGGGGAGCACAGCCGCTGAGCGGCCCGGCTCCAGGGGGAAAGCCACGTTCCCACTCCATCTCCCTCATGGCTCCCTCATCTGCTGAAAGCTACTTCCACTCAATAAAACCTTGCACTTTTTCTCCAAGCCCACATGTGATCCGATTCTTCCAGTATATCAAGGCAAGAAACTCTCAGGATACAGAAAGCCCTCTGTCCTTGCAATAAGGCGGGGGGTCTAATTGAGCTGACTGACACAAGCCACCTACAGATGGCTAAACTAAAAGAGCACATGCCCACTGAGGCTTCAGTTGTAAACATTCATCCCTAGATGCTGCTGTGAGATCAGAGCCCAACAGCCTGCCCATCTGCATGCTTCCCTAGAGGTTTGAGCAGCAGGGCACCGAAGAAGTGAGCCACACCCCCATCACACACCCTGTGAGGGGGACAGGGGAACTTTTCCTGTTTCAGTCTCACAATAAAACTATTCACCTGCATCTGGAGAAACTAAAATGGATTTTAAAATGCAAATGACAGACTACCTCTGTTACACTCTTGTTCTAATCTGGAAAAAAAAAATGTTAAACCTCATCTGCCTGGAATTAACTAGATAAACCATGTGTTTCCTCCATACTGTCAACCCCCAAGTTCAAAATTACCGCATCTAACAAAGAGCACACCATGTCACAGGCCCCCTAATATAACACCTGGTTTAGGCACCTGGAGTCTCTCTCTTCCTTACAACCTACTACCTACAGTCAGAAAATGTAACAGTGAGGGGAAAAAATAAGAATTATTATGAGTAAATTAAAAAAATGAATACAGTAGGAAAGAAAAAGAAATCATCATAAACATTTAAAACGAAGACCTCCGAAAATGATCTACTGAAAGAACCCGAAGAATGCTTTCAATAGTGTGAAGTGTCCTAAATAGGAGACAAAGAGATGCAGCCCTTTGTGAAACAAGAAGAGAAAGCCACACAGAGACCCCAATAACCTGAAAAAACAATCGGATTAGGAGACAGATCCGTGTGTTCATAAAGGATCTCAGGGAAAGTAAAAATGCAAAAAGCGGAATCCATATCAGTGCATCAAACCCTCCAACCTCAACGTTGACTGGAATGAAGAAAAGGAAGCAAAAGTAACAAAGAAACCACAAACATTGAAGTTTTTTTTTTTAATGTTTTTCTCATTGACTTGGAGGACGCGACACAATTTGGGCCCACCCAAAATGCCACGAATTTATACACTACACAACTCGTTCTTAACAGAGTTTTACAGTATGAGATGAAGTGGAGGAATTTCGGAAAACCCAGCAGTATCCACCAGCTGGCATGTCAGGGGCCGTGGCGTGAGAGAGCTACAAAAAAGATGAAGGATGCTCAACCTGGGTGTCCTTCAGCCTCTTGCATCAACAGTACTTGAAGTCATTAGTTTGTTATTGTCCTTGTTTCCCATCTAATTCAGATCTCTCAGAGGCCCTGGGAACTTCTCTCATCCAGGAGAGCCCCATAACTGGAAGGGTACAAGTGGGGGCAGAGTGAAAATAGTAAGAAATGGCAAAATGATTTTTCAGGTGCCCCAAAACAGCCCACCAAACAGAAATAAACCATCATGATTGTGCAACTTTCCTCCAGGGGCTGACACACCCTGAAGCCAATGAAAGAGAAGTTCCTGGGTACCCCACCAAGCATAAGAACCCTTCGGGAAGAGGTAACAGTCTGAAAGTCGGTGAAGTACTGGTGGCAGAGTAGCCCCCCATGTCTTCTAGGGCTCCAGCCATTAGAAGCTGCAACTGCGCTAAGGCAGAAAGAAGCAAAGCTCACATCCCAAACACGACCCACCAGGAAGGCAGCAAGAGAACGGGGGATGAGCATCTTGAAGACACACTGATGCCCAGTCCATGACCATGTGACCTTGGACAAGTCACTTAACCTCTCCCAGTTTCAATTTCCTCGTCTAAGAAGATAATAATAATAGCCACCCAGAAGCACGTCTGAATTTTTATAGCCCGAATCTTCAACACCTTAGGGAGGGAGCATTCTTTAAGGAAAATAGTACAAACTTAGAAAAGAGACTATCTGACATGAGAAAATAATTCACAACAAATAATAAATTCCTAACAACCAGCAAATACCACAAACACTGTACAATCCAGAAAAATAATATTTTTATAAATTATCTTTCTAACAATATTCTCCCCTACATTTCTGGACATATTTTCTGGGATGATCTCTTTATGACAATAATTTTGCAATATCATTTTTTATAGAGAGACTAGAAACTTCAATGTCCCCTCTAGCAGGTTAATATTTATTATTATTAATATTTTTAAAGTCTCCTTCAAGTTCACAAGTCATTGTTTATATAGAGTCATGTAAACTTTAGGGCTGTGGTCAAGTTTGGAGAAATCTCTATCAAATTTCTTTCATGTGTATGCTATACTATTTCAGGGTATTATAAGTGTGATTGTACACTGAGTAATCAAATAGTCTTTGAATTCATGACATTAGGCATGTTTATGGAAGCCATTTCCACACTAGGGTAGCTAGTATTGGTTTAATTATACACAAGGAAATATAGGATGGTGCCGGGGCTCATGTTTATAATCCCAGCACTTTGAGAGGCCAAGGCAGGAGAATCACTTGAGGCCAGGAGTTAGAGACCAGCCTGGGCAACATAGCAGATCCTGTCTATAAACAAAATAAAAAATTAGCTGGGAGTGGTGGCATGTACCTGTAGTCCCAGCCACTTGGGAAGCTGAGGTGGAAGGATCACTTGAACCCAGGAGTTTGAGGCCTCAGTGAGCGATGATCTTGCCACTGCACTTCAGTCTGGGCGACAGAGCAAGACCCTGTCTCTAAAAGTAAGTAAATACATACATATATACATACATACATAAAAGAGAAATATCTATGTGTGTATGTATCCTATCATCTATCATTGCTCTATTGATCTAGCTATCTATATTCTATTAACCCAAGCTTGACTTCAACTTCTGCTTACCCAGATTTCTAAAATGCCCTGCATACTCCAAAACTGCCACCTCCCACCCCTCACCCCTAAAAGGACATTATGATGAAGGGGAAGTTGGAGTGGAATCATAATAGTCTTCGCCAATTGTGGTTAAAATTATCTTACTTCTAATCATTTTATAAAATATACAACTATCTGAACACACTGCACACAGCCCTTCCTCGGGCCTTGGAAGGGTAACACAATGGGGATAGACTGTGAAGCTTAAGCTTCGTAGCTCCACAGGTACAGGGCTTTGAAATTCTCCCACAGATACACAAGAGGGTGTGGCATGTGCCTGGCTCTGGCAGTGATGGATGTCCTCATCTGTAGCCATGCCACATGTCTGATGGAGGCACCTGAGACCCATCCAGCATTTACCAACCTCTACTGCACTTGTAAAGCTGTGTGTCTCACCTTTCTAACATCAGACCTCAGGCAGGAGATGGGCTGGGCCTTGGGGGACCAGATCACCATTATTCACTTGCTTTCACACAAGCATGTTGGATTTCACCTTGGGGAGAAAAAACATTCAACAACCGGGCCAGAAAACACTGCTAGTGTCCACGGCTCTAGCAAAACACTGTAATTCAGACTTTTCCTAGTTTGTTAAAATTTGCTGATGCCAATCGGTATTTCAGAGTCTCGTTAATTTTCTCATTACTCTCCTATTCTTTTCTCCCCAGCAGCTTCTTCCACGCCTCAATCACACCTTTGAATCTTTTACAGGGACACCATAAAGCTGGTTACTTTATCCCCTTCCATCCCCGCAGCTTGTTTGGCTGCAGATATATTTCACATGAAGCCCCAGGCCACAACAGATGACAGCCCAAACCCCAGCCCCCAAAGACCATCCAGAAATCCTGCTGCACGCTTGGGAGTTCAAAACTGTTTTGATTCGGATTCACGAGAATCACCCTGATTTCCTCCTATGAGTTTTTACATAAATTTCTCACCGCAGCTTCTCTACAACCCTGGGAGGCTCCTCCAGGCAAGCCCTGAGAATAGAGCTGTGCCGCGGTTGGCCATATCCACGTACCAGGAATTTGTTGGGAAACAGCAACCAGCTCAGTGGTAGAATCACTGAAAATTTTTATATCCTCCTTTATCATTTCCTATTTTGGGGGGGAAAACTATGTAAGATAGGGAAACTCTGTTGTCTAGCCATTACTGAAATCTTAGGAGAAATGATGTTGACAGGATGAGCTTAAAGGAAATTCATTCCACTGGACTTCCCCCAAGTAATCGACAGCTGGCTACAGGGTCAAACTAAACAGATCACTGAGAGTCACATACTTGATCTCAGCCATACATTGCTGTGAGCCTCTAGGGAACCCCTTTTTCTCCACGCAGCCTTGGTGCCCACAAGAGCATCATAAGAGACAAACACACAAAATAAGGGTGAAATCAAGGTTGAGGTGATTACGGAACACAAAATCTTCTTTGAAATGACTTTCAAAAGAACATTGTATTAGTCTGTTTTTATACTGCTATAAAGAACTGCCCAAGAATGGGTAATTTATAAAGGACAGAGGTTTAATGGACTCACAATTCAGCATGGCTGGGGAGGCCTCAAAAAACTTATAATCATGATGGAAGGCAAAGAGGAAACAAGGCACCTTCTTCACAAGGCAGCAGGAAGGAGAAGTGCCGAGCAATGAGGGGAAGAGCCCCTTATAAAACCATCAGATCTCATGAGAACTTGCTCACTATCAGGAGAGCAGCATGGGGGAAACTGCCCCCATGATTCAATTACCTCCACCTGGTCTCTCCCTTGACACATGGGGATTATGGGGATTATAAGATGAGATTTGGGTGAGGTCACAAAGCCTAACCATAGGAAACACTTTTTTTTTTAATCATGGTGACTCTCTTAAGAATCTAATATATTTATCTTATATGCTTTGTGTGTCTTAGTACACACACAGACAGACAAAGACACATACAACCTCATAGAATTTCTTAGAGGAATTCAAGTAAGATGCCAAACATGTAGAACCAAGAAAAACGTCTGGCACATTTTAAGAGCTAAATATATACTAGCTATTATTATTATTAGGAATACAGTACCTATAAAATGTATTCATAATTTAACAACACGCATTTTAACAAGCCATAACTATTGACAGATATTAACTAGTAATTATTCTGATTACCCTAAAGTGACAAATACTCCAAATGCCTACTGGCACCAGTGCATTTGACAGCATTGCATTTTTTGGTGTAGTTAACATCTGGAAAATGTATACATTATCTAGGGGCATCCTCCATAAATTTATTTATATATAAATCTATGCATATGAATCTGTATGCATGCATATGTCAGGTTTATTCATTTCAATCTAATTGCAAAAATAACATACTTTTCTCCAAATAATTTGAGGAAAATTTAAAAACACAATCCCCTCTAAACCGCATTTTTCCAGGAGTTGCCACTGTTCATACTGTGATCTATGGCTTTTGAGACTTTTTTTCCAACAACAGATATGCACATATATTTTCCAAAGAACATTTGGAACCAGAATGAACATAAATCTTTGCAACCTGCTTTTAAAGTACATTACAGTATCAGAAATATTTTCCTAGTTTACTAAATGTTCTTCTAAAACCCAATTTTAATGGTTGCCATCCTGCATGCTGTTAATTTACTAACCCAAATCCTCTTTTCTTTTTTTTTTTTTTTTTTTTTTTTTTTTTGCTTTCAAATTTTACTACTTATAAGGCAAGGAAATAAACCCTAGGAAATATCCACATTTATTTCCTTGGGATAAGACTCTAAAAGCTGCACTTCTAAGGTCAAAGGGCAAGCACAAATTATATATACAGTCAAACCATCTTCCAGAACAGTTGTTGCAATTAACACTACTATCTGCAATGTATAAGACTGTTCATTTTCCTTGCATCCTCACTAGTACTAAGTATCATCACTGTTTTTAATCATTGTCATTTGTCATTTTAATTGGTGAACTGCAGAGGCCCATTAGTTTAATTTTAACTTATTTGAATATTAGGTGAGGGTGAAGGTTTTTTATAAGTTCAACTGGCCATTTGGCATTTCCTCATTTGTAAATTGCCTGGTTATGCCCTTCACTCATTTTATGATTGGACTATTTATCCATTCTAATTTGTAAGTGTTCTTAATTTAGTAAACACATTAACTTATTATCTACATTTTCAGTTATAAACATTTCTCTAGTTTCTTTTAACCTCTTAATTATTTTTGGTACATGTACATTGTTGAGTATAAATACAAATCATTTCCCACTCTGGTAGAAATGCCTACATAGAGTATCAGATACTTGCGTATCATACTACAGAAGAAATAAATATTCACCTGTACCATCCTTGATCCTTTTGTTAAATTATGAATACATTTAAATATTGACTTCCTCTAGAAATAAGTTTAATGCATGACATGGTGTAAGAATCTAACTTTATTTTACTTTTTAAAACACTTTCACTATTGTTTCAGCATCATTAAAATTATCCATCTACTCCCGGATGTCCTATATGAAATGCTTATAAATACATGGCTCTATTTCTGAGCTTTCTATTCTGTTCCACTGATCTATGTGCCTAAATATAACAGTATCCACATGTTGTAATTATTATGGATCTGAACATGGCATAATTAATGCTAGTGCTAGAGACTAGCTCAGGAAACAGACAACCTGAGTTTAAATGCCTCTCCTACCTCTTACTACAGATGGCCTTGGGAAAGTTTGCTAATGTCTCTGTGCCTTAGTCTCTCCATCAGTAAAATAGAAACAATCATCTCTTCTTTACAAAATTGCTGTAAAAATTAAAATGACTGTATGGATACAAAGTGCTTAAAAAGGTACCTTACACAGAATGAACACTGAATAAACGTTATGCTATATCCATTTCTGAGGAGTGTTATAACAAAGTGCCACAGACTGGGTGGCTTAAACGACAGAAAGGTATTATCTTACAGTTCTGGAAGCTAGAAACTGGAAATCAATGTGTCAGCAGGGTTGACTCCTTCTGAGGGAGAAGAGGGAGAATCTGTTCTATGTCTCTCCCCTGGCTTTGTGCGGTTTGCTGGCAATATTTGGCATTCCCTGGCTTGAAGATGTATCACTCCAACCCTTCATCTTTCCTGCGTCTCCGCACATTGTCTTTTCTGTCTCCCTGCCTAATTTTGTTTTGTTTTTACAAGGATACCAATCATACTGTATCAGGGCCCAGCCTAAGGACCTCATCTTAAGTTGATTAAATCTTCAAAGACATTATTTCCAAATAAGGTCACATTCTGAGTTACTAGGGATTAGGACTTCAAAATAACTTCTTCTGAGGACACAATTCAACCCACAACAGCCATTATTTATGGTACCTTTTCAAGATTTAATGATGAGGTTATCAGACAACTTCGTCTTAATAGCAAATTCTATGCCAATATTTCTAATTTTTCATGACAAATGATGACATTAGCTTTAGATTGAGAAAAGCTGTTTGTTTATATGTTTAGTATGATAAGAACTCATCTTTCAATTTCCAGTTGTCCCAAGCATTGGGGGTGTTGGGTTGCTTGCTAATTTTAAACCAGAATGAGTGTGAGATTTTTCAAAAGCCTTTTTGAGACTATTGAACTCAACATATGGTTTTCTATTTTTTATTTATCCATGTAATACATATTAATTCATTCCCTAATGTTGAATTTTCCCTACAATTGTAAGATAAATCCTATTGTAGCATGGTATATTACTCCTTTAACACAACACTGGAGTAGATTTGTGTGTTTTGTTGTTTGGTTTTGTTTTTCACAGCTACATCCATCTTCACTTGTGTAGTTGTCCTCTATAGTCCCTTGACAAATCTCACAATCAAATTGTCTTTGCTTTCTCAGGAAAGGGATTTGTGGATCAGCCCTAGGTGATCCTCTTCAATCATTGTAGCTCCTAGAAATGACTAAGTATGAGGCAAAAGGGTGGTATCTTTTCCAGTTCCCACCCTAGTCATGTCAGGTTTCTATATTTTGGTCATGTTGGTTCATGTCAAGGAAGGTGGGGTGATTAGTTGGCTGAGCTCAAATCCCCCTCTTTCCCAGAAGCCGGGACCTATTGCACATATTTGTATGAATGACTCATCAAAGCAATCCCAGTGGTCTCCACAGTCCGTGGATCCTTAAAACCCAATTCAAAAACCAACCACATTTGCATCCATACAATAAAATACTACTCAGCAATAAAAACGAATGACCTATTGACGCTTGCAACAATACGGCCAAGCATCAAATGATTTATGTTAACTGAAAGAAGCCAGATTCAAAGGCTACAGAATGCATGGTTCTATTTATCTGACATCCTGGAACAGCCAAAACTAGAGGAAACACAAACGGATCAGTGCTTATCAGGAGTTGAGGGTGAGGGAAGGATTTGACAACAAAGGAACAGCATGGGAGAATTTGGTCGATAATTGAAAAAATACATTATCAATACATAAGGGATAAGTGGATAGGGGTATGGGTGAAACAAAATTGGCCATGAGGTGTTAATTGCTGAAGCTAGGCAATAAGGGCTTATTATGTTATTCTGTAAAAAATCCTTAAAAGTGTACAGTTAAAAAAAAAATACATACCAAACATTGCACCCAATCTGTGTGAGGCAGGGGCTTGGAAAACATGACTCTAGGGTACCCTTTACCATTCCAATTTTCTAAACCCTTATCCCTCTCCAAATGGCCTACTTCATAAATATGCTATCCAATGATTAATAAAATGAAAGCTAAGGAGGGAAAAGGATATAATTAAGGAAGCAGTCCCAACTTTGGCCATCTAAAGTAAAATGACTGTGCTAATGTCGTTGTTCATGTTTCGTGGTCAGAGCAAAGAGAAAATCACTCCCCAGATTACAGCTTTTGCTATTTTAGGGCCTCTCTGGGAGCCCCACTGCAATGCACAATGCGCTTCGAAATCTGAGCTTCCATTAAAGAGTCTGTTTGAGGCACGGCTTAGAGAACCCCACAGGAAGACCGCTTAGCCTCTCAGAAAATGCCCTCAGGCCTGGCCAGGCTATAGGTAAGGCCTGTGGGTCCCTCCCTGACAGTAGCTGGCCCCCAGCAAGCTGCCTTCTGATCTGCATAAGGGTCCCTGTGGGGGCCTGGCTGCTCTCCTGGACCGGGAAAGACTGCCCAGCCACGTAATCTACGTGCATCTTCAGAGAGGACCAGATTTGCCCACACATTCTGTCCCACACAGCTCAGAGGCATAGAGGCAGCCACCTTAAGAGTACTCCTCACAGCTGGGGACAGGTGAATCACGGCTACTCAGTTGATTGGTTATCTATCTATCTATCTGTCTATCATTTACCTATTTATTTTCAGAAAGGGTCTCACTCTGTCACCCAGGCTGTAGTGCAACCTCTCAAACTCGGCCAATCCTCCAATCTTAGCCTCCTGAGTAGCTGGGACTACAGGAGCACACCACCACACACAGCTAATTTTTTGTATTTTTTTTTTTTCTGTAGAGACAGGGTTTTGCCATGTTGCCCAGGCTGGTCTTGAGCTCCTGGGCTCAAGCGATCCTCCTGCGTCAGTCTCCCCGAGAGTTCTGGGATTACAGGCGTGAGTCACCATGCCCGGCCCGCTATTGTTTTTAAATGCCATTTCCCTCATGAGTGCCCAATTGTTATTGTTGTTGTTGTTGTTGTTGTTGTTTTTATTATTATACTTTAAGTTTTAGGGTACAGGTGCACAATGTGCAGGTTAGTTACATATGTATACATGTGCCATGTTGGTGTGCTGCACCCATTAACTCATCATTTAGCATTAGGTATATCTTTTAATGCTATCCCTCCCCCCTCCCCCCACCCCACAACAGTCCCCGGTGTGTGATGTTCCCCTTCCTGTGTCCATGTGTTCTTATTGTTCAATTCCCACCTATGAGTGAGAACATGCGGTGTTTGGTTTTATGTCCTTGCGATAGTTTGCTGAGAATGATGGTTTCCAGCTTCATCCATGTCCCTACAAAGGACATGAACTCATCACTTTTTATGGCTGCATAGTATTCCATGGTGTATATGTGCCACATTTTCTTAATCCAGTCTATCGTTCTTGGATGTTTAGGTTGGTTCCAAGTCTTTGCTATTGTGAATAGTGCCGCTATAAACATACATGTGCATGTGTCTTTATAGCAGCATGATTTATAATCCTTTGGGTATATACCCAGTAATGGGATTGCTGGGTTAAATGCTATTTCTAGTTCTAGATCCCTGAGGAATCGCCACACTGACTTCCACAATGGTTAAACTAGTTCACAGTCCCACCAACAGTGTAAAAGTGTTCCTATTTCTCCACATCCTCTCCAGCACCTGTTATTTCCTGACTTTTTAATGATGCCCATTCTAACTGGTGTGAGATGGTATCTCATTGTGGTTTTGATTTGCATTTCTCTGATGGCCAGTGATGGTGAGCATTTTTTCATGTTTTTTTTGACTGCATAAATGTCTTCTTTTGAGAAGTGTCTGTTCATAACCTTTGCCCACTTGTTGATGGGGTTGTTTTTTTCTTGTAAATTTGTTTGAGCTCATTGTAGATTCTGGATATTAGCCCTTTGTCAGATGAGTAGGTTGCAAAAATTTTCTCCCATTCTGTAGGTTGCCTGTTCACTCTGATGCTAGTTTCTTTTGCTGTGCAGAAGCTCTTTAGTTTAATTAGATCCCATTTGTCTATTTTGGCTTTTGTTGCCACTGCTTTTGGTGTTTTAGACATGAAGTCCTTGCCCATGCCTATGTCCTGAATGGTATTGCCTAGGTTTTCTTCTAGGGTTTTTATGGTTTTAGGTCTAACATTTAAGTCTTTAATCCATCTTGAATTAATTTTTGTATAAGGTGTAAGGAAGGGATCCAGTTTCAGCTTTCTACATATGGCTAGCCAGTTTTCCCAGCACCATTTATTAAAGAGGGAATCCTTTCCCCATTGCTTGTTTTTGTCAGGTTTGTCAAAGATCAGATAGTTGTAGATATGCGGCATTATTTCTGAGGGCTCTGTTCTGTTCCATTGGTCTATATCTCTGTTTTGGTACCAGTACCATGCTGTTTTGGTTACTGTAGCCTTGTAATATAGTTTGAAGTCAGGTAGCGTGATGCCTCCAGCTTTGTTCTTTTGGCTTAGGATTGACTTGGTGATGCGGGCTCTTTTTTGGTTCCATATGAACTTTAAAGTAGTTTTTTTCCAATTCTGTGAAGAAAGTCATTGGTAGCTTGATGGGGATGGCATTGAATCTATAAATTACCTTGGGCAGTATGGCCATTTTCACGATATTGATTCTTCCTACCCATGAGCATTGTTATCAAAGGAAAATCTCAGGAAAATTGAACAACCAGTGAAATAGCATTGCCCCCTACCTTCCCATCAACCTAGAACAGAAGGGAACTCACCTGTACCTTGGTACTTGAGAGATGAGACAGCTACTACTGCCCCCATTTTACTGATAAAAAAACAAAGTGCCTCCAGAAGTCATAACTAGTGAGGAATGAGCGAAAGTTGAGGTGAGGGATGGAGATAGTTAGCTCTTCTCCTTCATTCTCCATCTCATACAAAAGGAACTTCCGCTGCTGACACTGGAGAGGGAAGTGTTAAAAACCTTTACTCTTTCCTCCCTGAAGGTGTAGGACTTGCTCATTTGACTGATAAAGCTTGCCATTCCTTGGGCTAAATGTACTAGCGGTCGCGTGTCCCAGAGGTGCATCTCTCTGATCCTGCAACACTTTTGCCCACCTGAGCTCAGGTGCCTAGGTCCTCTGATCTGCTCTTTCATCTCCTTCTGAGTTCTTGTCTTCTTTCAGTTCAGGGGCAGTAAGAGCTCACTTGGAAAATGATGGTCCAGGGCCATCATTTTCTATCCTGGAGACCAGTAGTGAGAGGTCAACCAGTGCCATCTGTTCATGCAACACAGTGGGTGGGTAAGTCAGGGCAGAGCTGCTGTTGGCAGGGTTGAACTTCACCCAAGCCCTGTGCTCCTGGTTAAGAAATCCCCCCATCTCCAGGTAACAGCTTACGGCAAAGAACCACCTTTCCCTGTACAGCTTAGATAAGACTTGTGGATGATCCTTTAACAAGGCCAGACACAGGCCCTCCAAATTCCTATTCTTTGTCTCAGAAATTATTAGCTGCACTGTTTGTCTACATTAACCAATCTGACTGGATCAAATTTTAGTCAGGCTTCACTCCTTCCCATGGCCCCCTTCTAAGGATTTGCTGACCACAAAGAACATTTCCAGTTTGGTTCATCGATCAAGCCACCTGCTCTCCCCACCCACGCTGATCCTGTCCCCATTGCAACCATCCCCCTTTTCCCATTGCAATCATTCCCGTTGATAAAATCTTTCCTTACTACTGTACAAACTTGCACATTTTTTTGACACTGTCTCTAGTTTAGAAGGAAGGGAGACAAAGACCAACTTTCATTTGAGAGTTCAACCGTTTATGAGGCATGCTGCAATCAGGGGTCAGACAGTGCTTGCCCAGATGAAAAGGACTGGTACTAGCTTCGAGTTTTGTGTGTGTGTGTTCTGTCAGATCTCCACAGAAAAGATGGGCAAAAAGCTGAATCTGGGTGCCCTAAACACAGCCTGTCTCCCTCTTCTAGTTTCTTTCCACTCCTCAACACCAGAAGAGGCCCTCTCAGCTCATGCCGCACCACCTATGTAACTCACTAAACAGTAAAACAGATTTTGCATGGCAAAGGACATCAGCTTCTCCCACGTCTCAGGGACTAAGGGCCAACACCAAGAGGCAAAGCAGGCAAATGAAAGCTCATTTCTCTGCTACGAAATGAAACACAAAACACTCCTGGGGAAGAGTCCTTCTCTGTAGGCACCAGGGACACCCATCACCCCTCCAGCCTGGGGATCCCCCAGAGATGGCATAAAGGGACACCCATTTATTTGGTCGGGAAGCTGGGAATTTGAATGGAACATCTTAGGAAACGTTACTACTTGGGGCTTTGGGCTGGGGGAGAGCTAGATGGACTCTTTGTACTTCCTCTTCTTGAAGCTTTGCTCTCCTTACTCCATTGAGTATGGCTGGGCTCTGTAATCTGAGCTTCCTTTGAGGACTGGAACACAGGTCTACAGATGGATGACAATGGGATTATGAGACCCAGCCTCAAAGACATGAGAGTGATGGCTGGTCTGTGGGGCTGCCCCAGAGATGCCAGCTGGAAAACGCTAAGAGCAGGTGGCCAAGTCCTTAACAACTTTTCCAAAAACAGGGGTTCTATGTGATTCCGACCTGGCAAGCAGTAGATTCACATCCATAAAACATTTTGCAGCACAGACTATGTGCCAAGCCTGTGCCAAGTGTTTTGCAAATATTATCTCATTGTATCCCCACTACCAAAAAGAAAAATCATTTGAATTAAAGTTACAGAGACTTAATACAGAAGCAGAAACCTTTAAACCTTGTAGACAAGTAAGAAGACCTTCGAATTCCCCACCCTCAAATATAGATTCCTGTCCATTCATTTGCTTATGGATGTTCCTTTTGTTCATTCTTTTAGTGTAGTTCAGTGAATTTTAAACTGTAGTGTGCATGAGATTTATTCAACAAAACATATTTTATCATGGGTGCCATAAGAGATTTCCTAAGGTTAATTTGGACAATACGCACTTCCCAGCTTAACTGTTGACTTCAGAGGCCAATCCCCGCCTAGAATTCTAGTCCACTTTGTTACAACTTCTGATCATCACATCAAAGCGGGGTGGTGAGCCCTGGTACAGGTGGGGCAGTTTGCATTTTGAATGTCCTAGATGATCAAGAACATATTAAAAGAAGCTCTTTGGCTGTCCCTATCACTTGCAATTTAAGGATGAATAAAGTGAATGAGTTGAGTCAGAGACAAGAACAAAAAATAAGCGAATGGCTTAGCAACTTGTGGGAGATCCTTGCCATGGAATATTACCCAGCATGAACTATTAATATATGTAACAAGATGAATGAATCTCATAAAGCGTAGACTAAGTGACAAAGTCAAGCACAAAAGACTATATGCCATATTATTCCTTTTATATAAAGTTATAGAGACTGAAAAACTGTAGTATCAAAAAGCAGATAAGTGGTCGCCTGGAGCAGGGAGTTCGCAGGGAGGGAAGCTGAGGGGAGGGTGATAAAAAGCAAAAGGGAAGAGAGGGAGAGAAGGAAGGGGAGGGACTCTGTATCTTGATGGGATGGTGGTTACATGATTGTGTACAATGACCAAAATTCACTATGCTGTAGCCTTACATTTTAAAGTCTAAAAATAATACCTTAATACTTTTTTTTTTCCAAGAGGAAAGGAAAAAAAAGTCATGGTCACATACACACAAAAAGATTAGAACACTTTATTCCAAACAAAACACTATTGAGCAATTTGGGTCAAAAGAATGCACAAAGCAGAATCACATTCTTCCTTTCAAATTTCTCCTTTCACATTTGTGAAAGAAGAGGAAAAAGAAAAAACAAACTGCAGCATACATTTGAATTTTTCCTTTCAGAGAGGGGCTCTAATCAGTGCAGAGAACTGGGTAACAAGTAAGACCAAGAGGGTTTAATTAAACTGAGCAATCATTAAACTGGATTTAAGAGTGCTTGTGTTTGCAAAACAACAAAATATTTACAGACATTTTCTTCATCCCCTTCATTAGTTTCAGACTCCACAGGAAATATGGAGGTTGGGAACAGGTCCTAATGAGATCATGCAAATTTTAACTACTGAGGTTAGCCTGGCAAAGAGACAGCACGGCAAAATGCTCATGATGAAATGTTAAGTGAGGAAAGCAGGATAGAAAATGAGCTTGCACTAACATTACGAGTGATTCCGATAATTATAAGCATGGTAGGGGGATGACAAGCAGGGGCTGGACATTAAAATATTCTATCAGTGATGGTACAAGAGCGATGGAATTAGGGGATTATTTTCATCTCTGTTTTCCAAAATTTCTGAAATATATGAGTGTATTACTTTTATTTCTTTCAAAATAAGAAGGTACACTAAAGCAAGACCATCACTTGAGGCCAGGAGTCCAAGACAAGCCTGGGCAACATAGTGAGATGCCTACAGAAAATGTAGACCTCCACACAGTGAGATCTCTATAAAAATGTAGATCTCAACATAGTGAGATCTCTACAAAAAATGTTAAAAGTTAGCTGGGCACGATGGCATCCACCTGTAGTCCTAGCTACTCAGGAGGCTGAGGTAGGAGGATTGCTGGAGCCCAGTAACTGGAGGCTGCAGTGAGCTAGCATTGCACCACTGCACTTCAGTCTGGGAAACAGAGCAAATCCCTGTCTCTAAAATAAAAACAACACAAAAATTTTCTAAAATTTAATTTAGACATCTAACAGTCATACATGTTCACTATCTCTTTGCTGTGCCTCAGAACGAGACAAAAGGGGAAGGAATTCTGTAATCTGTAGCGGCAGCATCCCATCTCAGAACATTGCACCTTCACTCACTCCAATCAGGGTCTTGCTGCCACTGGGATAGTGAAACTGCCCTCCCTCAAGACCACCCATGACCCTCATGTAGCTGAGTCCAGAGGTGAATTCTTGGCCCTCATCATACTTGCTTCATCAACAGGGTTAACAGCATTGATGGCTCCCTCCTCCTTTCTCAGATTCCACACAGCGTTCTCTCTTGCTTGTCTTCCACCTACTCTTTTGAGATGGAGTCTCGCTGTGTCACCCAGGCTGGAGTGCAGTGGCATGATCTCGGCTCACTGCAACCTCTGCCTCCCAGGTTCAAGCAATTCTTCTGTCTCTGCCTCCCGAGTAGCTGGGACTACAGGCGTGTACCACCACACCTAGCTAATTTTTGTATTTTTAGTAGAGATGGGGTTTCGCTATATTGGCCAGGCTGATCTCAAACTCCTGACCTCGTGATCCACCCGCCTTGGCCTCCCAAAGTACTGAGACTACAGTTGTGAGCCACCGCGCCTGGCCCTCCACCTACTCTTTCTCAGCCTCCATGGTGGACTCTCTCCCTCATCTTGATACCTACCTGGTGGAGTGCTTAGGCTCAGTCCTTGAATTTCTTCTCTTCTAAGTCCCAAACCCTGTGCATCTCATCTAAGCCCACAACTTGAAATAGTATCCATACACTGACTACTCCCAATTTCACATCCTTATTCTACACCTCTCTCCTGGACTCAGGCCTGTATATCTAACTGCCTAGTTGATGTATAGACCTGGATGTCCAGTAGACATCTCAAGTCTCACATGCCCAAAGCCAATATCGACTACTCTTCTCCAAACCCATTCCTCTCAATCTTCCCTTGCTTGGTGCCTCAGCATCCCTTGTAGGTTTCCTTAGTCTTGCCCACACCACTAACAGTTACTTCATTCAATTCTCTTCGTTACACACTTTTGAGTAGAATTCTATGTCCTACAGGAATCTTGATTGTGTTCCATCTAGGATGATGCCTTGGAGGGCGAGTCCTCCCCTGCTGCTTCCATCTGCCCCAGAAGTCACACCTCAGCCTAGATTAGCTGAGGGTCACTCAAACGCACTGTAGTCTGTAATGCCCTTCATGCCCTTATCTTTGTATGCAGGTGAAGCATAGACCACCCTTACCCTGCTGTCTCCTCACCCTTGGAAATGGAGTTCAAGTATCAAGCCTCCCTCAGGAAAATCTTCCCTGACCATCGCTCCCACCCCAAGCTAAGATGGCATCCCACCCCTGTGGTTCCCAACACTTCACTCATGGCTACTTTGCGAATGGTCTTATAGCCCATCTTTGTAGACATGTGAAGCTCCATGATGAATTTAGGGAGGCCCTTCAGCACTCCACCCCTGCCCCATCACACCTGCTGGTGCCAATTCATGCCTGCAGGAGGGCCAGTCACACCTGCAGCATGTTCAGCCACTGCACCTGGAGAAAAAACCTGGCAATCCAGAACTTTAAAGGTCACTTCCAAGGACTTCCGGGTTCACAGGTGACATAAATAAGCAAAGCCACAGATTGGGTAGGATGTTCAATGAACCAAAGAACACAAATCCTATCTGAAGGCATCCAAAAGCAATTTTTAAAGAACACTGTATACTCAGAAGAAGACAATCTGCGCATTGATCTGGGCTCATGGTCGATGAATTTGCAATCTCTAAGCCAAATGGCCACAAAGTACCTAAATGTGCAAGACCTCGCAGATTAATACTGAATGAAGGCCTCCTGACAGGAAATGTCTGCACATTACTTTCCAGGTGACAGACTGGCAGATAAAGCCCACGCACCACTGTCTAAGTGACAACACACTTTTCACACGTATCTTCTCAGTCATCCTCATCATAGCCCCAGGAGACAAGTTCATTATTATCTCTATTTTGCCTTTAAGAAAACCGGAGCCTGAAGAGGGCAGATGACTTAACAAGGTCACACAATGAGGATCTGAAAGAGCCAGAAGCCCTGGCACCAGTCCCAGGTACTCCACGTGCACTGCTGGGCCAGTGGATGCTTCACAACCTGAAGGATGGCCAGGGCCTCTTGGGCCAGCAGTGTCCAGCATCATCAATACCCTATCCACTTCAAGATGAATGGGACATTTTTTTCTTTTTTTTTTTTTCTTTTTTTTTTTTCCTTTTTGAAGACAGAGTTTTGCTCTGTAGCCCAGCAGGCTAGAGTGCAGCAGTGTGATCTCGGCTCGCTGCAGCCTTCACCTCCTGGGTTCAAACGATTCTCGTGCCTCAGCCTCCCCAGTAGCTGGGATTACAGGCATGTGCCACCATGCCTGGCTGATTTTTGGTATTTTTAGTATTTTTAGTAGAGATGGGGTTTTGCCATGTTGGCCAAGCTGGTCTCGAACTCCTACCCTCAAATGATCCACCCACCTCGGCTTCCCAAAATGCTGGGATTACAAGCATTTGCTACCATGTCCGGCCAGATGGCACATTCTTAATACATGCTATGAACTCTCACAAGAATTCCCATATCATGATTTTATAACCTGCCTTTTAACCCTTCCATTTAAAAAAAAAATTATAGCATGTGCTACAAAGCCCTGGATGATCTTTGGGTTTAAAGCAGCATGCAGCTAGCTAGGAAGGCCATGACATTTGTGTGTAAAACAGCCTTCTATTCTGGTAATGGATGCAGCCGCGGTCTGATAAGCAGGCTGTGCAGCATTCACTAGCATCTGAGGCCAGCATTCACCAGCATTGGGAACCTCGGGAAGAAAACTCAAACAACCTGATGTCCAACAGTACTCCTATAAGGAGCAAAATTGGTGAGAGGAGCCCACACTTTTCCTAAACCCCATACAAACATCTCTATCTCTGCCATGATGGCTTAAGCGTAAGTGAAATCACTTTGAATCACATCCTCAAGGTGAAGAAAGCTGAGCTCACACAGAACGGCTAATATGTGCACAGAACATCACAGCTGGCAAATATCCCGATCCGTACATCAATCCCCAAAACCAGCTGCTGTTAACCTCACTTTTCAGATAAGGAAATGGGGTTGAGAGAGATTAGATGAGTTGGCAAAGGTGAGTGGAGATTTGATCACAGGTCAGCTGGATTCACAAATCTGTGTACTTAGGGCCTCATCTGTGGTTCCCAAATTTCACTGGTCATGTACATCACCTGGGAGCTTGTTAAATGCAGATTCTTGGGCTGTGCTCCAGGGACTCTGATTCAATAGTTCAGGGGTTGGACTTGAGCATCCATTTTTAAAGAGCCTTCCAGGTGAATCTGATGCAGGTGGCGCATTGTCCACAATGTGAGAATTACTGCGGCTGCATTGCGCCTTTCAAAAGAGAGAAGCGTCATCCTAAATGAAAACCTTAAAGCCACAAATGATGAGAATCAACTCCCAGAAGCATTCCCGGGTCTGTGAGCACAGTCTTTGCAGAAATGCTGGCTTTTAGGCATGCTTCCTAAACTCTCTCACTCCTCATGACACAAGCTTTTCCAAATGCTAGTAGCACCTGTACTAATATTTAGTTAATATTTTTTAATATGTCATTTTTCTTAATTTACTTTAAAAGGAAACTCCGTATCACTACCAAAATGAAAATCCGGTCTCATTTGCTATAAACACATAATGAGGCTAAAAACAAAATTAACAAAAACAAAAACATAAGTAAATGTTGGCTAGATACTGTTGCTCCCCTAGGGTTCTGACCCTAGAACATGGTTCCTCCTAGGGAAAAATGAGCATTTGTAAGTGTTGGAAGGGCAAGGAGTGACAGAAGCTCTAAAACTCAGAGGCTCTTTTTATATAAAGAGGTATTAGAAAAGAAATGAAGCATTTTCTCCATGGAATTCAATGCTCATGGATGCCCTGCCCACACACTACAAAAAATTCCATGAACCACCAGTAATGTCCCATATTTCGGGTGTCATTGGCTTGAGGCAGTGTTTTCAAGACTTGAGGGTGAATCAAAATCACCTGGAGAATCATGCAGATTGCCAGGCCCTGCCCCTTGGGTTTCTGATTCAGTGGGTCCGGGGAGGGGCCTGAGAATCTGCATGTCTAGCAAGTTTCCAGGTGAGGCAGATGCTCCTGGTCCAGGGCCATGCCTTGAGAGAATTCAGAGCAGCTGAAGAAAAGAGGGCTTCATTCCCTGGCACTCTCTGATACCTACAAGGAGCTGTCAACTGCACATGAGTACCTTCTGGTACTGCACAGTCCCTTTGCAGATTTCCAACCCCAGACATTCTGTTATCTGGAAGCCCCAGCTCCATAGAAGGTCTTTATCAATCACTTCACTCCAGGATTCTTCTGGAAGCCCCCTCTAAGAGGGGCTAGACCCTGCCAGGTAAAGCTTTTAGATGGGCTGTCCCCTCTCAGGGGGTGTAGGCAGGAAGTTGCCCACTGACTCGGGGCTGCCTCAACAGACCAGGCCAGCCTGTGGGTCTGACCTGCAGAGGGCCATATCCCACCTTCAGACCTGTTGCCTCTATGCAGCAGGCTCTGCACCTGCCTGAGGGGTCGTTTCTGGTCGGCCCTCTCTCCCTGACCAAGCCTTAGCCTTGCTCTGATGTCAAGCCTCCCTGCATCCACCCCTCTCTCCTGTTCTCCATCCTGGACTACCCCAGAGCCCTGATACTGCCCTCTCCCAGGTCACAGACCCCAACAATGGGCTGCACTAGCTCTGAGCTTCTCCCCAGCAGGTTTGAGTAGCAAATAATAAATATTTTTTTTCTAAGCAACTCTTAGGGCAATTCACCCCACTGCGCCTTATGTTTGAAGGAGCTTATAGCAATCCTCAAGGGATCCAGGACGACATGGGGGACATAATTTAGAGGGGACAGATATTCCTCCACCAGAAGTACTTTCCAGAGAATCTGGGGCCCAGACTCTGGCTGTGCCCTCTGGTGGGATGACTTCCCTGAGCAGAGAATGCATAGAGTGCATCAGAGCCACACACGTTCCAGGGTCCATAGAGCTAGGTTAAAATCCCAGCCTCTGCTTCCTCCCCGTGTGTCCAAGGACCTGTTTCTGAACCTCTCCATGTCTCATTTCTTCATGTGCAATACAGAGGAAATCATATTTGCCTGCATGATTGTTGTGGGGATGCAATTAAATAATACACGTCAAGCCTCAGCAAGGGGGCAGCCAGGCTTACAATGCATCCCCAGGAAAGGACGGCAGCTGCCACAAATGCTGCCATCATTATTACTGATGGAGCAGCCACCCAGATGGGGGTCACTTCAACTCCTGCTCCAGACCATCCCAGAGATGGCTATTACCAGGGAAAGGATGTTTCCCTGCTGGCACACACACTCATTCAAGATCTCAGCAGCCATAGAAGCTAAAACAACATGGGTTGGGATGTGCAGGTGGGGTGGTAAGGTTGCTCTTGATGTGACTTTCGATGTCCACCAAGGAAAACCTGAGGGTGCAGGAAGGAATAAACAAACCCCCTTCCATCCAGGACTTCCCATTTGCCCTCAGGAGTAAGGCAGGTGTTGGCAGCTCCCAGAGCTGAAGCCACTGCCTCATAAGTTAATGGGAAGAGCAAAAGGCAAGACCTGCTTAAGGGGACCAGCAGAAAGATTGTAGGAAAAAGGGAGGCTGGGTGTGGTGGTGCACGCCTGTAATCCCAGCACTTTGGGAGGCTGAGGCGGGTGGATCACCTGAGGGCAGGATTTGGCGACCAGCCTGACTAACATGGTGAAACCCCGTCTCTACTAAATACAAAAAAATTAGACAGGCGTAGTGGCGCATGCCCATAATCCAAGCTACTTGGGAGACTGAGACAAGAGAATCGCGTCTACCTGGGAGGCAGAGGGTGTAGTGAGCCAGGATCGCATCACTGCACTCCAGCCTGGGCAAGAAGAATGAAACTCCATCAAAAAGAAGAAAGAAAAGCAAGAAAGAAAAGAAAGGAAAGGGAAAGGGAAGGGGAAGGAAAAAAGGAAGGGGAGCTACTCATGGTGGTGTGGTAGACCCATGCCTGCAGTCAAACAGACCAGAGTTCACAGCCCAGCAGGTCACTCACCATCAGCATGCAAGTCCACGTGGGACTTCACCTCCAAAGGGCTCTGTTTCCTCTTCTGTGTCCCAGGTATGGTACAGTGAACTGAGCTGTCAGGGGCATTAACTAAAATTCCAATAATATAAACAAATGCTTCCTAATTAGGCATGTAGGTTGTACTTAGACCACTATGTATTATTTCTCCTCATTTTACAGAGAGATGAAGTAACTTGCTCAAGGTCACACAGTCAACAAACAGGAGAGCTGGGATCTATACCCATGCAGCCCACCTCCAAGTCACATGCTATTGGCTGCTAAGCAGCACCGTGTGGCACAGGGCCTGCCATGCAGCAGTTGTGAGTACAAACTGGGACGGGGTAAGGAGGCAGGGAAGGTGAAGGTTGCTTTCCCAAAGCCTCTATCTGGATGATGAGATGGGAAGTGAATCTGCAGACTCGATTAATCTAAACCCAAGCTCATTGCACAAGGCTCTGGTTCCCTGCCCCAGATTTAAACAGCTGCTCCTTCAATGTAGTGGAACACAAATGTCTGAAGAGCTTTGAATTTTAATTATCAAAGTCCTGATGACAATCTGAATCAACAGCTGCTCCCAGCAAGGTGGCCCTCAGAGATGCCCAGAGAGGGGCAGAGGGAGGGGACAGGAGGACACAGTCCAGACAGGACACGGATGACTGCATCTGTCTGGGGAGCCCTGACACCTGCAGCTGGGAGCTGTGGGATGGACAAACAGGTTGAAATGCAGTAAGAGGAGGAGGGAATCTCTGGGGTGCACCTGTCCCCTTGCCACAGAACATGTGTGTCTGTCATATGTCGGGGTGAGTGACAATGCAGAGGGAGAATATCAGGGGCCATGGGGAGACCCTACCATGGTGTTTCTGATGAGTAGGCCAGGAGGTGTGAATACAATTGCCCAGGGATCCAAGAAGGGGTCAAAAAGAAAGGTGTCAGAGGGATGGTCACCCAACTAAGAGGTGGCAAATGACAGCCCTGCTGTGACAATAACTCCTATGTTCCAGGTATTGGAGCCTCCACCCATCCCTACCCACCTTCTCTTCTCCAGGTGAGAAACGTCCCTCCCTTCCTGCAACTATTTCAGGGAAGACGCTGCCACTCAACACAAAAACCTGTCCCCAATTGCTTCAATGCAAAAGAGAAGGACATTCCCTCCAAGTACTGACCCTGTCAGTCCCATCTTTTGATTCCTGTCATATCTAACACCTTTCTTACCAGTGACATTGTCTGGATAACCCCAAACTGGAAATACAAGAATAACAAAATGGCCAGGAGAACAGAACATACCCCCTGCTTTCTTTTTGGCTTTGCCCATCAATTTGGCAAGATGGCAGCAGAGCAGGTACTGCAGGTAAGACAGTAAGTCACCACAAGATACCCAGAAGGAAGTTCGGACACGTGTCATTTCTAACATCCTTAGCATGCGAGAGTAATTCTCTCCTAGGGAGATATTTTGTGCCTTACATGCAAGGATACTCAGTGAAGTGTTATTTACAAGAATGCAAAAGGAATTCAAAAACAGGAGACTAATTAAATAAGTTGTGATACACTCACGCACTTGAAGTGCGTGTCATTATCAATAATTTAGAGTTCCAAAGAGCCCGAAGTGTGGAGACATGTTTATAATAAAATGTTAAGTAATAAAGAAGGACATTAAATCATCTGTCACATGTATAATTATTCCAATTGCATTTAAAGGACAGAGATGTATAAATATGAATAGGAAAAAATACAACTAAAAGAAAGTGCATTAATCATCTCTGTTCTTATGGATGGGTTTTATTTTTTCTGTGTGCTTCTTCCTATTTTCCTAAGTTTTCTACAGAAAATATGCATTATATAGAGACTTTCAAATTTATTTTCAATTTAAAAATTAATAATAAAAGAGGACAGAGAAGTTAGGGAAGGAGAGATGGTGTTCAGACAAGGGCTTGGAGCCCATTTTGAACAAACCTGGCCTCATTCTCACAGCCCTCAGAGTCAAAATAGCGGAGAACATTTTCCCCTTAAATCAATTCTGCAAAATAATATTTGGTCTGATGTTTGTAGGAATACAAGTGTCCTTGGCTCCTGCAAGCGTGGATCAGACACAGCAACTCAAGAACCCATTCTTGAAACCTAAGGATTAGCAGTTGCCATGACAATGTGTTAGCAAACAATTTATTAAGTACTTGAAATTTCTCCTCCACTATTGATTACTAAATGGGTATTGGAATGACCCATTACTGCAAGTTCTGTGTCCCCATCTCAGTGCCTGATCTGGCTGCAAATGGTCCCCCAATTAGGACGCCTGGCTGTAGGCGGCTGCCATTCAAATGCTTGGTTCCCATCCAAGAAAGCAGTCATCTGGGAAAAGTTTAAGCATAATCTCTCCGGACTAGTTTCTGATAAAGGAGGGAAGAGGACAGGGAAAGGACTTGGGGAGTGCTTACTGATCATGAGGAAGATGAGCCCTGCTTTGGAAGCACTCACAACTTTTGACAGCAGCCTGCAGCATCAGTGAGATGGAAAACCACCCAACTGCCCTCCTAGGTCCCTCTTCTGATGCCAACATCATCATCAGCTGAGGGGGCTGGATCCCTGCCACTGCAGGTCTTTGTTTCAGAAGATTTGGGCCCCTGGACATTCAGCTCCATATCATTCATTCAACAAAACTCCACTAAGAGCACTTGCAATGTGATGGTACCAAGCAAGTTCCCTAAATGCCTCAAGTCTTCTACCCTTGTGCACAATTCCCTTTATTTTTTTTACTTATTTCTATTTAATTAATTTTTTTTTAGGAATAGGATCTTGCTCTGCTGTCCAGGCTGGAGTGCAGTGGTACACTGACAGCTCACTGTAACCTTAAACTCCTCAGCTCAAGTGATCCTCCTGCCTCAGCCTCCCAAGTAGCTAGGACTACAGGCACAGGCCACCATGCCTGGCTTTTTTTTTTATTTTGCAGGGACAGGGTCTTACTATGTTGCCCAGGCTGGTCTTGAACTCGTAGCCTCATATGATCCTCCTGCCTCGGCCTCCCAAAGTGCTGGAATTACAGGCATGAGTCACCATGCCCAGCCCCTCATACATAATTCTTGTGACTTTCCCTCTCTATTATGAAACAAAACTTTATACCATAGCTACCACATGTGCCTTTCAGCAAGTAGCAAGATACAGCTGCCAAATAAATGAGCTGAGCTTATGATAATAGTTGTAGCTGGTATCTAGAATATAGAAGCTTTAAACAAACAACAACAACAAAAAACTCCTTATCTTTATGCTGTTTACACCAATCAACCTTCCTCCCTCAACCCCCTCCCCATCTTAGCCACCACCACCACCACCAATATCCCTGGCAGTGCATTAACT
This sequence comes from Pan troglodytes, assembly GCF_028858775.2. Classification (NCBI taxonomy): domain Eukaryota; kingdom Metazoa; phylum Chordata; class Mammalia; order Primates; family Hominidae; genus Pan; species Pan troglodytes. Next base: position 49,194,101 of record NC_072419.2, read on the forward strand.
TTGGGTGCCAAGCTCTCAGAACAGGAGTGGGGGTAAGGAGTTAGACTTGGACAAGAGCAGGGCTAAGATTTGAATTATATCCCCTAAATATTCACGTGTTGAAGCTCTAACCCCCAGTGTCACTATATGTAAAGGTAGGATAAGCTCTTAAAAGGTAATTAAGGTTGAATGAAGTCATAAGGGTGGGGTCCTAATCCAATAGGATTGGTGGAGGGTGAGAGATCTCTTTCTCTTTGTACACACACACTTAGGAAAGGCCATGTGAGGACACATGGAGAATCAAGTCAGGAAGAGGCCCCTCACCAGAGAGAAAACTGGCCAGAACCTTGATGTGGGACTTCCAGACTGTGAGAAAATAAATGCCTGTTGTTTAAGCCACGCAGTCTATGCATTTTGTCATGACAGCACAAGGTGGGAGCCACTGCTTCCCAAATGCTGAAGAACTAGCACGTTGGCTCAGAAGAGAAGTGGAGCCTACGTGGGCAGAGGGTAAGGAGATGGTTCTGCTCAGAATGAGGTAGAACCTTCTCATAGAAGAGGCAGAGCAAGCACTGTGCAGGCTTCTAGGAGACAAGAGAGGGAGCGGGTGAGTACACCATCACTAATACATGCCGCTGCAAGATCTTCCGCATCGGATGGGAGTTAGATGAGAGGACACAGCGTAGGCGCTCAACAAGTATTTGTCGAAGGATTGACACATTTTCCTTGTAACTGGACACCAGGCATGCACAGAGACAACTTACAGCTGGTTAGCAGTGGGGAGGTAGGTGCCAGAGACATGGCTGATACCAGTAAACCCTGGAATGACAGAGTAAAGGTCATGTCCAGTGGTTTTCATTTCAGCTACGTGGCACTAAAACTCATCCTGTCAACATGTGTCCTGACTGAATCCATCCCAGTTTTCACATGCAGGCTGGAAACCACTATCTGAGGCCACAGCAGCCTCCTTGTCCCATGAATGCCACACACAGGCCTGGCTTGGGCGTGAGTCCTGCAAGTTCATCCTGTCAGAGGGTGAGAAACAGAGAAGCAGACGCACACGACCAGGGGTGACTATGAGAACACAGGGCTGTGCAGGTGCCTGGGGCACACAGAAGGCAGGGCCCAGTCCCTGAGGTGCCAAAGACGTAGGTTAGAACCGTGGATCAGGGCTAGAGCCAAGCCTAGGGGAAATCTGGACCTCCCCACGAGGATCCTGGACTCAAGGAAGCTCTGATAAGGCAGACATCACTTCTCAAGGGGGCATGTGCCTGGTCTAGACCAAGAGATCAGGGTCTGGCTGCAGCGCAGGCTGCACGTGAAGGTGTCAGGCCTTTAAAAGGTGGCCGGTGCTTATCAAGGACAAAGAGGACAGAGAACTAAGCTGCAGCCCAGAAGAAGAGCTCCAAAAGTCAGAATGGGGTGGTTTCTGAAGGTCTGGCTGAGAAGCAAGGTGGAGGGGTGGTGCTAAGAAAGGAAGACAGCCTTGTGTCTCCCACCCTAGGTAGCATGTCCTGTAGTGCACCCCTGGTCAGCGTCACCCTGCCCACTTGGGTGACCAACGTGTCCCAGTTTTCCAAGAACTTTCCCAGTTTCTGCACTGGAAGCCCTGCATCCTGGCAAACCACGACAGCTGGTCACCCCAGCACCAGCCCAGGCTCTGGCGGGGGCTTCACTGAGCTCCTGGAGAAGGACCTTAAAAATCCTCTATCCACCCTGGACACCTAGGTTACTTCTGAAACAACCGCTCCACCTTCACGACCTCCTCAACAGGCGTCTACTGCCTTTGGAATTGGATGCTGTTAATACAAAGAGAAAAACGCAAAATGGCAAGCAGTAAGTATACTTCAGAGTGGTAATGAAACAAGGGTCCTCATCTTTGCAGCACTGGTCAGCCCGCCCTCACTCTCACCTCTTCCAACCTCTCCTCTATAGGGATCCTTCCAAACCCCAAATCTGACCAAGCTTGCCCTATTTGGACCCATCCCAGGATCCCTGTTGCTCTGAGAACAGAATCTAATCTTTAATCTGGCCCTCAGGCTCTTTCTGGACCAGACTCCCCCATCTGTCTGGCCTCTTTCCTGCCTTGCACACAACAGCCTTGCACAACTTTTCAATTCCTCCAGCCTGGCCAAGCTAATTCATACCTCAGGGCCTTTGCACAGGCCAAACCTTCAGCCAAGAATGTCTTCTGCTCCCCTAGATCTTTATCCTGCCACCTACCAACCCAATCTATTTGCCTGCTCAGAAAGGCCTTTATTTATCCTCCCTAGTTCCCTGCAAATAGGATCAATTTGGTCTCCCACAGAGCACAAGCCTTCACTTCACTGTATTGCAATTTTTAAATATATTTACATGTTTGTGGGCCACCTCACTCTTCCCTGAACCCTTTGATAACAAGGACTGGAATCTAACTATGTTTTTCCAGTCCTGAGCATGGTGCCGGGCACAAAGTAGGCATGCAGTGAGTGTTTCCTGGTCTATTGATTGATTGATTGACTAAACTCACCTCCCCCAAACCCTTCCATGTGAGAATACATTTTCTTCAAAGTTTTTAGCCATTATAAATGACAGACAAGATGTCTCTTTGAATTTCCAAACGCTTATCTCAAAGCTTTTAGTTTTGTCTACCAGCTCATGCCACCAACCGGATGAGCCTCGGCAAGGTTCCTGTCAAAGCATCCCTCTTTTTGTTGATTTACTTTAAAATGCAACTCAGTGGCTTCAAGTCAGAAGAAGAAGAGGCCACGTCTTCAGCCTCTCCTTAAGCATCTATCACCAGCCAGCTGAGAAGATGTGACTGTCATCTTCCCAACCCGACAAGATGATTTTTCTCAACCATAATACAAGCCCAGTGAGCCATACAATCATGGTGAATCCCCTATCAGCTCAACATCCTATGCAATTTTTCAGAGAATATGATTCTATCTGAAAATACATGCAACAGTCTTGAACTCATTTTTCCCCAGTGCCTAACTTTCAGATTCCTATAAATACCAGATGGCCTTCCGGGCAGTGACACACGTTGGAATTATTGAACAAGCATCGCTTATGACTTTGCCTTGGGCAGTGTCAAAAGGTACTGAGAATTTACCCATCTCATTATGGCGTTGCTAACAGGGTCTCAGGCAGTTTGCTGGGCCTGGAGGTGTGTCAAATTGCAGTGCCATGAATGCCTCAAACGAGAGACAGAGAAAGAGAAAGAGAAGGAATATGTGAATGTGTGTCTGTAGCTGAGGGAAACAACAAGAGTAAAGGGAATTAAACTCTTTTAATAAAGGAAAATAGTTTTCAAACAAAGAAAAAGACAGAAGTCTAATGGTTAGCTACTGCTGCATAACAAATTTCCCTAAAACTGAGCAGTTTAAAACAGCATACATTTATTATCTCACATTTTCTGTGGGTCAGGAATCCAGGCAGAGCTCAGCTGGGTCCTCTCTGTCAGCATCTCACAAGGCTGTAATCAAGATGTAGGCCAGGTTGTGGTCCCATCTGAAGGCATCACTGGGGAATAATATGCTTCTAAGCTCACTCTCAGGGTTGTTGGCAGGACTCAAGTTTCTCAGGGGTTGTTGGACAGAGATATTAGCTCTGAACTATTGACCAGAGGCATCCTTCAGTCCCTTGCCTTGTGAGTGTCGCTATAGAGTGTCTCACAACACACCAGCTTGCTTCATCAGCAAGTAAATGAGAGGGTAATAGAAAGCACCAGCAAAGAGAGAATGCTAGCAAGATGAAAGCCATAGCCAAGCACGGTGGCTCACATCTATAATCCCAGCACTTTGGGAGACCAAGGCAAGTGGATCACCTGAGGTTAGGAGTTTAAGACCAGCCTGGCCAACATGGTGGAACCACGTCTCTATTAAAAATACAAAAAAAGAAAAAAAAATCTGGGCATAGTGGCGGTGCCTGTAATCCCAGCTATTCAGGAGGCTGAGGCAAAAGAATCACTTGAACCCAGGAGGTGGAGGTTGCAGTGAGCCAAGATTGCACCACTGCACTCTAGCCTGGGCAACAGAGCAAGACTTCATCTCAAAAAAAAAAAAAAAAGCCACAACCTTTTGCAACCTAATCTTGGAAGGGCGTCTCATTGCTTTTGCCATAATTTTTTTTTTTTTTTTTTTTTTTTTTTTTTTTTTTTTTGCCCAAGCTGGAGTGCAGTGGCATGATCATAGCTCACTGTAACCTCATATTCCTGGGCACAAGCAATCCTCCTACCTTAGCCTCCTGAGAAGCTGGGACTACAGGCACACACCAGCACACCCGGCTAATTTCTAAATTTTTTGGAAAGACAAGGTCTTGCTATGTTACCTAGGCTGTTCTCAAACTCCTGGCCTCAAACAATCCTCCTGCCTTGGCGTCCAAAAGCAATGGGATTATAGACATGAGCCACTGCACCTGGCCTGCCATAACTTATTCTTTAGAAACAAGTGTCTAGGTCCAGTCTACACTTGAAGGGAAGGGATTACACAAAGGAACGAATATTCAAAGACAGAGATTATTGAGAGCCATGGCAAGGCTTCTTTCCACAGAAAGGCTTCAGAAAATTATGATCAGAGCCTCTCTCCTAAGGCCTGGAACATAAGAGTATCTGGGATATTCATTCATTCATTCATTTTTCAAAAAGTATTTAATGACTGTCTGCTATGGACCAAACATTTCTCGTCTAGTCCGGTCTAGTCTAGTCCAGTCCAGTCCAGTCCAGTCTATTCTTCTATTCTATTCTATTCTTAAGATGGAGTTTTGCTCTTGTTGCCCAGGCTGGAATGCAATGGCGCAATCTCGGCTCACCGCAACCTCCTTCTCCTGGATTGAAGTAATTCTCCTGCCTCAGCCTCCCGAGTAGCTGGGATTACAGCATGTGCCACCACATCTAGCTAATTCTGTATTTTTAATAGAGACAGAGTTTGTCCATGTTGGTCAGGCTGGTCTCGAACTCCCAACCTCAGGTAATCTGCCCACCTTGGCCTCCCAAAGTACTGAGAGTACAGGTGACCAAACACTATTCTAAATGCTAAGTGAACAAAGGCAGAAGTGAACAAAACATACAAAAATCCTTGTCTTCATAAAACTCATATTCTAATGGAAGGAGAAAGACTGTAAATGGGATAACTAGTGTGTTGGATGGTGATAACAGCTATAGAGAAAGCAAAACAGGAAAGGGAATGCTGGGGAAGGGGTGGGGGCACAGGTTGAAATCAACACCACATAGGAAAGGCTCCAGTGAGAAGGTAACATTTGAGCAAAATCATGAAACAGGTCAAGAAGCCATCACATGGTTGTCTGGGGGAAGAGCATTTAGACAGAAGCTGCAGATGCAAGGGTCTTGGGACAAGAGAATGAAGCCAGGGGCTGCAGTGGAGTGACAGAGTAGTAGGAATACGTGAACAGAGGTGTCATGGGCATATCACGGAAAGTCTCATAAGCATTTGTAAGGACTTTGGTTTTTATTGCAAATAAGATGGAAAGCTACTGGTGGGGGGTGGCCTGAGACACAGGAGTGATATAAACTGTCTTATAGCTTAACAGGTCTCCTCTTGACTATGGGGTGGAAAACAAATGTCAGTGGGGTGACAAGGGCAAAATGCAGGAATTCACTGAGGAGGCTGCAGGTCTACTCTAGATGAGAGCCAATGATGACGTAATCCGGGGCAGCAGCACAGGAGGTGGGTAGGTTGGCTTCTGGATATATTTTGGAAGCACAGCTTAAGGATTTGCTGATGGGTTAGATGTGGAGTGTGAAGGCAAGAAACAAAGAAATAAGACATAGTTCTAATGTTTTGGCCCTAGCAACTGGAAGAACAGAATTGAAGATTCGTTTAATTCTAAACGAAGTAAAGACCAAGAGTTCAGTTTTGGAAGTGGTAGAAAACTAGGGTGATCATTAGATCAAAGTTAGAACCTCTGAAAGCCTCAGCCCTGCATCTGGGTGATGGACCGTGGTCCACACAGCACACTCGAGCCTCGGTTTCTTCACTGTACCTGCAAGTGCCTAACACCTCCTAAGTCCCACATTTAGCCAGCAGCCCATCCCTGCACAGTGGGAATCTCGGCTTTACATGTTATGTGCGCATATCATATCACTGTACAATAACTCAAGTCTTGCTGTATAAGCAAATCATAAAACTATTCCAAGAGGATAGATTACTTGAAACCAGCATTTAATGTGCAGCTATTACATGCCAGGCACTATCCAACGCACTGCTCTTATGTTATCCACATGCATACACAGGCACTGGGTGTCCTAGGATCTCTAGCAGTCAGAGACTGTGGCTCTCAAGCTCCTTGGCAGTAGGCTGTGGTCATCTTTCCCATGTGTGCCTGTGTTTCTCTGCATTAAGTTTTTCAGAAATGAGGGCCATGTCTGGGAATCTGTTTACTACTGCAGTTATTCTGAGCCAGACAGTCTCTCCCTGTAAACTTGCAGTGATGGGAACCTCATGACCCCATAAAGCAGCCCCCTCCAATGTTATAGCTAGTTCTCAGAAAGTCTTTCCCTTTTATTATCAGCCAAAATAAAATCCTATAGTTTCTATTCATTGGCTCCAGTTCACCCTGTGGAGCCACCAGAGAAAATTTCCCCTGCCTTCCAAATCACAAGCTTTCAGAGAGTTGAGAGCAGCTCTTCAATCTTCATTTGACACTGATGAGAAGAGTGCCAGCTAAAATCTGAGACATACTCTGTGAATCACACTTGGTAAAAGTGTTTTTACAAATATTATCCCATTCACCACCCATAATCACTGAAGATTAACTGCGAAGTATCATTTAGCTATCACTTCTAAATGGGAGAATGAATGGGAAAACTCTTGGAAAATTTTGTGATAATTACACTCTGTATCATTGTTCCCATTCTGCAGATGAGAACACAAGTGACTCAGATATGCTAAGTCACTTCAAGATTACCTTTAAGTAACTAGTGTTAAAAGATAATCTTCAAAACATAATAAAATCATGACTCATACAGATATGAAATAAATATGTTTTAAAGATTTTATCATCAATGATTTATCAAAGATCTTATCAATGGATTTCTATCATTAATCAATGAAGATTAGAAAGATGCTACAAGTGGTTTAAAAGAGAACCCAAAGAACAGACACAGCTAACAGAAACATTTAAATGGGTGTACGAATGGATGTAAAATTTTTTGAGGGGGAAGGTTGGGTAGCTCAGTTGAACCTCTACTGGACAGGATGGAATGTGCATATCAGTATCTGTAACTCATAAAACTGTAAAACAGTTTCCATAAAATCAAAATCAGATACCCAGGAAGGATTATCCCTAGAGTCTAGAGCTAGACAATTATTGTTTTCCACCGAAGCACCATTTTCTCCCATACCCTAGCACAGCTAGGATCTGCACATGGTTCTTTATAACTCTTTGCCCTCTAAGAAAATCTGTTTAAAACATTCACTGACTTTTTTTCAGGCCCAATCATAATATAGATGGGCCTTCAGTGGCTGGCAACATATGAGAGAAGGAGCAGAGGCACTGAAGAAGAAAGAGTTTGGCAAGGACAGTTAAGTTCCTGCCTCTCTGCATTTTTCCATGTCAGTAAGAGCCTTTCCCTTCCTCTCTTCCCCAGCCTGTTTCTCACTTAATAAGGAGTTGTGCAGGGTATTTCTAGCCTAACTCCCTCCCCCCCATGCTTGCTAGAGAGTGCTCCATTGTGCAATGAAAGAAGGTAAGGAGTTATGCATGTTTTTGGTTTTACTGAAAGTCTATAGTGTTTCAATAGTCTCTTTGTTCTCTCTCTCAATAGTTCCTGTGTCTTAAGAAATTACAAATTTTCATTCTTCCTATGGCATTAGTAGTTTGGAATAAAAAAGGAAGGAAAGAAAAGAAACCAATTAAAAAATAAAGTTCTTAGGCTTAAGAAGAGCATTTATAATAATTTCACAGGTCTAACCTGCACTTACTGGCGGCAGTTTAAACAGAAGGTTCCTTGAGAGGTGAGCAATAAAGAAGCCATTTAGTACTTGATCTCCAGAGAGGGTTTTATCAATTCACTTGCCCCCTTAACCATCACTGGTTTCTGTGTAATCCATAGAAAGATGAGACAAACCAACCAACTCGCTCACATTTGCATGGGTCAGACCTCTTATTAAATGAGTTTTCCCCAAATGGCAGTGCTTAGCATACTCTGATGGCAAATGCTTAAACATTTCGTCAATTTCAATGGGATGTCAATTTCCCCTGCCAAGCAAGGTGGCCTTCCAGGCTAATCTGGGGTGAGGGAGGGGAGCCAATTCCAAAGTAGAGAATGATTCTGAATACATACAGCTTTAATTCCAGGTTTGCTCATCACTCCCGCCATCTCAGCCCATGCTTCTACCAACACTGGCTCAGAAGTTGGAAAAGACGGAGATTGTATTTCTGTTAGACTGAGAGGTGGAGCTTGTCTGTCTTCCCCCGTCCTTTTCCTTTCCTTCTTGAGGGCAAGGCCTATCTTGTTACTCTCTGTACCCACTGTCTCATTCAGTAGCTGGCTCATAGTTGGTGTTGAGACACTGTTTTTTCGGTCAAATGGAACTAAATCCATTGTTTTGTCTTTTTCATTCCTTCATCTACTATTTACTTGAAACTTACTAGTTTCAAGTTCAGGTTCTCAGCTAAGAGCTGGGGCCATGGCAGTGACTCAAACAAGGTTTTTTTGCCTTCAAAGGGCTTATATTTTAGTAAGAAAAAAAGACACTAAAAAATGAGTGAATAAATGATATTATTATTAATGATAGCATTTCAAGTACAAATAAGGACTCAGAAGTAAAAATGTAGGGTAAAATGATGGAGTGGTAGTTTTGACAGGGAAGATAATTCACCTTACCTTCATCTGTCTATCTAATAAATAGATAAATAGATATAATCTTATCCATTCAGAGGGTACCTGTTGGACAGAAAGATGATCTTCCCACTCAACACCACTATTCTGTCACCCACTGAGAGCAATGGATAAGAATAGACTAGAATTTATTGAGTGTCTAGTGTGTGTCAGCCATGGTGCCAGGCTTTTAATACATAATATCTGATTTGATCTTTAAAATATAATCTCCCCAGGAGATAGTCCTTATTACTTTAGTTCTACCAGTGAGGATACAGAGGCTCGAAGTCATTAAAGTACCTTATCTGAGATTACCTATCTATATTGCCTGATATCTCCACCTATGGTGGAGCCAAGATTTGAATATAGTTTCTTCTACCTCTGAAATGCACACTTTGTATGTTATACTTTACTGGCTCTGGACCTGAGGCATTAGGCCAGGTATTCTGGGGGATGTAAAATGTTCAGTTAGCAGCCTTTGATGTTGTCAAAGAGCTCACAAGCTCACTGGGGAAATGAGTTGTATTCGCATAGCCATAACCAAGGAAAAGAAGACATGTATTTCAAGAGAGATAAAAACTGATGGGCTAGAATGACCAGAAAACAACATGAAAGGGTAAAATGAATCCAAAAAGACAGGATAGATATGAAAATCAGAGATGAAGTTGAAGAGGAGATGGGAGACTGTTTATACATTGGAGCATTGACAGTGTGTTGGCACGTGAGTGATACAGTCATATGTGATGTCTGCTCTTAGGTGGCGGGGAAAAAAAAGAAAAAAAGCTCACACCTAGCTCAGACACAAGGGAACCAGAACATGATGTGCATCTCCCTGGGGAAGAGTCCAGAGAGCCACAGTATGCTTAGCAAATAAAAACCCCACCATATGGTTTTATCTTCCCATGAAGCTGGGTACATTTCAGCACACAAAAAAATAGGATTTCAGCTAGGTGCGGTGGCTCATGCCTGTAATCCCGGCACTTTGGGAGGCTGAGGCGGGTGGATCACGAGGTCAGGAGTTCAAAACCAGCCTGACCAATAAGGTGAAACCCCATCTCTACTAAAAATACAAAAAAATTAGCAGGATATGGTGGCGCGCGCCTGTAGTCCCAGCTACTCAGGAGACTGAGGCAGAAGAATCGCTTGAACCTGGGAGACGGGGGTTGCAGTGAGCCGAGATCATGCCACTGCACTCCAGCCTGGGTGACAGAGCAAGACTCCATCTCAAAAAATAATAATAATAATAATAATAATAATAATAATAATACTTCTGTTACGCGGTTCTACCTTGAGTTCCTTAAATTCCATAGATTTTATTCCTAGGTAAGTCTGGTCCTCAGCAGAATAAAAGTGGAGAAAAAAGCTTCAAAGCCCACTCAGCTGGAAACAGCTTACCTCTCGGAGCTGCAGTTTCCTCATCAATGAAATAAGATGGTGAATCAAAGGATTCAAAAATCATTAAGATTAAGAGATGTCATCAGGCAAAGGACTTTGCATAGTACCTGGCCCATACCAGATGCTCAATAAATGTCAGTTCCAATCTCCCTCCCCTTGACTCTCTTTTTCTGTAAAATATACCTGGTCATCTAGAAAATTTGCAATTGTCTTGCCTCTTCCCTACCCCTTTTTCAATACAGATATTCAATGGGTCATAAAGTCCTACTAATTCTCCTGTTCACCGTTTCATTCACAAATAGTCCTTCTTTTCATTCCTCTGACTCCTGATCTAGCTCAATTGCTATGGCTTCTTAACCTGACTCCACGCTACAAGTTTGTACCCTCCAGTCCTTCTGGGCCCCAGATCAACCATCCTAAAACCTCCTTTAATGATGTCACTAGTGACACAGCAGAGAGAGATGGGACTTCAACTTTACAGGCTGTTCTTAGATGCCCAGGTTGGTCGTGAACTCCTTGAGGTTAGGAAAGGAACTATTAGCAAAATGGAACATCCTCCAAGTAGAAAATTATGCTGATGTCAAACAATTTCATGTAGCTTTAATGGATGAGAGGCAACATGATATTGGGCATGACATGCTTAAAAAGCATTGCTTTCAGTGGCCCAGAAAGTGTCATAAAAGAGGCCACATCAAAGTAGCTCTTCTTTAGCACATTACAATTGAGAAGTCATTCCTCCCATTAAAAAAAAAAAAGCAAAATGCAACTCTTTACAAGGGATAGGGGTAGGAGAAAAGGGTTGAGCCCGGAAGAAAGAATACTCAGGCTGCAGAAACACTATGGCTGTAGTTGGAGTGAAATACAGGCCACCCAGGGGGAGCTGCTGTCCTGTGAAGTCCACTGATAGAAACCTGATTCCCAAAATATCATGCAGTATCTGCAGATGCCCAGCTCAAAGACATCCTGAAAATAGTACTTGTTATGCCATGTCCATACTGGCTGGCTGGGTCAAGAGGAGGATGGGGCACTGGGCAACCAACAGGAAAGGTAGGTCATTTTAACACCCAACCCATCCGCAGTTTCCAGAGAAGAACATATACAAACAAATGACACAAGTGTGGTATTTCTAGACAGGATATGCACTGGGCTTAAATTTCTTTTCCCTGTGGAAGCCTTCCCCATCCAAAAACAGAACAGGCTGGGTACCCCACCACGTGTTCTTACTACACTTCACATTCACAGCCTTTATTGTTTTTGTAATTGTCTAGATGTTTATCTAAAGTCTGTCTCCTCACACTAGACTAAGAGTGAAAGGAGAGCAGAAGCTTTATCTCGTTCTCTCTCGTATCTCTGGTAGTCAGCATGGGGCTTGGCACTTGGGGAACATGGTATGGGCGTATGATTGCTGGCTCTGGGTTTAGACAGCCTAAGTTCAAACCCTATCTTCACTAACTGTGGCTAAATGACCTTTAGCAAGCGGCCAACTCTTCCAAGCCTCAATATTTTATCCTCGAAATAGGGATATTGATGGTACTAACCATTAAGTTGATAGAGGATTTTAAGAATTAATACATGTAGAATATTTAGGTATTCCCCAGCATATAAGAAGTGTTCAATAAATGTCTATTATTATTAACTACTTTGGTCAGGACTCCATAAATACTCATTGAATTAATAAAGAAAAGCTTACACTAATTGCATATTAAACTCTGCAACAGAGACTTGGCATCCACAGATGTCAATATTTAGCACTTCCACTTTGCATGAGAAGGGCCAATCGTTTGTTGTCATTTACAGTTTTTTTGTGGAAACCATTTCACTCATCCATTTATTTAGATCAAAACCCAAACGCAACTTGAGGAAAAGAGTCTTTCAACAGGGGTTCACACCTCAGCTAAGACTGGCATTCCAAGAATATCCAGGCGGACAGAAGCCGAGTTGCCTGGCTGCCAAAAAGGCTGAGGTTGGGAAAATGTCACAGTGTGGAAGATGTCCCGAGAAGTCCCCAGACACTCAATGGATATCATCCCAGGGCAGTAAGATCAGAGATCATCAGCTCCTGGAAGTGACCCATCCGCTCTAAAGCCAACCGTTTTTGGGGATTGGCTTGTGAATGGATACGCACGCAGAGCCTTCGGGTCAGAAGCTTGTGCCCAATGCCTAAAGTTGAGCGGATGCAGGGAAGCTTGACCTAATGAGAAGAGCTGTCCACTGAAGACTAAGTTACTCTTACTTCCCCTCCCAGGTGCCAGGCATGAGCAGCAGCAGCCTCTCCTAGGACACACCTACCTCCGAGTGGCTTCAGTCCTCTGGAATGATGCAAATCAGGCACAGGGATGAGGAAGCACAGCCTCCAACTCAGCCTGAATCTTTCACTTTCCTACAACCCCTTCTTCCTCCATGAGGGATCTGAAGCCATCTGCTTCACCATACACTATCCAGTTAATCTCGTTCAACATATAGTTCACCTCAACAAACCTTCCTGGGGCAGGGCACAGTGGCTCACACCTGTAATCTCAGGACTTTGGGAGGCCAAGACAGGAGGATCATTCCAGCCTGGGAGTTCAAGACCAGCCTGGGCAACATAGCAACACCCTGTCTCTACAAAAAAACTGAAAAACAATTAGCCTGGAATGGTGACGCATGCCTGTAGTCCCAGCTACTTAGGAGGCTGAGGCAGGAGGATCACTTAAGCTCAGGAGCTCAAGGTTACAGGGAGCTATGATGGCACCACTGCACTCCAACCTGGGTGCCAGAGCGAGACATTGTATCAAAAAATAAAAATAAACAAACAAACAAACAAACAAACCTCCTTGAAATTAAGCCCCCACTGCCCAGAAAAGCTCTGTGTTTTTCCACCTCCAGTAACACCTTCCACATTCCTGGGTCCACTATCTTGCTACTGAGTCATGAAGACTTCTGAGAAACACACAAGGGAGAGCAGAGAAAACATCACAGTTTAGGATTTTAGAGCCGGGGGGCGGAAAGTGCTTCTGCCAGAATTTCTGTCTTCCTAGGCAGGCAAGCAAAGGAAATGCCGGCTTCCACATGGAGAGGAATACAAGAACCTGCAAACTGCTCTTCCTATCCCACTCAGGAAGCTCTCCAAACCGCTCTTCCTCCCAATAGCAGTGACATTCCTGGAACAAAAATCCAGTCACATCAGTGCCTGCGCTGGCCTACCTTTAATCCTGGAATAAAATCCAAATTCGTTGAGATGGCCCACCAGGCCTACCTGAAGAGCATCTCAATTCTATTCCTCCAACCTTACCTGCAGCTACTTTCCACTTGCTGTTCCCTGGCCTCACTGGTCTTCCTACAGTTCCTTGAACAAGCCACACGTTCTCCCAGCCCAGAGCCTTTGCACGTGCTATGCCCTCCACCTGGAAACCTCCCCACTTTTCACATGACCAAGAGAAGGAGGTACCTTCTCTTCCACCAGGTCTCAGTTTACATATCGTCTCCCCAGAGAATCTGTCCCAACTACCGTATATAAAGTCCACAGTTGAAGACTATCTGCATTAAGCACTTGGTTGGTTTTAGTCCCAGTATTTATTGTAATTTGCAAATATGTGTCTGTGATATCTTACCTCCCAGTGGTATATATGCTTCATGAAGGCAAAGAATATTGTTCATCTGAGTCGGTGTTTATTCCCTGTGCCTGGTACATAGCAAGAGCTCAATAAACTCACTGTATGAATGAATAAACCCACTCCACATTTTTATGGATAAAATGAATATTCACCAGTGTCATTTGTGGCCAGACATTATGAAATGTTGTGTGTGTGTGTGCACATATATATATATGTGTGTGTGTGTGATATAGTATTTATATATACTATATATTATAAAATATGTAATATTTATATAAAATATGTGATATTTATATATATACTTTATATATTATGTAAAGATAATATGTATCTTTACATTTATTATAATGTAACTCTAAAGATACATATATATGTATGTATGTATGTATGTATGTATGTATGTATTTATCTACATTGATCTAGGCCTCACCGGTTCCATTTTGCAGGTGAGGAAACTGGAGTGTGAGAGGTTAAATAAATTGCCCAAAGGCACACAGCTAATAAATGACAGCTGTTTGACTTGTGCCACCACCAATCACAGCTCTGGATAGTTTATCTCTGTTCTGGGACTAAAGGCAAGTGAATCCGGCCACTGAGGAGGATTTAACCATGGCTGCCAGGGCGTCTGCTGTTTCTCCCGGGACTAATCTGCCATGAAGCAGATGCAAAGCTTCATTTATCACTTCCAACAAAACATGGAAGAGACAAAACCCTAGCGGATGCTCCCTGCTTCCAGTGTCCAACAGGGCAGGGCTTGTCCCATCAGGGCCTCCAAGGTGCCTGTTTCCCTGAGGGAGGGCCCCTCCTCCCATGTCACGGGGCCACTGCCCCTTGTGTTGGACCCAGGGCTCTGTGCTCTGCATCAGACCAGCTGAGATGCTCTGTCCACTGGGGTGCTTCGCTCTTAATGAGGTAAAATTCCCATAACCTAGAACAACTATTTTAAAGTGTACAATTCAGTGGCATTTGGTACATTCACAATGTTGTGCAATCACACTTCTATCTAGTTGCAAGACCCTTTCATCACCCCCAGAGAAGACCCCCGACCCATTAAGCAGTCACTCCAGTTCCCCTTCCCCAGCCCTTAGTAACCAATAATCTGCCTTCTGTCTCTATGGATCTGCCTTTTCTGGACATTTCCAGAATCATATCATATACATGGAATCATACAATACACAACCTTCAGTGTCGGGCTTCTTTCACTTAGAATAATGTTCTAGAGGTTCATCCACAATATAGCTGGGATCACTATGTCCTTGCAAGTTTGGGCCCCTGGCCAGTTAGAGATGTCGAGTCAGAGAGCAGCACAGAGTACAGAGCTGATAGCCAGACTTTTCTCAACCTCCTCAGACCCACTAAGAAATGGGGACATCGGAATCATTGCACCTGGAAATTTTCTCCTTCTGCAACAGGTGGGCAACCCCTGGGGGGAACTTGCCCCCAAACAATGAATCACCCTGAGGAGTGCCACAGCAGATGGCAGGGCCTGAATGTGGACCAGACCCATTGAGGACACCAGAGTCCAGCCCTGGCCAGTCCTGGGAGGTCCAATACTCACAAAGAGAAAGGAAAAACCTTAATATTTACATACCTGGGCACTTTTGCTAAAGAAAACCAAACCCAGAAATCCCAAGAACTAACCAACCCCAAAAGTTTAAATTGTGCTGTATTTTAAGTACAACAGATTGTGATCTGACCTCACTGTGGCATCAGCAAAAGATGTTACATACATGACAGAGGGTCAGAATGTTATCAGTTCCTTAGACAGGGGCCCTGAGTTGTCACTATAAATACAACCATTAGATTCTCTGGCAAAAAATTCAGTCTCAGCACAAAACGCCCATTACCTCCTAGTGGGAGTATCAGCAACATGTACCATATATACTGGTATAATTCTTGCCCTAACTCTTCCCTTCTTTCTTCACTCAATGTCATGGCAACTTCCATCCAACACAAAAACAGCAGGATTTACAACGGGGTTTCTCAACTTCAATCACCGCACTGTTGACATTTTGAGCAAGGTATTTGCCCTGGGGTTGTCCTGTGAATTTTAGAATTTCTAGCAGCATCCCTGGCCTCTACCCACTAGATGCCAGGATCACCCCTCCCACAGTTCTGACAGCCAAAAATGTCTCCAGACAGTGCCAAATGTCATCTGAGGGTACAACATCAAGAACCAGCCACTTCGATTCAGGTCAAAGAGAGCGGCTACAGGGAGATTTCTGACTGAGGTTGCATGAGAAGTGCAGGTATGGGATTTTGAGCCGTGCTTCCAAAATTAGGTGAATTAGAATCAACTCTGAATTTTCCAGGGGCCAATTATTCACATTTCCCCAACCCCTGTGCCCGTACTACCTGCATTCCACCCAATTCCCAGCCACTCACAGGCAGCTGGCATGATGGGAGAGATAAAGAAATTTGGAATCAAGAATGCAGCCTTACAGGAAAGTTGGATTATTTTGTTTTGTTTAGACTAGAGAGACCTGTGCTTGTTAAAATGCACCCTCCTTGCATCTTGCAAAGTTTCAATGCTGCCCAACCTTCCCCCAGCCCCTGGCAGCAGAGTCACTGAAGAAAAGGGAAGGGGTCCCCTTCATCTCATCTCTGGGTGGCAGGAATTCTCTCCTGTTCTCCATAGAGCAGGGAAATTCTAATGCTTCCCCTTTCCCTCCAGAGGCCAATCTCCTTCAGGCAAATAGACAAGGAGAGAGGTCTTCTCTGGGGGACCAGACCAAACAATATCGCAATGTTTGAGGGCACAGAAGAACAACATATACACAATAAGAGAAAGCCTCACTTTCATATTACAGTAAATAAACTTTAAAAATCTCCTCAATGTCTCTTTCACTCAAGCCCTTGCTCCTTTTCTTTCCTCCCCTGCACACCAAACTTCTTGCAAGAATTGTGCTCATTCACTTTGTCCACCCTCATACCTTTCACTCACTCTCCAATCCAGTGCATGAGGCCACCCCACCCCAGGACTCCCGGAAATTGTCTTGCCAAGGTCACTGATGAGTGTCTCTACCTTGTCACTGAATCTAATGACCACTCCTTCATCCTTATCTAGGATGTAAAATCCATGAGAACAGGGAATTATGTCTGTCTTGTCCACTTTTGTATCCCTAGTACTAGAACAGTGCCTGGCACATAGTAGGTGCTCAATACATGCGTTTGTTGAATGAATGAATGAATGAATGAATGAATGAGTGAACCCCACTTGACTTCTGCAAGGTATTTCCAATGCTGACCACTCTCTCCCTCTTTGTATCCTTCCCTTGGTTTCTAGAAAGTGACATGCCAATGGTTTTCCTCCTATCTCCCTGAGGACTCCGTCCATCTCAGCCTCTTTATGGTGTCTGCTTCCATGGCTGATCCATGAGATGCTCTTCAAGGCCCTGCACCAGGACCCCTTCTCTTCTCACTCAACAACAGCCTTTTCCCAGACTATCTCATGGCCTCATTACCACCCAGGGAGGGCAGTACTGTTTGAGCTGCCCTACACCTTATCATCATTTGTATCTAGGAACACCTGGTTCATCCTCTGGAGAACTACCCCTTCCCACTCCAGCCTGCCCCAGGTATGGGCACATATCTCAGGGTTGGCTTCTCAGAGCCTCACCTGCCCTTGGCCTGAGTGAACAGCTCAGGGATGGTCATGTGGCCCAATACAAGCCAATGCAAGTGTGGCCCAGGATTTGAATGGTTGGTGATGAAACTTCTCTCTTTTCCAGTGAGCTTAGAGAAATAGGGATTTGGCCATCTTGCTTCCCTAAGGAAAGAGTGTATCCAGGAGTTCAGCCAGCTCACACAAAAAAAAAATGCAAAGTGAAGAGATGAGAGAGAGAGAAAGATCTGAAACTGATGACCTCATGTGAGTCCTTAAATTCAGTGATGCTTGAAGGACCCCACCCTAGAAGTTTCCAAGTAAATGACCCAATAAATTTACTTTTTGCTTATGCCATTTTGGGTTGGAGTCTATCATGGATAACCAACAACCCCAGCTAGAGCAATGACTGCCACATCTGTATCACCAGGCCTGATTCAACTCTGAGCATCAGACCCACGTATCCAATTGTCCATGGACATTTTTATGACCTCTGCCAAATGGACAGGCTGCTGGGAACACGTTCCATGAACCCAAATCTGGCTTGATTAAAAGAGCTCCTCACCATGTACACAAGCAACCCCCCATGTTGTCCTCATCCCACTGTTAGATATCCTGCCAACTACAACCCTATTACAAATGTTGACTTCCTCTCTACTATGATATCATCCCATTGCTAAAAACAGAAACTTGGGATGCTTCAACGGGGAAACTTATCTCCAAGATGTCTGCCATCAATTCTTTGCCTCCCTGGACATGCAAGTCATTCTCAGCTAAGGGCTGAGCTAGGGCCTATTCCTACTCTCCCTTTGCATCTGCTCTGGCCTTAGTTATTTTCTTCCCCAATAGAATGCAGTAGTAGTGATGTTCTGGAACTTCTGAGCCTAGGTCATAATAAACTTCACAACATCTGCTGCCACTGAAGAAGTTGGTCTATTCTGAGGTGGCCATGATGGAAGGAAGCCCAAGCTAGCCACAGGAAAAAGCCATGTAGAGACAGAGTGCAATGTCAACTACCCTCCAGCTATTCCAGTTTTCTCAGTCCTGGTGCTAGTCATGTGAGTAGAGAAACCATTCTTGGATATTCCAGTTCTAGCAAATGCCACCTGAAGAAGAAGCAAGGTTCCAGTTATATGGATTCATTTGAGCTGGCCAGCCATTTTTGCCTTTGATCCACCCCAGCGGGAGCATCAAACATTATGGAGTGGAGACAAACTTTTCCAATGTGCCTGCTCCAATTCATGACCCACAGAATCATGAACACATTAAACAGTTGTTGGTTTACATTATTAAGTTTTGAAGTACCTTGTTATGCAGCAAAGATAACTGAACCACTCAGCTATTTTTTATGTTTGCCAAACCATTCCTGAAATCTACCCAAAACAAAACACTACTTTCTAAGCTCACCCTGGCCAGAAAAAATCTCTATTGTAGAACTGAGACAAAGTTATTGATTTGCCTGTCTTTCTCCCTTACCATACCTTGTACTACTCCAGGGCTTGGCACAGTGGCTGGTGCTAAGACATCCAGTATGTATCTAACGAACAAATGAAAGGAAGGAAGAAGGCCTGAGTGCCACTGCCCTCCATGAAAATGTTCTGTGAGTCCTAGAACTAACCGTGTCTTTGGGACTCTGTGGCAGCAAAGCGGTACTGCAAGTGTTATTATAATAACAGTGACAGAATCCAAGCCTAGTAATCATTAACCATCCCCAAGAGAGCTAGTTAGCTAGCAAAGAAGAAAGCCCCCTCCTCAGGGTTGGGAGCACTGGTGCCCTAACGGCACTTGGCTTCAAACTGAACTCCCCACGCCTTCTCACAGAGCTGATCTGTCTATAAAATTGGTGGTTTCTATAGAAACAGAAGCACTGTAGTAAAGCGAAGGGAAATCGTACATTCTGTCAGCGTACAGAGATCAATCCTGTTCTTATATGGGGCCAGGACTCTTTCACGCTTTATTTTTGAGCATCTCAACTTTCATTTCCATCCCAGCCATCTCATCTCATATTTATGAGGCTCCTGCACTGGTAATCCTGTCCCTTCTCACCTAGCTGCCTTTGTTAACTATGACCATGGGCAGAAGTCTGTGGAAACAGCATGGAATCCCTGGCATCCCCTCGTAGTGCCAATAGCTCCAAACCCCAACCTGAGAGGCAGAACTGGGATCCCTGGTGTTCTGGGGTGGTAACCAAGATGGTGGACGGAGACACTACAGAGGAGGCACCACAGCCTTCCACCTAGACATTATAAAAATCTACTCTGTAATTGGGTACGTGTTTTACATGCCTATACCTTAGCTTTAGACAGTCTCCATGCTCTTAAATATTAATATGTCTGCAATCCCTGTTTTGCACCCCAAAGTGCAAGTGGCTTTCTAGCAGGCAAGGAAACAGAGTTTGGCTTGTATTTGAATTGCTCATGCTGTCTCTGATCATCTACAGAGAAAATTAGAAAAGGCACAGGTTATATTTTAGTATTTTAGATGAAGGTCCAAATTTTGAGGCACGGGTTAACTCATGAAAATTGTCTGCTTCAATCAAGATTCACTCTTAAAATAAGAAATAATGTGATGTTTTCTTCATCAAAGAGCACTTTTATTTCTGACCTAACAGCACTAAATGTATTTTGCCTTTTTCCTGTTCTAACAAATGACTGGTTGGATGAATAGAAATAAAATGATAGATGGATGAGAGAATGAAGGATGGATGGACGGATGCCTGGATGGGTGTTAATTGTGGATGTGTGGATATATGATAGATGGATGGGTAAACAGGAGATGGATGAATACATGGGTAGATGGATGGGTGGGTATATGGATGGATGCTTGGATTCATGGAGGGGTGGATGGACGGATGGAGATGAATTATAAATGTGTGAATGGATGATGGATGAGTAGATGGGGGATGAGTGGACAGATGGGCAGATGAATGGGCAGATGGATAGATGGACAGACAGGAGAGGGATAGATGAATAAATAGATGGGTGGGTGGGTAAGCGGGTGGATGGATGGATGATAGAGAAATCACCCATCAGCATAATTTTTCTAAGATGTAAATCTAATCATCCATCCATTTATTCATTTACATTTTTGAGCACCTACCATGTACCAGGCAAGATGTGAAAAGCATTGAGGATTCAGCACCGGATATCTGAGATAAGGTCCCAATCCTTGAGGACCTAAGATTTCAATATCTTTAAAGTAGTAAATAGATTAAAGGCAATAAGAGTGGGTGCAGGGAGAGGAGTGCATCATCTATTACCATGACCCAGGTGAGAGTTGATGGTAGCTTGGTCTAGGATAACAGCAGTGGATACAGGGAGGCAGAAATAGATTCAAGAGTTATCAGCAGGCCTTGATAGCTGACTGAGTTGCACAGCCCTGAGTCTAAATCTCAGTTCAGCCACTTACACGCTGTGTAAGCCTCAATTTCCTCAGCTGTAGATTGTGGATAATTGTACCTATCTCCCAGAGTTGCTATGAGGAATAAATGAGATGAAGTATGTGAAAGAGTCAGACATAGGGCCTGGCCAAGAAAATGTTTTTAACACCAAAAGCCTCCATTTTAGGAAAAGGCACCCAAATCCCTGCTTCTTGACCCCGGGCTATGAGCTGTGAGGAATACTAAATGCTATTAGGGTTAAACAGTAGTCAGAAGGTCGAGAGAGACTCAAAGGCATAGCAGGGCAGGGTCATGTGGCCACGCAGTGTCCAGCCTACTTCCTCCCCTCTCCCAAGGACGCAACTAGCTATGTGCCACAAGCCTGCTCCACACCACATGAGTCCACACGTCATGCCACCACGGCTAGCCAGTAAAACCACTTCAGAAGCCTGGGCCCATCCATCGCAGTTGGCGCAATCACCAAAATTGAACTTTCATGGAGCCAGAATCAAAGGGCTGCATAAACTAGGATTGTGTCCTCCTCCATCAGAATCATCTTGCCTCTGCATAGCTATGAAGGACAGTGAGAACAAAAATAAGAATAACTAGGCAGAAATCTAAGCAAAACAGTGCAGGAACAAAAAGCAGGGACACTGGAACAGCTAGACTGCCTGCTTTAAACCTCAATTCTGCCACTTACTAGCTCCATTACCCTAGGCAATCTGCACAACTTCTGCGTGCCCCAGTTTCCTTATCTGTCAAATGGGAATAAGTACCTTCTTCTAGGCTTACGATAACTAAGGTGTGCAAATATGTAATGCAGCTGGAACACCACCTGGAATACAGTAAGCAGTATATAAGTGTTTGCTCTAGATCGACTTCATCACGGCCAAGCACTAATATGCTCCAGTTACCTCACTAAGTACATAAATGCACCATTCCATTTGGTCCACATGACAATCCTGAGAATGGGTTACAAAGCAGGGGGTCTGGAAATAGATCTACCAGCATCTTGCTTTATGGGCAGACACAGAACCTCTCTGAGGCTCTCTTTTTCTCACCATTAAAATGGGTACAATAGCACTAACAGCAGGTACCTAATAAATGACAGTGGATTCTTTTGTATATACTCTGAAAAAAAATCTTAGGTTGGATAAATAGTCCCTTTGTAGACACAGATCTGAATGCAGCAAAGCCATTACCTCCACTTTCATGCCCTTCAGCTCATGCCTTAAATGGGTTTCTTCCCCACCAGCCTTTCTCTTTTTAACAACACTCTGTGCCACTGCAGAATCTGCAAAGAAAACTGGACCAGGCCAACCCAAAGGAAGTTCTGAGGGTGGAGGAAAGGAAACCAGATCTAAACTAAATGACAGCTCCCTTGAGTAGGTATCCTGAGAGTCAGCAGAGGGGCAAGGCTGCATAAAGGCGGGGAGGGTAGACAGAGCTGTGCCTTCCACCACTGCCAAGGTCTCAGCTAGCAGGTGCATAGTGAGGCAGGCATGGCCATCCACAGTGTGCAGAAGACTGAGGCTCAGAGATGTTAAGAAATGTACCAGAGGTCACACAGCTCAGTAGGAAGTAGAGCTTGGATTCGAAAGCAGATCTAACTATCTCCAAGTGCCCCTGCCATGGTACCCACTGCCATCCCTCGGTGAATCACACAAGATAAAAGTATAGGTGAGTCAGTAGTTAAGCCATAACTTGTTGTTCACTTGAAGAAGAGCTCAGATGACCTCTGTTCCTGGCAGGGGAAGTATCTTCTCACTTCCACCTGCAGTGAACCCTGTAGAATAGAGTCTATCACACTCCTAGAAGAGCCTCTGGCCCCAGCACTCAGAAGAGTCATCCATCTAAAGCTGCCCAGCCCGTGGAGAAGCTGAGCCCTCCCGTTTATGTAAAGGCAGCAGAATTCCACCTTGCCAATTTCTTAGTCTCTCCAGAGAGGACCTCAGATGACTGAGCCTGGCTAAACCGGGGTTTCTCAATCTTGGTATTATTGGCGTTTTGCACCAGATTCTTCTCTGTTTAGGGGGCCGTCCAGTGCTTTGTAGGGTGCTTAGCAGCATCCCTTTCCTCTGGATATCATTAGTACCCCTTTCAGTTGTGACAAGCAAAAATATCCCCAGAATGGCCATATATCCCATGAAGGGAAAAATCACTTGAGATTGAGAATCACTGCCCTGGATGGCTATATCACAGCCTGGGAGATAATGGACGAGTCTGGGAGATGTCACAGGGGGAGGAGGGACTCTAAGACCTCCGGTGGGATGGCTGACCCTGGTATAGTCACCTGAGCTGAGGGTGGGCCCTCGACTCTGCACACCGTTAGTTCAATCGTGCCAGAGTTGACTGGTCTCAGCGAGACTAACTCAGTAGATCCAACTCATAAGAGGTTGATGTGTAACTTGTATTCCAGGCTGTTGATTTCCCAGGAGAAACAGACCTTGCAAGCAGATCAGATTTTCCTGTTATCTAACCTGTGCCTTCTTCTCTAGAGGGAACTTTGGGGAAGCAAAATCATGATAAGGCTCTTGTTTGGTGAGCAGGACTGGAGGAAGGAATTGATGGAAGACTTGGGTGAGTGCTCTGGGGCCAAATCTCCCTCCCCTGGTCCGGGAGGACAGCATCCCAGCACCTCTTATCACTTTCTGTCTCCTACAGTTAAGCCATGACCTGACGATACATGCAACAGTTTGCCTATCAGACAGCTCTGCCAGCCTACAAGTTCCAGAAAGGCAAGCACAGCATGTTATCCACATCTTCAGCAGTAAGTGCTACATAGAAGATGCTCAGTCAACGTGCATGTTTGCTTTTTTTTACCATTTGCAGTCACCTTCCTAAAAAGGAAGGGTGTGTGGGGAGGGGAGGAAGAAAGGGAAGCAAAAGAGATTTCCTGTTGCAGAAGAAAAATGGCATAAACTCTAGAGAGGCTACCATATCTCTAATTTGACCTGAGCTGAGCAATATATCCAGGATTTAAATGATGCTGGTCACTCACTTCTTTCTAGGTCACCTTTGTCCAAGGAGACATCCTTAGAATCACAATAGTAGGAGAAGACGATGGAAGAGGAGAGGAGAGAAGGGAAAGGAGGAGGGAAGGGAGGGAAAGAAGAAAAGGGCAGGGAGGAGAGGAAGAGGGAGAAGGGAGAGGAGAAGGTTAAGGAAGGGTAGAAAGGGAAAAGAAAGGACAAAGAGGGAAGGGCCAGGGAGGAGAGGGAGGAGGATTTACACAGAAGCTCATTCCCTATGGACAACATGAGTTTAAGAAACGCCGCACACTCTATCCCCCTCTTAGTGATGCACAACACACATTGCCATATCAATATAAATCATATTAATGATCATCATCAACATTTATTGAGCTTTTACTGTGTACCAGACACTATTCTACAAGCTTATCTGTATTAACACCGTTAATCCTTCCCACAGCCCTGCGAGGCACAGATACATTAAATAACTTGGTTACTCTAGGTTACTGGCCAGTTAGTAAAGTTGCACGGCTGAAAAACATGGCAATTCTCAGACCCCACAAGGTCCTGCATTAAAAGCCTACAATCCCAGAATTTCCCACACTTGCTTTTTATGTTTGTTGTCACAAGCAGCATCTTTTAACAGGCTGTGGAACACATTCTGGAAAGCACAGTTCAAGGACAATGTCGGTTTGGTTCACCCTACTAAGTGCATGCCTGAGGCCTCCCAAGAATAAGCCTCAATTGCCATGACTGAGGGGCATAACCGTAATTAGTATGATTATTAACACTTATTTATTATAACATCCTTTTACTTGTACTTACATTATTGTTCCTTAAGCTTTACAATTTCTTCATGAGTAAAGTACTGAGATTACTGTCCTCATTTTCCAGATGCAAAGGCTGAGGCTCAGGAAGACTACCTGACTTTGATCCCCAGCCCACAAACCACAGTGCAGCCCAGGAACAGAGGCTGAGGCAGTACATTCTCACAAAGACTTCACTGCAGGGGCAAAGCCAAGGCAGAAAAAGTGAGGGAGAAGGAGGGAAGGAGGGAAGGAGGGAAGGAGGGAGGGAGGGAGTGAGGGAGAAGGAGGGAGGGAGGGAGTGAGGGAGAGGGAGGGAGGGAGGGAGGAAGGGAGGGAGGGAGGGAGGGAGGAAGGGAGGAAGGGAGGGAGGGAGGGAGGGAGGGAGGAAGGGAGGGAAGGAGGGAGGGAGGATGAACCTATACAAGGCAGTGCATCCCCGGGCCAGCCACAGCTTTGCGAGTAAACATCACCGCTTGCTTGGGCACACGGCAGTGTGGAAGCCCTTGGCCTTAGCGCATTCCCTTCCAGGAGAGGAAGGGAGAGGATTTCTCTGCTGCCTTGGTTCCTGGCCCTCTGGTTAGAGCTTTCCCCCCAACACAGGTGGTTAACTCTATTGCATGTACAGGTTGTGACACTCAAGCTCCTCCATGCAGTCGTTGGAAAAGCCAGATCCTACCCCGTAGTATGGGGTTTTTCCAAGCATTGTCTGCCCAAACTTGGTGAGACAGTTTGGATATTATCCCCTCTAAATCTCACACTGAACTGTAATCCCCAGTGCTGGAGGTGGGACCTAGTGGGAAGCAATTGGATCATGGGGGTGGGATCCTCATGAATGGTTCAGCACCTCCTTTTGGTGCTCTCCTCACAATAGTGATTGAGTTCTCACAAGATCCAGTTGTTTGAAAGTTTGTGGCACCTCCCCCAATAACTCTCTCTCTTGCTCCTACTCTAGCCGTGTGAGACACCTGCTCCCCCTTTGCCTTCTGCCTTGATTGTAAGCTTCCTGAGGCCTCCCCAGAAGCTAAGCAGATGCCAGCACCATGCTTTCTGGAAGCCTGCAGAACCATGAGCCAATTAAATCTCTCTTTTTTTTTTTTTTAAATAAATTACCCAGCCTCAGGTATTTCTTTCAGCAATGCAAGAATGGCCTAACACACTAGGGCACCAAAGACTCTGCAGCTCCCACCTGGGCAGAAAGGGCAGAGGAGACTGTGACAAAGTCTCACCTTCTCCCCTAGGGGAAATGAGACAGTCAGTGTTGTTAAGAGTACAGGTGACAGCAGCAACGGTCAGGACTATGCACTGGCCAAGAAGTCAAGGCTTGGGGAACAGGTGGGCCAAGTGAATCTAGGAGGCACATAAACTGAGTCCAAGATACCATTTCTTTGAATCCAAAAATGAGTGTTCCTTCATTCAGTGGCAAAAAGCATTCAACTCACCAACCACCCCAGCGCACAAGTCACCTGGATCTAAACCACGCATTGGAAATGCAGATTTCTGGGCCACACCCAGAACTAAAGGAGTGGTTTCATTGGGAGATTCAACCACGGAGTCTGCATATTTTTAACAAGCTCTCCAAGTGACTTTTGTGGTCACTAAATTTTAGAAACACCTAGGACAGCATCAAAAGCTGCCCTGAGCATGCCGGAACTCCCCAGCTCATTTGATAGGGAAAAATCGAAACCTAGAAGTGATTAACTACAGATCAATAAAACAGAACAATGAATCATGCCAAAGGTCGAGTGGCAGTACGCAGCAGTACACGGCAAGCCAATCTAATTAGGGGCCCTCGTAAACGTCACCTGCTCATAAACATTTATAAAAACAGGTTTCCTGCATATGGAAGGGTGTTAATTTTTCATATAGCTGTAGGTAAAGTAAATGTATTTTTAATCTCATACATTGATTTAACACTGTATTTCTTTTTGAAAGACTGGGAGACTCAGTCTTTGTTTACTGATTTCTATATCAGAGAAACTGCTGGAGAGAGACGCCAGAGCATACTTTCTCTCCTCAGGAATAAGGGAAAACTGATTCTTCCACATTCAGACTGTCCCTTGGTTCTCAGAGCCCAGGCTGACATCAGATGCTACCTAACAGAGACAAATGACACAGGGTGAGGCAAGGCATGGAAGAGGGGTGTCAGTTCTGCAAGCGAGATGCTGTCACTTGTAAAGATTTTCATTAATAAACCTTCTAATACCTACTGTTGCACTGCACTGTACCCATCTCTGGAAATTTTTTAACAAACTCAGATTTAATTTTCTTTCTCATTAATTAATTTTTTATTCATCTCTTCCATTAGAGCCTAAAACCTCCCAATTACACATTATTAGCTCAGAGGAAAGTTGGTAATTGAGATGGTCCCAGGATTCCAGGAGTGCCCTGTGCAGAATGTCTGCTTTAATTAGATTTCCATTAATTACTTTTTTATCAATTAATATTGGGTATTTTGGGCCCAATACTTGTGATCTCCACATCATGCACTCTTAAATGACACCTCATTTATTGCAGTCAGTCAAGCAAGGGACCCAAAAAGAGTTCAGCAGAGAGAGTGGCAGACAGGCTCTGTGCCTCACATGCAAATGACATAGCATGCTTGCTTGCAGGGGTGAGTTTCATCCCCTAATGTGTACCTCGAGAGGCTAGGCAGGTTAGGAAGGAGAGATAGAGAGAGGGAGAGGTGGGGTGGGGGACAGAAGGTGGGGGACAGGGAGAGAGGGAGACAGAGAGAGAGGGAGACAGGGAGAGGGAGAAAGGGAGACAGGGAGAGGGAGAAAGGGAGGAAGGGAGAGAGGGAGGAAGGGTGAGAGGAGGGAAGGGAAGGGGAGAGGAGGGGAGGGAAGGGGAGAGGAGGGGAGGGAAGGGGAGGGGAGGGAGCAAGGGAGGAGAGGGAGGAGAGAGAGGAGAGGGAAGGGTGGGGAAGGGAAGAAGGGAGGAAGGGAGGAGCGGTGGGGAGGAAGGGAGGAGGGGAGGGCAAGGGAGGAGGGGAGGGCAAGGGAGGAGGGGAGGGCAAGGGAGGAGGGGAGGGCAAGGGAGGAGGGGAGGGGAAGGGAAGGGAGGGGAAGGGAACGGACTGGAAGGGAGGGGAGAGGAGGGGCTGGGAAGGGAGGGGAAGGGAGGGGAGGGGAAGAAGAAAGCAAGGGAGGAAAGGGAATGGTGGGAAAGGGAAGAAGGGAGGAAAGGAGGAAGGGAGGAAGGGTGAGGAGGAAAGGAAGGGGGAGAGGGAGGGGAGAAGGGAAGAAAAGGAAGGAAGAAAGGAAACCTATAGACAAACATAAGAAGTGTCTAGTCCAACCAAATCATTTGCAGATAGATAAATGATGGCCAGGGAGCCAAGTGACCTCACCAACCCTACAAAACATTGGGCTAGAACATTTTTCTCCCCTCCACGTTGTTCCCTGCACCTCCCTCTACCCCTTTGGGGAACACATAATTTCTCATCTACACTAGGACACTTTTAAGAGAGAAAAGGACTGCTGTTAATAATTATACTGGGGAACAATAGACACAAACCCCAGCACACCAAGATGTATTGTCACCCAACCCTTCACCCCTCGGCTGTTAACTTATGAACCTCCTCCTGAGAGAGACCCACTTTTTCAAGGTGGCAACTCTGCCTCTGCAGCCTTAATATAGCTCAGTATTTGCCTGGAAAATCAATATGCATTGATTAATGACAATAATATGATGCAACCTCCACCCTCTGAATTCGCTTAGTATTCCCACTGTCTGTCTTAAATTAAATGTTTCAGTTCGCCCAGTATCTTTTCCCAACTCATTTCTCAACTATTCTTTTATAGAATATAACTTAATTGTACTCAATACCCTAACCTAATTAGGTTGGCCTAATGGTTAAAAGTAACCCAAAACTGGACTACTTGGGTTTGAACTTAGTGGGGTGTCTTTGGACAGGTTCATTAAGTTTTCTATGTGAGCTTTCTTATCTGTAAAATAGTACCTACCTCATAGGGTTCTTATGACGATTACATGAGCTCATGTACGTCAAGTGCTTAGAATACTACCTGGTTCATAGAAAGTGCCATGTAAGTACTTGCTATATTAAATAAAAATAAAAAGTTAGAGAAACGGTGATCACCAAAAGACATAACTAATTTCTTGCCCTAAACTAAGCGGAATATCTCAAAGTCAAGGAGAAGAAAAGAAAACCAGATGTGACTGAACATAGCTTCCTGTGCCAGGGACTGAGACCAGTACTTCGGATGCATCATCTCATTTAATTCACAGAAAAGCCCTTGAAAGTAGGTATTGCTATTATCCCCATTTTATAGATGAGAAAACAGAGATTCAGAGAGATGCTGTGACTGGCCTCCACCATACAATACAGCCAAATCCCCTCAAAATCCAGCACAGGTGGGACAACTGGAAAAAAAATAAAACAAAACCCCAGGGTTTCAGGCTGACTTTCACCTTCTGCTTGAATCCTCCTTGTTTCTAGCTTCCACTAGCGCCTACCCCAAGGGAGCTCTGCTCCCTTCTTTAAGGTGAGAACCCATGCACAAGCCATTCCTTGGTTCTGTGAACAGCTGACACTGGCTGCAACTTGCAGAAAGATTTCCTAAGTCCTTAGGGGGAGTCCAAGAGAGAACAAGGACAGGAGACATAGAAATAGCCCAGCCGACAATGGACAGTGCCTTATCTTCTGGAGGGGACTCACTCCTTACCAGGGACCTCGCGAGCTCATCTCATCCCATGCTCAGGTTCCTAGAACACCATCACTCTCACCTCCAAGGGCTGGCCCCCTTTTCAGACACCTTGTCCCTCCCATCATCTACTCACGGAGTGTCTGGGTCCTTAGGTGACAATGAGCAAGTCTGGACTCTGACCACCCAACCTATTTACTAGCTACTAGGAACTCCCTCATATACAGTCACCAACTAGATCATATGTCAATTTTAATAAATATTTTCACTGATTTATTAGTCCATTTCTGCTGATACAACAAAATACCTTAGACTGGGTAATTTATCAATTGTAGACGTTTATTTTTCACAGTTCTGAAGGCTGAGAAGTCCAAGATCAAGGTGCTGGCAGGTTTGGTGTCTGGTGAGAGCCTGTTCTCTGCTTCCAAGATGGCACCTTCTTGCTGTGTCCTCACATGGTGGAAGGGTAGCTGGAGGACCTAACAAGCTCCCTCTAGCCCTTTTATAAAAGCATTAATCCCATTCATGAAGACGGAGCCCTCATGACCTAAGAACCTCCTAAAGGCCCCATCTCTTAATACTGTTGCATTGGGGATTAAGTTTCAACATGAATTTTCAAGGGATACAAACATTAGACCTTAGTAATAGCAAAATATCTCATGTAGTCGCATTAATAGAAGTACCTTCTCTCTGGGTATGTGTAGTCGCCAGCCTGCATCTGTCACTGTTTCCTCTCCCCCCCAGTATTGGGATCACACTAGGTACATGCACACAGGTACACACACATATACACACACAGCCCTTAAGCAACTGGGTTGCTAAACAACCAGCAGGTAATACAAGCAGCAGCTGCCAGAGTGATACAACGATGTCATAAACAGCACCAGAGCAGAGAGTAAGAAGCACCCTAAATAATTCATTTCCCTATGTTGGGAGAATATACCCAGACAGGTATAGCTGTTCCCATTTGTAAATCACTAAGAATGAAAAACTATAACCAATATGGGGCCTAGGAAGATATTTTGTAAATTAAATAAGAATGAAGTATGCGGAAAATATATTTTTTTCTAAGATGATTTGTTGTATGAAACGCCATTAAATTTCAGACTATCTGTTTTGTGTTCATAAATTCAAGAAAACCTGGTTTCCATGAAAAACAATTCTTTTTTTAAAAAAAATGAGATAAACAGATAAAAAGAGATCTGGTTTTAAAAGCTAGAAAAAAAATGAAGGTAGGTAATTAAAATAAAGAAAAGCCTGTTTGAAATCCAATTGTTGATAAGAAGATTTTAATGCTGTAAGGAGCAGAACTGTGGAATACAGAAGCAGCACTGTGTAGAACTTTCCATAAATGAAGAAGAAAAGAAGGTGGTGATAAAGATTGCTATGGTGCTGTTGGTGCTCCAAAAACATAAAACCTTATTTTATCCCTCATTCCAAGCAGACCTCCATATTGTGATACCCTTACTCAGAGATGTTGGATATTTTAGTTATTATGCACAATTGCGTGCTGGTTCAATAAGGAAAATAGGAAGTAAGTCCTTAAAAAGAAAGATTATAGCTACATTTCACTGGAAGGAAGTAGAATGAGCGTCCTCGAACAGAGGAAAAGGTTAACACAATGTTATTCCACATCACAGACGCTTCACAGAAATGAGCAAAGATGTGGGGTGTGCACTCCTTTAGGGCAGGGGAGAGGAAAAGAAACCAACTCAACTGCCTTCTAAAGGAAGAGCATGTGGGAGGGGGCCCCCACACTCTCCAGGGAGGGGTACTGTGGTCAGTTGAATGATGGGCCCCTAAAAATAAGTGTCCACATTCTAATCCCCAGAACCTGTGTATATGCTACCTCACATAGCAAAAGGGACTCTGCAGATGTAATGAAGCTAAGGATCTTGAGTGACGAGAGGAGGCTGGATTATCCAGTGAGGCCCAATGTAATCACAAACATCCTTATAAGTGAAGGAGCGGGGCGGGAGGGTCAGAGAAGGAGGCGTACTGATGGAAGCAGAGACTGGAATGACACGAGGCCATGAGCCCAGGAATGCAGGTGGCCTCTAGAAGCTGAAAAAGGCAAGGAAACAGATTCTCCCCTAAAGCCTCCAGAAGGAATGCAGTCCTGCTGTCACCCTGCTGAGTTTAGACTTCTGACCTCCAGAGCTGTAAGAGAACAGATCTGTGTTGGTTTAAGCCACTAAATTTGTGTTAACTTGTTACAGCAGCAGTAGGAAACTAATACAGGTAATGTATCCAAAAGAAGAGTAGAGAATGCAAAATTAACTCTCAGCTCCTACATCTTCTGCCTAGTTTATAGGGTTGATATCTTCCTATCATTAGTTGAGGCATTAATGTTGAACAACATAATAAATGCAGAATTTCCATAGAGAGTTCAAAGAGCACTGAAACTTTAGCATACTGGGTAAGCCTGTTGTTACAGGTACCAGTGCAGATAGAAAGCTCCCAATAATAAAATGACCAGAAGTAAATTAGAAATATGAAAGACAAAAGAGATATGTTATAGGGATGATAAGAACACCCAAATTACAAAAAAAAAAAAAACCTTTAGAACAGATTTAAAAATAAGCTATACTGAATGTCCTAAACATCCTGAATAACATTTTTCCAAGCATACAAAAAGAAAAAACAAGACATTTACATGGATAAACATTTATATAAGTAAATGACTGATATCAGATTTCTTTACAATACTGGGCTGAAAACGCTAATGATTAAATATCTGCAGGATTTAAAGCACTCTGTTCATTTATGGAAGAAGCAGAAAAGTATTTACAAATGTAAAAGGACTCAGAAAGGATGTACAGAAACACTACCACCACCATTTACCTCCTCCCTCTGCCAAATACTAAAAGAAATGCCTAACCAGGCCAGGCGCGGTGGCTCACGCCTGTAATCCCAACACTTTGGGAGGCTAGGTGGGCGGATCACTTGAAGTCAGGAGTTTCAAGACCAGCCTGGCCAACATGGTGAAACCCAGTCTCTACTAAAAACAGTACAAGCTGGGCACGGTGGCTCACACCTGTAATCCCAGCACTTTGGGAGGCTGAGGCGGGTGGATCACGAGGTCAGAAGATCGAGACCATCCTGGCTAACATGGTGAAACCCCGTCTCTATTAAAAAATACAAAAAAATTAGCCGGGCATGGTGGCAGGCACCTGCAGTTCCAGCTACTCGGGAGGCTGAGCAGGAGAATGGCGTGAACCCGGGAGGTGAAGCTTGCAGTGAGCTTAGATTGCACCACTGCGCTCCAGCCTGGGTGACAGAGCAAGACTCCGTCTCAAAAAAAAATAAAAATAAATAAAAATAAAAATAAAAACAGTACAAAAATTAGCCAGATGTGGTAGCAAGCACCTGTAATTCCAGATACTCGGGAGACTGAGGCAGGAT
Source organism: Pan troglodytes (assembly GCF_028858775.2). Lineage (NCBI taxonomy): Eukaryota > Metazoa > Chordata > Mammalia > Primates > Hominidae > Pan > Pan troglodytes. Next base: position 49,226,722 of record NC_072419.2, read on the forward strand.
AATCGCTTGAACCCAGGAGGCAGTAAGCCGAGATCGCACCACTGCACTCCAGCCTGGGCGACAGAGCCAGATTCTAGATTCTGTCTCAAAAAAGAAATAAATAAATATATAAAAATAAAAATAAAAAATAAAAAATAAAAAACAACCTAACCAAATGGGGTCATTTTTAAAAAATAAAAAATGAGTAGTTACATTTTTAAAAGTTGGTCGTGAGTGCCCAAGCAAATTAAATATGAAATTTTCTTAAAAATTGATGTAAATACAGTTATAGAAAGAATATAAATGCTATAAATAGTTCTTTGTAAAAGATACAGAGATATAAGTTTAAATAATAATTATTAAATTAGAAACATGAATTAAAATCCCATACTTACCATTAACAACTGAGAAAATGAGTAAGGCTTATATGAGGGTAGGTCAACCTATGCTACCCACCCTACCCTGCACAGGGGAAAGCCAATAAAATACTTTGTATTTTGAAGACAATTAAAAATAAGTTTTAGGAAAAATTAAATTTAGATACATACTGAAGGCAGCTAAACGTATCCAAGAGTAAAACCAAAAGCAGAATATAATAGAAAACCTAATCACCCACCACAGAATCAGCAAGCTCTCTAAGGGCCAAACAGCAAATAGTTCAGGCTTTCGGGCTACATCCAGTTATTGCTGCTGCCTGTCCTTTGTTTTGTTTTGCAACCCTTTAAAAATGTAAATCCACCATTCCTAACCTGTGTGCTGTCAAAAACAGGCAGTAGGTCGCCAGCCCCTGCAACCTACTGCCTGTAGGGAGTTAGGGAGGAAGTCAAATTTAAAAACAAGCATAAGAAATAGAAAGCATTAAGTGAGATAAAAGTCAGACACAATATGGTTATCATATTAGTATAAACTGCCTCAGCTTCTCTAGCAAAAGAAATTGTCTCACAGACTGAGTCAAAAATCAATTATATCGAAATATTTTCCTTAAGATGTGATCTTAAGCAATTAGATTGCCAAGAGGTTAAATTGAAAGCGTGGGTGGATTTAATAGGAAAATGTCAATAGAAAAAAAATGCAGATGTACCAATATCCATATCCAAGTAAAATTCAAAGACAAGTCACTGAACAATACCAAAAAAGCTATTCTACATTGATAAAAGGTATAATTCACAAAGAAATATATCAACTATCATGACCTTTTCTGTAGCAGGTAGCAATGCATTGAGATATAGAAAGGAAACTGTTAGAAACCCAGAAATCAATGAAAATACAGTAATAGTTTGAGAATTTAATACAACTCTCTTTAAGTCCTGATAGATCAAAAAGAAAAAATTTAAATAAGGAAGTCATGACTAATATAATTAGTAATATTGATTTAAAGACATATATCAAACCTCTCTCCCTACATGGAATTAATTATTTTTCCTGTGCTTTGAGTATTTTTTCAGTGATGATTAAAATAACAATAAGGCCACAAAGAACCATCACCAGATAATTTTTAAATGTTTTTATGTTGTATTATCTGACCATGAGGCTAAAGTTTGAACAAAACAAGGATATTTCAGCATTCATAAATCAATTAATAGGTTTAATCCAAAGAGGAACATATTTTAAGTTAAAAATCATATATCAATAGATGCCAAACTGTATTTGATTAGAATATCCCTTCTTGATTTACATTCTTAGTAAAATAGTTCAATTATTATTTTAAAGTGATTCTCTACCTACTAAATCCAAGGTTATCAACAGAAAAATTATTGTAATTTATAATCAAGTTCAGTAAGATACCCAGCATAAAAGTAAATAAGTAAACTCACTGCTTTTTCATATAACCCCACCAACAAATTTGGAAAGATAACGCCAGGGAAGAAGACATCCTAGTCTATAAACACACACAAACCCAAAATGCTATAAATACTCATATATAAACAGAGGTGTGATTGCAAATGTTCACAACAGGTCCTCTGGGAAAGAAAGCCCGGATTTATAGTATTTGCTGCTCTCTGTGGCTTAAATAATGCCACGATGACCTACTTCAAAAGACCAACATGTTACCACTGAAGGCAGATATACAATAAGATACTATTATACAGTGTTTCCAACTAACAGATATACGATAGACATGAATAACCTCAAGAGTGTAGATAATAAACTGTAGTAAAATAATTAGGGAGTCATGAGTTTTGAAGAAAAACCTTTGTTTTTACATATAGTGTATATAGTTGTAGGTTTCTATAACTTAAGTTTAAGAATGCCTGTGTTTAACGAACACCTCATGGAAATTCTGAAAATTTAATAGCTGTTATGAGCAGGTACCAGGCTGACTCCAGCATATCACCGTTTAAAAAAGTCCCCAATAATCTTAACCAGAAAGATTCAGTACTTGCAAAAAATATTACTGAACTTAACTGAGAGCCATAAAACTTCAACAAATAGAGGCACACGAAGCTCACGGATGGAAAAACTTAATATGGCACTGATGTTGATTTTCTTTCAATTCATCTATACGTTTAAGAAATCCCAAACGATACCTCCATTTAATTTTCTTTGGGGACAGTGGAGAAGGGATCCTGAAAAAGCAATCCTAAATTTGATGCATAAAAACAAACATTCAAAGAATAGCTAGGAAAATTCTACAACAACAGTAATATTCAATGAGCATTTGATCTTAAAGACATTACAAAGCTAGAAGGTGCAGAAAAGTGTGTCACTAAACACTGGAGAAGACAGAAGCTATGGTCTCAGTCCAGTGGGGTAGAAAACTACCCAGATAGGTCATTCTAGTTCCACACAGTAAGAACCATGATGGAATAGCCAAGAGGAGTTGGGGGAAATGAGAAGCCTGGGAATACCAGAGAAAGGAAGTGACATCTGAATTGGTTTGCCTTTTTGGGTCGTTTGAACCTTTCATCAAATTGGCGTCCAGAAAGCTTGCATAATTTAAAATCCCACACCAGTATATGAAACTATTTTCTAACATGCTTGCCAACACTGGGTATTATACCATTTTTATTTTATCTTGCCTAGTAGCTTACCTTAATTAGCATGCCTGATGTTTAACGAGGCTGGTAATATTTCATAAACTTATCGGTTATTTCTATGTCTATTTTTGTAGAAATCCCTCTTTCCTCTGTGTTCCCTCAGTCCCTCCTGCTCTCTTATTATAGATCTCAATACACTATGTCACACGAGCTGTCACAGCCACTTGCCCATCCATTTCCCCCAGAGACCAAAAGTCAGAAGCAGGCCTGTGTCTGTTTGGTCGCTGCATCTGCAACAGAAGGTACTGCCCAACTTATAGTAGAAACTCTGAGAACATACACCCAGTGAACAAGACGGTGGGTTTTAGAACATCTTCACTTGGGTGTCAAGAGCAATCACATGTGAACCACATCAAAATGGTGCTGCTTCCCCCGCAACAGAGTTCTGCCAACATTATTAACGGCAGCTGGGCACAAACAAGGAGAAAAACAAAAACAGAGCAAGGCTGTAGTTCATTCCATTGTACGTGATCATCAGGCAGAGAAAAGTTTGTAAAAATCAAGGAGAAATTTCTTCAGAAAATACATTTTCCTTAAGAGATTGTTTCAATGTACCTGTGGAACTGTCAGAGAAAATTAGATTCTCCGCAAATAACAGTCACTTGCATTTCTACTTTATTTCTAAAGAATTCCTCCACTTTAACTTCCATTTGTTGTGCTTTTACAACAACTTCTTTAAGAGAGGCATTTGGTCTGGTATTATCTGCTCATCAGACTTTGGAAAGGCACCTCAGGGAGGTGATATGACTCTTTAGCAGACGATGAGTTTATTCAAGTTTGCTGTGACATTTGTGCAAGAGCCCAGCCCTTCCTCTTGTAGCTACTTAAAGACACCCTGAGAACAGGAACTGCTCCATCCCTTTGGTAGCTGCAGTGGGTTGAGTGGTGGCCCCCAGAAGATAAGTCCATCTCCTAATCTCTTGAATGTGTGAATCTGACCTTATTTGGAAAACGGGTCTTAGCAGATGTAATTAATTTAAGGTATTTAATTTAATTATTTAAGGTATTGAGATGAGATCATCCTAGTTTACCAAGGTGGGCCCTAAATCCAGTAACAAGTGTCCTTATAAAAAAGCAGAAGAGGAAAAGACACAGACACATGGAAAAGAAGGCCAGACCAGGTGGAGATCAACGCAGAGAGTGCAATGATGCGGCCACAAAGAACGCTGACAGCCACCAGAAGTTGGAAGAGACAAGGAACTGATTGTCCCCTAGAGCCTCCAAGGAAGTGCAGCCCTGCTGACACCTTGTTTTCAGACTGTGGACCCCAGAACTGTGAGAGAACAAATTTGTGTTGTTTTAAGCCACCAAATGGATGGTAATTTGTTACTACAGCCCTAGGAACCGAATACAGTGACCAACCCCATTCACCAGCCCCCTAATACCTTTGTGGCATTTGTATTCCCCCACTCCCACATGCTGCCTCCTTCCCTCCTAGGCTGTTATTCAAACCATCGCAGCAGCCTCCTCATTGCCCTCGCTGCCTTCAGCCTCGCCCTCTCCAAGCCCACCCCTCCTACCAGATGTCAGGAAGAAATTCCAAAACTCAAACCAAAGGCTGATACGTTCTTGCCCTACACTTCACTCAATGCTGGCAACCCAATGAGGGACATCAGGATAAAATCGAGAACGCGCAGTCTGTGCTTGTGAATTCCTACCACCTGGCCCCAGCTAGCCTCCCATCCCTTATATCTGCCAAGACAAATTCCCCCAAATCCCCTGTCCCCTGGCCAGAAGTGACCTCCACATTCAGCCCCGATTATGGAAGGCTGTCATAGGCTATTCCTTTTGCTGGGTAAGCCCTTCCCCCTTTCAAGTCTATGTTCAACTGTCATATCCTTTTTGAGGACTTCCTTTAGCTCTTCCCTCCACCTCTACTGCCACGCTTAACAGAGCGGAGTTGTCTCCTCTGGCATCCCATTGTCGATAGCCCACTCCTGAGTTACAGCAACAACGGCCACCTGACTCCACTCATCTGTTGACCTGTCCATTTCTCCATTAGCCTATGATCTCCTTTAGGGCCAGATTCATCCTTATCTGATTCATCTTTGTATCCCAGAGCTTAGCCAGGCACACAACAGGGATCCAGTGGAGAGAGAGATGGATAGGTGGGTAGGTGAAGACACAGATGTACGGTTGAACACACAAACTGGCAAAGTTCCAAATGAACTAATAAGTGGACACCTCACTGAGAGACTTAAATGCAGAAGGGTGCCAGGACATAAGAGGAACGGCTGCGAGTTATGAAAATGGGCTCCATGGGGCAAATCAAAAGTCCACTGAAGGCAAATGCATCATAACAAGACTGGCATTTCCTGGAGTTTCCGGGCTGATCAATCACTTTCATATGCATCATTCATTTACTCTTCACAATGACCTGGTGAGGTAATGAGTTACTATTAGCTCAATGCACAAGGAAGCTGAGGCTTGTGGACATCAGCTGAAGTCTCACAGCCAGCGAATGGCAGGCCAGGGCACCAGGGCCTAGGTCTGCCTGCCTCTTCCATCCACCTTCTGTCATCACAAGCCTTCTGATCTCCAGCCCTCTGATCTGCCCCAGTGGGACCCTCCTGCGTTTCTGCTCTAGTTGTAGAGGACCCATCAGGCACTTAGAGAGAAATGAGTGGTGTTGTGAACATTCGACTGTGTCCATGTGGAATCCACACACACAGTTTGCCTGAAAATGACTGATACGATGGAAACTGACAAGTCATCATCCGCTTCGGGCACCAGCGATGACTGGTTAACGTGAATATTGTGTTGATTTCCGCTAGATAGAAGAAGATGTCACTTGTCGTTAATGGGGTGTCACACGTACACTTGCCTAAAGGAAAATACTCTTTTGGTGATTGTTCTCAATTTTCCCCTCATTTTATAGCCATAAAAAGGAAAAGATTCAGCAGAAAGGATGAATCCACCTAGGGGTAGGATGGAAAGGCATTCTTCTCATTTATTTCCTTCTTTCTTTACCAGAACAACCAAAACCCAGTGAAAATGCTGGTGCAAGTCAGAAGAGGGGGACCTGGGTTCTAAGAGCAGCCAAGTACTCTGGGCTTCAGATCAGAGCCTCAGAATCCAGCAGTTATGCCCACAAGGTAGCCAAAGTCCAGCCAGTACCACCGGTCTCTCGGCCAGCTATACTTGCCTCTGCTCAACAATGATGATTTGAACATACATGTACAAATAATAACAGATAACATTACTGAGCACTTTACTATGAACTATGGAATGTGCTAGGTAAAGACGTTACCTCCACGTAAGCCATAAAATCAACCTATGGGGCAGGTGCAGATCCACAAACCCTGATTTAAGAATTCTGAATCCTCAAAAGCTTTGAAAACCAAAAGATTTTTTCGTAAGTTTGGTACAGACTTATTCGGTGCTAAGATTTGAGTTAAAGTGATATACACTGACTAAAAGTTTTTTCTATCTCCTTCTTACTATTAATATTCATACTTTTTGCTACAAAAATATCAACATGCTTGATTTAAGGGTGCTATCACAGCCTCTGCTGAGGGATGTTATTAATAAATATGGTACATTTACTATATTGCTTTCCTTTAAAAGTTAAATAAATCTAAATCCGAGCACATTTGGCCCCAAGGACTGCAGACAAGAAATTGAGAACCTGTTAAACCCATTATATGGATGAGGAAACAGGCTCAGAAAAGGTAGGAAACTTTCCTGAGGTTACAGAGCTCAAAAGCAGCAGATGAAGGTTTACATCTAGGCAGCCTTGCTCCAGAGCTGGCCCGATTAATCAGTGGGCTTTGCTACCTTTGACAAATGCCCCTGCTAGCTGGTCTCAGCCCCATCCTCCCAGCGCAGCAGTTCAGTCCCTGTTTGTTCTTGAGCAAGAAGTAAGCATGTGCCTTCTTAGTCGAGGTACAAGGCAATCCCCAGGGTATCAGGATCATAATTACAATGCTTTATTAATATAAATCTCAGGATATAGACCTGTGTTTCAAATCAAGAGTCAAACACAACAATAACATCAGTCTTAGGTAACTACCAGTCAAGGATTCGGATCCAGACTTGCGCTTTTACACTGAGAAGCAAACAAAGACGACTATTAATTGGCTGATGGTCAGCCAGTATCAAATTATCACATTTTCTCACACTACAGTGGTTATACAGACCCTGGAGCTAGACAGGTTGTGCTGAAATCCTGGGTCAGCCACTTAATAGTTATGCGACCTTGACAAGTTGCATAACCTCTCTGTGCCTCAGTTCCCTTATATAGAACATGGGGGTAATGCTAGCACCCCCCTCACCAGTCGTCATGAGGATTAAATGAGATTGTATTTAAAGCATTTGGAATATAGCAAGTCCAATCTTAGCCTCTGCTCCCAGACAGACAGATGATTAGGATGGATAAATAGATGCTTTGCTTCACATTTTAACTTCTCTGAAATTGGGGCTCTTCTTACCATGGATGTGTACTTATAATGTTTATATTGTTGTTCTCAGAAAGCTGCAGCTTAACTAATGGTGCTTCTTTTTCTTTATTGCATCTTAGATACGTGGTAATATGGTAAAATACTTTGGAGGAACTGGATGCATTTTTCCTCTGGTCTCCAGAGAAGAAACTGAGACAACAGCAAGTCACAGATTCAAGCTGTGTTCATAATGTGTTTCCACGTGGAGGTCACACTTTCATGTTCACGGGCAGATGAATTCTAACACCAAACACCAGGCTGAATAGGTGTTCCCATTGCAAGAAGTGCTGTGCACAATTTTTATTTGCATTTCAAAACCCTAACAAATGGCCACAATCAACTACTACAAATTTCTCCTAATTAGTTTTAGTCTGCACTTCTGTCACCTTTAGGAGAGAGCCAAAGATTTTAACCTTCAAAATTATCAGCAATGCATGTCAGAAAGCATTTCAAAGAAGAGTCAAAGTGCGTGTAGAAACTAATTGCTGTATCTGAAAGTGCTGTTTGAAGAATTTTTCAGTCTTCAGAGAAGCAAGTCCCCACCCCTTGGGAAAACTAGTCTTCAAACTAAAAGTTTCCCCAAATCATATATCTGAGAAAAATGTTAAAACAGACTTACCCACAAAGGCAAAGAAATAAAACTGTAAGAATAAATAAATCAGAAATCAGATGTCTCTCCCCTGTTTAAAATCCTCCAACAGCTTCCTACTTTACTTGGAATAAAACGCAATTCCTTTACCATCGCCTTCCGGGCCTCAAGTGGTCTGTCCCCCGCCCATTTCTTCCATTTTTTTTTCATTCTGTGTTCCCCTTCACAAACTGCTCCAAACATACCGGTCTTTGTTGTTGTTTGCTTCAAACACATCAAGTATATTCTTGCTTCAACTACTTTGCTCCTGGTATTCCTCCTTCCTAGAAAGATTCCCTAACTATTCCCCAACTCCCCTACCCACGGATACCAGGCTCCGTTGCACAGGATCGCCAACACACAAGGTGACTGAGACCCAAGGTAACTTTTTCTGATTCACACAAAAGAACCATATGGGCTAGAGCAGTCCTGCTTACCTACAATGATTCATTCATTTCCAGAACAAATGTTAATTGAGCACCTGCTATGAGGTAAGCACTGTTCTGGGCACTGGGATTATAGCCTTGAACAGACAGACAAGGCCTTTGCCTTTTGGAAGCTCACATACTAGTAGGCTGAGGCACACAATGGATGACAATTTAACAATAAGCGAGTAAGCAAAATATCAGAAAGTAGCCAGAGTGCACAGACAACCTAACGTGGTTATATGACAGTGACTGAATTGTAGGTAGTCAAAGAAGGCCTCCTAGAGGTGGTGATACTTGTCGTGAAATCTAAATGGCAACAAGGAATCATCATGGAATTCCATGCAGAGGAAACCCAAGGTGTGAACTTTCACAAAGGCCACAAGTAGTGAACAATCAATTTGTTTTAGAAACAAGAAGTTGGAAAGTAATGGCTACAGAAGAGAAAGTCAAAGATAAGGCCAGACAGGTGGGAAGGAGCCAGGTGATGTGGGGCTCTATAAGTCAGAATAAAGAATTTGAAGCTGGGTGTGGTGGCTCATGCCTGTAATGCCAACACTTAGGGAGGCCGAGGTGAGCAGATAACTTGAGGTAAGGAGTTCGAGACCTGCCTGGCCAACATGATGAAACCCCGTCTCTACCAAAAATACAAAAATTAGCTGCTTGTGATGGTGCACACCTGTAGATCCCAGCTACTCAGGAGGCTGAGGCATGAGAATCACTTGAACCCAGCAGGCGGAGGTTGCAGTGAGTTGAGATCACGGATCATGTCCCTGCACTCCAGCCTGGGCAACAGAATGAGACTCCGTCTCAAAAAGAAAAAAAAAGGAAGAAGAAGAATTTGAGCTTTATTCTAAAGTGAGCTATGAAAATATTTGAGGTTTTAAGCAGGGAGGTCCATGAGCTGGCGTCTATTTTGGAAAGATCACTCTAACTCAGGGTTGTCAAAAATAACTTTCTGCAATGAAGTCCTATATCCACATTGTCAGGTGCAGTAGCCACTAGCCATGTGTGGCTACTGAGTACCTAAAATTTGACTGGTGTGACCCAGAAACTGGATATTTAATTTTATTCTATTTTAATTAATTTTCATTTAAATATTCACATGTGGCTGGTGGCTACTCTATTGATCAGCACACCTGAACAGCTGCATGAAGAATACATGAAGGGTGTGGGGAAAGATGAGAGTACAGGCAGGAAGATTAATCAGGAGGCTACCACAGTGGTCCAGGGGAGAGATGGTAGCTGCAAGCAGAGATGGAGAGAAGAATACCTTTCAGGGTGGAGCCAAGAGTGTGAGAGGGAGAAAGGAAGAATGAGGAATCGTGGATACCACCTAGATTTGTGGTTTCAGAACCAAATGGATGGTGGTGCCATTTTGATCTGGGAAAGACTGAGGAAGAACTACATTTTGGGGAGGAAACAAAACCTTGAAAATAACCAGCTCCTCCCCAAGTCTTCATGTGGCAGCTTCCCTCTTAACTTTTGGACCTAAAATGTCAGCTCAAATGTCACCTCCCCAGAGGAACTGTTGCAATCTCCACCCCACCTCTTTATCCCATCCTCTCTCTCTCTGTGTGTGTGTGTGTGTGTGTGTGTTTGTGTGTGTGTGTGCATCATATTGCTCCATTGTTCTCCTCCCTGTAGATTATCTGCAATTATTTAATCACGAATGCATTGCCTCTCTCTTCTCCAAACGGTAAACTCTCTGTGCAGCGACCTCAGCCCCTTTTCCCACAGCGGTCCCACCTACCTGGAACAGTATCTGGCACATAGCAGGTACTTAAATATGAATTATTAAACAAACAGGAATAATTATCTTGCCAAACAAAACACGGCTAAAGCCTCAAAGAGTATGTTTCTGGTTTGAATTTCAGACAACATAAAATAGAAGAAGACAAAGTATGCTCACACAACTGCTCAAATAATTTTTGGGATATAATTGGGAAATAATTAATTGGGATACATTTTGTTTGGGGTTATTTTACCAGTACTCCATTTATTCAGAAAACTGAGTATAGTTTCCAGGTAATGAGCCACGTCATCTGACAGATGCAAAAGAGAGATGCTAATCAGGACGGTGATTCCTAGCACTACAGTCCCATTTCTCTCCCAGAGTATTTGGGCAGACAGCTGAGAGTGTGTAGAATGAAAGCAGGGTAATCCCAGGCTGCCATTTTTGAAAGTTCAGAGTGTCCTTAAGAGCCACTTGCCCTTAGTTAAGCACACCACCATCACCCACCCATATCCCGCCAACCAGCAGCAGATGCTACCCCAGCTGAACAGGTGTACGTGGCTCAATGCAATGAGAAGGGACTTTGCAATTAAACAGATAATAATTTGAATTCAGTTGTAAGGTCTTGAGAAAATTGCATAGCTTCTCTGGTCACCATTCCCCATCTGAACTCCCCAACAACCAAAACCTCTAGATATTTTCTTGCCAACTACAGCTAAGCCACATCACCCCCAAATTTTTAAGCCCCAGAGTACATCTTTGCATTTACTTACTTCAGCAAGTTAAGCAGGAGTTTCACTCAACTTTGTCATTATTTTTCCCACTCTCCTCTCCAACTTCACTCTCTCTGTAAACGCATCATACCTCAGTGCACGCGCGCACACACACACACACAATCATACAATTCCACACCCACAGACACACACAGAGCTTCTCTGCAGCTTCTTTCACTCTACACTGACTCACAGTCGTGAGAACACATTTCCTTTTCCTCTTCACAGGCTCCTGAAATGAGATCATTTCTGCTAAAAGCAATCGCAAGTGCTGGGTGAACAACTCCAGAAAATTAGTACAAGTTCCACTATGGCTAGAGACAGAGAAGAGGAAAAATCTGTTCAATTTTGACTGTATTCGCATTACCCACAAAAGGCAACATACTTCTTATTTCTTCCACTTATCCCAATCCTTAACAAAAATTAAAACAAAAGCTATAAGCTATTTCCAGCACTACCCCCAATGGTCATTTTTAATCTGTCATCAGCATTCGTTCCAAATCAGAAATGTACCAGTCACTTCACTTTTTGAATATGATTTCTCATCAGTGCTGCTGCATCATCTCTATTTCCAAGGAAGCTAAAGACAACATAACGTTTTAAAAAATAACTAGAATGCATTATAGATTTAACCATGAGTCATCACAGACATTGAATAAAAGTATAACTCTGCCTCCATGAGCCTGACATATAGACATTCTGAACAAGGAAATAATCTGTGGAATATCTGATATAGACACAAAGGACAAGAGATTAAAAAAAAATCAGATGTGAAAAAAATGTTGTTTTCCATTGATTTGAAAATAATTGAAATGAAAAACTATCTAATGTCCACTCAATGGAATATCATGCAGCCACTCAAAGCTATTTTTACAAAGAGTTTTTAATAACATGAGAGAAGTGCATATGCTATGGTTACATGGAGAAAAAGGCAAGACACATGATAATATTTACAGCATGATTTCAATTATATGAAAATGCACCAACAACCCTAAAAGGAAACACACAAAAATACCACCGATGATTATCTTTGGGTAGTCAAAAAAATGTATGGATTCTTATTTTTGTAATCCATTTTCCTATATTTTCCAGACTTTATGGATAGGTACTTTTTTATATAAAAACCTTTCATTTGGCAAATTTTTATTTTAAAAAATCATCTAAACTTTGTAAACTTCTTTTATTTTGTGAAAATATTTTCTGCAAAAGCTTCTATCTTAAACTGCCTTCATAGTATTGTGACGATGCTTGAGGAAACAAGACAGAATTGTCACTACGCCTATACCCACTCCCAATTTCCAAGCGGGGGCAGCTAAGGTTCCAGCCAACACTACTCTTCTGGAGGCTATAGATGGATGGGAAATCTGGCAGTCTAGCCGTTACGTAGAAATCCCAAGGCAATCAGCACAGAAGGCTAAAACATTAAAACCACCATGGCACACGTATGCCTATGTAACAAACCTGCATGTTCTGCACATGTATGCCCCATTTTTGGGAAGAAATAAAAATTAAATTAAAAATTAAAAAAAACTATCAGTCCAACTTACCCCCCCACCAAAAAAAAAAAAAAGAGAGAACATCTTAGATAGGGTCATGAAGCACTCGATCTTCTCACATGCATTCTCTCCTCCTTTACACATGAAATCCCTGCAAGGCAGCGTTATCATGTCCATTTGACAGATAAGAAAATGAATGTATACAGAGAGGAGGAACCTTGCTCAAGGTCACAAATCAGTCTCCTGTCAACATCTGGAAGCAAATCCATGTCTGTGATGCTAATGATCAGGATCTTTGCATTATACCATATGGCAGCTTTCATCTGGACTACAATAATTGAGAAAACTGTATCAGATACAGGGAGCCCTGCATATCATCATCATCAGGAAAGACCTGCACTGGGCTTCCTGCCAAAGGATACCTAACTGTATAAGTTTAATGAATACAGGCAACCAAATTCCCACCTTATCCCTTAAAATCCTAGAAAGAACACAGAGTTGAAATTAATTGTATTTAAAGTATAGTATGCATTTTTTATTTATTTATTTTTTATTGAGACAGAGTCTCGCTCTGTCGCCCAGGCTCAAGTGCAGTGGTGCAATCTCGGCTCAGTGCAACCTCCGCCTCCTGGGTTAAAGCAATTCTTCCACCTCAGCCTCCCAAGTAGCTGGGATTACAGGCACCCACCACCACACCTGGCTGATTTTTTCATTTTTAGCAGAGACAGGATTTCACCATGTTGGCCAGGCTAGTCTCAAACTCCTGACCTCAAGTGATCTGCCTGCCTTGGCCCCCCCAAGTGCTGGGATTACAGGCGTGAGCCACCACACTCAGGCTGTTTATTATTATGGAATACTATATCCTAAACATGGGATTACTACATCAAAATACAGGAAGATGCTTAAAGGCTCTTGATATTTCTTTTCAAATTTTCCTAAAAAAAGTTTATGTGAGTTTATATGTCCATAAACATGGTATACAAATAACCATTTAGTTACATCTTTGCCACCTCTGGGAACTGCAATTTTAGAAAACTGTCAAACTGACAAAACAAAGAGGGAAGAAATGGAAGACTTCCTATGTCAGCTTTTGAAGAGGTCATGTATGACATAATCTGAATATCCCATTCAAATTTTTAACCACAGCACTGCCGAAGCCAGCCAGCCAGCCTGACTTAGCCCTCTTATGGGAAAATGTAGCAAGTGGTTCTGTGGTTAAAACAAGCACAGACTCATAGGAGAATTCAAAAACCAATGAAGACCCTGGGTTCCAAATCCAAAATGCCAGACAGATGAAAGGAGAGAATGGAGGATCTAGCATTATATTTACTGATGGTCTATTTGGTACCACATTCTTTCCTATGTTCTAAATTAGCCCTTAGAATAATCTTGTGAAGACCTACATTTGCTCCCATTTTATAGACAAAAAGAGTCAAGATTCAAAAATGTCAACAAGGGCACCCAGCTAGTAAATGCAAAGCTCAAATTTAAACTCAAGACTCTTCCACCCAAAACTTTTTGATTCTTTACCCTTATGTTTTGGTTTTAACATTTTATTTTCATATCACTTATTACACTTTCCAATTTTAAAAGAAATACTTGTTTATTATAATAAATATGTAAAGTAGTTTGGAAGATTCTCTAAAGAAAAAAATCAAGAATTGTTCATAATCTACCACCCAGAGACAAGAACTGTTAATACTTTGTTTCATTTTCTTCCATTTATTTATGTTTACATATAATTTAAATAAAATCAGTACTAGATTGTATATAAAGGCTAGTTTGCTAATTTTTAAACTAAATAGAGTGTGACTTTTGACAGGGCATTTAGTATTACTTGTAATTATCATTTTTTACATCTGCAGATAATTATATCAAATGAAAGCCACATAATTATTTTAGCTACTCTCTATTGCTGAACATTTAAAATTGTTTTCCTCAGTTTTCTATCTCAATCTTGTGATAAAATCCTTTTATATTACCTTTTATGTGCATCTCTAATTGTTTCCCTAAACTAATAAATTCGTGGGAATGGAATTATAAAAGTCCTCCCTTATCCACAGGAACTATGTTCCAAGATCTCCAGTGGATGCCTGGTGCATTGGATAGTACCCAACCTTATACATACTACGTTTTGTCCTAAACAAGAGCTCCAGTGGATGCCTGGTGCATTGGATAGTACCCAACCTTATACATACTACGTTTTGTCCTAAACAAGATCTCCAGTGGATGCCTGGTGCATTGGATAGTACCCAACCTTATACATACTACGTTTTGTCCTAAACAAGATCTCCAGTGGATGCCTGGTGCATTGGATAGTACCCAACCTTATACATACTACGTTTTGTCCTGAACATACATATTAATATCTATGTTAAAGTTTAACTTATAAATTAGACACAGTAAGAGATTAATAACTAATAAAGTAGAATAATTATAATGATATTCTGTAATCAAAGTATGTGAATGTGATCTTTCTCTTTATCAAAGTATCTTATTGTTCTATACCCACCCATTTTCAGACCACAGGTGAATTCGGGTAACTGAAACCACAGAAAGCAAAACTGAGAAAAGTGAGAGAATACGGGGTCAAAGAGTATGCACATTTTAAGGTTCTAAAACTATATACTAAACTGCTCTCCAGAAAGATTGCAAGAATTTATATCCTCTAGATGAACATATCACTTTATCACCACCAATACTGTCAGAGACATTTGATCCAGAGCAACTCCATCTTGAGTAGTGGCTGGGTAAAATGAGGCTGAGACCTACTGGCCTGCATTCCCAGACGGTTAAGGCAGTCTAAGTTACAGGATGAGATAGGAGGTCGGCACAAGATACAGGTCATAAAGACCATGCTGATAAAACAGGTTGCAGTAAAGAAGCCCGCTAAATCCCACCAAAACAAAGATGGCCACGAGAGTGACCTCTGGTCATCCTCACTGCTACACTCCCGCCAGCGCCATGACAGTTTACGAATGCCATGGCAACGTCAGGAAGTTACCCTATATGGTCTAAAAGGGGAAGGCATAAATAATCTATCCCTTGTTCAGCATATCATCAAGAAATAACCATAAAAACGAGCAACCAGCAGCCCTTCGGCTGCTCTGTCTATGGAGTAGCCGTTATTTTGTTACCTCACTTTCCTAACAGACTTGCTTTCTCTTTACTCTAGGAACTCACCCTGAGTTCTTTCTTGCATGAGATCAAAGAACCCTCTCTTGGAGTCGGGACCGGGACCCCTTTCCTGAAATAATACTATTGTTTAAATTGTTGTCAATGTAAATCGAGAAAAAATGGTACCTTTATTCTTTTTAAATTTATATTTCAGCAACTAAAAGGAAAGCTAATTTTTTTTCAGATTTTTATTGACTATGGCAATTTTTCTTACATGAGTTGTAAGAAAAACAACTCATTTTTCTGTCAAGACACCTTTTTGTTGCTTATTAGTGTTCTTTATATATCAAGGATAGTTAGCCATTGTGAATCATATTTGCTGTAAATATTTCCCTCAAGTTGTTCTTTAACTTTTTTGTAATTGTATTTTTACTTACAAATGTTTATGAATTTTACACAACTAACTCCATTATCCTTTCTCATCATTTGTTTCTTGGTTTTTACACTTGGAAAGCCCTTGCTCCCCGTAAAATCAAATACGCATTCACCTATATTTTTGTAGAGTTTGTTCTTTCTACTGCACGCTGTGCTGATTCTTATTTCAGACAGGTGAAATGTCAAACAACTGAAATATCCTTAAGGTTTGAAAAAAAAGGAGAAGTAAATCTGTCTGAGAGGACACATTCACTGGCAGATAAATTATGGATGATCCTGCCCCCTTTGTAATCTCAGGGATGACAACTCCAGTGTGCACCAAAAACCCTTAGAAAAATTCTAAATCCCCTTATCCTAGGTCTCCAGTCTGGGCCTTATGGGAACCCTAAAGCTGTGATTCTCCCCAGGGAGTATTAAACTTTGGTCTAAAGGTGAATAACTGTAGAGTCAGGTAGGTTTTGTCCCAAAATCTCAAATCACCCAGGTATTCCCAGAACGTCTACCCTGTGTCCAGCCCCAGATCTCAGCCAGAGAACCCAGGGAGCACACAGGCATGCCTGGAGGGGTCTTTTTGAGATTCCAGAAGCCGGGGAGCATGCAAGTATGCCGGCCGGGAAGGGGGGGTGGGGGGTCTTCCTGAGAGAAAGCAATTAAAATTCACATCACAAAAGGAATGAGGCTTTTTTTATTCTAAACTGCAACATGGTGTGGTTAATCAGAGCAATTATAAATGGTAACATCATTATTCAAGCTTCTATTTCCAAACGAAGTCATTTAAATGAATACATTTTCTGCCTTGGAGCAGTAGCTGCCAGTGAGCCTTTAAAAAGAAAAGAAAGGAGAAAAAGAAAAAAGAGAAAACCGGATGAAGCCGCTGGTGCAAAACCTTGGAAAATAGGGTAGAAAGAACTCAGCATTGGGAATTGGGAGCCTGGGGTACAAACATAGATCCAACATGGTCTCATTCTGTAACCTTGGGCAAGACCTCAGTTCCCACCTGTGCAACGGGGAAATAGATGAACTTGTATTCATGACCCCTTCTTGCTCTGACATTGTGAATCTAGATTTTTACCACTAAAGGTCTAATTTTTCTACATGCTGCATCTGCAATTTTATAGAATTCATCAATGTGTTAAATACATTCTCTTATTCAAATTCGAAGACAAATTCTTCAGAAGCTGCCTAAGCTGTCTCTAAATGGTGACAGACTTGCCCCTCCTACTGCAGCCTGTATTGTGTGTGGTCTTGAAGGAAGGAGCACGTGAGTGTTGAAATCAGATGGTCCTGGGGGTCAGATCTCAGCTCTGACCAAGAAAGCCTTGACATTCCTTCCCCTTGGTTTGACTAAAGTTTTAGACAGGTTTCTTCCTGATAAGCTCCTCATCTCCCTTTTGTTAGAGCGTCTACTTTAGAAAACCTGTAACTACAAATTCTTTCTCTGCTCCTTTAAAAAAATTCTGCTGGTCATTTACTAGTTTTACAACCCAAGTAATGTCTTTCTCAAGGACCTGGGAAGCAACCATTTGAAATGTGAGCATTGAAGGAGAGAGCGTCCCTATCTCCCAGTCTGCAGAAGAGTGGGAGCCCAACTTCAGTGTGCCTTGCTCCAACTTTTTAACCTCTCCTATCATGAAGATATGAGAAAGTTTACTTTTCCTTTAGTAAACTTAATTAGCAAACACAGATGGCCTGAGAATTCCAGCTCTTAAGAATTCCTCGTCCCTTTGTTTCAGGAGAGTTAAGTCCTGTCTCGACCTGATTACAATGGTCTTGAATAATATCTTCCTTGCCTGATTAAATTTGTCGGGTGCAATTTTTACTTAGGCAGTTCCAACTGTGTAAATGTACCTCCTTCAACTTCCTTGAACTTCGGGGTCCCTATCCATGAAAAGCAAACAACAGAAAAAGTCCTTCTTTTAAGGAGTGAATGGTATATTTCAGGGAATAAATCAGAACATGCATGTAATCACCTGCACAGAGAAGGTGGGAGATTGTTTGCAATATCTACTTCCCTGTAACCACACCCTTGGGTTATCCCTTCCCACACTGACTGTGGCCCTGGCCACGTGAGTTGCTTTGGCCAATAAGGCATCAACAAACATGCTGCAAGCAGAGGCTTGAAGAAGTACTTGCGCATTGGGCTTGCCCTCTTGTTGCACTTGGAAGCCTGAGAGCATCACAGGGATGAACCTGACCTAGCCAGCTGGATGGGAACCCACATGGAGGAGAACCAAGGTGCTCCAGAGGGCAGCCTGCTGAACTCCAGAGATGTGAGCAGGGCACTTGAGACACATGAGAGAACCCAGCAGAAACTAAACAAGCTGGCCAGAGAAGAATAACCACCTACTGGACACACGTGATCGTACGCAAAATAAAACGGCTATTGTATAAGCCACTAAGTTGTGAGATCATTTGTTACACAGCAAAAACTGACACTATCAGGCACTGCATTTATGTTCATTTTCTTTTTCCCTTTTCTAATGGATGGCTTTGGGTGTTGGCTAGGAAGGCTGAGCACTAGCAAAACAGTCACCAACCCAATCAGAAATGGCAATGGTCTCTTTATGGGGCGCTCTTTTCAGCTCCTTCCAGCTCCAGAGGCCACAACTAGACTGAGGGAAGAAGACATAGGTGGGAAGATCCCAATAAGGCCCTAAACTCATCTGAAAAGATATGTGGGTTTCCTAACAAACTCATATAGCATCACCAACATGTGGGTTTCCTGATTTTGGCTCAGGCACCCTTGGGAAAGTTTCACGCATTCCTGGAAGTACTGAAAGACCTTCGTCAGGTTGACAAAGAGGTGTCATCCATGAGTTTCTGCCTACACTTAGCACCAAATTTTCAAACGTACTCAGCATCATTATGCTGCCGGCACGGGGCTGGGTGGTAGAGAGAGAGAGCCGTGACTAAGAAGCCATCCATCTGTCCTCACAGAGCTCACTGTGCATGTGGGAGGTAGACCTTAATAGAGTAAACAAACAAGTAACATAATTATATCATGTGATAAAGATTATGCAAGAAATACACACAGAGCTTGGCAGAGCGTGACTGAGCACGGGACCATGAACACCCACTCAGCAAGGAGGGAAGGGAAGGCCTCTCTGAGGAGGTGAGATGTGAAATAAGATCTAAGCGTATAGAAAAAGCCAACCATTAGGAAAAAGAAAAATCTGCCAAAGAGAACTATGTGAAGGCCCTGAGGCAGCAAGGAGCTTCTAGAAGTCAGAAGGTGACCAGTGTAGATGGATCGAAAGGGGAGGAGCGATGGGAGATGAGGCCATGGAGGTGAGCAGGGCCAGCTCCGCCCACTCGGCTTCCCCAGCCAAGGACCTGGTTGCCTCCCAGGTCGTTGATGAGCAGCCTCCATCCCTCTGCTCCTCTCCCACACCCGCCCTCCTGAGGCTCAGCTCCAGGGTGCCATCGCTGCTCTTATGACACGGAGAGCAGAGGTTGAGGATCTGATGACTGCAGGCACAATTCCTCTGTGCCAGGCACTGCGTGAACTTTCTGCCCAACTTCTTATAATCTATCCAGGTAGATATAATCACTACCTCCCACATACCTTACAGGCATTAGACGATCTTCCCAAGGTCACACGGCCAGCCAGGGTCAGCAAGCAGCTGCCAGTGCTGGGATTTGGGCAGCAACCTGTCTACACAGGCTCAGACTCCAGGCTGGCTCCGGTGGCTCCTTTGGTGTTATAGTCACTTCCCCGCTGGGTGCTTTGTCTCTTCTGCTCTTGTTATTTCAAGCTCTCCCATCCTTTGTGTGCACATCCTTTGTGTGTCTCTTCATGGAGCCCCAAAAGAGACCCTTAAACATCTCCTCTTACATTTCACTAGGTTAAATTTAGGCCACTTTGTAGCCTGTCACAGCCATGCTGAGTGCTAAAATGCCCTACAACTCCAAGGTTGGAAATAACAATGAAAATGAGTTGAGAAGGGAGACCCAGTGTTGGCTGAGTGATTTTTCTCTGCCAGTCACAGAGCTAAGCACTCTACATCCTCCTGCTGTTTAATCCCTTAATCAACCCCAGGAAGCTGAGCAACTTCCCAAGGTCACAGAGACACCAAGGCAGAGCCACAGTGGGAGTCCAGGCACCACCAGGCTGTTCTGCCTCCCAAGTGAAGTCCCCCTGGATGCCACATCCACTATCAGGGGGACATCTCCAAGCTGGGCACATGACACCAGCACAGAAGGTGTCTTGCAGGTCCTGGGCTCCTCCTGGGATCTGGGGATGCCCACTTCACACTCCTGAGACAAGTGTAGTCCACAGGGAGGTGTGGCCAGAGGCCCTGCCCACAACCCACTAGAAATGAGAGATGGTTTCACACACCTTGGAGGTATTGCCCAGAGCTTCCCCTTCTACTTCCACCCCACTGTCGTGTTTCTTTCCAGTTTCCTGCCTTACTTCTGGCAACCTAATGTTTTGTGTCTAGGCCTTATTCCATTTTCCCTGTTTAACACAGGTTGTACTTCCCTGGGCACACTGGCCCCATCTCCATCTCCCATGGGTCCCAATTTGCCCTTCTCCACCACCAACACACATTCTTCCAATCAGACAACTCCACTTTGGTCTCAGCCCCCCAGCCTGGAGCTGACTGGTCAGGTCTACCATGCCCATTTGAGTTTTATCTGCAGGATACCACCATGTTCGCTCACAATCACATGCATGCAAAGATGGACAGGTATACTCAGCTGCACCAAAACATACAAGTTAATAGGCATGCATTTATCCACATGTGCACAAGCACACAGCTCCCCATATATAAGCAGGTATGTTCATATATGAATGCACATGTATGTACAAACATGAGTGTATATGCAGGCTCACAGACACATACATACATGCACACTTCCTCAATTCACAAAGAAGTAACTAATCAAATGCCACAAGTCATTCACAAGCCACAAGAAGACTGGAATTGACAGACCATATAAAGAGACAGACAGAAAAAGTCCTGAACATGCCAGTTAAAAAGGCTCTGCTATTGTCTATCACACAGAAGCCTGTAAAAAGACCACATTATTTCTGACACAAATACAGCTCTCCGCTTTCTGTAGAAGGATTCCAATAAAGATAAGAGCTTTCTCATTATTCTAATGTGGAACAAAAACAATATCCCCTTTCCAAATCAGCACACAGAAGTAAAATCTCCTTAGTTAACTCTACAGCTCCCTACCCCATGATGCTCAGCTCACTCCACCGTCATGCAGCAAATTTTCTTGAGCACCTACTATGGGCTGTCATGCATGTTTTATTATTTAGTTCTCACAATAACTTCCAAGGTAGGAATCATTGCTTTTGTTTTTACAGAAAAGTAAATAGGCTCAGAGAAGTTCCTTAACTTAACCAAGTCATATAGGTAGTAGAAGAAGAGCCTAGGCTTGTCTGACACCAAAGTCCATTCTCCTTGTATGATGCCAGTCATAAGAACAAAGAGTTCAAGAAAGACTCAAGACCTAGGAATCAGCAACAGTTAAAGGAATGACTGCATAGCATGTGGTAAGCAGAGCCAGTAAGTGCTAACAACAGAGGCTGACCAGGTGGCTTAGGAAGTTTTAGGTGGCCTAAAGGGTGAATGTACTGGTAGAAGACAGTGGGGTAAGACAGCAGGCAATTCAGGAAGAAGGAATGAGGAATAACCAGACATGAAGATTGAGTGAATATGACCCAACTGGGAGCTAGAGCAGGAGGGATCTTGGAAGAACGGAATGGAAGTTGCAATGGGGGTCAGGACTTTGAAGAGCAGGTTCAAGAGCCTGGATGCCATTACTTCAACATTTTTACGACTCAGCAACTCCATGCCCAGGCCCTGTACTAGGAAGTGGGAATACCGCCAGGTGTGGTGGCTCACACCTGTAATCCCAGCACTTTGGGAGGCCGAGGTGGGTGGATCATGAGGTCAGGAGTTCGAGACCAGCCTGACCAACATGGTGAAACCCCGTCTCTACTAAAAATACAAAAATTAGCTGGGCCTGGTGGCTTGTGCCTGTAATCCCAGCTACTCGGGAGGCTGAGACAGGAGAATCACTTGAACCCAGGAGGCAGAGGTTGCAGGAGCCAAGATCACGCCATTGCACTCCAGCCTGGGCAACAGAGTGAGACTCCATCTCTAAATAAATAAATAAATAAATAAATAAATAAATAAATAAAGTGGGGATACAGCAGCCAACAGAACAGAACAGAACCCAACAGAACCAAGACCCCTGCTCTTGTAAAGCTTACTCTCTTGTGGGGGTAGGGGTGGGAAACAGATCAAAAACAATGCACTTTTTTAAAAAAACAGACTTTTTAAAATTATATAGAATGAAGGTGGTAAATACTACAGAGAAGAAAACCTAAAAGTAGATCAGAGGTAAAGGGGAGGGGCCATAATTGTAAATAGAATGGTCAGACTCAGCCTCACTGAGAAGATGTTCAAAGTCTAGGGGGGGATGAGGAGTGCGCCCCCCAGAGCCAGGGGAAGGTTGATGCAGGTATCAGCAGCAGCCAAGGTGAAGGTAGGCCTCCCTGTTCAAGGAGCAGCCCAGCAGTGTGGCCAGCAAGGCTGGAGCCAGATGAATGAGGGTGAGAGAAGCGGAACACAAGGTCTAAATTTATGACCGTGAACCACAGGAGCCTCGAAAGGCAAGACAACAGGCACATAAAATTAGTACAATGGTGTAGTCAGTCCAAGCTTACCGTGGATCATTTCATTCATCTCTATCGATCATTCATTCCATGAACAGAGCAGCAGGAAAAAAAGGATCTTAATATGGTATTCAACTAATCCTTGACATTAATATGAAGCTCTGACACTATGCCAACGAATATGTCATTGTACACACACTACCTTCCTAAGGCCACAGGAAATGGGAGCGGCCTCAAGCCAGATTTTCTTCTGTACCAAAATCATTTTCAAGAGCCATTAGGTGGGAGGGCACAGACCCTGAGGTGTTCCCAGCCCCGCTGTGACTCACTGAGGTGTTCCCAGTGTCTCCAAAGCAAACCAACTTCCTGCAGCCTCCACCTGTCCATTTTAGGACGACCAGCGTTTGATGAAAATAGACCTAAGCATTCTGGCATCTTCCTCCACCTGGACTCATCCTGAGTCACCCACTCCCCTCTGCAGCATCCTGTGGAATCCAACTCCAGCATTCCCCTTAGTACAGCTCGAGAGACAGTTTCTGAATGGAGCTTTGTCTAGCCCTAAGGGTCATATGAGGTCAGATGAGGCCAGCAAACAGAACTAGAGATTCCTAGCTCAGGGATGATGATGGTGACTGTGACAAAGAAAACGACAGTAGGTAGTCATCCATTCTTCCATGCGTCACTCACTGTGGGAAGGAGTTTACATGGATTTATCTCATTTGAGGCTCATGAAACTCCTACAAGGTAGATAGTATTTATATCCTATCTGCAGATGAAGAAACTAAAGCATAAACAGTAAGCAGCCTCCACACCCGACTGTGAAGACACCGAACCACACCCAGCCCTAGAAAGAGAGCTGTACAGTGGGGGCTTCTGTGAACACCAGAGGCTGGGGACAGACTCTCCTCTGGGAGAAGACTAACCCATCCATCCTTTGCAGTTGCTGTCTTAGAGGCCACATCCCCGCATCAGGCTAGACCAGGTAGAAACAAACACACACTGACTCCCGCTTCAGCGGTTCCAATCCTCACATAGTACTGGGGCTGTAGGAAGGCACAAGAGGCCACAGAACTCAGGACAGTTGGTGGACAGCCATCATCTCCACCTAGACCCCCACATCCGCCCCTCCCTGCCTCCCTCTGCTGCTTTCCACCCATCCTCGCCACTGCAACCAGCACTGCCTCCCTACAAACCCCTCTGAGGTGATACCACTGCCCTGCCAGGAGCTTCTCCCCCAGCTGCCCTTGCACTTTCTACACTGCCCTAGAGGGTGCCTACTGGCCACATGAGGCTACTTGAATTTAAATTGACTGACATTAAATAAAATGTCAAATTCAGTTCCTCAGTCGCACGAGCCACATTTCAAGTGCACAATAGCCACCAATGGTTGGTGGCTATGGTGGTCGGCAGTGCAGATACAGAATACTGCCCTCAAGGCAGAAAGTCCTGTCTGCAGCTCTGGCTTAGCTGACAAAATCCCAACCCCTCATGGGGCCTGCCAGACCTGCATGGTCTCACCTTGCTCGCTTCCCAGCCTCTTCTGGTGGACACTTGGTCATGCTGTCACACTCCAGCCACCCACCCTGTCTTCAGTTCCTCAAACATACCAAATGTCAGCCACCTCAGACACTCACCCCGCCCACACTTCGCCCACCCCTCCCCCGCAGTTTCCTCAGCTAAAGCCTCCATTCTCTCAGGAGTCACTGCAAACTTTGCTTCCTCCAAGGCATCATCCCTGACACCCCCACACCAAAATTCACCCATACAGATAAACAATAGTTGCAGTAATTATCATAACCTCTCACTGCCTGTCTCTCCTTTCATGGCACTTATGAAACGTGTAACATCTTAAGGCCACAGTCACCCGAAAGTTTGACGGGTGCTGGGGATCCTCCTCCATGCTCACACATGTGGCTGCTGGCTGGAGGTCACGTGGGCCTCTTCACAGGACGGCTTGCCATTGCTTCCCTCTGACCAAGGGATCCCACAGACAGGCCGAGATGGAAGCTGTAGTAGCTCTTATTACAATCGAATCTTGGAAGTGACAAATCAAAGCTTCTGCCAAAGTCCACTGATCACACACATCAGCCCTGGAACAACATGGGAGGGATTCTACAAGGAGGCAACGATTTTGTGCCCCATCTTGGAGACGGGCCACTGAAGGCTGTGTGTCCTGTTTATCACTGTGTCCCCAGAGTGTTGAAATAGAATAAGTGCTCTGTCAATGTTACCAAAACAAAGAATGGCGGCCTTCTCATCAGAGGGGCCTCACTTTCCTTGTCTACAAAACCTAGGAGTCAGGCATGAAAATATTTAATGTTCTTCCCCATTCGAAAAGTCCTCTGGTCCATGTTGACTATGCAGTCCGTGCTTGTCTTGCCCTTAGTTGAAGTGGTGACATTTAAGTGAACAGCTGTGGATCTGTGCTCCACGGGTCTGCTCTCTCAGGGACAGGGTCATGGGATGGGGGAGATGTACCAGGCTTCCCTCCCTCTGACTTGGGTCTAGTCCAGGCTTCCCATCCCCCATGTGCTGCAAGCAGCTCGGTCATACATCACACGGCAACTGACAGGTTCATGACGGCCAATGAAATTATATGCACCATGCAGCAGGGAAACACACCCACACAGGACCGGCAGAGCCACTGACTTTTTATTAGATGCTTCTCCCAGGCAATAAACCAGGAGAGACAGTGGCTGCAGGGAAATAGGAACCCCTGGTCAGAACCTGTGACTGGGTCAGTCATTTGCAGCAGAGATGAACACTGAGTCTTGGCCTCAGGGGTAAAGAGTCAACCGGAGGGACATGCTAGGAATGAGGGCAACCATTCGACGAGGTGACAGTGTGCCTTGTGACCTGCAACTGCCAACACCCATGAGCATCACAATGATGGAATAGTAACAGCTACCTTGCAAGAAGCACCTGCTACATCTAAGACACTTTACATGCTTTATCCCTAATGCTTGCAACATCTTCTAGACACTAAGCCCATGTTTATCCTTTATCATAAGGTCTCAGGATAACATCACACAGCATATGACAGAGAGTAAGCACTAAATAACCATTGTGTGAATGAATTAGTAAATGAATGGGCAAATGCCATCAGATTGGCATTATTATGCCCATTTTATGGAATAGAAAACTTAGGTTTATCTATTTGCTCCAAGTCATGTGGGTGGTACTGAGTAAAGGGCTGGGTTTGAACTCTCAACTCCCTGATTCCAAGTCTGAGACCCTTTTCACATTACACCAAATCCTTAAATATTTTGCACATGGGTGCAAGCACAATTAGTAAAATTCTACCAATTTCCATGGGATAGCACAGTTCTTCATGAAAACACAGAGATCAGGAAATATTTGTGTGAGCAGTGAGAGATGACAAAATGTAGCACTGCCATAGTTTGGGAGAACCCGGGAGTATCACTTTAGCAGTTAGCCAGTGTACAAGGCATACCTTGGCCCGTGTGGCTGGTGCCCTTCCTGGGTCACAGCAAGTGAGCACTGGGCTTTCCCAGTGAGGCTGACAAGGACTGCCCAGGTAGAACCAGGGGAACAGGAAATGTGTCACCCTAGAAACGAGTATTGGTTTATTATTATACAAAACTCCACTGGCTCCCACAAATCAACTCAGGTTGTTACCACAAGGATGTTCCATCAGTGTTTTCATTCCCAAACACTTGATTCCATTTCCCCAGCCACTCCCTCCTCCCTCCCTTGACAGCAGAAGAGTCTACAGACTGCTGTGTTTTCTGATTTGCTTTCATACTTCATTTACCTTACTTAAGTATGATTTCAACTGGGAAAATTGATGATTATAAGCTGGAATTTTGAAATGTAAACTTGAAATCACTGAGAATGTGAAAGGCAATGAGCACAGAAAAACCTCCAGTCATAGAAGGTCACACCACAGTCACATCCCCTTGGGCTTCTCCCAATAGCACCACAGCCCTTGTGGAGATGTTGAATGAAGACTGAGCAGCATTCACCAATGAGTAGGATGCACTTAGGTGCTTTGTTTCTTATAGGCTTGTCATTATTGATTATTGTAGAAACAAACAAAAAAAGTGCCTAAGTATCATGACACGCACAAAACATCTATCACCTTACGAAGCCATCACCGTTTCAAAGAGATATTAAAAAACATATGCCCTTTTAAAAGACATTTTAAAGTCTATGGGAAAAGAAGGCATGATGGTGAACAATTTAGAACAGGGGTCAGCAAACTATGGTTGGCTGCCTATTCTAAATAAAGTTTTATTGGGAAAAAATCCATTGGAAAAATATTTCCTAGCTGGCTTTCTAGAGAAACGGTTGCCAACCTCTGATTTAGATACTGCATTGAGGTTTTGTTCAGCTTTTTTTTAATGTTGGTATTTATGAAGATGTTAAGTTAATAAGTGACTGATAATAAAATCATCTGGTGCATGGGATTTAGGGTTGTTTTGTTTCGAAGGGAGAAAAAAATGTTTTTAATGTACAAACTTATACACTAATGGGCCCACATCAAGAATGGGTAAAACTTCAGAGAGCCATAGTGTATATCAAGGCCACCATACACCCTACGACCTAGGTTTACCTCTGTATCTCTCACTGACACTCTCACCAAAAAAGTGTGTTCAACACAATAGTGAAGATGATATGTCTTGGAAAAAATAAAGCAAAATGGTCACCTCAATTATATTTTTAAACAAACTCACTGTAAAATGAGAAGTGACTTTGAAAATGTAGGTACTGCCATGGTTTCAGAACTCTAAGTCAAAATCTTATTTTTCTTTATGAAGGGAATAAAATGGTGACACAAAGAAAGGTCAAAATCTAAATAAGAACTAATTCATTACTCACCTTAATGAAAAGGGGAGTTTGCAGAGTTAGATAATTTAGCAGATATTGTTTCATAACTGAAAACATTCTTATGTGAAGTGGACAGTATTGATCAGAAAGAGTTTTTGTTATACAAAAAGGAAAGAGG
Source organism: Pan troglodytes (assembly GCF_028858775.2). Classification (NCBI taxonomy): domain Eukaryota; kingdom Metazoa; phylum Chordata; class Mammalia; order Primates; family Hominidae; genus Pan; species Pan troglodytes. The sequence continues at coordinate 49,254,393 of NC_072419.2, forward strand.
TAAAGATGACCTGGTAGGAATAAAGGGTATTATATTAGAAAATTTAGGGGGTGAAAGGAAAGCTTTACAGGTCATTTAGACCTTGTGGAGAGAAGCAAACCCAGGAGAGAAAGCGGGCGGAACTCTGAAATGGTTTGCATTCTTTTAACTACAAAAATGAGGGAAGCTGAAAACAGTAAGAATTTGACCAGGCAGAGTTAAGGGTTGTAGTTACATTTATCGTGTAAAAATGCACCCTCAAGGGACTGGACCTGAGGCTCCTTTCCCACGCTAATGAAATAATCATAGAGGCCAGCCACCTCCAGTCTTGTTCTGAAGTCTGAAAAGTTTTTCTGCAAGGCACCAGGATAGTAAGTATTTTTGGGTCCACAATACATACATTATCTATCACAACTGCTCACCTCTGCTGTTGTGGGGCAAAAGCAGACACACATAATACATAAATGAATGAACATAGCTGTGCTCCAAAAGAAAAAAAAAAAGAAACATATTTATATAAAAAAGCTATCTGAAATACTGTATGATTCCACTTCCATGAGTTACCCAAAACAGGCAAATCCACAGAGACAGAAAGTAGAGTGGTGGTTTCCAGGGACTGGTTGGGGGCAGATGGAAATGGGAAGTTACTGTTTAATGAACACAGCTTTTTGGGGGATGATGAAAAAGTTCTAGAAATGGATAGGAATGATGGTTGCACAACACCTGAATCTACTTAATGCCACTCAACTGTACACTTAAAAATGGTCAAAATGGTAAGTTTTATGTTATGTCTATTTTACCACAATAAACAAATTAAATATATATTTTAAGATAAACACATAATATAAGCATATCTGATTCCTTGTTGCAAATATTTGTCTCACCCTTGGGGTCCAAGTGATAACTGGGTGGAAAGTCCCACAGGATAAATTTAAAACCAGGTTCAAACAATCCCAGCCCATAAAAATTTCTTAAGACTGCTAGCAGGTTAAATAGTCTTCCAAATACAGCCAATAAACTTTTCATTCTATTAAATATTTTTTGCCTGTTGAGATGAGAATAGAAACAAAATTCTTGGTTTTCAGTTTACTCAAAGTACTATGTGTGACATAATTTCTCTAGAAATTATATTGAAATATTTAACATTACTATTTAAATAATAAACAAAAATCAGCAATTAAAAAAATAAAAGACTGCCCAATTTGGTCCCCAAGTCATAGTTCGCTATCCCCTACCGTAGAATTTGGAGGACACATCCAAGAGGTTTTGTGTGCTACATCAAGAATGACGTCATGAGAGAAAGAACTTGAGGTCTGGATAAAAGGATTAAATTGAACCCGGACATTGAAAAAACCCCTCTGCTGATTCTAGACAAGTTGTTGTAGTTCATATATAGTCTCAATGCACATCCATGTTGCCTCACCTATTTAACTCATCAGTGCCCATCCCTGGAAAATGGAGACAAGGAGGAAACTCAGTCTATTGGTGCTCAGTCTATTGGGCCAGTAAGCTGGCCCAGGAAGCAAGGAACCTAGCTGCCCTGCCTAGCCTTTCTTCCTGACAGCCAGGAGGGTGAGGAGCAGAAAAAGGAGTTAGCATCTCTATCCAGCAACCAAGACCAAAAAAACTCTTAGTGTTTTAATGGCATGTGTCAAGATAGCTGAGCCAAAAAAGAAATCGGAGGATTGGAAGATTAGACTTGACTAGGGAGACTGTTTCAGTTACCTATTGCTGCATAACAGGTCACTCCCAAATTAGTTGTTTAAAATGATCTCAATCATTTATAGTCTCCAAGGATCAGGAATCACTAGCTCAGCTGGGCAGTTCTGGCTTGATGTCACTGGCGCAACTGCAATCACATAGAGACTGATGCAGCTAAGGGCTGGTGAGCACCTCTCTCACTCTCTTCATGTAGTCTCAAGCCTCTCCATGTGGTCTTTCATGTGGACTAGTTAGGGCTTCCTCCAAGTATGGCCACCTTTAATATGTTACATGGTGACACACAACTCCAAAGATGAGTGTCTGAAGAAAGAGAACAACAGTTGCATAGCCTTTTCTCTAACCTAGCCTTGGAAGCCACACAGCATCAGTTCCACTACATTCTATTTATCAAGTCAGTCATGAGTTTCAAGGGGAAGGGACACAAACTGAGGCATGATGAGCTTCCGGAAAAGCACACGGAACAGAAAATACGTATTTGGCCTTTTAAAAATATACAACCTGCCTGTAATCCCAGCACTTTGGGAGGCCGAGGTGGGTGGATCACATGGTCAGGAGATTGAGACCAGCCTGGCTAACATGGTGAAACCCCGTCTCTACTAAAAATACAAAAAATTAGCCAGGCGTGGTGGCGGGTGCCTGTAGTCCTAGCTACTTGGGAGGCTGAGGCAGGAGACTGGCGTGAACCTGGGAGGCGGAGCTTGCAGGGAGCTGAGATCACGCCACTGCACTCCACCCTGGGCGACACAGCGAGACTCTGTCTCAAAAAAAAAAAAAAAAGTATGTTTATATATATATATATATATATATATATATATATATACACACACACACACATTATATATATACACATATATACATATATATATACACACATATATATATACACAATCTGCCATAGGAACTAAAACTCATTTGGGCCTTTCAGTTTATTTACATATGAATACAATTAAAATACTCATGATAAAGAAAATATTCTCAGTCGTCTTTCTTTGCTCACACACTCCTTGGACCAGCATTTCCCAGACTGGTAAACCAGGACATACGACATGAACAACCTGACTTATCACCAAAACTCACCAACATGAGCCTAAAATATTGCATCATGCCACCTTTCTGGTAGGATTCAGTACCTCTCTGCTTGGTGATTGCCCTGATATTGCTTGTCACACAGTGAAATAACCAATTTATGTGAGTAAGCCCTGTTGAGATATCCTGACTCAAATAGAAGAGAAACTGTCTGGACACAAGCCCAAAACACATTGTCAGCTCTCCACTCAGTACAGTCTTCTCAGTGACAGACTTGAGTCAGTGCAATTTCATCCATTAAGTAATGGGAATAGTAGGAAACTTTTGGGATGTTATTCTTTGGATTATAATTTAAAATACGTGTGGCACCGGTATGTATTCATCTGCTACGTATTTATCCACTCCCATTTCATTGATCTCTCCCTAGGCACATAAGACCACCTCATTTCTGAGCTTCTCTTGCAGTTCTATCAAGACCATGTGACTGGATTCCAATCAACTGCATGACTTGTAGGCCACTTCCAAGCCTGACCATGAACTCCACTCTAATGCTCCACACTTTTTCTCTTCTTCCTTCCAGGCTGAACTCAGAGACCAAATGTCAATATGACAAGTTAGAAGGACCCCAGAGTCACCACTTGGGAGGTGCCACAAAACCTATTTTGAAATGTGACTTGAATTAGAAATCACCTTTGTATGTATGTATCACCTTTGTATGTATGTATTAAGCCATTGGGACTTTTTTTTTTTTCCTGCTCCAAAGGTGAGTACCAAATGAAAAAATACAAAACTCAGGTGCTACTGGAACCTGGAACAATACAATTTTTTATTATACAGGCTGTCTCATACCTTAAAGAGCCAGATGCCAGGCACACATCCCAACCAAAAAGCCACTGAAATGTTGGAGCTTATTGGTATTGCAGTATAACTAAGACTAGTCTGACTAATATAATGTTATAACCAATATGAATATATTAATGAGCAGAATTAAAAATTCACATAAATTTTTAAGTTAAAACATAAAACTTTAAAGAAATGTCCTCCTTGAGGCAGGTTCATCTGGCTATGCCCCAGACTCCTGGGAGCACATGCACTTTCTCATCTGCTATTAGGAAAACTTCAATGGTGATGTCTGAGAAACATCCTACAGCATTTGGCAGAGACAGCCTCTGAAGCCATATGAAACCCAGTTCTGCTACTTCCTAACTCTTGAATTACTGAGCCTCAGATTATGTGATGGGGGAATAAACTGTTATTGTATAATGTGGTTGCCACTGGTGCCAGTTGGCCGAGAAGAACAGCAGAATTTGTCATAGAAAAGCAACAGCTCTTTGTTTAGGGAAACATCTTAATCTGCTTATAAAAGGTGAGGCCTACCAGGACATGACTAAGATGAAAGGACATTGGCTGATAATTCCCTGTTGTATTGGTTATCTACTGCTGCGTAACAAATTACCCCAAATCTTCCCAGCTTAAGGTGACAAAACTTTGTTTAGTTTTACATAGTTTCTACTATTCAGAAGTTCATCAGCAGCTTATCTGCGTGCTTCTAGTGTAGGGTCCCTCATGAGGTTGTAGACAACATTAATGAATAAATAGTTAAAAGTAGAAATAACCCCACTGATTCTGTTTTAAGTCAGAGGGCATATTGAAAGCATTCTAGCAAGGGGAAGAGCATCAGAGCTGGGGGAACTGGGAGAACCGAGTTCTAATCCCGTATTTGTCTTGCAAACTTGTGTGAACCAAATGACACACCCAATTTAGGCATCCACTTCAGGGCTCAGGTCATCCTTAAACCCCTCCTACCTCTGAAACACTGGGCTCCTTGGGCCCAATGTGCCATCCTGAGATTGTGGGCATGAGAAATGAGGACAGGCAAGCACCCCTGCACTGAGCACAAAAATGTCAGGCCTTTCCAAGTCTTCCCAGGAAGGACTGTCTTCTTCTTCCCACACTCTCAGAACACAGGATCTTACCATCCAACTCACTACATTTTCCCCCAGAGAAGAAATCCCATGTCTAAAAGCAAGAGCCTCTTGTTTTCTTTCTCTTTCTTCATCCTTTTTTGAAAAGTCTGTTTCTATTGTGACACCAATCCAACCCATTCCATTGCTACCTCCTTTATAATTTTTTTTAATAGTCAGCGTATCACTCTGTTGCCCAGGCTGAACTGCAGTGGTCATAGCTCACTGCAGCCTCAACTCCTGGGCTCAAGCGATCCTCCCGCCTCAGTTTCCTAAGTAGCTAGGACTACAGGCATATGTTGCACATCACTATACCCAGCTAAATTTTTTTTTTTTTTTTTGTTTAGAGACAGAGCCTCACTATGTTGCCCAGGCTGGTACTGCCATCTACTTAACACAGTTCCCTCTCTGCATGTCATGGTAGAACACAGGAAAGGTGACAACCTGATTGCCAGGTGAAAGAAGAGAGTTCCCAGCACCAAGTGTGCTTCCAGGCATATTAGGCAGGGAGTGAGGCAGGAAAGGAGGAGGAATGCCAGCACACATGTGAGCAACTTCTATATGTCTGGCTCCTTGCATGCACAATTTTAAGATCCTTACAGCAATCAGCTGAAGTACCCACATGTTACAGGCAAAAAACAGTGAGGCTCACTCCAAGCAGTTACATTGGCCAATACCCTGCAGTGACTGCATATGAGAAGTGAGATTTGAATAGCATATGTGAACCCAAACATGGGGTAAAGAAGAAAAGAAGGAAGGAGGAAGAGAAAGAGGGAAGATGTATCCGTGAGTGTTTCCTTCCAGACTGGCACAAAAATGAAAAGCTAGCTCTCCTTGATGGGACATGCTGATGGTATGCAAGGTTGGATCCACTTTGCACACACAAGCTCCTTCTGCTATGAAAGAGATTTAACAACCTCAATGAATCCTTAGGGTGTATGGAGTGGTGATGGAGATTATTAGAAAAAAATTCTTATCTATCTTTGATGTGGAAGGAAAGGGGGGCCCAAAGTGGTCATTATAACCAACTTGAATCATTACTTGAGAACCAGCACAGCATATCGTCAAGTGTGGAGACTCCAGAGGCTGAGTTTGAATCTAAGCTTTGACACATATCAATATGACCTTGAGCAAGTCTCATAATAGCTATATGTCTCAGCATCACTATTTGTAAAATGGGAACAATAGTATCTACTGAGAAAACTTGTTAGAAAGATTAAACAAGTCAATAGATTTAAAGTGCTCAAAAGAGTAGCTGGCATACTCTTCTGTAATACTCAATAAATGCTTGCTATAATAATTAGTGGTGAAGAATGTGTACTCCAAAGCCAGACTGCCAGGATTCAAATTCCACTCAACCATTCCAAGCTCATGACCATGGAGAATTGACATAGCCTTTCTAAGCTTCCATTTTCTCATCTGTGAAAGGAGCGGGAAAAAAATCTATCTCAGAAGAGTTTTAGCAGATGGTATTTTCCAAAGATGACTACAACAGTATCTCCCACCCCCATTTGCTTCTACACTGTGACTTTGCCACTGCCCCATTAACACGGGCAGGCTCATTCTCCTCCCCTTGAACCTGGTTGTGACTGTTAACCTTTCCACAAATACGATGGACATAGCAGAAGTAATGCTGTATAACTTCTGAGGGTACATTAGAAAAAGCCAGGTAGCCTCTTCCTGGTTCCATTGAGATGCTCACTTTTAAAACACAGCCTCCATACTGTGAGGAAGCCCAAGCAGTTCAAGAAGAGGCACACTTGAGAGAAACTGAGCCCTCCAGCTCATAGCTAAGCTGAGCTCCCAGCACTCCCTTGATAGTCAGGGAAGTGAGCCATTTTCCAGCCCTCAAACTGTCCCAGCAGACACTGCATGAAACAGACACAAGCTCTTCCACTAAGCCCTGCCGAAAATGAATATGCATGAGCAAAATAAATGATTGTTATTGTTCTGAGCCACTAAGTTTCTAGGTGGTTTGTTATGTATCAATAGTGACTAGGACAGAAACGCTGGGGAAATTTCTAAATGACAATAAAATAAGTACTTAGCTTAGTGCCTGGGATGTGTGAAGAAGTGCTCATTAGCGATGATCATTGTTGGTATCGTTCAGTAACTTCCCAAAGTCACACAGCTAATAAAGGTCATGACCAGGATTCAATCCGAGGCCTCCAGTCTCACTTCATATTATGCTGAGGATCAGGAAGGTAGGCAAATCCAATGTTCAAGGAACCAAGCACCTCTTTTTCCACTGAGCTGGAAGGCTGGAATATCAAGATGATGGGAACATGGGCAATGCCTCTTTGTGGCTACTACACTCAGGTTTGGATTGAAAGCAGAGATCCCAGAGACTATGGATGAGGGAACATTGGCTAACATTCTTTCTTTTCCTTTAAGCTAAGTACCAAGAGTGTGAGATCGTTGATTCTCAAGGGAAAAGCTACCCCCTCTATGGAAAAGTAAAATATGTAAACATTAACCAGAGGATAGATGGGAATGCATAATTCACAACTAGCTGTCTCTCTGGACCAAAGCAGGAAGGAGTTGGTTGAACTTCAGGTCAGAGAAAAACAATTCTAGCTATTGCATTCCAGCACCTACGTATTCAATTACCATAAAGTTTTTTGCCCCTGGGGAGACCACTGGAACCTGCATCAGCATCAAAACCTTTCTTAATATGATTCTGCGGTAAGCTGAGATATGCAGCACCCTGGCAATTGATATGCAAATTAAATAAACAAAACGACATAATAAATAATTAAATCAGTCTAACTTGATGAATGAATTAATCATATTGGAGTGATGAGAAGAAGCCGGCACTGTCACCCAGAAGATCATTGATTTGAGAAAACTGAAACATTCATAACAAGGCCATTTCAGCATAGGATGTTGCCTCCTATATTGATTACCTGCACTAGCCTTTGAAAAGAATAGGTGCTCAATAAATATTAGTGGAATCAAAAGAACTTTTATCACCAAGATCATCTCTCTGCAGTATATGGAATTATTCATTCAATAAGCGATTGCATCAACATTTTCTCATTTCAATCTTATTTAAGAATAAAGTAACTCTGAAAGGGAGACAAGGGCAGATACTTACTGATATCTCCCATCTTACAGTTGAGGAAAATAAAGCTAAGACCGAGTGACTTGCCCACTGTCATATGGTTGGAATGAGAGGAACTTAGACTCAATTTGGGAGTCCCGGTCTCTATTACCCCCCTCTGCACCCCACTGATGGGGATATTTCTGTCTACATAAGTGTGTATGCAGCGAGAGATGCTACAGCCACCCACTACTTCTCCAACCATTTCCCGTAATAAATCAATTCCAGATTAATTTCAAGTTTATACCTGAATACATTTTGTGCCTCCACCCATTTTTGCCTTTTGTTTAGTTACTGTACATAGCATCTCTTTATAGGCAACTAAGAAATGGAGGTAGGCATGAGGAAAAGAAAAGTACTGTGCAGCCATTAAAATTAATGGTGAAGAATATTTAGCCACATGGGAAAATTTCCGCAATATATTGCTAAGCAAAAACAAAGGCTTTCACACTGCACATATAGTAATAGACACACACATACACAAAGAGACAAAAAGACTGAAAGCACACGTCAAAAAGCAAACAGTCATTATTTCCACATGGCGGGATTATAAGGGGTTTTTATTTCTCTCTTTGGGTATTTGTAAATACTTTTAGAAATTTATACAATAAGAATGTATTCACTTTTGTAATTTAAATTGTTATTTGTAAAACTAAAGCAAATTATAGTGGTGGGGGTGGGGAATAAAATGCTTCTGAGGGCCGGGAATGGTGGTCAGGCTCATGAGTGTAATCCCAACACATTGGGAGGCCAAGGCACGTGGGCCACTTGAGGCCAGGGGTTCGAGACCAGCCTGGGAAACATGGTGAGACCCAGTCTCTAAAAAAAAAAACTTGTGTTTTTTGTTGTTGTTGTTGTTGTTGTTGTTGTTGTTGTTGTTTTAATCAGCTGGGCATGATGGCGCAGGCCTGTAGTCCTAGCTACTTGGGAGGCTGAGGCCAGAGGATCACTTGAGCCCAGGAATTTGTAGCTGCAGTGAGCTCTAATTGAGCCACGGCAATCCAATCTGGGCAACAAAGTGAAACCCTGACTCTAAATAAATAAAAATGACTCTGAGCCCACATCTCATAGAAGTCATATATGTTTCAGTATTTTGTTTTAAAGAGGATTACTTATCAATACAGCTAAATTTTGAGGCTGTGTGGGATGGGAAATAATTTAGAACTTCATCCCACAATGAGATGGGATATGCCCTCAAGTCAGTGGCTCTGAAACAAGATGAAATAATTACAAAAAAGAAAAAGGAAGGAAGGGAGGAAGGGAAGAATGGAGGAAGGGAGGAAGGGAAGGAGGGAAGGAAGGACGGAGGGAGGGAGGGAGGGAGGGAGGGAGGGAGGGAGGGAGGGAGGGAGGGAATAAAAGCCTGCCAAAGGAAAACTCCCTAGTTTTCCTGGAAAGACCCAACCCTTTCTTCTTTTCCCAATTCCCTAAAGGGCTAAATAACTCAAAACAGAATATAAACTTCAGAGATAGCCCTTATTTCTGGCTCTATAGGAGATTCGATGGTGCCAAGGAAAACAAGTTATGTATCAAAGAAAAATCAACCAGACTATTTCAGAATAAGTAAGAGACCTGAAAATATACACTTCCATTCCAAAACGAGTTAAAAAAAAAAAAAGGCAGAAGGGAGAATCATGCAGCACATCTGGGGTGAAAAAAAAAGAGAAGTAAATAAATTTTTAAGTGAATTATAAGTTTGCTGTGTGACAGCAATGATTTGAACTCTCAAATTGAAAAAAACCACAGAAACAATATATCAAAATCTAAAATATGAAATTCTAAGACAATAAAGTGACATGATAGAGCTAAGAAAAAAGTTAAATCATAAGTTCACTGCAGAATGCAAAATAACATAATGGAGCAAGTCAACAATGTAATTATAAAAAAATCAAAACTTGAGATTATCAAATAGAATGCAGAAGTACATGACAGACTCAGAAAAAGCAATCCAGGAGACAATATTAGATGCAAAAAATAAACAACAAGGATCTAGAATGAGCGGGCCCAAGAAAGAACTGAGAAAGCAAAATAGAAAGTAGTCAGTGATACGACAGAAGAAAATATTCATAATCTTAGAGAAAATCTAATTGTGACTATTAGCAGGACTCACAGGCAACAGAAAAAAATTACTGAAAAGCAACTAATATGGAGAAACATCCTAGTGAAATCCCTGAATACCAAGGATTAAAATAGAACTGCACAAGCATGTCATTCAAACACTTGGTCACCTGCAAAGGAAAATATTTTTTAGCATCTCTAGATTTCAGGAAATCATAGAGTAATATCCATGAATATCTGAGGAAGAAGGTATTATTCTTCACCCAGCCAACCAGTTATTCATATAAAGGGTGAAAAAGGAGGAGGAGAAAAGAGAAGATGATCATGAAGACATTAGAAGGGAAGAAAAAAGATGAAAAGAAGAGACAAAGATGAAGAATATATTCTCAAAATACAAGGAATCATGAATACACTATTGCTGAACTGAAAGCTAGGAGTCACATTCTAACCAAAAGTTCAATCAAAATATAGATCTCAAAAAATGAGTAAGCAGTAATATGAAGGCATCTTAAATTCTTGGTGAAATTCAAAAATAGAATTGAGTCTAAATAATTATGGCATAGTTATACAACTTTTTAATTGTTAAACTTTATTATTTAAAAAAATTTTTAACCTACAGCCAGAAATAAAAGTAGATTGTGGGTATTCCCTATAGCAAAGGTGGATACTCATAACAACAACAAAAAAAAAACAGATTTAAAGGTAAAGATATCAGTTAAAACTAAAAGCAGAATGGGGTTAACTCAACAGTAAGACATTCTTAAAATGAATCCAAAACCAATAAAAACAAGTATACGACATTTGTCAGGAAGAAGACTAAAGCTGTAACTCAAAAACAGAAAATAAAGACAAAAATATACCAGGAAAAAAAAATTCTAAGAAAATGAAAGCAGAGATTATTCTTTTATACATGATTAAGCTGGATTCAATAAGAGAAATAGTATTAAGTTTTACCAAGAAAGATCACTTTCAAATTGACAAACAGCACAATCCACAATAAAGATATAAGTGTCAAAATGCCCATGGTCTGGATTACACAGTATCAAACATTGTAAAACAAACAAACAAACAAACAAAAAAACCACCATTGAAAATACTAGGTGGATGTTGTGGGGCTGATATGGTTGGGCTTTGTGTCCCCACCCAATGTCATCTTGAATTGCAATCCCCAGGTGTTGAGGGAGAGACCTGGCAGGAAGTTATTGGATTATGGGGGCGGCTTCCCCCACGCTGTTCTCGTGATAGTGAGTCTCACGAGATCTGATGGTTTTAAAAGTGGCCATTTCTCCTGTGCATGCACTTTCTCCTTCCTGCTGCCTTGTGAAGAAGGTGCCTGCTTTCTCTTCTGCCATGATTGTAAGTTTCCCGAGGCCTTCCTAGCCATGCTTTCTGTTAAGCCTGTGGAACAGTGAAGTCAATTAAACCTCTTTCCTTTATGATTACCCACTCGTAGGTAGTGTTTTTTATACCAGTGTGAAAACGAACTAATACAAGGGCAGTGAAAGAAAATAACAGCAGTGACTAATCAGAAAGATAATAAGTATTAACGTAGGGGATCTGATTAATATTATTAAAATCAATATAAAAGCTTTACACATACTTTGTGTACTGCAAATATTTAGTTCCTTTTCTAACACTCACTAAATCGTTATAAAATCAACCAAAATTAAACAACCAAGAAAACACCATTAAGTTTTCAAAAAAGAAATTAATAATATAGATTACAGTCTCCGTTTACACTACAAAAGCCAAAAATTAATTTCAAAAGTAGAACAAAATAATTATTTCAACAGCTTGGAAATAATTTTTGGGTCAAAAATAAAACCAAAATAGCAATTACAGATTTTTAGAGAACAGCAATAATGAACCCAATACATATCAAAATACATGGAAAGTAGCCAAAGTATACCAAATGTAACTTTCATAGACTTAAATACTTTAATAACTGAGCAAGAAATAAAATGTTAATTATTTAAGAAATTAGCTCAAGACCCTAGAAAATAAAGAGTTGAATGAAGCAGAAAGAGAGGCTTCATAAAGATAAAGGCAGAAAACAATTCATTAAAAAAACAGAAAAACATCAGAATAAATAAATCTAAAATCTGGTTCTTTGAGAAAAAGACAATAAACTATTAATAGACAAAACATGAATTAATCTCATCAAAGAGAAAATAAAAGCATAAACAAAAGTAGAAATGAGAAGGAAACAGTTACAGAAAGAATTTCAAAGTTCCATTCAGTAGAAAATACTTCATCTGTCAACAAATTTGAGAACTTGAATAAAATTATAATATATATATCTTTCAAAAGAGCACTGGATCCAATCATTGTCTAGGGTAATTCTTGTGTCTTTATTTGCTTATTTTTATTGATTTATTTTTTGAGACAGGGTCTCACTCTGTCACCTAGGCTAGAGTGCAGTGGTGCAATCATAGCTCACTGCAGGTCTACCAACTGGGCTCAAGCAATCCTCCTGCATCAGGCTCTCAAGTAGCTGAGAATACAGATGCATGCCACCACACTTAGCTATTTTCTTATATTTTTTGTAGAGACTAGGGGCTGGTGGGAGGGTCTCCGTGTGTTCCCCAGGCTGGTCTCTAACTCCTGAGCTCAAGCTCTCCTCCAACCTCAACCTCCCAAAGTGCTCGGATTATAGGCTTGAGAAACCACGCCCAGCCTCTTGTGCTATTTTAAGTCCCTTAGAACCTTGCTACACAAAATGTCGTCCCTGAGCCAGCAACATGGGTATCACCTGATTAGTCATTTTTACTTATATTTTGTTTTGATTTAAAATCCCTTTTGCAATACAGATTTTTAAAAACTTTTAAGAAGTATCTCGCATTGTTTTTATGGTTTCCTGATGGTTCAGGTTACTGCTAGTTAGAAAGGCAGACTCTCAAGCCCCACTCTGGACCTACTGAATCACCATCTGTATTTTAACAAGCTCCCAGGTGATTCATAGGCACATTTGAGAAGCATGGTTTTAGATCTAAAGAGGAAAGCTTCCATTCTTTAAGAATAGTACGTAAGAGATCTACAGATTATTTTATTTATACAGACTCAAAAGTCCAAGTTGAAATTTCTAGCAAAAAGAATCCAACACTTCATTAAATAGATACCATTCAACAAAGAAGTGGATTTCATTTCAGGAATGTGACAATAGTTTATTGCTAAATTTATTAAGAGGAAAGAAGAATATAAGTGAATTTACTTTAAAATTATTTTAGGCTGGGGAAGGCTTTTTTGAGTACAACCCCAAGCCAAAAATATAAATTCAGTGGTTGAAATACTTCATAAAAACTTTTAAAAATCTGTATTGCAAAAAACGTTTTAAATCACAACCAAGATGTAAAAAAAAAAAAAAAAAGACTACAAATATATATGAAGCTTCAAAGAAGGGATTATTATCTACAATGTACAAAGAGCTACTAAAACTTACAAATAAAAAGACAATGGATGAAGGACATTAATCACTTCACAAAAGAAAAGCAAATGATCAATAACTATGTTCGTGTCTTCCCTCATTCACCAGCAAGCATTAAATGGCACTCATCTAGATTCTGAGGACTCAGCAGCAAATAAAACAAGGTAACTTCCCACAAGATTATCTAACTAATAATTAATCAAAAATGTCAATTAATAGACTGGTACCTAACAGACTGGCAAAAATTCAAAAGATAAATTAATATCCTGGGTTGACAAATACGTCAGGAAATAAACACCTTCATACATTCATGATGGGACTTTCAACTGCCACCAATTGTCCTGCAGTTTAATAAAATAAGGCATAGCTTTTAACAGAATATATCCATAGAAAATAGACAAATAGGTATGAAGATCTTCCTCACAGCATTATGCACAATAGTGAAAAGAACCTTCGTGTCCATCAACAGAAGAATGGCACAATAGCATCACTAACATTTTTCATCTATTGCTATTTGTTCATATATTAGGTATGTATTATTTGTTATCATATCAATAGCAGAATAAAATACTCTTGAAATATTTATTTCACATTATTTCAGATCCAAGGCTAAGATATGTTAGAGGCAATAGAAACCCTAATACATTTTACATGACGATGATGAAATAACTTGTGTGGGAATTTGGCTTTGTATATAAGATACACATGTTTAGGGATGTAAGCATCACTCAAAGCTTCCTGAAAGACAGATCCAAGGCTGCCTATGTGTCTCTGATAGCTGAGGCTGACCGTCTCAGAACCACACTCAAACACAGTGTGGTGTTCAGATGCCTTCATCATCATGTTCCTCCTATAGTTCACATCCCCTCCTTTGCATCTCACCGGCACCCAGGAACCAGGGTGCTTTTTTAAAAAACACACAAGTTAAATCCCAGCTCTTCCTCCATTGGTTTCTTACTGCTCTAACCACAAAAAGGTAAGGTCCCGATTCTAATGGCCCACGAAGTCCTGAGTGACAGTCACCAGCTCCTGCCCACTCTCCAACCGCATCTTGTTGCTTCTTTCCTGTGACTCCCGGTGCTCTGGCCACATGAGCCTTCTAACAATTCCCAGAGTATTCCAAGCTCTGTGTCACCTCAGGGACTTTGCACGTATTCTCAAACTGGGTGTTCTTTTCCCTGTTCTCTTCAGAACAGGCTTTTCTGTCCTTCAAGTTTCAGCTTAAAGATGCTCTCTGCAGCCTGGCTCTACTCCCTGGCCACTACAACACCCTGCTTGTCTCCTTCAATGCACTTCCCACAATCTGGGGGAAACAGAGGAGAGAATTGGCCATACTTTGTGCATTAATTATTTTTTTACTTATTCACTGTGTGTCTCCTTCACTGCAATGTATGTTTCAGAAAGCTGACCCTGTGTCTATTTTGCTCTTCACCGAATCCCCAGCAGTCTAGCTCAGAGCCTGCAATGCTGACGGCATTCAAATTCTGGTAAATGAATAATTGAATGTGAACACAATTTGGACAGCAGATCAAAAACCTTATACAATTTTAAAAGAAATATTTGTGATCATCTTTTCCTCAATCCTCAGAAAATAATCACAAGAAGTACACAAAGATTAATATCCAAAGATGCTCGTTACAACATTCTTCTAACAGCAAAAACCAGACACAACCTACAAGCCCAACCAGAGGAAAATATTTTAGTTAATATATAGGATGGAATAGTCAATTATAAAATATACCATAATGTGGTAAATTTTTAAAGGGGAGTAAGAAACAATGTGTAGTTGGACCCTGAACTTACAAAATCAGCATACAATTCTATACGCAAAATAGAGGAAGCATATATTACAAAATGAGTCATGGTTTGTCTTCTTTCATATATTTCCTACGTTTTCCACCTCGACATATTTTTAAAGTTTTGACATTGAGCAAGAGGATACATTTTTAAAACAGAAATGCAAAATAAACATCATTTTTAAAAATTAATAAAAGAGGTCACTCCTCCCCATGAGTATAACCTTTACGTCTCATGAGAAAGAAAATTTTTATTTTCAAATATATTTTAAATTGTGTGAGATACTTAAAATTGTGTGAGATTCTATCAACATGTGAAGCATATGTTAATTTATTCTGGTTCTCAAAACCCAAGGAAAGAATCATTCACATGGGCTTTCACCCCAAAATCTACAGAAACCCTCTACATCCTCCAGTTCTCCTGTATCTGCCTGTCTCTGTACTGTCTGCTCTGGTCTCTCCATCAGTGTCTCTCTTTGCTTGTGTGTTTCACGATCAGCTTCCCTTTGAACTCGACATCCTTGCCGCCCCTATTCTCCCTGGGGGCTGTCTTTTCTCCTCAGTTGGCCATGATATGAAAATAGATGAGAAGCATTTATTGAACTGTCTTTGTTTTTCTCCCATTAAAATAAAACCAGATAAGTGAAATCATCTGTTTACATTTCTCTCAAAAAGAACTGCATTAAATTACTATTGGTCCTACCGGTCACCGACCCTCCGCTGCTCAGCAGTGCCCCTCACCAGAGGCCCCCAGAAAGACATGTCCTTGCTGAGAAGTCTAGCACTTGGGCACATAAGCAGACACTGATGATAAGCTGATTAGAACTGCGAGGCAGGGTATAGTGTGGCAATGTAGAGTCTGCACAGAAGTCCCTGAGACCACACACAGTAAGTGTAAAACTTCTAAGAGGTCACAAAAACAGTATCTTGTTCTAATTCGAGGGGACCCACCTTCATACATCAGCATGAACTGAACCCAGGTGAATCTTGCCAGAACAATCACAGAAATTAGAACAATCTAAAATCAATATAAAGAGAAGTCTAGAGAGAGACGATCAGAGCTCATGAGATCCTGAAGTCAATCAAAAGGCTAAACAGGATTTGAAACCTCATCACTTAAGTAGAAAATAAAGTACCCAGCAGAGCAAAAGTGAAAGCTGTCTCCTAACTATGCAGCTCTCTCCTTTGACAATTTAAAGGGTTCCAAGGAAACAGCTGAACCTCAGGAACAGAAAGGTATTTTTTGGTTCTGATTTTTGATGTGGAAACAGAAACACATATTTGATTTTAATGGTTCTCAGAATGGAAATAGTGGCTTCTGAATTTAAATACAGGCAGCATCAGATCTTATTATTCTGCTATCTTTAGCCATTTTTGCCTTCATGCGTTATTTATCATTTCACTTTCAATAACTTTGATATGTAAATTAAAGCTACTGTACCAAATGTTATGATTTAGATAAAGATCTAGAAACACTAATATTTCTCATTACGGATTTTGCTTATCCAGCTGAATCCAACGGAATTATCCAATTTGAACCATGTAGGGGAATGTCTGGACAGAGCTCAGCAGACTTTTGAGACCATTTAAAATCCAAAGCCACCACCCAAAGCTTTTCTACCATAAGGGCTTCTCAGTTTGTTGATGTGGCACATTGTCCGGCGACTTCAAAATCATGACTCAGCTTTCTTTTTCAAATGCAGGCAGAATCATTCCCTGGCCCAGTTTGAAAAGTTCTGAGACTTCAGGCTCAGAAAAATAGTTAGCATAGTTGTTGATACTTCAGGCATTATCTGCACTTACCAGCTCTGTGACCTTGGCCAAGTTATAACCTCTCTTTCCTGGGTTTCCTTAACTGTAAAATGGGTGAAGCAATAGAACCCTCTATGAGTGTGAAATAAGAAAAGCCAAGTAAAAGTGCTGACTTAGCTCAGTCCCTGGCACATGATAAGCACTAAGTGTTAGTAAATTATTCTTCCTGAGGCAGAATGCTGCAGGAGTGGCTTTGCCACAGATTTAAGGATTCACTCTTTAAAGACTGAGAAATGGCCATACAGTCTTCAATGGACTAAATGTTTAGGTCCCCTCAAAATTCATAGGTTGAAATTCTAACCCCACGAGGTAAGAGTATTAGGAGGTGGAGGCCTTTGAGAGATAATGAGATAATGAAAGTGAAGTTCTCATGAATAGGATACATGAATAGGATTAGTGTCCTTAAAAAGGGGCTCCAGAAAGATCCCTTGCCCCTTCCACCATGTGAAGCTCCAGCAAAAAGATGACCACTTAGTAAGCAGACACTCTCCAAACACCAGATCTGCTGGTGCCTTGATCTTGGACTTCCCAGGCTCCAGAACTATGAGAAACAGACCAGGCAAGATGGCTCACAACTGTAATCCCAGCACTTTGGTAGGCCAAGGCGGGCCTTGCCTGACTTGTGATCAGGAGTTTGAGACGAGGCTGGCCATCACGGTAAAACCCCATCTCTACTAAAAATACAAAAGTTAGCTGGGCATGGTGGTGCATGCCTGTAATACCAGCTACTTGAGGGTCTGATGCGGAGGCATCACTTGCATCCGGGAGATGGAGGTTGCAGTGAGCCGACATCACACCACTGCACTCCAGCCTAGGCAACAGAATGAGACTCCATCTCAAAAAAAAAAAAAAAAAAGAACTATGAGAAATAAATTTCTGTTGTTTATAAGCCAATCTATGGTATTTTTGTTACAGCAACCCAAACTCGAATTAAGATACAGGCTCCTAGTGAGCCCAGAGAGCCACAAAGAAAGAAAGTCTAATGACTCTCTTGACCACTCATGCTGCCTTCCATTGCCCGTCTCCTGTGTTCTGTGATAGTCAGAGTGAACATTAAGCTACCTTGGTCACTCAAGCACCTCTCAGGTGAGTTTGGGTCTCTCCGCCTGACTTCACATGTCAAGGGCTTCCTTCTGGAAACATTTGGAAGGCTTCATGAGAACATGGTGGCCCATGAGTTCTTGTTCAGCTAATGATCCTGATACCTTGGTGAGCAAGAAAGAGCTATGGGCAGCAATGGCAAGACAGGGCAAGGACAATGGGGGCTGTGAGCCTACTTCAAGGTTAATGAATTTTTCCCCAGCAGCTACCACGTTTCTTCCCCAAATAAGTCAGAACGTGAGAACTATCACTGAAAAAAAAACTAAACATAGACAATATTTCATCTCTCAATCCATCTATTCAATCATTTACCCACTCGCTCACGTATCCTTGCATCCCCTGTGCCCAGCCCTGTGAGAGAATCTGAAATCCCATAAAGATGCCCAGGAGGCAGCCCTCATCCTTGGGGAACCTACAGGCTACTGGGGTAAAGGCCTATCAATAAACACAGCCCAGAGTGTTACGGGCCATGAAATGCTGAGCTGGGATGTTGAAAGACTGGAGAGACACAGGCAAAAAGGAGGTTCCAGGAAAGGGAATTGGCAGGTGCAAAACTGCAGAAGTGAGAGGGGCACTATGCATTCTTCAAAGAGAAGAAGGGCCAGGAGAATGGTGTAAGATGAACTTCAGGCCTCAAGGGAACTTGGAGGCAGGCTGAAGCACTGACTGCAGCTGAGGGCAGTGGAGGGCCATCCCCTGACGCGTAGGCGGGAAAGTGACATGCTGGAATTGCATGTTCGGAAGATCGTTGCACCATCTTTACCCCGGTCCACACTTGACTTCTTCCGTTGACTGGGCATCTGCGACGATGGCTACATTTACATAAATTCTGATCATCTGACCCCCTCAGAGACCCAGGGTTCCTCACACTTCAGTACTATTTATTTCAGGTTTAGTCGAGCGGAGCAGAGAGGAAAACCATCTCCCAGCTGGCTGCAGAGCTGCATTTCCAGCTGCCTGATAGATTTCACCAATCTGCCCTCCCAGAGCCAGTGTGAACTCAACACATCCAAGGCCGAACTCAACACATCCAAGGCCAAACTCATCATCTTTCCCACCAAACCAGCTCTTCCTTCTTAGTCTTCCAGTCACCCAAGTTCAAAAGCTCCTTCTCACTACCTGCTACATCCCATCCCTCACCAAGGCCTGCTGTGTCTTCCTTCAAAAATGTCTCCACCTCCTCCCTTTCCTTGCAGTGCCATTGTTTCACCCTGTCCCCATATCGTGAACTCTTCCCACACTGACCCACCTGGGTCCTCCGTCCCCATCCCCCCAATCATCAGCCTGTCTTCCATTATCAAGTCACTTCCTGCCAAAACTGGTAGACTGCAAACTCCCTGCAGTGTAGAACCGATGATCATTGGTAAGGCTTCCAAGACCCAAGTAGTTGGGTCTCAAAGAGGCTTTCCAGCAGCATCTCCTTCCTCACACTCACCTTGCTGATCCTCCCCATTGAGCAAATCACCCAATCCACCTATCACATCCTACTCTGGCTTCTGCTCATAGTGTCTACTGGATCAAATAGTGTTCCCCAAGAACTTATATCAACCTAGAACTTTGGAAAGTGACCTTATTTGGAAGTAGGGTTGGATGAGATACTGAGGTAAAGCATTTAGCATGCAGTCTCATACTTAGTAGCAAAACGTATACTGGTTGACAGCATCATCATCAACCACAACAATCAACATCATCATCGCATTATCATTGAACTTTGTTTTAAAATACCTTGCATCAGCCAGGAACACAGAGTTGCATGAATCCACCGCTTGCAAGAAAAAAAAAAAAAGAATAAAAGGCACCCTTCAAGATTAATGCCCCCACTAACCATGAGTACTAAGCAGGTTCTTCACGTATCAAGGACAGTGTATTATTACCCTCATAAAATTCCTTTCTTCCTAAGAGATTAAAGAGCTGGGGAAATTTCATTCCACTCAGGTTCACAAGTCCCCTGAGAGAGAGGCAACAGGTAAGCATCACTTTTCCATTGTCCTCAGGTATGTCAAAGCAGAGACAAGAATCAAGGTGGCCATCTCTAGAGCTGGCGGCTGCTGTCTCCCCAGGCCTTGAGAGTTAAGAAAACATGGGCCATCCTCCTGCTTATTCTTTAGGTATTCTTTGCCTACTCTGAAAGCAAATTAGTACGCTGCAGGGTGTTGGTTCTTATTCATCCACTTATTCACTCATTCATTCATTCGAAATCATTGAATGAGCCTATGTTCCCACAAACTCTACTAAGCATTAGGCAGGCTACAGAGAATAAGAGGAGCCAGAGTCAAGTGTGGCCACCTAAGAAAATGCCCACGCCACAAATGGCCAGAGTCTGTCCTGTCTCCTGAATATGAATGGGGAATGCTTCTAAAACTTCACCAGTCTTACATGTCTCCTCCTGTAATTTTTAACCGTGGAATTTAAAAATTCAACTCAACTTCAATAAATACTCCAAAAGAAGATGATCCCCCAAACAGGAGTCTTTCCTGGCCAGAAGTAAGACCCACCAGCCCTTCTGCAGCCATCATGCTCCAGAATCAAAGATACACACGAAGTGGAGATCGATGCCTCAAGTGAAGATGCTCCAAGGAATCAGAGCCTTTTATTGTTGCTCCTACCTGGACTGAAATGAATCTGAGCATAAAATGAGAGGAAGCTGGCAGGTATTTACAGTCATAGCAGCATTTCTCATGATGGCCCAAAATTGGAATCAACCCAAATTTCCACCCATGGATGAACAGATAAACAAAAATGTGGTTTATACATATGTGATGGTTAATACCGAGTGTCAACTTGTGTCTGTGAGGGTGTTGCCAAAGGAGATCAACATAAGTCAGTGGACTGGGAGAGGCAAACCTACCCTCAATCTGGGTGGGTACCATCTAATCAGCTGCCATGTGACTGGAAGAAAGCAGGCGGAAGATGGAAGGACTTGACTTGCTGCGTCTTCCGGCCTTCATCTTTCTCCTGAGCTGGATGCTTCCTGCCCTCGAACATCAGACCCCAAGTTCTTCAGCTTTTGGACTTTTGGTCTTACACCAGTGACTTGCTAGGGGCTCTCAGGCCTTCAGCCACAGACTGAAGGCTGCACTGTTGACTTCCCTACTTTTGAGGTTTTAGGACTCGGACTGGCTTCCTTGCTCCTCAGCTTGCAGACGGCCTATTGTGGGACTTCACCTTGTGACCATGTGAGTCAATACTCCTTAATAAACTCCCCATTATATATACATCCATCCTATTAATTCTGTCCCTCTAGCGAACCCTGACTATTACAACACAGGATGGAATATTTTTCACTCCTAAAAAGCAACAAAATTCTCACACATGCTGTAACATGAATGAACCTTGAAGACATGGAGCTAAGTGAAATAAGCCAGACAGAAAAGGACAAATATTGTATGATTACACTTAAGATGAGGTACCTAGAGTAGTCAAATTTACAGAGACATAAAGTAAAATGGTGGTTACTAGAGGCCGAGGGGAGTGGGGAATGGAGAGTTAGTGTTTAAAGGGCACAGAGATTCAGCTTCAAAAGATGAAAAAGTTTGAGAGATAGATATTGGGGGTGGTTGCCTAACAATGTGAATGTACTTAATGCCACTTAATCGCACACTTAAAAATGGTGTGTTTTGTTATGTATATTTTAGCCACAAGGAAAAATAATTAGTGGGTGCGATCAGGAGACTTCTCCAAAGCCGTGAGAAGAATGGGCAGTGCTATTAAGGATGCTGCTGGTGTCTGCTCAGTTCCCCTTTAGTGAGCTGGTGCACTCTACCCTCGCCCTGGGGAGTTGGCTCCTTGGCAGCCCACAGGAGCCACCTGGAGGTTATTCCCCCACAGACTAATCACCATCACCATGGGGATGGCCAGTGGACCTCCATGAAGGTGCAAAATATCTCTTGCCTCCAGGTGGAACCCAGTCTGTGGTGCATCTCATGCCCCAGGGCTCACCCACAGGCTTGGTTAACTTTCTTGCCCTCATCTGCTTGACCTGCCTCCCTTGCTCTTCTGAGAGCAAGCCCTCCATAAATCATTCACAAGAATCCCTGCCTCAGGCTCTGTTGGAAGGACAGCGTTCCTCAACCTTGTTTTCATTACTGCCCTCCTAAGGAGTCTTTTTATGAATTTTTTTTTCCTAATCACCCACTAACAGGTACACTGTATATCTGCTTATGTACTGTATATATATCTCTGTGTTTTTTACTTAAAATATTGTAATTTTTTTCACTCTCTAATAACCCATTTTTATTCTTTTGGAAGTGAGTTCATCTCCTCTGAACATGCCTGGTCTACAGAACCTGAGCTAACGAAGTGTGGATTCGCCTAAATGACCCATGTGTGGGGTATGGAATTGTCCCTCAAAGCATCGAGTGCTTCAAAATGATTTCTGCTGCCATCAATGCATTTTATTCACAACAAGCAACCATCAAACCAGCCAATCCAAGAAAATATAAAATCTGCCACCTCTTTTGTGCCCAGAGGGTGTGCTAAACCCTGAAGAGACAGAAAACAATGAACAAGCCAGATTCTTGAGTCTGCTTGCATGGGAAATAAAAGAACAAACAGGTGGTACAATAGCTAAGACAGAAAGTGGGGGGTACATATCTGGAAGTGGTCTACCCTACTCAGAGACCCTACCTTTTTGGAGTCTGTGGACCCTCTAGGGATACCCAGAGACAACAGCAATTCACTTTGCTGTCACAGGATAAGCACTCCTTGAAGAAGAAAAGGGAGATCTACTGCTGTTACTGACTTGTTCACTCATTAATTCACTCAGCAGACATTTCTGAGCACCTACTTTGATACCCTGCACTGTGCTATCCCTGGGGATACAATACAAACGCAGCAAGACATAGGGAGCTAGGAGAAAGGGCTCCAGGCAGACAGAACTGGGTTTGAGTCTTCAATGGCTTTGTGATCTTGGGCAAGTTCCTTAAGCACTTATGTTCCTGTTCTATGACATGAGGAGAATAATAGCAAATATCTCAAGGGATTGTTGTGAGGATTAAATGTGATACTGAACATAATAAGGCAAGGTCACTTATTGTCTTAACACACAGAAAATACTCAACACATACTAGGTATTGCTGATTCTTTCATTACCAACTGGATACATTCCCTTCCGTCAAGTACTTGGTGGAGAGATAATGATTAAAACATACTGCCATATTGAATCATGGGAAAAACACATCTATTCTCTCATTTTTGGAAAAAGAGTTCCCCCTGAGGACCTGGTAACCACATGGCACTTCCCTGACATGACTCCTGGCCATTCACTCTGATGGCTGGAACCCTCCTCTCCAAGTCTGTCGCTCTGTTATCTGCATATAACAAGATAAGCCTACACTTCCAGCTCATTTGGCAGATACTATGAGAAACTAATGCCTGCAACTGTCACCATTTAGTGAAAGATTTAATAAACGGGGTATTTTTTCAAGTCCAATTTCACAAGCCAAGCTGATGTTTCATTCCCCCAGCATTAATGCTGCCACATGCCCATCAAAATGGGTACCAAGGGACAGGGCATTATTTTCCAGCCACAGTGAGACACCCAGTGACTTCGGAGACCACAGCCATATATCCACATGACCAGACGAGGAGAATTAAAATCGGCATTCCGGGGATGGCATCACCAACACTGAGTTTCAGGGGGTTATTTATTTATTATGTGATAATGGCCCAAAGGTATACACTACTCCAAAATCTGCCATGAAAATTCAAACATCTTTGTAATCCCTGTTTACAGAGCATACAGAGAAATTAAAACAGGCTTAATCGAGCAGTGTTTGTGCATATTAATGAGCCTAAATTCTAAATCTGGATTTTGGAAATAAAAAGGGTAAAAGAGGATTCATTTCAGACTAATTTGTTTTTGAATATGACACTTTGCATGTCAAATAGTATAGGGGATGTGAAAGTGGGGGCCTAGATAAGCATTTTAAAGCATTTCCACACAAAGTATGGGGCATAAGATCTGTTAAAGGAAAAGAACCACTTTCCATGGTCTACCTAAGACTTTAATGACACAAATCTCTCTTTGGTCTCCTGTGTCCTGTTCAGTGAGGGACCAATAACCGTTCTCCACTGTGACCATAGAATCCTTCTCTTTTATGCCCTGTATAAACTTTCCTTTGGCTAATCATTATTTACAATGCTATAACATGAGTGCTGGGTGTCATAAGAGACATGTTCTTTTAACTTGTACGCTAAGGCACTTGTATCTTAGAAAACAGAGAGGTAGAGGGAGGCCAGCCTCCGAATTCAGAATCAGATAGACCAGAGTTCAAATCTCAGCCCTGCCTCTCACCAACTACAAGTTATTTACTCTCGCCTCCTTGCTTCACCTTCCACATCTGCAAAATGAAGTGATAATTCCTATCTTTTAGGCCAAATTTACAAAACGGAACATAGTAGGTGTGCAAAAGTGCTAACTCCATTCTTTGTGCTTTTCTTTGGAGCAATAATAAATCAGGGAGTGACCAAAAGTATTTGATGGGTATCATAATTCAGTGAATAGCCAACACCCAATTTCCTATGGTCCATGTATGCAGGAAAGTTAAGAGAAAAATCAAAAAGATCCCAAAGGGGACACTTGGGAACGGGGATGGATATTGGGATGGGCATGAACATACACACACGTGTGCCCTCTGGCTTGCTTTGCTTAGCATAAGGTGCATGATACAAGCCTGGCAGGCCTCCCGCACTAAATAAGAGTTAGATGTGGGACTGTGGAATCAGATATCCTGGGCTAGACTCCGTGCTCTGCCCCTTACAAATGACTCTGGGCAAATCACACCAGTCACAGCACCCTTCCAGAGACTGGTGTCCTCACTGTAAATGGGGACAGCCAATGCAACCTCCCTAGCTTTGCAATTCATATAAGTTACACCTGTCAGCAGATTCCTTTGCAGATATAAACATAAGATAAGAAAACAGGCCTGCAGGATTATGCCCCAATCAGAAAGGTTCATAGAATAAGAAAACACACTAAGTATTTCAAAAAGAAAAAAAAAAAAAAAAAGCCCACGTCCACATTGCGACATGTCCCCTCTCTCAGAATTTGACCTTAGGGATCCCAGATGGTTCCAGACCATCCCCAAGCTGAAAGCATCCTGTTCTCTCCTGAAGATTATCTGACCTGAGAGCCCCCTTCCCCCTTCACTCATAGGTCCTGTCCAAGGGGGTCTACAGATCACACAAGAGTTCAGAGTTTTGGGACAGGGGGTATGGAGCAAGGTCCCCACTGGGACAGCTGCACCCACAGCCTCCCCCTCTTTTCCCCATGTTTCCTCCAGACCCTGGGCACTGTGGAGCCAAGAGTGGGCTGGCCATGCTGCCAAGCAGGACCCTTCCTTGCTCTGCCATCAGGCTCTGGCTTACAACAGATTCTCACTGTTCCAACCAGCCTCTCCCCTTGCCTCTGGCCCTCTCCCTCTGTTGCTTCCCTCTGCTGTCTCGCCTCATCCTTCCTCCCTGGACTGTGGTCTCCCCTTTCCTTTCTCTGCCTGCATCAGCGTCCCCTCCTTTCCCTACCACAGCTCTCTATGCCTCTGTCTCGGTTGCTGTCTCTGACTCTCTGTCTGCTCATTTCTCTAACTGCTCTAAGGCCACTTTTTTTTTTTTTTTTTTTTTTTTTTGAGGCAGAGTCTCATTCTCTCTCTATCTCGGCTCACTGCAACCTCCCCCTCTTGGCTTCAAGTAATCCTCCTGCCTCAGCCTTCCGAGTAGCTGGGACTATAGGTGTGTCACCACACCCGGTTAGTTTTTGTATTTTTAGTAGAGACAGGATTTCACTATGTTGGCCAGGGTGGTCTCCAACTCTGACTTCAAGTGATCCGCCCACCTCGGCCTCCCAAAGTGCTGGGACTGCAGGCATGAGCCACCGTGTCCAGCCCTCTCACTGCCTATCTCCTTTTATGTTTCTCTCCTTCCCTCTCTGTCAGTCTCTCATTCTCTTTCTCCTGATTTCACTGGGTATTCCCCCATCTCTGTTTCTCCCTTTCAGGGCAGGGACTAGGGTGAGGTTGGGGTGGTACTTGACCCAGGCACAAAATTTAAAGAGGTGCCAAAACACTCAGTAATCCAAACAAATATTACTTTAATGTAATATTTTTAAAAATCAAAATTAATGCAAAAAAAAATCCCTGTTGAACAAAGAATCAAAAATACAAGGAAAGACAGGATCTGTCCACCACTCTACTCCTTGCCCCAACCTAATCCATTCCTAGTCTGAAACATTATTGACAAGAACAGGTGGCTGGCCCATAGACTGTAGTTCATCCATTTAATTTTTTTAAATATTGCATTAAAATATTATTGATCTCGATGATTACATTCTGTGTAAAGGGGCATGCTGCCTGTATTTGGGCCCTGTGACCTTCCTGTGCATTTCCTTCCCTGTCTCTTCTCTCATTCCTCTCTGTTTACCCTCACCCTCCTTCTCTGCTTCCGCCCAATCGCATCTCCCTCCCTCCTCCGGCCCACCTCGGTCTTGCTCTCCATCTCTGCCTAGCCCCGTGTGTGTTTGCACACCCTGTCCCTGTTATGTCTGTCTGTCTTCCCCCTCTGCATCTGTTTGTCCCCACTTCTCCCTGGGACTGACTTTCTCTCTCTCCCTTGTCACCCTCCCCACCTCTCCTCACTTGCCTGCACCTGTGGCCATCCCGTCAAGCCTGAGCACTGCCAAGAGCACAAGGAAGGACAGACGAGCTTCCTCCTGGCAGGAAAGCTGGACTGGGAAGGAAAAGCTCCAAATTCCATCCTGCCTCAGACCTCCAAATCTGCACCATCTGCCAGCACTCCTGTGAAGCCTATCTTGAGCAATAGATGCCCTGTGTCCCAGAGGTAGAGGAGGAGGCAGCTGGCAGATGCTGAAGTCACACGCCATGGATAGAAGACAGTGGGCACCGAGGCAGTGCGCAGAGCAAGCCTGCTGGCAGGAGCTGGAGGTGCTGCAGTTGGGAGGGCTCAGATTCCCCGGGAAAGGGCAATTCACCCTCCATGTGGCCATCTCAGGACAGCAACTAGAGAAGTGTCACAGGCGGTATCTGCCTAATGTGCCTGGATGTGTCGGGGATATCATACTCTCTGTTTAACTTAACCCTAGGTATGATTTTTCCTACTCTGCAACTGAAGGAACTGCAGTTCAGAGAGGTTGAGGGATTTGCCCACGGGCTCACAGCTTGATTCAAACTTAAGGGTCCAAAAGTTCTGAAGAACCAGCCCAGGGCCCTTTCCTTTACCATTTTATCTATTTAAGAACAAACTTCTCACAAACCCAGAAGAATAAGAAATAAAGGCCAAGCAACCCAATAACTCTGTGTTCATTTTTTGGAAAACAACGTTCAGAGTTGGCTAAATGATTTGAAAAAAATAATATTACCTTCTCCAGATTACACCAAACTCAGAATAAATTACAAATGGATTAAGTAATTAAATGCAAAAAGAAAAACATAAAACATCTAAGAAGAAATACAGGACTGTATCCCATGATCTGAAGGATGAAAAGACTATTTTGAGGGTGACATAAAATCATACAAGAAAAGGTTGACTGATTGCATTTTTTTAAATTGAGAGTTTTTGAATTGCAAAAGACATCGTAAACAAGATTGAAAGGCAAATGTAAAATGGCGGGGGGTGGGAATCTTCAGTCTATATGATAAAAGGTTAATATCCTTAAAATGTGCAGTGTGCTTATCAACCAACCAAAAAGTCAAATAACTCAACAGAAAATATGAACAAAAGATTTGAACAGGTAATTTATGGAAAGCACTCAACCAAAGCAAATAAACAAGAAAAACAATGCAAACAAAACTCATGGATTCAAAATTTCAAGTTAAACTGATACACCTTTTTTCACATTTGAAGTTAGCAAAGCTTAAATATTCACTATCATCAAAAGTTTAAGGAGTTGAAAACTTTTACAGGATTAGGGAGAATGGATATTGTTACAGCCCTCTATTGGGAAATGTGACAATATTTATTAAAACTTCAAATGCACATTCCTGCTGATCCATTCATTTCACTCTTCAAAATTTATCTTACTGGAATACATATATCACATGCACGTTTATCACAACATTGTTTGAAAAAAAGCAAAATATTTGAAATATCCTAAATGCCCTACAATGGTACTGAGTAAATTATACTATATCTAGGTAATAGAATACAATACAGTCAATAAAAGGAGTGAAGTAAACCTATATGAGCTATTGTAGAAAGATCATTGTGATGGTTGATTTGGGATGTCAACTTGACTGGATTAAGGGATACTCAGATCGCTGGTAAAACATTAATTATTCTCAGTGTTTCAGTAGGCACAAAACCCATCCCATTTCTGCTAAAAGGGAAACCAAGGTGGTTTGGCATTTGATTAGAATAATTGGGCTGTGGCCGGGCACAGTGGCTCACACCAGTAATCCCAGCACTTTGGGAGGCCAAGGCGGGCAGATCACGAGGTCAGGAGATTGACACCATCCTGGCCAACATGGTGAAACCCCATCTCTACTAAAAATACAAAAATTAGCTGGGTGTGGTGGTGCATGTCTGTAATCCCAGCTACTTGGGAGGCTGAGGTAGGAGACTCACTTGAACCTGGGAGGCGGAGATTGCAGTGAGCTGAGATCACGCCACTGCACTCCAGCCTGGCAACAGAGCGAGACACCGTCTCAAAAAAAAAAAAAAGAATAATTGGACTGCCCCAGCTGTGTCTGTGAGAATATTTCCAGGAGAGACTGATGTGTGAGTCCATGGACTGAGTGGCAAAGATCCTCCCTCAATGCAGGCAGCACCATCCAATCAGCTGAGGGTCCAGATGGCATAAAAAGCTGGAGGAAGAGTGACGTCTCTGGGTCTCCCAGAGCCAGGAGCGTTTCTTCTCCTGCCCTTGAACATGAGAATTTCAGGTTCTCTAGCCTTTGGACTCTAGGATCACTCCAGCAACCCTCTGGGCTCTCAAAACTTTGGTCTCAGATTGACAGATTGATAGTTACACCCTCGGCTTCTTTGGTTCTGAGGCCTTCAGACATGGACCAATCCCTGGGTCTCCAGCTTGCTCTCAGCCTCCATAATCGAATGAGTGAATTCCCCTAACAAATCCCCTCTCCTCTCCCTCTCTTTCTATATATATGTGAGTGTGCATGTGTGTGTGTGTATATATATATATATACACATATGCATGTGTGTGTACATATGTGCATGTGTGTTTGTCTCTATATAATTACATAAATAAGTAATATATAAATAATTATATATGATATGTAATTATGTAATATATATATATATATTTATGTTATATATATATTTGGTTCTTTTTGGATAGCCCAGACTAAAACAATATTCAAAAGAAAAAAATGTAGAACAAAATACATAGATATTATGATCCCTTTTAAGAATACATGTTTATGTGTGCCTGTGTATTTATATGTAGGGAAACAGACCTAGAGGCACAGACGGCAACAGTGCGTCCATCAGGGAAAGGGAGGGACAATGGAATACTCTTCAAACATCACCCTACTGTTTACATTTGTACAATGAGTGCCTGTTCCTTCTGAAATCTCAAGAATATTCCCATAATTAAAAAGTTGGCAGACGTGATTTAAAATAGAACAGTTTTGCAAATGGAAAGCACCCTTTCCACCTCAACCCTGCCATGCCCCACCACCCTATCTGATCAGTGAGAGGGGCCTGCCCTAAGCATGCTGGGAATCTGAGATACCGCTCCCATGCACACGTGACATGCATTTATTTGTAATTAAACTTATTTATGTTTTGAGGTTTTCAAGGCCCCATGACATATTCTGAAGCAAAGCTAGAGGAGGCACTGCCTTTTATGTAATCAATGCTTCATATTTTGTGTTTTATAAGCTCTTTCCCATTGTCAGAAAGATCCTATTAAGGATGATGCTGCTGCTGCTGCCTATTTTACTGAAGAACTTTAGGCACCTGCTTAGAGCCAGGATTGGAACCCAGGTCTGTTGTACAATAAAGCTCACGTCCATTTCAACCCAAGCCCTGAAGATGACTGGAGACACTCCATGCCAACTGACCAAACCAGATTCAAAGATACTACACAGAAACTGCTTACCCAGGGTACTATTAAAATCAAGAATATCCAAGATGGATATATTAAATTATCATGTGTATCCCCCCTAAAAAATCAACAATTAAATAAAGAAATTAAGAATACAGAGTTAATACCTACTCAAAGGAGATGATGGTGAGACCTGATGAGGTAAGCTGACAGAGAAAATGCTCCTCTCATACAAACCCCATCTTTGCAAAGTCCTGATTTGAGAGACTGCAGAGAGAGGCCCTACAGAAGGCATTTCCTAAACGTATGTTACCTCAATTTGTTGAGGAACTGCAACTGTAATAGCTGAGCCTGTGGCTATAAAAAGTTCTGGTCTTTTCTCAGGTTAGGACCACCTCTCAAAGGCAAGAACCTGATAATTTTTGCCCAGAGTCCACACTGGAGCCCACCCACCTTGGAAACCAACAGTGGACTTGAACTCAGTTGGATGGGGTAGGTCATACTTCCAGACAAGCAGAGGACCAGGGACAGGTGGGCAAGTTCCCTGGTCTGTTCTGCCTGGGCCCTAGATGTGAGATGGCTGAATGGGGGCTGGGCTGGGGTGTCTCAGGGGCCCTAGTTAATCTTGGCCAGAGTCCTTTCCAACCTAGCCCTAACAGAAGAGATAAAGACAGTTAAGGTATTCAGATCACTGAAGCATTGTTACTAGGTGTAAATCTTAACAACTGCACTCAACTGTAACAGAAACCAAATTAAATTAACCTGACCTGAATGAATTAGGGTTTTATTTTTCTCACATAATGGGAGATACAGGAAAAAAAAAAAAAAGGCTACAGGCATTGAGTCAAGGGTATATGCTTGTCAGGCTGAGAACTCTGCAATTCTCTATCCACATAGTGTCCCTGTTGTCACAGATGACTGTCCACTTTTAGCATGGTATCCCTGTTCCAGCCAGGACAGAAGAGCAGGGAAAAGGACAAAAGAGGTATGAGCTACTGAGTTGGCTTCCCTTTTAAGGATCTTTCTTGGAAGCCCCACCCACAGCTTTCTCTTCCACCTCACTGGCCAGAACTCCATCGTGTGGTCACTCATTCTGCAAAGAAGGCTGGGAAATGCAGCTTTGAAGCTAGACACATTTTCCAAAATAGTCAGAATTTTCTAGTGAGGGTATGCGAAGAATGCATATTGGGTAAGCAACTAGCAGAGTCTGTCTGACCAGATAATCGATGGGGATAAACTTGGTGAATTCTTCAGTGCACTGATGGTGGAATGGGTGGCACATAAGATTAGAATGCCCTGGATTGCTGGCAATGGGCCCAATTGTTGCACTAGAGGAGACTCTCAAAAGTCCGCCAACACAAGGAAGGCAAATTATCCTTGCATCATAGACACCTGTGGCTTTTCCCGTCTCATCTTTGCCCTCCAGAGAGCTAGATACTGAGTAGAAACTAATAACATTAAGTATTAATAGGCCTTACATGATTCTATTTCCTTTTTAACTGAGGTCCAAAGATCATCTAAGGTGATGGTACACCAGTAACCTAAGAAGTAAAAGAGTAGGTCAAATTGCTTATCCTATGTCTGGAGAGGGGGCTGATTCCAAGAACTGAGCATGCTGGGAAGAGGAGAGTCTCTCCCAGAACAGGCAGAGAGGACCTGCATTATGGCAGGGGAGGAGTTATCTGATCCCATCAGGAGGCGGAGTGAAAGCTAGAAGCAAAAATAGAATATGTGGCCAAATGGGGAGGATATAACAGCTGGGTAAAAAAGCATAAGAACACACAAGGCTGTGTGGGAGGGTGAGATGCCAGGCAGCCTTCAGCAGCTGCAGACTTTGTCTTCTACCTTGCTAGAGCCTGATATTAAAGAGTTGGCAACATGGTTACTCCAGACCTGCAGGGATTTAAAGGGATATTTAAAGTGATGTAATTGTAACTCCCAGATGCCTGAGGACACTAAGAGTGCCCAGCCAAGGCAAAATGGTTCCAGGGGCAAAGGCCCTCATAGCAAGGGCAGGTCCCTCCAGCCTACCAGCCTATCTCTTCTGAAAGAAGGAGAAAAGATATATACATTGATCTTGATGTTAAGAGCTTCTTCATCCTAAGAAATATGAAGGACCAGAAGTATGAATCTGTGCTTGATGATTATAGAGATGTGTGTAACATCGAGTCTGCAGGACCAGACCCAGCCATAACAGAAAATGGCCCTACACCTCTGAAGTGAGCCCACTCCCCAAACAAGGTAGATTGCTCAGCCTCTGTGACTTGAAAAACTTTGACCTATTTTGCATAATGACTGTGTGTGACCTGAAGCATCCTCCTCAACATTTGTCAACTGCATGCTCATGCTGTTCTGGCACTGGCTGTGTGCAGGTCATAAGTGTCAGCTCCATATGAGGGTAAACCAAGTGCTCATCCCCTCTGACAGGCACAACAAAAGATGCTCCCCTCTGAGGCCAAATATGTGGCCCATGCTGCCAAGATTTCCTGCTCACACAAGCCTGCAGAAAGTCCATGTTAATTTCCAATCATGTTGCTTCCCTTCCTGAGTGGAACTGAGACAGGTGGGCACCTGAGACCAGCTGGTTACTTGGCATCTCCTCACACTAATGTTCCTTAAATATCTGTTCAATGTTTAGAGAAGAGGCAGAGAGCTGCCTGAGCAAGGGCCTAGAAGCCACGGCCGCTTCTCCTCTCATCTCCAGCACAGTTCAGCTCTGGCCCAATTCTGCATCTCTCCCTCAACGAAGCCCTGTAGCTGCCCTAACCTCTCCCCATAAAAGGTAGCTTTAGAGGCCATGTCTTGTTATTGGAGATCACCCCTTGGCCTCACCCTTTACCCCAGATGTCTCATCAAAGCGCCTCTGGCCCCCACACTGAGGTTCCCCCTGAGACAAACATCCTGGTAAATATAGCTTTGTTTGCTTTCATTATTTATTCCCAGGGATGCCTAATGCCCCTGGATTGCCTGGCATCTTGGCTCTGCTGCCTGTCAGTGGATGTGTCTCTGAGGACAGCAGGCTCCCCACAGTCTTTGCAGCAGCCCAACACGGGGAGCTGGGGAATGAGCACAGTGAGTATGAGCACCATATCCAAGGCACAGTGCCTGGGTGCAAAACAAACCCCTGCTCCACCACAGACTGGCTCTGAGAATATGGGCAAGCTACTCAACCTCTCTGAGGGTGGCTTCCTCTGCATAATGGAGCAATACTAGTGCCCACCTTATAGGGTTGTTGTGAGGAGTAAATGAGTGCATGGATATTGTTCATCACAGTAGTTGACACAAAACCAAGGCAGAATTAGAATTTAATATTAGTATCAGTGTTACTACTAATGCAAGAGGGGGTAAAAAAAATGGCTCCAAGGCTGGTAGATCATGAGGTCAGGAGTTAGAGACCAGCCTGGCCAGCATGGTGAAACCCTGTCTCTACTAAAAATACAAAAAATTAGCCAGGCATGGTGGTACGCTCCTATAATCCCAACTACTCTGGAAACTGAGGCAGGAGAATTGCTTGAACCCAGGATGTGGAGGTTGCAGTGAGCCAAGATCACACCACTGTACTCCAGCCTGGGCAACACAGCAAGACTCCATCTCAAAAAAAAAAAAAGCCTCACAAACATTCCCATGTGAATTGAATATGCAACTTAAAATGCTTACATGAAATGGTATTAATAAAAGTATTGACTTGAGTAGAAATGCTGGCTTGGCCACTATACCATTGGGCCTGCCCAATGTCCAGTGTTAGATCCCAAGAGCTGGCAATGAGACTCTTCCAAGATCATCCCCAATGCCATTTCTCAGGCCAACACATGCTAGGCTCATCACAACCTCACAGCTGCCAATGGCTCCAGCTTCCATGCCCAGCCCACCCCTGGGAGAACCAACTCTGTAGCCTCACTGGGCTGCTTTGGGTACCCAAAATGTACCACAGACTTCCTTGTCTCTTGACCATGGTCTCTTGACCATGCTGTTCCCTGGCTCTTCTTTGCCATCCTGAAAATTTTAAACATCTCAAAAGATCATTCATACACTACCATCTTTCCAACACCTTCCTTGACTGACAGAAACACAGCCATGGCCTTTCTGTGGTCCCAGAAGCTTTGTTGGTGTCTGTATCCACTTACAGGATGACCTGCTCTCCCAATAGATAATGAGCCTCCTGTGGAATATATCTTTAGCTCACCATGCCTGATACTAACTAGATACCTTACAAATGTTTAATGATTAAAAGAAGTATTAGAGATAAGTTTTACTTGGCTTGTGCACAGCTGTGTATGCACAAACACATACACACAAGGTCTCCTAATGACTATGTGAAGGCAATTTCAATGTGGAAAATACAACAGTATCACAAAAGTTCAGTAAGTCAGGGAAACCAACTTCCAGAACGCAGTCCATCCTTTTACACTGATGGTAAAAGCATTAGCAGCACTTTGGCTTGTGTGGTACTTAACAGTTTACAAAGCACTTATAAATGGAAGGACCCTGAGGGTTGGAGTTGGAGGACACGTTCTCAACATCTAGCCTAATTTCCTGGGTAAAGCAGGAATCTCCTGGAAAAAATCATCACTCAGGGTTCTGTAGCCTCTTGCCAATGCATCCTGTGCCCCAGAGTTTCCTACCTTTTAGAATAATTCACAGTATTTTTAGAGATCTCTAATCATTCAAAGGTTCCTGTCTTAGGTTGAGTTAAACTTTGCTTCCCAGGACTTTTCACCTATTAGTCCTGGAATATCTCTCAGGAACACACACAAAAATTTTTCTCCTGGCAGAATTCAAATTCTATTGGTAACTGTCATGTCCACCCTAATCTTCTATGAGGTGATCCATCCCCAGAGCTTCAGTATTTCATCCTTTGACTTGGATCTCAGACTTGTCACCTCTCTGGCACCCTTGCTTAGGAAGATGCTACACCAGCCTTCTAGGAGGGATGCCAACAGGTGGAATAATGCACACAGCAGGTGTCTGACTGGAAGAGGAGGCATCATTCACTTGGATGTTTAGGTCTTTAGTGCAGTTATGTCCTGCCTAACTGTTCTGGGATGAATTGTGGCCCCCACTCCAAAATTCATATGCTAAATCCTTATCCCCCTAGTGCCTCAGGATGACATATATTTAGAGACATTATTGTTTTGTTTTGTTTTTTCTCTGAGACGGAGTCTTACTCTGTCACCCAGGCTGGAGTGCAGTGGTGCAACCTCAGCTCACTGCAACCTCCGCCTCCCAGATTCAAGCAATTCTCCTTCCTCAGCCTCCCAAGTAGCTGGGATTACAGATGCGCACCACCACACCCAGCTAATTTTTGCATTTTTAGTAGAGACAGGATTTCACCATGTTGGCCAGGCTGGTCTCAAACTCCTGACCTCGTGGTCTGCCTGCCTCAGCCTCCCAAAGTGCTGGGATTACAGGTGTTAGCCACCGAAGCCCAGCCTAGAGATAGAATTTTTCTAATTTTTAATTTTTGAGAGTACATAGTAGGTGTATGTATTTCTGGGGTACATGAGATATATTGATACAGGCATGCAACGCATAACAATCATAATAACCATAATAATCATAATCTTAAGTGGGGTATCTACTGCCTCAAGCATTTCGCCTTTGTGTTACAAAGAATCCAATTATATTCTCTTAGTTATTTTAAATATAAAATTAAATTATTGGCTGTAGTCACTCTGTTGTACTATCACATAGTAGGTCTTATTCATTCTATTTTTTGTGCCCATTAATCATCCCCAACCCCCTCCACACCCTCACTTCCCTTCCCAGCTTCTGGTAACCATCTTTCTGTTCTCTATTGTTTTAATTTTTAGCTCCCAAAAATAAGTGAGAGCATGTGAAGTTGGTCTTTCTGTCTCTGGGCTATTTTACTGAACATAATGACCTCCAGTTCCATCCATACTGTTGCAAATGATGGGATCTCATTCTTTTTTATGGCTGAACAGTACTCCATTGTGTATATGTACCACAATTTCTTTTTCCATTCATCTGTTGATGGACACTCAGTTGCTTCCAAATCTTGGCTATTGTGAATAGTGCTTCAATAAACATGAGAGTGCAGATATCTCTTCAATATACTGAGTTCCTTTCTTTTGGGTAAATACCTAGCAGTGGGATCGCTAGATCATATGGTAGCTCTAGTTTTAGTTTTTAAGGAACCTCCAAGCTGTTGCAGAGAAGGTCTTAAAAGAGCTGATTAAATTAGACAGTTACAGCCAGGCACGGTGATTCACGCCTGTAATCCCAGCACTTTGGGAGGCAGAGGTGGGCAGATCATGAGGTCAGGAGTTTGAGACCAGCCTGACCAACATGGTGAAACTCTGTCTCTATTAAAAATACAAAAATTAGCTGGGTATGGTGGCGGGTGCCCATAATCCCAGCTACTTGGGAGGCTGAGGCAGGAGAATCGTTTGAACCCAGGAGGTGGAGGTTGCAGTGAGCCAAGATCATGCCACTACACTCCAGCCTAGGCAACAGGGCAAGACTCCATCTCAAAAAAAAAAAAAAAAAAAATTAGACAGGGTGGGCTTTAATTCAATCTGACTGGTGTCTTTATGAGAAGAAGAAATTTGGACAGAGAGAGAGACAGCAGGGACGTGTGGCACAGAAGAAAGACCACGTGAGGACACAGAAGGTGGCCATCTGCAAGCCAAGGAGAGAGGCCTCAGGAGAAAACAAACCTGCCAGCACCTCAATCTTCAACTTCTCTAGCCCCAAGAACTGTGAGAAAATACATTTCTGTTGTTTAGGACACTCAGGGTATGGTAATTTGTTATGGCAGCCCCTCACAAATGAATACACTACCTACATGTGTAACTCACTTCTATTACCTACACAGCACCGACAGCATTGAAGTTGCCAATTTCTGGTCAAGAGATGAGTGACAAGATACCTTCTGGAATAAATCTCAGAGCCAGTTCTGCTCCCTTTCTGAGCTTCCAAAGAATGACATGCAGCCCCATCAGCATTTCCATCCCAGCACTGCCCGCCACCCTAAGAAACACTTATTTCTCTGTTGAAGCGAAAGACCCTTCCCTGATACAGGCCAGAATTTTCTGAAGTAAGGTCTTTGTTTTTAATGAAACATAAAAGGACAGCAAGAATATCAAATCATAAGGCAGACGAGTCACTGCTAAGTCCTTTAAATTATCATACCTGTTCCTATACCACCCATTTAGCCTAATGGAGAACAGAGGGCGTGCCCTATTGTCTCCTGCATGGACTCAGTTACGAGCTGCTCTCCAACATATGGAGAGAGGCCCTTCCAGATACTGCAAGACACAAGCGCACCTACTTGGAGTGTCCCTTTTGTCCTTGCTTTGCCCTTTGAACTTGATGCATAGCAATATTTTCCTAGTAGCAAACTTGGTTCCCCTCCCACCTCCCAACTTCCCTGAAGTGTCACAGGTAAAATATTCTCTCTTCCTCGACCTAGTTCTAGAAGCCTCCAATATCCTGCACTATGCTTACCCCTGGTTTATCCTCATCTTAGGGAACTGAATGCTACTACAAAATAGATCCCCTTTTAAAATGACATAAGCACTTTGGTCTTCTCCCCAGGGTTCTGCTATTTCAGGGAGACAAGCAGAGGTCACAAAGCATCTCTAGAAGTAAAACGCCATCCAGGGGTTCTGGGCCACCAACGGAGCTGCTAAGTGCTACTTCCTTTGTCCTGGGCATCTGATAGCCTAAGGCAAGGTACAGATCCCTAGGGGCTGAAGACAGAGTGAATCAAATCTGATCCAAACGCCTAGGAGCAGCAAGAGCTAAGTTGAGAAAACCTCCAGTAAATGCCAAATCTGAGACCAAGAGGAGAACTGAAATCAGGGCCACGGCTAGAGGGAATAAGTGAAATGGAACAACAGGGAGGCAGCGATGGAATGGGAGAGTCTACAGACACGGGTCAGGAAGAAACAGAGTCAGGCTTCTCAGAGCCAATTCTTTATGCATCACCCCTTGGAGTCCATCACCCAGAAAGAAGGCTGTGCATCTTTAAGTCAGGGCAGGAAAAGAGGAGAGTGGGCAGTCATCCATCTACCTCCTCTCAGCTGCCTGCCCAGAGGTACAAGCTTTGAATTTCCTCTCCTAACCATGAGATCTATCTTGTCACTAGGATTTTCTGTTCTTTCCACAATTTATTCCATCTTGTGACTGATTGGAACAAATCTTTAAAAGGGCATTTTTCAAAGCCATGATGGTACAGTAGTCACGCTGTCTGGCCCTGACAGCTCTGAACAAGTCACAAGCCCCCAAATTACACGGAACAGCTGTCCATCAAGTATTGCCATGGTCTACTGGCTGCTTGTGAGATACAGTTAAGTCATGCACACAGGCCACCAACAAGCAATTGTGATTGGAAGTGCTTCGGCTTTCATCACCAACTTCGGCAGCAGAGAATATGGCATCATACCCACAAATGGCAGCTTCCAGAAACAAATCAGATGTATCACGTAGCACTTCATTCTCCTACCTTCAATGGCCATGCATCCTGCAAACTGGCTCCAAAAGACTCCTGGTCAGTTAGATTGGGGTATCACTTGTATATGGCCGTACAGTCTATGGTAATTTGTATTATTGTTCAAAATACTACTGACCAAGGTTTCTATCTCCCCCTGCCATTGATATTAGTCTTAGCCATGTAATTTGGAGTGTTTCTCCTTGGGGGAAGATTATATATCCCAGACCCTGTGGTCAAAGGCTTGGCCTTATGATTTCTGGCATCCTTCCTAATGGAAGAACATATACCCTCACTTTGCTGAGCTTAAGAGTGGCTACGTGATTTGCTTTGGTCCATTAAATGCGGACAGTCATGTGTCATTTCCAGTTTAAAATCCAGCTCATAGTTTTCTGTCAGTTTTTGCTCTGTTCCACAGACCACCTATTTCCGAGATAGAGGCTGTTGTATCAGCCTAAGTACCAGATTAAAGGCCATGTAAGGTATGGCCACAGCCAACCTGATATGCAGCATAGATGAAAAATGAACTTTTGTGGTTGTAGTTTACTGAATGGGGAACATTTATGATCGGAGGTTATTTATTATTGAAGCATAATCTAGCCTATCCTAACTAAAATATCTTCTTCCTTTTTCTCTTTTATTCTTCCACTAATTAAGCACCTACTAAAAATTGAGAATGCTTTATAAATTGAGCACCTACTATGTGGCAGGTACTGGATTGGGCAGGGAATGCAAATAAAAGACATACCTAATGGGAAGACCCAGATGTTGCACAAATACATTTTGATACATTGTGGCAAGTTTTACAACAAGATGCATCAGCAGCTTGAAGGAAGCCGTTGCTCTGTCTTCTCTATCAGGAGTTGTGGAGGGCTTCATAGAAATACCCGTCATACATGATGCTCCAAAAATAAATAAGGTTGATTGAATGACTTTGATATTGGAGCTAACTTTAAGAAAAAGATCAGGGGTTTGGCTGGCAAGGAAGAAAGAAAATGGCATTCCAGTAGCCAAAAAGGGGGAAAGGGCATTTCAGGCCAAAAAAAAAAAAATGGCATAAGCCATGTTGTGAATATACCTCTGTTGTTCAGTGAGGATGGAACTTAGGATGGACAGATGAAGAGTTAGATAAAATGATTTCAGATAATTCCACTGGAATCAGGTTGAGAATACCGAAAGGCCATTCCAAGGAGGTTTGACTTAGCCTTGGGGGTTATGGAGGAACAAATGGAGACATCTAAAGCAGGGGAATGAGGTGGTTTTCCTGCCACAGGAGGTGGTGTGGAGCAAGGGATGTGGCTGGGTTTGGGAATCATAAAAAATGGAGTTCACTCTGGGTAACATGAGATTACAACATTTAGAACAGCAAATCTCCAGTGGAGAAAGGGAAAAGCACAAACCCACCTTAGATCAGCTTCCCTAAGAAACAGACTCTGAAAAGGAGATGAGATGCAAGAAGGAGGTTTACTGAGGAGAGCTCCTGAGACCATCACCTGGAAAGGAGTGAAGGATGCAGGATGGAGCAGAGGAAGAAGTCCAGCTGTGATGCAGTTGCAACATAGTCCATGGCTGATCACCCAGGGAGCTCTAAACTTTGGATGGCCCATCAGAGTTGTCTTGAACTGAGGCAACAGTATCAGACCCTCATACTCTCACATCACCCAGGCTTTGGATATGGGTTACCCCCAGGAAAGAGGTGTAATCTTGGGCAAGGGACCTCCTTTCCACAGAAGGATGTTACCAGGACAAGATTCTGCTAAGCTGTCGGTGGCAGTACACACTCTTAGCAGCTGGGGCAGTGAGTGCCTGGGTGCTGAACAGGGAATCAGAATCTTAGAGGCAGCTGTTGGCATCCACTACACACCCTCACACGGAACAACAACTTGCCTTCCACCAAGTGAAGACACAGCAACAAGGCAACATCTTTGAGGCAGAGAGCAAGCCCTCACCAGATACTGAATCTGCTGGAACCTTGATCTTGGATTTCCCAGCCTCCAGAACTGTAAGCAATACAATTGCATTACTTAAAAATTACCCAGTCTAAGGCATTTCGTTATAGAATGCTGAAGGGACTAAGACACTAGCACAACACTTTCCAATACGTTCTATTTTTACAGAGAAGAACATGGAGGTTCAGTGAGGTTACATCATCTGCCCAAGTGACCATGGAATCAGACTGAAATTTAACTTTAGCAGTGTCTGACTCAGAGCCTACATTCTCCCCATACATTTTGGTGTTTATCTTCAAAAGGTATGAATATCTCTATACAGGGGCCACACCACAGGGAAGACCAACCAAAAGGACAATATAAGGGACTGTCTCTGAAGAGGAAGACTTCCAATGCCCTTTCATGGGTTCTCAAAAACACCTGGGGTCTCAGTCTGATCAGTACTTTGAAATCCTGCTGTTCAGGGGTTTCTGCATTAGGTAATTGTACTCCCCAACCACAAAGCCTCTCCATGACCTTCTTCCCTGCCCCAGTCAAGGCAGAACTTGGCTTGGAAGGGAGCTCAGTGAAGACTGGGCAATAGGTGACCTGAGATTTGGGGCAGAACGGTCAGAAATCATCACAGGCACCACACATGAATACTACGAGTACCAGGCACTATCACCCATATCACCCCATTATCACTCCCATTTTACACTTAAGAAAACTAAAGCACAGAAACCTGAGTCCCTTGTCTGAGGCACATTACATGTATGCGGCTGATCCAGAATTTTGTTCTTTCTTCCTGGACCTGCATCAATACAGAGTGAAATAAAATTTAAACATCAGTTCCTCAGGTGCACTGTCTACATTTCAAGTGCTCTGTGGTCACATGTGGCCAGTGGCTATAGTGGGTAACATATTGAGTAGGTCAGGTCTAACAATATTTCCACCATTGCACAAAATTCTATTGAATAGTGCTGATAAGGGCTGCTTTGAGGTCCTGGGGGAGCAAAACAGCCTCGGTGATTATCTAAATTTTCTCTATGCCCCTCACCCACTGTCCCAAATCTTTTCATTAAAAAAAAAAAAAAAAAAAAAAACAGTGGCAAATAAACCTAATTAATCTGAGGGGGAAATATATATAATTAATCCAGAAGGGAGAAGGGAAAGCATTTTTGTACCTGTTTATGTTCGCTTGATAAACAGAGGAAAGCTAATGCCTCTGTAGTTCCAGAAGAGTCCACAGGGGAATTGGAATCTCTTATCTTAGCCCCCCGCAGAGCGTCAGGCCTGAGATCAAAGCAGATCTGTGCATGTCATTACTGCATATCCTCCCCTTCCCTCCTACATTTTCAAGTCTTCTTGGTTCAGAAGAATGGCCTACATTAGCCTGCCAGTAAAAAGTGAAGCCTTTATTTCACAACAATACTAATAAGTAAAAGCAAAATAGCAGCAGCTAGACGTCCAGCTCCCTTTCCAGACACCTCCCAGATATAAACGCGTGATGTGCGATACAGAATTGCAGAGGTCTTGGCGGTTCTCTGGTCCAAATTTCCATCTATAAAATTTATGCCAAGCCATTGTGTCCTTAAACTTGAATTAATTTGAATGTCTCCAGCAGTGTGTGTGTCTGTGTGGTGTGTGCGGCACCTGAGACCTCCCAAAGAAGACAACTCTATTTTGATACCTACAAATGTCACAATAGAGGACTTTTTTGGATACATCTTTTACATTGTATCCAAATTTGCCTTTTTGTGACCACTGCCCATTTCTCTTGGCTCTCTCTTTGGGGACCTAAAGAACAAGTCCAGGGCCACATGTCAGTAGATGTGAAGACAAGACTTAGGACCCCTTGAGCCTTCCTCTCTGGGTCTCTCTCCTGTTGGTCTCAAGGTGTGGCTTCGATACCTCTCTCCCTGGCAGCTTCCTCCCTTCGTGTGTTCAGTTGCACCTGCCCACCTCCTGTTGAGAGATGGACAGCCCCACTTGAGTCCCAGCCTGTAGGGGAATGGAAACAACCCTCTCCACCACCAGGACCCATAAGCGAAGGCATTTGGGAGCTCACACCTTCAGGAGCTGCCACACCAAACTGCCCTGTCATCCGCACAGGGACTCCCACCCACTGTGCATCTGCTTCTGGACTCCTTCCTGGCTTCTCATAATAAAGTCCAGGTTGGGAAGGAGCAATGTTAATTAGTTACAAGTTGAAAGCTATTACCATAATAATGAACAGATGAGTAAACGCACAATCTCCTTCTTTCACAGAGGTATTTACAAAAGAAAGATTAATAAGGTAATTTTACCTCCAAATCTGCAAGGAGCTCAGCAGATGAAGCACAGAGAAGATGGGAAGGTGGAGGCAGATGCTAAG
This sequence comes from Pan troglodytes, assembly GCF_028858775.2. NCBI lineage: Eukaryota > Metazoa > Chordata > Mammalia > Primates > Hominidae > Pan > Pan troglodytes. The sequence continues at coordinate 49,297,151 of NC_072419.2, forward strand.
GTCATCAGGAAGGAGGGAGGGTATCCCTGCTCTACAGAAAAACACTGAGCACAGTGACCTTAAGTAACTCTCAAGGTCATGCAGCAAGTGGTGGAGCTGGAATTGAAACCCCGGAACATCCAACCCCGGCCCTAGAGCTCTCGCTCCTGACCACCCTGCTGCCTCTCACCGCATTATGCCTTCACCTTCATGATCCCAATATTGGGTAGAGGGTACTGGCCCCATTTTATAAAGGGGAAGACTGAGGCTCAGAAGAATAACTCATTTGCCCCAGCCACACAGCCAGAGAAGCTCTGAGAGTCTGGGTCTGGGGGCCTCTGCCCTGGAGCTCGTGCTCTTTCCTGATTGTGTGTTGCATTCTAGAAGAAATCTGTCTTTCCTGACCCACAGAAAGAACCATCCAAGGAAGTCCCAGATGGGGGTACACAAAAGTGATTTCCTCAGGCAGCCAGGTCACAACAGCTTCTCAGTACAAGAGCCCAGACTTTGGCATAAAGTTCAGGACCAAAACGCACCTAGAAGGAAAGAGGGAAACCCCCTCCCTTTGATGCATCTTGTAGAGGCAGGGATGGCTGAAACTAACCAGGAGCTGAGCCCTATTCACGACTGCTACTGCTGTTACCTGCCTGGTATGTGTTGTAGGCTGGGGAACACGGGAATGCCTGGTGTGGCTACTGCAGAAAAAGTCAGGACTCTCCAAACTCCTACAATCCTCCAAGGGCAAACAAACCTTCCAGGAGGTGGAATTAAATAAAGCTGAGAGATGATGTCTTCACTAATTAAAAAAAAAAAAATTAAACGGCCTCAGGGTTCAGAAACTGAAAGGAGAAAAAGCCCTAATCCTAATATTAGGCTGGTGCAAAAGTAATTGCAGTTTTTGCCATAAAAATAGCAAAAACTGCAATTACTTTTGCACCAACCTAATATTTCAAAACCGTGAACACAGATGTTAGAGGCAAATAAATTCATAGTAGAATGAAAAAGTCCAAAAAACACTAATGCTCCACCCCTCCTGTTGACCAAACCCAAGGAATTCCCCACTTCAGCACTCCGGAACTGGGTTTTGTCTGTGCTTAGCTAGGATTACTTGCTGGAGAGGGGGGTCCCTGTCTGTCCCCACAACGCCTGCCTTCACCCCTACCTCAACCCCACCCCCGCCTTTTCCTCAGCATGTCCAATCTCTACCTATGCTTCAACACTTATTGTAATAATGCTGGGATTAGGGGACTCACCCACTAATTCTACCCACCTCCGGTGCAATGTGGAGAGGAGTCACAAGCAGAATAAACAGAGACAAAGGAAAATACAGCACTACTTCCCGGTTGGCTGGGCTTGGGCACCCAACTGCAACTCTGAAACCTCAGGGAAGTGAGAACAGGCCCCTCGTAGTGCCCCAGCCCCTCAGCAGTCCAGACCAAAGGAGGCTGGCCCAGCACACCAAGCCATGAACACACCTGAGGGTCTGCAAGAACACTCCTGCCTCGAAACCACCCAGGAAGTGGATCCAGGCCTTACCAAGAGCACTTGGATACTTTAGAGTGTCTGGAGGTCTGTGTTTTCTCAACTCTCTGTATCAGAGGTCAGCAAAAGGCTTCTGTAAAGGACCAGAGAGTAAATATTTCAGAATTTGTGGGCCATACGGTCTCTGCGGCAACTGCTCAACTCTGCTACTACAGCACAAAAGACAATAAAACTTTATTTACAAAAACAGGTGGTAAGTTGGACGTGGTCAGGGTCTGGTCCCTGCCATGCTGTCATTTTCTGGCCTCTGTTCTAGAGGACAAGAGTTCTGTCTGATTCATCCTTGTTTTTGCCTTTCAACACTGTGGGTATTTCATAATCCTTTGCGGAAGGAAGAGAGGAAATTTGTTTTCAAAAACCAGATGAACAAAGGTAACTACTGAGACCTGACATGTCCTAAGGTATGCTTGGATGTCAAAGCTAAAAGATTAAGTGCAAAGAAGTTCCCAACAGTTTAAGAAAACAGAATTTGGAGTCCACTGAGCAAGGTTAATTACTCTTCTGTGTCAATTTTTTTCCACACTTACAGCAAGCCTCTTAGTTGAGGAAAATTCCAGATAAAGCACCATTATTCAAAATGTACACGGCATCACCATAATGTCCAAGACTGATATTCATGCTCCTGTCTGGAAGCTGAGGATGGAAAGGAGTCTGCCCTGAACCATAAACATACACTGGATACCATCCCTGGACCAGCAATCACACACCAGTAACACTCATTCCCCTGGGCACCAGGGAGTCTGTCCCAGCATCAGTGAGGGGCCCAAATCTAAAGACAAAGGCAAATGCAGCTGGAGAAAAAAACCCTTCTTGAATGCTTCCTTCAGAGTCAGCAAAGAAAAAGCAACAAGATTATATTTTATGTATTATGAAACTGAATGAGCTGGTCATGTAAATCACTTGTTGCTTTAAAAAAATTTTTGTTTTGCTATGTATTTTCCTCACTGTGTATCCTGGCGTCTCACTGTGTATCACTGCCCCAGCTGGAGTGCAGTGCTTATTTACAAGTGGGATCATGGCATACTACAACCTTGAACTCCTGGGCAGAAGTGATCCTCTTGCTGCAGACTCTAAAGTAGCTGGGACTGCAGACATGCACCACTATGCCCAGCTTTATTTTTAGATTGCCATCCCAAAAAAGGAGAAAAATGCAACCTGGTCCATATTATTCAACTTTGATGGGAGGAATAACTGTCCTTAAATTTGTCATAAGGTTTTGTGGGATGTAGGGTGGAGGCAGAAGAGAAGAAAGAAAGAGAAAATTTAATTTTGTGTTTAAGAATTTACAAAAAAAACCCCATGAATTCCAAAGATTAAATTCTACAGCTCACAATGGAATAAAATCTGAAGTTAGCTATGAAAGGTTAGATATTTAAAAACTCAACCCCACTCAAAAACCTTAAAACAATAGGCTAACCTATTTCATTAAGGAGGAAGTAAAATATAATTACAGACTAGGTAGGAAGATGGAGAAAAAATACCATTTAAGACTTTCAGGTTGCAGTTAAAGCTGTATTCAAACAAAAATACATACCTGACTTTTCCTATTAAGTTAGAATGAAAATTTTTAAAAATGGTCAATCAACTTATAAGTTTAAAAAATACAGAAATGCAGGAAAATGAATTAATAAACTGAAAAGAATGTTTAATAAATCTGAAATTTTCTAAGTGATAGGATTGATTCATATAATAGCTGGTTCTTTTCAAAAGACCATAAAATACATAAATCTTTGGCAAGAGGGAAAAACATAAACATACAACATTAGAAATTGACGAGGTGAATTGCCAAATTCAGTTCTTCTTTCATTCTGCAAATATTCATTGATCACCTGTAAAGTGGCAAAAACTGGTGACACATCAGTGAATTAAGCGAAATCTTTGCTTTAGCTCACTGTAAAGGAGAAAGATAAGTAATTGCATTTATGGCGTGTTATGAAACATATGCAAATTTTATGAAAGACTACTATGTGAAACTATGCTAGGAAACTACATCTCCTAGAAATGCACTATTTTACAGGAAAATATAAAATGAAAACTGATTTGACTACATAAACAACCATTATTCTAAAACTTAAATATTTATCAAATTTGCCTTCAAAAACTGTGCAATGACAGGTGGCTTCGCAGGCTACTTCTGAAAAGCCTTCAGGGAACTGATGATTCTGGTGCTTCATAAACTGATCTACAGCCAAAGCAAGAGAGAGGGATCTCGGGCACTTTAAGCCACCAGTAAAACCCTACTACCAAGCTAAAGTGGGACAAAGCAAAGGACAAAACAGCTTCACTTTGGGATGTTAAAGCTAAAATTGAATACAAGTCTACAGTCTTATCCAGAATTCTGAAAGTGAAAAGTTCTGAAACCTGTTTTTTTTGTTTGCTTTTCATAAGTCATCTGGTGGCAATGGCCTGTGCTGTCCACACTCCTCTCTCTCCCACATAACCCTCATTGGGTGCACCAATGACAGAGGCATACAGGAACGTAAATCTCCAGCTTCCTTGTTCCAATAGAGACAGCCCTAAACAGTCACCTATACTGTTTCCAGAACTCCCTTGTGCAACTGAGCTAGAGTCACCTTCTGTGGGACTCTGCGTGATATCATACCCTTGTTGGTCTCCTTCTCTTCCATCTGTTTTTCCTGGGAACACTTCTGAATCAACCATTCTCACATGAACCCTTGTCTGGGGGTCTGCTGCTGGGAAACCCATTGTAAGACAGTAAAAAAATCTGACCTAAACTGCTTCTGTGGCTACACCTGACCTGAGCCTATTTATAGCATTATTTATCTGACTTAGCTTTGCAGTCATATGTTTGGCTGCATAAATATTAACATGTTTGATTAAGGAGCACTTCCTCAGACTCCACTGGGGTTGTTACATAACATTCACAATATACGTATCATATTACCTCCCTAAAATCTAATAAAATACGAATTACAAACACATTTCGCCCAAAGGGTTTCAGACAGGGGATTAAGGAGCTGTATAAAATACTAGTAAATCAAATCTAGCACTATATTAAAGGAATAAAAACCATAGACAATTAAAGTTAATTACAACAATGGCTTAATATTTAGAAATTTAGTCATACAATTTGTAAAAATAATAGGTCAATTGAGTAAAACCACATGATAATCTCAACATTTGTTCCTGATATAAAAATAACCTAGAAATAGCATGCGAGTTCCTCAAAATGATTAAGAATATTTATCTGAAAAAACAGTCATCATACTTAATAAAATTTCAGGAGCATTATAATTAAATCAGAAAAAGGATATCTGCTATGATTATTTAACTTCATTCTAGAATTTATAGCACAAGCAAAGCAATAAAAATAAAAGAGCTATAAGCATTTAAAAAGAGAAAACAGAAGTATCATTATGTGTAGATGACATTATTGTCTACCTTCAAACCCAAGAGCATAACTGAAAACTGTTGGAAATGATAAAAGATTTTTAGTATAGGAGCCAGATATAAAATATGTGCCTAAAACCACATCTATTTATACGAGCAATAGCCAATTAGAAAATATAATGGAAACATTTAACCCATATACAAAAGAAATACAGATAAATAAAAAATAAACAAGAAATATGCAAGACCTAAAAAAAGAAAACTCTTAAACTCCACTGAAGGGCATAACACAAGCGATTTGAGTAAATGCCAGGAGGTATCTTGTACTTAGATAAGAGAAATCAACACCGTGAAAATGCCTGAGGTCTCTAACTTAATCTATAAATCCAACGCAGAGCCAACCAAAGTTCAAACAAGATTTGAGGGGAGCACCTGACAAAATTACTCTAAAGTTTTTCTGGGAGAATAAAAATGCAAAAATGCCTGGGAAACTTTTGAGATTTTAGAGTACTGGGGGAATAATCCTCTCCAATATGAAAACATATCATAGCTACAGTAGTAAACAAGATAGTATCACTGTATGGATAGAAATAAATGAAAGCTAATTAGACCCAAAAATACATATTATTCTGGTTGCATGTCCTGTAAGTAGAAAACATATGAATTATTCAGTAAGAGGTATTAGGACAACTAGCTATCTTCTTGAAATAAAATGATAAAAAAAAAAAACAAAATCTCTATCTCACTCCTTACACCAAAATAAGGGCCTGATATGGTAAAGATTTAAATTTATAAAAGGAAGAGAGGAAAGGAAGAAGGGAGGGAAGGAAAGAAAACCATAAAAGTACCAGAAAAAAAAGAAAGTATATTTTATGAGAGTGAGGAAGGCCTTTCTGATGATGCCATGAAGATGAAAAATCAATAACATACTGATAAATTTCATCACATAAAAATTTAAAAACAAATAAAAAACCTATTGTGACCAAAAATAAAAACCCAAAATCAAGTAAAAAGAAAACCACCACCTGAGAAAAAACTACTGCAACATAAATGATAAAGAAAGAACTAATAGTTCTGGTGTCCAAAGACCATTTACAAATAAAAAAGAAGAAAACCAGGCCGGGTGCAGTGGCTCACACCTGTAATCCCAGCACTTCAGTAGGCTAAGGTGGGCAGATCACCTGAGCTCAAGAGTTCTAGACCAGCCTGGGCAGTATGACAAAACCCTATCTCTACAAAAAACACAAAAATTAGCCTGTAGACCCAGCTACTCAGGAGGCTGAGGCAGGAGAATTGTTTGAACCTGGGAGGCAGAGGTTGCAATGAGCCGAGATAGTACCATTGCACACCAGCCTGGGCAACAGAGCAAGACCTGGTCTCAAAAGAAAAGGAATAAAGAAGAAGAAAGAAGGAAGAAAGAGAAGAAGAAAACCACCTAAAAGAAAAATGTGCAGAGTATAAGCAACTAAAGCACAGGAAGGAAAATGAATGCCAAACATTAAATAACACTTGAAAATATTTTCTTACCTCACTAATAACTGAATGCTAATCAAAAAATGTTTTCATCTATGCAGGAAGAACATAAAAAAGACTGATGAAAACCAGTGCTGGGAATGGAAGATAAAAACTACAACTCTTTTAGATAGCTGTTTGTCAATATTTAGAATTATGACTATCAATCATAAAATACCTAAAAGATATATACCTCACACGGCCAATATGGTTGCCAACAGAGCAGAACTGGGGAGCAAAGACAAAATTATTCACTATATATACTTATAAAACAATAAATATTTTTAAAATACACAAAATTATAACAGCCAATACTTACTAGCTGCTTGGCATATGCCAGACTCCGTGTTATAAAGCACTTTACCTGCACATACCCGCACCCCCTCACAACCCATTGTTCTACTTTCACCAGAATGACAGCGCTCCCTCGCTGTCCTTGGTCCTGAAAGATGGGAATACCTGCTAACACTTCCTCCTCTTGTCAGAAGAGGACCAAAGAGGAAGCGCCGGTTTGTCTCTTCTTTCCTTGCCAACCCTTCCAGAAGAAGCATTGTGAATAAAATTGTTGAGAGCTAGACCTGCCTGAGGCCATGTCTGGGTAGCCATGGCTGATTTTCCTTTGCTTCAAAAGCTGTGTCTCCCTATGCCCACTCATGATTCCTGAGGATACAGTGGGAATTCCCCGCTTCCTGCCTCCACTCCATTCCTCATTAAAAGACTGTCTGTTGGGAAATAATTCGAACATGGAACATTTAGCATTCTTTTGCCCAGTGTTTCCCAAAGTGTGGCACCCAGACCAGCAGCATCTGCATCACCTGGGAGCGTGTGAGAAATCAAATTCTTGGATCCACCCCGGACCTACTAAATCAGAAACTCCATGCATAGAGCCCAGCAATCTGTGGTTTAACAAGCCCTGCATGTGATTCTAGTATAGCTAAAGTTTGAGAACGTCTCCAATCACTTACGAGTGAAGAAAACTAAGACTCAGAGAGCTTAAATGACTTGCTTCAGACCTGCAGCTAGAATGTGCCAGGGCTGGGATCTGAACTCAGATCTTCCTGTTTGGCAAACCATGGTCATACACACTGTGCTATAGTACTTTTTAATGTATTGCTTGTGTGGTATAAATTCAGGGAATACAAATTTTCTTCTAAAACTACAAATAATGTTCTTAAATGTTGTTATAATTAGCTTTAGCATTGGCTTTTTAAAATTTATGAAGGTGACAACAGAGCAGAAAATTATGCTAATCTTATCTCCTTTCATTTAACTCCATCTACATCACAGGACTCCTGTGTGTGGACAACAGGGACAAGCCCGCCCTGTCTCCCCAAAGCCAGCAACATTGAGTTGTAGGAAAGTACCTATAAGAGCCTTGCCAGCCTTGGGTGATGGCCATAACGTGCCACCTACTTCCCTTAGATCATCGTACAAGGGCTACCTCTTCCAAGAATCATTTTCGGCTGGAAAGTAAACCTATCCATCTCATGGTGAGCAAATGTGGTGTTTACTGTCATGCCAAATACTCTTGTTGTCATGCCAACAAGTGTTGGCAAGCTGCAGTCCACAGGCCAAATATGGCCCACTAGCTTGTTTTGTAAATAAAGTTTTATTGGAACATAGCTAAGCTTATTTGTTTATGTATTATCAATGGCTGCTTTCATGCTACACTGGCAAAATTGAGTACATGAGGCAGAAATACGTCCCACAAGGCCTAAAATATTTACAACCTGTCACTTTACAGATAATGTCTACTGACCCTTGGTCTAAATGGTTGTCACTCAAATCGAAAGAGAACAGATTTTTGCACACCTGAACTCAAGTTCTAGGACTGACATGTACCAGAATCTGATGCTCAGAAAGTTCTTTACCCTCCCTGAGCCTCAATTTCCCCATTTGTACAATAGCTGCTCCACTGAACTGTGGTGGTGGTGGTTAGATGGAACAAGACATGTTAAAGGCTTGGTGCACGGCAGGTGCTCATTACGGGCTATTTTCCTCCCTTCACCTACTTAGGTACAGAGATTCCTAAAGACCAGTGGTGTCATAGCTCCAGCACATAGTAGGTACCTTGTTTATTCAGGGCCAATTCCCTTTGTAAATTCAGAATGCAGAGGCTCTGCAAAGCCTGTAGGCTGCAATTTAAAATGTCTCATCGTCCAGTGATCCAGGCGATAACTTACTAACCAGGCAGCACACTTAGACACTATACATCATCTCCTAAAGCCAAACTTGTCCTGCCCAGAGCCAACAGTCAGCTCTGGCTTGAAAATGAAAAATGGGCTCCTGGGGATAGCAGATCCCGGCTGCAGGAGGGAAAGAGAAAGGGGCAAAACGGCAAAACTCTGTTCCCACAGATCTCTGCCTCAGGAACAGTCCCCCCTTGGTGACCTTAGAATCTTTCACAAGCAGAGGTTTTATAACTCTCAGCTGCCTCAGAACAGAGAGCTCAATCTGTCTCTCTTCTTGGTCAAGCACAAGAGCAGCCACACAAGGAAAGTTGCCTTGGACCTAGGTAGTGAGAAGGGCATTCTTCCACCCACCCTCCCACCCGCCATCTCTCCTCCCACCCGCCATCTCTCCTCCCACCCGCCATCTCTCCTCCCACCCGCCATCTCTCCTCCCACCCGCCATCTCTCCTCCCACCCGCCATCTCTCCTCCCACCCGCCATCTCTCCTCCCACCCGCCATCTCTCCTCCCACCCGCCATCTCTCCTCCCACCTGCCATCTTTCCAATATTTCCTCTATCCCAAGCGCTAATGGTTTATGCCACTCTCTCCTTCCAATTTGAGCTTCTGGCATCTCAGATCATCTCAACTGTGGTTTTGTGCCACATCTTTGCTATTCTCCTCCTATTTTGCCTGTACTCCAACCATGTTACCATCCATATGTAGAATCATCAATTTTCAGTGCCAAGTATCCTATTGCCCGGTGTACTGGGCAATAGCCCATGGTCACATGTGGCCCATCTGAATCACAGAAAGGATACAGACAACCTGTAAGCCCTGGATGAGATAAACACATTATGCCTCTGGCTTCCAGGACTCTGGGGGACTTAATGAAAAGGAAGCCTTCTTTTGCCAGAGCGAGGTGCGCCAGATGCCAGGAACCTGGTCCCCTGCAAGGTGAAGTGCTGATTGCAAATACACTGTATCTGGCAGGGGTGTGAGAGGCTAGCAAACGACGCCCTCTCTCAGGCCTCAGGGAGGCATTGGGAATATCCTTTGATGGGTTAATTGTACTGATTAATTTCAGTACAAAAGGTAGAAAAGTGAAGAGCTCCATATCCTGAGAAAAAAAGGAAGACAAAAAGACAAGAGGGTGAGGAATTAGGGCAAGAAGGAAAGAAAAAAAAATAAGCAATAGTTAGTATTAACAGATTTTATTGTGTGCTAGATATAAGCTAAATAATTTGTCTGAATTATCCTGTTCAATCCTCATAATCTTTGAGGAAGATTTGAATGTTGACCCTGTTTTACAAATGAAGAAATCAGGTCTCAGAGAGCATAACTCATTTTCCCAAGGTTACACAGCCTACATGCAGCCAACCCCGCCTTGAGCCTTTCTGCCTCTGAGCTTCACAATCCTAACCCGCTTCATTCCTTTGCATGGAAGTAGGTTAAAGTTCAAGGACAGGCCAGGAAACAGGCACAGAGACCCCAGGCCACAGACTTGCAAAATTATCCAGTCCAGCCTTCCTATTTAACAAATGGGTAAACTGAGGTCTGAGGCAAGAATATGACCTTTTGAGGGTCACCCAGTGAGTCATCAGCCTGAATACTGTGAAGAAGAGGATTTTTTAATAAAGTGCTTTCACATCACAAGGCTGGGAAGTGGGTAAGAATTCTCAGATTCAGAGCTTCTTTCTCCTTCCTCTGTCTGCTTATCCCACCACAGAGAACCGCTGATGTGCCCAAGTCTGGTCTCTTGTGATGCTGGCCTAAGGGAGTCCCAGGGCTTGTTCAATGGACAGACACCCAGGAGAAGTGTCTGCGAGATGGCATCATTGTGGTTCAAGTGGTCCAAGGCAGATGGAGCAGGACCCTGGAGAGCAGCAACAATCCAGCCGCCGGCCTGAGAAAATGATTAGGCTGAATTTGGAGCACCTGCCAGCCTTGGGTCCTGGCAGGAGACCAGAAAACAAATCCAGCCAGGAAGCCCAGCAGAAGGGCAAATCCACAGGTGGGCAGGGGCTGGGAGAAGACAGAAGGCAAGTCTGACCAGAAGGCAGTTGACCAGGAGTGGCCACCTGCATACATGGGGCTTAGGGCAGCCTGGAAGGCTGGTGGTGATAGTGTCTGCCAGGGAGACTGGCCAGGGAAGGTTACAGTTTCCCCCTCTCCAGGAAGACTTGCACAGTGGAGAGTGGGCTGCAAAGCTACTAATCCTTTCCAATGTGTCACTCCTGCTGTGATCAGTACATTTCAAGGGCCTCAGGAACAAACTTCATAACGTACTGAAAAGGGGACTGAAAGAGGAACATTTCCCTCTTTTCAGAATTGCCAACACAGATGGCATGGATTCAAGTCCGGCCTCAGCACCTCCCTGCCGCATGCCCTTGTTACTGAGGCAGCCCCTTCAAGCCTGTGCCACTCCACCTGTAAAACGGGGACACTGATAGCACCTTCCTCAAAGCACTGTCAGGGGGATTAAATGCACCAAGGTGTGTAAGACGCTCAGCACAGGGTTCTTCTCATCCTAAGTAGTAGACAGCCAGTGTAGTGCACGGTGCAGACAACTCAATAAAATATTATTGAACCGATTAAAAGTTTCACACAGAATTCATTTAACTTGTTAAAGCAAGGAAGTGTGCAGCTGGAGTGTAAAGGCTTTTTGCTTTTAACTACTCAAAATCAAATTGTTATTCCACTCTCCTATCCCTGCACTCAACGCTAAGGTTATTTGGCAGGTCTGGCATGTGACTACTTAAGATGGGGTAACAGCCTCTAATTAAGCCTTAAAATGTCACTGTAAGACGGGCAGGCAGGAAGGAACATCTCCTCAGGAAAACATTTCTGGGCCAGGCTTGGGCCAAAGAGCTGTCAATCAAGAGATTATTATGTTTCAGAGTTTTACACCCAAACAAATGTTGAGATCCAGGAGGGAGGATCCTTCAGGGTAATTTCTTTTAGAAACAGAGCACCCAAGTCCAAAGGGTAGAGGATTTGGCCCAGATCCCCTGAGTTAGTAGCATTCCTTCTGTAATACCTCTTCTCCCTGAAATTCCTCCCTTCAGTTAATTTCATTAGAGCTATCTGGTACTGACACAGCCTCCATGGGCAGATCAGATACAATAACCCAATCTTTATTTGTTTATTGAGCAACTATTTTGTGCCAGGCATTGGGGCAAAGCACCAAGCAAGACGGACAAGAACTCTAAACTCTAACTTTTTTCTTTTTCTTTTTTTCATTTTTTTTTTTTTTTGAGTCACAGTCTCGCTCTGTCACCTAGGCTGGAGTCCAGCAGTGTTATCTCAGCTCACTCTTATCTCAACCTCCTGGGCTCAAGTGATCCTCCTACCTCAGCCTCCCAAGTAGCTGGGACTACAGGCATGCACCACCATGTCCAGCTAATTTTTCTATTTTTTTTTTTTTTGTAAAGACAGTGTCTCACTATGTTGCCCAGGCTGGTCTCAAACTCCCGGGCTCAATCAATCCTCCTGCCTCAGCCCCCCAATGTGCCAGAATTACAGGTGTGAGCCACCACACCTGGACAATCCCTACCCTTTTGAGTTTATAATCTCCTGGGAGAAGAAGGACACGCATAAGAATACAAATAATGATTCTAAACAGCAATTACAGATGACAAAGGTGAAAAGGGATGAAAGGAGGCAGGGGAACCGAATTTAGATTCCATAGCTAAGAAATGTCTACTGAGCCAAAACTTGGAAACTCACAAGGACTGTCATGCAGAGTTCAGGAATGGGCATTCCAAAGAGATGGAAGAGTGAATGCAAAGGCCAAGAAATGGGCGAACACAGGGGAGGGATAAGAGGTGAGTAGGGGTAGAATCATGCAGCATCTCGCAGGCCACACTAAGATTTTATTGCAAGTGCAAAAGGAAGCCAGATGCAACAGAGAGCCATGAGGGTAACATGTTCTGTCTTATGAATTAAGACAATCACTGTAGTTGGCAACGAAGGCGGCCAGCAGTGGTGGGAACTCAGAGAGAGGCACTCAGGGACCCAGACTAATGCAGCTGTTACATCAGTCCCATCCAAGGCCTAAAAAGGCTACTGAGGCCAGGCGCGGTGGTTCGCGCCTGTAATCCCAGCACTTTGGGAGGCTGAGGCAGGCGGATCATGAGGTCAGATCGAGACCATCCTGGCTAACACCGTGAAACCCTGTCTCTACTAAAAATGGAAAAAATTAGCTGGGTGTGGTGGAGCGCGCCTGTAGTCCCAGCTACTAGGGGAGGCTGAGGCAGGAGAATGGCGTGAACCCGGGAGGCGGAGCTTGCAGTGAGCCTGGGTAACAGAGCGAGTCTCTGTCTCAAAAAAAAAAAAAAAAAATGGTTACTGAAAGCTTCCCCGTGGGCTAAGATGGCTTGGACAGTGGGACTGAGGTCGGGCTGTGGTGGGGGCATGCAGTTCTCCAGTGGCTTCGCCTCATCTCACCAGGAATCTCCCTGGACCCAAGGAACCAGCCATCCCAACACCAGCATCCTGCACAGTTCCAAGACTGGCCCTAGAGACACCCTGGGTTTCAACGAACACTTGTTCAACTAAAATGAACTCAGTAGGCAATCCCTCGAGAGATACAAGCTCTGCTATTGATGAAGGCTCACAGTGAGACAAGGATAATGGGTTCAAATCTTGTTAGCAAAGTCAGAGAACTGAGAAATTTCTGAGCTCCAAAGAATAATTTCCCTTCTGCTTTCAATATGTTTGCAGGGTGAGAATCTTTCATAGGGCGGCCAGGAATAATTCTTCGGCAATTATTCAGCATGTCTTGGATTGGTTTTGCTTATTTTCATCAAGTTAAAGATCATTCACGCCAGTTTCTTTTCAATACCGCCCTCCCTTCCCCTCCCTCCTCCCTCTTCCCCTCAGATCTATGCCTCATAATCTGTTTTCCCCGATTCGCCCTCTGCCTTTCTCCCCCATCCTCCTCCATGCCTGATGCTTCTCATGTTTCATCTTTCCTGAGAACCCACAGTGCTGCGCTTGAGCTCAGCAACTCCCAACTTTTTTATTTGACGTCCCAGTGTGTCTCCAGTCATCTCCAGGGGAGTTTTGAAATTCATTTTCATTCACTTTAATTTAAAAAAGAAATATAGGCCATTTAGTTCTTTTAAGAGGGGGAAATGGGGTGTCACTCAACCAGCAGGGAGGTGAATCCTGACTTCAGCTATTAGCTTATTGGGCAAAGTGGCTCTCTTCCAAGTGTTCTTGGTTCTTGGGTCGCTTAAGTAAGTAAAGTGTTTTGCTAATGTCTGAGAGACATTCACTCTTTGGGGGGCAGGAAAATAAAGTTCAGGGAGAAAAGAGACATGAGAAAATTAATGTTTTCTATTAACTCCATTTCCAATAAAGTAGGAATTCAACAAAATAACTCATATCACTCATCCATTTAGTCATTATATTCAACAACTTATTTAGTATTTAACATTTTCCAGGACCTAGTGATGCTAATCATACTGATGATGATGATGATGATGATGATGATGACAATGATGATAACAGCAGCTAACATTTTATTCAGCTTACTCACTCTGTGCCAGGTAGAGCTCTACAATAATTACCTCAATTAATCCCCACAGAACTCCATAAAATAGGGGTTCTTTTGTCCCTACTGCAGAACAGAGGCTGAGAAAAGTTAAACAAATTACCCAAAGTCACACCAATGTAAGTGGAATTTGAACTCAGGACTGTCTCATCACCACCATGACACACTGCAGCCTTGTCTCAGGGTTACAAAGGCAAATGAGGTACAGCCTTGCCTCAAGGATCTCACCTTAGTAGTGGGCAAAACAGGCAGGTAATCAACTGCATGGATCATTTGGAAAAGCCATAGAAGAGAACATGGGAGTACAGAGGTGGGGTCTCTGCTCAGCCTGGAAGCAGAGAATGCATAAAGATCCACTTCCAGAGGGAGGTAAAGAACTCCTGGGAGTTGGCTGGGCAGAGGGGGTGGGGTCCAGGAGAAAAGGGCTTCCAGAGAGATGAAAAAGAGAGGAAGGGGTCGCTCAGGAGGATGGACCATGCCTGAGAAATGCAGATATATGGAAGAGGCTGGTGCCAGGGGTTGGTGGATAGACAGTCCACGAGCCCTGGCTGGGGAGACTGTCAGGGGTCAAGTGGTTATTAAGTCCCTTTCTGGCAGGCTAACTATGGGTCCTAGGGAGCCAGGGAAGGGGGTGCACAACAGGGTGGCACAACCAGTCATGGAATCTTAGACATGGCCCCATGGCAACCCGGATTTGGCAATATAGAGAGAGGTTCAGGGGGCCCACCTAGAAAGATGTTTGATAGACATCTAAGCAAGTATGAGCAGATGTGGGCTTGGCCCCAGGCAGTGGCCCAAGGGGGTGGGAAACAGCAGATATTTGAGAGAGGCTAAGGGGAGAGAAATGATGGGTGTTGGTGACCCTCATAGAGAAGTCTAAGAATATTGGCCATTATTTTTCTAAATTCTCCTGGGGAAAAAATGTTTCTGCTTTTATTTTTCTGGCAATAGTGAATTTCTAATGTATTTTTGCCATCTGCTCCACAACAGAGAGGCAAATAGGATTAACAAAGTTTATGACATGGAGAGAAGCCCTGTCCTGTCCTTGGGCCTGTGGGGGGAGAGAGGTGGCTGACCAACAGCAGTCTTCCTGCAAGTGACCCTCACGAAGACACCTGCTTGCCTCTGCCCAGCCACCCTCCATCACAGGTAACACATCTGCCCTGCTCTTGCCCACAACACCCTTGGCCTGACTCCCAAGAGCAGCAGGGGTGTCAGATGAAGTAGTCAACACAGATAACCTGACGGCTAAACAAGAGAACGAAACGAGGCTTGAATATTCAGCAGCTGGTTCTGCTTCAGAGGCTGTTACCCTGTTCTCCATCTCCCCTTCAATCCCAGGAACAGAAGAAAAGAACACCAATCACCTCTCAGCCCCACCATTCTAGATCCAGGTCCATGGTGGTAGAGCAGATTGTGGAGATTAACATTCAAATTCAAACAGTCGCAGCATTCTGTCAGTACTTTTAATAAGAAAAAGTGTATATCCTTTGGATAAAGCAGACCCAATTTATATATCTAATGTATGATCTCTTGAATTCATAAAAGGCCATGTAAAACATACATACATACATGCATACATACGTAGACACACTTACTTTGAAAGCTCAAAACACGAAGCCATCTCTCTACTTCAACATCTGAAAAATACTATCTTGCCAATGTATTTCCCAAGAAGAAGACAGTAAAAAGGAGTATAAACAACAGGAAAAAAAGTATAAAACCTGATTATCATCTTCAATCCAAACATCTCAGACATAGGTAGACCCAAGGTTTTGGAGAATCCATTCCTTGCATACAACTCAATTCCTGCTGAGCCTATGTGACCAGAGAGACAAGTGCAGACTGGCTTTGTGTTTAAACCCTAAATGATACCATTAACATGAGGCTTTCAGTTCTCCTGCCCAAGTATTTCCTGGGGAAATCACTCTGACAAATAAGCTTTCCTGGGGGCAACTGGCATCCTCTTTCAGCTCTAAATATGCTTTAGTTAACAGCATGAGGCCTGTTCATCCCTGCCCTGCTCATATATCCTAAATGAGATAGGAGCTAGAAGACCTAGGCTCAAGGACCTGCTTTGTCACAATCTGACTATAGAAATTAGACTAATTATGGGATCTCCCTGAGCCAGTGGCTATCAATAAGAACAATTGCTAATATTTCCTGAGCTACTGGGGTACTATCAACTTTATGTTAAGCATTTTACATGGATTATTTCAGCCAATCCTTCCAGTGTTTTATGGTGCCCATTTCAAAGGGAAGGAAGTGGAGGCTGTCAGTGGGAGTGCTGGGTGGCTGACCACAAGCATCCTCAACATGGTCTCTGAGCTCCAGGGCACCACACAGGTTACCAAGGAAGGGAACATGCAGCTTGTAACAAGGCTGGTTCATTCAGCACTTACTATGGTGCAGGCACTGCATTGACCCTGTTGGAAAACAGGGAGAGACAAGAGCATGGGCGCTGCCTGGAAGGAGGGCTGTGGCATTGGGACACATGACTGGTGGTGATGGTATTGGGCTAGTTCACTTGATTTAGGCAGAATTTCAGCTGGACAAGAAGACGGGAAGGGAGCTCCAGGGAGAGGGCACTGCAAGGACAAAGGTCTGGCCAGCTTAGCTACTAAAGGCCCGGATTGGTGCTGAGCAAGGCCACGGCCACCCAGGCAGGGCGTTCACAGGCCATCTACCACCAGCTCTTCCTCATACGGCATCTCTGCTCATTGACAGACTCAGCCCTGGGCCAGTGGCTTTCTGCTCATACCACAAGGTCCAAATCCATTACAGAAAACCAGTAATGGCCTAACCTTTGACACTGGGTAAACATAAGCTCTGATCCTGGGTCTACCTCTTCACAGACGAATAATTTTGGGCAGGCGACTTCACTTCTCTGAGCCTCATCTGAAACATGGGAATCATGTGACTATTATAACCCAAATGTTGGGGTGCATAGCAAACTTTCCATTCACCCCTTTCCTGATAACAGAACCTCCCTCTCTGGTAGGAAACTCATCCCATGGGATACAGATGGGCCTGATCTCTGTCCTCCATTCCCACTGGCAGGAGCACAGGCCTCAAGCTTGACCAATCAAAGCATATCCCATCTCCTGGGTGCACTGATAGGTTCTAAGATGAGAAAGTGACCCAACCTCCCTCAATCTGAATCCTCCCAAGGCAGTTTTTTGAAGCTATCAGAAGAAAGTGGCTCTATTCTCTGGAATGACAAATTGTACAAGTGACACAAATCTAGAGCATCTGAATATATAGAACATTCTAGAGAATGAGCTCAATAGAAAGAAAGCAAAGTATAATAGAACCAAGATATGGAGAGGTGGAGAGAGGCTGAAAGCATGTTTGCATGTTCTAGCGAAAGTCTTTTGAGTTCTTGGATCCAGCTATACCTGAAATCTGGACCACTCCTTAGACTTCCTACATATATGTGCCAATAATATTGCCCTTCTTTTGCTAACTCCAGTTTGAATTGGGTCTCTTGCCACAAAGGTCCTGTCCAAAACCTGGTAAGTAAGTTAGCTACAAAGATTAAATAAGTCCTAGTTAAGTAAAACTGAATTGAATGCATTCTGTGCATTTCAATCAAGGCTCTTTCCCTTCCCTTAGTTCTAGGTCTCTTGTCCTAGGCAGATGTGAATCTGTAATAACTACAGAATATTTGTAGAAACTTACTGCCATAAAATGTTCTTAAACAAATCTAAATCATTCAGTTATAAGAGTAAGACACAAACATTTGTCCAAATCATCTATTTAAAACTCTGCTCCAATCCACCCATTTCAGGAAGCTGCCCCAGATTTTGGTCACTTATGGTCCTTCCAGCCACACTCTGTAACTGTAAAAAACAAAAAAAAAAAACCTATATTATTCTATATTATTTTATAAATCAAATTCCTGTATTTCAAATGCAACTTATTGAACCGCAGCTGTATCTCTCTAGGAAAAAAAATCTCATCAAAGACAATATTTTACTCTAAAATTCAGCAAGCTTTAAACAACTAAACAGTTAAAGGAAAAAACTATATAGCAAGGTAGATAAGTAAAATCCTATTTCACTAATAACTTTTTTCACCAAATTGAAACTATATGCCTCCAAGGGAACCAAAATGAAAACAATTATCAAAAAAAATTACTTGAAAATGTAGCAAACTTTTAAAAAGCTAAACTTTTAAAGGTAATTTTGATTTTATATTTTAAAGAATAAATGTGAATGAATGAAAAATTCCTGGAACTACTTTTGATACTTGAACTAATGGTCTCACGGAAACAAAATAATAAAAGATGAGCTGAACACAGCACATGTAATAGAAGAATCCTGGGCTCTCGTCATGGGATTCCCAATGTCCCCGAAGACAGCCCAGGCTTTGGCAGCCCAGCCTCCCATACTGGCATGAGGTAAAAGCGATTGCCTTTATAGTGGTAGACTTGGCAGGAAACACAGCAACACAACAGGGGTAATGATTCAAAATTCAGCATAAATGAACAAAGAAACATGTTTACTGAACCCACCTGGCTATTCTGTAAAACAAAATATCACGTGCTATCTATAATAAGCCAGTTCTCTGGACTACAAAAGCAGTTCACTTACTCAACAGCTGTTTATTGGCTATTTGGTGTGTGCCATGCACCATGCAAGGGTTGGGAACACAGCACAAAGCTAGGTGTGGCCCCTGCCCTCAGGGAGCTTTCAATCTTGTTTGTGCAACAAAAAGTGGGCAACTAATTGCACAATTCTGAACTTCAATGGGTGTGTTTACATTTGAATCTACAAGTTTATTAATGCTTTGTGAAAAACATCATATAGGATGAGGTCATTCTATTTCCCTTTTAAAAAAAATAGGTTTATTAAGATATAATTCAGATACCATATGATTCACCAGCTTAAAATGTAGAACTCAGTAGTTTCTGGTGTAATCACAGATCTATGCAACCATTGCCACAGCCAATTATAGAGCATTTTCATCACCACAAAAAGAAACCATATCCTTTACTAAGCATCCTTCAATCTCCCCAAATGCTCCCAGCTTTAAGTAATCACGAACACACTTTCTATCTCCACAGATTTGTCTCTTCTGGCATTTCTTTGCTAAGTTCAACATAGAATTACCAGATAACCTGGCAGTTACATTCTTACGTATAGACCCCAAAGATGTGAAAATGTAAAGATGTTCAAACAAAACACTGTACCTGAAACGTTCATACCAGCACTGTTCACAATAGGCAAAGGTGGATATGGCATATCCATATGATGGAATATGCCTCAGACATAAAAAAAAGGAGTGAAGTACTAACACAGGCTACAACACGGGTGAGCCTTGAAAATATGCTAATTGAAAGAAACTAGCCCCAAAACACGTATGACTTAATTCCATTTATATGTATTCCCTTGGCCTGAAAGTTCTCTTCTTGTGTTCCTTCTCTCTCTTCCCCATCACTCACCCATCCTCTGTGATCTCACATCCACCACCTCCACTCTGTCCCCAGATCCACTGTTCTGGATGCCAGCATCGGTGCTCATATCTGGATCATGGCGGCTGACTCCTCTTTGGTCCCTTGCCCCTGGGCTTTCCCCTCCAACCTACCCCATGCACCAGCTACCAGGGTGGTTTCTCTAAACACAAATCTGGCGGAGCTGATTACAACCCATGAGTGGCAGCTCCATCCACCATCATCCACTGAATTAAAGCAATCCCCATCACACACAAACTCCCAGGTACCAGCACCCATCATTCACATAACAGACATGGAGCCATCCAGCATGATGAAGTTCCCTGGATCCTGCACTCTTCACTACCCACTTCTCTTCCTGCCTCTGTTTGTGCTCTGCCTGGATTCCTGCCTTTGTCTTTCCTACCTAGAAATACTGCTCTGTCTTCCAGACAGTTCACTCCTTCTCCAATACTGAGCTGGCCACCACCCTGGCGATTGCTCTCCACAGTGTTTGAGGACTGTTTAATTAACTACTGCTAAAAACCAGGAGCTGTATCTGCTCACCACTATAACCCCAGGAACTAGCACCGAGCCTGCCTTGCACATTTTCCCAATGAAAATGAGGGAGAAAGGAACAGAAGAAATGGAGGAAGAAGTTAATACCTATTTCTGAGAAATTAATACATATTTCTCAATAGCTTAGGCACCTATTTATCAACCAACAAATAACTATTGTCTCAGATATTGAAAACATCTTGGCCTCCTTAAGCTTTGTTTCCTCAGACTCGCCTAGTCTCATAAGGGACAAAATCAAACTCCAGAGTTGAAAACAATAGCAACAATAGAGAAACCACAAGAAGCCTCAGCTCAAGTCCCAACCAGGGTAAGAATAGGAAGTCCTGCCTTCCTGGAGTCTTGTTCATTTTAGAAGGTTTACCTCCAATCTACTTGAGAAACAAAATAGGGACTGGTAGAGAAGAGTTAATAGAAGCATCAAAATGGAGACATTACAAAGGTTTTAGGACCTTGATCTTAAAACCTTGGTTCCCAGCCAGGCACAATGGCTCACATCTGTAATCCCAGCACTTTCGGAGGCTGAGGTGGGCAGATGGCTTGAATCCAGGAATTCAAGACCAGCCTGGGCAACACAGCGAAACTTCGTCTCTACAAAAAATACAAAAATTAGCCAGGCATGGTGGCATCTGCATATAGTCCCAGGTACTTGGGAGGCTGAGGTTGGAGGATGGTTTGAGCCCAGAAGGTCAAGGCGGCAGTGGGCCAAGATTGTACCACTATACTTCAGTCTGCACAACAGAGTGAAACCCTGTCTCCAAAAAAAGAAGGGGGAAGAAAAAAAAAAACCTTGGTCCCTGATCTCTACCTCCCAAATCTGAGCTTTTAGGCTTTTTCCTTCATTTCTATTTTCTGGAATCCTGAACACACTGATCTTTTCTTTCTGATCTCTTGTTTGGAGAAGCTCTTGTGGACTCTGTAGTCCCTGACAGCATCTCTTTTCAGGTAGGACACATAAAGGCAAAATCATAGATAATCCATTTGCCTCCAGTGGGGGTGGGGGAGCAGCAGAGATAGCATGAAGGTTTACAGATTTTTCTAAAGACCCGTCTAGTTCTAACTCTCTATGATACTTGGTAGAGGACAAAATAGCATGAAATAATAGCAATATGCATGAGCCCAATCAAAGAATTTCTTTTCAAAGATAAAAAGGCAAAGGTGTTGTTCATGATGATTGAAAGCAAAAAATAATAAATAGTGACATTTGAGATTGGTCTTGATCACTCCTGATTTCTAAAATCTCCCCACCACCCTACCATTATAATTTCCCACTAATTACTACACGCAATTTTATTAATGTACTTTTCAGCCTCATTAAATATTACCTTGGGCCTAACATTAAAAATGATGAGGCTCAGTAATCTTAATGAGCATCCAAGTTGCACCGACCCCTGAAAACCCAGAAAACAGAGAACTAAATTCATTGCTGAACTACTCTGGTCCCCAGGCATGCAGGAATCAACTTCAGAAACATGAAAGAAATGATACGTACAACCCAGAATGAAGCCTGATTGGAAGCATATAAGTTTGGCTTGGCCTCCTTCAGTTCCTGTCAACTAAGGGGGCAGGAAAACGTCGAGGAAACATCTGGGCTTTATCTTCTCCTCCCCTTTCACCCTGGTTATAAACAGCATCCATCAGCATGCTGTTCACCAATATTAAGTCTTTCCTGGGACTCTGACAGGTAGAGCTTCTAGTGATTGCGGGCTGGGCCAAGACAAAGCAAACTGGAAATGAGGTATCCACTGCTCTAGCAAACAGAAATCTGTGGCTTTCTCTGAAACGGTAGTGGAAGCACAAAGAATAGACAGTTGAGGGAATTAGGAAGATAAATTTTATTTCTTTTCTTCCTAGCATGACCAGAATTGTCTGCATTCCTCAAACAGCAAGCTAGGCAAGACAGTGAGACCAGCTTCCTGGTTCTCAAAGTAAATTATTTATCAGGAGCTGAATTTACTGCTTTCCTGACTAAACTGTCAAAACCCTGCCATTTACAATAGCAGTTGTGCTGTGTGATCCCCAAGATGCTTAGGTTTCCCTTAGCTTCTAGGTTAAAAATGAATGGGTAACAGTAAACCAGGGGATCGGCTGAAGAGACCAGCCCAGACTTACTGAATCCACCTTTGGCCAAGATCTGAGAGAGTTCTCCATGTGTCTGAAACCAGTAAACTTAGCACAATGTAAAACTATTATATTAGACAGAAATCTTTGGAATTATCTAATTTAAACCACTAATTACCTAAAAGAAAACTGAAGTCCACAGAGAGGAAATGATTTGTCTTGGATGAACAAGAAGAGTCAAATCCAAAACCTGAACTCTTGCGTCCCATTCATTATACTACCATGGATATTGTCAACCTGAAATGGGGGCTGTAATGGGAATGGAGGCAGAGACAACCATCCACCAAAGAATTGTGGTGTCCCTCTTTCATGGCACAGTGCTGGCTCTGGGACGTGGCTGCCTACCAGGAACTACATCTTCGCATCCTTCCACCCACTCTCATCCCACTACCTTGCAGCTGAGTCCAGCCACAGGAATGCATCCTAGCCAATGAAATGGGTATGAAAGTGCTGTATGATGCCACTTCTGGGCGTGACCCATGCAAACCTCAAATCCAGAGCTTCTCCTTGCCTTGCCCTATCTAATGGCTGGGTACAGGGAAGTTTAAGATCATAGGAGATAGTGAACCTAGATCTCCAAATCACCTGAGGGAACGAAGTCTTTTAAAGATGAGGCATACACACACGGTCTGTTGCTGAAGCAAGATATAAAATTTTATTGCGTGAAGCTATTAAAATTTTTCTGGGGGGGTGTTATTCATTACAGCACCTGCTATTAACCTAACAAATACCAGGAACAACTTTATAGTCGAAAAGATCTCGGACACATTGAGCCCAAAGCAAAACTGAAAGCCCATAAAAAGAACCTTGTTATAACAGTGGGAAAACATTAACAAATCAAATAATAAAAATGATAATTTATCAATTTGCCAACTTGCTCAGCAGACTCAAACGGATTAACTGTTCCAGGTTTCTGAGGGGGAACAAAACCCAAGTAAAGGTTAGTCTTGAAAACAAAGTATTTTTGCAAAGGAAATTTTTCCTCAAGTGTCCTTATTCCTGCTTCCTTTTATCTTAAAAGTGATGGCAAATGAACTATCGATGCATGCAACAACTTTGATGAATCTCCAGGGCATTGTGCTGAGGGAAAAAAGGCCAATCTCAAGGGCCTTTTTACTGTCTGATTCTACTTATATAACATTCTTGACATGACAAAATTGTAGTGATAGAAAACAGATCAGTAGTTGCCAGGGGCTTGGGTGGGTTAAACAGTAACACAGGAGAGTTTCTTTGTGGTCATGGGTCAGTTCTGCCTCCTGACTGTGGGGATAGTCACTTGAATCTACCCACATGATGAAAGTTCATGGGGGTTGGGAGGGTGGGGAGTGAAGGAAGGAGGAAGGGGGGGAAGGGGAGGGGAGGGGGGAAGGAAGGAAGGGAGGAGAAGGGGGGGAAGGGGAGAAGGAGGGGAGGGGAGAAAGGAAGGAAGGGCAGGGAGGTAGGGAAGGAAGGGAAGGAAAGGAGGAAAAGAAGGAAGGAGGGAAGGAGGGGAGGGGAAGAGAGGGGAGGAAGGAAAAGGAGGATTGAAAGGAAAGGAAAAGGGAATGAAAGAGAAGAAAAAAGCTAAAAAAGAAAGTGCATGTGAAAACTAGTGAAGTCTGAATAAGGTAGATCTCTAAGTTAACAATTTCCTGGTTTTGACAATATTACTATGATTATGTAAAATATTATCTTTAGAGAAAGCTGGGTGAATGGTACAAGGAACTCTGTACTATGTTTGCAACTTCTTGTACATCTGAAAGTATTTCAAAATAAAAACTTAGAATTCTTTAAAGTGATGGCAAAGGCCCTGGACCACCAGGTTCTGAGTTGGGAAATATGCCTTGTACTTCCAGATTGGGCAACATGAATATGATAACTGCAGAGAGTTCAGGGGCTACTCACAGGACCTTTGCCATTAGTCACATGATTATTTGTTTATTCTTTGTCTTCCTTCTAGACTATAAATGCCTGGAGGTCAGGAGCCAAGTCAGTTTTGTTCCCCCACTCAATGCCTAACCCAGTGCTTAGTACATAGAAAGCACCCAGTATATATGTGTGAGATGAACAAAAAAACAAGAAGGGGAACAGGCAAGGAAGGAAGTATCACTCACGCTTTACAGAGGCAGTGCTGTGCAGAGGTTTCCATGCCTTGCCCTTGTGCACACAGCTGGAGAGAAGCAGGACAGGTACAAAAACCATCAGGGCTTCCAGAGTGCCCAGTGACCTTTTCTTAGTGCCATATGCCTCTCAACTTAGATCCCTGGTAGTTGCTTTATCTTACATAAAAAAAAAAGTTAGAGGGGAGGAAAAAAAGAGCAGACACAGAGAGAGAAATGAGACAGAGAGACAAAGAGATATGAGGAAAGTAGTGAGAGAGATCGGGTGAAAGAGGGCAAGAAAGAGGGAGGAAGAGAAAGTGAGTGGGGAGAGAGAACAATGAAGAGAGAGAGGGAAGGAGAGAAGAGAGAAAGAGAGCCAGAGAAAGAAAGAAGGAGAGAGGAAGAGAGAGAGAGAAAAGACGATGGAAGGAAAGGAGAGAGGGAAGGCAAGAGAAAATCTGCCCCAACATGGAAAATGACATTGAACAAATGGATTCCAAATTTTAACACGGCCCCACACCATAGGCCCAGGCCTCTGTAACTGCTCTAATTGCTCAGAAATGGTATTGTAATGTGAACAATATGTCATTAAGCAATAAACGCTTCATGCAAAATAACAAAGTGGTCATCAGTGAGATGGAAACCAGGAATAACCAAGGGAAATTGTGCTCCACATCTCTCCATGCTCCAATTATCAGACTGATCAGTGGCTCCTTTTGTCTGTTCAGAAGGTGCTGCAGTTTTCAGTACAACATAATATAATGTGAAATGCAATACACCAAGACTAAGAAAACCTTATTTTTTTTTTTCAGTCTTACAGAGAGAGCAACAGATTCAAATTTGAATTCAGGCTCTGCTATCTTCTTTGCAGCCACTGCGGCCCAAGCTGCACTGGGGCCCACTGGAGACCACCTCGGGTGACCAATGAGTATAGCATCAGAGTGTGGGGAGCAGAGTCTTCAATGTGAGGTGGCGCCAGGTAGGGCATGTCAAGGTCCTGCAGCCACTGGCAGCTCTTCCTTTGAAACCAGTCTGCACCCTGCACCTAGCCCTTGCACTCTGAGCCTATGATGGCAGGGGCAGGTCTGACGATCTCAGAATCAACTTTGGGGTCATTCTTCCACTGTCTTGGAGAACAGCTCCTGGCTTCCGTTAAGACTGCTGATTCATACTAATCTCCTTATCAAACAGTTGCTTGGACATAGCCTTAATGTTCTTTTTTTCAATATGTATAGGCTGAGAATTTTTCAAATCTCTAAGTTTTGATTCCTTTTTGCTTAACAATTTCATTTTTGAGTCATTTCTCTCTTCCTGCATTTTACTCTGAGCAGTGAGGAGGAGCCAAGGCATACCTTCAACATTTTGCTTAGAAAGAGCTTCAGCTAAATATTCAATTTTATCATTCACAAGTTTTACCTTCCACAAGACACTAGAACATGAAGACAATTCATTCAGCTAAAAGCTTTGCCGCTTGATAAGAGATTGTCTTTTCTCCATTGCCCAATAACATGGCTCTCATCTCCATCTGAGACCTCAGCAGAATGGCCTTTACCATCCATATTTCTACCAACATTCTACTCAGCATTACTTAGGTATTCTCTCAGGAGGTGGAGGCTTTCTCTTGAGCTTTCTTCCTCTTCTGAGCCCTCACCAGAATCACCTTTAAAGGTCTGTTCAACAGCCAGGCCCAGTGACTCATGCCTGTAATCCCAGCA
Source organism: Pan troglodytes (assembly GCF_028858775.2). NCBI lineage: Eukaryota > Metazoa > Chordata > Mammalia > Primates > Hominidae > Pan > Pan troglodytes. Next base: position 49,323,191 of record NC_072419.2, read on the forward strand.
TTTTGGGAGACTGAGGTGGGCAGATCAACTGACGTCAGGAGTTCAAGACCAGCCTGGCCAACACGGTGAAACCCTGCCTCTACTAAAAATACAAAAATGACCTGGGCATGGTGGTACACGTCTATAATCCCAGCTACTCGGGAGGCTGAGTCATGAGAACTGCTTGAACCCAGGAGGGGGAAGTTGCAGTGAGCTGAGATTGTGCCATTGCACTCCAGCCTGGGAGTGCAATGTATTCTGAGACAGAGTGAGACTTTGTCTAAAAAAAAAAATAATACATTATTTTATTTTTGTTATTATTATGTCTGTTCAAGGCAGTGTAGGCTTTTTCTAGCACGTACCTCAAAACTCTTCCAGCCTCATTATCCAGTTCCAAAGCCTGTTCCACATTTTCAGGTGTTTGGCACAGGAGCACCCCCATTTCTCGGTACCAATTTTTATCTTAGTCCATTTGAGCTGCTGTGACAGAACACCATAGACTAAGCGACTTATCACCAACATAAATTTATTTCTCACTGTTCTGGAGCCTGGGAAGTCCAAATTCAAGGCTACAAGAAATTCTGTGTCTGGTGAGGACCTGCGTCCTGGAACATGGATGGTCTTCCTCTTGCTGTTTCCTCACATGGTGTGAGGGACAAGGGGGCTTTCTGCAGTCCCTTTTATAAGAGCACTGATTTATAAGAGCTTTCCTTCCTGGCCTAATCATCTCCCAAAGGCCCCACCTCCAAGTAATACACATCAGGGGTTAGATGTCAATAAACAAATTGTATGGGAACATAAACATTCAGTCTATAGCAGTCATTTTTCATCTATGTGACTATGAGCAAGTTAATATTTTTAATTCAGCTTTATTATCTGCAATACAGGAACAACAATACATACTTTGCATGGTTATTGTGAAGATTGAATGAAATAATTTATACAAATGTGGCTACTAGCACAGTGCCCAGCATGCATTGAGCACTAAACAAGGACCTCTGTGTTCTCTTCCAGAGAGCTCTTCATCCAGAAGCTCAACACAAAATGTTGCACACTGTAGGACCATTCATATGACGTTCTACAATCAATAAAATGTGCCTAGTAAGAATTAGACTTGTTTGGGAGGAGGAGAACTAAAGGGCACAAGGGTACTTTCTGGGGTGACAGGTTCTGTATTTTGGTAAGATTATAGGTGTTACAGGAGTGCATGCATTAGCCAAAACTTTCTAACCCATATATTTAAGATCTACATACTTTACAGTATTTAAATTATAGCTCAATAAAAAATTTAAAATAGATAGCTAGGTATGTAGATAGCCAGATCTGTAGGTAGGTGGGTAAGTAGGAGGGTGGGTGAGTGGATGGGCGGATAAATGAATGAATGGATGGATGGATGGATGGTCAGTCAGGGTACCTACTTCAGCATGAGGCTCACAATAAGCATTCCACACGTATTTCTGAAGTTCCAGAATCAAAATTAATTCCTCTTAACTCCTTTCCGTCACTACTCTCGCTCCTCCAGAAACAATCTACTCAACCGTAGGGTGGCACAGCCAGTTCTAAAAGTGCTTCCTTCTATGTGCCTGAATCCTGGTCCCTGATACTCCAACTCAAGAGGCCAGGTGGATGACATCTGCCCACTGCCTCCTTATAACAGAACTCAACGGTCTTGAGTATCAAATGTGCTCGGCCTCATGTTGAGCACCTTTAAGTCCTTCACTGTACTAGTCACCTTCAATTCTTCAAAATCTCCTTGGACCGTGAGCCCAGATGGGCCTCTAGATGTCATCTTTTAAGTATGTGTCCTCAACGAATGGGCTCTGGGCAGCTCTACTGCTATGAAGTGGTGTCCACCATCTGGAGCTCATGCCTGTGGTTTGGTGCATAGTAATTGCCAATATCTACTGAGCACTTACTCCATGTCTAGCACTGTTCTAGATACAACATGTTTTCACTCCTTTAGCCTCCACAATAAATCTAAGAAGTCTATGTCCTTCCCATTTTACAGATCTGATCCAACAGAATTTCAAGGTAACTCTTTATCTCAGGGTCTTTTCAGACCCCATTAAATCCCATCTGCAAATCTCATCTCCACACCTTTATCCCACCCATCGTTATAATCGAATTGCTGTGACTCAGGCAGAACAACTCTTGCCTAACATACAAAGCAGGAGTTCAATTTAAAACATGACAGTGGAGTTTTGAAGGAACAATTGATTGATACAACAATGGGTGAAGTTTAAAAACATTACGCCGAGCAAAAGCAGATGAACACAAAAGAGTACATACTGCATGTTTCCATTTCTAGAAAAGATCAATCTAATCTATAGTGACCAAAATCAGGTCACTGGTTGCCTGGGGCTTAGGGTGGAAGGAAGGACTGCAAAGAGGAAGGAGAGCCATTTCTAGGTAATGAAAATGTTCTATGCCTTGATCACGGTGGTGATTAGCTGGGTATGCATATTGGTCAAAACCAAAACTCTGCACTTAAAATGTGTACATTTTATTGGATGTGACTAAAGCTGATATGTTTATGCAAAAACAAAGAAAAGCCTTCTGAGCCAACAGCTCTAGCTTTCAATCTCACTTTGTCTTTTCCTGGCTGGGTAACCTAGGGCAAGCCACTTAACAGATCTGAGCCTTAGTTTCAGGCTGTTGTCAGGGTGGGAGATAATACATGCCAAACACCTGGGGGAAAACCAGGCTTTCAATAAATCGCAGCTTCTATTATTACTGTTAATTAATAATAATGAGAAATAATAACCTGAGTAACAGCTTCAATTCTCTACTTCACTTCGCTGGGAGATCTTGAACTGCTAAATGTTCCTTACTATTAGCTCTCCCTGAAAACCAACACACACTCTTTTGCAGCATGCAATCACGTTAATGCTATGCTAGAAGAATAATCAAGAATGAATACCAAATGTATGTAGATGAAAGAATTCATGTTTATATATGAATATGGGCCATGAAATCTTGGATTAATTCAAACCTGAACATGGTTGACAGTTACTATTTTCTTTCCAAGGAATCAGATTTTCTGCCTAGGTAACTCCATGGGAGTTTTCTACTATATTGTTACACAGGGTGTAATTTCTCTAATAAGGTCATTGGGAGAAAAAGAATCCTGGACTCTCTAATCCCTTTGTATTACTTTTTCCTAAGGGTGTCTTTCTCAAGGGATATGACATGGGGTCAGCATGGCAAATTTCAAATGTATGGCAATCTGGTTTGGGTCGTTTTCAAGCTAAAATCTGTGAGCTCATCTCTTTGTTTTTTGGTCACTTACCTCCACACTCAGAAAATTGCTTTGTGGAAAACTGTTCAGCTCTATTTAGGCTTATAAATAATTTATCCAAAGCTCAAGCAAAGGTGAATTAGAAATTTTCAGGGTTCTTGGTGGAACTAAGACTCAGTGTGAGGTCACAAAAGATTAAACAATAATGGCAAATAATGGCAAATCGTATGTGAAAATGAATGAAAGGGACTAGGTAGAAGTGGCCTCAAAGTTGCAAACATGTTAGTCAACCCATCTTTCAGTAAATTCCTCCAACCATCCTTCATTTGGGGAACATCCTTGTTCCACTGTTAGTCATCCAAAGAGCCAACTTCGGGATGTGAGGGCAATCTGGCTGCGACATCTGTCATCCCATTGATTGCCAGGATTGATTCAGCTGATCTGGCTGGCTAGGTGGGTGTCCCCTTCCTCCATCACCACTCCATGTGATGTGCGTCCCTCCTGAAGCTGCGCAGTGGGTCAAAGAGGATGACCATCCCCGAGAGAGTAGGACCAGTCTTCAGTAAAGGGTATACCAATATCTGCGCTCCCCTGATAGAACCTCCAGACAAAGAGCCAACTTCTCCTGCTAAATGCCATGCTGGTGGCATTCCAGTGTGCTCTCGGTCTTAGCACAGATCAACTCAGTGTCATGAGTCATCTCCCTTTTGGAAGAAATCCCTAAATGTTCTGGCTTCATAGTGAGTGCTGGAGAATTGAGAGCCTTCTAAAGACTTAAGGAAGCTCCAAAGAAAAGAGCAAACAGTCATTGCCTAGACAGGAACCACTGAAATACAGCTCCTCAACCCAAAAAGCAGCTCTGCAAGTTCCCAGGTGTTAGGCTCCATTCTGAGTTCACATGAAACCAAGTTCATCAGTTGATGGACTCAACATGAGTTCAGAGGTCTCAGAGAGTAAAAACTAGCTTCCAGTCCTACTTGGACTCCTCAGGAAATAAAATTTGCTAATAGCATGGTACATTTATGATTTGACTTTCCTTATATTTACCCATGGACTTTCCATGAGACCCAAACAACTTTTCTTAAAAAAAAAAAATTTCCCTTCTATGGCACAGACTACTACCTATTCATCCTACCCAATTTCCTCTTCTTCTTGGGAACAGAGTGAGACCACATTTCCCAGGATCCCTTGCAGTTAATTCCTAAATTTACAACTGAATTCTAGCAGATGAAAGGTAGACTTTATATGATAATGGCAATTCTTAGGCCTGGTCCATGAAAACCTCCTACCCCATCCTCCACCCTCTAGTTTCCCATCACCAGTTGAATTTCACAGACCTATAGGAAGACAGAGCCACAAGATGGGAAATCTTTAGTCCTGAATGACTGAAGAGTATAGTCCTCTGCCAGTCACACTGGAGTGATGGAGAAAACAAATCTTTATTACATTAAGACAATGAAATGTTGAGGTTGTTATAAGAGTTAGCCTGTCTTGACTCGCATACCCTCCTCTATGGTCATCCTCTCAAAAACTCCATTAAATGATTTCAAATTAAAAAACAACAACAAAAGAACGTTAACACCTAGCTTATGCAAGACAAATACTTCTAGATCAAATCCAACAAGTCAGCCTGACTGCTTCAGTCACAGCTGCTTCAAGTTGTGAACTGCCTGTGGGTGTCCTCATCCCCTCCTCTCAACAAACATCAAGTTCAAAGAAGTCTTCTGGAAGTCAAGAGCTGACAGGAGCTGGCTGATGTCAAGGAGGAAGCCCACATGTCTCAAGCCACCTCTGGTAACACTTCAATTATCCACCACCTGCTTATCATGAGGTTCTGAGTACAGCTTTTTCCACTGTCTCCCAAAGAAAAGGTTAATGGAAAGTGTCAAGATCCAACAGGCCGATAAATCCCAACCCTTGGTTGAGAAAACAGAGCTTATTTCTAGACTTAGTCATGATTCTGGATGCTAGCTTATATTACCCTGACCCCTCCTGTCTTTACATTTGCCCTTTCCTCTGTTGTGGACATGGCTTGCCCTCATCGGTGATGACGATCCTTCCATCCATGGTCAAAACTTCCTCTCTTCCAGCCCACACTCTTAAAGGGTCATGCTCTAAACTGAAGGAAACTCCAAAAGAAGAAACCATCTCCTTCCCCTTTGCACCTCCTGCCCCAAGCACACAAGAGGTGCACTCATCAGCACAGGATAACTGCTACAGCAAAAATCTTGATATTTTGGTGGCTTAAAACAATGAACATTTTCTCTGCATTCATGCCACAGTCCAATATAGATTCACAGATCTAGGATCCTATAATTCCACCAAACTCTGTGGCATCAGAGTCTTCCATAGTCAAGGGAGGAGAATGCAAATCACATGTAGTAAGGATTTACAAGAGCCAGGCCTGAAAGTGGTATTTGTACATAACTTTCACTCACATTTCACTGGCCAGAACTCAAAATAGGCCCATACCTAATGACAAAAGGGCCTAGTAAAGTATTCTCACTAGAGCTTAAAAGGAAAGAGGAAATGGATTTTGGTGACCTCTCCACTGTATGTGACCCAGTGGGGGAGGGAGTGTCTCACAGAAAGCAGTTAGCCAGCTTGTAAGGACATGATCCAGAGATCTGTTGGTAGGAAAATGAAATTGCCCAGAACTATGCAAAGGAGATCTGCTACCTTAGCACAATGAATCAGATGATGTACACCAGCCAGAGGTTCAGGTAAGGTGGGACCTCATGAGAGGTGAGAGCAAGTTATCTGAAAGGAGAGGCTCACATGTACATGAAAGAGACCAGGAAAGGTCTAAGAGGGAAGACAAGGTGATGTTGCCTCATAGATTCACGCTGGTTGAACCAGGCTGACTTCTGGTTTCCTACAGAGTCAAAGAGCTCAGAGTAGGCAGACCTCTCATTTTACAGTTGGGGAAAAAAAGGCGTCCATAGAGTTAAAGCAATTTGCAAGTTGCACATCTAGCAAGCAAGAGAACCAGGACTGGAACTCTTGTCCCTGACTCTATCACTCCCAGTCCACCTTGTCAGCTCTGTATATACCCCTATATCTGCAAAAGTCTAGGCCTTAAAAAATTAGCTACCAGCCAGTTTATTCTCTCAGACAAAAGATTTCCGGAAACCATGTCTTCCACCCTGGTATTTTGTTCTTCCCAACTCTCTCTCTCTCTCCTTCCAAATTTACATAAACTATACACGTGGCAGGTGCCTCTATGAGGTACAAGGACAAAGGCTCTCACACACCCACCACAGTCTGTGTCACCCAGATGGCTTCCTGCTCATGCAAGAAGGACTTGGCTGGGTTTTCATCCATAAATGTGTCTTCATTTGTCCCCGGAGGCCTTTCTGTCACCTACGGGAGCACTTCTCTGCAAGCTCTGTGAATTACAATCTTCTAGAGGGTATGTTCCAGACAATGAACTTCTTTCCTTCCGTCTTTTAAAACGAGATTAACCCAAGAACATTGCAGAGGCTCCCAGTGATAAGCATTTCTCAGACTCCCTAACACTGGTGCAGGAATAAGTCGGTATGCTTTTCTGAATCTGAGAAAGCCTAGAAACCTAGGCCTCATCTGAAGAAGTACGAGAGACAAACAGTTATTTCTGGCTACATTCCTGTGTATTCCAACCGAATTGCACGTCCCCCCATCCACCCATTCTCCCTTGTTCTCCACACCTACCTCACCTTAGGTCACCTCTACCCTGTTCCAACCTGAACTGTGGGGCATAGCACAGAGTGGTGGAAGGGTAGGGAAGGTGGCACCATCAAGGCAAACTCTGAATTCCTGGGAGAGTGGCTTCATCTTTGTTCTGCAGCAGGGCTCAGCAAACTTGATGGGTCAAATCTAACCCACCCTCTCTTTTCGTAAACAAAGTTTTGTTGGAACACAGCCCACAGCCAAGCTCAGTTGTTCACATATTTTCTCTGGCACTTTTTGTGCTACAATGGCAGAGTTGATTAATTATGACAGAGACCCTATGGCCCACAAAGCCTAAAATATTTGCTCTCTGGCCCTTTATAGAAATGTTTGCTGAGCCCTGTTCTGCAGGAATAAAGAATCAGTTTTCTTTCAAACAAATATTCATAGCAGCATTATTTGCTATAGCCAAAAGGTGGAAACAGCCCAAATGTGGGGCAATGGGTGAATGAATTGTGGCATATCCATATGAAATATTATTCTGCCATAAAAAGGAAGTACTGACACATGCTACAATATGGATAAGCCTTGAAAATTATGCTAAGTGAGAGAAGCCAGACACACAAAAATCACATTTTGTATAATTTAATGTATATGAAATATCCAGAATAGGTAAATCCATAGAGACAGAAAGCAGACGGGTGGTTGCCAGGGAATGGGGAGTGGGGGTTGGAGAGTGACTGTTTAATGGGTACAGGATTTCCTTTTAGGGTAATAAAAGGTTTTGGAACTGTATCAAGGTGGTAGTTATAGAACATTGTGAATGCACCAAATGCCACTAAATTGCTCACTTTAAGATGGTTATTTTATATTATGTGAATTTAACCTCAATACATTTTTTAACTCAAAAAATATGTAATTTTTTAAAAGAAAGGAGTCAGTCTCTGGAGATTTTGGAGCAGAGGAGTGATATGATCTGAGATGTACTTTCAGGCAAGAACCAAGTAACGCTTACAGGAAGGGAAGTCCTCGGATGACTCTTGGGTACCTGAGAAGAGGGTGGCAACAAATTAGAAACAAAGGGCAAGGCACAGTGGCTCACATCTGCAATCCCAGCACTTTGGGAGGCCAAGACAGGAGGATCACTGGAGCCCAGGAGTTCAAGACCAGCCTGGGCAACAGAGGGAGACCCCCATCTCTACATAAAACTTTAAAAAAAATAGCTGCGTATGGTGGCACCCACCTGTAGACCCAGCTACTCAAAAGGCTGAGGCAAGAGGAATGCTTGTGTCAGGATTTCAATGCTGCAGTGAGCTATAATCATGCCACTGCATTCCAGCCTGAGTGATGAGGGGAGGGGAGGGGAGGGGAGGGGAGGGGAGGGGAGGGGAGGGGAGGGGAGGGGAAGGGAGAGGAAGGGAGGGGAGGAAGGGAGGGGAGGAAGGGAGGGGACGAAGGGAGGGGAGGAAGGAAGGGGAGGGAGGGGAGGAAGGAAGGGGAGGAAGGAAGGGGAGGGAGGGGAGGAAGGAAGGGGAGGGAGGGGAGGAAGGAAGGGGAGGAAGGAAGGGGAGGGAGGGAAGGAAGGAAGGGCAGAGAGGAGGGAAGGAAGGGGGCAGAGGAGGGAAGGAGGGGGGAGAGGAGGGAAGGAAGGGGGAGAGGAGGGAAGGAAGGGGGAGAGGAGGGAAGGAAGGGGGAGAGGAGGAAAGGAAGGTGGGAGAGGAGGGAAGGAAGGGGGGAGAGGAGGAAAGGAAGGGGGAGAGGAGGAAAGGAAGGGGGAGAGGGAGGGAGGAAGGGGGGGAGGGAGGGAGAAAGGAAGGAAGGAAGGAAGCAAGCAAGCAAGCAAAGCTGCTCAGAAGCTAACTTCAGGAAGAAGGGAGGGAAGCTAACTTCAGAAGCTAACTTCAGGAGGGATGTAATCCCAGCACTTTGGGAGGCCGAGGCGGGCGGATCACGAGGTCAGGAGATCGAGACTATCCTGGCTAACACGGTGAAACCCCTTATCTACTAAAAACACTAAAAAATTAGCCAGGCGTGGTGGCGGGCGCCTGTAGTCCCAGCTACTCAGGAGGCTGAGGCAGGAGAATGGCGTGAACCCGGGAGGCGGAGGTTGCCGTAGCCGAGACTGCGCCACTGCACTCCAGCCTGGGCAACAGAGAGAGACTCTGTCTCAAAAAAAAAAAAAAAAGCCAATTAGGGAAGGGGAGCTCAGTTTGGGACACACTGAGTTTGTATACCTGTGGGACAACTGGGGGTATAACAACAGGGAGTTATCAGTGTGGGACTGAGATTTAAGAGCAAGATCAAGGACAGAGCTAGTGATGCAGGAATCATACTTAGGGAGGCAGTATTGCCATGAGAGAAGAAAAGAGAAAGAATTGGACATGTTAGAAAATCCCAATAACTACAGGGCAGTCGGATAAAGCACAGCCTGAAGTAATATCAACGAAGGTATAAGAAGAGGGTCAGAAGGAAGCCAGGTGAAAAGATAGCCATGGAAAGGGTACAGTCAGTGGCACCAAATGTTCCAAAAGCATGGAGGAGGAGACAGAGGAAGAAAACCTGATGAAAGGTCACTGGAGTTGCAGGGTAGCAGTAGAGCTCAAAACCTACTACCTGGTTCTCATCTTTTCTTCTGAGCAGCTTAGGTTGCTGGATAAGTGAGGTCATGAATAATGAGGTCATGCATGCAGATAAATGCATGCAGTCTAGAACCCAAAGGAAGTGAGATTCCAAAGATGTGAGCTCTGCTCTCCTCTGACCCTCAGCCCCAAGCTTGGAAGGACAGCACAGACAGCATCCAATACATGTTTGATCCCAACCATGGCCCTAGGTCCAAAGGCTGAGCTCCCTTCCCAAAATTCAGATAGGATGTCTCTAACACTAGCACACCCAGCATATGCTTGGGTCCCTCGGTTAACACGCTCATCCAGCTGGGACACTTCGTAGCCATGCCTTGATGTTACTACTACTCAAGGTCTTCCAACACCAGCAGCTACCAATTGGTCAGTGCTACAACCATCTCCATCTTCAATAACAAATCTTCTACAATGTTACATTAACATCAAAATGATGACATTCAGAGTATAACGGCAAATTAATTCCTTAGAAACAGAATGAATCCGACTTGCCATTATTACCTTAAGTGGGAATCCAAAAAGGCTGTAATAAATAATATAAACCCATTATATTTATTCATCCCTGATCTATCCTTTATAATATTAAACCAAAGAGGTAAGCACCATGGAGGAGAAATTATTATTTCTGGTATGACAAGGAAGAGACTTTGCTGGGGAGGGGGGCGTTGCTTGACAAGAAGCGGTGAGGTATCTTTTAGCAAAGGCAAGTTTATAATGAGGACTGAGTCGGCTTTTTTATATAAGAGCAATTCAGCTGTGAAATGGGCTTCCCCAGAAATGAGGTGGGAGTCCCTCAGCTTCTTGGGAGCCGTAATAATGGGTTAGTCATGTATGACAGCTTGCATAGTGGTTACTCCAGTTGAGAAGGCTTTGGACAGCCTTCCTGTGATTTATACAATATCAATTGGAAAAGCATCCTATTTTGCCAGGAAAGATGTCCTGGAAAACCAAGCCCACGGGCTCCTATAAGGCAGGTGCTTCAAGCTAACTTCAGGTGATAAATCCACCAGCCCCCTAATATGCCCTTTTAGAAAACGCTTTTGCCCAAAAGTCACAGACAGGCAGCCTATGAGCCAAATCTGACCTACAGATGTATTTCAATGGCCCAGAATACTTCCTTTGTGGGTTATTTTTTTTTAAACATCTGAATCTGCTCCCAACTCTCCAAACTTTCAAGATGCAGTGCATGCTGCTGGTGCACAGTCCAGATAGTCTTCACCAGCAGGTGACCATCCCCAGATGCTGTGGGCTCACAGCTTCCACCTTCTCCAAAGAAATGCAAATCAAAACCACAATGAGATACCATCTCACACCAATTAGAATGGCCATCATTAAAAAGTCAGGAAACAACAGGTACTGCAGAGGATGTGGAGAAACAGGAACACTTTTACACTGTTGGTGGGACTGTAAACTAGTTCAACCATTGTGGAAGACAGTGTGGCGATTCCTCAGGGATCTAGAACTAGAAATACCATTTGACCCAGCCATCCCATTATTGAGTATATACCCAAAGGATTACAAATCATGCTGCTATAAAGACACATGCACATGTATGTTTATTGTGGCACTATTCACAATAGCAAAGACTTGGAACCCATCCAAATGTCCATCAATGATAGACTGGATTAAGAAAATGTGGCACATATACACCATGGAATACTATGCAGCCATAAAAGAGGATGAGTTCATGTCCTTTGTAGGGACATGGATGAAGCTGGAAACCATCATTCTCAGCAAACTCTCGCAAGGACAAAAACCCAAACACCGCATGTTCTCACTCATAGGTGGGAATTGAACAATGAAAACACTTGGACTCAGGAAGGGGAACATCACACACTGGGGCCTGTTGTGGGGTGGGGGGAGGGGGGAGGGAAAGCATTAGGAGATACACCTAATGTAAATGACGAGTTAATGGGTGCAGCAAACCAACATGGCACATGTATACATATGTAACAAACCTGCACGTTGTGCACATGTACCCTAGAACTTAAAGTATAATTAAAAAAAAAAAAAAAAAAAGAACTGCCCTCAACCAAACCAGGGCCACTTACCTCTACCACAGAGCAGTGGCCGATGACTGACCAACACAAGGGTATGGTGATAACAAAGGCAAGGCAAGGAGGGACCAAATCTGGTGCAGTTTGCAGTCCGGGGTTCCTTGAGGCATCAGGCTGAAGCTGGACACCAGCCAAGGCCACATCCTTGCGGAGCTCCTATCCCTGGCTGTCTTGCCTCCTTCTCTACTTTCTCCTTAGAGCAGGGTTCTCAAAATGTCGTCCCTACACTAACAACATTAGTATCACCTGGGGCTCGTTAGATATGCAAATCTCAAGCCCCACTCCAGGCTTTCTGGATTGGAAACTCTGGGGATGGGACCCAGCCATTTGTGGTTGAACAAGCTCTCCAGGTGCTTCTCATGGATGCTCGAGTTTGAGAACTGCAGCCTCAGAGTGCAGCCTCAATTAAACTGCATTTACATGGGCCCCCAGCTCCAGTTCTGCTTCAGGGAACCCAGTTCAAGACAGGAAAGTTCAGGCCAGGCACGGTGGCTCATGCCTGTAATCCCAGCACTTTGAGGGGGCCGATGCAGGTGGATGACGTGAGGTTGGGAGTTCGAGACCAGCCTGACCAACATGGAGAAACCCCGTCTCTACTAAAAATACAAAATTAGCTGGGCGTGGTGGCACATGCCTGTAATCCCAGCTACTCGGGAGGCTGAGTCAGGAGAATCGCTTGAACCCAGGAGGTGGAGATTGCAGTGAGCCAAGATCGCGCCATTGCACTCCAGCCTGGGCAACAAGAGCAAAACTCCATCTCAAAAAAAACAAACAAAAGACAGGAAAGTTCACATTTTCAAAAGAATCTGCTCTGTCCAGCACCTCTTGAAAACGGCTTCTTTCCCACAGGGAGGCAATGCACTTGGCCTGGAAGAGCTGCTGCCCCCCTTAAACAGTCAGTCACCATTGTTTTCCATTGGTTTGCACCCAGCCTATCTCAGGCATACTGCCTGGTCTGTGTGGGCCATTCTAGACATATGATCTAGCTCTCTGGACTGTGAGCCTCTTGAAATCAGCACTTGCCTTTCTCATATTTGTATCCTCACAGCCTGGCACATGGCACTCATCAATGTCTACCGAGTCAAACCAAACTGCACCAACCCTGTCTCTTGAAAGTGGCCAACACTTCTGAGACTCGAAGGCAAAATTAATGCAATTAAGAAGCCAAGAAACAATCCCTGCAACAAATTAATATAATGGCCTTATAGACATCATAGTCATGCATTGGCTATAATAGTGCAAAGATGTAATATGCAAGAGAAATTGGTTGCTGGTTCACCTGATAGCCATCCTAAGCCCTGAAGCCTGCAGATTAATAACCCTTGTAATTTTATCCCAGTCCATGTAATTGCAAGTGCCATCTTTACTTATTTAACATCTAATTCCTCAAAGTAGGTTTGCAGGCCTCTAACACTTGGTTCAAATATTCTCATTGTCTTCTTAGCTCAGAGAGACATTCTTTATTAAAGAATCAAGCTGAATGCGAAATAAAACAAACACAAAATAAAATCTGGCTGCAAACCTTAGCTCTGGCGAAAAGAAAAAAAAACTCATTTCCAACCCAGTGCTAGCTGCTTGCAAATTACCCATGTAGAAAATTGCCCAAACTTTTCTACCCAAACTGCATTTGTTTCTGATTTTAAACTAAGTTCCGTTCCTAATTTTTCTTCCTTTCTCCAAAGCTTCTATCTTTAGAAAATATGGAGCCCAAGTTCTATAATTTGCACTTCATTTGAACACTAATGAAAAGAAATGCTCTTCCCCTTCAAACTATTTCCTCAGTCAATTAAACAAATCCTCTAAGTGGAGTGTGTGAAGTGATTTGTGTCCAAGAACTTAATTAGTACTTAATTCTGGAATTTGTATCTTCTTAAGCTCACATCCTTTTAAGTTTCCACCAAGCTCAAAAACTGGTCCAGGTGTGGTCCTTTACCATAAGATCAAGGCAGAAGCTGATTTGAAGAAGTCAGGAGGAATAAAAGACCATCTGTGTGCTCAAAAAGACTTCCAAGCAGCCTTATGGCCACCAACTAAAGTCCTTTGCAAGTCCACAAAAGGGACAGGGTCAAAGAGGACTTGCTTACACTGCAAAATAATAGCTCTCTTATCATAAGGGGACTACATGCTCATGAAGGAAAAAATACAAAATAATATAAAGGAGAAAATGCAATCAGCTACCTAGAGATAGACTCTCTTCCTCCATGTTTTAACTGTTAAATATACAATGGATGTATTATATTGTAGATCACATTCTGTGTATGTGTACATGTTTTCCCATATTTTCAAAACTGTTTACATACGTCTGTCTCTTATTTCAATGTGCTCCGTTATCTTGGTAAATTTGCCTTTCAGACCCTTCTGGGCTGTTACTCTAATCATGCATTCTCAAGTCTTTAGGGGGAAATGAGTGGCAAAATATAGCTTACTCTTTATGTAGAAAGCACAGGAATATATATATATATATATATACACACACACACACACACACGTGCTATACACACGTGTGCGTATATATATACATAGGTGTGTATATAGCACATGTTTTTTATATATATAAATATATTAGGTTGGTGCAAAAGTAATTGCTGTTTTTGCCACTACTTTCAATGGTAAAAACCACAATTACTTTTGCACCAACCTTATAGATACATATTACATATATAATTACCACTTTATGCAAAGGTGTCTCCTTGGAAATCCTGGCTACCCTCTAGGTTACAATTGTTTGGCTGGTGGGAAGGGAGAGATACCTGATCCAAGCAGAGCCAGGGTCTCACTCTGTTGCCTACGCTGGAGTGCATGGCACAATTACAGCTCACTGTAATCTTGAACTCCTGGGCTGAAGAGATCCTCCCACCTCAGCCTCCCAGTAGCTAAAACTATAGGCATATGTCACCAGGCCCAGCTAATTTTTTAAAATTATTTTGTAGAGACAGGGTCTCACTATGTTACCCAGGCTGGTCTCGAACTCCTGGGTTCAAGGGATCCTCTCACATCAATCTCCCAAAGTGCTGGGATTACAAGTGTGAGCCACCATGCTTGGCCCACCTGTGCTTTATATACAAACATATAGTATCTCTGTGGTATTAAATAAATGTTATGGGCCGAGTGGCAATTAGGAGGAAAAATTGTCTAAAAGGCTTCTTAAGGGGGATGTAATGAAAAAAGGTTGAAAAACTGTGCAGTAGATGACTATAATATAATTGACTTAACCAATTCTTCTAATAAGATCTGCCAACATACACTTATCACTTGATGTCAGACTTAAACAAAAGCAAAAACAAAATTTTATAACGTCTATTAATGATCATACGTTCTTTTTCAGTGTAAAAAGATCAGTTTCCCTAATGTCTGGATCTCCAACAATCTCAGCATTCCATTTCATTAAAATGAAACTGATCTACTTGTTGGCAATCTGTACTGGGCTCTCAAGCTTCCATATGTCCATCATTTAATTCGACTCTGCAGGATGGAAAGTAACATTGAATAAGTCCTCATGTAATCCTTGGCACACACCATGAAGTTTGCTCGTGCATTTATTCAAACATTTATTTAGGTTCTGAGAAGTTATGTGACTTGCTCAAAGTCACACATTTATTCAGTGGCAGAGCCTAAATTTGGTCCTAATGTCAGTCTGCTTTCCACACTCCCACAGAACCTTAGTGAAGTCACTCTTGGAACTTTCTAGAACTTAGTTTCTCTATCTGTAAAAAGAGAGAGTCGAACGAGATTTCTAATTGGGTCTTGCCATTTCAAGAGTTCATTTAATCGAGTAGCTAGATCTTTAGGTTCATGGGTCAAACACCACAATGTTAAGACCACTAGAAAATGGAAGGATATCGATCTTCCTTTTACTCCTCCAACATTTTGGAAGAAATATATCCGCACTCTTGAGATTCTGCCCACAGAGCCAAAGCTTTCCAGAAAGAATGTGCTGATGTGCTTACTTCAACTGCGAAAGCACACATCTCATTCTGCCCCTTCCCAGAGCTTCTGCATAGGCTCATTCCCCGGACAGAGCCTCTGGGGAGATCTCTGCATGGACGCAGAACATAAACATCCAGCCCTTCATGAACAGTGTTTTGTTTTTCTCCAGGCCATCGTCCTGCTTTCCGGCACTAAACAGCAGAGTATCTGCATCAAAAGACTACTGTCTAATTAAAAGAAAGTTTTAAGAACTATGAGTCCTGGTGGGATTTCTCACGAAAGTGTTGAGCATCCCCAAGCTGAAAGAACACACTGAGTTTAGAAGGTAGCGTTGCATGGCAGCGTTTCAAGTGCATATGGCCTGTTTTATCTTTCTCCATCTACCTGGCACCGTGAAGAGTCCTCTCCTGCGGAGATGCACACCCAGCCGTCGAGAGCTCCGCAGAGCGCTGGAAGGAGGCATGCGCTGGCACGGGCTGGATGGCAGTTGCTTTTCTTCTACTGTGATTCATTATGCAGCCAGGCTATGCTCTAATAAGCATTCGTCAGGTTCCATCCCACAGGTTGTTGTTGCATCTCGAGGATGGAGCTGGGATTCCTGCACATATGGGCCCCAGCAGCATCCCAAGTGAAATGTGTTACCCAACTAGACATCATTCTCATTGAACATGAACTCTTCCATTTAAAGGTAAAAGCAGAATAAATCTTCCCTGACTTTGGTTAGGCAACTTAGACCATTCCCCTGACTAACCTACAGCTATGTTGTGGGCTAAATCTGCATGGACCGATGGAAGAACTAACAGCAAATAAAATCTGAAATGGAGAGCGTGTCTTAGAATTTGGAAGAAAAATAAATGTGAAGAAACGAAACTGCTAACAGAACAGGTGTGCGCACAGTTAGAATTTCTAAAGCCTTTGCATAAAGTAGTAATGAGAGCTGTATGCTCCCTTTCAAAGCAGGAAATGTGAGTTCCCAGGTTTCACAGGGTCGAAACCTCTTTTTTGCTTGCCAAAACTCCAGAATTCTATGCCTTACAGAGTTAAAGAACCCCTGGCCAGAGGCTTAATTTTATCAAATTTTTCTAAACATGCATGTCTGTCAAGAATCTTAAATCTCCTACTTAAAAATCATTCCCACTACTATAATTAGAAGAAGATAATAATTATTGGTTTGGGATTTTTTTTAAACATAATAGTGACCACAGTATAACTAAATTGTTTCCCCTGTTGGGTGGGCAGATAGTGCCTTTTCCTTCTGTGCGTGTCTTTTCTTCTCATTTTTCCAGCAAAATCTCTACCTTCCCAGTTTCTCATGATTCCTAGTGTCCACTGCTAAGACTCCTGGAGTCTAACACTAAATTCTGTGATTCATCTGGAACACGGTAAGTCGCTTTCATTATGTACAACATGAAACTAAAATAAAATACTACCACGCAATATATTTAATAGGATTTGATCTTCTCTTCCTTTATTTTTAATGCAAGCCAAATGAAACCAAAAAAAAAAAATACTTCAGGAAAAGAAGAAGCCTAATGAGCCTGCTTTTTACTTTGATGTGGTCTTCAACTGACCTTTTACTGTAGATATGTGGTCCTTAATTGGAGGAGAGAAAAAATATTCCCAAGAGCCTTCTCAGTTCCCCAAAAAAGATTCCAAGCAACATGTTCTCAACTCCGGAACTCAGAGGCCACCTACTAGTTGGAGCAAAGAGGAAGCAAAAGTCCATACCACCCATTACCCCCACCTCTACCCACTGTCCTCTGGTCCTTATCCCATGACGGTGCTGCTGCCCACAGGGTCACCCAAGGTAAAGGCTTTCAGGAGAGCTTTGATTCCTCTCTTTCCCTTACCTCCTACAACCAAAGGTCCCTGGGTCTCTATTAAAGCATTTCTAAACACCATTCTTTCCTCTCCCCTTCCCTCCCCTCCTCAAGTCATACCCTTCTCTCAGGTCTTCTGTGCATCTCAGCTGGATTTCCAACCAGCTCCCAATGGGACTTCTTGTCCTGCCTCCCAAGTGTCTCCAGAGTGCTGGTTCTAAACTACAAATGGGATCACACCAGTTCCTGCTCAGAAGACATGAATTGGTCCTCATTGCCAAAGAAGAAGGTTCAGAATATCAAGCATGGCTAAAAGGACCAATGTGATCTGGCCCCAGCCCACTTTTTAATTTCACGTCCACTCAATTAATGGTAGCATTCAGTGGAATTTGATGAATAAACAGATTTGGGTCAAGAAAAAAAGAGTGTAAGATTGTGGCAATCATGACACCCAACACTACAAACTGCATAATCTCCTAAGGGTTGTGCCAAGGGCTTCATGTGCATTATCTCATTCTCAACAAGGCAGGTCTTATTAGGTCCCCCACTTGTCAATCTGAAAACAGGCTGCACAGCTCATGAAGTGACAAAGGATGAAGCTGAATCCAAGTGGAAATGGCAATGTCCACATCCTTATGCATATACCACATTGCATTCCACACACTGTCAACATAGGGAGCCTGGGTGAATTGAAGTATAGCGGTGTGGATCAAAATTTTGTTGCAAATACCCACCAGGTACTGATCATGATACTCACTTCAGCCAAAGCCCCTAAAATGTGCAAAAGAGAGCCCCTTATTGAAGCTAAGAGCTCAGCTTTCAGAAGGTTCAGAAGACATCAGGAGTTCTGAGTTCCAGAGAGAGTAGAAAAAGCCAGGCACATCCCATGCTCATAATCTAAATACACACTGGCTTCAGTTACCTTTCCCAATCATCCCTGGGTATATGCAGAGGGAAAAAGGATACTGAAGGATCCCAACTCCCAGTAACCCCTTTTGTGGAGTCCACTGCTCATCAAGCACCATTCTAATCCCTGCTGGCTTGTGGTGTGGAACAATCTATGAAAATGAGAATTTACAAAGCAGTAGACCTCAGGACCTTTGCTCATGCTGTTCTCTTTTTCTAGACCAACCCTAACTGCCCACAACCCTCACTATTTGTCCTACTTAATGACTATACCATCCTTCTATATCAAGTGGAAACATCATTTCTTCAGGGACACCCTCCCTGAGTATATCAGATACACCATTAGATGCTCCCAGCATGTTCTTCATCACAGCACCCAATGCCATTATAATTTTTACCTTTGCTTTTGTAGTTACTTAATGTATCTCTCTCCATCTCGGTTACAAGCTTCATCATAGCAGAAACTGTGTCTATTGCTCAGTACAGTTCCTGGCACAGAGTAAATGACCAATCAGTCCTTGAACAAATGAACGAACAAGCAATAATTTTAGCCTTCTTAACAGTTAGATTTGTCATTATAAATTAGTAAGTTCAGCATCTGGTTTTGGCACCAGTGTCTTGTGAACTTGGTCAGGGAAGCAGTCTCCTTGAAGCTGACCACTCAGACAGCCCTGAATGAGTGAGTCTGGTGCCTGTGAAGATGAGAAATAGATATCTGTAAATAGATATTGGTGACCGAACACAGCCCAGCTTGGGCATCCAGGTGATTTTTTTTCTCTAATATTTCTCTCTCATCCCTTGCACCCAGAAAACTGTGTCCAGGAGTGGTCACTGCATTACTTATAGACATTACTAGGCACATAAATTTTGGTTTGATAGCTCCTGTTTCACGCACACTCACTCTCTAAAATGAAACAACAAATGCAAGGTGGCAGGGAGGGCTGGGAAACAACAAATGCCATAGGGAAAGCAACAAAAATCTAACTCAAACAAACGCTTTCCACTTAGAGATGAGAAACACAACATGCCATGGCAGCATACACTGTCAGCAGGCTGCCCCTTTAAAAATGTAACCATCAATCTGTTGTTAAGCCCACAACCAGTTGCAATATTAATCATACTTTTCTGGCAAAAGAATCCATTTCCCAATAAAGTTTGAGTGGCAGAGAAAAGGCAGAGCCAACAATCAGGAAATAAACTCTGCTTCCAAATGATCTAAGGAAGCTGCTCTTCTTGCCGGCTGCTCTCTCACCATCCTGCTGCTAGCACCAGACATACATAAATACACATGCCACTCTGCTTCCCCCACATCATATTTCCATCATTACAGAGTGCTCTACAGTTCTGTTCTAGACCCATTTTTCACTTTGTGCCATTTTTGTATACTTTGAACCCAGATCTTCCCTAGAAATTAAGAGTCACTTTTTAAGCACGACCACCATCTCTATTTAGTTGCTCACTCATAACCTTTCTTTCCTTTCTTTCCTTTTTCTTTTTTCTCTCTCCCTTTCTCTCTCTCTCTCTCCCTCCCCCCACCAGCCCCCTCTCTCCCTCTCTATTTCTCTCTCCCCCCTGTCCTCTACCATTAACCTGGAACCAATTATGATAAGCACCATTTCTGTTCTTCTGCCTCACCTTCAGTCAACTCTCAGGATGCTACACCCATGTTGCAGGCTGTAGGAAAAACTCCCACTTTGATCCATTGTTATTTTTTCTTTAAGTAGTTACTCATGAATATTTTCCTTCTATACAAATGTTAGGATGTCTTCAACCAAATCCCTCTGGAAATGCTGTGATATTATTGCACCTATGTTAAATATATAGGCTAATTTGTAATGAATACCATATCTACAACACTAAGTCTTCCTTCCTATCCATAAACATGGTATATCTCTCTGCCTTCTTTCATACCCTTTAGAGTTTCTCCAGGCAAACTGCATACAATTTTGGTTAGGTTAAATCCTAGATGTATTACAGTGGTTGCTATTGTGAATAAACATCTTCTATTATATATTCTTAATTTATTATTGTGCTACAAAAGAAAGTTATTAATTTTCATATGTTTATATTATCCAACAAATTTGTTGAACCCTCTACTGCTAAGGGTTGGTCGGTTAATTATTTTTTTCTCTAAGTAAATGATGTTATATGCAAATAAACCATTTCTCTTTTCCCTTCCAATCCTTTTAACTTTCTATTTGCTTTAATGCATTAGCCAGAAGCTTTAGTTTAGAGTAGTAGCAATCATCATGTGTATTCCTATTTCTTTCTAACCTTAAAAGAAAATGCTTCTAAAATTTATTAACTAACCATAATGTTTGCAGTAGGCTTTCGGAGAAAAGCCTTTATTAGATTGAGAACATTTCCTTCCATAATAGATTATATTATTGTTCTCAATTATTTGCTGCCTCTCTCTACCAGGCCTACCTCCATGGGGCCCCTCACATTGGGCAAAGTATGGAGCCACTACACTGACATCAGACTTGGCCATGTGACTTGCCTTGACCAATGAACTATGAAAGGAGGTGACATACGTCAAGTCCAAGCTGACACTTGGAGCCATTACATGGTGCTTCTATTGATTTTTCCTGTCTGCTACTGTACCACCACATCCCAGGCAGGGGCTGCTCCTCCAGCCTGGCTCCTGCGGTGACGACTACAGAGAGCAGAAACACAGCCAACCTACAACCAACATGCAACATGTACAGGAAATCAACCTTTGTTATCATAGGCCACTGACATTTTGGAGTTACTGCTACAGCATAATGTAGCAAAAGTTGACTGATATACAACCTATTTTTATTTTTCTCTGGGCTTTTGTCATAATAGCTGCCTTTACTACACCCATTGAGATCACTGTATGGTTATTCTCCTTTTGTCTGTTAATGTAATGATTTCAGAGGTTAAATTTGTAGCAGACATTAGCTGTCCATCAAAAATACTAGTGGTCTTCCTCCCACAGTGTGGTATTTTCACTGGGAAATGGCTGCCCAGCCTGTAGCTACACTCTCCAGCTCTTCTTGCATGTAGAGGTGGCCATGCAACTAGTTACCACCAACAGGACATGAGCAGAAGTGACATGTCACATGCAGGTTCAGAGCTCTTACAAAGCAGTTAGAGATTCTCACATTCTTTATTTTTCTGCTGGCTGGAAATGCAGGACATGGGGCCTTAGTGAGAAGTCGAACCACAAGATGGAGGGAGCCTGGGTCCTTGAGTCACCACATGGATCACCTGCCAACCACGGCACCATTCCATGAGCAAGAAATAAACCTGCTGTATACAGGTGCTTATTTGTTAGAGCAACCAGTGTTACCCTAATACACCATCCTTGCACTTCAGGGATAAATCCAGTGATATATGATTTTTTAATACGATGTTAGATTTAGAATGTTATCATTTTATTTAACTTTTAGCTGAAGCTGGCTTGTCATTTGTCTTCTTTGGTACTATCCTCATTCAGTTTTGATACTGAGGATATAAATTTGGTATTACACTTCAGAAAATAACAAGAGCAGCTTTCTCCTTTTTATAAATCTCTGGAGCAACTTGAACCAGGCAGGGATTATCTACTTACATAAAACTGCATGGCCCTAATGATTTTGGTAGGAGGAGAAAGTTTTTGCCATCATTTCCATTTCTTCGGCAGTGATTGTTCTAGTCAAGTTTTCCATTTATCAATTGGCCAACATTGGAATTTCATATTTTTTCTACAAATCTATTCATTTCATAAGAGTTTTCACATTTCACATTTCACAGCTATACATTTGTTTATATACAGTTGCTGAACCAAATCTCTTATGATATCTAAATTGCTTCTACAGCTATGATTATTTCATATGCACCTTCTCTCTTTTTATTCCTTGATCAGTCTCTCTAGAGGCAAATCCATCTTCCTAATTTTTTCAAAGAACATTTGGTTATTCTAATCATTATTATTTTTCCATCCCCCTTTTATTGATTTTTACTCTACCTTATTATTTTAATCCTTCATTGACTCAGAGAATATGGTCTGAATGATATCAGTTCTTAGTCCAAGACTGACTTTCTGACCTAGAATATAATCCATTTTTGTGAAAATACCATGTATGCCCCAAAATAACATGCATTTAGTGTTTTCCGAGTGTGGGATTGTTAATTGTGTTTTTCAAATCCTTCTTTGTCTTTTTTCCCGGTTTGTTCTGTTTCCAAGAAAATTATATTCAAATCTCCATCTACAATGGAGATTATCTATTTACCACTATAATTCCTCTAATTATTACTTTATATAGTTTGAGGCTATGTTGTTGGTTATGTTTTTGTCATCACTATTATATCTTCCTGGAATATTGTGGTATTGTGGCATTCCCAGAAAAAATCATTTTTCATCTTTTTTGATGTTCACCTTAAATTCTACTTCATCTGGTATTGAAACTGCTAGCCTGGTGTTATTGTGGTTATTTTCCTAGAATGCCATTTTATCCCTTTATTTTCAACCTGTGTCTTTGTTTATGTGACAGTCTTAAAATCACATATTGCCTGATCTTTTCTGTAACGTAATCTAAGAGTACGTGCATCTTAATCAGTGAGATTAACCATTTATTCTGTAACCACTGATACTGCAGGTTTGATTTCCTCACCCTAGTTTGTGTTTTCTATTTACTATGCTTTTTTCTTTTTAGTTTCTGATCTCTCACTGAATATATTATTTTCTTAGTTTTAGCTTAACAAAGTATATTTTTATGATTTCCATGGTTGCCCTTAGCTTAAGTAAGGCCTATATTTATATTTGTTTATTCCTTTAATATCTAAAGACTATTCATGACTATATCCTCCCCACAGCAAGACACAACCCTTGGGCTGCTTTCCTCTACCTGTGATCTTTCACACACACTCACACACACAAACTTCATTTCTCATGTCAGCATTGTCTGGAAATTTAGTTCCAGGTTGGTTATGGGTCACTCCCTCCCCCTGTTTTTTCAGACATCTCCAGAACCCTTAGCAGAGGAAGAGACCAGGAGACCATGCTTTGTTTACCACATTGATTCAAACCAGAATTTAAAACCAGCCCAATTGTGCCATGAAACTAATGCTTATGGATTTTTTTGAATAAACATAGAAATTGACCCCCCCCAGGTCTTGAAATTAACAAAGTTGCAGTTGTCTTATCTGAGTTCCTCTCTCAGGAAACAACGATCAGGCCTCCCAGATAGTATCAAAGAGCTGAAACTCATCAGATAACACCTGGACAATGAGATGCCAGACCCCTCACTCATCATGATGGCCTAACCGACCACCTGCTTCCTGCTGACCCACTCTTCTTCTTCACCCTTCCCTAATTCGTATTTTTCCCCATATAGTCAGATTTCTTTCCTGCTATATAAACCCCTAATTTTAGTCAGTCAGGGAGATGGATTTGAGACTGATCTCCCATCTTCTCAGCTGCAGCGCCCGAATAAAGCCCTCTTCCCTGGCAATACTCATTGTATCACTGGTGGGCTGTCTGTGCAGCGAACACCAGGACCTAGACTGAACCCCTGGTGTTTCAGTAACAAATTATCCTTCTCATTTCTTATTATTTTTTGTTTATTGCCCATTGTGAGTTATTTAGAATACTGATTCTATGAATGCTATTATTTTGAATGCTTTTTTGAGGTATAATTTATACACCATTAAGATTCGCCCACTTCAAATGTGTGTATATATATATATGTATATGTATATGTGTGTATATATATATATATATATATATATATATATACATTTTTTGAGACAGAGTCTCGCTCTGTGGCCCAGGCTGTAGTGCAGTGTCACGATCTTGGCTCACTGCAACCTCTGCCTCCTGGGTTCAAGCACTTCTCCT
This sequence comes from Pan troglodytes, assembly GCF_028858775.2. Classification (NCBI taxonomy): domain Eukaryota; kingdom Metazoa; phylum Chordata; class Mammalia; order Primates; family Hominidae; genus Pan; species Pan troglodytes. The sequence goes on from NC_072419.2 coordinate 49,347,247, forward strand.
GCCTCAGCCTCCCAAGTAGCTGGGATTACAGTCACACACCACCTGCCTGGCTCATTTTTGTATTTTTAGTAGGGACAGGGTTTCACCATGTTGGGCAGGCTGGTCTCAAACTCCTGACCTCAAGTGATCTGCCCACCTTGGCCTCCCAAAGTGATGAGATTACAGGCATGAGCCACCACACCCAGCCTTAAATGTATAATTTAATGATTATTATTTACAGAGTTGTACAACAATCACACCATCACCACAATACAGTTTTTAGAATATCTCCATCACTCCAAAAAGATCCTTCATGCCTGTTCACAGTCATCCCTGTTCACAGCCATCCCTGTTCCCACCCCTACCCCAGGCAATCAGTAATCTACCTTCTGTTTCTATGGATTCACCTTTTCTGGAAATGACCTATACATGGAAACATACAAGATGTGGTCTTTTCTGACTTGTTTCACTTAGCATGATGTTTCTGAGGTTCATACATGTGGCTGCATGTGTCACCATCCATTTCATTTCCTTGCTGAATCATATTGCATTGGATGGATGTGCCATGTTTTGCTTATCCGTTTGCCAGCTGATGGATATTTGGACTGTTTCCACTGTTGTGTACCTGTGTCTTCCTGTGGACGTAGGTTTTCATTACTCTTGGGTAGATGCCTAGGAGTAAAACTGTTGAGTAATATGGTAAATTTATATTTAACTCTTCTAAGTGACTGCCAAACTGTTTTTCCAAAGTGGCCATGCCATTGTACATCCTCACCAGCCCTGTGTGAGGGTTCCACTTTCTCCACATCTTTGCCGTATTAGTCCATTTTCACATTGCTATGAAGACATACGTGAGATGGGGTAATTTATAAAGGAAAGAGGTTTAATTGACTCACAATTCTGCATGGCTGGGAAGGGCTCAGGAAACTTACAATCATGGCAGAAGGCAAAGGAGAAGCAAGAACCTTCTTCACATGATGGTAGGAGACAGAGCAAGCAATGGGGAAACTGCCAAACACTTTTAAAGCATCAGATCTCATGAGAACTCACTCACTATCATGAGAACAGCATGGGGGAAACCGCCCCCATGATCCAATCACCTGCCACCAGGTCCCTCCCTCAACATGTGCGGATTACAATTCCAAATGAGATTTGGAGGGGACACAGAGCCAAACCATATCATTTGCCAACACACTCTTTTAATCATCGTTTGTTATTGTTCTTCTTGTTGTTACATCCATTCTAGTGGGTGCACTTACTATATTTATAATCAGAAAAAAATAAGCATGTAGATAAGTATATGAAATTTATGTATATACCATATCTTAAGGGAGAAAAAAGAACAAAAATATTAGAAGGAAATACAACAAAATATTAAATATGGCTGTCTCTAGATGACAGGATTATGGGTTTTTCTTCTTTCTACCTTTCTGTATTTTTCTCTTTGATAAGCAACAGGTATTTGCTTTTATAAACAAATTCATTTTAATAAAGTAATAACATACCATGAGGTGTTTTACAGCTAGTATAATCTAACTTTAACTACCTTAACATTTCCCAGTAGTGATGATTAGATACCAAAGCTTCCCTTCTGCTAAAGATCATACATACATTGTTGAATTACTGAAGAAATTACTTGCCTCCAGATTGACTCGCAGGGTAACTGTTGGTTTTATTAAACTCCAGAGAAGAACTGCAGAGCTTCCAGGGCCCTTCCTCAAAGCAGCTAGGAGGCATGGATGCACAGCTGTCACCGCATTCCTCTCACAATTCTTCCTGGGCCAGCAACAAGGCTATTCAGAAACATCTCATTCCTTTACAACCATCCTTGGCTCCTACACCAAACTCTACAAGGTGTATGGCATTCAAGTAGTTTTGTGTTTGGCTAGTGATGACAAAGCCACCCCATCACAAAAAACTGTTTATATACTACTCTATTAGCATATAATCTGGGAATCTTGCCGAAGCACATTCATCCAACAAGTATTATCTGAGCCCCAACTATGTGAAAGGCATTGTATTAGTCTGTTCTCAGCTCCTAATAAAGACATACCCGAGACTGGGAAATTTATAAAGGAAAGAGGTTTAATTAACTCACAGTTCCACATGGCTTGGGAGGCCTCACAATCATGGCAGAAGGTGAATGAGGAGCAGTCACATCTTACATGCCAGCAGGCAAGATAGAGCAGGTGCAGGGGAACTCCCCTTTTATAAAACCATCAGTTCTCATGAGACTTATTGACTATCACAAGAACAGCACGCGAAAAACCCTCCCCCATGATTCAATTACTTTCCACCAGGTCCTTCCCCGACATGTGAGAATTACAGGAGCTACAATTCAAGATGAGATTTGGGTGGGAATACAGCCAAACCATATCAGGCATCTTGCTGTGTCCCCTTAAGCTTACAATCTAAGAACACTCTACCCAAAGTACAGAGTGCTAAGGATCCTAAGGGACAAACACACAGAAGGGCCTGTAGGAGTTTGGAAAAGAGTTGTCTTCCCCACCCCCCACAACTGAAAGAGGAAAGACATTTCAAGGAAACAGTCACTTGCCAGTTTTGGGTATCATTGAACATGGAACCAGAGGTCCAGGAATTACACGATGGCCCAAGACAAACATCTAAAGGGCAAGACCAAAGGAAGAGCTTCCCTTCCCTGCACCCATTTTCCCTCTCAAATGATCTTTCCCTGATCTTTATTCTCTGTCACCACCAAACTTCTTGCCTCTGTCTAGACAGGCATACAAGGGCCAACCAACCCGCTGTGAATAGGTGCCTCAGGCAACTGAAGTCCAAATAGAATGAGGCAAGGGCGCCCTCACTCAACTCATCCAAAACAAGAAAAAACTAAGAAGTCTCAACCAGAGTCATGTTTCTTCTACACCATGACACTGCATGTGTAAGCCCACCCTACATCCTTTTAAGAACGCAACATTTTACAAAAGAATAACTTAACTGCACATCATATGCCACCGTTTTATGCTAAAGATCACACATACTGTGTTGAATTACTTCAGAAATGACTTTAACATCGACAGCCAAAGCGAAACCTTTAACTAGAGGGGACTGGGTATTTTGGCCTGATGAATAATTTGCACTCAGTAATAGGGAGTCATCCAAGCCACCAAGCGTGAATTACTAATTTTCAAAAGACCAAAAACTAATAAAGTACATTCAACCTTAAAACCATTTTGAACATAATCTTCCTTTGAGGATTCAAAAATGCCTAGAAACACTTTAAATCTGTGAATAAGGACCACGACTCTGTGTTGTCATATCCATACAAAGTTATTGAATAAAACCTAGCAGGCTTAGAGCTTACTAATCCTACTGTTATAACCGGGGGCTGGGGGGGAAGAATTGCTCTTCTAATAGTAAATGTAAGTAAATGCCAGCAGAACTGGGTATAAGAGATGTGCCTATTAAGGAATGTCACTGGTTTTATTTTAATTTATTCCGGGTTTATTGGATACAGCAAAATTCACCCTTTATAGATGTACAGTTCTATGAATCTTGACAAACATATACAATTGTGTGGGCACCACCATAATCAAGATATAAAATGTTCCCATCACTTTCTTTAATTCACGCCCCTTTGCAGGGAAATGCCCCTCCCCATTTCCCCAGTCCCTGGCAACCATGAATCTAATTTCTGTCCATATAGTTTTGTCTTTTCCAGAATTATGAATCTAATTTCTGTCTCTATAGTTTTTTCTTTTCCAGAATGTCACAGAAATGGAATCATACAGTCTGTAGCTTTTGACTCTGGCTTCTTTCACTTAACCTTTTAAGAGCTATCCATGTCATTGCATTGATTTTGTTTGTTAACTAATATTGAACTGAGACTTCAAAATGGTGCTGATGGCCTCACACCCACCAGGTTCTTTGTCATTGTTCACACTGTCCTTTTTTTTTTTTTTTTTTTTTTTCCGAAACAGGGTCGCCCAGGCTGAATGCAGTGGTGTGATCTTGGCTCACTGCAACCTCCACCTCTCAGGTTCAAGTGATCCTCCCACATCAGCCTCTCGAGAGGCTGGGATTACAGGCGTGTGCCACCACGCCCAGCTAATTTTTGCATTTTTAGAAGAGAGAGCATTTCACCATGTTGGCCAGGCTGGTCTCAAACTCCTGACCTCAAGTGATCTGCCTGCCTCGGCCTCCCAAAGTGCTGGGTTTACAGGTGTGAGCCACTGCACCTTGCCCACATTGTTCTTTTCAGGGGCCTCTGAGCCACTCAATACCTTCTTCATATATTAAAGGAGGGACGAATCTTCATCTTTCAAAACGGAGGGCGATGGTTTTAAAAGCAAAGCTCTAACCCATGAGCTTTTACTCCAGGACACAAACACTGACCTATGGAGCTCTGTGGCCCAAGCACAGGGCAGAGTACTCAGTGGGGGCACAATACAGAGGACACTGAAGGCTGGGAAGGGGAAGAATGGATGTGAGCGAGATTCATTAAAGGTTACAAAATTACAGCTAGATAAGAGGAGTAAGTTCTACTCCATACCACTGTAAGATGGCTGTACTTAACTAAAATATTCTAGTTTCGAAGAGTTAGAAGGAGGATACAGAACATTTCCAACACAAATAAATGATCAATGGTTGAGACAATGGATATGCTAATTACCTGGATCCAACCACTACACATTATACTGAAACATCACTATGTGCTCCATAAATATGTACAGTTATTATGTGCCAATTAAAAAAATTTAAACCTATTGGTTCAACTTGACTGAACTGCAATCTGATCAGTAGTCAACGTGAATAATACCATTTTAGTTCAAAAGTAAAACAATCTCACTGAGAAAATTTCTCAGAAAAAGACTCCCAAAATGTTATATTGTGTTAGGTTTTGTTTTGCTTTGGTGTGTGTGTGTGTGTGTGTGTGTTGAAAACTGGCTCTGAAAGCATTTCTAAAAGTGGAGTTTCCAACATCATCGTGAATCCACTCCTGCACCTCCTCGTTGTACAAATATTTACTGAGTGCCCTGTGTGGCTACACCAAGTTCACTGCTAGGAATGATTCAACTTCTAAACACCATCAGGAAAGTACAGACTCTGGGTTGAGATGGTTCTGAATTCAAATTCCCACTTTTGGCCCTTTAACTCTGACTCTACTGCCCTAGAGATTCCCCAGCAGGGTCACCCAAACAGAGCTTGATGACCCAGGTGCTCAAACCCTCTGCCCAACCCATCCTCCAGCACACTCTGCCGGGCCCATCTTTCGTGGTCTGAACACCTTGCTTGTTACCAGTGGATCTGCGAAACTTTCAGAACATCCATCCTGGAAAAATGCTCACCTGTGAATAATAATTTAAGTCTCGAACTTTCATCATCCAGGGAAGAACTTCTCACTCTGAATCTGTCGTGATTCTAGAGCATTCCTAGAATCTAGAGGTTCTAGATTCTAGATCCTGACTCCTATGCAAGTAGCTCGGCAAGGAGAGGGGAGCAATGGCTGGAGAAAGGGATAAATTCTCTAAATCTGGTTTTTCTCACTCATAAAATAGAGTTATTAATCCCTCCCTGCTGCGAGGATAAAATAATGGATAATAGTAATAGCAGCTGTTATTAATTGAAAGCTTATTTGAGGGCCAAATACCATAGAATATGCATTACTTATTTATTGATTTTAACCCATGCACCCAATCTTATGAGTAAGACTATTATTATCCCCAACTAATAAATGAGGAATTGAGGCTCAGAGATACTAAGCAACTTGCTCAAAACCACCAGCTAGTACATGCTTCACTGAGGGTGTGAACTCTTCATCGTTATATTTAACCTCATTCAACTTCTGGCAATCAATCCCAAAGAAATAATAATAAGTCGCTCATACACACAGAGGTGCCTCATGGTTTTAGAAGAGAAAATCAGAAAATAATTAAACATCCAACAATGAGGCATTGCTAATATAAACTGCAGGTTTCAAATCATGATTGCAAAGAATAGTCTGTGAAGACCAGCTGAAGACATGTGTGTTTACCTCCCACTTCCTCCCAAAACTCACTGATATCCCAGTAAATAACTACAAGTGAGACAATATCATAAAATCACTGTGAACTGATAAAACAGAAGCCAGGTGAGGTGGTGCTGGTAGCAGAACCAGGGCAAATGGAGAAGGAGAGGGAGCTGGAATGGTGAGGAGGAAGAAGCTGTTTCCCATCATGGAAGCACCAGCATGGGTGGATACAGATATCAGGAGTTGGAGGAAGGGCACCAATGGTGAAGGCTGTCTGCAGGAAGAGTCCATGGGCTGGCCTCCCCCAGTCTACTCAACAATCACCTCTCACCTCTTCCCCCAAGAGCAGCAAATGAATTTTCCCAGGCTGAAACAGGAAATATAACCACTAAGGATCCTTAACAATCTTCCAAGAAGGTGCTTAAATTTCCAGAGTGGGGATTATCACCCCAAAATATGTTCCTCTTTGGCTTAGCATGAGGAGCAGCACAACTTGCCTGCTTTTGTTCCACAAATGTCCAAGTGAAATCCGCCAATCAACTCACCTGCCCGTGGACAAACAAAACTACTCAGCAATCTGTGCCACCACCTAGTTCTACATTCCTAAAATGAATAAACAATCCAAATCATTAATGCTGGTGGAGGCAAACAATACCAAAGAAAGAAGTGAGCTGAACCCATAAAACTGACTCCAGGAAAAATAGAGAATCCAGACACAAACAAGAACTTTCACAGAACCCTTAATTAATATCTTCCAAGACCCTGAAGGAGATTTTATACACATAGAACAAGAACAGGTGGCTATTTTTTTTTTTTTGAGATGGAGTCTTGCTCTGTTGCCCAGGCTGGAGTGCAGTGGCGCCATCTCAGCTCACTGCAAGCTCCGCCTCCCAGGTTCATGCCATTCTCCTGCCTCAGCCTCCTGAGTAGTTGGGACTACGGGCACCCGCCACCACGCCTGGCTAATTTTTTTGTATTTTTAGTAGAGACGGGGTTTCACCGTATTAGCCAGGATGGTCTTGATATTCTGACCTCGTGATCCACCCGCCTTGGCCTCCCAAAGTGCTGGGATTCCAGTCATGAGCCACCACGCCCAGCCACAGGTGACTATTTTTGAAAAGCAATTAAAACTCAGAAGTAACAAATTTACAGAAATTAAGAACATGCCTGCTAAAATGAATGCCAAAGGAAAAAATATCAATAGAAAAGCTGAAATAAAAAATTAAAGAAATTTCCTAGAATATAGAGCGAGGAGAAATATTTAGAAAACATAGACAAAATAACAGACACATGAAAGACCATACCATGAAACAAATATCCATCTACTAGATGCTCCTAGAGAGATCATAGACAAAATAAACAGGAGGAAATAATTACCAAAAATATATATATACTTCACAGAATTGAAGAAAGAAAGAAAATGCAAAGTGTCCATCAAGTGCCGAACAGGATAAATGAAAAATACCTTTTAAAAAATCCTGGCTGGGCACAGTGGCTCACGCCTGTAATCCCAGAACTTTGGGAGGCCGAGGCGGGCAGATCACTTGAGGTCAGGAGTTCAAGACCAACCTGGCCAACATGGTGAAGCCCCATCTCTACTAAAAATACAAAAATAAGTAGCCGATGTGGTGGCAGGCACCTGTAGTCCCAGCTACTGGGGAGGCTCAGACAGGAGAATCACTTGAACCTGAAAAGCGGAGGTTGCAGTGAGCCAAGATGGCGCCACTGCACTCCAGCCTGGGCGACGGAGATTCCATCTCAAAACAAAAAACAAACCCTGAAATCTTCCAGTGTATGTGTGTTGAGAGAAGTGGCGTGCAGACAAAACAGGTAATCCATGAAGGAATGGGGATTTTAAGTACTGAGCTAATTAGCAATACTGAATGTTAGAAGACGACTGGATGTACTTTGAAATGTCAAGGAGAAAATTATTTTGACTCTAGCTTTCTAGAGTCTCTCTCTCTCTCTGTATTTCTCTCTCTCTCTCTCTCTCTCCCCCTCTCTTTCTCTCTCTCTCTCTCTCACACACACATACACACAAACACACACACATACAGAGTGTGAGGATGAAAAAGAGATTTTTTCAGCCTCTAAGAACAAAAAGTTTTCCACATACCTATTATTTTATAAAATATTAATTAGGAATAGACTGAGACAAAATGAAAAGGAATACAAGAATAAAAGAAGGTTGGGGATTCTAGAAAGAGAAGAATTCCAGGACCGCAAGAAGAGCAGCCCCAAGATGATGATGAGCTCATGGTCCCAGGAGGAAGGTAGGAGAGCACTTCACAGTGTGCAATTGAACAACGGTGAGATATTCATGATTCGGTGAAGAAGACATCCGCTTCCTCCACTCACAAGAAAAGCAAATGACAATTAGAATATAAGAAGCTGTACAATAAGGTCACAGGCCAGCAAAATCAAACATAACATGCCCTGAGTCTAGCAACTGATGGAGTGATCAAGAAAGCAAATTTATCTCACCACAGTTCTGGGATGGGGTACGGTTCTCACTGCAGAGACATTCATCCCTGTCTTGCCTGGGTTTTCTCAAAAAACAAAGCATACAACAAGGACACATGGGAAAGTGGTTTATTTGGGGAAGTGATTCCAAGTGACAGTATAGCGAACTGGGAAGAGTGGAACAGCAAAGGAGAGAAAAATCAATCCAGGAGTGTAGCACACAGTGGATCCCCACAGGGGACAAACGAGACCCCATCCCACTCTGAGAATTATCTGCCTGGGAGAAGGAAGATGAGAATGTGTACTCATTGGCTTCCATCCCCCATTGACCAAGGGCTGCCCCATGGGTCTGGCATTTCCAGATGTCCATTACATCAGAATGTCTGTGCAGGAGGCTTCCCAAATGCCAGATACAGAAAAGTCCCAGGATATAAAGTGAGAAATATGCATTGTAGTATTTAGAACTGTATTTTCCACATACATAATATTTTGTAATAGTAACTGTGTTAAGGAGAGACACAAATACTATGTAGACATTAGCACTGCTCGCCAAATGTTTTTGGCTCTCAGCTTCCCAAACATACGATGGAATCACACTCTTTGGCCCCTATGTGGTTGAGTGCAACCATGTGACTAGTTCTGCCCACTAAACTGAAGTGAAAGTGATATCTCTCTTCCACGTTAAAACATGTGAATTTTGATGCAAGACACTCCAGAGTTTTCTCTCCTCCTTCTTCTTCCTTTCCAGCAACATAACAGATAACAGTTGTTCCATTTCCATGGGTTGCCAAATAAAGAGGACCCACAGCAGAGGCCCAGTTCACTATAATAGACATGAGACTGATGAGAAATAAAACCTTCCTTGTGTAAAGGCTCTAAGATCTGGGGATTATTTGTTACTGCTGCCTAACCTAGCCTATACTGACTGATACAATGAGCCAATGCTTTATAATGTTGTTTGGGAAGACAAGTTTAGAAAAGTTAACACACACACATATACAATGATTACACTGTACATTTAAAAAGTTAATATAGAGAAAAAAGGGATATCAAGTGCTAATAGTGTATGCCCTTGGTTGACAGAATCCCAAGGAAGGTTCATTATTAGATGGTCACTTTTTAAATCTTACATAACAAGCATGTATTATTTACACAAAAACAAACATTAAAAGAAAACCTCAAGTGAGGGGCTGTATCGAGGAGGAGAGATTGGTGGACATCCCAGTTATGTCACATGCTTATGAACTCTAAACTTCAGTACCTTTTCCACCCCATAAAATACACAAATCTCTTTTCAGGTATCAGGGCAGGTGGGTGTCAAATACCCAAAACTTTACTTCCACTTTACAATGTGCATATATTCAAAGTCTTCCAAACATCCAAGAAAGTTTTAGTTGTATGTTGGACTGTTTCTACTCCCTTCTTCCAAGTCTCCCAATAACTTGTTCAGCTTTTGCAAATAGGAATTGTTTCCCAAAAGGGAAAAGAATTTGAGAAAATCCAGTGTCTAGAACTTACCAACATGAAGCCTTGTGAATGCACAGGTGTATGCTCACACGCATGCACACACACGACAGGTCAGTCTGTTAAGTCCTTTCTGGGCCCAGTCTTCCAATTTCTTCCACATCCCTCTGATCTATTTTCCAAGAGCAGCCAGAGTGATCCTCGGGAAGTTAACACTTCACGTCAATTCCCTGCTCCAATGCCCCAATGGCTTCCCATTACACTTATGGAATGAAATCGAAACCCCTAACCATGGCCCTGGAGATGCAGGTGATCTGGCCCCTGTCCCACTCTTCCCTTGACCCAGTATGTACCAGCCATGACGATATTCCTCTCAGGTCCCTGAACACACCAAACTACTCTTTCCATGTCTGGGCCCCCGTGCTGACCATTTCCCCTTCCTGGAATGCTGTTCTCTGGGGTTCCCACAAGCCTTCTTCCTTCTCAACCTTCAAGATTCAGCCTAAATTCCACTTCTTCAGGGAAACCCTCCCCAAAGGCCACCATTAAAAATGAGCCCCGTCCCCATCATTCTCTCCCACTATCCTGTTCCTTTCCTTCAGACACTTCATCACAATCCTATTTCTTCTCTGTTTTTTTCTTTCTTTCTTTTTTTTTTTTTGTTTTGACAGAGTCTTGCCCTGTAGCTAGGCAGGAGTGCAGTGGCGCGATCTAGGCTCACTGCAACGTCCGCCTCCTGGATTCACGCCATTCTCCTGCCTCAGCCTCCCGAGTAGCTGGGGCTACAGGCCTGCACCATCACGCCCAGCTAATTTTTGTGTTTTTAGTAGAGATGGGGTTTCACCATGTTGGCCAGGATGGTCTCCATCTCTTGACCTCGTGATCCACCCATCTCAGCCTCCCGAAGTGCTGGGATTACAGGCATGAGCCACCGCACCCGGCCTCTTTTTTTTTTTTTTTTTTTTTTTTCAGATGGAGTTTCGTTCTTGTTGCACAGGCTGGAGTGTAATAGCATGATCTCGGCTGACCGCAACCTCCACCTCCCAGGTTCAAGTGATTCTCCTGCCTCAGCCTCCTGAGTAGCTGGGATTACAGGCATGTGCCACTACACCCAGCTAGTTTTGTATTTTTAGCAGAGATGAGGTTTCTCCATGTTGGTCAGGCTGGTCTCAAACTCCCAACCTCAAGTATCTGCCCGCCTCAGCCTCCCAAAGTGCTGGGATTACAGATGTGAGCCACCATGCCCGGCCTCTTCTCTTTATTTATCACCTTAGGTGTTTATTGAGTGGCTTCCCTGTTACTACGGGAGCTCCATAGGGCCTCATCTGTCTACACATGGCTGCATCTCCAGCATTTAGAACAGTGTCCGGCACATAATGAGTGCTAATAAATGGACGAAGGATTACAGACAGGCTGTGGAAAGGGGCTAACAGGGGTGTGCACGGAGTATGGAAGAAGATGAAGCAGGTTACCAGGGTAGATTTCTAAGAGAAGGGGATGCTTAAGCTGAACGTTGAGGGATGATCAGGTGTTCAGGGGGAAAGGCATGAGCAGCAAGGGAAGCAGAGGTGTGCAAAGGCCTCCAGCCACCAAAAAGAGCAGGACCAGTGTCTGGGGAGCTCTTTCTGCATTTTGGATATTGAGTGTCATGCCCATTTGGGAGCCTTGGAGAGAGCTTTTATGCCAGCCACCTCTGCCTTGGGAGAGACAAAGCCCATTTCCATCTGGGAGCTGGGTTGGTGCACCCCAGACTCTGGTTCCTGAGTTCCACTTGCAGGGTGGCCTGTCATCAAGCAGTTTCACACCCAGTGATACCTTGTACTTTCACCCTGTCACCTGCCATTAGTCATTTCTCCCACCAGCACTGAGAGGTAAATCATTATTATTATTTTTCAGTTTTACAGCTGAGAACTAAAGAGTGTGGAGGTTAAGTGACTCGTCAGAGTTAGTGGCCAGATGGGGTTCAGAATTCAGCACCTGTGATCACACCCAAGGCCTAGGGCCCACAAAATTTGTGTTTCTGGACACTCAAACCAGAAGGCCCCATGTGGCTGGACATGTCTGCATGGCTCCCCACCCACCTTGCAAATTTTCCCAGCCCCCCGGCTATCTCTCACCCTACCTTTCTCCTTCCTTGCCCTCTCCTCTCTTTCTTCTCTCTCATCTCTCTCTCCCCCACCGATCTCTCTCCCTGACTCTCTCCCACCTCTCTTCCCTTTCTCTCTCCCTTCTCCCTGCCCTCTCCCTGCTTCCTCTCTCTGTCTCTGTTTCTTCCTCTCTCTCTCTCTCTCTGCTCTTTTCTCCCTCTCCTTCTCTCTCCAACCTCTCCCTCCCTTTTCCTCTCTCTTCCACACCTCTCTCCTCCCCCTCTTTCTCTCCCCCACCCTCCTTCTCTCTCTCTCCCTCTCTCTCCCGTCTCTCTTCTCTCCTTTTCTCTCTCCACCCCCTTTCTCTCCCCCACCCTCCTTCTCTCTCTCTCCCGTCTCTCTTCTCTCCTCTTCTCTCTCCACCCTCCCTCTCTCTCTTTTCCCCTCTCTCTCCCACCTCTCTCCTCCCCCACCCACCTTCTGTCACTCCCTCTCCCTCTCTCTCTCCTGTCTCTCTTCTCTCTCTCCTTCTCTCTCTGCCCTCTCCCTCTCTTTTCCTCTCTCTCCCACACTTCTCTCCTCCCCCCTTTCTCTCCCCCACCCACCTTCTCTCTCTCTCCCTCTCTCTCTTCTCTCTTTCCACCCTCCCTCTCTCTTTCCACCCTCCCTCTCTTTTTCCCTTCTCTCTCCCTACCACCTCTCGCCTCCCTCTTTCTCTTCCCCAACCACCTCTCTCTCTCTCCCTCTCTCTCTCTCCTTCTCTCTTTCCACCCTCCCTCTCTTCCCCTCTCTGTCCCCACCTCTCTCCTCCTCCTCTTTCTCTCCTCCCACCCACTTGCTCTCTCCCTCCCTGTCTCCCTTCCCTTTCCCTCTCCCTCTCCCTCTCTCTCTCTCCTTCTCTCTTTCCACCCTCCCTCTCTTCCCCTCTCTGTCCCCACCTCTCTCCTCCCCCTCTTTCTCTCCTCCCACACGCCTGCTCTCTCCCTCCCTCTCTCCCTTCCCTTTCCCTCTCTCTCTCCCTCTCCCTGTCTCTCTCCTTCTCTCTTTCCACCCTCCCTCTCTCTCTTCCCCTCTGTCTCCCCACTCTCTCCTCCCCCTCTCTCTCCTCCCACCTGCCTGCTCTCTCTCTCCCCCTCTCCCTTCCCTTCCCTCTCTCTCTCCCTCTCCCTCTCTCTCCTTCTCTCTTTCCACCCTCCCTCTCTCTCTCTTCCCCTCTCTCCCCACCTCTCTCCTCCCGCTTTCTCCCCTCCCACCTGCCTCCTCTCTCCCTCTCTCCCTTCTCTTTCCCTCTCTCTCCTTCTCTCTTTCCACCCTCCCTCTCTCTCTCTTCCCCTCTCTCCCCACCTCTCTCCTCCCGCTTTCTCCCCTCCCACCTGCCTCCTCTCTCCCTCTCTCCCTTCTCTTTCCCTCTCTCTCCTTCTCTCTTTCCACCCTCCCTCTCTCTCTCTCTTCCCCTCTCTCCCCACCTCTCTCCTCCCGCTTTCTCCCCTCCCACCTGCCTCCTCTCTCCCTCTCTCCCTCTCCCTTCTCTTTCCTCTCTCTCTCCCCATCTCTCCTCTCTCTCCCTCTCTTCTCTGCCTCTCCCTGTTCCCCCTTCTTCTACTCTATCTCCCCGCCTTGCTCCCTCACTCTCTCTGTCTCTCTGTTTTCCTTTTCTCCCTCTCCCTCCTCTTTTCCTCTCTCTCCAACCCTATTTGGCTCTTTAGATTGAAAACTTCCCACCACCTGACTTCAGACAGGGATGGGATCATTTGCCTTCTCTTCTTAACAGTATCAGAACCTGTAGGCTCACAGGCTCCTTTCTTAGGAGAGCCCAGCATGTGAGGAAGGGCTGGTGATCCCAAGTGAGAGCATAGAAACATCCTTGGGGAGTCGGCTTTGGGAAGAGGCTGCTGGCAAGTAAGGCCTAATCCTCATGCAGGAGCTCTGTGCCCCATTCAGCAGCTGGGCCCCTCCTCCTCCTGGGGCTCCTGACAGAGGGGCTTCCTCCACTCCTGGCCGGCTCCCCAGCTCAGCAGGCTCCCGCCCCCCATCCACAGCTCTGCCTGTGTAAGGCCAGAAGCCCAGCATGCCTGCCTGGAATACTAAACAGGGCCCTTCCAGATCCAGATGCACTGAGAAGGCCAGACAATCCCTCACCTCCCCCATCCCCAAGGGCCTGGCAGGAGAGGGCTGGAATCTAGTGCATTGCAGGGAGCAGGGAAGCTCATCACAGTCCTCATGTGGGGACAGAGGAGGCCCCTGATCCCTCTGGGATGTGGGTGGCAGGCTGCCAGCTGAGGAGGTTGGAGGCCCCAGGCTCCCCTTCCAGACAGCATAAATCCAATGGTGTGGGGTCCAGCTCCCTGTGGCCCAGCACACAGGCAGGACTGCAAGGATGAAGGCCCGAGGTAAGTTTGGAGGAGATTAAATTAAAAAGCCAAAGCTTCTGAGCACCAGAAGGCCTCAGCGACCATAAATCTACTTGCAGAGGAGCACACAGAACACGAGGCCAAACCAGTTTTATTTAAGTTGCTGATGAGCGTTGGCCTCTGCAAAGGCATAATTCAACCACACTTGGGCCTGGACAGTCCCTGCTTCCAAGCAATGCACAGTAAGGGAGCCAGGAAGTGGAAGTATGGAACACTTGGACAGTGGCGAGGGGCCTGAGCTACAGGATCAGAGAAACTCATGCTCAAATCCCAGCTCTGTCATTTCTGGGCAGTGTAATCTCAGGAAGGTCACCTAAGCTCCCTAACCCTCTTTTTCCCCACTCAGAAAACGGGTTAAACCAGATGGACCTTCCAGAGTCATTGTGAGTACCTGCCCCACAAGCCCCAACAAAATGGTGGCCATCACAACAAAGTTGATGATGATATAGGAAAGTGAAGTTAATGGCCACAGAACATTAATGAGCTAACACAAGGCACTCATTCTACGCCGGGCACTGTTTACTCTTTCAATCCTTAGAATGATACTGTGATAAAATGCCATGATGGTTCCCAGTTCACAGTTGCAGAAGCTGAGGCACAGAGATGCTGAGAAACTTGCCTAAGGTCACATAGCTGGTTATGGATAGTACTGGGATTCAAACCTGGGCAGCCAGGCTCTTCCACAGTGACAGACACTGCACTCTCCTGACTCTCAGAATTTGAGAGCCTAAAGGAACACAGGAATCATTTTTTCCATATTCTTGGAAGAGGGAGACACCTAAGCCCAGAGGGCAAAGGACACCTCCAGACAGTGACAGGATAGCTGAACACCAGCCACAGCTCCTTAGAGGAAACAGCACAGGGGTCTCTATGATCTTAAGTATCTTCTGTGTGGCTCTGACAACCCCAAAACTTCTCTTGTTACATGAAAATCAGCTTACATTAATATGGATGCAAGATGCAAGTGCAGCACAGTGCGCGGGCTGTACAAAGCAAGCAGGGAGGCTTCCGAAGATGACCCCCAGGCTATGCCTTGGCAGTCCCCTTCGCCAGCTTCCATCCCCCGAAGCCACGTGAGGAAGGCCAGAACACCAAGGTCCCTCCAGAACTCTGAGTAGAGAAACAGAGCCAGCCGGCCCAGCCATCCCCAGAGATGGAAGGAAGCCCCAACGGGACTGATGACAAGCTAAAATTTGGAACTTTATCACAGACTCATGGTTACCAACATCAAATATTTAATTTGCAGCTAAGACCCTTTTTGCTTAAAGCCATGAAGCAGCAGCACAGCATATTGGCTGAATGCACAGACCTTAGAGCCAGACAGCCTAGGTTCCTGTCCCAGCTGAAAGACCTTGGCCACGTGACTCAACCCTTCTGCCTCAGTTTCCTCATCTGTAAAATGGATATAACTGAACTTCCCAGGATCATTTTGTACATTAGGAATATTCATATTAACAGAGTACGTAGACTATTACCCAATCCCCTAAGAGTGCCAGGTAACTAAGTATTCGTTAAATAAGAAGCTCTCCCTCATAAGCCAGCCCTCTCTTCAAAAGGTGACAACTCTTTTTTTTCTTTTTTTTTGTTTGAGGTCTTCCTTAGGATCTTCAAAGATTTCACCGAAGAACCAGCATGTGTCCCTGACCTGATGGAATGTGTCCTTACCAGGATAAAAAATCGATGCAATACTGTTGGAAAGTGACCCCATGGTTTGAAGCAAACCAAATTATACGTTAAAGCAAAAAATTACCTCCAGAATAAACGCTAAGCACAGTGACTGTCTACAAAGGCCATGTTTTAAGCGTTCGCACTCCAGGACCCTGGGCTTAGTGGCACATTAGACACTCAATAATTGCATATCTAGCATTCAGAAACTTTTAAGTGGTTTCGTATTTTGATTCCTTTCCCCTCTCTGTAGTGGGAACTGCCCTCAATCATTCTGACAGGTATTTCTCTTGCCGCCCACAAATTTTCAGCCCTGCAGTATACCACATTGGTCTGGACTCTAGCATATGCAGGATTTATGCCAGGCTTGCAAAAGATCCCTGAATCAGCCAGTCTAAACCCCCTCTTTGTGCCATGTCTACCTTGGGTGATGGCAGTGTGACAGCATTCTCACCTCCACCCCCAAGACACACACACACACACACACCCTGGACATCTCACCATAATAATAATGTATCTTTATATCATGAGCAGGGGAATACGATTAAATCTTCCTCCTATACCCCAGGTTCAGAAAAGAATAATAATGATTTCCTATATTATGTGGAATCTCATAGTTCACAAAATAATTTCAGATCCACCATCTGCTTTGAATGTCACAGCACCCTGTGTAATAAGTAAGTCAGGAATGGTGTCCCATTAGCCACAGATCAAAGAAGCATGGACCAGAGTAAGGAAGCAATTTTCTGAAGGACACACAGCAAGTTAGGAGGAGGAATGGACCCCACACACAAGTCTGTGTACTCTGGGCTAATGCTCCTCAAGGCCTTTTTCCTCCTTGCTCTGAGCTTACTTCTTGCAGGCGTCAGAAAGGTATATTGATAGGACAACTTGCTTCCCCCAGACAGCCCCACCTCTTCAAAGATATCCACAAGTTTGCCCACACAAGTATTCCATCCCTACCTCCCAATTTCCACCTTTACAAATGGCACGTCCCAGCCCCACACTGCCCACAGCACCTCCGGGTCTCTGCTTCTGTCTAAAATCCTCATCTCCATTCTTGTGCCTCCAATCCTGCCAGTCTTTCAGGCCCATCTTTAACAGCTCTTTATCCAGGACACTCTCTGATGCTGCCATCACAGCCTGCAACAGCCACAGGAGAAGCCACCCCTCTCTGTATCCCTGTAACACTTGATTCTTCCTCGCATGGTCATCATTTCTGGTCTTGGGACTTCTCTTCTATTAGCCCAGTGGTACCTGGAGGGCAGGAACCAGGGTACACTTGCCTTGGGAGCTCCCACAGACCTCACATGGTACCTACACCTAGTAGGGACTCAGTCAATATCCATGCATTCATTGTATTAATCTTGGAAGGAAGCACAATGTGTATTACATAGAGGGAGGTTTACCTGTGCAAGGACAACCCCTTTATAAATTCAAGAATATAGACACAATGTGTCGGGCACAGTGGCTCATGCCAGTAATCCCAGCACTTTGGGAAGCTGAGGCAGGTGGATGACTTGAGATCAGGAGCTCAAGACAAGCCTGGCCAACCAGGGTAAAACCCCATCTCTACTAAAAATACAAAAACTAGCTGGGCATCATGACACACGCCTGTAATCCCCGCTACTCTGGAGGCTGAGGCAGGAGAATTACTTGAACCCAAGAGGCAGGGGTTGCAGTGAGCTAAGATCGCGCCACTACACTCCAGCCTGGGCAACAGGGTGACTCTGTCTCAATTTAAAAAAAAGAAAGAAAGAAAGGATATACACACAATGTAAAATCACTGCACCGAGTCAGTATAGGGGCTGCCTTAAACTCAGGGAACAGCGAAATCTGTTTATGAATTAAAAGAACAGTCACTAAGGAGGCAAGATCAAGTATCATCAAAACATTAGGCCTTGACATAGAACCTGAAGGATTCCCCCAAGCCCTAGGGCTGTATCCAGACACAATTTTCATTCCATAACTATCACAAAATGTCTCTTTCATTTCCAGCTCTGTGTTAGAGGTCAGGGACATAAACGGCTCTCATCTCCAGGCCCTGCCATGATGGACCTCACAGCCTAATGGGGAAAAGAGACACAAAACCAGACAATGACAGAACAATATAAAAGCACTGGGGGACACCCAGACAGGCATAATAGCACAAAGAGGGAAGGTGCCCAGGTGGGAGAGCCTAGGCTACGTTATGAAGATGACATTTCCCATGCAAATACACATAAACGTGTCTATCACTCTTGTGCACATGTGTGGGGCTGTGTGTTGGGATGGCATTAATAGTAGCTAAGGTGTTAAAAAATACAATACTAAAATTCCCAGGCAAAGCAAAAGATTCCACCAATTATCCGAATAATTTTTCCAAAAGTTCAGATAATATGCACGTTTAAGAAATTTCTGGTACAAAGAAACAAACATGTGGCTACCTTTTCCTTTTTAGCAGGATGCTTTAATGCCACATAAACACATGCTCATTACCAAGCTGAAAGCTGATTTACATAGCATCACCTCTGAAGCATACAAAGATAAGAAAATTCAAGTGCTCCGAACCTCAGTTTTCTTAACAATAATACGGAAGTAAAATACAGACCTCGCAGGATTTGCTGGGGGGAGATTCCATGAGATAATGTATGTAAAAGACTCTTTGCAATGAAAACCACAATAGCAAGCTCTTGATCACTTTTAGCTCACACGCTGGGAATCAGCATAGTATTATGGGCAGGAACATGGACTGGAGTCTGTGGATGTGGGTTCAAATCCCAGCTCCACCCAACTGCAATGATCTGAGGCAACACTACCTATGTAGCCTTTCTTAGCCTGAGTCTCCTAAACTGTACAATGAGGATTTTAATGTGTACCTCATAGCTCTAATGATTAAATGATGTAATATGGTGAAATACCACAGTACAGGTAGTAAATTCTCAATACAGCATAACTAGCATCATGTTACTCTTGTCAAATATTTTGTCTAATATTTCAAGGGAAGGTCAGAAGATGGAGTTCATAATCTACATAATCCACAGATGCTCAGGTGTTACAAGTAGTGGGAGGGAGACGGCACAATATGGGACAGGCTAAGAGTTCTGGGTCTGATTATTCCATTCAGCTGCTGGCATGGGGCTGACTCTGGGGGACAGCCACCCACAGTCATGGGAGTAGGGGCAATTCTCTGGAGAGGGCAAAAATAATCAAGGGTGTCAGCTGCATGTCTCAGATTATTGATTATCTTCATCCATTTGTGCTGCTATAACAGAATGCCTGAGACTGGATAATTTATACACAACAGAAATTCATTTCTCACAATTCTGGAGGCTGGGAAGTCCAAGATCAAGGTTCAGCATCTGGTAAAGACCTATTCATCATAGATGGCACCATCTAGGTGTCCTTACATGGCAGAAGGGACAGAAGGGCAAAAGGGCATGGAGGCCTAGCTAATTCCCTTGAGCCTTTTTAGAAGGGCACTAATCCATTCATGGGGGTAGAGCTTCACCGCCTCATATCATGACATTGCTGATGAAGTCTAAACATATTAATACAGGGGGCATACATTCAGACCATAGCATATGTCTCATGTACTTACATTTGAAATAAGACCAGCTTTTCACTGGACATCTCTCTCTCTCTCTCTCTCTGTCTCTTTCACTCACACATCACACACACACACACACACACACACACATACACTTCCTATGAGGAGACCCCAGACATCTTTTTAAATGTGTACAACTAGTTTTGGAAAATAAAATATTCAGCTGACCTAATTTTTACATTGGGAATAGGAGACGTAAGTGTATTTTCAATAAATCCACCAAAATATTTATTTTATTTCAACATTAAGATGTAAAAAGTCAGAGAGAGAGAACAGAGTATGACAGCGTCAGTGAGCCGCCCACCTCTCTTTGGTGCTCCCCAAAGCCTAGTGCCTGCAGAAAGCTCCTGCCACCACCAGGGGCGACCTGCATCTCCAGAGTGATGGCAATTTGTGGCTGTGGGTGCAGAGCAGGCTGGAAGTGACAGCTGGTGGAGAATCATCCCTACTTCCTTATACCTTGGTGGGCAATTATGAGTCTCTCAGGAGGTTCCAGCAGGACTGCACGCTGGTACCTATGGCAGGAGAGCCCCTGGTTAACCCTCTTTGTGGGCTTTTCCTCACTTCCTTGTCTCACAATCCCTCTCTCCAGCTGTGGTTTCTTGGGATCACCTCCAGAATGAACTACTTAAACCCAAACCCTTGGCTCAAGGTGTACTTTGGGGGATGCAAAACTAAGACACAGAGAGAAAAATGAGAAAATAATTTAGAAAGAAAGAATGAAGGCAAGAGGAGCATTATAACTGATGGCAAGGAAGACCTGGAGGGAAAGAGATGAGATTAAGTAGGGGAAGGAAAAGACCAGAGATGAATGTCAGGCTTCCATGACCAGGAAGCCCCTGTTTACTACCTGCCAACCCAACTCGTGCCATCTGCCAAACCACACACCCCAAAAACCCATGCACCTGCCCCCAGATGTTCTCACATCCCCCGTCCCCACTGGCGTTGGTGAGCACTCACCCCTTGTCACCTGGTCCACCAGCCAATGCAGAGGACAGAGTCTAGCCCCATGGCTCCAACTCCCCAACCCAACACCTCCAGGTCCCACCTTCCTCCAAAATCATGGGTGGGGATTTTCGGTCAGACAACTGGCCCTGTGAGGTTAGAGACCCCAAGAGTGTAAGTACAATAGGAACCTACACTCTTGATAAAGCCCCTGGCTGAGACAAATCTCTTTCCCAAAAACGTGGTGTTACAAGAGATGCAAGAGACAAATTTTAGGAAACTTGCTGAGAGGCTGAGACCCTTTTCAGATGACACCAAAAGCTAACTGCAGCCATGAGAAGGGATTTCCACCCTTGCCATAAAACCCCACTTTGGACACTCTATTCTTTGACTTTACAATGCTTTATATAAATCCTGCATCCTCAATGGGGGCAATATCACCCCCAAGGGGGCAAAAATTGTTCTTAGGATGGAGAGCCAAATAATCTCAGATATTATCGTGGTTTGTGACCCTCCAAAGCTCAACCCTGCACAACAAAATCTTATTTCATTTCATTTCATGGGGAGGGGAGATCAGTAATAATAATAATAATAATAACTAAAAAGATTCCTTAGGGTAGTAATAATGAAAAAAATCTCAAAAAAACACTGATATAATGTGAAAATCCTGTTCTGGATTCATTTTCAACTCCTCTTAGGAAATAACATCTACCGCAATAAGATTTTAACTTCTATCTCTCATCTAATATCCTGTGGAAAACAAATATTACAAAGTAATGCATGGAGAGCAGATGCTTTAAACATCACACACGCTTGCCACAGTAATTGCACTTTGTAACTTTTCTAGCACTTTCATAAATTCCAGAAGTTATCTTAATCTCCAATGCTCTGTAGTGAGGCAACAGAAGAAAGATGATCATTACTTCCAAGTAAATTCTAAGACTTATTAATTGAATGACTCATGCTGGATCACAGAATGAAGCTCTAAAAATGTCAACATTTGGAGTCTTGCCCTGTCCCTTCATCACCTCGAATGCAGCTCCCAGCACACAATAGGGCCTTCAGCAAGATTCTGATGAACTTCCTTAACTTCACCATGTTCAAATGGAACCCATTTCTGCCCCCAAACTTATTCTGCTTCCCGAACCCCCAGTGCCACCAGCTACAACATCACCCCCTGAGGTCCCAGACAACAATCTTGGGGTATGTGTGATCCAGTCAATCAACATAACAAAGCAGCTAAGAGTCCAGGCTACACCCAGCTTCCAAACCCAATAATTGCCACTTACCAACTATGACCCCAGGCAAGCTATTTAACCCCCCTGCAAAACAGAAATAACACCTGCCTTCCTTGCAAGGTAATAATATGGTTTAAATGTGGTGAGACATATTAAAATGCTTAGCACAGTGCCAGGCACAGAGTTGGAGCTAAATAGATGGAACTTTCCATGATTGCTCCTGTCATTGACATTGGGAATGCTTTTGCTCTGCAGACTTCTAAAACAGTTGCACAGTGTCAGTGAGAAGAATAACATGGCAGACAGACTGACAACGTATAATCCCAGCTCCATAATTCAGTAGAGCAGACTCTTCGCAGAATTCATTTCCCTCATCTATAAAATGTGGGCAACATGACATCTACCTTGCAAGGTTGTGGTGAGTATTAAATAGATAATGCACACAGCAGATGCCCAACAAAGAGTATGGTGACTGCTGTGGACTTAATTACATCCTATCTCAAATTATCCTACAATTGTTTCTCACACAGAATATTGTTTTCAAGTACTGGGTCAATCTGGGGTACAAAATATGAAAGGAACCCCTAGTTTCCAAGGTCCTCTTACCAAGAAGAAAAGCAGGCATTGTGAGGCAAACTTAGCCCAGGCCTCCGAGGTCTGGAAACACATCCAGATGGACAGGGGAAGGTAGAGTGTTCGCAAGGTCATGGGTAAAGAGGGTTTAGGCTAGGTCTGTAGTAGAAGCATACTAGAAATGTAAATTTTCAGGCCCTACCTCAAACCTACTGAATCAGTAACAGGGGTCTACAATCTGCGTTTACAAACCCTTTAGGTGATTCTGACGCATGCTAAGTTTGCACCATTGGTCTATATATATGGATTCCACTGCTTCCAGCTTCATCTCTCCCCCACTTCCCCAGCCCCCTTCATAGGGACCAATAGCTTTACCGACTCCATGAAGATCAGTAGTTCATTCTCTTCTGATACTCTTTTTTTTTTCTGAGACAGAGTCTCACTCTGTCACCCAGGCTAGAGTGCCATGGCACAATCTCAGCTCACGGCAACCTCCACCTCCTGGGTTCGAGTGTTTCTCATGCCTCAGCCTCCCCAGTAGCTGGGTCTACAGGCACACACCACCATACCTGGCTAATTTTTGTATTTTTAGTAGAGACAAAGTTTCACTATGTTGCCCAGGCTGGCTCAAATTCCTGAGCTCAGGTAATCCACATGCCTCAGCCTCCCAAAGTGCTAGGATTAAAGGTGTGAGCCACCGCACCCAGCCTTCTCTGCTCTTTCTCATGGACTCATCACATAAAATTCTTCATGTTTCCAGCCTCTAAGGAATGCCAAAGGGCAAAGTAAAAATAAATACTAAATAAGACAGCATATAATCATGGCTTATGGCAGGATTTCAATTATAGTTGGTTCCCTTCTCCTTTGACTCTTGGTGGGAGTTCTTCATTCTTGGGTGGTTAAGCAAGTCCACCCTCAGATTAATACACTCTTTGGCACTCCAGGTGCTAGTTTCCAATGTCAAGGAATGGTGTGCACTGAAGCCCATCATTCACAAGGATGCAACAGGTTCAGGGGGTGAGAGGCAGGTGCCTGGGGAGGCAGCCCCAGACAGACTGTGCCTGGACAAGCCAAGGCCGCCCCAGACCAAACAAAAGATGAGGCAACAACCAACTGCAGCAGACTGGTGCAGTAGGAACAGCATGAACCAGAGGTCAAAGGGTCTCTCCTCTGGACCCAGACAGCTACTTAACTTCTGGGTTCCTCTGCCCAAACCACCTGCCCTCTCTAAGCCTCTTCAGTAAAATCAATGTTTAGACTGAGTTTCCCAAGAGCCCTGTAGCCCCATGCTTTTCAGTGCAAATGTTCAGTAAAATAACAAAAAGAAAGTAAAGGGTTAATGCTCCTCCATCCAGTTTTCTTCCAGTTTAGAAAGAGACATATGTGGCCGGGCGCAGTGGCTCACACCTGTAATGCCAACACTTTGGGAGGCCAAGGTGGGTGGAGCACCTGAGGTCAGGAGTTCGAACCAACCTGGCCAACATGGTGAAACCCCATCTCTACTAAAAATACAAAAATTAGCTGGGCATGATGGCGGGCACCTGTAATCTCAGCTACTCGGGAGGCTGAGGCAGGAGAATTGCTGGAACATGGGAGGCACAGGTTGCAGCGAGCCAGGATCGCGCCATTGCACTCCAGCCCAGGCCGACAACAGCGAGACTCCATCTCAAAAAAAGAAAAAAAAAAAAAAGGAACGAAGGAACGAAGGAAAGAAGGAAGGGAGGGAGGGAGGGAGGGGAGATAGACGTATGTGTGGGAAAGTAAACATTTAATTAAAATTAAGTAAAATATTTTTAACTTTCTTTTTTTTTGAAACGGAGTTTCGCTCTTGTTGCCTAGGCTAGAGTGCAATGGCATGATCTTCACTCACCACAACCTCCGCCTCCCAGGTTCAAGCCATTCTCCCACCTCAGCCTCCTGAGTAGCTGGGAATACAGGCATGTACCACCAGGCCCAGCTAACTTTGTATTTTTAGTAGAGATGGGGTTTCTCCATGTTGGTCAGGCTGGTATAGAACTCCCAATCTCAGGTGATCCGCCCGCCTCGGCCTCCCAAAGTGCTGGGATTACAGGTGTGAGCCACCGCGCCTGGCCAGTATTTTTAACTTTTTAAACATTTTTCTAATTGTTTCTACTTAAACAGATGAAAGAATATAAACTGCTTTAAAGAATTTTCAAGCGAAATGAAGATGCCAGATGACCCAAACCCTCCAAACAGAGTCAAATAAGGAAGAAAATAGTCTCGGATTGATATGCAGCTGGGGTGTGTGGCAGACAGCTAGTCGGCTGAGGATGGACATTTCATCTTCCCAACTATTCACCACCTTTAGAAAAGTTTGCTGAAAGAAAAAGGCAGCAAGGAAAAGAAGAAAAATAAGCATTAACCCATTCACTTGACTAATATCTCCCATAAAGTAAAGTGGCAATACAACTTGAAGAGTTTCACATCCTCTGGTTAAAAGAATGAAATAAAATACAAGACATCACCTTCCACTGGGTTGAGAAAATTTAGACTAAGTGGTGTAACCGAAAAATTAAAAACGGCAGTCATTTTACGTCAAGATCAGCCTCCTGGTTAATGTCTCAATAGGCAGATGGAGTCAGCCACGTTAACAGGCACTTTGTTCTCAGCTTAAAGGATCAATATCGCAATTACACAGTGCCAGCAGAAATTAAAACAGGTTTACACACTAGGGTAATCTAAACACAAGAAGAGGAAAATCATCAGGAACTCGGTTCCTGAACAGAGTCCAGAAAAACAATTTAAAACTCGTAACATAGCTGTGTGTGTGAAGAGGGATGAGGCAAAGAAGGTGTCAAGTTTGGAAAGAAATGGCATCTAAATCTGACATGCTTAATATTTGCTTAGGTAATACCTTTAAAATGTCAGAGATCATTAGTGAATTAATGTTGGGTTATTCTTCCGTGTAGGGAATCATTCCCAAAGCACACTGACTTTTGGAATAACTGCAGGCAGGGAAAGCTGAAGAAATGGGAGTGAAAATGTTGCATAGTATATTTTTCAAAGATGGTTGCAACAATATCTCCCATCTCCATTTCTTCTACAAGGTGATCTTGACACTCTCCCATCAAGTGGTAGAGTCTCTCTACCCACCTGAGGATGGGTGGGTCTCCGACCACTTTGACCAGTAGGATATGGCAGAAGTCATGTGCTGGCTCCAGGCATACCTCTTAACTGGCCTGGCATCTTCTGTTTTCCACCTCTTGGAACTCTAGTTTTGAGGATGTTCCCTCTCAGAACTCAGCTGCCATACTGTGAGAAGCTGAAGCCACATGGAGAAGCTACTTGTGGACAATCTGGTTGATAGTTCCAGCTGCATGCCAAGCTGATGCCCAGTATCAACTGCCAGCCCAGTTGAGCCTTTGGAAGACGCCAATCCCAATGCTATCCTTCCATATTCTCATCACAGACCTCAGAGAAGGAAGTGCCCAGCTGAGTCCAGTCAACCCACAGCACCATGAGAGATAATAATACATTGTTAAGTCATTATGTTTTGGGCGATTTGTTATGCAGCAATAGAGAACTGAAACATGTGACTTGAGACAGGGTTGGGGCGGGGGCTTGAGGACAGATAAGAAATCTGCCTCTCAAAGGTCTTCTGAATCAGAGTTGCCCTTATTTTCTTATAAGGACCTCTTCAAAAATAAAGCACTCCAAATTCCCTAGCATCGCACAGAGGCAGGGTTGGCGTGGGGGATAGAGGAAGGATGTATTTGAAGCCAATAATGTGAAAAGCAAAATAAACATCTCACCACACATACCATTTTAAGGGTGTTAAAATCACTGCTCTGAGCCACGCAATGGGACAATCAAAATAAAATGTTAAGGTCTGAAATTTAAAAAAGCCTTCGAAAAGATGCAAATAACCTTATCCTCTTTAAGTCCCTAGTTTAAAGTAATAAGAAATGCATTCACCCAATGCATTGCCTTCAGCACTAATCTAGAATGAAGTCACTTAAATTCTAAGACCAGACCCCACTACCCCATAATAATTGGATGGCCGCATCCAAGGAGTTATCTGAGAGCTCAAGCCCTTACTGAGTTTTCCCATTTTCTATTTTTTTTTCCCCCGCTTTCCCTTTCTCTGCTGTTTTCCTTGCTCTCCAGGACACAATAAAGCAATGGATAGGTGGCAAGTGCTATAATGCAGTGATTGCAGTCATGTGAGCAATAATATCAGGACTGTATGGGAAAGGGACCAGACTTCATTATAAATAGGAAAATAATAAAGATAGTAGACTGTGGCTGGATGAACCTCCCACACATCCAAGTGGATTTAGGGCTGAGTCCTCTTGCTGATTGCTTGGATGGAAACTGGGAGTGCGTGCTTTTCAAAACTCTCCAGATACAAAGATCACAAACACCTCCAAGACTCAGGAACCACAGGCACCCACCAAAACCGGGCCTGATCTCGACTCTGAGCACTTAGTTGTGAGACCTGACTTCACTTCCAGCCTTTAGTCCCTCAAGATTTGATATTCACACTCAGTATACATTTTTTTCATTTTTTACATCTAATATTTATTTAGCTACTCTTGTGCTAGGGGCTGAGGATATGGTGACGAACAAGTCAGACATGGTCCCTTCCTTCATTTGAGTGAACATTCAAGTGGAAAGACAAGCAACAACCAAGAAAAAGG
Organism: Pan troglodytes; assembly: GCF_028858775.2. Taxonomy (NCBI): domain Eukaryota; kingdom Metazoa; phylum Chordata; class Mammalia; order Primates; family Hominidae; genus Pan; species Pan troglodytes. The sequence continues at coordinate 49,374,293 of NC_072419.2, forward strand.
AAATAAAGACTCAAGATATTATAGACAATGATAAGCCAATATAGAAAAATATAGGGAACATGACAGAAGTGGACAAGGACGATCCTGCTGAAGGGGTAGCATGTAAGTTAAGACCCAAAGTGAGGAAAGGAGTTGGAGAAACAGCACTCCAAGCAAAGAGCTAAGTATGTGCAAAGGTCCTGAGGCCAAAAAGAAATTTGGCATGCTCTAGGAATTTTTAGGGGGACCAGTGTAATAGAGTGGGTAGAGACAGGAGGGAGATGAGTCAAGAACAGAGGCAAAGGTTTGACACAAAATGGTAAAAAGCGTTTTATCTCAGGAGCAATGGGAAGTTATTGGAGGGTATCTTAATCCTTTTTGTGTTGCTATAAAGGAAAACCTGAGCTTATAAAGAAAAATTGTTTACTTGACTTATGATTTTGGATGCCTGGAAGGTTCAAAATAGGGCATCTGTGTCAGGAGAAGGCCTCAGGCTGCTTCCACTCATGATGGAAGGTGAAGGGGAGCTGGCATATGCAGAGATCAAACAGCAAGAAAGAAAGCAAGAAAGAAACTGAGGAAATGCCAGGTTCTTTTTAATACCCAGAGGGAACTAATAGAGTGACAGCTTCTCACCCTGGAGAGAGGCAATTAATCCATTCATGAGGGATCACCCATAAGTTCCCGAAAACCCAACACCTCAGATTAGGCCCTATTCCAACACTGTGGATCAAATTTCCACATGGGATTCGGTAGAGACAAATTAACCATATCCAAATGATAGGAGAGGGTTTTAAGGAGGAAAGTGACTAAATCTGGCTGATAGTTTTAAACATCACTCCAGAGTTAACAGAGGTTACCTTTGGGGAGAACAGTAACAGGGAGGGGACAGAGGGGGGCTTCCTGGGTAAAGACACTATCCTATTTCTTCATCAGGGCACTGTGTACATGACTGGTTTCAGTTTGTGACAATCTGTCAAGCTGTATATTTAAGATATATGCCCTTTTCTGTATATATGGTTTTTTCAGTAAAACATTTATTAAAAATCACTCTGGCTTCTCCCAGGAAGTGGGGAGGTAGACAGCTTAGTTAGAAAACCAATGTAGGCACTCAGGGGTGAGAAGTGAGGGTGGTTTGAGTGGGGCTGGGAGCAGAGGAGGAGAAGGCAAATGGAGAAAGTCAAGAGACACCTGTATTTTCATGTAGTCCTGCCTTCACATGCAGTGAGCCTCTTTTCTGACCTCCACTCTTATGCTAGCCCCAGGGACTCAAGTACCATCTCAGTGACAAGGCAGCACCAACTCGAATGAGGTCCAATGTGGGTGGGGGGAGAGAAACTCAGACAACAACAAATCCATCCAATATTTATCATGCATCTACTACATCTGGAAATGGCTGGAAAAGAAGAAACCAGAGGCTAGGAAGGGAAAGGAAACATGAGTTATCGTGTGGATAGGGTGATCCAAGGGTAGGGGATAGACAAGCAGCCCAAGGTGCAGGTTGGCAGGCACCTGAGACCCTCCGTGTAGTCTGGGTACAAGGGGGTCCCCACACAAGCTATAGGAGTAAGTCTCTGTTCATACTACTGTGTCTGATCACTCCTCAAGAATGGTCACATAGGCTGGGCACAGTGGCTCACGCCTGTAATCCAAGCACTTTGGGAGGCCAAGGAGGGCGGATCACGAGGTCAGGAGTTTGAGACCAGCCTGGCCAACATAGTGAAACCCCGTCCCTGCTAAAAAAAAAAAAATACAAAAATTAGCCGGGCGTGGTGGCACACGCCTGTAATCCTAGCTACTCAGGAGGCTGAGGCAGGAGAACCTCTTGAACCTGGGAGGTGGAGGTTGCAGTGAGCTGAGATCGTGCCACTGCACTCTAGCCTGCGGGACAGAGCGAGACTCCGTCTCAGGAAAAAAAAAAAAAAAAAAGAATGGTTACATAATGGGACTTGTATATCCACTTTAGATCTTCTCTAAGGCTCTGGGTTCTAGGTTCTGTTTTAAAGAACAGAACTGTTTAAAGGAAAAAAATATGATCTGGTGAGAAGTGAGGTCTCAGAGGCAGAGAGCTGGAGTCCTCATTTGGAAAGGAAGGAAAAAAATGGATCCTTAAAGAAACTTGTATAATGGGTGACTCAAAATTAATCACCTTTTGGGAAACAGGTCATGTTAATTATTCCTGGAGTGGGCAAGTCAGCTTTTGAAATGAGCTGTCAGTTATCAGACTTTCATGTTTAGCAGAGTCAACCACAGCTTTTGTTTAAAAATTGAAAGCCCATTCGGATGTCATGGTTTAGTGCCAAGGAGGGCATCATCTCATCACTAGGCAGGACATTTAACATTTCCCCAGAAGAAGGCACTCTTCTCACCTCCCTCCCACTCCAGGCGAGAATTCTCCAATCCACTTGGGTGGGACATATCCACATACGTATACAGCAATGCAACAAAGAAACCCAAATTACATCTATTGGTTTAGCAGGAACTAGAGCCACACTTAGCAGGGGTGTTATCCGAGAAACAGTGCATTCTATTGGCTTATCAATTAGGTAACATCTAACAGCTCCTTCTCATCTTTTCAGATTTTTATTTGATTGGATAGAAGGCAAAGTAGTTCAATAAACACACACCGATCCTAAAAGTCAAACTCATAAATCTATCCAACTCTAAAGGGTGTGAAGGACTATTGATGAGGGACTGCATTGTAGAAATGGGATCCTCTTTGCTTGTAAACAATGGCATGGAAAATTTCCATATGGGATAATGAGATGTACCTGCTTTCAAAACCAGAGGTTGTTCATTTCATTCCATTCTATTCTGTTGCATGTTACGTAATATAAAGGGCATCTAAGGGTCAGGAAACTAGATGAGGAAATAATGAAATTTGAGACTATGTGGAAAGAAAGGATGGAGTGAAAAGAAAGGAAGGTAGGAAAATGGAAGATTGCTTTCAAAGTAAGATCTTTGTGCATTTGGAATGAAAATAAAATCAATAGGGAGTGCGAGGAAGTTCCTCTGGTTTGAATGAATCTGCCCAGCTTCAAAAAGTTTTACTTCATGATTGAATCGAAACTCAAAAGTTGAACAAGGAAATTCAAGCACGATTTTTATTAACCCCATATGGCCCAGGGAGACTTTTAAAACAGAGACACTTGCTGCTTTCTCCAGCCCTGGATGTTGGGGTTTTGCCTGTAACTCATTCATGATATAAACGTATCTCCTGGGGTTTTGCATGTAACTCATTCATGATATAAACGTGTCTCCTGGGGTTTTGCATGTAACTCATTCATGATATAAACGTATCTCCTGGGGTTTTGCATGTAACTCATTCATGATATAAACGTGTCTCCTGGGGTTTTGCCTGTAACTCATTCATGATATAAACATATCTCCTGGGGTTTTGCATGTAACTCATTCATGATATAAACGTATCTCCTGGGGTTTTGCATGTAACTCATTCATGATATAAACGTGTCTCCTTCTTTTAATTAACTACTTCTCTCATCAAGGGAAGGGGAAATAATCCCAATCTAACAACTCATCCATGATGAACTTTGCTGTCTTTCTTCTGTTTCCAAATGAATTTGGCTTATTAAAAAAGTAATGAGCTATTAATTAACTCTACACTCATACAAAGCTGTTTAATTCTCAATCTAATTAGCCGCAATCTGTTGAAGGATTTTAATAATTATTTTAAATTTGCTAACAGAAACATCTTTTCACTTTTCATAAGTTATTTATAGAAGAGTTCACATTGGATCCTGCTTGGTTTTTAATTTGATAACATTTTTATTAGATCCTCTACTCTTCTACCATCTCTGTGTGACAGAGTTTAGAACTGTCATCATTGAAAAGCCCAGAAATAGTATCCTGGGTCACCTACATGGCCAAGACAGTGCACCCTTCTGTCTTTGAAAAAATCTCCAATGGATGAGGTATGGGAGGACAAGAAGCCCTGTCCTTCTGATGTCCTTCTTAAACAAGAGGCAAAACTCAAGTACGAACCAAGGATAGACTTAAAACTCCCAGTGGAAAGATCAAAGGCTTGGGGTTACTGCTGAGGCTGGATTTGGCAGGGAGGGAAGGAAACATGCCACCACACCTATAGGAATGACTTTTTCATAACTGATGCAAACAAGGGTATTCCCGAATCTCTTGTTTAAGAAACAACATGCAGTGAGTTACATTTCATTTGTGCATAGAATTTCTACTGGAGCCACTACAGTACAATGTGAAAAGATCAAATGATATTTTATATGCATGGCCTTTACGATATGCATTTCTGCAGACATTAGAAATTTCTACGTAAATTACATATTAATGTAAAGGCCTATGTACATCAAACTATGGATTCAATAAACACACTTACACACGTACACAAACTTCACAAAAAATAAAATGTGTTTATTCAGAGGCATTTTTATTCTTCCCTAGGTATTATAAGGGAATAGATTATGGTCAGTGAGCCACTCTACTTCTCTAAGATCTAACATGAGATAAGCCTATTTCACAGTTAGTCTCGCCACTTTCCTCTAACACAGGAGGGAACATGGGAGACTGTTTCCTATGCCACCCCCAAGACTTAGTACATGAAGAGGCTATATGTGTAATGGTTTAGAAAACGAATTCTGAAGCCAACTGCCTGCGTACAAATCTCAGCTCCGCACTTACTTAGCTGTGTGCCTTTGGGCAAGTTAATAACCTTTTTGTACCCCAGTTTTCTCATCTAAAAAAAAATGGGAATGAAATAGTACCTACCTCACACTCTTGCTAAGAAGATTAAATGAATTAATATATCTAAAGTCCCTGGAATAATGCAGCACCTAGTACATAGTCGGTAACTTCTAAATAAAATAAACTCTAGCTGGGTACTTCTCCCTATAAAATACATAGAGTTTGAGACACTGCAAGGCCATTATCCTACTAATAACAATATTTTTTTAAAAGCTAGAAGCTCATATTATAGAGAACATTTGGCCACTGTAGCATTTCTTATAGGCATTTTTTTCTGTTGCTTTTTTGAGAAAACATAGATATGGTGCTAAATTAAATGGCTTACGTTCTGAGCCCTCACCAGTGTTATTATTTATTAAATGTCATTATTCATTAAAATCCTAATAATTCACTAGGTTTTTAAAAAATTAAACACAGGACCTTGAAAAAATTAAATTTAAATAAGTAAGTTGAATATTAATGGAGTGGGAAGCCTAGGGGAGTATGTTCTGAAAACTAGTTATTTATTTATTTTACCAAAAAAAGAGCTGTAGTTATAAATAGTATTAATAATAACAGTAATAATAGCCAGCATTTATTAAGCATTATGCACATTCCAGGCAGTGTGCTCAGTGGGTTACATGCACCATTTCATTGCATATATAGATGTGTGGGAAGGCATTCATACTGGTGGTCCTCTCCTCTCTGGATTAGCTCTCTCTCTTATACTTCTTTCCCCCCAATTACTTATCCCATGTAGCCAGTACTCTGAGAAGGACATGGTCTCCTCCTTCTTGGGAAAAGATGCCCAATTCCAATATTCCTGCCCTAGAAGGCCCCACAGGAGCTGAGAAGGTGCCTGGAAGACAGCAGGTACCAAGCAGATGGATGAAGCCTGGTTTAGACCTTCAGCTGGGGAGCAAGGTCTTCCCATGAGCCTGAGTGTCCAGCATAGTTCATCAAGGTCAGAGAACACACAGGCATTTAAATCCAAAGCCCATCAAGAAACGTTCTCTGGGAGTTCTCCACTTTGTTCAAGCCCCCCAGTCAGAAATTCTGGTTTCCTTTAATGATACCCCATCGATGATACCACAGAGCCATGGTTCTCAACCAGGGGTTATTCTGTCCCTCAGTGGACCCTTGGCAATGTCTGGAGACATTTTGGGTTGTCACAGCTGAGGAAGAGAAAAGTATTACCAGCATCTAGAGTATAGAGACCAGGAATGCTGCTAAACATCCCACAGTACACAGAACAGCGCCCACAACAAAAAACTGCCAACCAAAATGTCAATTCAATTACCAATTTCAGCCAAGAATAAGAAACACTGCCGTGGAGTGACTTAGAAACAGCACAGCCTTTGGGTCCAGACACCCCGTCCAGGGCTCTATTACAAGCAGTTGAATAGCCCTGGGCAACTAACAATCAATCAGTGAGCTCTGCTTTTCTCATCTGCAAACTAGGAGCCTGAGGAAGTCCTCTGAAAATCCCCTTGCACAGCACTGCGAACTCAGCAAACTGCAGCTATCATCACCATGACTTTGTCCTCAAATAAACCTCGCAAGCCACTTTGGAATCTCCATTTTTCTGTAGGTGCCAACTCTGGGTACTCACTGAAAACCTTACCTTTGGGTAATGAGTTCCAAAAGACAAATCTAATTGATCCTTGCAGGGGACTGAACTCACAACCTTGGCCTCATTAGCACCACATACGAATCTACTGAGCAGGCCAAATGAAGACACCCAAGAATCACTTTTTCATGTAATAACATTCGGCAGCTCACTCAACACAATCAAAGCACGTCAAACACAGGATCAGCCCTGCAGAATCATGAGTCTCAAATGCCGCACGGAACCACTGACTCTCAGATACCACCACTGGAAAAGCAGCCATCACATCTTAATGGGGATTAAAAACCAGAATACACAAGGTGGTGGGGGATTAAATGAGGTCAGGCAAGCAAAACACCCAAGGGCTTTGCCTTAGACAGTGTTCACCAGTGTTATTACCATCAATATCCTGAAATTAATGACACAACATACGACTACGCCAAAGCCCAAGAGTTATTTATCAGACATACCTTTGTGAAAATAAATAATAGCAAAATAGCAATGTCCTTTCCACCTGCCTTACTTATTCACGTAATGTCTACTCAGGCTTAAAGACTTAGCTCACACATTATCACCTCTAAGAAATCCTACCTGATGAGCCCTCACCCCAGGACTGGCTGCCCCTCTGTGTTCCAGTAACTCACTAGGCTTACCACTATCACCACTGCTTTCCCACTTTATTGTAATTGTCTCTTTTCCTTTTTCCACCACAAATGTAGGTACTTCTAATGGTAGGGAATATATTTTTGTTCATGTCTACATTTGCAACAGGTGCACAGGTTAGCACATACCACTACTGAATATCCATCAAATGTGGACTCCATGTGGTTGAAGCATGGCTGTATTAGATAGCTCTTGCAACAAAAAAACACTGGCACCAAGCCCAGTGACCCAAAACAAAAACATTAGTCTGTGCTCAGATGTCTGTATGTTGTCTGGGGTCAAGCTGACCAGGGTGTGGCTTAGCTGGGCTTAACTTGGGCTTCAGGTTGGGTCCAGATCTGTTCCACATGACTCTCATCCTCCTTGGACCAGTGAACCAGCCAATGTGTGTTTCTCATGGCAATGACCAAAACACAAAAGGGGCAAGCAGAGACGTGTGCTGCTTCTTACGGCCTGGGTACAGACACTTCCACCTATGTTTTATTGGCTTAAGCAAGTCACGTGCTTGACAGCAACTCAATGGGTGGTAAAAACATGCTGCATCTCTACTGGGAATAGGTGTCAACTTATGTGGATAAAGGGAGGGGTGAAGAATTGGAAACAGTAATCTAGTCTACCATGAGAATCCTTGGATCCAACGCAGAAAGCTGCATTTACACACTTCTAGAGTTTGTGTATATTTATGGAATGTTTATCCCATTCCATAATCTGTTATCAGGAGTCAACTTCTAAAGCCTTCCTCCAATCTTATTTTCCTGTTCCAAGCATTAGTTTTGAAGTATTTTGAAAGCAGTGTGACATACTCAAAAGAATTTTGAGTAGGAGGTGGGGGTGAGGTGGGTGGGGGACAGCCAAGAGCCAGCCTGGTGAACTGAGCCATATCTCCAAGCTCCATCCTCATCCACGCACCAAAGGGACAGGGTAACAGAAACTCTCAGACATTCTGTGATCTGAGTCCAAGGGATTGTGGCCCAGAATCAACTTCAGAAAAACAAGTGCACTGTAGCGGCAAGAGTCTCAGAGTCAGTCCTGCACTCTTACACCAAACACTTCCAAAACATTCCCAGTGAAGCTTCAAGTTGGACAATGCCAGGTTTTGCTCTGAAACACAGACAACATAGATAGGAAGCAATTCGCTCTCATTTAAGGTCAACCTCACTTTTTCCCAGGGAAGTCTAAAAAGATTGGTGTGTCAATCAAAGTGTAAGGCTTAAATCTTCTTGTTCCTTTTGTAACTAGATAGCATCGACATTCAATAGAGTCAACTCAGCCATACATAGCTTGGGTCTATCCTCTTTCATGGAAAAAAAATTGTTTTTAGAAGTACAATGCACTTACCTTTCATGAGTTCAGAAATAAATATTTTGTGGTTGATTTGAAACAGGGATCAGCAAAATTCTTCTGTAAAGGGACATATAATAAACATTTTCAGCTTGTCGCTGCAGTGTGAAAGCAGCTACCAGCTGTATGTAAACAAATGAGCAAGGCTCATGAGGTCGTGCTCCAATATAACTTTAGTCACAAAAACAGGAGGTGGAATGGATTCAGCCCATGGGCCATATTTTGTTGATCCTTGAGCTAAAAGAATGAGTAAATATTTGCCTAATGTTCTAGAACATTGGTCCATACCTCCAAGAAGCCCAAGAAAATGTACAAAATTCAGGTCATTTTTTTGGCAGAGTCTGATTTAAGGAATGCCTCTGAACACCTGGTACTTCATTTAATCCTCCTCACGGGTCGATGAAATAGGAAAATATATTCCCATTTTCTGTTTTTTGAATCAGTCTCACTCTGTCACCCAGGCTGGAGTGTATAGTGGCTCGATCTTGGCTCACTGCAACCTCCGCCTCCCAGGTTCAAGTGATTCTCCTGCCTCAACCTCCTGAGCAGCTGTGACTACAGGCACACGCCACCATGCCCGGCTAATTTTTGTATTTTTAGTAGAGACAGGGTTTCACCGTGTTGGTCAGGATGGTCTTGATCTCCTGACCTCGTGATCCACCCGCCTCAGCCTCCCAAAGTGCTGGGATTACAGGCGTGAGCCACCGCACCTGGCCATATATTCCCATTTTATAAACGAAGATACTAAGGTTTCTGAACTTAGTGATCCACCCAAGATCACACAGCTAGTACATGGTAAAGCTGGGATTCCAACCAAAGCCTGTGTAAATGTTGGTTCAGTAGTTTTCAAGAATCATAATAGATGTTATCATTATGCACCCTGAGCCTAAAATGGTTACAAAGAATGACCAGAAAATGCTACTTTTATTCTAAGAAAATCAACAGTGATGAATTCAAATTTATGAGTAAGCTGTTCATTAAAGCCCTTTTTACAATAGTAAAATATTGCAACAATCTAAATATCTAATATTAAAGGGACGCTTGAGCAAATTACAATATAACCTTTGAAAATAATGTTCATAAGAATATGTAATGATATTGGAAATGTTCGCCATAATGTTGTTTTTCAAAAAACTAGAAAACAACACAGTGGCAAAGGCATGACTCTGTTGTTTTAGCCCTTATATTAAATGTATAAAAAGCTCTGGAAGAAGACACCTTGTTTATCATCATTTAGCTCCTGGTTTGGGGATGGCAAGTAGTTTTATTTTTATTCTTTGAACTCTTGGTTTTGCCAAACTGTGTTCAATATACATAAAATTCTATAATCTGATAAGTATGTCTTAAAAATGCAATTTATCCTTGTTTTCTATTTTTTCTTCTATTGTTCTATTTTATTCATTCTTTTCTTATAAGTAAGTTGTCCATAAGTGAACACTTCAAAAGCAACAATTCCATCCCCTGGATTCAAGGAAGAATCCTATGCATAATCCTTCACATGCATCATGACCCAGATTATACTGGTGTTTAGAAGGGTGAAGCAGTGGTCCTTTGAGTGTTCAGACCCAGTTCCCAAGGAGCACAGATACACCTGAATCCCATCTTGGGTTGCAAGCCCTGTTGAGTAAAAAGAAACCTTCTGGTTTCAACATTCATCCTTTTTATGATTATTGCCAAAAAATTTTTAACAAACATTAATATAATGCATAACATCCCAGTACCACTTGTGATGTGTTTAATAAATTCTGTGTGGTTTTTATATAGCCCTGAGAGGTAAGCAATGAGTCAGGAGTTTCCTCCAAGCACCTGTTAAGTGGCATCATATAAATAGCAATGTCAGGAAATCAGGCACCAGAAGAACCAGGCTTGAGTCTCCAGCAAGGCCACATGGGAGCTGACTGACCCTGGTTAAGTCCCTGAAACCCTCGGGCTTAGCAACTTTATTCTTTTGGTTTTTGTTGTTGGTTTTTGTTTCAGTGGTGTGATCATAGCTCACTGTAGCCTCATACTCCTGGGCTCAAGCTTTCCTCCCAACTTGGCCTCCCATAGTGCTGGGATTATAGGTGTGAGATACCAGACCCGTCCAGCACCCTGATTCTTAAACCAGGAGTAGTAACCACACTTTCAACACCCACAATAGAATTACGAGGATCTAATGAAAATCACAAACTATATCAAATATATAAAGGGTGTTCGGCCATGATGGCCAATTATAATACTGGGAGTGCTTCCTGTCCCTACCACTTTCAGATCCAGTTTTTTTTTTTTTCAAATGGAGTCTCACTCTGTTGCCCAGGCTGGAGTGCAGTGGCGCGACCTCAGCTCACTGCAAGCTCCGCCTCCCGGGTTCACCCCATTCTCCTGCCTCAGTCTCCCGAGTAGCAGGGACTACAGGTGCCCGCCACCACGTCCGGCTAATTGTTTGTATTTTTAGTAGAGACGGGGTTTCACCATGTTAGCCAGGATGGTCTCGATCTCCTCGTGATCCGCCCGCCTCGGTCTCCCAAAGTGCTGGGATTGCAGGCATGAGCCACCTCGCCCGGCCCAGATTCACATTTTTAAAAAACATAGTTATCTTGGAAATTGGTTATCTACTTCTGTACTGGAGGAAGACAGTGTGTGCATGTTGCTGCACGTGTGTGTGTCCATAAGATCCTTGTTTCATTCAGCTGTGCAGCAACAGGGGTCAAGGCTACATGAAAACGACTGACATATTCTTCCAGCCACTGCCAGTCTTACTCCTTCCTTCAATCAAGCTTTTTGGTTTTCCATAAACATTTTTCATGTTATGCATAGGTATTTTAAGTAAATTTTTGTATTGAAATTTTGTATTAATATATGTAAATATACATACAGAAAAATGTACAAATCACAAATAGATTGCTGAGTAAATTTTCACAAACACACTTCGATAACTGCCAGCCAGGTCAAGAAATAAAATGCTACCAACATCGCAGAAGCTCCCTTCATTGTTCTTTCCAGTCCACATCTCCCTGCTCCTTCTCCCAGAATAATTGCTGTCTTGACTTCTATCACCATAGATGAGTATTGCCTGTTTTTGAAATGCTCATTAATGGTATCATACGCTATTTTGTTACCTGTGTCTGGCTCTTTTATACCCAAAGTTGACTGAGATTCACCCATTTCATTGCAAGAAGTAGTTCATTATTCATTATCTTTGCTGGATGGTATTTCTTTGCATAAAATATATCACAATTTATCCATTCTACTATGGGCTTTGGGGTTGTTTCCAGTCTTCGGTTCTTACAAATGCTGCTGAGAACATTTGTGTACACGCCCATGAGTAAATATGTTTACCCACTTCGGCTAGCTATACCTCTAAGAATGAGATAATGCTTCATAAATTATGCATATATCTAGCTTATTAGATCTGCCAAATTTATACTTCCAGTAGCGATGTATGAGAGTTTCAGTTGCTCCACATCCTTACCAACACAGGCATTTTGTCTGTATCAGTTAATGAATCTGGTGGATGCATACTGAAATATCAGTGTAGTTTTTATTTGCATTTCCTGGTGACTAATAAGATTCAGCACCTGTGCATATGGTTAGTGTCCATTTGAATATCCTCCCTGGTAAAATGCCTCTTCACATCTCTTGATACAATGCTTTCTTTTTTTAGAGGCAATTCTTGATTTATTCATGCCAAGACAAGAAGGAGTGGCAGAGAAAATAAAAAATAATAGGTGTTTCGAAAAAATATTTTAAATTTGTCTTTGGATTTTGGTTTTGATGCTAAACTTGAGTAGGAATTTCCTTGAATTTTTCAAATTCATAATAATGCCATCCATAGAGAAGCTAGAAAAATACTAATGAAAGCTGTCATTTACCAAGTCATCTCACATAAAGTATTCTATGAGGACACTGAGGTTCAGAGAGGTTGAATAACTTGCCCAACACTGAACAGCTACTAAGTGGCTGAACCAAAATTCAAACTCTGCCTGGGGACTCCAAAACCTAGGCTCTTGATCACCTAGCTATTCCTCAGCATTATAGGATTCTAGTCCCCGGCTTCAGCATGCTTTAGAATCCCCGGGAGGATCCCATCCTCAGGGTTCCTGATTCAGTAGGGCTGCGGTTAGGCCTGGGAATTTGCATTTCTAACAAGTTCCCAGGTGATTCCCAGGATGCCAGCCCAGGGACCACACTATGAAAACCACTGTTCTGAAAGGTGGCAATCAGGTCTCACTTATCTCTGTATCCAAAGGCCCCAGTCCAGTGCCTGGCAGACATCAGACATATAAGTGATTGATTACTAAATGATTCCTACTCCCTCTTGGTCCTCTGTCTGGCACACAGAGCCATGCTGCTGTGACAGCTGTCAGCCAATGTGAGTGAAACCCCTCTCAGTCCTAGAAAGGCCTGTCCACAAACATGAAGAGAGCAAGAAACTCCACTTATGATACGGTTTGGATGTTTGTCCCTTCCAAATCTCATGTTGAAATGTGATTCCCAGTGTTGGAGGTGGGTCCCAGTGGGAGATGATTGGATCATGGGGGCGGATCCCTTATGAATGGTTTAGCGCCATCCACTTGTTAACGAGTGAGTGCTCGCTCAGTTAGTTCATCCAAGATCTGGTTGTTTTAAAAGTGTCTTGGGCCTCCCCCTTTTCTCTCTCTTGCTCCCACTCTCACCATGTGATACACTGGCTCCCCATTCACCTTCTAACATGATTGTATGCTTCCTGAGGTCCTCGCAAAAGTAGATGTTGGCACCATGCTTCCTGTACAGCCTGTATAACTGTGAGCCAAATTAAACCTCTTTTCTTTATACATTACACAGGCCCAGGTTTTGTTTTGTTTTGTTTGTTGTTGCTGTTGTTTTTGAGATGGAGTTTCGGTCTTGTTGCCCAGGCTGGAGTGCAATGGTGCAATCTCGGCTCACTGCAGCCTCCACCTCCTGTGTTCAAGCAATTCTCCTGCCTCAGCCTCCCAAGTAAACTGGGATTACAGGTGTGAGCCACCACACCTGGCTAATTTTGTATTTTTAGTAGAGACGGGGTTTCATCATGTTGGTCAGGCTGGTCACAAACTCAGGTGATCCACCCACCTTGGCCTCCCAAAGTGCTGGGGTTACAGGCGTAAGCCACTGCACCCGGCCCCCAGGTATTTCTTTCTGGCAGCACAAAAATGGCCTAATACAACTTATTTCTTCCACTTTCTTTTAAACAAGGGGTGGATAAATCAACACAAGGGGAAGAGTAAAACTGTTCCCTGGCCTGTAAGTTGCTGGTAGCTGCAAACAGTCCTAAGTTGACTGCATTTGAGCAAACATGTCCATGACCTATCTCACTTGAAACACTTTCCACACTAGGTCTTTGAGAATGCATGTTGTGGCAGAAACTGTCAGTCATCTCCTCGAATCTACTCTTTCCTTTCTTATTGAGTGACAAGCACCATGACTACTTTCTGAGCCATAAGATACAAGCAGAGTTAGATCTTCCAGGGAGTCCTCTTAAAAGAGAGAGAACACGCCCTTTTCTATGTCTTCCTGCTGCTAGAACTCAAGTAGCCACCTTGGGCCATGAGGTTCAGGGCCACAACCCCTCTGAATGGTAGATGAGAAAACTGGAAAGAGCCTGGGACCCTTTCAACTGTAAAGTGCCACAAGACCAGCTGCATTGCCTCTTCTGTGACAAGTTTTACAAGAGGCAGAAATCAATTTTCATCTTGTTTAAACTACTGTTAATTTGAAACTTCTCTTTAATGCAGCTGGACATTATCCTAACTAGTACCTACAGGCACTATGACCCAGCTGAAAGACCACCAGATGAGATTTAGCCTTCCTCTTTTGTAGTATATCCTAAGGCAAGTCACTTCAGTTCCTGAGCCTCGGTTTCCCCATCTATAAAAGAGGAAGAAAAATGTGTGTTGCCATTGATCCGAAAGGCTTTTGTGAGACACAAATATTACCTTGTTCAGACATGCTTTATGAAATACAGAGCCCTATGAAATTGTGAAGGACTTTTATTTCCGACAAACAAAGGAATTTTTAAAAGAGAAAATGAAGTAGGACAAGGCCTTTTATAAGAAGTCTTTTCTAATTAAGGAGAAGGGACTGAACTGGACCAACAGCTTCTCTGCTCATCTCTGCCAAGTCTCCTCTCCCAATTCCATCCAGGTCATTCTTTATTTTCCAAATGGGAATTTAATTTTGCTCTAACACCATTATTACATCCAAATTAAATATTTATTGGGCTGACTATCAATTGACTTTTAGAAATAAAGATTTGAAATTTATGAGCTAACACAGAGTAATTCGATAATTGTAAATTTCACAACCGAGCTTTGTAATCAATTACTGTTTAGTAATGATATAAATGCATGTTCTTCTCAGGAGACCCCGGTCAACTATAAATTAGATTCTGCACACATAACAATCTGGCAACATCTCCACACTGGCTTTGTCTCTTCTCGGGAGGAACCAAGGCCAGGAAATAATCCCGGGCTGGCTTTCCCTGGCTGTGCATTTGGACCCCAGTTCACCCATCAGTCAGGCTGTGCTGAGACTAGACTTAATGAGTAGTCACACAAAACATAATTCAGAAGATAAATCACCTGCACGTAAAACCTCACAACCCAACTCAAAGAGATGCTGTACAATGGGTAGGTAACAGAGACAATCTTTCATGCATTCAACAATCCAACAGATAGCTACTGAGTGCCTAGTATGTGCCAGACGCCTTTCAACATCCGTGTAGAAAACAAAGATACAGTCACCCTCCTAGAAGATGAGAATAGGGTGCAATGAAACATAAACAATACATGACAGAAATAAGCAAATTACACTGGGCTGACTTTAGGAAATAAAGATTTGAAGTTCATGAGCAAACGTGGAGTGTGAAAAGGCTGGAGTGTTAGAAAGTCATACATGCTATGGAAAGAAACAGATTTTTGAGATAAGCATTGTCCTAATTTTATGAATAAGGAAATTAGAGCTCAAAGATCAAAATTAGAAACTAAGTTAGATTTGGGAAATTTTTTTTTTTTTTGAGACAGAATATCACTCTTATTGCCCAGGCTGGAGTGCAATGGCACAATCTCAGCTCACTGCAACCTCCATCTCCCAGGTTCAAGCTATTCTCCTGCCCCAACCTCCCAAGTAGCTGGGATTACAGGCATGCGCCGCCACACCTAGCTGATTTTTTTTTTTTTTTTTTTTTAGTAGAAACGAGGTTTCATCATGTTGGTCAGGCTGGTCTCAAACTCCTGATCTCAAGTGATCCACCCACCTCGGCCTCCCAAAGTGCTCGGATTACAGTTGTCAGCCACCGTGCTAGGCCAGATTTGGGATTTGAACTCTGACCTTCCTGGTGCCAAATTCCACCCTCTTTCTACCACCCACACTGAATGAATGAATACCTGTACACAAGCACTTTTGACCTCATTTCTCACTGACTGCACAATAGAAAAATCCCTGTTAATAAGCTCCCCCCATGTAAGAGACTCTCAAACTCAGAAAATAAAGTTAAGATTAAAGAAATGCTCTATAGCTAGACTGGACGTTAGCATCTATAAGCATCCAACTTGCTTAAATCTAGACTTGGCTTGAGCAAAACTTGTATTTTAATTTTGATGTGATAAATGCTAGCATTATTTTCACTATGAAAAAATGTTCAAGCAATTGTGTGTATTACTGTTCATTTGAAACCCATTCTTTGTCTTTGCAGGACTGGCCAACTATAAGAGAATGCATTCTAAATTGAGTTTCTATTAGAAGTAGGCATGGTCAAAGGGGATTCTGAAGCCCTCAAGGAGACCTCTGTCATAATCCACAGATTCTGGTAATTGATTAGAGAGCTTTTAAGTGAACTTGCTGATTACATTTTGAATTCTTTTATATTAATTATTAAAGGCAAATTATGTTGTTGAAAAGGAAAGCCACAGAAAGATGGTAATTTAATCAAATAGGTTAGAGAGGCATTCTGGATAAGGTAATTGATTTTAAAAGTGAAAGGCATTTGGGAGAAGGTTTGTCAAAAATGGATTTAAATAACTGAAAACTGTGTACCTAATCACTGTTTGTGTGTTGCTTAAAGATGAAAAGAAAGGACCGGGTGTGGTGGCTCATCCCTTTAATCCCAGCACTTTGGGAGGCTGTGAGGCAGGCAGATCACCTGAAGTCAGGAGTTTAAGACCAGCCTGACCAACATGGTGAAACTCCATCTCTATAAAACCACAAAAAATAGCCGGGCATGATGGTGGGTGCCTGTAATCCCAGCTACTTGGGAGGCTGAGGCAGGAGAATCGCTTGAACCTGGGAGATGGAGGTTGCAGTGAGCCAACATCACGCCATTGCACTCTAGCCTGGGCAACAGAGCAAGACTTCGTTTCAAAGAAAAAAAAAAAGAAAGAAAGAAAGAAAAAAAGATTAAAAGAAAGTCATTGAGAATTTGGTAGGACCTGTCCAAATAAGAAGAAAAGGAAGTTTTGTTATACTTGTAAAATGCACTTGCCCACTGTTATAGTCAATGCCTGACTGAACAATCCCTGCACTGCTATCTCTTTATAATTTTCAGGGGATGAGTTCACACAAGAAAAGATTTCTCCTGAACTCTGTAGTTTTCTTCAACTGTCCCTTTTCAACAAAGATGCTAAGACTTCCCAAAGATACAAAAAGATGTTACAAAGGTCAGAGCCCAGGCTTGAAAATTACTATATTATTTAAAGATTGAAAAATAAAATTTTGTTCTCTTGAGAATGACACCACCCCCTCCAGCCCCAATATCCCCTTTAGTCTCTCCGCAGGAGACGAGGCCACCTTGTGATAGTAATAATAATAGTGGTAGCAGGAAGAGCAGGAACACTGCACAGAGTGGTGGTGCTTCCCAGGAGTATTAAACATCCATAGAGCGCTTCTTCTCAACCTGGGTCCCAGAATCATCCCCTGAAGGACATCTGCCCAGAAGCAACATCCAAACGGAATCAACTGCATTGGATTCTGCGTGAACAAAAAATAGACTTACGATTATTATTTCCAATTCTTCTTTTCATTGCCACAGGAAATGGAAATAAGGCAAGGGTGAAATATTTGTGGGGCAGATTTACTTATGATTGTAAGCTATTTTTCCCTTCTTTGGATTCCTGCTAATCCCTAAACAAGAAAAAAAATGCAACTATAAACATGGCGGCCGGGCGCGGTGGCTCACACCTGTAATCCCAGCACTTTGGGAGGCAAAGGCGGGCGGCTCACAAGGTCAGGAGATGGAGACCATCCTGGCTAACATGGTGAAACCCTATCTCTACTAAAAATACAAAAAATTAGCCGGGCGTGGTGGTGGGCGCCTGTAGTCCCAGCTACTCGGGAGGCTGAGGCAGAAGAATGGCGTGAACCTGGGAGGCGATGTTTGCAGTGAGCCGAGATCTTGCCACTGCACTCCAGCCTGGGCGACAGAGCGAGACTCCATCTCAAAAAAAAAAAAAAAAAAAGCTAATCAGAAAACACAGCCAGGAAACATCACCACCCTAATGCACCTGCTAACATTAATAAGAGCCAGAGAAGCCCGGAGGTTCCATAACTCCCAGCAAGCTCCTTGGCCATCCTCTAGCCATGTTCCTGCAGCCACAAACACCAGCCAGAAAAGGAGATGCAACAGAAAGCCCAGGCCATCACACTGAGGCACAACTCAGTGCAGACGCAGCTTCCTATGGCCAACCTGGGCCCAGAGGGATGTTAAAGAGCCCAGGTTGGTGAGTCATGGACATGTCCTTCTCCACCTGGGCATTCCAAAGAGAAACTCTTTTTGGAAGGAATTTGCAAAAAGAAAAGTAGGAGGGTATAGTTTCTACAATAAGAGAGCCTAGGGCCTTGCTGTTTCTGATGGTGGGTGAAGCCCATTCCTTCCATGCTAGACTTAGGCTAACCTCTACCTTTCACTTGGTTTTGATGCATGGCATTTTGATTGAGCGATTTTCCCAATTTTCTTCCCATAGCTGCAAATCTGGATACTTGGAGATATTGCTAGTTCTTTGATGGTGACAACTGCCATGGAATAATAAGAGCTTAACAAAAAGCTACTCTTTCCATAGTAGCGGTTATGGCTTTGATTGGAGTGATACTCCAACCATGAGCATGGGAAGGCAGGGTTAGTTAGATGTAACTTACAGGAAGAAGACAAAGATACCCACTGTAAGAGTGGTGAGAAGCAGAGCAAGTCTGCATGAAGTAAACATGTTAGAGGCAGATGAAGCCAGCCCAAGGCCCCCATTTGGCCAACTGGGAGATGTTCAGTTGAACACTTACGGACATAAAAAAGGACAAACAGATATAAAGAAACGTCAGAAAATTTTTAATAAGGGAAGATGAATAAATGACCAGTTGTTGACTGATCTGCACTCAGTCTTGTCTTGGACCAATTGCTACATCTATCCTATCTCATATTACAAAACGCAGAACTCTGAAAGGTTCAAGTCCCTATGACAAATAAGCAATTTGTTGCTCTTGACAGTCTTGGAGTTACCAACCCATTCTTTTGGCCTGCCCCAGCACAACCACTATGGGGGCCCCAAAATAGTCAGGTGAAAAGGACAGAAGGCAGAACAGCACTTCCACTGGGTAGGGCACCAAATGAGAAAGTTCCAGCAATGAGAAGAGGTTTCCTAATATCAAGAAGGGATGTAGAGCTGCACCAGTCTCCCCATTATTACCACTGCTCCTGGCCGAATGGACTTGGGCTTTAGGACTACAGGGGTGCCAAACCCTTGGCTTCACTGGCCTTCAGCACATTTGAAAGACAACAAAAAATCAGACAGCAGGCTACCAGCTGTTAGCCCACTCTGTCTGGCTGGGTTTCAAAGTTAGGAGGTCATCTGTATCCTTCTCCCACAGCTGCCCCCACTGTAAGCCGAGGGAAGATGCCCCAAGTCATTCTGAAACTATACCTATCACCCTTCATCACAATTTTAAAGTTATATTTATTCGTACATATAAAGTTATACACACATATATGTATACAGTACATGCGTGCGTGTGTATATATGTTTTCTATCCATCTGGCCTACAAAGCTATAAGCTCCTTGAAGGTCCTGCATGAGGGTCCTGCTTGTTTTCTTGTTGTATTCACTCTCATCTAGCCCTAACCCTCACCAGGTCATTCATAAATTAGTTCAGTTAATGACTGGACCTTTAGTTTTAGAGCCTGACTCTGCCCAAGGGGGTGTAGGGGGCATAGAGGCCGAGGTATAAATGGCTTCCCCAGCATTTCAAGTAGGCTCTAACCATCACTGTAAGAGGAAGGAGGCAGAGTCCTGATCCCACATGTCAGGACCACTGCCTGTGATCCTTCACAGTGTGCCCTGCAAAGGAGCACCAAGCCACGAGGACAAGAGTCGAATTGACAGGCCCCTCTCCCCACATTTAGCTACCAGGGGCTGCATCTGTCAAGAGGGAGTACTTTTTTCCAGTTTGTGCACATCGCGTGGCTAGTGAGCTCTGCCTGCCATACCCTTTCTGAGCCCACAATTTTTATACTCTGATGAAAAAAGTGACTGATGTGTGATCCTCTGTCAAGTTCCTCTCTTCCCCTTCTTACCAAACAGAACGCTGCCTTTAGACTCAGCTGCTCCTCCAGCTCTACTCCCCTCCCCGACTCCAAAGAGTTCTTTTCGGGAGATTTTGTAACACAGAATCAAGAATTCACAGAGAGACCTAGAACTAAAGAGGCAGGAGACACAAGGAAAGAATTTAAGCCAAAACAACTAAGTTGATCTACATAACAAAAACTATACAAGTGGGTAAGAGCAGGAAGAAAAAAAGAAAAGAATGTTGTGAAAATATATATTTGGATTCCCATTGATAGTCTTGATGATGTGAGTGGATAAGTGAATGCCCTCTTCATTTGTTTGTGCTCCTAAAACACAACTGTCATTCAGAGACTGAACCACATGGGTTTACAGGTTTATAAGTGTTATCTTTTATTGAGATGGAAGGAGGCAAATCCCAGAAAATTAGACAGACACTGGGGAAAAGTAGAAAACACTGGAACATATTGTCTTTTCCCTTACCCCACCCCCTACCCCCAGAATAAAGTGCACCAGGTAGGAGCAGAAATAAAAAGAAGCCAATATTTATTGGTACCCCCTGGTACCAATTCAAGGGGAACTGTTTAAAGGCCAAACCCATGACCTACACAACAGCCACAGGATTCAAGAGAACATTCACCTACCACACTCACGAACAATGCAATTGCCTCGTTTCTCAATAAACATGACTTCTGAATAGATTCAATCCTGTTCACAGAAGAATAAAGAAAAAAAGGAACTTATTTTTTACATATTGAAAAAAAATTGGGGTGGAGAACTGCATGAAGATACCCTGCAGGTATATGCCTCTGAAAATAATCTACAGAATCCAGAAGAAAATTTCAAAAATCTGTTCGTCATGCTGAAAAAGAGGCCAAGGGCTCTGAGAGTCAGTGCAGAGAGTCACTGGGAGACATAAGGCAAACACGAAAATGTAACAAGATTTGGTGAAATAAGGAAGGATTTTCAAAAAAAAAAATGAAAAAGTATGTATGGTACTGAAAGCAATATCTTTTTAAAAAATCAATGAAATGGAATAAAGCTCAGAAACAAGCCAAAGTATAACAAGATCAAGTCTTCAGCAACTGGTGCAGAGACAGCTGGCTAAGCATCTAAATACAAATGAAGTCAGGATCTCCACCTGACGCCTACAACAGTTTGACCATGTGTCACCAGTCTGCACCTATCAGGACGCAGGTAGAAACACATTAACAGTAGCAATTCAATAACACTGGCTTCTGTCCTATTGCTGATTTAGCACCTGCAGCCTCTAACAAGTACTCCCAAGTATGCCTGGGCATCCCCAGGAGGTGTTTCATACAACCACACATGCATCCACCCTCCACAGCTTCCCATCAGACTTGGTCCCCACACCACTGTGCTGAGCCCTGACACAGCTTCAGGGAAGCACAGGTGTCCTCGGATCCTTCCAAGGACAAGCTTCAAAGTCGTTCATGCCAAAATTGGGAATCACACCTTCACTCTTGTCCCTGCTGGGTAATTCCAGGGCAGATCTGCTTTTTCCCAGTATGTAACAGACATTAGTAAAATGACTTTCCTGCTGTTTTCACGTCTTGGAACTTTCAAATGTTTCTGTAATAATGATATATTATTTCTATAATAATTTGAAAAATCTGACTTGACAGAAAATAAAACAGAATTTTCCTTGACCAAATTTGTTTTTAAAAAGTTACTTACTTACTTTCTATTTCTTTTAAGTATCCTCTGTCTTGTCAAAGAATTATTCCTCAAAGAAACATTCAGGCCTAGATGGATTCATAGGTGATTTATTCAGACAAGCTTTTATTTTTCAAACAAAGCCAGCATAATACTGATACCAGCATTTGACAAAGACCAGGAAAAAAGAGCTCAAAATCAAGTAACTTATGAACATAAACAAAAATCCTAATTAAGCACTTAGCAAATAGAAATTAGAAAAACGTTTTTTAAAATAACGCATCATGCTTTAATCAGATTCATCCCCCAAACACAGGCTATCAAAATAAACACCATATTAGTAAATTAAAGAGTAAACATTTTATAGTAAACTTAATAGATACCAAAAAAGCATATACTCATTCCTCATCTATGCCTGAGCTAATAAGAAAAAAAAAACATCTTGATAAAATAGAACTCTTGCTTAACTCAATGAAAAATTTACACACACACACACACAGTCACAACCATGCCACAAAATAATCAGCACAGTACTTAAGGGAAAAATGCTAGAAGTGTTCCCATTAGAGAAAGGAAAAAAGCAAGAATGCCCATTATCACCATTGTTACTGAACATTGTACTCTGAGTGCTATTCAATGCAATTAGATAAGAACAAAATAAGTAGTATATAATGAAAAAGAGATAGTAAAACTATCTTTACATGTAGATCCTTGTATATTTGAAGAAGAACCAACTAAAAAGCTTATAGAAAAACTAAGATTTCAGTAGGTGGATTTTAAAAAAACATAAGAAATCAATTGCTTTTTATGCCAAGAATAGAAAAAATGGAAAAAGATATTTCTCAAAAGAGTAAAAACAAAACAAAATATTTAGGAATGAATTGTACAAAATCACCCATAACCCTGGAGGGTTTTATCAGAGGACAAAAATGAACTACTGAATTCAGTGAATATGTTGTTCTTGGATACTCTGTAATATCCAATGTTGTGATACTGCAGAAGTAATCCCAATCAAAAGTCTCAATTTATGAACCTTGACAATATGACTCCAAAGTTCATCTGGAAGAAAAAGCACAGCATGAAGAATCAGAAAAATCTAAATATATGATTATTTTAAGGATTTGAGGTGACTTCTCCTGTAAAGAGTGAAACATAATGCTGTAATGCAGGAAGAGACAAGGAAATATAACTGAATAAAATAACCAAACTAGACACAGGCCAATATGGAAATTTAATATAAGCTAGAAGAGGTATTTCAAATCTGTAAGGGGAATAGAGAGAATACAATAGATGATGTTAGGACAACTTGATAGTTATTTGCAAAACTTGGATAAAAGATTTAAAAGCTTTATATATAGTTTATATGATATAATATGATATATAATTATATATGAGTAAAGGAAAAGGTAAAGTGTTTTATCATCTTGGATTGGATAATGCGGTTCTTAACGTGCAACCAAGTTGAGAAACCAATAACTACTTTGATTACATAAAAAATAAACTGGGCAGAAAGAGATAGCATAAATACAGTTTAAATACAGGTGCTTGCCTGGGGAAGAGGGGCGGACATCAACTGAAAGGGAGCGCTCGATGGGGGGTTCTGGAAATGTTCTATATCTTAATCTAGATGGTGGTTTCGTAGGTGTATACATGTGTAAATTTCACTGAGCTGTACAGTTAAGATTTGTGCATTTATCATGCATAAACTATTCCTCAGTAAAAAAGAAAAAATAATAAAGAAAATAAATCATGCATTTATCCTTCCTTTCCCATAAAGACTACATTTCAGGGTAAGAAAGACTTCGGACTGAGGGAAAATTCTTCTTCATGCAAGTTACAGCTAAGAAAGACAAAAGGGATGAAAGAAATAGAAACTTGTTATTTTGCAATTCCTACTGAAGTAATCTGGACAATGTCAATGGTTGTTAAAAGCATTAGAGTGCTGGCCGGGCACGGTGGCTCACGCCTGTAATCCCAGCATTTTGGGAGGCCGAGGCAGGCGGATCACGAGGTCAGGAGATTGAGACCGTCCTGGCTAACACACAGTGAAACCTCGTCTCTACTAAAAATACAAAACATTAGCCGGGCATGGTGGCAGGCGCCTGTAGTCCCAGCTACCCGGGAGGCTGAGGCAGGAGAATGGCGTGAACCTGGGAGGTGGAGCTTGCAGTGAGCCAAGATCCCACCACTGCACTCCAGCCTGGGTGACAGAGCGAGACTCTGTCTCAAAAAAAAAAAAAAAAAAAAAAAATAGTATTGGAGTGCTGGTTCTGAAACGCTAGCCTGCATCAGTGTCAGAGGGTTTGCTAAAACACAAATTGCTGGCTCCCACTCACAGAGTTTCTGATTCAGTAGACCTGGTGGGGGCCTGGGAACTGGCATTTCTCACAAGTTCCCAGGTGATAGGTGATAATGGTGCTGCTGGTCCAGGCACTACACTTTGAAAACTCCTGCATTAGAAAAAAGATTGATGTTGAAATTTATAATGGGTAAATCAGGCTGAAAACACCTGAACTTACGGATCAGTCTGAGCTTCGATTCCACGGGACACGGAGGAACAGAGGGACATGATAAACACCACCATAAAGATATAGTCAGCCAAATCCAGTATGGGAAATCTACAGAACAAATAACCCAGAGTCTCCAACAAATAAACACAACAAAGAAAAGGAAGGGGGAGCCGTTATAGATCAGTTTAATTTATTTAGAAGTGAAAAGACAAATTTAGATACTGACAAAGATTCTTTGCTTGGCCAAACTTTAGCCAGGCTTCTGAACCTTTTCCTTGGCCCATCTGTGTACTTCCTTGTAAAATCCAGCTGAGGAAAGAGTGCTGCTAGGTCAGCTTAGCAAGCACTTCCCACCTTTGCTCTCTGATCTCCCTCACTTGAAATCTGAAGTTTCTCGTCCTCCATCACCCTGGCGTGTCTTCAGGAAGAGTCCTCTTAGGTCAGTTTAGCCAGAATTCCCCTTACCCCTCATGTTTCTTCCTGGTAATTTTCTATCCACTGATCCCCACCCTGCTCCTTGGCTATAAATCTCCTCTTGCCCATGCTGTATTCGGAGTTGAGCCCAAGCTCTCTCCCCAACTGCAAGACCCCATTGCAGTAGTCCCTATACCCATCATGATGGCCCTGAATAAAATCTGTCTTACTATGCTTTAACAAGTATCACTGAATTGTTTTTCTTCTTTAACAGGGCTGATTCAAACTAGCTACCTATTTTCTAATTGGGAGGTTAAAGAAAATTTGGTGATATTAATGAATTGTCGTCAGTTTTGTTGTCTGTGATAACAGAATGCTGTTTATCCTTTTTGACATCCTGATCTGTTAGACTAAGGGTTTATTAACCTCAGCACTGTTGACATTTGGGGCCAGACAATTCTTTGACGTAGAGGACTATCCAATGCCTTGTAGGGCACGTACCAGCATCCCTGGCCTCAACCTGTTCACGCCAGTAGCACCCACCGCCACCATTCCCAGCTGCAACCACCCAAACTGTCTCCAGATAATATCAAATGTCCCCTGAGGAGGGAGTGCAAAACTGCCCCCAGTTGAGAACCACTGAGTTAGGTATATCTTCTGGAGGATTTGCAAGTGAAGGGTTATGTCTGGGGTTTTTTGTGTTTTAAAATACTCCAGAGAAAAACAATGGGGAGTGGGAGCAAATGAGATGCAGCTAGAAAGGCACGATGCTGCCAACTGTCGAAGTGGGGTTCAGAGTGTACCTGGGTGTCGTTAGTCTATTCTCTGTGTTTTAATATACGTTTGAACACTTCTTAAGAAAAGTGTTTACAAAAACGTGAACACACATAAAATCATGCTGTAGAAACATGTTTCTGACAGATGTTCATGATAGTATGTGGGGAAAAAAAGGAACAGATCATGCAATATGTACACGGTAACCCCATTTGGATATAAAAGAGACACAGAGACAAACTCAGAAGAGAGATGAGTCAAAATATTCACATTGATGGTCTCTTGGTGGTTAGAATTGTGGGTAATAATTTTCCTCTTCCAGTCTGTAGTTTTCAAAGCTCTCCATGTGAACATTTACCTCCTATTCAATGTAGACAAACAAATAAAATAAAAACTAACAAAGAATAAAGGGACTGTTACAAAGAAACACACTGTTGGTTGGGAAAGAAACAGAAAGATCCTTCAAAGTAAACACAAGATCTTACAAAGTACAACAACAAGAGACCACTGAGTGTAGGGACCAAGATATCACACAGCCCTTAAGGAAATGCTGCATTAAAGAATGCAAGTTCATTGACAGTGTATTGGAGGCGGTGGGGGGCTTTTCGTCTTTCCTGATTCTGACCTTGAGGCATCTGAATTCCACTTGATCTCCCCTGTTTCAGAAGGCAGAGTCACATGGAATAAATTTTAGAATGCCTTCTCTCTAAACAGAGAATGGTGTTTTTCCTGCCAGGCAAATGTTTAAACTAAAATTTTTAAAATAATCACTTGGTGCTTAAATCCACAGCAAAGTGGAAATAGTCAGCTATTAAGCTAGTCTCATGCCTCAAAGGTTCTGGGCAACTGGAGTTTTGCTCTTCTGCTTTTCAAAGCCAAATATAAATTATTTGCTATTTAATCACCTGTTGCTATGGCTCACCTGAGCAGCTGCAGCCTGGCTTTAGCACAAGTAATTAATGGTGAGCCAGAATACCCAGTTTTATGAATCATTCTGTAGCATCTGGCCTAAATTTCAGTTTCCTTTCCATCTTAAACTTTCCCATAGTCTGCTGTAAAATCATCTCCGCCTTCACTAGAACGTGGAACCCATAAAGAAATTTGTATGTTGCCTCCTTCAGTGCTGCAGCTTTACTGCCTAGAAGAAAGCCTAGCACATAGTAGGTGCTCAATAAATGCTTGCTAAATAAATGACTGAATCATGTTTTCCGCCCCTTTCTTGATTTCTGGCCTTCCAAGAAAAGAACAAATGTTCTAATAAATACGAAAATTTATTATTTCTAAGGCTACCAAATGGCCTGAATTATCAGCTTCCTTAAGACTCCAGTAACATGCTGCTTACCTGTATTTTTGGTGAGTGAATGAAGGTATTAACACAGACCTATCCACCCCCATACTACACACATGCACAGTACATGTGCAACACACACAGAGCACTCTGCAACACCCTCAGACACCTCCACACCCTTGGACCTAATGATACATGTATTTTCTGTTTACTCCCTGTGCCTCAGCTAGTAAGCGCTTGATCTCATTGTCTGCCTAATAAAATGAATTAATTTTCAGAGTTAAAATTCATGAGGCAGCATATGTAAAGCCTGTGTCTACAACTGCTTCTGAATTCCCTCCAGCTGCGGACATTTTTATTCTGCCCACAAAGGCTCCCCAGTTTATTTGAAGACGTTTCTTTGTGGCCTTCCCCAGGGTCCCCAGCAGCCCACAGTGGGTTTTGCTGCTACTTCCAGACATTTTCTGTCAATTCACTCCAGTGTTTGGCAGGAGAACTAATGCCAGATTCTAGAATCCAGGCTAACTTTAAGCTAACAATCTCCTTCCATTCCCGTCTCCTGGTCTTCTACCTGTAACTACTCAGGTCCCCCAGAATGTCACTCCAAATCCTTCCTAACCAACCCTTAGACATCTAGTCCAACCTCCTCCTGAGGAGAAGGGAAAACTGGGGCCCAGAAGGGTGAGGCAGCATGTTATGGGTACATGGTAAGTGAGAAGCAGCGCAGGGACAATGACAGAGGTCTCCTGACCCCCAAGATGTCAGTGTTCTTTCTCCAGAGCAAGAATCAGCAATTTACAGCCTGTGGGCCAGATCTGGCCCTCTGCCTTTTTTTTGTAAATAAAGTTTTATTTGAACACAGCCATGCCTACTAATTTCCATACTGCCTGTGGCTATTTGGGGCTATAACAATAGGACTGAGTAGTTGTGACAGAGGCCATACGAACTGCAAGCCTTAAATATTTGCTATCTTACTAGTTGCAGAAAAAGTTAGCTACTCCTTCTAGAAGGGTCAAAAGAACAGGAAGATGGGTGGGAAAGGGCTGACACAAACACCCCATGGAAAACCAACTGAGCCTCTGGCTATTCTCCTCACAGGAGGCTGGCTCCGCAGGGGAATGGGAAGATCCTCTGGGGCAGCACCAACCATTTCCCTGACTCCTCTTCCCCCAACGCTATAGTGGCCTCTCTCCTTTGCAGAGACTGCAGCCCTATCTGCTGGCAGGCACCTTAGGCTGACCCTGCCAACACATGCACACATGCACTCAGACACACACACACGCATACACACACACGTGCACACGCAAGCTGTGTTCCAAGTGTGACATGGCTGCCATAAATCAGCCTGGAATATTAAACTCAAGCTGCCATGAAAGAGCCTCTCAACTCCACAGCACACAGAAGACCAAGAGGTATGGGACCCATCTTCAGGGAGGAAGCCTTCTGCAGTTCAATTCACTTCCCTGGGTTCAAGTTTTGTCTACCACCCTCGCCAGCTGGGTAACCTGGTGTTACCTAATTTCTCAGCCCGTGGCTCCTCATCAATAAACCAAAGCTGACCTCTGTTGTGAGGATTCACTGAAGTGATGCTTGCAGAGCTCCGAGCATAGGGCCTGGCACAGAGTGAGTGCTGAGTGGGCACTGGCAAGAGGCTCTCTAGGGATTGCCCGGGCTCTCTGGACAATGCAAGGCATGATTCTAGTGTCCAGAACAGCCTCTGACACACAGGGTCTGAAACAGCCTTCTTTATTCCAAAAGCTCAGAAACCCAAAGCTAAAAGCCAACCGAGTAGGCCAGAGCCAGGAGGCCCAGGCCGCCCTGTTTGGCTGGAACACCCGGGCTGCCGGCGTGGCTCGGAGCCAGCACTGCAGGCAGGTAGCCTTGACTTCCTCCTTCCCAGTCCTGAGAGACATGAGCCATGCGACCCTGGGCAGGCCACCCTGTCTCCATGAGCCTCAGTTTCCTCATCTGTCACATGATAACAGCATTTACCCCACAGGGTTACTGTGAGGACTGAGTGAAACAAAATACCCGAGGACCTTTGTACCGGGCACAGGTGGGCCCCTCCATAAGTGAGTCATTGCCACTGTCATGTAACGCGGTAATAGTTCAGCCTGGGAATGTCTTCCACAGTCTGACCACAGAATCCCCTCACCTGTGACAGGGTCACTCGCATCTCCGCCCACTCTACCGGGGGGCTCAGTCTAAGTGGAGCCTCCCTCTTACCCTTCCCAGCCTAGCCTCACGCCCCACCAGTCCCCGCCACAGCCACACATACCTGGAAGGCCACACCTTGCCACTGACCCTGTTCCCACATCAAATGATTTTGTCAACATGAAACCAAACCACAACCAGGTGGATGCAGAGCCTCTGTCACACTCAGTCCTTGCTCATCAGTTTCCTTCCTGTGTGACCATAGGAGAGTCATTCACCCTCTCTGGGCACAAACTCAATCATTTGTAAAGAACAGGCTTCAGATCAGATATTCAAGTCCCTTCCACCTTGAGAAACACTGAAGAGATTCTACTATGAAGCCCTAATGAAGACGCCCCATGTAACTGGCTAACTCCAATGTCAATTTCCACCCAAATGCATCCACTTAATCTAATAGAGACCGCATGGTACAGGCGAGAAGTGTTGCTTTGCTAACAAGACCACTAAAGGCCTCAGCTGGAGACTGTGAATTTATCAATCATCCTGGCCTCCTCCCTGTCTTGTGCTCAGTCTCTTTTGCACATGTCTTCTCCCCACTCGATTGTTGTTAAATCTTGATTTTTTTCTAACTGTTTTCGCTTACATGGAACCACGGGGCTTTTCCAGCTCTCCTCCACACTCCCTGTGTCTTCACTCTCTGTGGCTTCTTGGTCAGTTTGATTTTTCCTGAATTAGAATTAAAGGCCTTGGAGAAGCTCCGAGCAGTGCAAGTCCTGGGAGACCACGTTCCAGGACACCAGACCTTGCTTAGTATTGCCCATCGCGGTGTGAACACTAACAACAAAGAACTCGCCACCCGCAATGGCAGTCCACCCCATGTTCACAGCATTCTGAGGCTGGAAAATTCTAATTTTCTAATGGCCCATCCCTCGACAGCAACAGAAGGCAGTGTCCGAGGGCCCCCTGGAGCCAAGCCAGACACTGGGCTATTGATTTACCTATGAGGGAGGGAGGTGTTCTTCCTCTCCCAAGTGTAAAGTATCTAAGGTGGCCCAAGCTGGAAAACGGTCACCCCAGGCCTAGAACGCACATTAGAGCCCCAAGTTGGTGTTCCCAATGCCTCTGCCACGTGGGGCCCTTTCTCCTCCTTCTCCAGGGATGTAGAAGTGGAGCAGCATTGGCATCTGGGCCTCATTGCAGAATGAGGGGACAAAAGGCTTCTTGTACGATAAGGAGACAAAAGCCTCCAAGGGACTTACCACAAAACAGAAGCGATACTTTAAATGCTTTTTAGAACATTTGCATGAAGATAATCCAGAAGTACAGTGAAAAAGAAATACAAAAGATTTGCAATGAAATCTCCTTCCTGTTTCTGACCACAGGCCACCCAGGCCCCTTCCCCAGCGTTTATTACAATCAGTTTCTTGCATTTCCTCTCAGTGATAATTTATGCAAAAAACTACATGTATTTAAATACGTGTGTGTGCATATCCTTTTGTTTTACAACTGATAAACCAGAAGACAAAATTCTGTACCTCGCTTTTTTCAATTCATCGATCTTGGATATTGTTCCATTAATGCTTAGAGAACTGGTGCTTTCTCTTTAATGGTATTTCACAGCATGGACATTTGCCTCATGTCTAGCCTTTTGCAAGTATGAGTAAAGCTGCAATAAACATCCCAGTACATACATTTCCTGCACATGAACACACACACACACACACACACACACAATCAGATAAAATTCCTAGAAATAGAACTACTTTTAGATGGACAAGAGTTAGCAAACCTCTGGGTAGTGTGTGTGTGTGTGTGTGTACATACATGCACGTGTGTGTAAGTACATGCATGTGTGTGCATGTAGTGTAAAGTGGTTTTGGGTTTTTTTAATTAATACAATGGGCTGAGATCTTCTAGTTGTAGAGTATTAGAGCTAAATTGGAGCTCATCCTATTTCACTTCACCTGCTTTTCTTTGAGTCTGTTGTTCCTCAATTTCATCCACACTTTTGGTTATTAATGCCCCCATTCAGTGTTTCAGATTCACCAGGGCTTCTTAACCCAGTTTACTTTTTTGAGACTTAATGCCCTTACAGAGCCACTGTGTGTGAAATTATCTTTTACAATGCTGAATCCAAGCAGTTTATAGTTTTCAGTCAATTACTCCCGATCGCCAGAGCTGTGCTCAGGATAACATTTCTGGCTAAATTTCTTACTTCTTGGATCATGAATTCTCAGACACGACTAATCCTGGTGTCTGGTGAGTCAACATATTCGGACTCACACTCAGGCCAAAGACTCTCTCCAAACTTAGAAATCCACATTCAATAAGCCACATGTGCACTGGAAAATTGTAGCACAAATGCCAGGCTGATAATCTCGATAATATTTCACAGTCCCTGATAAAGAGCTAACTTTTAAGAAATCCTGAAGCAAAATCATTTATAATTTTTTAAATCTCTGTGGCTAACAAAAAACAAATCACTGGTCATTAATTCAACCATGTCAGTTAGCTTTGGCTGTATAACAAGCTACCCCCAACATTCAGTGGCTTCAAATCGCCACGACCTATTTACCTTATGATTCTGTGGGTCAATGCTCTGAGCTAGGCTCAGTCGGGCAGCTCTTCTGCTGGTCGTGGCGAGGCTCAGTCATGCATCTGTGATCAGCAGCTGCTCAGCAAGGTGGCTCTGCTTCTAGGGATGGCTGGTTATCAGCTGGGGTGACTGGGGCAACCGGGCCATGTATGTCAACATCCAGCAGGCTGATCTGGGCTTCTTCACATGGAGGCGTCAGCAGGGACCCCAGGAACAGCAAGTAAACAAGCCCCAGACACAAGTCCCTTTCAAACCTCAGGCAGTGTCACACTTGCTACTCTCCCATTGGCCAAAACGAGCCACGTGTCCAAGCCCAGATTCAAAGGGTAGAGAAATAGACTCTACCTCTTCATGGGAAAATGTACAGTGTTGCATTGCAAGGGTATGGACAGATGGTAAGGGGAAGAATTAATGGCCATTTTTACATTTATCACATCAACAGTGTATAAATTCATCAAACCTAAATAGTATTTGTATAAGACTTCGCAATAAATAGAACAGCTCTCAATTACTCTCTTTATTCCCAGAACAGTTTCTTGAAACAGGATCCACATAAAAGCAACACCTGGAGAGACTTCCAGTGCCCATGGCTGAGTATCCACAGAACCATTCCAAGCCATCCTACAAGTTAGCATTCAGGCACCCTTGATCAGATGTGGTGAGCCTCCGAGCAGCTTTCCTTAAGACCACAGACACACAGAAGAAAAAGCATGCGACATGGAGTACAGAAGACTCAAGTCTAACCTCAACTCTCAAAGCAAATTACTTCAGCTCTTCTACATGCCATCTGCTCCCTCATTTGCCAGCAGGAACAGCAGGAACAATCTAAGAATTGCTAAGAAGACTCAAAGGAATCATCCTATATGCCCATGCCCTAGGCACCTGGAAGTGCCTGGAACAGCACAGCAAAGACCTTGAAACAATGAATCATGCCCAACGTTCTAAAGGGACTTGAATGCTCAAATAAAAATGACAGACATGAGCAGGAGGCTCCAAGGAAAGACAAGGTTGTGAGCCAGCACACAGAAGTGGGAGACAGAACCAGCCTGGCCACAGGGCACACGACTGTCCCCTGGGCAGGATTTGAAAGTTGCAGATGGCAGAACTGCATGTTCTCTGTACCCTCTGTGGAAGCAGCCAGGTCTTGGACCTGCACAAAACATTCTCTCCCCTCAAAGAAGAGTGAGACCCAGGCATGTCTTTCCTGGGAAAACAGCCCTGCCTGACTTAAGAAAGGCATGTGAATCTATAGGGCCCTATTAAGGGCCTAAAGAATCGTGCTGCTTGCTGTCTACAGAAAGAAAAAACCCTCCCCCATCACATATATTTCAAGGTAAATAACAAGAGCTATAGCTACAATTTGTTGAACAGCCATATGGCAGAACCTGTTCCAGTCAACCCACCTACATTAAATAATTAGCATTCATGCTGCAATTATCTACCCAAAGACAACTGTGTGCCTATGATGTACCAGATTCCACCCAAGGGGCAGGAGAAGCCGTGTTGACATGGCCATGCCAGGCATGGTAACTGCCCAGTGGAGTCTTACAGTCTGGTCACAATCATTAATGCTACAGATGCTGCCTCTACCAACAGAAAGAGAGCACTTAACTTTTATGAATGAACATGAGCACTGCATGCTGGACTTTGCACACATTATTTCAGTGACTCTCCACAATTACCCTTGGAGTAAGCATCATCATCTCCACCTTACAAATAAGTGAACTGAGGCCCAGAGAACTTGTCTAACAGCAACAGGCAGCATGGGGTTGAGCTGGATTCAAACCGGGGGCACCTTCCAAGAGACCCTGCCCTGCCACGGCTCCTCTTCTCCCCATAAGGAACGGTGTTGATGAGCAGGACAATGTTCAGGGGTGGTGATCAGAAGCCTCCCTCCTCTTCACCCTGGGTTACTCCCAACAATCCCCCTACCTGATCTTCCTGAAACTCTTAGACAAAGGTAAGTGGTGCCCATTTCTGCTATCCCTCTCCCTCCTCCCTTCAACTTTCCAGAGTCTTCAGCAAATTGATCTAATAAAAATTCAACAGCTCACTGGCTCTAAATCTCAGGTCTGGTTTTTTAACTGCCTAAAGGGCTCACAGGGTTGCTAACTCGGCCCTTGAATAAAATCTAAAACTTACACACTTGTGCATTCATTCATTCAACAAAAACTTACCAAGTGCCCACCAAACGCCAAGCCCAGCATGACAGCACCTAGGTAATACTGAAGAGGTTTACACAGGTGAGGCTGGGCACCACACATTTACAGAGGCCACATTTTTTAGGTCTGAGGGACTTTTCTCTAGCAGTATCTAGCCACCTGATAAAAGGGAAGAAAAGAGAAAGAGCTGTGTTTGTCCAGGTGCTAAGGTTGAGATAGAGATCTAAGGAAAGGGTACTGGGATTCCAAAAAAGAGAATGGTGGATATGATATCTATGGAATCCAAGCTGATCTGGGAAGCAAGTAGACACAGAAAGAGGCAGACAGACAGCAGAATCAACCAAGGGACCTTGCTTGATGTGGGCACTTCCATCAAAAATGGCCATTCAACTGGAGCAAACAAGACCAGACCAGGGTGGTGTCTAGAGTTCACATAAGCAGCAATCCCACCTAATGCATGAGTGCCTTCTATAGGGTCACAAGGTGCTGCTACATCTGGTAACAGGAAACTCTCCACCTTCCAAGGAACCCATTGCCAAGTGAGCATCTGCCTGCTGGGACTTCTGGGTTCTGGTTCTTCCATCCACAGCTACATAGAGCAAGGGTCCAGGATGGGGCACCATACTTCCAGTGCAACCAGGCTGCCCTCGGCCCTTCTCAATGCACAGATATCCATCCACTTCCACGATTCAGTGATCAACTTTGTGCCAATGGCTCCAAGGTCTAAAATTTCAGCCTCTATCCAAGCTTCAGACTCAAATACTCAACTGCTCACCAGACACCCTGACCACAACATCCCTGAGCACTCACACTCTGCATGCATGCAAACCTGAACTCGTGGCCTTGTCCCCATATACCCAAACACTGCATTGGAGGATGGATCCTACCCAATTCCCAACTGGGCACCATCCTTGATCTCTCTTCCCAAAACACACAAATAATCACCTTCCTATTCATTCTTCCTCCTAACAGGTTCTCAGATACAGCCACCTAATCCCTTCTATCCCCACTGCAATGACTCCCAACAAGGTCACCAACATCTCTCTCCTGGCACTATTATCTTTCTCAGGGAAGTTTTCCTAACTAGTCTTACTTCTACCACCTTACCCACTCTATCCATTTTCCTGGCATGGAATCAAAAGTGATGTATGAGTCAATTTTTATGAAATGTCCAGAATAGGCAAATCCATAGCGACAGAAAGGAGGTTAATGGTTGCCTGGGGCTGGAGGTAGGGTGATACAGGGAATGATGCTAATGGGTACCTGGTTTCTTTTGGGGGTGGTGAAAACGTTCTAAAATGGATTGTGATGATGATTGCACAACTCTGAATATACTAAAAACCGTTGAATTAAAAAAAAAGTGATGTTTTCAAAAGGAAAAGTTGGTCACAACACATCACTGCTTAAAATTTATAAGCAGCTTCCACTGCTCTGGGAATGCAGTCATCAGTTACCCCCAGGATCTGCAGGATCTGACCATTCACCCCACTGGCCTCACCTCTGATGCTACAGCATACCCGTCAACTCTGTGCTCCAGCCACATTGGGCATTTTGTTCCCGCAACATGCCATGCTGGCTCACCTCTGAGCCACAGCAAAGGCTGTTCCCTCTGCCTCACCCCTACCCTCTGCTTCTAATGAAACACTAGACTTCTCCTCTCATGGTATCTCTTGCTGTTTTGTAATTTTCTGCCCATTTATCTGTCTCCTTCCAAAATGTCTGATCAACAAGGAAACATGTCTATGTTGTTCACCAATGTCTCCCTAGTCCTGACACATAGGAAGCCCTCAATAATCTACTTTATTTATGTATTTATTTACTTATTTATTTATTTATTGACTAGAATAAAGTAGATTATTGAAGGTTTCCTATATGTGTAATCCTTTCATCTACTCCAAGCTTGTTGAAAGAAAGCAAGAATTTCCAACTATCAATCACCTTCACTGATCTGTTTCCTATATCTCTATTAATGCAGCCCCAAATGGCATAGGCTTCTTCAGTTGCCACAATTCACTTCAGATGCACACATAATTTCCCCTTGACTGAAGAACTCAAGGATTTTTCTATTACATACTGTTAAACCATCTCATACCCAAGCAATTCTCCAATTTAAATACTTGCTGCAGGAGTTTCTTATCAAGACAGGAAGAAGGAAAGCCCATTTTCAGGATGAAAAAGAGAATGTGAACACTTTCAGCTTCCATTTTTATCTGGTTCAGCCCTGGCTCACAGATTAATTTCTGGCACCAGGATCTGGGACCAGATAACAGAGAATCACACAGAAGAGCCTTCTCCAGCTCTCCAAAGCCAGCAAGAATCACTCTTTTCACAATCGTCCATTTTACAATGTGTCTAATTATAACTGAATAAATTACTTCTGCCATTCTGCAGAAATACTTAAAATAAATAGCTCTCTTTCCTTGAATTAAAATCATAGTCTTTTGTTCACTGTTTTCTGTTCCATAAAGCAACAGAGTCTGTTGATTAAAGATCATTTATAGGACTTCATTTTCAATCTTTTTTATGATATCACTTTAAAATACCCCCAAATATTCAGCTGCAAGGAGGGATAAGAACTACTGGAAATTGGCTCTTTGAGAGTTTTTGATGAGAAATGAAGTTGTGGATGTAACTCTCAGCGAATGAACATATATTAGAAAAGTCTATTTTAATAACTACTTGGTTCTTCTTCTTGGACTTTTTTTCTCTACCCAACTTCCTATATTTTTCTTGAGATTACAACATAATCCCCACTGACACACTAAATATTACCTCTCTGTATTGAATGGATGACGCTGAGACGATAAATCACTTTGAGCTAACACAATATGCCAACCAGTCCCAGCTAAGCCAAATATTTGACGAAAGACATACAAACTGAAATATAGCAAGGCAGGAATGCTTTGGGAATTATGTCCTGAACATCAACCATCTCTAGACCCTATGTAGTGAAAAAAATAGATGTTCAAGGAGGCCATATGTGAATGCATAAGATGATTCTGTGTTCAGAATAACCACAGTTAGCCAATTCCAGGAGATATCTTGGGATGAGATTGTGATTAGGCCACTCTCCAAACACTAGTGGATGTCACGACAAAATAAAGATTCTTCACTTCTGAACCAAAAAAAAAAAAAAATCACCCCAAAACACATAAACTATTGTTTTTCTGCAGTGGTGTAGAAATGAACATGATGTTGATGAAAAAGACTGTCTGGGGGGACTGAGCATGCCGCTAAGGAAGCTGACACCTCGGGTCCTCTCACTTGCATGGGCCCCTTTCAAAGCCCGGTGCTAATTTGGTATCTGAAATGCTGTCTTCTTTTTCTTAAAGTGGGCCCCTGAATTGTGCACACTTCCACAAAACCTTCCAGAGCTGCCCCTGTGGACCCTACTTTAGAAGGATTCAAATGGGACTCCAGAGATGCCCTCAGCTGTCAATACGATGGAACTATATTCACAGGTCATCCTAAGTCCCCTAAAAGGAAGACAGAGCATCTCTGGCCAGCAGCCAAGGCCTTCCCAGGGCAGCTCCAGTGAACTTCTCTGACTCCCATCTCACTCGCCCAACCTGCCTTCCACTGAAGCATCAGTGATCACTAACCAGCTTCATCCACTGTCATGTTTCACTAGAGCTGGGACCTCAGCCAAGCATGTTCTGCCTCATGTCTTCTCTCCAGGTACCTCTGCTCCTCCTTCAGAACCTACTCAACGGGCATCAGCTCTAAGAAATCTGTCTTGGTGCCCCCTTCCCCCAAGATGAAACTGTGTCCTCCTATGTGCCCTGCAGCTTGGAGCTTAGTACCTTCCCTGGGTCTGAATTGTGGCTCCCTCACTTACTAGAAACCTCCCATGCCTCAGTTTCCTCATCAGAAAAATGGAAAGCAATAGTACTCCCCTCATAAAATGGACACGAGCATAATCCTTGTTGCACAGTAGAAACTCAATAAACGCCAACCATCATCATCATCATCCTACACATCGCTTCGTCAGAAATCCCTCAACAACTCATTCTACCTCCCCAATCAGACCAGGGACTTCTCAATAGCAGAGATGGAAGCCCCTGTGCCCAGAGCCTGGTGCTCCATAAATGTTTGCTGAGCACATGAAGGAATTAAGTAATATTTATATTATGACCAACAGAGGTAAAATTCAATAACACATCCCACAGCCTCTTGTTTGCTAACATTTCAAGTCTATATTGGAGAATTTGATGAAAAGCATAAGAAGACAGAACAGGGAGCAAAACAGCTCTGCATCATGTTTCTCTGTCTATTCCCAAGAGCATCCCTTCTTCATCATGGGCCAACAGAGCCCAGAGCTGCTAGCTGTCTACAAAACCCATCTCCCAAGGGCAGCTTCATTCATCGACCTCTCTTTGCAGACAGACTTCCAAGGTGCCTTCGGCTGAAAAATTCTTTCATCTACTCCAAGCCAAAGCAGGATCACAGAACCTGGCACTCTCACCCAGAAATCACCACACACACCATTTGACCCATCTAGATTCTTCCTATCAGGTTAGAAAACATGAATAACTCTATAGCCATGATGAGACTTTAAATCTACCCAAGACCACTTCAAGCAAAGCAAGGGCTCTGTCTGTGGAAGCTGCAATAGGTGTCATGGAAGTGTACACGTGCAATCTACACAGAGCATTGACATTTCCATACCCTGGGCTGGTTGGGTGGGGGGATCTGCCTCCATGTTTAACCTCATCTTGGCCACACCCTCACACCTGCCCTTCACTCCCAACTCCACAAAATCAATCTGCATATCCTCATATTAAATATATGCTTCAATTGTTCACATGTCACTGTCCTAGCACATTTGTCACCCTGCCTGGAACGGTTCTCACCAACCCTCCATCGCATCCCTGGGGCAAGAAGTATCCATCTCAATAATGTCTCCCTACTCCTTTCAACCCCATCCCCAACTTTTGAGGCCTCCTGGACCCCTCTTCTTCAGACTCCCCTAGTTCTTGCCCCACGATTCTCTCAGCACTGTTGTTGTATGTCTCTCATCCACCATATGTTATCTCTGCAACCCCAGCACCCAGCACAGCAACGGATGCACACAGCAGGTGCTCTGTGAATACCTGATGAATGAATGATTCCATGAGAAATCTCCCCCGAGATCACAGACTTAAATTATGCTCCACATAATTCCTGAGTTTCTTAAAAGAATACGTGTTCCCATCCAGTGGGTCATTGCTCATTAACCCCAAAACCATCCCAGCTATTTTTATAGAGGGAGTAAAGAATATGTGGGTTGATTTTTCAGGAAGAAATTTCCCACAGCAGAACCACTCTGAAGGCTCAGGTGTAGCACTGGTATAGGGTTCATATGCCTCAAAAATGTACTGTCTGCTACCTTTTTTCATAGGCAAGAAAAATAAAGCTGCAGAAGTGAAGAAATAAGATGGGCTTTACTCTCACCTCCAAGATTGCAAAACATCAGTAGTATCTGCTCAAGAAATCTTTAACGTGCTTGAGGTAGGTCAGAGATGTTGTTTTTTAAAATGTCTGTGTGATACTCTTACTTCTGCAAGACAAATTAATGCTGCAGAATAACTGGGGGAAAGAAAAAAATCTAGATCCATGTTCTGTTGGAATGCAGTTGCTCTAATTGTTTTCTCATGTAATTACGTATATTACCAATATAATTACAAATAATACACATATTTAATTTGTGCAATTATAGAACAGTATATAATTTTTAAATGTGGTATGTTTCTTTCTACCCAAGATCCCTTTGTGAAGAAAATGATTTATCATTTCTAAAAATATGCCCCTGTGCATTATGTTTTAATAAAGTAAAAATTAGTAAATATTTGCCTCTCTTTTATATTTCAACAAAATAAACTTTGTCATGAAAATTCAAGTTTTAAAAGGCTCATTATATGCTTTGAAAAACTGCTTGCACTAGGTTAATTCTATTCACTGGAGAAAAGCCAACCAAATACTATGATTCTCAAGAAAGGTAATTATACCAGACAATGTATAAGGCACAGTCAAGGGAGGTATTTGAGAAGGCCTGGGATAGGAGGAAATAACACCTCAATGAATGGGTGAGGAACAGCCTATTTAAGAGTGAAAGAGACAAGTGAGAAAACTGGGCTGTGTCCCTTATCAGTTGTGTGTCTTTGAGCAAGCAACTGAACCTCTCAGAACTTTCATGAAGTGGAGGTAATTTACCACCTCACTCATTGTACAGTTGTGAAAATTAAATGAGGTAACATGTGTGAAAGGCCCTAGCACTTTCTCACTTAGCAACCATGCATGTCAAGTGGTAGATGGTTCCTGCCGTAACAGCATAAATCATAACCCTCATCTACCATTACTGTATTTCTCTTTGCAAGATGACAGTTCACCAGATCTGCTGCACAGCATCTGGAACACCGTGGTCTCTAAATCTCCCTTTTTGGAAGGTAAAATGGCAACAGCCTGGATTCATTCAAAGAGGAGACTGGTGAAGGGTCCAGGGAAGAAACGTGTGAACACCCGAGAGATGTAAAGGGAAATGCAGAATATTAAACTGTAAAGACCAGAAAAGAATTTCCAGATAATCCTCATCTGACTAGTGACTCACACTGAGGTTCTATTGGATCCACACAATAGAATCTTTGTTTAAAAACTTAGCCAACATTTAAAATTAGGAGATTTCCCATAAAACCTTGGAAGTACACATTCTCATTCTGCAATGAGAAGCCTGGGTAAGGCTGGGCCCAAGATCCTCTATGGCAGCAACCGGCTGGAGCCAAGGAGTTTGCTCCCTAGGTAGCCATACTCGAAAGGCTGCCCTCTCCAGTGTTCATTATTTGCATAAGCTATGGCACCCCGAGACAAAAAATAAATAACACTCTCAAGTCGATCAACAGACAACACAGAACTGACCAGTAAAGGATAATGGTCTCCATCCCCACCTAATACTCAGCCAGCTGCTGAAGCCTCCTGTTTCTGGGGCCAGCTTTGCTTTCCCAGCAGCTATAATCACAATGGTTGTCACGACTTCCACAGGGTCTTCTCTTTTTCTTTTTTTTGGAGATTGAGTCTTGCTCTGTCACCCAGGCTGGAGTACAGTGGCACCATTTCAGCTCACTGCAACCTCCACCTCCCAGGTTCAAGTGATTCTCGTGCTTCAGCCTCCCAAATAGCTGGGACAACAGGCACATGCCACCATGCCCAGCTAATTTTTGTATTTTTGGTAGAGATGGGGTTTCACCATGTTGGCCAGGCTGGTCTTGAACTCTTGGCCTCAAGCAATCTGCCCTCCTCGGCCTCCCAAAGTGCTGGGATTACAGGCATGAGCCACTGTGTCCGGCCTTCCACAGGGTCTTCAAATGCCCGAAGCTCAGTCCGCACTGGGGAGAAAGGTGACCCTGGGAGAAAACTGTTACAGAGTTGGTACAATGGAGTGTCCTGCCTACCTAGAGATGAAGGCAGATGTGATCTGCCTTCATGCTGAACCTCACATTTAAGAAGAGAATAAATGGATCACAGTGCATCTGAGATGTCCTGAAGACTCCATCTAAATATTCAAGAATATGTATCTAATCTTGGCACTTCAGTGCGGTAAAAAATGGCATAGACTGGTCGGGCGTGGTGGCTCACGCCTATAATCCCAGCACTTTGGGAGGCCTAGGAGGGCAGATCACCTGAGGTCAGGAGTTCAAGACCAGCCTAACCAACATGGAGAAACCCCATCTCTACTAAAAATACAAAATTAGCCAGGCATGGTGGCTTGTGCCTGTAATCCCAGCTACTAGGGAGGCTGAGGCAGGAGAATTGCTTGAACCCGGGAGGCGGAGGTTGCGGTGAGCTGAGATTGTGCCATTGCACATTGCACTCCAACCTGGGCAACAGGAGCAAAACTCCATCTCAAAAAAAAAAAAAAAAAAAAAAAAAAGGCATGGACTTCATGGCATAGGAACAGAAAGCTTCTAATAAAGAGAGTTAATAAAGAGGTGGGGGTGGGGGAATACCAACTTTCCTGGCAAGAAAACTGAGTCTTGGAAAGTTTTAGTAATTCATCTGAGAACTAGAAACTGAATCCAGGAACTGGCTCCAGATATGAATAAACAAACCATGTAGCCTTACTTTTCTAGTTACTTCCCTCCATAGGTACATCAAAATTAAGAAACCAAGAACTTGGCCAGGTGTGGTGGCTCACATCTGCAATCCCAGCACTTCAGAAGGCTGAGGCAGGAGGATCACCTGAGGTCAGGAGTTTGAGACCAGCCTGACCAACATGGAGAAACCCCGTCTCTACTAAACATACAAAAAATTAGCCAGGCATGGTGGCACATACCTGTAATCCCAGCTACTCAGGAGGCTGAGGTAGGAGAATCACTTGAACCTGGGAGGCAGAGGTTGCAGTGAGCCAAGATTGTGCCATTGCACTCCAGCCCAGGCAACAAGAGCGAAACTCCGTCTCAAAAAAAAAAGAAACCAAGAACTTGAAGACTAATGAGACTGATGAGATACAACTCTCAACTCTCCTGAAGATGGAGAAGAAGGCTGAGCTCAGGAAGCCCACCTGATAAAGCCATCTACATTTTTGAGCCAGCAATAGTATAAAGAATTTGGAGCTTCTTTTTACTGCAACATCTGGATGAAGCTTTTTAAATATTTCATTAGGGATTCATTCCTCGTCATGGAAACAACTATTTCATCAAATACCAGAACTGCTCAGAAAAAGCCTCTGTCTCATATTCAAGTAGAACCACAGGCTCAAAGACTAAGTAAATAAATGTACGACTACGTTTAAAAGTTAGCCAAGAAAAAAAAAAATGGAAGGAAATATGCCAGAATATTAAAGTGGTTAACTATGTAGTAGGAACACAAACAGATATCATTTTTGCTTCTGTCTTTTTCCCCTAGTATCTTTGTTTTCTCAAATGGGCTTGTATTACTTGTTTAAAATAATCTATAACTAGACAAGAAAAAAATACATATGAATTCATTGCACACAAGTGATGGAGCTGAGTCAGGCGTCTTTTCCTGATCTGGACCCACAGATCTATCTCAGTGTAGCTTAGCCCATTTTTGCCTTCTCTGCCCCCTGCTAGACTACGTGAGGTCTCCCCAATGCCTTGCCATCCCCACTGTGTGCCCCAATCTGAGCAGCAAGGTCCTCAGCACATAGTAGCTACCTAATAAACATTTATAAAGTGAATAAATTCATAGCATCTTGTATTTCCTTTCACACATTCTTCCTCTGGACCTGTCAATGTAGAGGATGATACTCAGGTGAATGATATTTCCTGGAAGATACCATACAATTAATTACCCTTGTAACCTCAAAAATCATATTTGAAATCAAATCTGCACAAGTGACAAGGATATAAAACATGGCATTCTCCTCAGCCTCTTAATTACATACTATATATCAAGCTTCTCCCAAGCTCTGAAAATGTCCCATTTAACATTCTACACTTGGCATTCAATTGCAAAACCTGAAATGGAGATTGTATTACTTAAATACTTCCCGATTTTTTTTTTTTACCTACTTGTTC
Source organism: Pan troglodytes (assembly GCF_028858775.2). Lineage (NCBI taxonomy): Eukaryota > Metazoa > Chordata > Mammalia > Primates > Hominidae > Pan > Pan troglodytes. The sequence goes on from NC_072419.2 coordinate 49,417,222, forward strand.
TACATTTTTACCCTTCAACCAGGTTTTATCTACTCCCTGTTTCCCTCTTATGCTGTTGTATGCTAGCCAAGAAAATTTAGGGTAAAACTCAATTGTTTAAATCCAGATACTTCCATTGTCCTAAGACCAAGGGGCATTTACCTAGTGCAAAACACATGAGTGAGTGGGCAAAGGCATGTTGAAGGCACACAACAGAATCATCCCTCTGACCATCCTCTCCATGAAGCTAATATCTTGAGATACATAGTGGTCACCAATATATATAGTATGAATGAAACTTTGTTTAAAAAGTATGCATGTGTACAAACACAGATATGTTAATATATCCATAGGAAAAAGTCAGAAAGGATACACACAGAATAGCAAATAATAATTAGCTTTGCATGGGGTGAAGTGGAAAAGCCAGTGGGCTAAGGAGATAGAAATTTTTACTTATTTTCCATAATCTAGATAAATAAGGCAAAGGAACTATAAATGAATTGTTCTTATGTTTACCCTTTTTTTCCAAATGAAAAAGTACTAAAATGGTATGTATGTGAGTGTGTTATCTGTATAAAGGTTAGTTCCCTGCCTTCAGGAGAAAAACACAGTATAAAGTAATTCCAGGACTCACATTATACATTATTACAACCACAGAGACAAAGAGGACTCTCCGGATACATAAATATATACCCATCCTATCTCCTCAAACAAATGGAAGTCAGATTCAGACAACATGGCCTCAAGAAAGTCTCAATAAAGGTCGCATGCTACCATGCCACTATTTGGGTATTTGGTTCTGTTTATGGGAGGAGTTCTGTAAAAAGATTAGCGCAATCGGTCAATGTAACTGCAGTGGGATTGAATTTCCACAGAGGCTGGCAACAAGCTCAGCACAGAGAAGGCAAGAGGATGAATAAATTATAGCAAGAACATGAGGTTCATAACCAGGAAAGAGGAGCGAATGAAGCCAGCCTCTCAGAATCAGGTGGCTGGTAGAGAAACCTCTAGAGATGGCTCCATCCCTCTCCCCAAAAAAAGAACTGCTGCAAGTTCCTTGCAGGTGAGAAGATACTCCAATTCTACATCTTCACGTCTTGGGGGAAGGAAACACCCAAGTAGTAAATCCATTAATACTGTCCTTACAGGTGAGGTATTCCTGAAAACTGCTTAATTCCCTTTAAAAGCATAAAATTGTTTTCTTCTAATCATTTCATCATTTTGGGACTTATATTTAAGTCTTTAATCCATTTTCAGTCGATTTTTGTACACGGTGAGAGATAAGGGTCTAATTTCATTCTTCTGCATATGGATATCCACTTTCCCAAATACCATTTACTGGCAAGACTGTCCTTTCCCCATTGTGTGCTCTTGGCACTTTTGTCGAAAATCCATTGGCTGTAAATGCATGGATTTATTTATGGGTTCTCTATTCTCTTCCATTGGTTTATGTGTCTATTTAATGCCAGTACCATGCTGTTTTAGTTACTACAGCTATGTACAGTATTTTGAAGTCAGGTAGTGTGATGCCTCCAGCTTTGTTATTTTTGTTCAAGATTGCTTTGGCTATTGAGGGACTTTTGTGATTCCAAACAAAGTTTAGGAGTGTTTTTTCTATTTCTGTGAAGATCATCATTGGTATTTTTTCATAGGGATTACACTGAATCTTTAGATTGCTTTGGGTAGTATAAAACTACTAGAAGAAAACATAGGAGAAAAGCTCCATGACATTGGTCTGGGCAGTGATTTTTTGGATATGACCTCAAAAGCAAATGGGATTGCATTGAACTAAAAAGCTTCTGCATGGCAAAGGAAACAATCAACAGACTGAAGAGACAACTCACAGAATAAGAGAAAATATCTGCAAACTATACATCTGATAAGGGGTTAATATTCAAACAATATAAGAAGTTCAAGCAATTCTATAGCAAGGAAATAACCTGATTTTAAAATGAGCAAAAGACTCGAATAGACATTGATCCAAAAAAAAAGACATACAAATGGCCAACGGGTATATGAAAAAATGCTCAGCATCACTAATCATCAGGGAAATGCAAATTACAACTACAACGAGATATCATCTCACTCCTGTTAGAATGGCTTTCATCAAAATGACGTAAGAGAAGTGTTAGAGAGGATGTGGAGAAGATAGAACCCTTATACACTGTTGGTGGAAATGTAAATTAGTATAGACATTATGAAAAACAGTATGGAGGTTCCTCAAAATATTAAAAATAGAACTGCCATATGATCCAGCAATCTCACTTCTGGGTATATATCCAAAGGAAATAAAATCAATATGTTGAAGAGATATCTGCATTCCCATGTTAGCCAAGATACAAAATCAGTCTAAGTGTCCATCAGTGGATGAATGGATAAAGAAAATGTGGTAAATATACACAATGGAATACCATTCAGCCATATCAAGGATGAAGCCCTGTCACTTGCGACAATGTGGATAAACCTGGAGGACATTATGTCAAGCAAAATAAGCCAGGCACAGAAAGACAAACACTGCATGATCTCACTCATATGTGGAATCTAAAAAAAAGTTGATCTCATAGAAGTAGACAGTAGAATGATGGTACGATTGGCTGGGATGGTTAGCAGGGAGAGGATGGGGGATGGTGGCCAAAAGATACATCATTACAGTTAGGAGAGAAATAACTTCAAGAGATCTATTGCACAGCATGGTGACTCTAGTTAATGATGATAAATTGTATTCTTGAAAAATGCAAACAGGGTGGATGTTGTGCTCTCACCACAAAAATGATAACTTTGTGAAGTAATGCATTTGTTAATTAGCTAGATTTAACCATTCTGCAATGTCTATATATGTCAAAACATCATGTTGTACATGATAAAAACATACAATTTTTTCTGTCGATTTAAAAAAAGAAATAAAACATTAAAATAAATTTTTTTAATGTAAATTGGTTTCTCACTCTTCAGAAATTAGCAGCCTGAGCCCTCACCACAAGACTTCCACATATGTGAAGGGAGCCAAGTCGCTTGTTCAGTTCCTCTCTTTTTAAAAATAATCCCTGTTCTCAGTATTCCTCCCTGGGAGCACTTTGAAATCTGTCCATCATTTTATCTGGGCATCTTTACACACTATTCACAATACCTCCAAGCAACAATGAACTTCCCTGAAATTGAAAAAGGCACGGGGAGTGCTGGGTGGGTCCTTGTGCTGGGAGGAACCTTGTTTGGGGGCTTCTCTCTTTGCTCCTGGTGTTGGAAAGATGAAAGGCCTTATTTCCTGATCAGCACTGGGGACAGGAACCACAGATCAAGTGGACAAGCTCCACCTGCATCAGGCATGGAGGCTTGTCCATAACAGAACCTCAGAATTAGGAGCTACAGCATCAGAGGGGCCTTAGCAACATCCATTTTACAGATGAGAAAACTGAGACCCAAAAAAGGGAGCGGGTGCCTGTGGTTTCCTGGGAAGTTTATGACAGAAGGAGACTGGAATCTAGGGCTCTGAGCTCAAAGAGCTCAAACGACTGATGAATGGAGACATGGACAGATGCCTGGATGGCACAGAGACAGACAGACTCAGGGGATGACTAATTGACATCTTGGTATAAAATGATGAATGAGGAGAAAGTCTTCTCCCAAGGCTGTGTTGGCCCATGGTTCCAAAACCTGTCCTGAGACCCCACCCCACCATCTTAAAATTTCCTGCCATGGTTTACAATGGACAAAGAGAGTGAAGGGTTGGATCAAACCCAATGCTGACTTGGATGAAGGAGGGAGGATTTAAGCCTACATACTCTTTATACAGCAAGAGTGCCAGGATCTCATCAGTTCCTCTTCAGTCATCGATCATCCAATGGAAAAATTTGCTACAGCTACACTGGAGTGTCTGGGATCATTGAGAGACACCAGCCACAAGGGCTTCCCTGCCTGGCTTGCACTGAGAGCTCTTTGTTGAACATTTTGAGATTCAAGGAGGGGTACACCCACATTAATCAGCTCCTTGGTCAGGGTTCAGGCAGAGATGGTAGCTGGATGTGATGCATCAGTTGTCAGAAGCCTTCTGCCCCTTCATCCATGCATTCAACACCTACTTGCTGAATCCCTACTACATGCCACTGTTTTAAGCCATTGGGACACAGCAATTAAAAAAAAAAACACAGGCTGGGCACGGTGGCTCACTCCTATCATCCCAGCACTTTGGGAGGCCAAGGTGGGAGGATCGCTTGAGCCCAGGAGTTTCAGACCAGGCTGGGCAACATGGCAAAACACTGTCTCTCTACTAAAAATACAAAAAAAAAATAGCCAGGCATGGGACTACAGGTACACACCTGTAGTCCCAGCTACTTGGGGAGGGGGTAGAGGCAGGAGGATCACTTGAGCCTGAGAGGTCAAGGCTGTGGTGAGTCCTGATGATGCCACTGCACTCTAGCCTGGGTGGCAGAGTGAGACCGTGTCTCAAACAAACAAAAGATACAAATCCCTGCCCTCTTGGGTTTACATCTTACTGGGGATGGGAAGCAGAAACAGACAATTACGAGAAATATAATAAAGTATACTGTAAAAGTAGAACCTTAACTGACTCCCTCTGCAAGCCAACCCATAGCTGATTATGGTGGGAGGGAGTGGGCACTTTGCAGTATTAAATTAAGTAGTTGGTGGGGGAAGGAGACTCACTAATTTTCCCAGGACAGTCACTCCTGGCTTATTCCAGTTGTAGACCAATTAATGTCAATTAGTTTCTTTTAGTGCCACCTTTGTATCTCAAAAGTGTCCTGGTTTGGATGGCAAGTTACATACCCATCATCTTATTGAGAAGTATGCTTTCAGACTCCAAGGAGGCAAGGGAGTTAGCCAAGCAGGTATCCTAGGGAAGAATAAGTAGAGCAAAGACTCCAAGGTGGGAGTGTGCCTGATGTGTTCAAGGAAAAGCAACTGGGCCCAGAGGCTGGAGCATGCATGGGTTACAGGGACTAAATAGTCATGGGCCCTTCCAAGTTTTCCAACAAAAACTGTGGTTTTGCTGAGTGAGATGGAGGAATTTGGGTGAGTTCTGAGCAGAGGAGGGACATGATCCAATTCTGATTTGCAATGAGCCTTTCTGGCTGCCATCTTGAGAGTAGATTCTGTCAAGACAAAGGCAGAAGAAGGAAGACTGATTAGGAAGCCCTTCTAATAATCCCAGGGGAAAAGAGGGTGGCTTGGCCAGGTGGCTCGCAAGTGGAGGTGGCGAGAGTGGGTGGACTCTGGATGTATTTTGAAGACAACACATTGGACTTGCTGATGGATTCGATGTTGGTATGGGACATAGAAAGGAATCAAGAAAGACTAGGGCAACTTGGCCAGGGCAAGTGGACGTGTGCAGTTGCCATTGACTGACATGAGGAAGTCTGAGGGTGGAGCTGGTTTGGAGAATTAGGAGTTCAATTCTGGACAAGTTCCATGTGAGATGAATGTTAGACATATAAGTGGAAATGCCACGCAGTTAAATATTGGAGGCAAGAGCTCTGGAGAGGGTTCTGTACTGGAGATACAAATTCGGGAGTCATTAGCATGGAGAAGGTCTTTAATGCAATATTTACCAACAAAGAACATCTGGCCTTTAGTCCAATTCAAAGCAGCACAAATTATATGGTAGTTGCCTATCATTTCATCTCCCCCATTCTGTTCGTGCTCCCATCAAAACTTCCTATGACCCCAGACTACACAGCCAGACCTCACTCCAGGGCCTGAGCAGTCAGAGCTGCAAGGCACCCCAAGGGGTACAAGCACTTCCTGAAACAATTCTACTCTATAACAATACTGGTACTCACCAAGGACACCTTGTGTAAAATAGGAAGCCAGTTGTGGGGAGCAGTGAACATGGAGTCAGAACATCTAGAAGAAGAATCTTGGCTCTACCAATGGTTTGACTCTAGTTGCGTGACCTTGGGCAAGTCACTCAAACTCTCTGTGCTCAGCTCTCTCACATGGTTTATATTGTGCAGTAAGTGACAAAATCCATCTCAACAGCTTAGCACAGCACCTGGGACATAGTAACCGCTCAGTAAAAATCAGCAAAATGACCGTTTTGTTGCCATTATTATTAGCATTTGACTTAAGATGAGGATAAGGGAACAAATCATTTATTTGGAAGGTAATCCTAGGGGACACTGGTTAAGGAGAGGCCAAGTGATAAAGAGAAAGAAAGAAGCCAGTGAAGGGTGTGTTCTCAAGCCAGTTATCGCTGTCAGCAAATACAGCTGAACTCCACCAGGGCACCCTGACATCCAGTATAGAGTACACACCCCAGAGTTCTCCCACCTGAGGGGTGAGGGAGCTGAGGTATTTATACACCAACTCCCACCAACCATGCCATGAGAGCTGGGGGTGGATACTACTTTCTAGCTTTGGAGAAAGAGATGCAATTGGAAGTCGGCTGGTGCATACTGAGTGGTAAGGCCCAAAGGATGTGGACAGGGCACACACTGGCACCTGCTGCAGAGTCATCATTGCCTAACACTGGGGCAATTCACCCAGCTTCTCTGAGCCTCAGTTTTCCATCTATAAAATGGCAGGCATCATATCTGCTTCTCAGAGTTGGCATGAGGATTTCAGAAAATAATGTTTGTCAAAGCACCTGGCGTGATGCCTGCCACATGGAATTTCAACTTCCTTTCTCCCTTTCTCTTCTCCTCATTACGCCCTTCCCACATGAAGGGAAAACTTACTTGCTCACAAGCCACACAGAAAATGCCTTTCAGAAGGGCACTTTGTGTTTTACAACATTGTTCTCTGGCTGCAGCGCACTCCTTCCCTATAATATACTCTCAGATGTCAATAATGATCTTGCTAAGTATTCTTTTCTGGAAGGAGGAAGTAGAGGTGCTTTGAGAGTGAGGACGGAGGTGTGTGCCCCTAAGGTATGCTTCATGTCTGTGGTCACTGTTTTTCGCCCCCACCACGTCAAGGCCCCCTATCTCCAAACAAATTGGTCAAGATGGAGTCATTCCTAATCTGATGACATCCAGCACTGCCATGTGGTGTAAGCTGCTGAGCTGCTAACAGAGACACTGGTAAGTTGACCCAGAAAGGAGTCAATCCCTTCTTACTTCCCCCTGCAAAAAAAAAAAAAAAAAGAAAAAGAAAAAGACCATCTCAAAAGGCCCCTGCAGGAAACAGGCCTGCCCGGTGCAACCCACCAGCCCATACAGCAGAACAGACGTGGGCCCAGGAGACAAGTGCTTATGTGTGAGCAAGAAGCCACCAGAATACCAACGAGCAGGGAGGTCTCCATGCCAGGAAACCCCCACAACGGCTATTTGTTTGGTGTCCTGGGAAAACTGAGCACCAACTGAGGCCTCACGGAGGCATCCAACAGCCGGAATAAATCTGAAAGAAGTTGACCACGCTGAGACGGACCAGGCTTGGTTACTGACACACAAATAAGTCCAGTTGATTAATAACTACTCTCTGTTTAGAGTTAGCAACGGTCCCAAAGACTGGCATCTTGCTGTATCCAAAGAGGTGCTTGCTGGCATGGATAAGGCAATAAGAATAAATAAAATTAAGTGGTTTCTTTACACAGGACTTTGCTAAGAATCTCACATATGGCATCTTGTTGATTTTTCTTGGCAGCCCCAACACAAACATGATCATCTCCATTTTACTGGTAAAAGAAGCCTGAAGCTCAAAGGGCTTATCAATAATTTGATCATGGTGATATAAAGCCAGTCAACAGGTAAGCCTACACTTACCCACCCATGAAGTCAGCCTTGAGAGAATAATTTTTTTTGAATCTACAGTGTTTTCATATACAAGATCTAATGGAAAACAAAGTGTATTTATTATGTTTAGAAGCCAGAATAGTGGTTAACATTGAGGTGAAAGGAGGGGTAACACCCAGGAAGGTGCTAGTAAAGGACTTTAAGATATTGGCCCCGTACTGCTTCCTGGCCTTGGTGGTAGTTTCACGAAACTCACCTTGTGATAGCAATTCACCAAGGTGGACACTTAGTAACCAGTGAATTGTCTTTAAAAAAAAAAAATGTAGAGACAAGGTCTCGCTATCTTGCCCAGGTTGGTCTCAAACTCCTGGCCTCAAGTGATCCTTCCACCTCAGCCTTCCGAAGTGCTGGGATTACAGCCATGAGCCACTGTGTCCAGCCAACTAGTGAATTTTCTATACTTACATTATACTAATGGAAGGATGAGAAAATCGCGGCCAGAGGGGGCCAGCTGTCTGTTTTTGTAAATAAAGTTTTCCTGGAGCAGAGCCATTTCTGTGTCGATGTATTGCCTGTGATTAATAATCCGATCCTCTGCAGAAAAATTTTGCTGATTTCTGTGTACACTGTTCAGAACTTGGTTTGAGCACACATTATATCTAGCTTTCTGCTTGTGTTTTTCTTAGGCAAACATGTAAATGAGTTTGCAGACTTGAAGAACACAACAAATGACATGAAGGAGAAAGAGCTTTATGTTACCCTGACACATTCATTAAAGAAGTTATACTGTCATTAATAAAAACACAGATGATCCAATGAGAATGTAAATAAGGAAATTAGGATAAACTGAAGAAAATTAAGAGCAAAGAGAAAGACAGGTATAACAGAAATCATCTTACTTAAAATTACTAAGATTTGGCTGCAACTTTGACTCAGAGTTTCATGGATACCCAAGCAAAATTGATAAGACACTCAACCCAGATGCTCCAAATGCCACGGAACCAAGCAGAGCTTCAAACTTCCTCTCCAGAGTCCACAGAGCATCCAAGCCTGTGCACACAACTGAAAGCTGGCTGTTCCTGATTTTTTTTAAAAAGCACCTTTTCCCCATTTTTCCTGCAAAAAAGCAACTCATTTTTTGCTCTGATGGGCAAAAAAACCCTCAGGAGCCTAACTTTTGCCAACTGCCATGTGGCACTGCCCATTCCCATCTGGGCTGGCTGGCACAGACCACAGCGAGCAGAACAGAGGGCCCAGGAGGGTCCTCAGATCGTGGCTGCATCACAATGACCTACTTGGGATTAGAACAACATTTTAGAGCATAACAGCGTTTTATGGGTCATAAATATTGCACAGATGTTCCTTATTTACACAGACTCGATAGATTATTATTGCAACATTACCATGCTAATATGGTGATTCCTGTTTTCGAAACTGGCGGGCAAGAAGCAGGGAAATGTAATTAAACAAGTATGGTGCACATTTTAGGAAGTTGTTCAGTAAAACAAAATAAAAACACACACTAAAACTGCTACCTCTTATTCAATTTTATTCCACAACTGACACTCGATGGCAAGAGTTAAACTTTTCACAAAATAGCATTAGTTGGGATTGGAGAATAATAACTTAAATAACAGCAATGGCAGTAACAAACAGCTAGCATTGAATGTGTGCTTACTACGTGTTTTATACATGCATTAACTCACTTAATGCTCAGAACAACCTTATAACGTGGATCTTATAACTATGCCCCTTTGACAAATAAGGAAACTGAGGCAGAGGTGGCCAAGCAATTTCCCAGAGTCAAAAATCTTTTCTCAGTGGAGCCAGCATCTGACTTCAAAGTCCATGTTCTGGTAATAACCACACAACAAGCAAAGACTTACTGACAGCTTTCTGCAAAAGCAAAGGCTACTCTGTGCTGTCCCATCCTGGGCCACTAAAGCACACAACGATCAATGCCCCAACACATAACATCACCTCTTTGAAGACAAAGAATGGAAGGTCGGTCTCTATGGTCCATCACTCTGGAGGCAGCAAGGAGTCAAGCTTCCAGGATCTGGTCTGGGGCTGCCTGGCTCCCCTTCCCTTCAGCCACACCAGTCAGTCACCCATGGTTCCAACCACACCAAAGGGTTTGGCTTTTCATGATGACCCGCTGGACAGCAGCTCGGCTCAGGCTGCTCTTCTGTCTGCTCCCCATCTCACTACTCATAGCCAAGCATCATTTCCTGCCAGAAACCATCCCTGGCTCCAGCCAAGTGAGGCTGCTCCTTGCAGCAGCGTCTTACACCTACCATCTCCGTATGGTGATAGCCAACATGCCCATCTGTCTCCCCAAACCAGACGGTGAGCTCCTTGAGGACAGAAATGATCTTTCAGGTATCCCTTGCTGGTGAATCCACAGTGACCAACCCAGAGAAGGAACTCAGCAAAATGGTGAACCAGAAGAACTGGCTAGGAAGAGAGCGGAGATAGCTGCAAGGATGCCCTGCTAGGAACTGTGGCAATCCTTACAAAAGTTTGCCCTGAAACAATCAGCATCCTCTTAGCAATTTTTGAGTCTCCAAAATAAACATCTGTGGTCAACAATGAAATGCACAGAGTGCTCACTTTTTGACAGTCCGTTCTATAACACAAATGTTGCTTGGAGGCCAGCCACATTCACCCTTAATCCTAGGTGTGATCACATGAAAGTGTTCACGTGGTCCACGCAGTACAACTGGGAAGTAAAGAACAGGCTGGGCCAGGCGCGGTGGCTCATGACTGTAATCCCAGCACTTTGGGAGGCCGAGGGGGGCGAATTACGAGGTCACGAGATCAAGACCATCCTAGCTAACACGGTGAAACCCCGTCTCTACTAAAAATATAAAAAATTAGCCAGGCGTGGTGGTGGGCGCCTATAGTCCCAGCTACTCAGGAGGCTGTGGCAGGAGAATGGCGTGAACCCAGGAGGCAGAGCTTGCAGTGAGCCGAGATCATGCCACTGCACTCCAGCCTGGGCTACAGAGCGAGACTCCTTCTCAAAAAAAAAAAAAAAAAAAAAAAAAAAAAAAAAACAGGCTGTATGTGGAAGGCTGTGGCTCATTCATACACATTATTTGGATAGTTCCGTGGCTCCTGCACTGGACTGGTTCCCTCAGGGCAAAAATCATCCAAAGATGTGTACACCGACAGCACATCTATCTCATGTGTGTGTCTTTGTGTGCATAGAAAGAAGCGGAGAGGAGAGGGAGATATGAACACATCCGTTCCTCAACCTCTCCTTTACGAAATGTGTTCCTAAAAATGAGTTGCAAATTGAATGTTTAAAATTTGGACTATACAGATCCTCGCGTGCTATAAGAGTAGAGCAGAAGAGGGTATACATGTGAGGACGACTTTTAAAAACCATGAAATTTTACCTCTGGTATACATGTTTCATTTTCTTACCCCCTGAGTGTCAGGCAATGTACTCATGATTATTTGGGATTATTTAAAATATTAAGAAATAAATTAAGTTACAAATGATAAACTTAATTTTGGAAAGTCTTACCTTAAATTCCAATTATCTCAGCTTACTGAAAATACAATTCATGCAAAGGAGAAAATGAGTTTGCTGTTAGGGACAAGGATGTGCTGGCACAGATACAGCAGAGGATTCAGCACTGGCTTCCACTCCTTCATGCAGTCTTTCAACATTTGTAAAGCACCCAGTACATGCCAGGTGCTTTCTAGGTAGCGAGCAAGAGAGAATTGCTTCTTTAAGTGCTTTCTCCCCATTACATTCAAATGGGAGAAGCAAACTAAGTAAATAACCAAATAAATAAATACTTGGAGATAGTTGATACCATTAACCTATTAACATACCCAAGCTTATGTGAACAGAAAGTGAAGGAAAGATATTTGAGCTGAGTTGGAAAGAAGGCACGTCCCAAGTAGAGGGAACAACTAGAGCCAAGGTCTTGAGGGAGACAGAGGTGTTGACTATAAGAGAAGAGAAAAAAAGGCCAAGGTAACTAACACAGTGCCCACAAACCTTTTCTGTAAAGGGCTAAATAGTAGAGACTTTAGCCTTTGCAGGGCATACGGTTTCTGTTGCAACTACCCAACTGCACCATTGCATGAAAGTAACCATAAATAAGATGGAAATGAATGGGCAGGGCTCTGCTCCAATATAACATTTTTATGAATGTTGAAATTTGAATTTCATAGAATCTTTGAGTACTACAAAATACCCTCCTTTTGATTCATTATCTACCATTTAAAGATGTAAAAACCTTTCTTAGTTCACAGGCCATACAAAAACAGGCAGCAGGCCAGATCTGGCCCATGGGACACAGTTTTCTGGCTCCTAGGCTAAACTCAGTCAAGTAAGTTGATATGGTTTGGCTGTGTCCCCACACAAATCTCATCTTGAATTGTAGCTCTCATAATCCCCATGTGTCATGGGAGGGACCCAGTGGGAGGTAACTGAGTCATGGGGGTGGGTTTTTCCCGTGCTGTTCTCATGATAGTGAATAAGTCTCACAAGATCTGATGGTTTTAGAGAGGCCAGTTCATCTGCTCATACTTTTTTTTTTTTTTTTGAGACTGAGTTTTGCTCTTGTCACCCAGGCTGGAGTGCAATGGCACAATCTCGGCTCACTGCAACCTCCACCTCCTGGGTTCAAGTGCCTCAGCCTCCCAAGTAGCTGGGATTACAGGTGCCTGCCACCATCATGTCTGGCTAATTTTTTGTATTTCTAGTAGAGATGGGGTTTCACCATGTTGGTCAGGCTGGTCTTGAACTCCTGACCTCAGGTGATCCACCCGACTCGGCCTCCCAAAGTGCTGGGATTACAGGCGTGAGCCACCACACCCACCCCTACTACACACCCTCTCTTGCCTACTGCCATGTAAGATGTGCCTTTGATCCCTTTCACCTTCTGCCATGATTGTGAGGCCTCCCAGCCACGTGAGTCCATTAAACCTCTTTTTCTTTACAAATTACCTAGTCTCAGGTATTGCTTCACAGCAGTATGAGAACAGACTAATACATAAGTGAATGGCAGAAGAGGGGATAAAAGACAGTATCAGGAGCTAGAAGCAACAGTTTCAGCTTGGGGCTTTATTCTACGTGCAAGTGGAGCAATTTAAAATGGGAGAAATAAGATCTGACTTACGTTTTTAAAAAATTACTTTGGCAGTTGAGTGGCAATTCTGATGGTGTCATCAACTTCCTTGAAAAAATGTGTCAACAGGGAATGGAACACTATCCTCTTGATCAAGGAGTCTGGAGCAAACCATCTTCCCCTCAAAAGCAAGGCATGGTGGCTCACACCTGTAATCCCAGCTCTTTGGGAGGCCGAGGCAGGCAGATCACCTGAGGTCGGGAGTTGAAGACCAGCCTGGCTAACATGGAGAAACGTCATCTCTACTAAAAATACAAAAATTAGCTGGGCATGGTGGCACGCACCTGTAATCCCAGCACTTTGGGAGGCCAAGGCAGGCAGATCACCTGAGGTCAGGAGTTCGAGACCATCGTGGCCAACATGGAGAAACCCTATCTCTAATAAAAATACAAAAATTAGCTGGGTATGGGGTGGTGCACACCTGTAATCCCAGCTACTCGGGAGGCTGAGGCAGGAGAATCACTTGAACCCAGGAGGCAGAGGTTGCAGTGCGTTGAGATTGTGCCACTGCACTCCAACCCCGGGCGACAGAGCAAGACTCTGTCTAAAAAAAAAAAAAAAAAAACCCTCTATGGATCTGTAGATTTCTCTCTGTATTTGAATCGCTGAAGGCTTTATTTTTCTTTAATGTTGATTCTCTGTCCACAATTTTAAAGATTTCCTCATTTTCTTCCATCACTAAACATGGCCTTGGAGACACGAATGTCTTAGGATACATTTTCAGGATTTCATGTGTGTTCTTTCATTTTATTTTCCTTTCACAAGTGAAGTCATCTGACCAGTAACCAATTGAGGTTAAATAGTCAATACTGTCTGTACATCTGACAGACTCTATCCTTGCCTCAAATGTATTACCATGAGTACCGGCATTTTCACATTTCCATTTTCTACTCATTTTTATAATGTAAGAAAAAACTGGAGAAAAATTCAATCACAGCTGTACAGATAAGGGGGGTAAGAGAGAAAAACTGGCCTCATGGCTGGCAGACATCAGAGTACAATGGCTTCAAATGGTTTTGTAAAGTCCAAATTCAACACCGGGGTTATAAATGAATAATAATAAAGAAAAGTGTGGTTTCTCCCTTCCCATCAATTCTGCCCTATATGAGAGGAAAGGCTGTCAGGGACTTGGTCCTTTTAGGCTTCCCTGTGTTTCTCTGACTACCCCTCCTGAATCCCAGTTTCCAATGTCCTGTCAAGAGCCTGACTTGACCTGTATATTGGTTCATAGACTGTGCCTGGCATCTTGACATTCAACTTAGTCTAGCAGCCCAGCTCCAGCTAACCATGCCCCAGCAGAGAGGGAGTGCCGCCATGTTAGTCAAGTCAGAAAAGCCTTTATTCTTGACAGGTTTGGACCTCTTAAAAATCCAAAGGCATTCAACCCTTGTTAGCCTGGACAAGATACAAATCTAGCTCCCTCAACTGTCATTAAGAAATAGATAATGACAACTTCTTAGACATACAGCAACAAAGAAAGGAAGTCATGCATTTCAAACTCTCTTCAAGACACTTAATAAGTTAACCAAGGTAAATAAGTAACCAGATCAAATCTATCAGAATTTTTCATCCCCCAATTTCAGCCTCTTAGTTAAATTTCAACCCATCCTGTGTCCACAGAAGCGAAGCCTTCTGTAACAAGGCTCTGAATAATGCAAAAAAAAAGAGGTGGGGTGGGAGTTAAGATGTGAGTCTGTGACAGACATAGTCTAAAATGGCCCCAATGATCCTCACCTCCCAGTACTCACATCCTTATATAATCCCTTCCCCTTGGATGTGGCTAGACTAGTGACTAGCTTCTAAGTAACAGAGCATGGTAAAGGTGATGGGATATCATTTATGTGATTAGGCTACATAAGGTGACGACTTCTGTCCTGCTACAGAAGTAGCAAGAATATAGCAGATTGTCTCCCTTGCTCAGGAAATGGGGCAAGCCCACATATGTTAGAAAGGTCCATGTGGCAAGAAACTGAGGGTGGCTTCTGGCCAACAGCCCCCTCAAGGAGCTAAAATGCTTAGTCCAGCAGCCTGCAAGAAACTCAATGCTGCCAACAACTATATGAGGTTGGAAACAGATCCTTCCCTATGGAGCCTTCATATGAGATCACACCCCTGGCCAACACCTTGACTACAGCCTTATGAGAGATGTTAAAAGCAAAGGACTCAGTTAAGCTGTGCTCAGAGACTACTGACCCACAGAAACTATGAGACAATAAATGTGTGTTAAGTGGCTAACTTTGTGGTAACTGGTCACGCAGCAACAGTTAACTAGTACAGGGTCCGACTTGTCGTTTCAGTTTGAATTGCTCAAGTCATCCTAATCCAGGAGTCACATGTTGTCAAGTCTCTGCACACCTCTCACTGCATTATCATAAGCTTTCATGAATTTAAAAGAATAGATTAGAGGTTGATTTCTTCTAAAGAACCACTACAGTAAACCAGTCTCAATCCCTTTCTTCCAACAAAGGGACATCATCAATTGCCACATCTTCCCCTTTGATGCAAATGACAAAGAGGAAAATCAAACCATGTCATTGCCATCTCTGAGTCCAGGAGAAAGAGATAATGACAGCACCTGGCCTGTCTTGCCTCACACCAGGAATGCAGTGAGATGGTTCTGAGCCATGGACCTTCCCAGACCATTTGAATGAGACTGACATCATGAGGAAGGGGGTATCCTCTGGTTGGGAATCCTCTAGTGGCTGTATCATTATTTTCTATTAAAGCCCCTATTGCATAGGAATTTTTTCCCATGCTGATATGAATCTCTCATGGAAAATAAAAGTTATTTTTAACTATGAACCTCAGGCTATAAATTCATTCTCCCCAAAGAGTTAGGGTCAAGCAAAATCAAAGAAGTTAGAGGAAGGAGAGAAGAAAACATCCTGGAGTGACTTGGCCACACCTGCAGACCATGTGCCCTGCCCCACAACTGTCCTCTGAATGCTGTTCTGGGACCTCTTCCCTCTCCCTTTTACCTGTGCCCCTTTTTATGTATTTCCTCCTACATGCTCATCCCACCGTGCCTTCATTCAACCTGCTCCTAAGAAAACTTGACTTTAAGACAGTAAGAGCTTTCCAACTAGCTAAGGTTGATTCTTCAATTCAATGTACTACTCCAAATACTTCAATCCAGAGTTCATTAGGTTGAAGGCATCATGCTAACCCCCACAGCAGACATGTGAAGAGCTGTGTCTGCAAAGCCTTTAAAAATGATCCACAAACTTCCCTGCCTTCTTCCATTATAGAATGGGGCCAGAGTGCGCACCCCAGGTTCAAAACCTAAAGAGCAGGTTTCAGGCCTTGCCCCAACCCTCAGTTCTTGTGCAGCCTTGGGTTGGTCCCCTAAACCATCTAAGATCCAGCTTCCTATCTGCAAAAGCATCAGAAGACTTGTTAAAAGCAAGGATTAAAATGGAATGGTATGCCTGAAAATACTCTAAAAAGAGTCACTGCGATTAGGGCAAACAATTTCACCTTTTCTTATAACTCAAAGTTATCCATAAAATAATCGGTTATTGTACTGGGAGCCCACATCTATTTTTTCTCCTCCTGACATTATCATTGTCATGACTGCCACTACATCTTCAGCAAAGCAATAAGGTGGGACCTTTGGGGTCTTCCAAGGAGAAAAGCATGCTTGGCCCTCATACCTAGCAGCTGCAGCTACTGAGTTGATTGAGCTTTCATCACTGCTTTTTACATTTATATCTCCTAATTCAACACTGGGGGTTATAAATGTAGCAACAGTTAACTAACACAGGGTCCAAACTGTCATTTCAATTCGAATTTCTCAAGTCATCCTAATCCAAGAGTCACATGCTGTCAACTCTCTGCACAATTCTCACTGTATTATCATAAGCTTTCATAAATTTAAAAGGATAGGTTACAGGTTGATTTCTTCTAAAGACCCACTACAGTAAACCAATATCCCTCCTCTTCTCTAGTAATGAGGTCATCACTGTCTTTATTTATCAGCACTGCAAGCATGCCTCCCTGAAGCAGCCTTCTCCCTCCTTCTAAACCTTCTGAGCTTAGAAATCAAATAAAAACTTGCTAGAATTGGAGGTAAAGTAAGAGCTGCTGGCCACTGAAGGAGAGACTAAGGGCTCTCCTCTGGAGGAAAAAACAAGAACTTTGTGTGTTTAATATCTCTTTAGTGGCTCAGAGGCTCTTTAGCTTCTTTCTAGGTTCCACACAGTGCATTAGAAGGCAAGTCTTCTATTTACACAATGTCTGGTATATAGTTACCATTTCCTATTTCTATCTAGGATCTCACCTGGTGCCCACCCACCGGTGTTGATGTGTATCTGCATGTCTAATACACAACAGCAATGAGACCATGGGCATTCCACTCTTAAATAAGGAATTTCCCCTGTATATATCGAGTATATATACAGGGGAAATTCCTAATTTGATATACAGAGGAAATTCCTATTTAAGCATGATCATCATTTCCACACTATTTATTCACCATTTTATATATGTTACTTCACGTTATGCTCACAACCATCTAATGATAGGCACTATTATTCCCATTTGCTAGGCACTATTAATTTCCATAAAGAAATTTAAGGCTCAGAGAGGTTAACTGATTTTCCCAAGGATATAGAGAGAGTAAGCATGACGATTAAGAATCCCAACAAGTCTGGCTTCAGAGCCCATCCAGATGGCGATGAAAATATCTCCAACAATGGCTATAAGTTCAAGTCACATTACAAATTTTTCCTAATGAACAGAAGTGAACTCTAAAATCCACCCATCAAATTGAAATTTATCACGACACATGCGTGAGTTAACAATTCTCCAAAAGGTAATAATATTATAACCACCACTGCTACTATCCCTCACCAGGTATTTGACATGCATCCTCTGAAATCTTCATAACCCCCTGCCAGACTGGTAGAATTATTCCCATTGACAGCGGGGAATCTGGGCTCAAAAAATCACAGTAATTTG